>NC_141696.1:1379107443-1380517596 GCF_964263255.1 Lissotriton vulgaris | reverse complement strand
TCAATTTATATACATCATTTATATATTAATAGCTTTATATTTTTGGTCAACTAATAAAGTTATTAAAAAATGTTATGTGTTTGAAGTGAATTACTTTTTCTACTGTTCCAAAAACCGGAGCGGCAATCTTAATTTTCCCCCTCTGGTTTCCAATGCTTCCCCTACTGTCATACAGACTAGAGTGGGAATAGTAAATGTTATCTCTCCGGAGTCCAAAGCTTTCTCTACTGTTTCACAGACTGGAATGGGGATAGTAAATTACACCCCTCTGGTGTCCAACGCTTTCGCTACTGTTGCATACAGTGGAGTGGGAATAGTAAATGTTATCACTCTGGAGTCCAACACTTTCCCTACTGTTGCACACAGTAAGTGGAAATAGTACATATTACCCCCTTGGAGTCCAACACTTTCCCTACTGTTATACAGATGGCAGTCAATATAGTATGTCTAGTTTTTTACAGAGTTAACTATATTTTAAGTATTGTTTAAATATATATAATTTATTTTTTCAATTAATATCTTTAGTAAATGTATATTTTGATGTTTTGATTTGTTTTAATTTTTTAGTATTTAATGTTTACATATATTTTATTATGTGTACATATAAATATATTTTTTGCATTAGTACATTTAAAAAACACAAAAAAATGTATTTAATATAAAATAAAATAAAAAATATATATCTTTAATATTAGTAGTTTGTTATAGATGTGTACATATAAACATACACGCACATATGTTTTTATGTGTATATATTTACAAAAGTATATGTTTATATTTAATATTAAATTGTACTTACATTTGTATAAGATACATTATATTAAAGTTCTGTATTAAAATGTTTAAGTTTTACTATTTTAAACAGTGTAAATATTGAAAATATGTTTGTCTTATTTTGAACAATATTAGTGTAAATAATATTTTTAACTCTATATTTTTGCACTTTATAACTATAGTAAAACGATATTTGTGTCAATTATATTTTTGGCCCAATATTTTAGTTTCACAATATTTGTGTGCTCAATAGTAAGTCAGTGATCCACTCTCTTGCCTCAACAATCAGTAAGAATCACTACTGTGAACGCTTCTTTTCCTTCTTCAATTCACATTTATAGACATTATGTACACATTGTTGTAAGAAATGTGGTCGTTAGTTAAGCAGGGTGAAACCACCCCAAGGAATAACCACAATTCTCATTGTATTCAATCCTCAAAGTCACTAAATTAACCTGAGCTCAAAATCCTGATAGCTATAACATAGAGATGACAGGGTTAACTTCCGGCAAGGTGTAATGAATTCGGCAGTATCAAACCAGTAATAAAGTCAAAATGCAAAACATTAAAACTCCTACAATAAAATGAAAAATAGAATATAATTTAATGAACGAAATGATTCTAAAATTATAACAATCCAATAGGGGGACACGGAGACATGCATTTTTAGATTTTTAAGTAGAAATAGTGTAATACCTAGGTACAATTTGACGGTGATCGCGGAGGAGCTTAGGTCAGATACACTAACCAGTTATATCCTTGCCAAAGATTTTTACTTTTGACCTTCATCCTTTAAGCCCCATTTCACCATAGGAATACAATTGTAAAGTCCCAGGATCTCATGGGAAGCCACTAAAACACTCCATGGGTGTCAGGAGGAGTGCAGTACAGGTCCAGTTGCCACTGATTAGCTAGGTAGTTGCAGGAAAGGCCATTTGTAGCTTGTTGTATCCCTGTAGCTTGAACAGGAGGTCTGCCTTATGACTCTTGGAATCCACTTCTTTGTCCTGGTTAAAGAACAGAGCAGGTCCAGCCCTCCAGAGCTATTCTTAGGTTGCAGACAACAGGTTCAGTCCTCTTCTGATCTTCTTCAGGTCGAGAAGTATTCTTAAGTGGGTGTCTGGAGATGCCACATTTATGCCTGGCACGTGCTCGTGGATGGGAATGACCCCTAGGGATGCCCTAACCAATGGGATAAAGGGGCTAACCCTACGCACGTTGGGCACTTCCAAAATGCCCAAAGTCTTGGGCGACACTAAACATGGGCTCTGAGGCCTGGGGGTGTATGTGGGGGGTGTATTATGGTAATCCTAGTTTTCTACACTTCACAAAGAGAGGGACAGGGAGCGGAAAAAAGGTCCAGTGCCCGTGCTCCCAAGAACGCATACCATACATACTGAAGGGTATTATTATTATTATTATTATTTATTTTTGTAGAGCGCATAGTCACCCTGAGGTATCCCAGCGCTAGGAACCCTATCTCTTAAATTCAGCGGGACCGAGGGCAAAACAAAGTAAAAAAAAAGGGGGGGGGACAGAAGATCAGTTAATGAGTGGAGAGGAGTCATTGGGGAAAAAGATGAGTCTTCAGTCGCTTCCTGAAGCGCAGGTATTGTGGTTCGAGCCGCAGGTCGCGGGGGAGCGAGTTCCAAAGGCGTGCAGTTTGTACTGAAAAACGTCTTCCTCCTGAGCGGGCTTTCTTGAATCTGGGGGTAGTGATGAAGTTTTCTGTGTCCGAACGAAGGGATCTGGTGGATTTGTAGGGAGTGATGAGTTTACTAAGAACTGGGGGGCCTTGATTTCGTATAAGTTTGTGGACTAGGCATAAGGCCTTGAATTTGACTCGCTCCCTTATAGGAAGCCAATGGAGGAGTTTTAGAGCAGGTTTAGCGGAAGTTCTGGCAGGCGTATTTGTGATAATCCGGGCCGCAGTATTCTGGATTCTCTGAAGCTTGTTGAGGGTGGCTTCAGGAGCGCCCAGGTAAATCACATTGCTAAAGTCGAGCCTCGATAGTATTAGGCCTTGAATGAGCAATTTTTGGGAGTTGAAGGGCAAGAGGGGCAGGACTTTCCTCAGAGATTTCAAGAGTCCGAAGCAGGTCCCGGCTACTTTCTTTGCCTGCACTGTGAATGAGAGGTCAGTGTCGATCCACACACCTAAACTTTTTACCTCTTCTTTTGGATCGGGTGGGGGGCCCAGACAAGCTGGCCAGATGTTCGGGGAGAGTGTGAGCCCTTTCGGGCCGAGGAGCAGGACTTCAGTTTTGGTACCGTTTAATTTTAGGGCTGAATTATTCATCCAACAGTGGACCTGCGTAAGGCAGTTGAATAGGTCTGCTGGTTGTTGTCTGGGGTGGGATAGAGACACCACTAGTTGTGTGTCATCGGCGTAGCTGACGACGCTCACTCCGAATGGGGTGATGACCTCCTCCAATGTGGACATATAGATATTAAATAATGTGGGGCTCAGGGAGGAGCCCTGAGGCACACCGCATTGGAGGGGAATTTCGGAGGAGCGGGCGTTCTTCTCCCAGATCTGGTAGGTCCGTTGAGCTAAAAAGGATGAAAGCCAGGATAGAGCCGAGCCTTCCACACCAACTCCTTTAAGTCTTTTAATGAGAAGATGGTGGTTGACGGTGTCGAATGCCGCACTTAGGTCGAGGAGGATCACTGCCACTGATCCTCCTCCATCCAATAGTGCTCTGGCCTCCTCTACCGCTGCCAGGAGGGCGATGTCGGTGCCCTGCCCTGGTCGAAAGCCCGTCTGGGAACTTTTTAGCTTATTATTAGCTTCCAGGAACTGAGAGAGTTTCCTATTGACCAATTTTTCAGCAATCTTGCTGACTCCTGGGAGTAGAGAGATGGGCCTGTAGTTAGCCAGATTTTCGGGGTCGAGGGAAGGTTTCTTTAATAAGGCCTTTACGACGGCCGTCTTCCAGCTCGGGGGTACAAATCCCTGTTGGAGTGAGGCGTTGATCAGCTGGGTCAGAGGGGGAATGATTGTCGGGGCTACCTCCTTGAGGATCCGGAGTGGGGCGGGGTCCCTGGGAGATCCGCTCTTTATGGATTTTAGCGTGTTTCCTACTTCTTCAGTTGTAACTAGGCCCCAAGAAGAGAGACACGTAGGTGTTGGGGGATACGAGAGATCGTTTTCTTCACACGGATTCGCGAGGGGGATTGAGTCCAGGATTGTTTGAATTTTATTGTGGAAGAAATTAGCCAATTGTTGGCATTTTTCCTGATCAGCTTTAGGATCAGTGGGGTGTCTCAGTCCCGGTTCTGGGGTTTTCAGAAGCTCTTTTAGGATTGCATATGATTCCTTACTAGAGCACCCCGCTTTCTCTATTCTCTCCTGGAAGAAAGCGCTTTTAGTTTTTCGAATAGCATTTTTATAGGTTAAAAGGGAGATGGAATAGATGTCTTTGTTGGTTTCTGATTTGTTTCTTCTCCAAGAACGTTCCGTTCTCTTGCACTCTTGACGCAGGGCCTTGAGCTCTGGGGTGTACCATAGAGCAGAGGATAGTCTTTTGGGATGTTTAAAGGTCGCAGTTTTAGGGAGAAGTATATCCAGGGAGGAGGTGATCCATTCATTAAACTGTTTATCAGCCGTGGCAGGATCGGTGGAGAGCTCAGGGATGGAATCTGCAAGGGCGGCGGCCCATTCCCCAGGTGTAAGTTTACGCCACCGTCTGTCGGTTACCTGAGTTTTGGAGGTTGGGGGGTTCGCGATGGATATTTGCCAGGAGATAGGGACCAGAAAATGGTCCGTCCATGGAAGGGTCACGGGTGGTCTGGTGGTGATAGTTGCTACATTGGTGAGGATGGGATCCAGTAGGTGTCCCTTCTCATGGGTAGGCTCTCTGTTGACCAGTCGGATATTTAGTGACATAAGGTCTTGACGAAGGTCGGCAGCTATCCGGTCCGTAGGGTCCATGAAGTGGAGGTTTAGGTCACCTAGCATGAGGAAGTTGGAGGTAGAGGATGCTAGTTGTGACACCGATTCGATGACGGCATTGATGAAATTGCCAGGAGAGTAACTGTTCCTATGCGAGGAAGCCGGCCTATTAGGCTACGCATTGCCTTGGAGGAGAGATAGAGGAGTGGAGATGGCTCATCTAAGATAGATCGGTCTCAGGTTGGATATTATAGATAGTGGGGACATTCCTCAAATTTGAAGAGTTGCCCTCACACACCTGTTAAGGCTTCATCATAGGGCATTTGTGCTCCTTGTGAGGTTGGCGTAGCAGTCCCCCACGGGCCCAGCAGGATGGCTTTTTAGCAGAAATCTTTTTAAAAGGTGAATGCCGTAGTGGTGAGTGCAGGTGTGTGGGGTAAGTGCAAGGGTGGGGTAAAAATACTGTGATGATGCCCCAAAAGGTCATTTATTCCCGGGTCCATCCGGTATTGTTAAAAAACAGAAAAACAAACTTTGACCTTCCCCAATGAGGAAGTGTAGTCTAGTTCTAAGAGAGTGAGAAGTGATAATGGTCATAGGGTCGACATGTTTCAAGCCCGGGTGGTCCAGACAGGATCCTTGCCATTTCTTCAGGACCGAAAATAGTTATAAATAAAGTGAATGTGCGTCAGAAATTAGAAACAGACAGGGATAAAGGAAAGATATATACCCTTTGGGACAAGCCTTAATTAGACTTGTGGTGGTGTTGTTGGTAAATAGTATTCCACAAACACCTCAGATTAATTATCCAACCTATAATGTGTAACCTTTATGGGTTTATGAGGGTGTAAAGGGGAGTCAGTAATGGGCTGGACACGAGGTTTGGGCAAATCGGGTTTTATTTTCATGTACAGTTTCTTTTGTCTGAGAGTCAGTCTTTCTTTGGCGAATTCGGCTGGGTCCGTGGTGCCTACTGGGTCAGCTGCTGAACCAAAGACCGTCTTGCCCGTGGTTGGGGCTTCTCGTATGGGGCAGCTCTCGTGATGTCCGGAAAGAAACAAAACAAAGAAAGGACTAATTACTTTTCAGTCCTCATACTTTTATACTCAGGGGTAACCGGGGAAGTGAGGGACACCTCTAGTGAAACGTTTTACCGGTAATGTGAGTCGTGGTGAGGGGAGGGTATTTATAGGGTCCAGGTAGGTGCGGGAACACTAAGAAGCAGGGTGTATAGTTTAACGCGGGAACACACCCCTACGTCCCACCCAACTTGTAAACTTCTCCTGTACCTGTCGGAGCCACACTCCTCCCTCGGGAGTGTGGCACGGCGCAGCGCAGTCCTGTTGGCCTCCTGGCTCGTCTGCTTCGGTTTGTAGCGCGTCTACTTCTCCTTGGGGCACGTCTGCTTCTCTTCCTAGCTCGGTGTCCACAGATCCGCACTCTCGCCGGTTCGCGTCCACGTACTCCTCCGTCCTCCTCTCTCCTCCTCCGGTGATGTCACACCCTCTTTCCTGGATATCCTGGTTCTTATCCAATGCGGCGAAGCAAACGTCACGGTGGGAGGGACCTTCGTCATGGTCATACGGCCAGTTAAAGGGGCCGTACTGATTTCCTTCTGTAAGTGAGCACCAGGAACTCTGTTCGTCCTGTGAGGAAGGATTAAGGGAATCCTCGTCAATACAAGTCCACCAGTCAATTTCCTTGTTGTTCCCTTGTATACTGGCACCTTGTTACACTCCTCCCCCCCTAGTTTCTCCCGTTCGGGGAGAATAGGCGATCTAGACAAAAAGTCTGCGTTACCATTGTCTCGTCCCTTACGGTGTTTTACCACAAAGGAAAACGGTTGGAGGAACAAGAACCATCTGAGGACTCTGGGATTTTGTGAAGTGTTTCTTTGCATCCATTGTAACGGAGCGTGGTCTGTAAACAGCACAAATGGACGACCCTCTAAATAATACCGCAGTTTATCAACGGCCCATCTAATAGCTAGGCATTCCCGTTCTATTGATGGGTATTTTTTTTCCTGTGGATGCAATTTGAGGCTGAGGAACAAAATAGGATGTTCCTTTCCATCCTCTCCCTCCTGTGACAATACGGCCCCTAGTCCAATATTAGAGGCATCCGTAGCCAACGAAAAGGGTTTTTCGAAGTTGGGAGGTATTAGAACAGGATTTGTTGTTATAGCCCTTTTGAGGGAGTCAAACGCCTCCTTAGCTTCGATGGACGGATGACTCAAGTGGGAGGGTTTTGATGACTTACTTAGTAGGTCAGTCAAGGGACTTGCAGTTGCCGCAAAGTTCTCGATAAATCTTCTATAGTATCCTATTAGAACCAGGAATCCCCGCAGTTCTCTTTTGGTGGATAGAAAAGGGGTTTGCACAATGGCTTTAACTTTTTTCTCCTGGGGAGCTATTACGCCCTCCCCCAATAGGAAACCAAGATACTTCACCCTGGGAAAGGCTGCCCTTGATTTTTTTGCATTTATATGCAGTCCTGCTTTTTCGAGTTCTTGTAGAACGTTCTGTATATGGGTTAGATGTTCCTCCCATGTTCTACTGAATATAACAATATCGTCCAGATAAACGGAACAATATTTGTTGTGTTTGGTGAGTACATTGTTCTTTAATCTTTGAAAGGTGGCCGGGGCCCCGTGCAGTCCAAAGGGAAGAACATTGAACTCATATAGGCCTTCTTCTGTGGAGAACGCTGTCTTTTTCCTATCCTCTTCTCTCAGGGGCACTTGCCAGTATCCTTTTGTTAAGTCTAGCGTTGTTATGTATTTCGCCTCCCCTATTCTCTCTACTAACTCGTCCACCCTTGCTTATAGGATAAGCGTCAAAGGCTGATATGGCATTCAAGGCCCTAAAATCCATGCAAAAACGAGTGGACCCATCTGGCTTTGGGATCATAACTATGGGTGAAGACCAGTTGCTGCGGGAGGGTCGGATTACCCCTAACTTGAACATGTCCTGTACTTCCCTTTTCACATCACTTCTCCTAGCCGCAGGAATCCTGTATGGCCGTTGTTTGACTATTTTACCTTCCTCTGTCTGTATTCTGTGTTCTGTCAAATGAGTCAGACCGGGGGTATCAGAAAATATAGGAGAGTATGGTCTTATTGCCTTCATCAGGTCATCTTTCTCCTTTACCGTTAAATCAGGATTTATGGGCAAATGCTCTATGGTGCTTGTATTGCTGTTTACAGGCAGACCGAAGTGTGTCGACTTAGGAGGGGGGCCTATCCATTTTTTTAGTAGATTGATGTGAAACGTCTGACATCTGGATGGGGATAATTGTACTCTGTAGGAAGTGTTGCCTATTGTTTCTACAACGGGATAGGGACCTAACCATTCACTTTTGAATTTTTGGGAGGAAGAGGGAAGCAAGACCAACACCCAATCTCCTTTGTCTAGTCTTCGCCATTTCCTCCCTTTGTCGTAATGATACTTCTGTTTACGTTGGCTTTGTTTTAAGTGGGAATACGCCAGATCTCTTAGTTTACCCAACTTGGACTTAAGTTGTTGGGTGTAATCTAACAGAGACCGTTGTTCCTCAGAATCCTCTTGTTCCCATGCATCTTTGGTTATCTCTAGTAGCGACCGAGGTTGTCTACTGTACAATAGCTCTAAAGGAGAACAACCTATGCTACTCTGTACTTGTGCCCGTAGAACATAAAGGGCCAGGGGTAGAACCTTATCCCAATCTTTGTTTTCTACTGTTAGCATCTTTTTTAGTGTAGTTTTTAGGGTGCGGTTGTATCTCTCAACGAGACCATCCGTTTGAGGGTGGTATGCCGATGTTCTAATTTGGTGTAAATCCAACATCTTACATACTTCCCTCATTAATTTCGACACAAAAGGAGTACCTAGGTCAGTAAGGATCTCCTTTGGGAACCCTACTCTCGAAAACAACTCGACCATTTTGTCGGCTACATTTTTCGTAGTGGGGGCCTTCAGGGCAAAAGCCTCCGGAAACCTGGTGTGGTAATCCACTATGACCAAGGCATACGTATGTCCGCTCGAGGAACGTGGTAAGGGTCCTATAAGATCCATCCCAACCCTTTGGAAGGGTTTACCTATGAGGGGCATGGATTGGAGCGGAACGGCTTGGGGACGTGTCATGTTTTTTTTTTGGCAAACCTCACATTTCTTACAGTACAACTCAGCCTCTTTATAAATGCCAGGCCAATAAAAGTGTCTGGTAATGTTTTGGGTGGTTTTTTCTGCCCCTGCGTGTCCTGCTGTGAGATGGGAATGTGCATAATACAGGATCTGTTCCCTGAAAACAGAAGGTACTACCAACTGAGGGGATTCTCCTGCCTTACCTTCCCTATAGAGTAGGTTGTTTTTTATTATGAATCTCGGATAGGTCAGGGATGTGGTGGTCTGGCCAGCGTGTGCAGATTCCCAGGCATTAAAGAGTGTTGTGTCATTGGCCTGCGCGAACCTAAAGTTTCTATCCAGTACCCAAGGCTCCTTGGCTAAGTAGGCAGAGTCCTGTTTGGAGGGGGTCGGGAATTTATCTCTGAACAATGACATAAAGTCGGGGTTATCCACGCCTAGTATGATGTCTTCTGGCAATGTGTCTATTACTCCCACTTTGATTTTAACAGGGGCTCGGTTTTGGGGTTCTATGACCATCTGGGCCACAGGATATGGTTTTACATCACCGTGTACACATCTAATGTGCACCTGTTCTTTGGGTACAATTTGAGAAGGCAATACTAACTTCTCTTGGACTACAGACTGGCGGCATCCCGAGTCCAACAAGCCCATTATATATTTGTTGTTTATCAAGATACGTACATAGAAGGAAGGTCCCATCTCTGCGGTGTACATGACGGCTCTGGGGATGTATCCAACCTCCATTGGTTCTTCTGGAGGTTTCCGTTTTGGGCACATCCGGGATATATGACCCCAATCCCCACAGTCGAAACACTGGGGTCCCTTAAACTGCACGCTGTCCATCCTTATTTGTCGTGGTTTCATGGGAGAAAGCGGATCTGGTTTCTTTTTGTCCGCTTTTTGTGACACATGTGCCTTGGTGTTCTTTTCTGAGTCCCATGCAAAAGTTCTAGGTTGGGCTCGAGAGTAGTTTGTGGCCATTTCTATGGCTTGGGCCACTGTCAATCCAGAGTGTTGGCGGAGCCATCTTTGCGTTCCATAGGGCAATGCTTCCATGAATTGTTCAAGGATTATGTTGTCCATAATCTCCTCTTTGCTTCTTTGATTTGGTTTTAACCACTTCTTGGCGGCCATCTTCAATCTCAAATACAAAGTTTTGGGGTTTTCTCCCGTTACCCCTCTTTCCTTTCGAAACCGGACACGATAAGCCTCAGGGTCTAACCCGAGGTGATCAAGGATAACTTCTTTAATTTCTGCATATGGGGTGTTCCCTGCATGATTAGCTACTTGGTAGGCTGCTTGAGCCTCTCCAGTCAATAACGGAGCTAGAAAGAATGGCCATTTTTCTGTTGGCCAACCGCATGCCTGTGCTGCTCTCTCGAAATTAGAGAGGAAAGCATCCGGATCTTCTCCTGCGACGTATTTTTATAGCGATACGCCCGAGTTGTGGGGAACACCCGCTCTGCGCTCTGCGCTAGGACCAGGTACTTGTGCAACTTTCTGGAGGCTGTCTATTTGTGCACTGATCGCATTTTTAAAGAGCTCTCTGTCTGCATCCGCTATAGAAATCTGTTTTTTATGGCCCATTCTAACTTATCTTGTCCCTCTATTAAATGCCGGATTACTTGTTCCATCAGGGGTTGCTGGTGGGGGTCAGGTAATCCCACTTCTGACACCACTTGTAAAGGGGAGTCAGTAATGGGCTGGACACGAGGTTTGGGCAAAGCAGGTTTTATTTTCATGTACAGTTTCTTTTGTCTGAGAGTCAGTCTTTCTTTGGCGAATTCGGCTGGGTCCGTGGTGCCCACTGGGTCAGCTGCTGAACCGAAGACTGTCTTGCCCGTGGTTGGGGCTTCTCGTATGGGGCAGCTCTTGTGATGTCCGGAAAGAAACAAAACAAAGAAAGGACTAATTACTTTTCAGTCCTTGTACTTTTATACTCAGGGGTAACCGGGGAAGTGAGGGACACCTCTAGTGAAACGTTTTACCGGTAATGTGAGTCGTGGTGAGGGGAGGGTATTTATAGGGTCCAGGTAGGTGCGGGAACACTAAGAAGCAGGGTGTATAGTTTAACGCGGGAACACACCGCTACGTCCCACCCAACTTGTACACTTCTCCCGTACCTGTCGGAGCCACACTCCTCTCTCTGGAGTGTGGCACGGCGCAGCGCAGTCCCGTTGGC
Organism: Lissotriton vulgaris; assembly: GCF_964263255.1. Taxonomy (NCBI): domain Eukaryota; kingdom Metazoa; phylum Chordata; class Amphibia; order Caudata; family Salamandridae; genus Lissotriton; species Lissotriton vulgaris. The sequence goes on along the minus strand of NC_141696.1, from coordinate 1,380,506,621 downwards.
CTCCTGGCTCGTCTGCTTCGGTTTGTAGCGCGTCTACTTCTCCTTGGGGCACGTCTGCTTCTCTTCCTAGCTCGGTGTCCACAGATCCGCACTCTCGCCGGTTCGCGTCCACGTACTCCTCCGTCCTCCTCTCTCCTCCTCCGGTGATGTCACACCCTCTTTCCTGGATATCCTGGTTCTTATCCAATGCGGCGAAGCAAACGTCACGGTGGGAGGGACCTTCGTCATGGTCATACGGCCAGTTAAAGGGGCCGTACTGATTTCCTTCTGTAAGTGAGCACCAGGAACTCTGTTCGTCCTGTGAGGAAGGATTAAGGGAATCCTCGTCAATACAAGTCCACCAGTCCATTTCCTTGTTGTTCCCTTGTATACTGGGCAACTTGTTACAGAGGGCAACTCTTTAAATTTGAGGAATTTCCCAAATATCTATTATATCCAACCTGAGACTAAACTCTAGATTGTGGCAGTTCCTGTACGCACAATAATCTCAAAAACAAAAATTTGGCAGAACAAATCTGGGTTTTTACCAACCAGACATGGAATACACAAGAATTGTTTTGGCATTTGAAGTGCACCCCAAATGTTCTATGTAAACCCTGCAGACCTGTCAAACAGGCTGGGAGACTGTAATGTCAAAGAGAGGACCACTGTGATTAGGGCCTGACTAGCTGGGGCGACAAAAGAAGGGCTCTGCCCAAGTGCCAGCAAATATTTGCCTATGACAGGGAAGCCTCATTGAAGTGTCCCCCAAGTATCATATGAAAAACCTCATGCAACCTGTCAAGCAGGATGTGACATTCAAGCAGGACTTGACACTTTCAGGTCAAAAGGATCCTCCAGCCCTACACGACACATTTTTTCAGATTCAGATGGGCGATCTCTGCCCATTCAGGTTTGCCTATTGTTTGCTCCAGGGAGAAAGTTCACACCTTATAATAACCAATTCAAATGCTTTTTACTGGCTGGCTGAAATGGGAGAGAAAAGTGCAGATTAAGCTTCCAAGCACTTCAAGCAGGGCAAAGGTACTTTCCTGTAAAATTTAGAAAATATCTGACTTTACTTTGGAATTGGATTTTTAAAAACTATTAAAAATGTTGTTTAATTAATTGTCTAGCTAGTCCTATTCCTGAGACACAGAATCAGTATTGAATATTGCATCCAAGTGTGTGCCTATGGAACATTCATCCCTGCTACAGGAAAAATTGCTTTAATGTCATTGTATGTAAGGAAATGTTTAGCATTAAACTTGTAAATGTCCTACTTTAAATGTTAATGCCCCTGCCTTATGGGCAATGAATTCTACTTAGGGATGTCTTATAAATATTTAAAAGGAAGGTTTAGGCCTGTCAAAATCTACTTGAGCAGCAGCGAGTGTACAAGGGGTTATCTAAAGGTGTTATTTATTACCCATGTATATTTTTGCAATTGTTTCCTACAATATATTCTGCCACTTTTTTGTTATGGGGCACTAAATTAATTCTGTTGAAGATGTTCCATGTGTTATCAATTTGTGTTATTTTTTTGCAGTGAATAGTGTGGTGTCCACAATTTATTTTCTTAATTCATGTATTCTTACTGCATTGCTTCTATATGTTTAGTTCAAAATACATATGTAATGATCAAACTGTACGTAGTGTGTCCTCGCTATGTTCACAATTTACTGGATGTTATATAAGGGTATTTTGCATGGTATTGTTATTTTTTTTCCAACTCTGATGCCTTCGTTAAATTGCATACTATGGAGACGAAATGTTATTGCTTTACAGCTTAGAACAATTTGGGTTGTCATTTATCCATTTTTGTGGAATACCCCAGATAACTGTAGATAAAAAATAGTTTGCCTATCTTCCTATATTATTTATGTTTAAAAACTGACAGCAAAACAGCAAGTAGTTCTTTTTGGTAGCTATTCTTTTAAGGGACTATCAATATTATCACTCATGGCTGCCTGGTCAATATCTATGTATACTGTCAGAATAAGACGTTAAACAGAGACAAAAGCTTCAGCTAAGCTATGTCTCCTGGACAGTGAGTGGCTTGCTCCTCGATCGGTGAAGAGTTTCCCACTGTGTTTTTAGAGACTGCTATGCTGTTGCATGGATGCCTGTGTTTGTGGGTGGTAGGGTAGCTTGTGTTGAGTGAGGTCTGCCACAAGGGTTCTTGGTTGGGCAGGTCCAGGATAGTTTTTTGGAGTCAGAGCCTTCTCTGTCACTCTGTTAAATTTGAAGGCATGTAAGTTGGCATGAGCTATTGTGTGAGGTTGTGCTGATATGGTTTTACTACCTGCTGGCAAAGGAGGATATGGTTTATGTAATGGCTGCTATTGCATGTAAGGTGCATGCAGACTACTGTTCATCCTAAAATTATTCAACTAGTGAGATAAGAGAGATACTGAGTCAGAGGCTTGATGCAAAATAGTAAAATAAACATGATGGATAGTAGTTGGGAAGAGAGCGGAAGCCAAGATGTAACAAGTAAATCGTTGGGGAGTAACAGAGAGGTAAGGAGAGAGGATCATGTGGGGGATGTAGCAGCTTGCAGGAAAAGAAGTGGGTGAAGGGCATAGTGGGAAAGTGAATTATCTGGGAAGGATGAATGGAGGATAGGTAGAAAAAGGGAAAGTGGAGTGCTAGGCATGAACTTAAAAAGTAGGTGGTTAGAATGGAGAAAGAGGGTAAAGGGGTACGGAAATATGCATAGAGGATGGAAAGTGGTAGGTAGGGAGGGAGGGAAAGTTAGTAGGTAGGTACTGGGGAGGCAGGCAGACGGTAATGGAAAGAAGGAATGAGGGATAAGAAAGATAGATGGGAAATTGGTGAATTCTAGGAAGAGTGCTAGAGTTAGGGGTAATAATAGGGCAGAGGGTGGGGTAGTGAGCACAGTTTTGGCTGGCATCTATGGGAAGTCCTGCTGCTGCAGTCCGATGCGGGCCCCAGCCAACTGCCTTAGCCAATCCTGGTGCTGCTCTCACCAGCATGAGAGAAGTGCCAGGATTGGAGCGAGTGACCTCTTTCGCCGCTCCCAAGGTTACTGGAGCCCTGCACTTGCTCTAACCTTGGAACTTCCAAAGTGCGCATGTCCGTCTGTCTGTCGCAAGACAGCCAGCCAAAGGGACATGCGCACTTTGAAAAGTGTCCAGGCAGCCCACCATCATACCTTCTGCCATCATTCTGCAAGCCCCGTCCCGTCCTGACCCTCAGTTTGGGATGGGGGATGAAAAATAAAATGGTAATAAATTAACTTTATTACCATTTCCTTTTTCATCTTTGGGGCTTTTGGGGGCAATTTAGGTGCCAGCCGACACTCCTCCGCTGTAACAGAGGAGCTGCCCCTGAGTGAGTAATAGGTAGCAGGAAGGGGAACCATTTTGAAGTAGGAAAAGAAGGACAGTAATTAAGTAAAGAGATAAAGACAGCAAGAAGATTAGGTGAGACTGGATAGGGATGTATGGAAAGGGAATTGTAGTAGGCAGTAGGTAAGAAGTTGGGGCAAGTAGGCAGTAATTAAGGAGTGGCTATTAGGCACAGATAAAAGAAATGTACACAAGTATATTGTTACGAAATTCCCATTTATAATTTTTCTACTTGGGTGATTATTCTTTTTTCGTATACTTAGCAGGAACTGTAAAACTGATGTATACCTTGGTCAAGAGCCGATTTTTACCCAAACCACTCTCCCGCTAGGATCTTGCACAGCATTTGTAGGTGAAGAGTACCCCAGGGTACAATTTCCTGCAGATGACCAGTGAAATGCACTTTGTGTAACATGCCTAATTTTTGTGTTAATTATGCGTACATCGTGATGAATTAATTTTACAATTTCATCCATACCTAGTGGGTATGCGGTTAGTTAGGCATATCATAGACATTATGTAACTCTCCTAGCTTATTGATGACTTTCCTCTTGGGATACTCATTGGCAATTAGATTGCTTTCTTGGAAGATCCAATATGCCAATACTTAGTGCATGTTACCTCAAAGTGTGTTGTAAGGACATCAACATTGAGAAATGGTTTTCTAGAGAGTGAGGTAGCATGTAAGAACAGCCAAAGTATTACTGATTCATCAGCCTGGGAAGTAAATGTCAAAGGCTCGCAGCCTTGAACCCCACCAAAGGTTAGCTCTTCCTTTTGCTACTCCTTGATCCCCCATAAGTTAATAAATCTATCCTGTTCAATTTAGACTTGACGCCTTTATTCAAACACTAAGGGCCCCATTACGATGCCGGTCAGACGAGCGTCCGACCAGCATAATGTCAGAAATAGGACCGCCCGAAAAGGAGTTGGTGGTCCTGCTTACCTAATTTGGACACAACCGCCTTCATGATGGTCGTACAGTGTATCTTTCCTATTGCCGCTTGTGCTGCGAGCTGCAGCACAAGCCGCAATAGGTGCCTGCCGCACAGTGCATGGATATTTTGGAGGCTGCGTGGGGGCGGGGGCCTTGCAAGGGGCCCCAAAGTCCGTTTCCAACAGCCTTTCTATGGCTGTCGGACCACAATAGAAAGGCTGTGGGAAACGTGCATCATAATCCCCATGGCGGTGCCTGAGCAGGCACCTCCTCCACTCTGGGCATTACGACCCGCCCTCTGCCCCGACAAGCTCCTTGAGCCTCTCAGAGGCAGAGCAAATTCCCTCCGCAGGCATCGGTTGAACCGCCTGTATCATAATCGGGTGGTCAGACCGATGCATCAGATGTCGGGCTGAACGCCACCAACGAGCTGTTGGATAGTCTTCTGCCTAACATCGTAATGGGGCCCTAAGAAACCATACAATGCCTCTCATTTGGTGACAAGCCTGAATATGGCTGTATGTGTAGTGTGGGTGTGCCAATGGGTATGCTGTCTGTGTGCTCAACAAAATGTGCTAGGTAGGTGCGTCTGACCATTTCTTATATGTTTGTTTTAATGTGCATGTATTCCAGCTGTATTGCTTGTGTATGCTTACATACCTGTATGTTACCTGCACGTGCATGAGCCCTTGAAAAGCTGAGCTATCTTTGTTCCTCTTTGCCGGCATGTGGTGCCTATTAGTGTAGGTATTGAGTTTATGTGCATGTTTTCTTGCATCCTTTGAAAGCCAGACCTATCGGCTTTGGAGAAGTATCATTAGAATCATATTGGCTTCTGACAAGTTGCATGATTTTTCATCCTACTCCAACAAACACTGCTGCTGACAATCACATGGACAGGGATTGATGGCCCTGGGATTGCAGAGCCTTTAACAAACGTCTGTTTTTACAACATTCTACAAATTCCTTCACACTTGCAGTGGTCCTCAAGGCAAAAATGATAATCATTTCTAGTCAAAAATATTACTAGGTTCACCCGCTCTTGCCCCAGCAAAGTCACTCACAACTGCGAGGAGCGTCACGTGCCCCATTATTCTGGGAATAGGCACATCCGGCGTTTGTCAGAGCTTTGTACTTCCGGTAAAGGGTTCTCAGTCAGCACTTTGCGATCACAGTGTTTGTGCCTCGAAGAAAGCGCGCGGCTGGCGGTATTGATATCCGTACCCCTGGGCCGGGTTCCAGCGGGGCCTGGTATCTGAAGCCGGAGCGCTGTCAGATCGGGCCTCTGTGTTCCTACATCTCACCGTGTCAGCTCAGAAGGTGTCCTTGGGCAGCCATTGCCCCGGGGAAGGGCTTCGTGGAAGTTTGAAGAGTGACCTTTAATGTGCCGCAGACGGAGGCGACAGAGCTTCGTATTGGCAATCTTTAATGAGGACAAAGTGCAGAAGCAGCTTGTTAGCGGATCTATCGCTTTGCAAAGATGTTGTATCAAAGAGGGAGCAAAGAGTTTAGCAGCGTAAAAAAAACTATCGCGAGCCACAGCTTTCATGGTGCAATTCCTTGGAAAGTCACGGGAAATTGCCTTTGATCACGTGTTTAATTTTTCTCTCGACTTTTCTTTGACTGTGGTATGGCCAAGTGGGATGCTGATCGGAAACGGTTCAACTTGCATCCAGGCCTTTTCCCAGGGCTCGTTTAAGGATCTAAGAGTTCCTGTAAATTGCACATTATAGACTTAATTTCACCCCACTGTTCCTTCAGAGACGTAAGGATTATTTAATGAATTAATTAATAAGAACATGCAGCCCCCGTCTCGGAGCACAAAGGAGTATGCTTGCAGCGAGGAAATACAAGTTGCACACACGGGGGAGTACGGCAAAGGACACGCGGACAATTGCTGTTTGGCAAATTGGGGCGATGTTTATTTTTGGTTATATTTTTTTATTGGAAGCATATGCCATAAAAATAAAAAGGAAAACATATGCTGCCTAAACGTGGCACATAAGCTTGAAATAAAAATGTAAACGAAAACAAATTAAAGATCACGTGTAATTTTAATGAAACAGTTCACAAAAAAAGACCGAAAGTTTGAAGTGAACTAACCCATTTGTATATATTTGTATTTAAGATTTTTATTTTTGATTACATAAGGTTAGCAAGACATATAACGCTCTCTGTAGACTAATCTAAAATGCTACACTATTCACAGTAGAGCCGAGCCTTACAGTGTCTGTCATACATCATTGCTCCATTTCTCCTTTTTTTTTTTTCAAAGATATTTTTATTACATTTTCCATACATTTTGAAACAATACCATCACAGCATCCCTCGCAGGGGATTAGCACCATTGACAAGAGTGTAAAAGATTAACAAGGTATATCGCCCAGCCTGAGTCCAGCTCCTCTCCCAATGAGTTGCTGACATGTAGGTTACAGTTTCTGATGATAACGGAGCTTGGAATGGGTTCTTATAAACATAAATTGCGAGCAAACTTACCAACATGTGTGCCATCTTCTGTCTGTGACGGTAAACTTCCTACGCCTTACGGCCGGAAGGTGCTACTTGGAGTGCACAAAAATCTTATAAAAACAACGCCCAATCGGGAGACAACACAAACAGAGGGGAAACCCCCCTTTCCCACCCCCTCCTCTACCGTGGTGGCGGCAACATGCATATAGTTGAGTTAGCTTATGTTACTGGAGAACATCTCATAATTGAAAGAGATGAAGGGCTCTAATGGTGGAAGGACAGACAGCCGATAGAAGTCCTCGTGAGAGGAAGGTGACTAATGGGCCTCACTTGGATTCAAAGTTCTCATAGTTGTCCCTGAAAATTTCTGACATGCCTTCCAGGCTGAGTAGTTTCCATAGACGAGAGTGCCAAAGGGAGATAGCAGGTGCTTCCTTCCTCTTCCAAGCAGCAGCCAGTGTAACCTTAGCTGCTCCTATACAAAGCGACATCATTGTTTTATCAGCTCAGGTCTGATGTTCTAGGGAGGAATCGCAAAGCCCCAAAAGAACACCAGCCATGGTGGAGGGGATAGGGTATCCCAACATGTCTTGGATATGTGCTAGTATTTCATCCCAGAAAGGGCGGATAGCTGGGCAATCCCACCATATATGTTGAAAATCCTCAAGTAGTCCATACCCTCTCCAACATCTATCAGAAGTGGTGGGGAAGATCTGCCTAAGCTTGGATCGATGTAGGTACCAATCCATCATAGTCTTTAAGTGAGCTTCGCAAAGCTCCGTGGAACGATTGAATCTCATGATATCAGACCATAAATGTGTCCATTCGTCGTCTGAAATAGCACACTGTAGTATATCCTCCCTCATGGACATATACCGTGGATGCGGGCAGAGTGTGGTTGTGAGTAGGAAGTTATATATGAACGAAATAACCCCTTTCATAGAAGTGGTCTTGGTGAGAAAGGTCTAAAATTTTGTGAGAGGACGAGTGGCTGCCTCCCGTACCTGAGGGGTGAGGGACCAATGCATCAATTGAGCGTAGTGGTATTTTTCTGTGTTCCCTAGTTCATAGTCCAGCTTGCAATCGTCAAAGGTGAGGGGGTCAAAGTCGTGAACCAAATGTGTCAAAGTAAGGCATCCACCCTCCCTCCAGGCATCAAAGGGCCCTTCATGTAGGGCAGGGGGAATGCTGGGTTAAAGTGGAGTGGAGTATATGGTGAAGGGAACGAAGTCCACCTGTCATCACCTGGGACAGAGTCCCATACCCTTAAAGTGGTGCGTGTGGGAGTGCTAACGTATGTGTTCTTAGGCCTGTCCTTCTTGGGGCGCCAAACCAGGTCCCATATAGTCCTTCCCGTCACACTGCGATCCATATGTAACCAGTGCTAATCAGATTCCCGCTTTGACCATTCAATCAAAACTCTCAGCTGCGCCGCTTTGTAATACAAATGAATGTCTGGAAGACCAACTCATATATACCACAAAACACCTCGGGTCTTGAAAGAAAGGTGGGAGAATGGGAAAAGGGAGGGGTAAATGTATGTCAAAGGTTAAGACAACAGCCTCCTCTATACGAGAAGAGAACCTCTTAAGCCAGAACCCATCATTCACAGATTGTGATGTTTCATCATTTGGGTCTGGCCTCCTCTCACCAGGGACCTCAGTCTTCAGAATTGACTAAGGTACCCTTAGCAGATTGAAGAGCTAGAGGATGGCTGATGACTCTACATGATACAACATAGAACCCAAAGGCATATCTTTGGGCTAAGTGAAGAGGGTTTTGTTAAATAAAGAAGAAGAAAAAGTGCAGCGCTGAATGATACCAAAGGGTGTATTTAAAAATGACTAAAGGAACTCTATATCAATTTTATTCAAAGAGTGCCATTGTCATGATTAAAAAGCAGTATGCTAACACTTGAAATTGTCAAATGTCAAGCAGTGAAATTAGGTCGACATGTTTCTGCCCTCGCCAGGATCTAATAGTATCAGGGCATTCTTCAGGACCAAACAAACAAAATATATAAAGCTGCTGCTAATAGTGAAAAACTATACAGTGATGAATGTAAAAACATATCATATACTGCACCGGTAATGTCCAACTGGGCAAGTGTGGAAGTAATTACCGGGTACCTGTAAAAACAATGTACAATTAATCAAAACAACAGTTACCCCACCTAACACATTCACCAAAACACTAGCCTCTCTCATATAAGAGGGCTTAAATGAAACCCGGAAGTAGTTTCAACCAAGTCTACGTAGTACATGCACTTACCCATATCAATTGGGTGTCACCCTCACCTCTACCTGGTCACTGCTCAGGGAAGGGGGCCCCGCTCTGTAACAAAAAAGTAATGTCCATGATGCAATCTATCATGGCATAACTGCCCGTCACATAATTCTTACTCATTCAGCACCCTCACACATGCAGTGCACCTTCAGTAATAATCTCCTCCGCTCCTGATTAAAAAAGCAACTCTGGTAAAATACAGATAAAAAGTGGTACGATATAATCCAATGAATACCAAATTTTCACTGAATGATTATATGCAAAAGAAGACATAAGCCACATACAAAATGTTCGTTAGGTCTTGTGGCTCTCGTGAAATTCCATTAATATGGCAGTGTGTGTAGCCTAGACAACTGGCTCTAGAATCTTATATAAGCCTTTATCTGAAATTGTAGTTATATCCTTTTTATTTCTCACAAGAAAAACAAATTATCCGGACTCGTAATGTGAAAGCCAGCATTCTAAAGGCTCTAGTGCAATTCCATTAATACGACAGTATATGTAACTTAGAGAAAGCTATAAGTTCTAAAATAAGCCTTCGTCAAAGAATGTGGTTCTATCCTTGTTATCCTGCGTCTCAAGGGGCAGATAAAGTATCCGGGCTTACAAAGCAAAGGCCTGTACGCTTTAGGGTCGCGATGTCTGTCGAAAAAGGGCCTTACCTTTCCGTCGGTACCCCAGGGTGGTCATTGAGCAATGACCGGAGGTACCGGCGGCGCCCATATCGCGATCTTTTAGACTCTGCGTCTGGGGTCCTGATTAGTATCTAATCTGCTGCCTGTAGGAAAGCCCACAGAGTAATCGTACTGCGCATGATAGTTAGTGAAGACACTTCCCAGTTGCGCATGCTCACTCTGGCAAAATGTAATTAGTGGCGATGCACAGGCACTGTGTTTCCTTGTATTCTAAATAAAGTTTGATGATAGATGACAAACATTGCGTAATGGAAAATAAGTGCAGAGGTTAATCTTGGTGAGATTAATGCCCAATGCATAATACTACACTATTGTCCTTAATAATATAATTGCAATGTCAAGTATTTGTGTAATTGCAATAACCAATTTATTTATTTATTTATTTTAATTTCTTGTATCGCGCTGGACTCAATCCCATAAGGGTATCTCCGCGCTTTGCCAGCCAAAAAGTTATCGTAGTCTTCAACGTGCATTAAAGGGACTGAAATACTTCCTGAAAGAGGAGTGTTTTTAGGGCCTTTTCTCATTTCTAAATGATAGGTGGTTGGTGTTCATCCTCATTTCTATGGGAAGTTTATTCCATAAGGCAGGACCAACCGATGAAAATGCTCGGTCTCCCTGCCTAGCTCTTTTTGTTGCAGGGGGTTTCAAGAGTGCTTGGTTACTTGAACGAAGTGAACGGCTGGGTTGGTACAGTTCAAGAGATTGAGAGAGATTTTTAGGACTGTCCCCATATAAGCATTTGTGGACCGTGCAGCATATTTTGAAACTGATGCGCTGCCGTATAGGGAGCCAGTGTAGCTCTACCAACAAAGGCTTAGAGGGAGTCCTAGCCGGCGCACCCATGACCAGCCTAGCCGCCGTATTCTGGACCACCTGCAAACGACCTACTGCATCAGCGTTTGCTAGCGTCAGCAGGCCGTTGCAGTAGTCCAAGCGGCTAGTAACCAGAGCCTGCACGAGTGTCTTCCTGTAAGTATCAGGAAGATACGGGAATACTCGTCTTAGGAGGCCAATGGTGTAAAAGCATAGTCCTGCAATGTGATTGGTATGCTCCTTAAGGGTCATTTTTTGGTCAATCTTAACCCCTAGATTTTTAACATGAGGCTTAGATGTGGGAACTGGGCCCAAGTCCAGCGGCCACCATTCAGGAGACCAGAGGAGGCTCGCCCTGCCGAAGAGCATAACCTCAGTTTTTGCAGCGTTACAATGGAGGCAAATTGCGGCCATCCAATGTGACACTGCCCTCATACCCTCAGCAAAATTTTCCTTGACCGTAGGGCCAAGGGAGCTGAAAGGGTAGAGGAGCTGGGTGTCGTCAGTGTAGGAAACCAGTATGAACCCATACTTCCGCACAATCTCAGCAAGGGGGGACACATATACATTAAACAATGTAGGGCTGAGACATGAGCCTTGTGGCACCCCCTTTGTGAGCGCCTTTGAGGTGGAGCGATAGGGGCCCAGGCTGACAGATTGCGATCTCCCGGAGAGGAAACTCTCCAGCCAAGATAGTGCTGAGCCTCCGATCCCTACTCCCTTCAAGCGGCTGAGAAGGATGTTATGGGACACGGTATCAAAGGCCGCAGACAGGTCCAACAACACTAATATCATGGAACCTCCTCTGTCCTGTGACATTTTGATCTTATCAGTCACAGAGAGGAGGGCCGATTCAGTGCTGTGGTTGGGCCTGAACCCTGATTGTGATTGGTCCAGGCCCCCTGTCGCCTCAATAAATTTGGAGAGGATGGTATTAACGTGTTTCTCAGCCAGCTTGCTAATAAAAGGGAGAAGGGAGATAGGGCGGAGGTTGGAGAGTTCTGACCAGGGAATGGTGGTGTTTTTCCGTATGGGGTTCACTACCGCTTCTTTCCAGGGTTGTGGAAGTTGTCCCTCGGCAAAGGAAAGATTCATAAGGGGGAGATCATTTTTGCAGGGATCAGATCAGTGGGGGAACCAGTCTTCATATTACCAATAAGGGTGGTCAGGTCTTTTAATGTAACTTCTGGGATTGCATGGAGTGTTTTGTCAGGGGTCATTGTGGGGAGAGTCTCAGGGGCCATAGTCTCTAAAGGACCTGTGACTTTCGTAATCTTCTTATATATCCCCTCAATTTTTTCTTCGAAGAACTGGGAGATGTTATTGCAGAGATCTTGAGTAAAAACATCCGGGCTCTCACATATTACAGGGTTGGTAAAAGTCTGTATGATTTTAAATAGCTCTCGGGTGGAATTACCTGCCTCTGTTATTTGGGAGGTAAGACTGACTTTCCTTGCTCTTTTTATATTTTTATAATAAGTAGTCATAGCTGTTAAGTATCGATCTTTGTCTTCCCCCTTATGTGACCGTCTCCATAGTTTCTCCAATTTACTGCACCCCTGTTTTTCTATTTTAAGGGCCTCAGTGTACCATGCTTCCCTTTTAGATATGGTAGGTTGCTTGACTACTTTCTGAGGAGCCAGAATGTTAATGGCTTCCAAAAGTGAGGAGTCAAATTTTGAGAGAGCTGTCTCAATGTCATCCGAGCTTGTAAGGACTGGCTGTTTCCAGACTTGAGTGAACCTATCAGGAGTAACTTTGTGCCATGCTCTGCGTTTGATAATTTGCGTGATGGAGTGATTGGTGGGTTCGGGTAAATGGAGGAAGGAAAAATCTAACATTTTGTGGTCCGACCAGTAGATGTATTTAGGGGGATGGCAGTAGACATTTGGAAGGGTGGTAAAAATTAAGTCCAGAGTATAGCCACCTGTATGGGTGGGGCCATTATTACGGAGATGAAGGCCCAACAGGGCAAGATCTGTTAGAAGTGCAATAGTATCAGGGTGGTCTGCAACATCAGTGTGAAAATTAAAGTCTCCAAGTAAGATAACATTTTCATTCGTTTTCATATGGGGAGCTAGAAGTTCAGTCAAAGCTAGGGAAAACCCAGCATTTGGTCCGGGCGGGCGATACACTAGTGCTCCTTTCCAGTGTACCTTAGGGCTAACTTTTAGATGAAAAATAATTATTTCCATAGTGGGTAGCATTGCCTGTTCTAAAACCCTAATATTCAGGCTATCTTTATAAACAATGGCGATCCCGCCTCCTATTTTCTCCAGCCGATCTTGGCGGAGAATTTTGTACCCCATAGGTATTCCCCAGTTAATAGTTTGGATAGTGTGGGGTTTAAGCCATGTTTCAGTTATAAAACAGATCTCAGGCTGAATACTGTGTATAGAGTCCCAAAGTTGCATATGATGCTTTGGGAGGGACCTTACATTAAGTAAAAAGCTTTTCCAGCCTTTTGGAGTGACTTTATCATTGTTAGGGTTCCCAACTATAATGTTACTGTGAGTAGCTTGAAAACCGCATTTTAAACATGAAAAAGGCCCTTCGGGGCAGACTGACAGTCTGTTGGTACATCTATGTGTGACCTGGGGTTGTAGGGCAAGGAGGACATGTGCTGAATACCTTATAAAGGGAGCGGTCGTAGCGGGAGCGGTCGTAGACATGTCCATGATGTGAGGGGCAGAGTGGTAGGCCCCTGGTCCCGTCCTGTCGCGGACGGGCGCAGACAGGCAGCTCTTTGGCGGGTCTTAGGCGGGGCTGCGCGCGATCGGTGCGCGCTCGGGGAGGCGTGAGGGCTATATAGCCCTGTGTGGAGCCACTAGAGCGCTAACCGCTTCTGGTGGGACCGGAAGTGCGTCAAATGCCTACCACCCCCTTTCTACCATGGGAGGTGGGAGGCGGCAACCAGCGCTATGAGCAACTGTGGGGCGCACGAGCGTGGCTGGAGGCTGGTGTTGCTGCAAAAGTGAGTGCGGGGAATGCGGTTCAATTTTAAAAAGCAATACACACTTTAAATGTTGCAATACAATTTCCGTCTTAAAAATACCATTAGTATCACGATCGTTTTTAAAACCTTGAGAAGCGAGGAAGCCGGCAAGCGGGTTGGAGACACTGCCACCGTCTCCTTCCCGCAGCGAGCTCCTCCGGCGCTCCGCCTATATAGCCCTGTGTGGAGCCACTAGAGCGCTAACCGCTCCAGGTGGGACCGGAAGTGCGTCAAATGCCTACCACCCCCTTTCTACCATGGGAGGTGGGAGGCGGCAACCAGCGCTATGAGCAACTGTGGGGCGCACGAGCGTGGCTGGAGGCTGGTGTTGCTGCAAAAGTGAGTGCGGGGAATGCGGTTCAATTTTAAAAAGTAATACACACTTTAAATGTTGCAATACAATTTCCGTCTTAAAAATACCATTAGTATCACGATCGTTTTTAAAACCTTGAGAAGCGAGGAAGCCGGCAAGCGGGTTGGAGACACTGCCACCGTCTCCTTCCCGCAGCGAGCTCCTCCGGCGCTCCGCCTATATAGCCCTGTGTGGAGCCACTAGAGCGCTAACCGCTCCTGGTGGGACCGGAAGTGCGTCAAATGCCTACCACCCCCTTTCTACCATGGGAGGTGGGAGGCGGCAACCAGCGCTATGAGCAACTGTGGGGCGCACGAGCGTGGCTGGAGGCTGGTGTTGCTGCAAAAGTGAGTGCGGGAAATGCGGTTCAATTTTAAAAAGTAATACACACTTTAAATGTTGCAATACAATTTCCGTCTTAAAAAAATACCATTAGTATCACGATCGTTTTTAAAACCTTGAGAAGCGAGGAAGCCGGCAAGCGGGTTGGAAACACTGCCACCGTCTCCTTCCCGCAGCGAGCTCCTCCGGCGCTCCGCCTATATAGCCCTGTGTGGAGCCACTAGAGCGCTAACCGCTCCTGTTGGGACCGGAAGTGCGTCAAATGCCTACCACCCCCTTTCTACCATGGGAGGCGGCAACCAGCGCTATGAGCAACTGTGGGGCGCACGAGCGTGGCTGGAGGCTGGTGTTGCTGCAAAAGTGAGTGCGGGGAATGCTGTTCAATTTTAAAAAGTAATACACACTTTAAATGTTGCAATACAATTTCCGTCTTAAAAATACCATTAGTATCAGGATCGTTTTTAAAACCTTGAGAAGCGAGGAAGCCGGCAAGCGGGTTGGAGACACTGCCACCGTCTCCTTCCCGCAGCGAGCTCCTCCGGCACTCCGCCTATATAGCCCTGTGTGGAGCCACTAGAGCGCTAACCGCTCCTGGTGGGACCGGAAGTGCGTCAAATGCCTCCCACCCTCTTTCTACCATGGGAGGTGGGAGGCGGCAACCAGCGCTATGAGCAACTGTGGGGCGCACGAGCGTGGCTGGAGGCTGGTGTTGCTGCAAAAGTGAGTGCGGGGAATGCGGTTCAATTTTAAAAAGTAATACGCACTTTAAATGTTGCAATACAATTTCCGTCTTAAAAATACCATTTGTATCACGATCGTTTTTAAAACCTTGAGAAGCGAGGAAGCCGGCAAGCGGGTTGGAGACACTGCCACCCTCTCCTTCCCGCAGCGAGCTCCTCCGGCGCTCCGCCTATATAGCCCTGTGTGGAGCCACTAGAGCGCTAACCGCTCCTGGTGGGACCGGAAGTGCGTCAAATGCCTACCACCCCCTTTCTACCATGGGAGGTGGGAGGCGGCAACCAGCGCTATGAGCAACTGTGGGGCGCACGAGCGTGGCTGGAGGCTGGTGTTGCTGCAAAAGTGAGTGCTGGGAATGCGGTTCAATTTTAAAAAGTAATACACACTTTAAATGTTGCAATACAATTTCTGTCTTAAAAATACCATTAGTATCACGATCGTTTTTAAAACCTTGAGAAGCGAGGAAGCCGGCAAGCGGGTTGGAGACACTGCCACCGTCTCCTTCCCGCAGCGAGCTCCTCCGGCGCTCCGCCTATATAGCCCTGTGTGGAGCCACTAGAGCGCTAACCGCTCCTGGTGGGACCGGAAGTGCGTCAAATGCCTACCACCCCCTTTCTACCATGGGAGGTGGGAGGCGGCAACCAGCGCTATGAGCAACTGTGGGGCGCACGAGCGTGGCTGGAGGCTGGTGTTGCTGCAAAAGTGAGTGCTGGGAATGTGGTTCAATTTTCAAAAGTAATACACACTTTAAATGTTGCAATACAATTTCTGTCTTAAAAATACCATTAGTATCACAATCGTTTTTAAAACCTTGAGAAGCGAGGAAGCCGGCAAGCGGGTTGGAGACACTGCCACCGTCTCCTTCCCGCAGCGAGCTCCTCCGGCGCTCCGCCTATATAACCCTGTGTGGAGCCGATGAAAGGGGCATGGCACAATATAAGAATTGTGTGCAATGATTATCTAACACTGCTGAATGTGGTTAGTGACGATGCGCAGGCAATCTGTTACTTTGTCGATTTCAATAAAGTTAAATGAGAAATGACAACCAATGCGCTGTGAAAAAGCCGCGCAGAGGTTAATGAGGTTCTGGTGCCCAATACATGTTATTACGCTGCAGTTCCTATTAATGTCTTGGTTCAATCTCAAGTGTTGATATGATTTCAATAACAGATGAAGGGGGCATAGCACCACATTAAAATTAAAATAGTGTACGATAGATAACTCACACTACTGTCTTAGTCTACAGTACGAAAATTCTGCATATGGAGTTACATAGTCAGAATGACAGCCATGTTTCTGTATATAGTGTTTCATAATCAGAGTGACAGCCATGGTATCTCATTGTTGAGCCAACAAGATCACTTTGCAACCTGAATACCCATCATTGCTCTTTGCGCAAAAGAAAATGCTGAATATCAGTGACATGAGACTTGGTTGAAACTACTTCCAGGTTTCATTTAAGCCCTCTTATATGAGAGAGGCTAGTGTTTTGGTTAATGTGTTAGGTGGGGTAACTGTTGTTTTGATTCATTCTCCCACCTTTCTGTCTAGACCTGAGGTGTTTTGTGGTATATATACGTTCTAAAGGGGAAATATACCTTGCAGGTCTTTAAAATTTCCCTGAGACCTCCCTTAATGTTTTGTTTTTCTTGGAAGACCAACTCCCCTTCCTTACGAAAGCAACGCATTAGGGAGATGGAGAAGCGAGCATGCCCCCCACCAAATAAATTGTAGGATCATAGCCTTTACTTGTCAAAAGAAATCCCCCTCCAGTTCTATGGGCAAGGCTTGAAAAAGATAAAGAAGCTTAGGAAGAAGTGTCATTTTCACGGCGTGTATCCAGCCTAGCCAGGACAAGAAGAGAGGCTTCCACTTCATGAGTTCTGTTTGGATTCGCCCAAGGATGGGGGGAAAGTTAGCGGCATAGAGCCCCTCTATTCTTGGCATTAGCTAGACTCCCAAATATTGAATAGCGGAAGTGACCCACGGCAGAGGTGTAAGAGCCTGGAGCCTGTGAACTTCCGCCTGCGGAGGGTGATGTTGAGAATATACAATTTATCTAAATTTACTTTAAAGCCTGCCACTGCGTCAAAGCGTTCAAGTTCTGACTGCAAGGATGGGAGGGACGTGGCGGGGTCGGAGAGGGACACGAGAAATCGTCCGCAAAGAGGGACATTTTGTAGGGTTCCCCCATGATTGGTAACCCTTGAATTCTAGGATTAGCCCTGACCGCTAACGCTAATGGCTCAATACTAAGAATGAAGAATACGGGAAATAGCGGGCACCCCTGTCGAGTGTCTCTGGAGTGGAAGAAGGAGGATGATTGTACCCCGTTGACCACCACTTTAGAGCGGGGGTGAAGATAGTTGGCTCGAATGATAGTAAGACATTTAGGTGAAAATCCGAGTGCTGTAGGGCACCCTGCAGAGATTGGCTAATAAAAATGTAATCAAGCCAGGAGTATGTACGATGAACATGAGAATAGAAAGTATAATCTCTGGTCTGTGAATGAAGAGTGCGTCAAGCGACTAAAAGTCCCATGTCATGCATGCTCTGTTGTGTGTCCATGGAGAAGGAGTCCGAGCGGAGTGGGTGTATGCTACCTAGATCCTTCTTCCATATCTGATTGAAGTTGCCCATGAGAATCACTGGTCCCTCCACAAAGTCTGTTAGTTTACCCAACGGTGTGTGTTAGAAAACCGTCTGTCCAGTATTGGGGGCATACACCGCCACAAAAGTGCATAGTCTCCCTCTCAAACGCCCCTTGACCATAACCCAGCGGCCATCTTTATCACTTTGAACTCCTAGTGGTTGGAATTGTATGGATGAGCGAAAAATGATCACCACTCCTCCGTGTTTCGTGCGAGCCGAGGATCTATGAATTAGCAGGTATTGTTTGTGTCTAAGGCGCGTGTCCTCGGCCCTGGCTAAGTACGCCTCTTGTAAGGCTACTTTATCAAGATGGTGATCGATAATGTACTCCCATACCTTTTGGCGCTTTTGCGGGGAGTTAAGACCTTTAACGTTCCAAGTCCCAATAGGGTTCAGCAATATGCTAGAGGGAAAAACTACACTTATTTAAAAGCCCCAGCCAGCCCACCACGTAACAGGACCTCGCTTGTCCCCAAGGGGGTGTACAGTGCCATGTCGTGTCAACTGTGAATTTGCAAATGAAAGTCTCACACAATCAAGTATTAAAAAGCCGCCACCACTTCCCTCCCGCTCCCTCCCCATAACCCCCAAAAAAGTGAAAACAAACATGCATTTTTCTTTTTGTCATTTAAGCCCCTTATGTTTTTTTTAAACACATCTAATTTCTAAGCGCTCTAACCCTCACCACATCAAACAAGTATTCTGTAGGCAACCATTCTCTGTGCCAATCTGATCACCTACTGTTTTTTTCTTCAAACGAGGAATGTGAACAATTTCAAAGTGTTTTTTTAATTGCCCTTTGTGTGTCTTGTGTCAACTTGAAAAACTATGCAAAGGTCTCAAACGTGTTCACTTTTTTATTTTCATTTTTCTGGGGGATGCTAGACTTTCAAAGCGCTTTCAATTTCGCATGCCTCTCATTTTCACAAAGTTACATGGAAAAGGAAGGGTGCACAACACACACTCTGTTTCACTGTAACCTCACAAGAAAACAAAAAATCCCTTTTCAGTGACACACTAACAGCCTGTTAGTAACAGGCACAAGAAAACACTATGGGCCCGATGTAGGAGCCTGAATACCGGTCGGAAACGGCCGATTTCGGCCGTTTCCGACCGGTATTAGGCTTTTGAGATGTAGGGGACTTTTTTTTGAGGAATCAGTAATTTTACCGATTCGGTAAAATTACCGATTCGGTAAAATACAGAATCGGTAATTTTACCGAATCGGTAAATTCCACATGTAGGTGGCACTGAAAACAGTGCCACAGGCCTTTAGGAGTCGGTATTTTACCACCCAATCCAATTGGGTGGTAAAATACCGGATCCAGGTGTGCATGCACATCTGTGCATGCACACCTGTGCCATGTGACACTCAGACATGCCCTTAGGGCATGTATGTGTGCCACATGGCACACATGCCTGTAATTGGAGTGCCAAAGGGTGTCAAAGTGACACCCCCTGCACCCTTGCAGGATTCGGTATTTACCGATTTGGTAAATACCCATTCGGTAATGCCCATTGATTCCTATGGGCTTCAATGCCCATAGGAATCAATGGGCATTACCGATTCGGTATTTACCGAATCGGTAAATACCGATTCCTTCCGATTCGGTAATTTTTAAAATAAAATTACCTACATATGCCCTTCTCTTTTTTACCGCTTCTTAAATACCGATTCGGTATGAATCGGTATTTATGAAGTGGTAAAAAAGATTTACCTACATCGGGCCCTATGGGCCCGATGTAGGTAGGCATTTACCAGTCGGTAACGGCCGAATTCGGGCGTTACCGACTGGTAAATGCCTTTTCCAATGTAGGGGGCATGTATTTACAGATTCTGTATTTTTACAGAATCGGTATTTACCGAATCGGTAAAATTACCGAATTGGTAAATACAGACTTGGTAAAAATACTGAATCTGTAAATGCAGATGTAGGTGGCACTTTAAACAGTGCCACAGGCCCCTACGAATTCGATATTTACCATGTAATACTATTGCCTGGTAAATAGCAAATTCAGGTGTACATGCACATCTGTGCATGTACACGTGTGCCATGTGACACACAGACATGCCCTTAGGGCATGTATGTGTGCCACATGGCACACAAGTCTGACATTGGGGTGCTACAGGGTGTTAAAGTGACACCCCATTCCCGCTGGCAGGATTCGGTATTTACCTATTCGGTAATTACCGAATCAGTATTTGCCATTGATTCCTATGGGCTTCAAGGCCCATAGGAATCAATGGCAAATACCGATTCGGTATTTACCGAATCTGTAAATTAAAAAAGAAAAATTACCTACATCTGCCTACTTCCAATTTACCTACTCTTAAATACCGAATCGGTATGATTTGATATTTAAGAGTAGGTAAATCGAGATGACCTACATCGGGCCCTATGTACGTCAGCCTCATTGTGAAAATGTAAAGACATCATAGGTGAGCAAACTGGTCGCATATCAGTGTGGGAGGGAAAGAGTTTGTATCTAGAAGATTTTACTTGCTATGCGGTTAGAGAAGGTGAACACATGTGCTTTAAACTTCCCTTAATACATTTTGCACGGTTCCCATTTCATTCTACATTTACAGTAGTTTGGAATGTGTGTTTTTTCCTTGGACCAGTGCTGTTTACCCTCTTCACCCCCCTCTTTCCCTTAGAGACAAATGATATTTTACTTTTCAGTGAGTCAAGAGATTGCGCAAGGAAAAACGCAACAGAGTAGGGAAAAAAAGAACACTGCATACCCTATTTAGCATTTTTGAAAGTGTTGATGATACTGGCACAATTAAGACAAGTGCAAAAGAGTTGAAATCTTAGGTAGACATTAAAGCTGTGACTGGCAAACAGAGCAAAGGATAGATGAGCAATCAAACTGTTGAAGGCTTTAGGTTTAACACTGAGGTTGCAGTATGTCACACTGCAGGAGTTGACAATCACACTTAGAAGGACAGAGGTTTCTTTCTGTCTGTGGGAAAGAAGTCTTTCCTGCAGGCAACACAGAATGCACAATAGAAGGCAAAGGCAATTGTTTAAAATGAAACATAGTTTTTAAAGTCATCAAAATAATTGCCCAAAAAAGGGCAGCCATACTATTTTCTCCCATTTCCCCAATTTTGCCTCCACAATGCTTTCTTTTACCCTAACCAACACCGTTATCCACCTCCTAAGCCTTTTCGGTCCTTTGTAAAGAATCATGAACCCATCCCTGAAATCTCTTACCACCTATTTCCACTATGCAAGTCAGAATGAAAATACAGCAACCTCTTTAACTCCCCTCGCTTAACTGGAGCACAAGTTCCCTACCAAAATTCACTTAGTAAGAGGTGTGGCGCCTCGGCTAGGGCAACTGAATCCGGAATCTGGGGATCATGGTTCGATCCCCGGCACCGGCGGCAGATTAGCCCAGCACCATGTGACTGGGCAATAGCTTGCCCCCAGCGCCTAGAGACCCTTACGGGTGATTGTGCGCTTTACAAATGTGTATTATTAGTACCCTATCCCTGGCTAAACATCCCCACTTTGCCCATTGTTGCTTAAACTTGTACATGCTACTTATACCAAAAAATACTGTCTAGTTCTGAGTAGTCAGACTCACTGTTAACCCTTGATGCCCCTAAATCCCTGAATTGATGTATAAGGTACAAGATACTTTCATAGGAGCAACTGAGAGAGAACATGGAAACCTGCAATTCAGAGTTAAACTCCATGGAATGGGAAATCACTGACCAGTAAAATAGGGTCTGGTTCTCCATCACCCAGGACTCCAGGTGCGTTAATACAGGCCAACTGAGAATTAGGCAGAACATTCTATATAGAAATTCTGCTCCGCTTCACTCATAATCTTTGTCTTTCTGGGTCATTACAGCAACCTACTGAGACAGTTTTCGAGAATGTTCAATATCATGAGACTCATGGCAAGATCAATATGATATGTTAAACAAATATTACAGGTATCAACTTTGCAGAATATTTAGTAACTGTACAAAAAATGATAACTAAGCAATAGTGTAAGGTTTTTTAATGTATTTTTCATTTATTGTAGGTCTATGCCTTTGTTTTATAGATGATTTGAATATTGTATGTATTTTTAAAACTATAAAAAAATTGAATTGCAACAATTCCATTCCAAGAATGTTAATGTGTACCGCTCTAATCACGCACACTTCCACCTACTCCTCTATTTTCTTATATGCTTACTTGTACTTCTTTGTGCAATATTATAAACAAATCATGAATGTCATTGCCATTAAGTTTGACTCCAGAAGTTTAGATCCTCCAAGCTGTGTCAACCTCTACCTAGCTTCCTGTAACACCTTCCCTTTTGAACAGGGCCAAGGAACTTTTCTTCTTTGTAATTTTTCTTTCTCTGTTTTGCCACAGACTATGCTGTTCCATGATCTCTTACATTTTTTGTACCTGCTTCTAACTCTTCCCCATCTGAGCTTCTAATGCAGATACCTAAATCCTCACCTCATGCTGCCTCATTAGGCCCTGCTTCTGTCTCCCATCTCTGTGTTCCTTCTGACATATGTACATATCCAATCCTTTCTCTCTACTGAGTACTTACCTCAACATGCCCTTTCTGTCATATTCACTGTCTGCCTGCCGATTCCGTACTGTAGCAGGCTACGACCGCCAATAGCTGACACAATTTCTAAGCACACTCTGTGCATTTTCTATTGCATACTCCCCCTCTGCCTACCTTCTTTTTGTGCTGCGATCTTCATGAACAACCTTGAAATATAATCTCTTCAATTGTTCCTTCAGCACCCAAAAAGACTGTTCTCCTTTTTCCCTGCTACATGCCCAACTGGGGCTGTGGTTCAGCCTTTCTCCAGAAGAATGATTACCTCTCTCCTTCCATCTCATTTCACTGCTGAGCTCTCGGCTCCTCTCAGGACTTACAAAGGTCCCCCCCAAAACTCTTGTGTATCTTCTTGGTGGTATCATAACCATCCACTAACTTTTTGACCTTCTATATGTCCCAGTTGGACTACAGACCCCTACCACTTTTTTCCCGACTGCTTCCGTACACTTACCCCATAGCCAGGAGACTTAGCCTAGCATTCTTTTCCTTTGCTCCTCCCCATGGTCATTTCCCCAAATGCCTTTTTAGGTCGAGACTGGCGTAGGCTGCGCACATGCGCAGTCTCGGCAGCGAGACTTAATGACTCTGGGAGCGAGGGTAAACACCGCCCCTCTTCACCATTGGCTGGCCTCCTAAACGGCGGGCAGCCATTGGAGAAGAGGTCTCAGTGTCGTCATTCTCTCGCTGTAAGCCCCGTCCTTTTGGGATTGGGGGGCGTGTTTTTTCAGTTTGTTCTACCCTCTTCTCCATTGGCTGGAATGGTAAACAACAAGTCAAAAACACGCCCGTTGTTTACATTCCAGCCAATGGAGAAGAGGGGAGAAAGAAAAACACGCCCCCAGTCTGCAAAGGACGGGGCTTAGTTCCTTCCTGTTTACCTCATCCCCGTCGCCTCCTCTCCCCCACCCCTCTTCTCACCTCCTCTCCTTTCTCCTGGGCTCTCTCCCTCGCGTCCTGACCGGTGTGCTCCCTGGCTGCTGCTGCTGCTGGGCGGTGTGTGCCCGCCTTCCACCAGATCCTCCTCCCCCTTCCCCGGCCGAGACAGAGAAGGCTTCCCCCACTACCCTCAGTTGTATCCCCTGCACCTTGCACCGCGCAGAGGCTGCGGCAGGCAGACGGCTCCCAGAGCCCCACGCTCAGGCCATGCACCCCGGCCCTCGTCGCCTCCTCTCCCCCTACCCCTCTTCTCACCTCCTTGGTGCGCCCGCACTCCACAGCTGGATGCGCCCCGGGTGCAGGAGATGCTGGAGCGGCCCCCGCTCCCTCTTCCCATTGCGCTTTCTCCGTGCTTCTAGAAGGTAAGAAAAAAATGTGCATTTGCATTTCGAATATCCGTTCATGCAGCAGCACACTTGCAAAGCCCATGCATGACAAATTACCCACTTCAGGCCCCATTCTGCCGGTTTTTATTTTTAGAAATCTCCAATTTTTTCTTTTCTGATGTGTATGCAAAGATGTCACCACGTTTAAGGCAAAAAAACACATTTAATCATTCCCGCCAAGGACTTACAAATACACAGCATTTGTAGATGAAATGAGTGTGAATTACCACTTTAGTCTCCATCTCCGCTGCCTCTGGATGTGGGACGCGGCGGAGCCTCCCGGAGCTTTCAATGGCCCGAGCGCCTGCGCTGCGAGAACTTTCCTCGGCATGGGGCAGAGCAGATCTGCGTGGGGCAGAACCACAGTGAGGATGGTGGAGGGCCCCTGCCGGGCGGAGGAGACGGCAGCCCGGCTCACCACCCCGCCGCCACACTACCGCGGAGAAAGGCCTAGCCCTCAGCCCCCACACTAGGCCACGCCCGTGCGACCCTTCGACTGCCCACGGGTGCTCAAGGTGCCCCGTACCTCAACTACCGCTTTCTGGGTGAGAAGGACTGCGCCGCTCCCTGCGCACCTGACCGGCCCGACGGCTCCCTATTCTTCACAGCCGAAGAGACGCAGTTCACCCGCCTCTGGATCCTAGTGTGGTCTGTGCTCTGCTGCCCCTCCACCTTTTTTTTGGGAGACCTCAACTTCCACCTGGAAAAGAAAAACGACAGCAACACCACCACCCTTCTGGACAACCTGGCCAATCTTGGTCTCAAACAACTTGTTGACACCCCCACCCATATAGCCGGACATACGCTCGACCCAATCTTCAGCTCCAGCAAGCACATCTCCTTCGATCCCACCACCGCTCTCCATTGGACGGACCACAGCTGTGTTCACTTCAGCTTCCAAACTACCTCGACCCACAACCCCCCACAACCTATTCCACAAAGAAACTGGAACAAAATCACCACCGACCAACTCCTCACATCGCTCAAACAAAACCCTCCCGCCCTCTCATCGGACCCTAACCAAGCGGCCACCAAACTCAAACAATGGATCACTCACAGCGCTGACGAACTAGCACCCTTGAAAAACCACCAAACCAGACAGGGTAGCAAAAAGGCCCCATGGTTCAACGAGGACCTTAAGAAATCCATGAAACTATGCCGTGCTCTCGAGAAAACATGGAGAAAAAACCCAACCACTGACAACCTGACCACCTTCAAGACAGCCACCCACAAACACCACCAATTGATCCGATTCACCAAGAAGTCAGCATTCAAGGATCGACTCGACAACAACGCCCAAAACAGCAAGGAGCTATTCAACATCGTCAAAGAATTTACCAACCCCACCACAGCCTCAAACGACATTACTCCCTCCCAAGAACTCTGCAACTCTTTATCCTCTTTCTTCTACAACAAAATCGCCGACATACATAACAGCTTTGAGAACATTTCCAAAGAACAGTCCACTCCACCCACCTCCGAACCTAAACCGCCCTCTTACATCCTTAACGCCTGGAACCCAATCACCACTGAAGACACCATCCGCCTAATGAACTCCATCCATTCAGGCTCGCCAACCGACCCCTGTCCCCACCACATCTTCAACAAAGCAGACTCCATCATAGCACCCCATCTCCGTGATGTCATCAACTGCTCCTTCAACTCTGCTACCTTTCCAGAAAGCTGGAAACACGCCAAATTCAACGCCCTCTTGAAGAAACCCACAGCGCACCCCTATGAACTTAAGAACTACCGCCCCATCTCCCTCCTCCCATTCCCTGCCAAAGTCATTGAGGAGTTCAGGGCCATCCGTTTTAAGAATTTTGAAGGCAGTGGTAAGGGTCTTAAATTGGATTTGTGCTTCCACTGGGAGCCAGTGGAGTCTTCGTCTGGTGGCTCTAACAGAGCATCTCCTAGGAAGACCAACTATAGCTTGGGCCGCAGAATTCTGAATACGTTGCAGCCTAGGTGTCTCTGCTTTGTTGGCGCCTAGCAATAGAACACTAGCATAGTCCAACCGGGAGAGGATGATGGATTGGACTATGAGCTGCCGTGTTTTGGGGTCAAAGAACCCAAGAATAGGGTTGAGGCTTCTTAGTAGGCTAATGCACGTAGCTGCTACTTTTTTGGTGTGAGTTTGGTAGCTCAGCGAGGAGTCCAACCAGACTCTGAAGTTTTTTACCAGGGGTTTAGACTGGGGAATAGGGCTGAGCGAGGATGGCCACCAATGGTCATTCCAGCAGCTGGTGTTCTTACCGAGGAGCAGCACCTCAGTTTTCCCTGCATTGAGTTGTAAACAGTTACCCGTCATCCAGCGGGCAACTGCAGCCAGTCCATCCCTGAATCTCTTGGCAGAGGTTGAGGGGGCCTCCGTAAGAGTGATTACTAGCTGTGTGTCGTCGGCATACGACACCAGCGTGAGGCCCCATTCTCTGGCTACTGCCGCGAGAGGCTGCACATACAGGTTAAAAAGAGATGGACTAAGAGCCGATCCCTGCGGAACTCCTTGGCCGATAAGGTGAGATTGGGAGGTAAACGTCAGGAATGAGCGGAACCATTCCAGGGCCAGGTCACTGATCCCTATGTCTTCCAGGCGGCTCAGCAGGATGTTATGTGAGACCGTATCAAAGGCTGCGCTGAGATCAAGTAATATCAGCGCAGCACTTTGACCGGCATCTAGTACCGTCCGGAGATGTTCGGTGGTGGATAGAAGGCGGACTCCGTACTATGCCCTGGCCGGAACCTGTGTTGGGAGGGGTCCAAGATGTTGTTTTGGGCCATATGGTCTGAGAGAACTGCATTGGCATGAGCCTCTGCCAATTTGGATACCCAGGTTAACAGTGAGATGGGCCTATAGTTCTCTGGTTTTGTAGGGTCCAGGGTCGTTTTTTTAATAATGGGGGTAACCCATGCCTGTTTCCAGCAGGTAGGGGCAGTTGCCGAGGAGAAGGAGAGGTTGAGGAGTGTGGCCAAGGATGGGAGAAAAAAGTCCAGAGCCTCTAGAAATTGGGCCGGTCTCATGGGATCTGAAGGGGCGCCTGATTTCACCCTTCTGCAGAGTTTGACAAGATCACCATGAGAGATAGCAGGCAAACATGTAAGTCTGGTGCCTTTAAAAGAAACATTTGGGGATTTAGTGTAATCAGGGGGATTCTGTGGAAAGGTGTTGTCAATTTTCCTCACCTTTTCAATAAAGAAGGTGGCTAGGTCCTCACACTGCTGCGTCGAGGAAATGCATGGGACAGGATTGCCACCGTTTTGCAGTTTTTGAACCAGTTTAAAGATGGTTTTCGTGGGGTTAGAGCTAGTATTGATTTCCTTAGCATAGAATGATGCGCGGGTCGTGCGTATGGCTTTGGCTCATCACTTAGTCCCACCCTCTTTAACGTTTACATGAGTCCCCTCGCATCCATCGCGCGACAATACAACCTTAACATCATCTCTTACGCTGATGACACCCAGCTGATCCTTTCCCTTACCAAAGACCCTAACACCGCCAAAACCAATCTTCATGAAGGCATGAAAGAAGTAGCCGAATGGATGAAAAACAGCCGCCTAAAACTTAACTCAGACAAAACGGAAGTCCTCATCCTAGGATCATCCCCCTCTGCCTGGGACGACTCATGGTGGCCATCGGCCCTTGGCACGGCACCCATACCCACAGACCACGCACGTAACCTAGGCTTCATCCTAGACTCCTCCCTCTCGATGACCAGACAAGTCAACGCCTTCTCATCCTCTTGCTTCAACGTACTTCGTATGCTCAAAAAAATCTTTCGTTGGATCCCCACCGAAACAAGAAAGACGGTCCCCCACGCACTAGTCACCAGCCGACTGGACTATGGAAACACCCTCTACGCCGGAACCACAACCAAATTACAGAAAAAACTCCAACGCATCCAAAACGCATCAGCCAGACTCATATTGGACATCCCGCGCCAAGCTCACATTACCGGTCACCTGAAAGACCTCCACTGGCTTCCAGTCAACAAGAGAATAACGTTCCGTCTCCTCACCCACGCACACAAGGCCCTCTACAAACTAGGACCCGAATGCCTCAACACACGACTGTCCTACACACCGACCCGCCAACTAAGATCTGCCAATCAAGTCCTCGCCGCAGTTCCGTGCATCCACAGATCCAACATGGGAGGAAGATCCTTCTCCTACTTAGCGGCCAAAACCTGGAATTCTCTCCCCACTCACCTCCGCCTTACCCAGAACCACATTTCCTTCGGGAAGGAACTTAAAACCTGGCTATTCGATAAATAATGCCCCCCTCCCCCAAGCGCCTTGAGACCCTCTGGGTGAGTAGTGCGCTATACAAATTCCTGAACTTGAACTTGTGTGTGTGGCTCTGTGTGTGTGTGTGTGGCTCTGTGTGTGTGTGTGGCTCTGTGTGTGGCTCTGTTTGTGTGCCTCTGTGTGTGGCTCTGTGTGTGTGTGTGTGTGTGTGGGTGTGTGTGTGTGTGTGTGTGTGTGTGTGGCTCTGTGTGTGGGTGTGGTGCAAATGCAATAGGTCTCGTATTTGCGAGAGATTAAGCTATTGGGATTGTAAATGACAATGCCATTTATTTATCTGTTTTCAAAACCAACACAGAAATAAAAAGTTTGTCATTTACAATGCCAATAGCTCTAACTTTTCTGTAGGCGAGACCGTTGCATTGTAAATGCTTGTTTTCTTTTCTGCCTACAGAAGCAATGTTTGCTCTCTCTCCCTATGGTCCAGGACCTCTGTTTCTTTATTGTGCAGGCCTCAAAATAGTTCTATTCCAGGTTTTATTCCCTCTATCTGTCCTATCAGCAGTAGCGGCACAGGGAGAGAGGTCCGTGGGGCGGTAAGGCGGGGCTGGGGTGGGGCATGGTGGGGTGTAGTAAACACCAGAATATGGATGATTGGAGGTAAGTAAACAATTAAATAAATAAAACAAAATTTAGTTGCGCGCACTGCATCGTAAAATGAGAAGCAGCGTCCGCAACGATATTCGTTTTATTTATTTAATTGTTCACTTACCTCCGATCATCCATATTCCAACTGCTCCCTTAAGGCTGTGTCGCTAACCTAGCCATCTTCCTTCTGTGAGCAACGTCTCCCTAATATGCCATTTTGCATCAA
This sequence comes from Lissotriton vulgaris, assembly GCF_964263255.1. Taxonomy (NCBI): domain Eukaryota; kingdom Metazoa; phylum Chordata; class Amphibia; order Caudata; family Salamandridae; genus Lissotriton; species Lissotriton vulgaris. The sequence goes on along the minus strand of NC_141696.1, from coordinate 1,380,477,958 downwards.
CACTGTGCCTGGTTTTTCAGCAGTTCTCCCTTTGTCCAAGGTCACCCCTTTCTCCAGGCATGTGCTTCCTTACTTGGCTCTAGTGTTGATTGTAGGCGCATTTGCTTCTACCCTTTGTTCCCTCCACTTAATTCATGACATCCTCATGTGTAATGCTCATTATTCTCTGTGCTGCTATTCACAGCCCTTTCCTATTTGGGCTCTTCCCCATCTTTAATCTTCTACTCACTGCAAGGGAGGAGGCTAGCATCACTATTCAGATCCCATCACCGGCATGTGGATCATGACCAAATTCCTTCCTTTTTGAAGAAGACCTGCTGCTATCCCTGCTCTTTCTGGACCACTGACATAATATCAATGACGCAAAACAACAGTTGATGGACAGAATGCAGAACAATGTCATACATTCACCCCAGTACAGAGATCTGGGCCTAAATCCATCGTTTTTTTGCACTCCACACCACCCCAGTTCAGACATGGCCATATGCAAATCAGCCTTGACCCTGTGCCTCATGGGAACAGTCCAGACCGAACTGCCAAGCCATGTCTTTCCTGGACCGGAATCAAACATCCTAGGACCGGTTTCTGGCTATCAGCCATCTTCAGCCAGGATAGCTTGACTCCAGTGGTGTGGAGAGCATGGGACTCACGTCTGAGAATACCCATCCCACTCGGGGTGACAAAATGCAAAACAACAGTTGATGGACAGAATGCAGAACAATGTCATACATTCACCCCAGTACAGAGATCTGGGCCTAAATCCATCGTTTTTTTGCACTCCGCACCACCCCAGTTCAGACATATGCAAATCAGCATTGACCCTGTGCCTCATGGGAACAGTCCAGCCCGAACTGCCAAACCATGTCTTTCCTGGACCAGAATCAAGTATCCTAGGACCGGTTTCTGGCTATCAGCCGTCTTCAGCCAGGATAGCTTGACTCCAGTGGTGTGGAGAGCATAGGACTCACGTCTGAGCATACCCATCCCACTCGGGGTGACAAAATGCAAAACAACAGTTGATGGACAGAATGCAGAACAATGTCATACATTCACTCCATAACAGAGATTTGGGCCTAAATCCATTGTTTTTTTGCACTATACACCATTCCAGTTCAGACATGGCCATATGCAAGTCAGCCTTGACCCTGTGCCTCATGGGAACAGTCCTGCCCGAACTGCCAAGCCATGTCTTTCCTAGACCGGAATCAAGCATCCTTGGACTGTGTCTCGCTATCTGCCGTCTTCAGCCAGGATAGCTTGACTACAGTGGTGTGGAGAGCATAGGACTCACGTCTGAGCATACCCATCCCACTCGGGGTGAAAAAATGCAAAACAACAGTTGATGGGCAGAATGCAGAACAATGTCATACATTCACCCCCAGTACAGAGATCTGGGCCTAAATCCATTGTTTGTTTGCACTCCACACCACCCCAGTTCAGACATGGCCATATGCAAATCAGCCTTGACCCTGTGCCTCATGGAAACAGTCCAGCCCGAACTGCCAAGCCATGTCTTTCCTGGACCGGAATCAAGCATCCTAGGACCGGTTTCTGACTATCAGCCGTCTTCAGCCAGGATAGCTTGACTCCAGTAGTGTGGAGAGCATGGGACTCACGTCTGAGCATACCCATCCCACTCGGGGTGATAAAATGCAAAACAACAGTTGATGGAAAGAATGCAGAACAATGTCATACATTCACCCCAGTACAGAGATCTGGGCATAAATCCATTGTTTTTTTGCACGCCACACCACCCCAGTTCAGACATGGCCATATGCAAATCAGCCTTGACCCTGTGCGTCATGGGAACAGTCCAGTCCGAACTGCCAAGCCATGTCTTTCCTGGACCACAATTAAGCATCCTAGGACAATTTAAAAGTCACACAAATTTAAATAACTATATACTTCAAAAACGACAAATGCAGAAAGTTAAGGAAACTCTTCCAGATCCAGATTCTCTAGCCACACAATTATATATATATATATATATATATATACTCATATTCAACTAACTAACCAAGTAAGTCAAACTTATATTTAAACTAAAGCATACTTTATAGTACATTTTTTTAATTCTATCTCTTTACAGACTTCCTGTAAATATACATAAATTAATGAAAAACTATACACTCACCATAATAGCGAATAAAAATAAACCTAATGACCTCTACCTCTACAAACGATGAACAAATTAACAATTACAATTCAGCTTACCTCTAGTATGAAACTTCTTAACAGAACATACACATAAGTATACAATCAGAGGTAGTTGCATTCATTTACATGTAAATAACAAATTTACAAACTTTAAAATATTGTATATGTTTATGCTGTTACATTACTTTCAGATACAGGGACAGAAGTAGCAAAATATATAACATCTCAGAAAGAGAAGCAGTCACTAAATCAAATGGACCACACCTATGGCCAAGTAAGTGCATAAACAGAAAATATATTTTGGAAATGTACCAAATATTATTCTAATGCGTGGTATTGGAGGACAACTATAAAAGTTGATGCTGTAATTCATGTAAGAAAGTAATTAAGTACAACACCCCCAACCCCCACCCCCAAATGTGACAGAAAAAGAAGTAAGGGAGGTATTGCAAGATGTAAGCGAGGCAAGCACTAGCTCCTATGAACCCACAACCAAAATCCTTAAAGATATACTGCCTAAAGTCCCTGAACACATTACAGGCCAACTAGCACCTATACCCACTTTAAAACGTTTAATTGCATGGAATAAAAAAGCCACCAACGATACTCCTCTTGGCCCTAAAATATATCAAGACATAGAAATACTTGAAATTTAACACTGACACATAAGGAGGAACCTTTCCTTTTATATGACAACCTAAACAATGAAAGACAAATACCAATATTCTGCCCAGCAAATAACTTACTATAACTAAGCCATGGCCAAACCTGATGGTTGGACCTTTATAATATGTCCCAAACCATTCACTCAGATAACATCATAGTGAATATAAAAATATAAATATACCTTTTATACATGTCCTACTACCAAATATACAAAGCAGCACTTACTACGACCTCTTAAACCACATCCAACATGAAACAAATACATATTACCCACAAAGAGTAATCATAGGCTTTAAGTAAGCCATGATTCAAACCATTTAAAAAATGTAACCCCACACAGCCATACAAGGCTGTTACTACCATTTTGAACAAAGCATATGGAGACACCTCCAAAAATCTGCACTAAGGCTCTGGTTCCGAGTTCGGTGACCCCAAGACCACCGTACCCACTGTGGTGGTCCGAATGCCACCTCCTTGTCGGTCCTTGCCGGTCCGACTGCCCTATTGCAACAATTGCGGTAAGCCCGACAGAAGATCACTGCCACCGCCAGGATCGTGGGTCCCTCGACTGCGGCAGAGGGGAAAGCAGTACGGAATGTATGTGGCGCCGATGCCAGCACTGCTGTGCCTATTCCAACCTGTCTTTCTGCCGACCTTTACATGGTGGAGACCCCACCATAAAAAGTTCATCGAAAAGACAGGGAAGGGGCCTCATACAGGGCCTCCGTAAGCGTGGGCGGAAAATCCGTTCCGCTCGCGGATTTTGCGGATTTTCGGGAAATCCGCAATCCGCGAGATTTGCGGATTTCCCGCAAAATCCGCAAATTCGCACGCAGCGGATTTTTTGGGCGGCGCGCGGCGTTGGTGATACAATTTTTGCGGCGCGCGGCGTTTATCATCGTTTGCCGAGTTGTTTTTTTCGATAGTTTGCGAGTGCTGCGCCATTTTGGATCTTGCTGTGTGATCCCGCGGGAATTGGCGAGCGCGATTACGTCATCGCGGCTTGCCAGCGATAGTTTGTCAACGCGAGTACGACGAGATCACGTCTCGCGGTACTTCGCAATTGCGAGATTTGAGATGCGGCGCGCGAAAATATAAATTTGCAATTCTGCACAAGAAATCCACCAGCAAGCAGCATAAACCTTCTAGAAATGATGATTTTTATGTGAATAACTCCTTAGTTTGACATTTGCCTGCACTTTTTTAGCGAGGAGTCCATTTTGGGGAGGGGGGCAGGGGGGTGGGAGGAAGGAAGTGCCCCATAGTCTTCAACTTCCTGTTCCTGTTCAGCAGGCTCCTCCCAGTGCTTTGTCCATCTCCTGGTCACTTTTCATTCGGATGTGGACCTGGAAGGATTACCTTTTGTGGATGCTGCTGGATCTTTGGATTTGAGGCCTTTTTGACTTTCTTTGGATCACTGTTGGATTAGAAATTTTACAAGTAAGTTTGTTTGGGGCATTACAGTTGCTGCAACTAAAATTTTGGGATTTTCGATTTTTGGGCTGTTTTGGGGCCTTTTCCCAGGGGTACTCAGTGGTGGGTGGACTGATTCTTTCTGTGGGTTGTCTTGAATTTAAACATCATGGAGGCCATAGATGAATTGGGATTGTGCTGATTTTTCTGTGTTTTTCGATTTTTTTTTTTTGTAAAATTTTGTGTTTTTCGATTTTTGACCTGTTGTTGGGGCCTTGACCAGGGGTAGTGAGTGGTGCATGGGGCCTAGTCTTTCTGTGGGCTGTCTTGAATTTAAACATCATGGATGGAATGGGATTGTGCTGATTTTGCAGTGTTTTTCGATTTTTGGGGGTGTTCATGGGGAGGGACATGCCATGTGGCTGGTGGCCATTTTGAGTGCAGCTACAGGCACTGGCCATGTGCTGGCAGGCAAGTGGCCATTTTGAATGCAGGCTTTGTTGTTAGGCCTCCAACCATTTTGCCTACTTTTCAACCTTTATTTATGCCAGGGGTAGTGAGTCTTGCATGGGCCTAGTATTTCTGTGGGTTGTCTTGAATTTAAACATCATGGAGGCCATGGATGGAATGGGATTGTGCTGATTTTGCAGTGTTTTTCGATTTTTGGGGGTGTTCATGGGGAGGGACATGCCATGTGGCTGGTGGCCATTTTGAGTGCAGCTACAGGCACTTGCCATGTGCTGGCAGGCAAGTGGCCATTTTGAATGCAGGCTTTGTTGTTAGGCCTCCAACCATTTTGCCTACTTTTCAACCTTTATTTATGCCAGGGGTAGTGAGTCTTGCATGGGCCTAGTATTTCTGTGGGTTGTCTTGAATTTAAACATCATGGAGGCCATAGATGAATTGGGATTGTGCTGATTTTTCTGTGTTTTTCGATTTTTTTTTTTTGTAAAATTTTGTGTTTTTCGATTTTTGACCTGTTGTTGGGGCCTTTTCACCAGGGGTATTTGAGTCTAGCATGGGCCTAGTCTTTCTGTGGGCTGTCTTGAATTTAAACATCATGGAGGCCATGGATGGAATAGGATTGTGCTGATTTTGCAGTGTTTTTCGATTTTTGGGGGTGTTCATGGGGAGGGACATGCCATGTGGCTGGTGGCCATTTTGAGTGCAGCTACAGGCACTGGCCATGTGCTGGCAGGCAAGTGGCCATTTTGAATGCAGGCTTTGTTGTTAGGCCTCCAACCATTTTGCCTACTTTTCAACCTTTATTTATGCCAGGGGTAGTGAGTCTTGCATGGGCCTAGTATTTCTGTGGGTTGTCTTGAATTTAAACATCATGGAGGCCATAGATGAATTGGGATTGTGCTGATTTTTCTGTGTTTTTCGATTTTTTTTTTTTGTAAAATTTTGTGTTTTTCGATTTTTGACCTGTTGTTGGGGCCTTGACCAGGGGTAGTGAGTGGTGCATGGGGCCTAGTCTTTCTGTGGGCTGTCTTGAATTTAAACATCATGGATGGAATGGGATTGTGCTGATTTTGCAGTGTTTTTCGATTTTTGGGGGTGTTCATGGGGAGGGACATGCCATGTGGCTGGTGGCCATTTTGAGTGCAGCTACAGGCACTGGCCATGTGCTGGCAGGCAAGTGGCCATTTTGAATGCAGGCTTTGTTGTTAGGCCTCCAACCATTTTGCCTACTTTTCAACCTTTATTTATGCCAGGGGTAGTGAGTCTTGCATGGGCCTAGTATTTCTGTGGGTTGTCTTGAATTTAAACATCATGGAGGCCATAGATGAATTGGGATTGTGCTGATTTTTCTGTGTTTTTCGATTTTTTTTTTGTAAAATTTTGTGTTTTTCGATTTTTGACCTGTTGTTGGGGCCTTTTCACCAGGGGTATTTGAGTCTAGCATGGGCCTAGTCTTTCTGTGGGCTGTCTTGAATTTAAACATCATGGAGGCCATGGATGGAATAGGATTGTGCTGATTTTGCAGTGTTTTTCGATTTTTGGGGGTGTTCATGGGGAGGGACATGCCATGTGGCTGGTGGCCATTTTGAGTGCAGCTACAGGCACTGGCCATGTGCTTGGCAGGCAAGTGGCCATTTTGAATGCAGGCTTTGTTGTTAGGCCTCCAACCATTTTGCCTACTTTTCAACCTTTATTTATGCCCAGGGGTAGTGAGTCTTGCATGGGCCTAGTCTTTCTGTGGGTTGTCTTGAATTTAAACATTATGGAGGGCATGGATGGATTGGGATTGTGCTGATTTTGCAGTGTTTTTCGATTTTTTTGTGCTCTATAACTGAACTGATGTTCCTCTGTCTTCCATTTTTTTTAGGTGCACAAGACTCAAGAGAACCACCAGTGCCAGGAAGAAGTCCTGCAGCGGTGTGTGTGTGCAGCATAACGTCACGCGACGTCACGTCTGGCCTCAGACAACTCTACAATTCGTGCAACTGCGGCCTGCTGTCTGACCTGCTCTGAAGAAGATGGCCCCAAAGAAAGTTCTCCGTAGCTCCTCTAGCAAGAAAGTTGCTAGTAAGGAGCAGAAGAAGCAAGTTACCAAGGAGGCTGGTGTGCCACCCGCCACTTTTTTTGGGAGCAAAAAAAAAAGTACGCCTGCAGCAGCAGGATCTGCTGGGGACCAACCTGAGAGCAGCACCCCTGCTCCATTGGGTTCAGTGCCTCCACCACCACGCCAACTTAAGTCAAAGCCCTTGAGTGCTTCAGAGGCAGTCAGTGTACTTCTCCAATCACCATCGACCAGTGATGTTGGCTCATCGCAAGAAAGTAGCAGCAATGTCCCTGAATCAACACAGGTTGTTGTAACTCATCTGACAAGTGTTGAACAACCACAGCCGCAACAACAACACCATGTGCAAGTACACGCCCAAGTACATGTGGAAGGAGAGGCAGCAAAAGGAGATGCGCAAGCAAAGGTGCATGGACGTTCACAAGTGCCCACAATAGTTGTTCCTCCCGAAGTAGGGGCACATTTGGAAATCGACAATGAAGCTGAGGTATCATTGGAAGCCACTCCTCCTGATGATCATTCATTGTCTTCCACATCCCTAGCAAGGAAAAGATCAAGGGGGGTGTCTACATCTTCTTCAAGCCCACCTCGTTCTGGTGCAAGTGATCTGTCTTGGGAACCACGACAACTGCGGTCTGACAGTGAGGCAGAGGCACACCATGATCTGCCACCGGTACCTAAGCGTAAAAGGAAGGTCGTCCAAAAACTCAAACCTATGGAGTGTGATGAGGCTCAACAAGAAGTGACAGATACTGCTGGTGATGAAGCCTCTCACGATGACGACGATCCAGTCATCACAAAGGTCACTGCAGCCCCACCGGGCATGCAGCAAAGAGACATTTTGACCCTATCCCGAGAAGCTGCTGAGCGTGATGATGATGTCGGCGAGGAGGCAATGGAAATGGAATCATTAGATTTGGAGTTAAGTAGTACACCAAAACCTACCGCTTCCATATTTCTTCCTCGCAAGAAGGTACCCACCTCGTCCTCGACCTCAATTCGTGGTGGTGAAAGTGCAAAACGTACTGAAGTTCGGCAATCCACATCCTCCACTTCATCTGTCATTAGCAGCAGGACCACCACCACCAGTATCGCCGCCTCCTCCGGCCCCCGAAGACATTTCAAGTCTCCAGTTTGGGACTTCTTTAGTGTTTGCCCAAAAAAGGAAAACGTAGCCATTTGTAGCCTTTGTAAGCTTCGATTTAGTCGTGGTAAGCTTGGTTCTAACTATGGTACCGGAGGCCAGAGAGGTCATCTTGAGAGAAGGCACCCTGTCGAATGGTTTCCGCACCTAGAGGCGGTCAAGAAAGCCGGAATTGCACGTAATGAAAACGTTGATTTGTCATCTGCTGATGACGAGGAGGTAGAAGACGATTCAAACACTTCACTTACACCCAGTTCCCATGTCAGCAGCACACCCCATGGGAGCCACACTAAGAGTGTGGGAGAGAGTGAGACATCAATGCGGAAAAGTTCATCAGCGAGCGTAACTGGGTCGAAGAGATCATCATCATCCCGTAAATCATTGGTCCAGGGCAACATTAAAAAGATGTTGTTTACAGAAGCGCAATATGAACGCAACCACCCAATGACCCGTCTGTATAACACTAAGCTGGCTAAAATGCTAGCTCTGGACCTTCTCCCTTTTTCTTTTGTAGAAGGGGTTGGTTTTCTAGAATTAGTGACAGCGCTCTGCCCTAAATGGAAGGTTCCTAGCCGGTTCTATTTTGCCCGAGTTGCGGTTCCAGCACTACATGAAGATGTTCTGAAGGTGATTGGGGCAGCTTTGCAGAAGAGTGCTGTTCACACTATACATCTGACAACAGACATGTGGACCAGTGGCGCAGGCGCTGATTACATGTGCATCACTGCACACTGGGTCTCTTTTTCAGGGGCTAAAGCAAAGCTAAACTCAGGTGTTGACACTAACATTGTTTTTAAAGGTGCTCGGAAACATGCAACACTAGCCATGTTTGGTTTGGAGAAACGTCACACAGCAGAAAACATTTTGGATGTCTTTAACACAAAGGTCCTTAACTGTCTGTCCCCACTAAAACGCAAGGTTGGTTATGTTTCCACAGACAATGGCTCCAATATAGTTAAGGCCATGAGGGACGGTTACTATTTCAGAGTGCCGTGTTTGGCGCACTGTATAAACCTGGTTGTCCAAAAATTCTTGGGTAATAAACGCAGTGCAGCGTACAGTGTATTGGAGAACTGCCGAAAAATTTGCAAGCATTTCAGGCATTCTTTTAAGGCCCGCAAGCAGCTGAGGAGCATGCTATATCAAAGTCAAATGCCAGTGAAAGCACTCATCCAGGAGGTGGTAACACGTTGGAACTCAACCTTCTACATGCTTGAGCGTCTGTATGAGCAGTATACGCAACTCGATCAATATTTCTTGAAAGAGGGTATAGAGGAGCTGAGGATGGGTGGGCCGCAATGGAACATAGTTGAAAGCCTAACACGCATGCTTCGTCCTTTTGAGGTCTTCACACGTGCAGTCAGCAAGGAGGACTCTAATTTGGGAAAAGCTATCCCATTGTTGTACATGCTGGAGGACCAACTGAAGGAGGTGTGTTCTGTGTTTCGAAAAGATGACAAAAAGAAAGACTCTTTGCTTCTGGCTGAGAAATTATTAGAGCTCCTACAAGGTGATGAACGTCTTCAAAAGATCCACTCAGAACAGCATTACATTTGTGCTACTATTCTGGATCCACGCTACAAAAAGGCGCTGGCAGGCAGAGCATTCTTTCCTTTTGCTGATGAAGATGTTACAAAGTACAAACGTTGGCTAGCCTTGTCAGCCAAGAAGTTTGAAACAGAACGGCTGGAAATTGAAGGAAATGGCAGTACATCAGCAGGCCATCCCCAGTCAAAACAATCCACTTCTGCACCTGTGGCTGTGGCACAAGTGACCTCTCAGCCGTTAAAGACACCGGCAACCGCATCATCTGCACGAAAGACAGCAGAAACATTGGAGGCTGAAGAGGATTGGCTAGCTCTGCGTGGGTTTGGTTCTCAAAAGGCCAGAGGCACAGCAAGAGCTACGCAAAGTGGAGGAACCTTGGAGGAGGACCTTGAGTCGATGGTGAAGGACTATCTGAATGACTCCACAGAGGTCTATGTTAATTCTGACCCATTGGCGTATTGGCATGGGAAAAAAGAATTGTGGCCACAGCTCACCAACCTGGCTTTAAACTACTTGTCTTGCCCACTCGCAAGTGTGTCTTCTGAACGGGTTTTCAGTGCGGCTGGTGGGATTGTAACTCCCAAACGGAGCCGCCTCTCGCCCAAAAATGTGGAGAGGTTAACAATGATCAAGATGAATCAGCACCTCATACCACCAGATATAAGAGTACGAGAGAGCGTGCCGGATGAAGAGGAGGTGGCCAGCACCATAGATGAGGGAATTTCTACTCTGTCAGGTGGCACTGACCTCACCCGGGCTGAATTCGCAGAGTATGATGACGAAGCCTTATTCTTATTCCTGGACCGTGATTCCGACTTCGAGCCCTGAAAATGAGACAACGAATCAATAACTTTCTTTTTCATCCTTATTCACTTTTATTCCTGTGTGTCTGTCTTTCTTTGTTGTGCACAGTTAATATAATTCAAACTTTAATCAGATAATCACAAAGACAAGCCCATCAGCAGAACTGTCTTCACTTGTTTGCTAATTTATTTGAAGGTGCCGCAGTCTGCATTCCTCAGGTTCACAAGTTCAGAAGAACATGCTCCTCTATCCTCCTCCTCCAGACTCCTATTTCCATCAAAGCAGAGGGCTGGTTTACGCCCAATGAAGAAAGACTCAGCACTTGTGGGGGTGTTGTTCTACCTCTTTGCAGGTGAGTTGACGGGTCTGGGGCCATTGCTGGGAAGCACTAAAAGTGGTTTGTGCCAAATCCGAGGCGGAAATTTTTTTGTGTTTTTGATGACTTGCTTGCCTTTGAGGTGCTCTTAGGGGGGGTTCCGTCTGTTTGTGGGTGAGTTTCATGGTCTGAGAGCATTGCTGGGACACTCTAATCTTGATTGCATTTGCTTTTCAGGAAATCCGTCGTGCCAACCCCGACTTATGGCCCAGCTACGCAGCGCGTTTGGACCGAAGGCCCAGAAATATTGCAAGTATGAGAGTTTGCTTTTGGCCTGTTTGGGGGTGTTATACTTCTTGGCGGGTGGGTTGCCGGGTCTTGGGGCATTCCTGGGAAGGTCTAATACCGGGTAGAAGTGGTTGGGACTAAATCCAGGCCGATTTTTTTTTGGGCTATTTCTGACATTTTGCTCTATGTAGCGTTTTCGGGGGCCTGTTTGGGGGGCTTCCTGGTGTTTCTGGGTGAGTTTCGTGGTCTGGGAGCACTGCTGGGACACTCTAATCTTGATTGCATTTGCTTTTCAGGAAATCCGTCGTGCCAACCCCGACTTATGGCCCAGCTACGCAGCGCGTTTGGACCGAAGGCCCAGAAATATTGCAAGTATGAGAGTTTGCTTTTGGCCTGTTTGGGGGTGTTATACTTCTTGGCGGGTGGGTTGCCGGGTCTTGGGGCATTCCTGGGAAGGTCTAATACCGGGTAGAAGTGGTTGGGACTAAATCCAGGCCGATTTTTTTTGGGGCTATTTCTGACATTTTGCTCTATGTAGCGTTTTCGGGGGCCTGTTTGGGGGGCTTCCTGGTGTTTCTGGGTGAGTTTCGTGGTCTGGGAGCACTGCTGGGACACTCTAATCTTGATTGCATTTGCTTTTCAGGAAATCCGTCGTGCCAACCCCGACTTATGGCCTAGCTACGCAGCGCGTTTGGACCGAAGGACCAGAAATATTGCAAGTATGAGATTTTGCTTTTGGCCTGTTTGGGGGTGTTATGCTTCTTGGCGGGTGGGTTGCCGGGTCTTGGGGCATTCCTGGGAAGGTCTAATACCGGGTAGAAGTGGTTGGGACTAAATCCAGGCCGATTTTTTTTTGGGCTATTTCTGACATTTTGCTCTATGTAGCGTTTTCGGGGGCCTGTTTGGGGGGCTTCCTGGTGTTTCTGGGTGAGTTTCGTGGTCTGGGAGCACTGCTGGCTATATCTACTTTACTTTGCAAGAGGTTTGAAGCAAATCCATGGTGGCAGAGGGGACTTAGGGCCTAGCTGCAGAGAGCGCGCGGAGTGATTTGGGAAATTTGTGAAAAATTGACTAAGTCCCCATTTTTGTACTTTTGCTCTTTGGCTGTTTGGGGGTCTTCTACTCGTTTTCTCCTGGGTTGACGGCTCTGGGGCCATTGCTGGGAAGCTCTAATACCGGATAAAAGTGTTTTGGACCAAATCCCAGGCGGAAAATTTTTTGTGTTTTTGATGACTTGCTTGCCTTTGAGGTGCTCTTAGGGGGGGTTCCGTCTGTTTGTGGGTGAGTTTCATGGTCTGAGAGCATTGCTGGGACACTCTAATCTTGATTGCATTTGCTTTTCAGGAAATCCGTCGTGCCAACCCCGACTTATGGCCCAGCTACGCAGCGCGTTTGGACCGAAGGCCCAGAAATATTGCAAGTATGAGAGTTTGCTTTTGGCCTGTTTGGGGGTGTTATACTTCTTGGCGGGTGGGTTGCCGGGTCTTGGGGCATTCCTGGGAAGGTCTAATACCGGGTAGAAGTGGTTGGGACTAAATCCAGGCCGATTTTTTTTTGGGCTATTTCTGACATTTTGCTCTATGTAGCGTTTTCGGGGGCCTGTTTGGGGGGCTTCCTGGTGTTTCTGGGTGAGTTTCGTGGTCTGGGAGCACTGCTGGGACACTCTAATCTTGATTGCATTTGCTTTTCAGGAAATCCGTCGTGCCAACCCCGACTTATGGCCCAGCTACGCAGCGCGTTTGGACCGAAGGCCCAGAAATATTGCAAGTATGAGAGTTTGCTTTTGGCCTGTTTGGGGGTGTTATACTTCTTGGCGGGTGGGTTGCCGGGTCTTGGGGCATTCCTGGGAAGGTCTAATACCGGGTAGAAGTGGTTGGGACTAAATCCAGGCCGATTTTTTTTTGGGCTATTTCTGACATTTTGCTCTATGTAGCGTTTTCGGGGGCCTGTTTGGGGGGCTTCCTGGTGTTTCTGGGTGAGTTTCGTGGTCTGGGAGCACTGCTGGGACACTCTAATCTTGATTGCATTTGCTTTTCAGGAAATCCGTCGTGCCAACCCCGACTTATGGCCTAGCTACGCAGCGCGTTTGGACCGAAGGCCCAGAAATATTGCAAGTATGAGATTTTGCTTTTGGCCTGTTTGGGGGTGTTATGCTTCTTGGCGGGTGGGTTGCCGGGTCTTGGGGCATTCCTGGGAAGGTCTAATACCGGGTAGAAGTGGTTGGGACTAAATCCAGGCCGATTTTTTTTTTGGGCTATTTCTGACATTTTGCTCTATGTAGCGTTTTCGGGGGCCTGTTTGGGGGGCTTCCTGGTGTTTCTGGGTGAGTTTCGTGGTCTGGGAGCACTGCTGGCTATATCTACTTTACTTTGCAAGAGGTTTGAAGCAAATCCATGGTGGCAGAGGGGACTTAGGGCCTAGCTGCAGAGAGCGCGCGGAGTGATTTGGGAAATTTGTGAAAAATTGACTAAGTCCCCATTTTTGTACTTTTGCTCTTTGGCTGTTTGGGGGTCTTCTACTCGTTTTCTCCTGGGTTGACGGCTCTGGGGCCATTGCTGGGAAGCTCTAATACCGGATAAAAGTGTTTTGGACCAAATCCCAGGCGGAAAATTTTTTGTGTTTTTGATGACTTGCTTGCCTTTGAGGTGCTCTTAGGGGGGGTTCCGTCTGTTTGTGGGTGAGTTTCGTGGTCTGGGAGCATTGCTGGGACACTCTAATCTTGATTGCATTTGCTTTTCAGGAAATCCGTCGTGCCAACCCCGACTTATGGCCCAGCTACGCAGCGCGTTTGGACCGAAGGCCCAGAAATATTGCAAGTATGAGAGTTTGCTTTTGGCCTGTTTGGGGGTGTTATACTTCTTGGCGGGTGGGTTGCCGGGTCTTGGGGCATTCCTGGGAAGGTCTAATACCGGGTAGAAGTGGTTGGGACTAAATCCAGGCCGATTTTTTTTTGGGCTATTTCTGACATTTTGCTCTATGTAGCGTTTTCGGGGGCCTGTTTGGGGGGCTTCCTGGTGTTTCTGGGTGAGTTTCGTGGTCTGGGAGCACTGCTGGGACACTCTAATCTTGATTGCATTTGCTTTTCAGGAAATCCGTCGTGCCAACCCCGACTTATGGCCTAGCTACGCAGCGCGTTTGGACCGAAGGACCAGAAATATTGCAAGTATGAGATTTTGCTTTTGGCCTGTTTGGGGGTGTTATGCTTCTTGGCGGGTGGGTTGCCGGGTCTTGGGGCATTCCTGGGAAGGTCTAATACCGGGTAGAAGTGGTTGGGACAAAATCCGCGCGGAAAAGCCTTTAGTTTTGGCACTTTTTGTAACTTAGGGTTCGTTAGGGTTAGCCCTAGCAGCAGGATTGCATGTGTATCGGGGTGTTCTAGATTTTTCAAACTGAGTTCTGGGGTCTTAGAGCACTCGTGAGAATGTGTAATTTTGGTTGCAAGTCATTTGAAGAAAATCCATGGTGGGAAAGGGGGGATTTGGCATAGTTAAAGAAAGCCTTTGCCACTATTCTTAACTTAGGGTTCGTTAGGGTTAGCAGTATTTCTATTGCATGTGTTTGAGTGGGGGGGATTTCGAGTCTTGGAGCGATGCTGGCTATGGCTACTTTTGCTTGGTTGCTTGCAAGTGGTTTGAATGCAATCCACGGGGGGTAATGGGTAATTAGGGTACTTCGGCCTACTTTTACTTTCAAAGTAAGTTTTGTCTCCAGTTTTCTGCTAGGCCTCGTTTTTTGGGTGGGAGCACTGCTAGGAAGATCTATTTTTGTTCTAAAACACAGTTTACAGTACACCTAGCTTGAGGGGCAAGATCCGCTACATTAATTTGCCCATACTTATTTATCCTTGAAAAGGTGACTCAGAGTACGCACTTTCAAAAACATTGTACTGTCTGTCTACTAGGAAAAACAAATTGTGACTTTTTGCACTCCACAGCCTACATACCTTATATTTATTTATCAGTGGTGTTGTAATATTATATCACTTCCTGTTTTTCGTTGAATAATTACAGGCCGGGTTTCAGTCTCTGCAATGGGGAAAAAAGGATGGAGTCAGGCTTCACAGTAGCGAGCCACAATTCAGCATCAGGCAGGCAGTGGACAGGGTGTCTTCTGGTGACCAACATCGGTGGACGAAGCGTCGGCTGCAATGGAGGAGTGCCGCTAATAGGAGGATTTTTTTTCTGCGGGCAACTTACTTACCACTTCCAACAGGACCACTACAACCACATAGATACAGTATCCCTTGCCTTTTTCTCTGACTGTGACTGCATTTCTTTGCTCTCTCTCGGCTTCTACATTGATCCCTTAACACATCACTTAGTCCACTCCACTATCTGCACCACACATAGTCATTTGTAAGTGCTCCTACGTAATTCGCAAGTCGCAGCACGCCCCAGGCCGTAGAGGACTGGGATGGCCCCAATGATGAAGCATGTCACCAAGGGGCAACCCTGGTGAGTGAGGGGACACCTAGAAAAAAAGCAATTTCTCCTTTTCTATCTACTATACCTTCTGTCAGGTTACGCAGCCCCTAAGCGCCTACCGTACTATGAAACTACATTTCCCATGAGTAGGCGGGAGACTTGCAGACTATTTAGTGAGACTATATGAGAGTACCCTTGTATGTTAGGACATCACTTCACTGATGCCTGTCTTGTCTTCTCTTACAGGTATCCTTTCCCTGCTGACCCTACCTTTACCCATCCCACATTTTTTATTTTAGTTTGTTATTTTTCTCCCTCGCCTAATGCCTCGAACACCCTGTGTTTACACTTCTGGGTGTTGGTGACATTTGGAGGTGGAACCATATTTGCATCGACTGGATCACGGGGAGTAAACGTGACACCTTCCAGACCAACCCCATTGAGTGTTGTTGTGAATGGATTTATAGTGACCAGCAAGGCTCTCGGGTATCTGGCTACAGAGACCTTATGTTGAATATAGTTATCAATAATTCCACACAGGCCCTGTACTGTCGCATTCTTTCTTTCCACAGTTGTCGATGATATATTCTTACTCTGCTTGACAAAGAACCATTGCTAATGTGAAAGAACTTCAACCGAATTAGTAGTTATACTTTACCATTTGTTAGGCTACAATGTGGCACTGCTCTACTGTACTTCTGTCACCTGCTATATTCTCAGTTGTACCGTTGAATTGCTCAGGAGGACAAACCAGATTTCATTTTCTTTTTTTTCATAGGCATGCAACTGCCACTGTGTCACACCACTAGTACCACCGCTATGAGGAAATTTTATCCGACCAAGATTGCCAACGTTATTCGGTGTTTCCCGTGGAGCCAGCCCTGGGCCTAGCCCTACTTTCAAACACAAATTACAGGTAAGATAAGCGTTTGGTGGTTTGGGGGTATAATGGAGTATTAGTACGAGAGACGAGAGACTGAAGGTAGTACTACTAAAGTCCTAGGACTCTTGGATTCACTTCACTTAGTCTGTGAGAGGCACTTAGTGTTGAAAACATTTGGGCATTTACACTTAAAGGAAGAAAATGGAACTAAACTTTCAGGAAAACAGTCAACGTTAAACCCCCACCCACCAGGCAAGCAGTAAAAAACAGGTATGCTCAGATAAAGTTTGAAAAAGTATATTTATATCCCTAACAAAATAATCTCCCGCAAGACCCTCCCTAACCCCAACGATTGTCCTTCAAAAGTCCCCAAAAACCCAACTCCCAATTCCCACCCCCCAAAAGTCTCTAAAAAAGGGGCAAGGGACACTATGGGTGGATGCTGTTAACTTTTTGGGCCAGGGCATCATGCTCCTCGCGGAGCAAGGCGAGCTCCTGCTGAAGGCGGGACACCATCAGGGTAGTGCGGCGCAGGCGTGCCTTCACTGCCTTGCAGGTGCAAGGCCTGTGAGAAGCAGCTGTTGGCCTTGCTGCTCGGCGGTGGCGTTTGCCTTTGGCAGCCCGGCTCAGTCTCGGTGGACCACTGTGCTGGGTGGCAGCCGGTGGGGCCACGGAGGCCGATGCAGACGACGTTGTCGTTGTTGTCGACCGCACACTTTCCTCGTCCTCCAGGGCCACCAGCCGCCGATATTCCGCAACAGTGGCCTCGATTCTCCGTTGCCGGGCCGCTCTAGCCAGCTCCTTCCTCCTTGTTCGTTTGGAAGGAGAACCTATATGAAGAAAGAAAGACATAGTCTGTAACCAATGCTCTTTAAGATTAACTCAATCATTCAGCAGAAATGTGTGCTGCAGTACAACTAGCAACTTGCAAGCGCATTACATAACTATTGAGGCCAGTATCTATCTAACCTCACACTTCTTCATCCTTGCTCTAACATTAGTGGGAGTTTAAGGAACAAATTCTATGAGCACTGTGGACTTCCATTGGAGTCGACTATGAAAGTACACCAGTCTTATTCTTCTTCTTGTCTCTTGTTTTGGAAAATTGGTACGTTATTTTCTGCAAGCCGGCATAATGCCAGCGCGGTAAACTTGCACCCGAGAAAAAGAGACGCACGCCATGAGGAGTGACCTAGACTTGCGTTGCCGTTGCGTTACTGTACCCGTCCAGTACATGCAGGTGGTGAATCTCTTACTTTTCTATTACGGGTGGCACTGAGAATACTCTGTTACAACTCAAGGGCTACTGCTTAATTAATTTAACTTTCACCCTACAGTGGAAATGAGTACTAGAAATGGAAAATTGAAGAAGATAAATAATCTGATTATCTATCACTTCACATGGGATGTTTTTGCTTATATATGGGATGACTTTAGGTGCTTTGCTTTTTATTGAGTGACAGGCAGTGATACATCCACACATGAATGACTGAGTACTACTAAACTTATTAAGAGAGGTAGGGAGTGGCCACCATAATAACCGGATCTATGCAGTGCTTGCAATACAAACTACTGCTACTATTTATGGTAGTATTTGGACAAAATTAAAAGTTCTTTTCCTTGCCTTTCCTACACTGGAACGGACGTGCGGGTGCAGTGTTACATGCTCTTCAAAGTTACACTTAGTTCATCCACTGACCATCTACTCTCTCTAGATCATGGGTACTCACAAACTTTCTCTCAGGGGCTACATTTACAGTGTAGTTTGGGGCCAAGGGCCGCACTGGTGGGGGCGGAGTCAGAGGGGGCGGGGCTAAAGCAAAACGATAACTTGTGACCATGAGGTTGCACACAGGTCCCTGCAGCAGATGCCCTCATCCACTGAGCCACCAGACCCAGCATTTACATACATCTCTCTCCCTCCTGCTGTCCCTCCTGCCCTCCCTCCATCTCTCTCTCCCTCCTGCCCTCCCTCTCCCTCTGTCATCTCACTGTGTGTGTGTCTATCTGTGTCAGCCTTCAGCCCGGGTTGAGACCGCTTCCTCAACGCGCACACACAGACAACAACACCAAAGTACTTAACAGGTCTTTAAAAGACCATTAACATATTATTGAGGCTTTGTTTGTTTTAGCGCCCCTGCTTCTCCACCCTGACAATCACTGCTTGCCCGGCCCCACAGAGCAGAGGCTTTGTTCTATTTCACCTCTTTGTGGCCTTGCATCTCCACTCTGCTCTGTGGGGGCCGGGGGAGCAGTGATTGTCAGAGTGGAGATGCAGGGGCGCTAACAGGTGAAATACAAAAAAGCCTCTGCTCTGTGGGGGCCGGGGGAGCAGTGATTGTCTGCAAGGTCTGCGCACCGCCAAGGAAGGCTTGCCGGGCCACCACCGGCCCGCGGGCCGTACTATGAGTACCCCTGCTCTAGATACACATATGCTATCTAAGAGTCAGATAGTAGCATGATCCAGGTATATGGACACATACAGTTTCTGTGTCACCCACCCAGGCTGTTGTCCTTCCACCCATCATTGCTTCATCATTCACCCAGCCATGCATCTCATATTCTTGCCTTCCCAGCTAGTCTTCAATCTCAATAAGTAAGGAATATATAAGAGCTTACCTCTGGCCGCCACCACCGTCTCAACTCTCACAGCCGCCGCCGCCGCCTCCTCCCCTGATGAACTGCCCTCCGCCTCCGTGTCGAGCACCACCACCACACTGGCCCCGCCACCAGATGTTCCACCTACAAAGTACATTTAAGAATCTTAGAATAAAGCACTCACTAGTCACTAGTATTTGGTCTAGGAATGAAGACATGTGAAAACAATGTAATTTGTGACTGTCTACGTTAAAGTTAAAAAAAATGTCCCTTTTTCCAGGGAAGGTTGTCTTGCTGCACTTTTGGCACAACTGATGAAGGCTGATTTTTTAACACGCACCATTTTTCTCCACACAGACAGAAGATGGACTTCTAACAACAAGATCAAGTTGAAACCAGGTGAGAGCTCGGCTCGACCACAAGAAATGTCTTCAATTAATCGTCAGCACTAACCACTTTTCCATTATCAGTTAAACGTTTAGTTTTATTATGACTTCATTTTAATAAATGTGTTTACTTTTAATAAAGCTTTTAAATTTAAATACAATCTGTGTTTTTTGGTCCTCCAGACTAGAGTGACTGAGCGAAAGGTTTTGCAATTTTTGCAAGCATGAGTCCAGATAGAACACTTCAAAAGACATTATGGACAATCCCAGAGGACTGCACTAAGTTGATAGAGCTATTGCTGACTAGAATCATGGGAGTTTCGCCAACCGTGCAATCTTAGTTAGCTACACAGACAGACTAATAAGAATAATCTAGTAATACCACAGGGAGTCATAGTAGAGGCAGGATAAGAATTTAGATACAGTCTACAAGAAGAGCAAAGACAATTTTGAAAAAATTCAAATGAGGAACGCTAGGAAAAATAGGTACTAGTCTAAAATGAAAACTTACTGGGGCCAGCAGAGGAGCCCTCGCCTGCCCGATCCTGGCCCTGTTGAACAGCATCCGCCGCCTGCTGCTCCTGTGTCCTCCTCTCGCCCCTGGGGGGAGCTGACGTACAACATGAAAGAAAGAACAGAAAACATGGATGATTGTTGCTTGTCAATGTCAACCAAATCAAACATTTCAAAAGAACAATAACAAAATATTTCCGCGAAATTATATTGATTATGGTTACTTTTTATTTATTTGCGGACCTGTGACTTCGAAAGTCACGTAACTCACTAAACAAAGTACTGAAACGTTCACCTAGGACTGGCAGGCAGCAGTCCGCAGGCAAGACGCAAAGTGACAGACAAACTCCATTGTGATTTCAGTCAGATCAGTGACAACACTAACAGTTGCCTGCTACATTACCAGTCATTTAAATAGTCAAACTATCAATCCACCGCCACTATTTTTCTTATTGTCAGGGTTACAAAGGAAGGGGCAGATTTAAGCCCTTGCGGCTCTTTTGCGCCGTTCTTGCGTGACTTTTGTGACGCAGCAGCTAAACAAAAAAGGGCGCCATGGTGCGGCGTATAATATTATAACAACGTGACGCATTTGGGAGATGCATCCCGTTATAAAGCCCTGCGCCATCAGGGGGCGTTCCGGCGCAAGGGAGGGCATTCCTGCGCTGGAACACATCCTAATAGTGGCTGAGGGAAATCTACAAAATATCAATCAGTCACCTTTAGGACAATGATGCGTCACACAAACCCTGCACCTGCTTGAAGCAGACGTACGGCTTGACCCAGCATTGGGGAGATAGGGTACCCCAGAGCATTGATGGAGCTGCGCCATCGTTGCGACGCAACTCCAGCAGTAAAGCTTCGGTGACGTTTTGGGCCCATGGGGCGCCGCATTGCAAATACGGCGCACCATGTTTGGTGGTGGTAGCGGGCCGCACAATTAATGGCGCATCCCTGCTACTTTGCAGGGATGCGACGGTAATTGCAATTCTGCCCCTTAGGGGCATACTTACTTACGCGTTCTGGCGCATCTCCAGAGATGCGCCAGATCAAATGCGTCACGCAAAACTACCCTTGCGACACGGCAGATGTGCCTCATTTACAATGCGGCGCGCCCTGGCGCAAGGGTAGGCACTTGCGTGACGCATCTCGTCACGTAAGAGCGGCGCATCGCTGGAGTCACGTCGCCAACGCAATGCAACTCCAGTAATGCTCAGGGCCACCCAATACTTTACATGCTGTGTCAGTCCTTTCGCCTGCTTCGAGCAGACATAAGGAATTGAATTGACGTAGCAGCGTCGCAGAAGTGCCTGCGTTAAATCTTGTAGATTTCACGCAGGCAATTTTGCGAGGCGCACAGCCGCTGGACCGCCCACCCTGCGTACTAGGAACGCACCCATTGTGGTGCAGGCCCATGGCTTTATAACGTCACGCATCTCCCTAGATGCGTCATGCTGTAAATGACTTGCAGGGATGCGGCACGTTTACGCCGCTGTTGCGTCACGCAAGGCAACGTAAACGTGGCGCAAGGGGCTTGTAAATGTAATCTGCCCCCTAGTGTCTAGCATTACGCAGTTCTGTTAAGTACACTCATACATAATAGTTACTCAGGCCAATGAGACCACAAAATAGAAAACAAATAAGCATAGTAGCAACCCCACTGAGAAGGAGAGCAGTGCACCTGAAATGCACAGAAGATTTTGAAATATAATTTAACTACAATGTAATCGTCATCAGCGGCATTATTGGCTTGCTCCATGTAAAAAACAAATATTTGCAATACAACAACACAGAGCAGGAGAAAACATCATAGTAGTGAGTGATTAAATGCCAATGGCTACTACTACTCACCAAGCCCGGGGATCTCCAAGCCGAGCTGGTCCAGCAGGTCGCGCTCGCGGTCCAGGAGGTCCGTCCAGCGATGGGTGACCTGGCTGTAGGTGCGCTGGACCCCGTAGAGGTGGGATATGGCCCAGCACACCTTCTCCCACCGCTTCCGGCGCTCCCGCATGTTGTAGCCGCCGGCCGCGATCCTGCCGCCTCCCGCGATGGTCCTGGGCAGGCGGCGCTGGACGAAGTAGACCAGCGCGCCCACTTCCTCCGGGCTGAATATCTCCCGGCGCGTCACCTGCTCCCCCCTCGATCTCACGCCTGCTGTCCTGCCACTGGGTCCAGCACTACTCCCCGCCGCCGCTGCGGCCCTCAAGTGCCTGGGCAGCTTCACGGCGCCTGGCTTGACCATGGTCTGGGCAGGTAAGGTAGGAAGAAGTAGAAAATTAAGAAAGAATAGGATAGGGAAGAAGAAAAGAAAAGAGTTTACAAAAGTAGTTTAAAAGTAAAGAAAAATAGCAGAAAAGACAAAAATATACAGCTAGGAAAAGAGAGGGATAGATAAGAAGCAAAATCGTAAAAAAAAAACTGAAAACAAGCAAAGGATGGGAAAGATATCAAGAGGATTAAACACCATGCCCAGACACAGGAAATGAATGAAAAACAAGATGGCCGGCGCCCGTTTCCGTGCGCGAAAGTCAGTTCGCGCGAGATTTTCCTCGCGATCTCGTGCGAACCTCTAGATTTCCCGCGCGATCTCGTGCGAACCTCTACTCGCAATGCGCTTACTGCGCGAGATTATACATAGCGGGCGGAAACGGAAATACGTCACGCAAACAAAATGGCCGCGCCCGTACTCGACCTTGGGGTAAATTCGCGTGTTGCGCTGCAAGCGGCTCGCGAATACTGCAAAAAAACTCGCGAAACAACAAGCCGCAAAAAAATAAAATGCTCATTCGCACGAATTGGCGGCTTCCGCGGTCGGTTTCGCACGACGCCGCGCCCCGCGAATAGCGCGAAAAAAACCGCAAAACGATTTCAGCAAAAGCAAAAGCAATGAGCAGGTGCAAAAGGTCAACCTCATGATTTGTAACGATTCTTTGTATTGCTTCCTGAGGGGGCCCTCCAGAATTCGGTTGCCTGCTTGCAACTATTGTGTGACCCTGCTCTGACCTTAACTGTATGCCACAAAGGTCCTGATTTACAGCTAAAGGAGCAGACAAGCAGGTGCCAGGCTGGAACTTTAAATTCTTTCAGTGACACATTAATTAGCCCCTAATTCATTATTGTCAGTTGGGGCAGGGCAGGTGTTGTAACTAATTTTGCAACAATGAAAGCACTTAGCAAGTGCAAAAGATCACTAATCAGCGCGCACTAAGGAAGCAGGTGCCAGCTAAAAAAATATTCTGTGACACATTAATCAGCCCCAAATTAATTCAGGTCACTTGAGGCAGGGAAGGTGTGCTTTGCTTTGCCGAAAATAATGTACACTGGACAACCAGAGGGTGTGGTGATGAAACAGAGGGTGGCATGGGTGGGCCAGAGGGTGGCATGAGTAGTCAGAGAGTGGCAGTGGTGACAGAGAGTGGCAGTGATGAAGAAGAGTGTCCCAAACAGGCTGGACATGTAGAAACAACAAGTTCGCAAAACTTGCGACCCGACAGGTAAGTTCGCAAATTGCGAAATTGTAAAAACCCTCGCGAACTGGCAGAAACACGGGCGAACACAAAAAAAAATAAAAATCCGCAAATTCGCGGGAATTCGCGGATTTTGCGGATTGCGAGTTCGCAAATCCGCAAATTCGCGGATTGCCAATCCGCAAAATCCGCTCATGCTTAGGCCTCCGGGCTTTTTAGCCTATTGAGCATTGTGGCTGCGGGGCTCCCAATGCCTGCACTGTCGTGCACACACTGTGTGCCAAGGACGATATGGTGCATGGTAACAGTGCATGCACAACAGTGCAGGTATGGTGTGCAGCGGCATTGTCTTCAGGCTCACTCTGTGAGGCGAAGCATGCCATCGCCACAAGACTGCCGCTGGCCCGGCGGTAAACTCAAAATGCGGCAGTCATGACGCTGCCGGCTTTCTCCCGACTGCCGAGGCTACCGTTTGGCAGTCGGACTGCCAAGGTCGTGATCAGGTCCTAGGTGTAGAATATTCTACAAACAGCCAATTTGCCTTTGAAATAAAAAAAATAAAATACTAGCCTATGTCCCTTTCACAGGGGTGCTAACCAATACAATTTGCTAATAGAAAGCCCTTTCTACCAACAAACCAAAGACAAACTGAGCCACTAATGGATTATTTCAAAGACACAGGTTGGCAGACTACATTGCTCCGGAAAAAGACACCAACCTAAATTCCAAATGCCATATCTATGACAGCAACTTGGTACCCGAAGACAAAACAAACAGTACAGTAGAAGGATGGCACAATGCCTTCTAATCCACACTAAGCAGAACCTAATCTACACCCTATACATTTATAGAAGCATTACAAAAAGCTGCCAACAGCAACTACAAATGGAGAAATCTGTTAGACAAATTGCTCCTATACTTAGCAAACAAAACAAAAGAAAGAACGATGTGCTACAATTTAAAGTCAAACTCTTCATAAATAACAACTGAGTACATTACTTAGAAGTGATAGCCAAAAGAAATGTATAAAATAAATAGTAACCTACCAAAGTCCCAAAAAAGATCAAAAATCTAAACCAACATGTTAAATAATTTTTTTTACAGTTAGTAAATATAATATTTCATTTCACCAGTCTAAAAATGTAATAAAATCAATATTGTTATGAAGACTGATATAATAAAATAATACATAAATTATTTAAACTAAAAATGTAACTGTCACCAACCAAGAAACTAAAAAAACAAACTCAATCTATCATAAATTAATCACAATACATAAACCACTCAATTCCAAATCACATAATAGTTACACAAAAATAAAATATCAAATTTCCCACCCAAAAGAAACAAAATACATAAAATCAACTGCTTTATAGCTGTAGATCTTGCTCTGTATCCACAAAGTCAAAAATAGTAATCCATCAAAAATGGGGAAAATGGTGTCCAAAAAGCCCCCAAAAAAGTGAAAATAAAATGAATCCAATAGATATCCCTCAAAGCAGTCCAAATTTTCTAGGAACCATAAAAAACCTGAAAACATGTTTTTTTTAAAAAAGAAACACTCCAGAAACCCCCTCCACCTTAAAAAGAAGCACTCCAGAAACCCCCTCCCCCAAATAAATAGGACATCAAAGTATTGAAAATAAATCATTTGTTTATTATAAACCATAAATTATTTCCTTAAAAAAAAGATGAAAACTACCAAAGCCCATGGGACACATAGGTAAACAAAAACCTTTACAGTAAATAGGAAGACTCACCTCCTAAACACAATACATTTCCAGAAATACATTTACATCATCAAATAATCAAAATAAGATAACACAATTTACCATCACATAATGATATATTACTAAAACATACAAAGACCCCAAACAACAAAGGGCTTAATTACGATGTCAGATGGACCTGAGTCCGTCAGACATCGTTTGGGATCTGGGACCGAATGACCTCCTGTCATCGGTCCAAACCCAACAATTAGGGTGCGACCGAACAGTGTTCGGTTTCATTCCTATTCTTTACAATGGGAGCATGCATTCCGGCCGGAATGCATGCTCTCATTGTAAAGAGCTGAGGTTCAGTTCATCCTTGCACCCCATGGTAGGCACCTCAGATTGCCTGCCACCGGGTGCAGGGATCAACAGGCTGCCATCCAGAGGCCTTTCACTCATGGGGGCCCTGCTGGAGGCCCCAAAAGTCAGATTCCCACAGCCTTTATGTGTCAGAAAGGCTATCATATAAAGGCTGTTGGAATCTGCCATCTTAATCCCTCAGGCGGAAAGAGCCTCCCAAGGGATTACTGGAGGCTTTCTGAATAACAGACTGGCTCTCCGAGCCCGTCGGGGGCTATTCGGAAATCTGGTTTGGATTAAGCATGGGCTGAGACCTCCACTCCGCCTGCAGAATGTGCGGAGATTTGCCTCGTCCCCGGGCTGCCCTCCTCCTCTTCCTTGCTGTCTCTGCGAAAACTGCATGCACATGCGCATGCGCATTTCTTGCGAGAAGGAGAAGGAGTTGGCGCAGCTATAAATCAAATCAAATCAAATCAAATCAGGGACATTTGTATAGCACAACACATCACTCGAGAGTCTCATGGTGCTTGCAATGGTGCTAGATACAGGACTGCCTCTGTAAGTTTCTTAATTGCAAGTAGCCTTATTGTCATTATGGCTGGTGTTCTGCTTTATATTGATGTTATTGAGGGCTATACTATTTATTTTTATTTAGTTAAATGATTTATAGAGCGCACAGCTACCCAAAAAGGTCTCCCAGCACTGAAGCAAAACAGCAACAGGGAGCATAAGCCTGAAGCAAAGGAAGTAGCCTCTAGGGAGGAGTGTGTCCAGCTTTTTCTAAGACTACAAAAGGAAGCTAGCTTTTGCATGGAAGTTGCCTAAGGTGCAAGCTATCTTAGTGTCAGACTTTGTCATTTGCAGGGCTTCATCAGCATGTGTTCTGAATAACATTTTACACATGATGGTATACCCAGTATTTTACCAGGACCTCTGGCCTGACGGACTTACTTTTGGAACCTTGCATTGTCACTGGATGAAGTCTGCAGGCTGCAGCATTTTATGCCTCGTCTGAGTCATGATAAAGAGTTTGTTGTAAATTAAACATTTGTTTTGCTTTCATTACATGCAGTCTTGCAAAACCTGGCATACAATGCCATGGAAGATGAAGTAAATGCTTGTAAAAGTTGTGACACAAAATGATACCTATTTATTTAGATGAAATGATTGATTCATAAATTTGTATTACACAAAGTAGCCGGGGGAGTAGACATTGGAAGTGGCGCTGATGGTGGGAGCAGTGGTAATTGTGGTGGTAAATGCGGAGGACAGAAAAGTCATCCATGAAGTTCTGTAAGAATGCTAAGAACCCATCATTTCTGAATACCCAGGACAGATGCTCAGAACAGCTACATTCTAAAATGCAGGGCAACAGATCCTCCAGGGTTTGGATCTCTGTGGTACTGACTATGAGCCCTGGATATGGTATAGACACAGTCCAAAAGTAATGATATCAGATTCATCCACAACCATAGTTTGAGGCACTGTGGTAACTCCCTGGTCTTTCCATTCCTTTCCTTTCACCTCCTCCATTATGAAAAACTCTTGATACTCTACTTATGTGCTCATTTAGTACAGTGCAGCAGTGATATATATGTGTGGTATATTTAGAGACATGTCACAATGTTGCATTGTATCAGTTTAGTTATATTAACATACATTTTTTGACCTACTCAGGGGAGTGGGAACAAAATGCAAATAAATATGTAGAACAAATGTGGAAATATTGTTCCCATACGTTATTCTTCCATGATTTGAACCAAGTGCTAAGGGGTAGTACCGCAATGCTAATGCCTTTACCTTATTTTTGAATTACACCGGATTTAGTTTCTGCCTCTTTTGGGAAGTGGGTTATTAGTAACGGTAAATATGCATCTACCACTGCTAATAAGACCACTATATAGGGCTCAAAAAAGGTCTTAGAAAAGTATTTCCATGTTCAGCCCTTGGTAGCTTGGCTATGAGCAGACTGGCTTAACTTCACAAAGACAGGTATGTAAAGCATTTAAAAACACCAACTCAGTAAATAATTAGGACACAACACATAATAAAAATCCAACACCAATTGCTAACAATAGGAAATATTTGTATCTTTAAAATGACACCAAAACAAAAACAATCCAATTTAGGGAACCGGAGTTATGAATTTTTAAAGATGTAGCACTATATAACACATAGAAACCTATTGCGCTTATTGGGACATCTGGTCGTGCTAGACAGGGAGAAAATCAAAGTTTCAGGCTGACTGCGATGGAGCCTTGTGCAGCTACCCCTCACGGTAGGTCTAGGTCAAAGTTTTTAACTTTTGACTTAGAAACTTTTCTGGAGCATTTCTTCCTGGGGTCCCTCAAAACTCTCAGCCAGTACATATTCGGTGAGAGTTCGCCGACTTGCCTTGCTATGAGCTCCAAGTCAAACTTGTGGAAACCCGACCTCCAGAGCTTTCCAGTGGGATGAACCAGAGATCCAGGCCGGTACGTAGTTTAAGGTGGGCGGCTTGACTCTCACGTTGGTCCCAGTAGCCTCCTCTACGTTCAGACATGGAATATTTTACAGAGATCTATCTCGCTGGGTCCTTCAATGCTCTTCATCAGACCGGATTTAGTGAGGATTTGCCGGCTTGGGTTTCGATTAACTCCTAGTCAAACTCTGGAAGTTGTACCTCCTGAGCTTTTCAGTAGGACGAACGTGGGTGGCATGCCAGCTCGAGTTTAAGGGTCACTGACTTGGCTAGCCAGGTAGAGTCGGTCCACTTATGGAGCTTTCTTCCAACGTTGCGGCAGAGTACTTCAATCTTCTGGAACTTCTTCCTGAAGTTCCTTTGAAGGTCCCAGAGTCTCCAAAACTTACTCCAAGGGTCTGGAAGCTCCAAGATGGTCCTTGAAAGTTTGGGATGTCAATTCCCACAATCTACTTGAACAAAACCCTTACAAATCCACTGGTAGTATTTCAGGCTAGGTATTCTTGGTGGTGATGGTCCAGGTGAGCTCTGTTCACCTGTATTTTGCAGGGAGTCCATTCTTTAGTCCTTTTTAAGCAGGTTTGATCCACTGGGCTGTAGTTCCAGATTGTCCAGCAGGAGAAGTAGGTCAGAGTGCAGAGCCTGATTGGTGCAAATCAAACCTCCAGCATGAACACTTCTTCTTCTGTAGTTTCAAGCAGCAATCTGAGAGTCACTGCCCCTCTTGGATAATTATTCAGTGTTCTCTGGGGGGTCACACCGGAGGGAACACCTGTACAATGAAGTGCAGGACAACACCCCAGAGCATGACCATTTCTGCCAAAGTGTAGCACAATGGTGTCCCAGAAAGCCCTATTTCTCCAAACTTCAATATGGCTGAAGTCCATACTCTCCTTCCCCCTGTCCTCAGCACATTCACTGTAAGCCTGCCATCTGATTGGGTTCAAAGAGTAGGGTCGCAAATAAAACTGGTTTCTCCTGTCTGTCTCCTCGTTATATTGAAGATTATTGTTTAGGACCTCTCCACCTGGCTCTGGCATTCCTATGAAGCAGAAACCTCTCCTCCAGGAATGGCTCTTTAAACCCAGGGGCTACTTATCACTTCATCAAAGCAGCCTGGCTAATCAACTTAACTCTGACCAATCAGGACAATTCATTGGAAGGATGAATGTTGCCTTACAGACAAGAAAGCCTTATAACTTCAGGTCCGTATATTTTAGGATAAATTCAACAATAGTATATTGTTGGATTTATCAATACCATTCTAGTGAGTTCTTGAATGATATTTTTCGGATTCCTCAGGTGGGAATTATTAAAGAATAACTACGTGCCATGTTAACCTAAGTGGTTGGGGATTTGCAATGAGGAAAATGACATTTTCCAACACCAGGGCTTATAAAACATATTTTATAAGGATCCTGCCTTTATCTGCAGAACCCCTAACCGATGTAACACCTAGGGGAGACTTTAGGGGTTCTGAATATGCAAAGATATTGCTGATCCTTAGTCCACACTGCTCAAAGCACAACAGTCGATTTTGGGAAGCACTTTACTACAATGTAGGAAGTGAAATATGCAATTTCCCTAAACCCAAGGAATTTAAAACGTATTTTATAAGGGTCCGCCATATAAATACCTGACCCCCACCACAGGGACACCCAGGGAATGCCTTGGGGGTGCCTAATATACCAAAACATTGTAGTTAGTTAACTTGTAAGTGCTCCAAACACCAAAGTTGAGTTTGGGCACAATTTGCATTTTAAACGCAGTCCTGCAACACTGGGCTGCTTTAAAACTGACATCATGCCTCAGCAGTGCACACATGGAAGTGCAGAAAGGACTGCAGGCCTCTAAACTGCCATGTCCTATTATATACTAGGGACTTAACTGTAGTTTTGATCCCACTGTGCTATTATGTACTAGGGCCCTATAGGGGAGGTCATGCCAATCATAGGAGTACCCTAACCCATAGCGTACCCTAGTGTAGGTAGTTGTTTTCACTGTATTCTAAGTGTCCTTTCAGCATAGCAGTGGCCATGGGCCTGGTTAGGCAGAGCCCAAGGACAGTCATTGTCAGTTATCACCAGTACCAGTAAGCAAAAAAAAGTGGGGGGTGCCCAGTGTCCAAGGATGACTTTGTAACAATCTCTCAGTAAGCACATTAGCGTTGACTGTTTTCTCAACAATGGATCTCTGAATTACTAGGTAATTTTCTGCCAGTTATATAACTCAGGATTAGGGTAGGTGAAAAAGTCCGCAATTCGCAAAACCATTGTGTTTGAAAAACAGTGAACGGCAATGCCCTAAATGCACTTTGTGAGTCAGAAATGTCTTTCCCACTCGTCAAGTTATCTTTGCTTTCTCATGCAAATCGGTAGGAGGAGAGGCCTCATAGGGGCTTAGCACTCCTCTTAGCAAGTTGCAATAGCATATATATCAATGTTTTGTGACTGTAATCATGGGCACAAAGCATTAATGGAATGCCAACGTGTCAAAGCATATGGTAGCCATTAGTGAAGGGGAATCTTTTGGAATCAAAAAGAACAGAGAGTGGTCCAGGGGGCACCACATTTCCCCCAGCCTTCCTTCAGGTCATTTACTGAATGACAACTTTGAAAGCATCCCTTACCTTGACCCTCTTCCGCACCACATGCTAAATATTTCTCAATGTGGGGTAACCCCTTCCTTTACACCTCTAGAATATACAGTGAGTTACAACATTGTGGCTTTTCGCCTCATATCCAGTTGCCACCCCTCTACACCTTGCACCTCCAAGATCTAATCAATAGATGGATTTTCCTGGGTTGCACATCTGTGATAGTAATTGTCTCCAATTGTGACTTTTCCTAGTCTTGTTACTGGATACTTCATACCAGGTCTGTGACTGTTGCTTTCAATGGGACCTTGAGGGCATATTCATTACCATTTCTCCAGTTTCCAAGATGCATGGAAACTGGTTGGAAAGATAACCCATGAAAAAGACCCATCCTTTTCACTGCACTTTGTGTCATAATTTCTTATTGGAGTCCAAAGATAGGCAATATTGCCAGTGTGTGGGGAAATATATACAAAGGCCTGAAAGTAGGCAAAGCAGGAAACACTGCTAACTACACGAAGGTCGGTAATCTATGTCAGGTTTTGCTCAGGCAATACAAGTTTTGCACACGCCCTCTATTACTATAATCATAATCATGTTTACTTTTGTGTGATAAATGCCCTCTAAATGCCACCATGGGACAAAATGTGCACCAGAGCCACAATGAGGAAGAGAAAGTGTAAGGGAAGGGTTAGGTGGAGGGAGATAAAGAAAGGCAAAGGGAAAGGTCGGAGTAGGAGGGGGAGGGAAGGGAACGGAAGGAAACAGGAAGTCAGGGGAGGGAATGGGAGGGAACGAAAGGGGGAGTCGGATTAATGGGGAGGGGGGAGGCTGAGGGGAGGGAAGAGGAGAGGACTAAGGAGTGCCCAGATACATCACAAGGTAATACTTTTTTCCAAGTATTACCATTTAACAATCTGAGCCCAGCAGTACTCTTGAAATGCGTATCCCAGGATAAGTCATTGGTTTTGGCAGGTCAACGACAGAGAACATTAACTATTATTAGATTACACAGTAGTAATAATCATCCTACAAGGATTTTATTCGTGCTATTGCTTTTATTGTCCTCACTGGTGGTCTTCTATAATAAATTTCCATTAACTATAGCACAGATGTGCCTAATTTGATATATAAATTATAAGCAATTGATTTTATTGTAAAGAAGCAACCTTCTGTCTAAAGATGCTTCTGGAATGAGCATAAATTCCACAGCTCTACAAACTGAAAGCATTATATGCAAGCCATCCTAATGTCTGTTTAGTGGTACTACAACAACACATATATTGTGTTATGGAAAAACGTTACTTATGGAGTCACAAAGCCACATAAAGCACTTCAAGTTCAAAAAGTGACAACATTATTATTGAGCCAGGTATTGAGAATTGTATACATCCATCAGTACAGTGCGCGAAGAGGCAACGGGTTTCTCTTGTGAAATTCCCATGAAACTGGTGAATATTATGATTACTAGCAGCAGTTGTCAACGTTTGCAAAAGCTTTCGCACCTCGGGTAATGTAGTTTTAAGAAAAACAAAATAGCACCATCATCAATTCTGTTTCACATCTGCAAGAAAAACAGTTTTATTGTTAATTCACATGCAAATACAGATCCAATTTGATGCCAGCTAGCACTTGCAAGGATAGATGCCAGTTTGTAGTAAAAAGTAAGCCAGGGTTTAACGTAGCAAATAGGAGGAACTCCATTAACCATGTCAGGCCAATAACGGGAATGTAAACAAGGCTTAGCTTGTGCAATAATAGCATCGCACGCCCCTAGCCGAATGTGCAATTTTGTGCATCTGCGGAATTTGTAGGTCACAGGTGTGAAACCTGGTAGTGGTAGTTCACCTTTGAATCTTTCAAAGGCCATTAAAAGGATGTTAAACTTTGGAAGCTTTGAAGTTCGCCAACTTTGCTTTTTGATTGCTATTTCTCCCAGTATCCACAAAGCCCCCTTGGCCTTAAAAGTATACATTAAAGGTGTCAAGTGACTCCTTAGGAGGGTCGCCGTTAGGAGGGAGAAACCACAAAAGGGAAAAATAGGGCTGGGCAAAGGTTTAATTCACATGGTTTTGAGAACTTCATGTTACCCTTTTATGCAAAATTCCTGAAATTACACCATTAAGCCACTTTACATAATTATGAACTGGTCATGGTAATAATTCACAGCGAAGATTGCCATTCAAAGTAAAAATTTACTGCAATCACATGCGAACAACAGAATGCAATAGGCAGTTGTTTGTGGCTTTAATAAAATGCTTCCTCACTCTAAAAATTGATGCGCCGCTGCATTTAGCGGTAACGTAGGGATCACTGACAGAATATCGAGGAACAAAATATCGACCTGCCAAAATATCGTGGAAAAAATATAGAATGCCAGAATATCGACTTCCTATCTGCAAACAGGTATGTACAAAAATATCGACTCCAAAATATTGTTGTAAAAAATATAGACAGTCAAAATATCGAATTTTTTAAATGTCTTAAAAGTAATTTAAAAGTAATATATTAATAAATATAATTAATTTAAACATACTTAAAATACTTAAATAAACTTAAAATTAATAAATAATTAATGTAACTTAAATTTTGTTTAAAATAATTTTAATACATATATATATATTTATATATATAATTAATTTAAGCATACTTAAACTACTTAAATAAACTTAAAATTAATAAATAATTAATGTAACAATTAAAAAAAATTGTTTTAATATATATATATATATATTATTAATAAAAAAAATACAGGGTTAAATTTACTATTACCATCTCTCAACAATCTCGAAAGCAAGTCGCAAGATATAAGAGAGATGGTGGGAAAGTGCAGTGCAAAGGTGTAGTGAAGTTAAAAAAGGATTTGCAAGAGAGGAAGATAATTCTATTTATTGGAGTGTCTGTTGCAATCCATATTAGAAGACAGTGCAAACAAATTATAAAGCAGTTCAAAATCACTTCTTTATGGGGCTTGCTTTCGAAATTGTTGAGAGTGATATAACTCTCTCTCTGTACTGGTTTCCTGTTTTTCTTGTTTCCTCTACACAACCCTTGAGAGGATACAATCCAGCCAGGTTTCCTCTATGATAAAGAGGGTAATTGGGTTGGCAAGATGGAAACCCAAATGATGATGATCGCATTCCACATAATTACATAAAAGTAAATTACGTAAATTTTGGACAACCCTACAAAAACCTCCTTGACAGTCTTATTGCTCTTGATGGAAGCTAGTAGCTATGAACAGTGCTTAATTTGAGACAGTGGTTGCCGGTGTGGGCCACTAACACTCGTTCTTGGGAAGCAGGGCTTAGTTTTCCTCAACGGGCTGCAACCTACAGCAAGATATAGAAACACACAAAAGAAGGAAAAAAGGAAGAAGATAAGAGAAGAAAGATGGAAAAACAATGACAAAGCGAGAAAACAGGGGGAAAAGAGCCCGCCAGAGTGAAATAACAAGACAAGGAGTGCCAGATGGTGCATTAAATAGGCAAAAGGTGGAATCAAGACAATAGAGCCTTAGTATTCAGCAGTCCAGCCTTCTGTTGTGTCAGCCACGAGCTTCTTAGCAAAAGATTTGCATCCTGGCACTTATACTTTTACAAATTAAGTTCTGGTTATACAGAAGTAGATACGCAAGGCACCAAACTATCCCTCACATCACGGAAGAGGAGCAAGCTAAGCAAAGACATGCAGTAGGTGGTCCACATGGAATTCAGCCTGAAAGAAATAGAAATCAGAAAGAAAAATAGAAGTAAATGGGTGATAAATATGACAGAAAAGGGAAATAAATGTATTGTGACACAACCTACAGTCGTTAATGTCTTTCGTCTATATGACTCAAACAGGATCTGACATCACAGGAAAAGGCTCACCTTAATCTTTGATTGGAAACCCCAGGCAGAAATCTGGATCGACCACTGTCATGAAAAGTGCAATTCATAAAACCTGCCCAAATCGCTCTTTTCTTACACATGGGGCAGGTTTACTCATTTTTTGCGTGACATTCTGCACAACGCCAATAGGCGCAAACACACACCTGAATTTACAATCTTGCCCTAGGCCAATATAGCACCACATTCATATGCCTGCATGTCGCAAAACAACTCTATAGTTATTTTGTGTGAGAAGCATGCAAATATATGCAAAGTGGGTGTAGTAGGGTTGTTTACCACGCAAGATGAAGATTAAACCAGCGCTAGCCCAATTTACAAAACTAATGCATGTCTCCCTGTAGTTGCACATGCATCATTTTTGTGAGAAAAATAGCATACATACAAAGCAGGGGCAAAAGTAGGCTCACCATAACAAGGAGAGACTGCAAAAGTAACAACATAGAAAAAACAGTCCTGAGGGAAGCCAAATTGAGATAGTCATTGCAAGATATAGGCGTCGCCTAATTGCACGAGAAGGAAGAAGACAGCGCAAGGAGAAAATCTTCAAATAATGGATATCCTTGTTTGACTACTGCGAGGAAGACGTCATCAAGAAATACAGACTAAGCAGGGATATGATTGTATATCTGCTCCAACAAATTGCACCAACAATTGAACCATCAACCACCAAATAACATGCCATACTAGCACATGTGAAACATATGTCAGTGCTACATCTCTTAGCCTTTGGATCCTTCCAGAATAGAGTAGCTGCTTTGGAAGGTATGTCACACGGTGCCTTGTCTGCCAAATGTTCTGGAAGCTATATTGAGACTAACACCACAGCACAACAGCTTCCGCAAACCTGGTCATGAAAGCCTTCTACCAAGTTGCTGATATTTACATGTTGTTGGTGTAATAGTCTGCACCCATTTCAACCTGCTCCCATCATTTGGATTAGCACATCTGTACAGAAATCGCAAACAGGTGTACTCAATCAATGTCCAGACCATTTGTGATGGCAAATACTGTTTCAATCAGGCATTTATTGAGCACGACTACTCACCCGTAAGGGTCTCAAGGCGCTAGGGGGGTTTCAGGTTCCAGTCCATCTAGGAGGGGACCTGTCGAAGAGCCAAGTTTTAAGGTTTCTTGCGAACATGGGAAGCGATGTTGTCTGTCTGAAGTAGAGCGGAAGGGCGTTCCAGGCTCTGGCTGCGAGGAAGGAGAAGGAGCGGCCACCCGATCTGTTCTTTCTGATGAAGAGGACCACGGCATAGGAGAACTGGGCTGATCGTAGGGTCCTTTCGGATGCGTCGAATTTGAGTCGG
Organism: Lissotriton vulgaris; assembly: GCF_964263255.1. Taxonomy (NCBI): domain Eukaryota; kingdom Metazoa; phylum Chordata; class Amphibia; order Caudata; family Salamandridae; genus Lissotriton; species Lissotriton vulgaris. The sequence continues at coordinate 1,380,442,492 of NC_141696.1, read as the reverse complement.
CTGTTCAGGTATGCTGGTCCGGTGTCGTGGAGGGCCTTGTGTGCATGGGTGAGTATCTTGAAGGTGATTCTAGCCTCGACGAGGAGCCGGTGGAGTGTGCGCAGGTGCGGGGTGTTGTGGCAGTGTTTTGGCAGGTTGAGGACCAGACTTTCTGCAGTTTTCTGGATGTTCTGTAGCTCGCGGTTGAGGTTTTTGTTGATTACGACATAGAGTGCGTTGCCATAGTCGAGTCTGCTAGTGACCAGCAATTTATGCTAACCACCTCTGCCTCTCTCTCTCTCTGTAATGCCTGTAAGGGTTAGTAGGTACCTGATGGTAGCAGGCAGTCATGTTGGAAAATGACAATGGATCTTTGCATAATACTTAGTATAAACATATCATGACAAGACAATTGGTCTGGGTTCTAAATTTACTTTAACACACATGATATTGACTTGTAGTTTATATGGGTGCACAAGATGCATTTTGCAGATACAGAGGCTAATGTCAGATGGTATGAACTGAAATGATGACTGTTGATAAGTGGAATTCCTAGTATTTGTCATTCTGGTATGAGTCAAACAGGTAAGCTACAACACAATGTAATTCATGACATGTACATTTTGGGCCCAGTAATTTGGTAGAATCTCTTGCATGTCACTTCTAGTGCTTTCAATTTTCTTTAATCACAGATTTGCTAACAGGTACACTTTATCACTGGTGTGCTTTGTTGAGTGCTGCATGTCACACAACATTACAGTATATAAGACATTTTTGACAATTCATGACCCTTAGATGTACACATACCATCACATGTCTAAAGTGTCTACAAATATGTTTGGGTTCATGTTGCTATTCACGTTTAGGTGGTAGTTAGGAATTGTACATTTACATACTAATCCATCTAAGGCAACTCATTTTTTCAATCACTTTTTCAACAACCAAGCTTATCTCCTTAATCATCAAGACTGATGTGTTACAGTTGTCCTACCTTTTCATTTTTCAGCTCATGAAATATTCTTCTTCTGTGGCAACATGTGATTGTTTGGAGCAATCAGTATGTGTAGGCTGGGGTATAGGTGTTGGATGTGAAGCTGATGCCCCAGAATTAGCCTGTGCTCTAGCTTCTTGGACTCTAGCTATTCTATTGAGTGAAGACGTTATGTCTACATGAATTTCTATAATCTTTACATTTAAGGCTATGATTGTTGTGACATCTTCTCTCATGCCATTCACTGTATCTGCAAGATTGCTTATCATCTAGTTGGATTGTGAAGTCAGCTTTAATACATCATTACTGCTTGATGGAGACGTAGTTGGGTCCAGCATGTTTTTTTTACTGTTGGTCTCCATTTGTTTATTTATTGACAATAAGTCTTCATGTATGTCCATGAGGGAATTGTCCGTACCACCGAAAAAGAAATACAGACCTTCTATTTTGTCAGCCACTGACTTGTTTGGATTTAGATATTCTATCATATCCTTGACAACATCATGTAATTCTGAGAATCCTTCCTGCACTGCTTCAAGTGTTTGAACCTTTGATCTGTGTATTCATCCATTTCCGATATTCTGTTAGATGTCTGTCTGCTGGTCCTTCTTGTCCTTTGTGGACTGGGTTGCGTTTAATCCTGTGTGATTCCAGCATCGTCAGTTTGGGCAACAGTCTGCGGTGAGGTAGTTTGTAAGCAGTGGCGGCTGGTGACATTGTAAAGTGGTAGGGCGGAAAAAAAGTTCAGGATGAGGGCACTATGGCGAGTTTGACCATCAAGGGGTTTGGGGGGGTTATCCCCCCTGAAAAGATGTAGAATAAAGAATGGGCAAATGGTGCATTTTCAAGCAAATTTGAGACATCAATAAAGTTAATAAGGAAATTGTGAAAGTGCAATTATGACATCAATAAATAGATTTCATATGGTAATGACGCAGGTACAGCCTGAGGCCTGATTTTATTACTGTCGCACAGCCACAGTCTCAAATTTTCATTACAATGCAGGCTACCCTACCAGTACAGTGGCAATTGTTTGCATTCCAATAGAAAGTTCATATTGAGCTACAATTTCAATGTCAGAGGACGATGGAGGACATCCGTTACACATTCATGCCTAAAACAACTGCCAATGTAATGCTACATAATTAAACCACCTATGGGCGGTATGCAAGCACAGCAGCAGTCTAAAGTTAGCTGTATTATTTTTAAACAGCATTCTAATATACTGTTGAATAGCGCTCACACTACTGTTTCGTGACGTTTTAAATATAACCCAAAACCAACCTTTACAATGCACAACTTTTCAACCTCGGAAGGTTCAGTGGTATAGTGCAGCCTGGAATCTGCCCGTTTCCTGTATACCTTATTATGAAATATGGTGACTTAAAACAGCGCTATCTACTGAGTCGATATTTTCAGTGAAACCGAAATCAGGCAACTGTTCCAGGTGAAACTTGTCTCTTTGCTCCAGCAGACAAATCCTTTAAGCTGAGCGTGCCTGTGGAACCGTGATGTACATTAAAGAAAATGGCGCGCTTTGTTCCATATCGACCTTTAGTGTCTCCTAAACCACCTTTAGACCTATGCACTGCTGAGGGCACATTAACTACGTAAAAGAAAACTGCCTCGGCAACTCATGAAGTACGACCGCAGATAAGCACATTCCTGGAAATGTAAAGTTGGAGTGTGAACGTTTTGGTTGTCCATATAGTTTACATCTTTGTCGCAAAATCCTGATTTCAATCCCAATGTGTTTAAAAAGGCAACACCACTTCCATTCGTACTACGTTTACAGATGCATGCACTTTTTAGACCTGACTACGGAAATACTTAAGCCACCACCACACCTAATTATTATTATTATTATTATTATTATTATTATTATTATTATTATTATTATGTTTGCACTTGTAAAGCGCGCTGCTACCCGGAGGTTTCCTGGCGCTGTGCAATGCTGGGGAACCCGTCCTGGCTTTCCCTGTGGGATGGTCCCTGCTGGGAGTCCCCAGGGTGGAGCCAGGCATCCCCAGCGTTGTGGAGATTAGGCAAGCTAATGCCCAGAGTTGCCGAGTGAGACCCCAGATTAGAGTAGGCACCGAAGCGAGAATTATCGAGTCCGCTGACCCAAGTCCACGACCCTGCCACGTCAGGAATTGAACCCTGGTCCCGGCCGACTTCTGCTCCCGGGTCTGCCGCCTCTAACTGGTGAGCCACACCACTCCACTCCAATGTAGCTCATCACCTGCCATGCCTCATTGCTCTCCAACGAACCAGAACCAAACGTATGTTTGTTATGCGCTGCCACCACCCACTAGTAGTCGCGGCCGGCATTACAGGCGGGTGGGGGCCGGGGGGGTGGAAATGGGGTCGTCGCGCACTGAAGGGGATGAGGGAGGAGGCAAGAGGGGTTTAAGGGGGAAAAAACAATATAAAAAAAGTAAATGTTAAACTTACAGTTCCGGAGACTCCACGACTCCCGCCGTCCTCTGTTTCAATTCCTGAAGCAGTGCACCACGTCATCAGAAAGAAAGGCTGCAGGCAGCCTCCCTCCCCTCCACCACAGCGCAGCGCTGTGATTGGTCCTGCCGCTGCCCCACCAGCGTCATTTTCTCTCTGTATGCTGCAGCATTCAGAGAGAACAGGGAGAGTGGGTGGTGTTGCTCGAGGGCAGGGGGAGTGGCTTGCCCACTGTTCCTTATACTGACTGCTTGGACGGCCTCAGGCTGCCCAAGCAGTCAGTATGAAGAACAGTGGGCAAGCCACTCCCCCCTGCCCTCGAGTAACACCGCCCACCCCCAACCAGGAACTACACCTTTCTCGCCGTGCGAGAAGGCAGAAACAAATGGTAGTTATTACGGTAATAACTACCATTTGTTTCTGCCTTCACGCATGGCGAGAAAGCAGGGGGGCGGCACCCAAACGCTCCCATGGAGGAGCCGCCACTGTTTGTAAGTCATTTAATATGATAAACAAAGTCTTGTCCTCGAGGGGAGCCATGTTGCCACATAAATCCTCATTTCCGGGCTCTTCATTTTGTGGTTGATCAGGCACAGTGGGAATTGCTAAACAAGGAAGGAGATGGAACCTGATTTAGTACAGAAACATTTATACACCTACAGCATGAGTAAAAGCATATGATGTTTCTACTATCAGGGTTACATTTGCAATGCAACATCACAGCATAGTGGACATGTATGGAGCAGCAGGTTGGCCATATTACACTTTCGATATGACATAGTTTCCTTATATGTTGTTCAACATCTGTCTCTCATTTTTGCATGGTACAATATGATGATTCAGTCAGTAAAATGGGTTGCTGGTTGACTGGGGCGTGGGTTCGGGGGAAGCAGCAACCACAATCATTGCCAGGGTGAAGCCCAGGCCAGCCTTCCATGTACCTGCGCTCAATGCTCCAGTTGGTTGGCACAGAGCATTCAGGCTTCACTTACAGGCCAAGTGTTAAGTATTTTTGCTATATTTCAGAGATCGATGATGTGAAAGACAGGTTTATGCATGTCGTAGTTTTCATTTGCATGCTCGAACTGGCATTTTGGGGCTCCAAACACAGGCATGTCTAAGACATGTTTGATGTACTACTTATGTGGAGAGCACAATCAGTGCATCCACCACACTAATTATGATAGAGTTGCAGGGCCTGGGCATTGTTTGTACCACTTTACTGGGGACCTACTTGTACAGTAAATGTGCTTATTGGCAAAGGCAAATAATACCATGTGGGTGGGGGGGCACATACCACTTTTGAACTGGTTGGCAATAGTTGTTTTGCATAGCCCTAAGAGCAGATACACAAATTGTTTAGAACCATAAGAATCCTGGAAGCTAGAAGTTTCAGGTAAAGCCATAACAAGGACACTAGGGCTACCAACTCCTGTAGGTATTTAGGTGATATCTTTGGTTGTATGGATATGCAGGTCACCTTGTTCCTTGACTATGTTCCCCACTATGGCCTCTTATGCACACAATGCAAAGATGGCTCACATGCCTGGTACACTGAGAAGACAGTGTGCATTTTTGTATCTCTCTATGATGATTTACTTTATATGCTGTTGGACAGTTTATACAAATGCATGACCTGCAAGTACAGGGCACAGAAACAAGGTTTGTCAGACAACAATGTGAGTAGTTATTGATATCAGGATTTTGTGCACATATATTGTGTGAGTGAACGTAAGTACCATCACATGTTTAGGTTCACCCATATAACAATCTCCCCATGAATGTTGCATGTGGTTGGTTTAACAGGTCCTAAACACCACTTTCTATCCTATACCGACATGGTGCATTGTATAAGTATTACAAATCGGGTCAATGTTTGGGGTTAGTTTTTCAGCTGTTGTTGCAAATCATGCAAATCTATGGGTCCATATTCGTTGTTTAACCTTGTTACTGGAGTTCCAATGTTAAATTACTGTTGTCATGACAGATTCATTTGTGCATTTTCAATTAATTTGGTAATATGTGGGAACATATATATATGGTGCATATTCACTTACTGGTAGTTTCATTGTGCCCAATCATAGCTGTATCTGGCCCTTCAAGTCCTTCAACCAGTTCCTGTCCGATTACTGATGAAACTTGCTCCTCCGTTGCTGTTAGTGGGATGTGACAATCCGGCCCCCCACCTGTTGCCATTGCACAACGACGGTTGTGTGCCATTTTTTCTTTTGCATGCCTCTTGCAGTCGTGCCACCTTTTTTTGATCTCTTCAACTGTTCGCACTGTTGGGGCTACTGCATTGATTTTATTTTGGTTTGCTCTCCATAATGCAGACTTTTTGCCTGGAGGTAGTTTGGAAGTGATAAAACGTTGGTGCTAATACTTTGTCACGTCTGCTATTAGGATGTCTTCCTATTCTGGGTTAAACTTTAATTTTCTTTTCTGTCCTCCTTCATTTGAGGCCACTTGAGATGATTCTGCTGCTGTTTCTGGCCTTTCTTCATTGTTTCTTTGTGGATCTTGGTAATTTTCTCCTCTATGTTCCATTTTGTTGAAAGCTCTGCTTCACAGTATGTGTTTTTTTTACTTTTGCGCTGCCTCGCATCTTTTTTTTTTTACCGCTTATGTGATGCGACTTTGTTCTGCGTTGCAACACTATTTTTTGCGCAGGTGTGCCTTTGAGTACGTTCGAATAGTAAATTTGGCACTGGGTTTACACGGTACACTGGCGCCGATACGGTGCCATTATTTTTGTCGCAAAACATCGGCAGGTATGATTTTAGTGAATGGACCCCATGGTATCTCTGAAGATTGCCCATGTTTGACATCTTTCCTCAGATGCTGTACTCTGAAGTGCCACAACCACCCCTACTGCCCAATGCTTCTTGCAGGTCACCTCACACTACTCACACTACTCAACCTAACTGCAAGCTCTGAAATGCAGGGGTAGTCTAGACTGATAGTTTTAATGCTGCTTGATTATGTGACGAGCATACCATCTTCTTGTAAAGTCTAGCAACCACTGGTAGCTCTTGGTGTGGATGTAACAAAGGAGCACCACTGAATTAGGTAATAGTAACACATAGTCCTTGAACGGAAAGAGATAACATTGTTTGCTTTGTGCCACAAATAAATGGTGGCCATTACATTAGATTTTCTGAGGATGCTTAGCAAATCTTCATTCAGGAAATAATTAAAATATCCCATTGAAAGTAAAACACGATGTTGTGTTGTTTGCGTGGATTTTAATTGTACCCACGGGTAAGCAAGAACCATACCAAAAAAGCCAGTGGCATTTGATACTTAAGTAATGCCCTTGATCTCTAAACATACATAGACATTAGATGCCAGATTAACAAAGATTCCATGAAAAAAGTTGAAGTTACTAAATTGGTAAGTCACATCTAAATCAATTGAGTATGTTTTAATTTTCAATCTAAGCACATGCATTTCTGCTTCTACAGAACATGTGTAAAACTTGGCAAAAAGAAACAGGTGAAAAAGTACTGCTTTCAGAGAGATATCTTGCTAATGCATGTGTAGTGTCTTCTCTTTGACTTGCACATGCATCATCTCTTGTGTTCTAATATGGAATTACCTGTAATAGAATGTTTAGCCTCAAACCTTTAGTCAGTTCTCCTGAGCGCTGAAGGATGAGGTCTCTTTGATTGGATCTTACAATAAACCACTTCTAAAAACCTACATTCAGTCTTCCTGCACATTGTGATGACCCACCTCAGCATGTCATCAATTATTTTGGAGAGATCTTGAAAGAGGGTTTACTGGAAAGTCTCCGTCCATACATAGGGTCTGGTCCAGACATGCTAAGTCAGACTTGGTCATGTGTTCTTCTAGCAAGAGGTGTCCAAGTGATGTAATTCTTTTGAAAAAAATCCAGATACAGAATTAGTTCCGTCCCATCTAATATTAAGAATAAAGCTAAGGATATGGTATGGAACAAATGGATGCAACAACAAGATGAAAGACGGGGCTGGATCATTTCTTTGAATATCAGCTGCTAGATTGCATAATCTTCATAATTGTGCAGTGACAATTTGCTAAAAAATTTGCCCAAAAATCTATATAATGTGGATATCTAGAAAATGTGGCACCCCTCGTGCTCTACTGGATCTATGCTATACACCTCGATAGATATGATTTTAGAGGAGTTCTAAACATCTCCAAAACGCATGGAACAGTCAAAGGCTCATCAGGCTCAAATACATCCAGGCTTCAAATGATTGTCTCTAACACATCCATGGTTTCTATTTAACTCATTAAAACACAGGAAATATGAAGTTTGCAAAATACAAAACTGTATGCTAAAGCGCAACATGGGGGTGATTTAAACTCATTTTAATCTGCATCTCTTAGTGTGAGAAGCACACAGAATTAATTTATTCCAGAAAATGTATAGAATACGTTTGTGCCGTCAAAGTCAGTTACAAATTGGTGTTTTGCTGCACTGAAGAAATGTACCTTTTAATTTTTTCGTACAAAATGGTCCCCTGGGCCAGCCTGGAGACTGTGTCTGATTTGGGTTAGACAGAACTCTAACCACGACAAACCTGAAAGCTGGGTTTTGGTTTCCGGCTCCATGAACTCATAGTTTTTAAAAGACTTCCTTGACAACTATGGGCACATGGCATAAAGAGATCTCAAGTCAGAATTCAACTCAAATAACTTTATTTCGATTCCACAAAGAAATCATAAAAGTATACATCATTATAAAAACACAAGCTACAATAAAAACCACGGTACATATTTACATAATGCTGATTTTCATGAACATTCACTATCGGTTTCTAATAGCAAGAGCTGATCTAATAGGGGTAGGAGAATTGATGGTACCCCTACCTAGCAAATGTTTGTGTAGGGCTGTTGGTCTTGGTGGGGAGATAGGAGGGGTACTCGGATAAAAATCATGCAGATCCCAAACGGAGATAGAGCCGTCATTATCGTGGGGCTGGGAGGATCGTAAGTAGGGGACTGTGTGCCTGTCCCTAAATTTGACTAGGACTAGGTCCCCGGGAATTTCTTTAGGTGATGACCCTAGCCAACCCACCCTTCTAACACTCAGGATGCCACCGTCTTTATTGGATGGGAGGGGTCTGTTTTTTGATAACCAAAACAGGACCTTGTGCAATAGGCCCTGATGCCTTTCAGGTCTCCCGTGGATGGGTGCAGGTACTCCTGCAAGAACAAGCACAAAGGGGGCAGCTTCTGGAGGCAAATCTATACAAGCTACTCTGTTAGGTTCTGCTCTAATAGCAGAGTATTTAGGTAACGCAGGTTTACGGGCAATTTTGCTGGCAGTTGAAGGTAGTCTCTTGGGAGGTTGTCTATCGGTTAGGACATTTTTTGTGGTATTGATCGCAGATGTATGGGCGATTTTGGAAGCGGTGTGAGGTAGGCAGTTGGGGGATTGGCTAACAGTTGGGACAGTATTAGTAGTGTGAGGCACTTTGGGAGCAATAGGGAGAGTGGAACAATTAGATCTAACAATCATTGCGGGAGAGAAAGAATTGGCTTTGATAATAGTCTCTAGGCTTGTCAACCTGTCCCCTAAGATGTTGATTTGGTCAAGCAGGGGTTCTATTACAGATCTTAACATCAATTCAAACTGGGGCAATAGTTGCAGTTGGGGGGATGCTACTTTGTCAGCCAGTGTTTCAGTGTGCATCTTGGATAAGGTAGGATTTATGGCAGGCGATGAGGAATCAGTACAGAGTCTTTGTATTTTGGCTTCTGTTTCGTGGTCATTAACCCCGTCATGCTTCCTTTTCGCATTTTGGCCTTGTGACAGTCCACTAGCTTGGCTGTTAGCCTCCTTAGGTGATAGGGGTAGGTGGCAAGGTCTGTCTACGTGGGGGTCGGTAGTAGAACCTTTTACGGGGGAAGGGGCTGTAACAGGAAGAAAGTTAGTCCCACACAAAGCATTTAATTCCTCCCAATAAGTCAGTTTTTTCGGACTGACAGAGGTTTGTAGGAGGGTCTGAGTTGGGTTAGTCCTGCAAAAGGTATTTAGTTCCTTCCAAGAAGACATTTTTTCCGAAGTGACAGGGGTTTGTGGAAGGGTTTGAGTTGGATCTAGGGGTTGACGGCAATCAACGGTATCTGTTTCGCTGATAGTGGTAAGGGTCCTATGGCTCTGAATGTGCGTGACCATTTCCTGGCCCGGGCATCGTTTTTGAATGAAAATTGGATAGGCCCCCTTAGATGTCATGATTTGTGTATTATGACTATGTTGGTGAGTCAGAAGTTCATAGGTCGTAATAGGCACTATACCTTCTCTTATGGGGATGCCAAGGGGAGTGGCCCGTCCCCGTCCTCCTCGTGCCGCTGAGGGCCGTAGAGGGCCCGCCCTTTGCCCGGGCTTAGCCAGGGCTATGTCCCGCACGCGTCCCGCGCCGCGGGAATAGGAGCGGGATTAAATCAATGGAGATGGGGGGGGCGGGAGCGCCGAGGGAAGAGGCAGCAGCTGTGAGGCACTGAGCCTGCCGGTCCTCGCAGTCCCTCGGCGTGCAATACACTTCCTTGTCCTTTCCCCTCAAGGCAGCCCGCAAATTTCAAAAAGCGCTTTCAGAGCGCAGGGATCCCACGTCCTTCTCCCCAGCAGCAGCCCACCGTGAGCGGCTCCCGCGGAGCGGGGGCCGCGAAAAGTATTTGAATTATCCAGGTGGCGGGCGGGAGCGCCGAGGGAAGAGGCAGCAGCTGTGAGGCACCGAGTCTGCTGGTCCTCGCAGTCCCTCGGCGTGCAATACACTTCCTTGTCATTTCCCCTCAAGGCAGCCCACAAAGTTCAAAAAGCGCTTTCGGAGCGCAGGGATCCCACGTCGTTCTCCCCAGCAGCAGCCCACCGCGAGCGGCACCCGCAGAGCGGGGGCCGTGAAAAGTATTTGAATTATCCAGATGGGGGGCGGGAGCGCCGAGGGAAGAGGCAGCAGCTGTGAGGTACCGAGCCTGCTGGTCTTCGCAGTCCCTCGGCGTGCAATACACTTCCTTGTCCTTTCCCCTCAAGGCAGCCCACAAAGTTCAAAAAGCGCTTTCGGAGCGCAGGGATCCCACGTCGTTCTCCCCAGCAGCAGGCCGTGAAAAGTATTTGAATTATCCAGGTGGGGGGCGGGAGCGCCGAGGGAAGAGGCAGCAGCTGTGAGGCACCGAGCCTGCTGGTCCTCGCAGTCCCTCGGCGTGCAATACACTTCCTTGTACTTTCCCCTCAAGGCAGCCCACAAAGTTCAAAAAGCGCTTTCGGAGCGCAGGGATCCTACGTCGCTCTCCCCAGCAGCAACCCACCGTGAGCGGCACCCGCGGAGCGGGGGCCGCAAAAAGTATTTGAATTATCCAGGTGGGGGGCGGGAGCGCCGAGGGAAGAGGCAGCAGCTGTGAGGCACTGAGCCTGCTGGTTCTCGCAGTCCCTCGGCGTGCAATACACTTCCTTGTCCTTTCCCCTCAAGGCAGCCCACAAAGTTCAAAAAGTGCTTTCGGAGCGCAGGGATCCCACGTCGTTCTCCCCAGCAGCAGCCCACCGTGAGCGGCACCCCCAAGTCAGAATTCACTCTTGGTTTGGAGCACATCTTACAGCTTCAGTTCCTGAGATTCCTCTGGTCTGGATGCTGAGGTTTCAGGTTTGGATTGTAAAATGAGGGAAAGTTAGTGTTTGCCGTTATCAATTTTTCCAAACCCTCAGGACAGGTCTCTGATGATTGACACTGACCACTTTAAGGAACTTTTACAGGAAAATTTCACCACAGATGCCCAGTCCACAAAGATCTAGGACTTGCTCCCAATTTATCGTCTAATTCAGGATTCCCGTACTGGAGCTAACTGGACATTAAGTACTGGTTAACAACTTCCTCTAGAGACAAAGAGCATCTTCCAAATATATATTCCTGCAAGCAAACAAACATTCTTATTGGTCCCAGGCTCAAGGGCCTATTGGTGCTATTGATTGGAACCTTTGTGATGGCAAGACTAGACGTCTGGCTCATTGAATACACTAAACTCCCACAATCCCTCATTCAAATCCTGCAAAGCCTCCATAATCAGGTTGTGAGACTGTGCCTGACTTCGAAAAGGGGTGAACACAGAAAGTGATCCTTGAAAGCTCTACAATGGCTGCAGTAGAAGTCAGGATCAAGTTTAAATCATTCTGCACTGTAGGTAAATTGCAGACAGAACTCAATAAAAAGTGGCTTTGCTTCTGTGGAGACAGTGGGATGGTACCATGGTTCTGCATCAGCAGACTGGAAAACTGAGCACTTGGCTGGTAGGAAGACTTCCTCATCAGTTTCTCCCATGACAGTGAGGCGTCGATGATGGCGTGCTTGGCACCGTGGTAGTCCTTAATATTTTCTGCTGGTGGCAGGCTGCTCTCTGAATGGTCCAGGATACCAATCTGAGACTATTAACCCCTTCGATGCTGATGACGAGCTCAGCTCGTCATCAGCCACGGGGGCGTGTGCGGATGACGAGCTGAGCTCGTCATCTAACGCGGCTTTTCGAAAAAAGCCGCGTAGGGGAAAAATCACCGCAGCAGCGATGCGGTTAAGGAAGGAGTTCATTGGTACAAATGCAAAGTATTCAGTCTCTTTCTTCTTGAAGCTGCCATACAGGAACAATATTTTTCTTTGATGGTGGGTGTGGTTAGAGTTATATTTATTCCTAACCAAGATGGTCGTCTTCCCAATTTGTGCTGCCAGAGCTCCTCTGTCACAGGGGTGTTTGATTATTTTACTGTTAAGACATTTTATTTCGTATTTTTAAAAAAAAGCTGAGAAGGAAGTATTGCAACACTTTTGTTTTCCCTACTTTGCTGTTGCTTTCTTGACCCACTCTAGTCCCTAGTTTTCATTCTTTTTTTCGGCATCAGTTTTCCCTGAAAGATTATGTTTTTATGCTATTTAGATATTTTGCTTCCCAACATCTTCAATTAAGAACTATCAAGATTGAATAGGATATGTGTGCTCTGCCCTTTCTGGCATTTTCCTCCTAATAGGATCCTTCCTGAGGAGACACATGACACTATTCACAGGTATGTTAAGACGAGGGTGGCACACTGGCTACTAGGAGTCGCCCTTTCTTCAGGCAATTGCAAAGTAAACAAGAGGGGGCTTGTCTGTATCCAGTCTGTCCCAATTCCTAACTAGATATCTAACAGAAGCCTGCATTCTATATCTGCACATCTAACAGCTCAAAGAGCATTGCCCTGGATCAAAGATTCAGACAGTGTACTCAAACGTCAGCACCCCAGAACATAGAAAGCATAAAACTCAAATTTGTCAGAAAAGTCTAGCTATATTTGTTTCAGAAAGAGTCTGAGAATGGAGCAATTACTGCTTTTCAACTGAATTGCCTGTACCTGGAAATACCATACTGAGGGACATATTTACAACAAAGGGATGGAGTCCGGCTTTAGCCTTCTTGGCTTAATGCCACACTCTGCCACTTCAAAAACTTAGGGCTGCACCATATTTACAACAATATGGTGCAGCCCTGCGTTTCCCCCTGCCCTAGCGTCAATGCAGGCACCCATGCATCACACTGCAAGGGTGTCTGCATTGAGGAGAAGATCGTGTATGTGTTGGAAGGTCTCCCTTCCTGCACATAAACAATCTTTAAATGACGTTTTGCAACTTTTATGTGTGCTGCTTAATGCATTGGTTTTTTTTGATTGTTTATGTGCAGGAAGGGTTACCTTCCTGCACATAAACAAGGTTACCTTCCTGCACATAAACAATCAATGGCAATTTCTATGTGTACTGCACAATGCAGCACACCTGGAAACAGCAAAAACGGACAGAAATAAAGTATTTCTCCTTGTTTCGCCAGTTTAAGACCAGGTTTTCCCTGGTTTTAATTTTGACGCTGCCTCCTATTTACTCCAACCTTGTAAATATGGGACAGTGTCAAAATCAATGGGTGTTGAGATGGAACGCCCACCGCAACACCCATTGCCCTCCCCTTTCTTGCTAATTACAGCATGAAAGGGTGCCTTATTTACTTACACATTAAATGGCTTAATGTTGCCTTGAAAATAAGGCGAAGCCCCTTTCGTCACCACAATGTCACTTTCAGTAACGTTGTGGTGCCGGTGGGGGCTTGTAAATAGGCCCCTGAGGCTTCCGTTGTTGATTGGATGTTAGCTTGCACCCAGTGTTCTAACCTTGCAACTTGTTTTATCTAATTGAGTACGAAGGTAACGAAAAGGGGGCAAGTAGAGCGCTAGAAAACTCCACAACTGCTAATTAAAAAAATAATGCTTTAAAGCCTATTCAAAAGACTGGCATGGATGTATCCTGAAACAGTTACTTTTCAACAGGAGGGTTCAGATGCAATCTCTATTCTCGTTCTAAAGTATTTCCTGCCCCAAGTAAAAGATAGTGTGTGCTGTAACAGACTATGAGAAGGGAGCACGTTTAGATACACATAAAGCAAAAAACTCTCCTAAGTTTCTGATCCAAAGACATTTTGTAATGTGAAATACTTCCCACAAAAACACACTTACTTAATTACACACCGCTCTGTGGCATGGCTTTTTCAACACTCCAGACTTGAAAAGATTTTAGGAAATATTTGAACTTGATAATATATACAATAAACTACAAACTTTTTTCCAGAATACAAAAAAAAATACAAGAAACTTCAGCTTTGCCTTCAAAAAGAACAGAGGAATTCTACAGGTCTCTGTCATCTCAGCAGGATACCACCCCTCTTTTTCCTTGGAGTCAGCTGGTCTCTTTGACTGAAAAGATTTTTACAACTATTTGCACTCAGAAAGGTGCTTATTGACCCTCACAATCGTTTGTTTCTGATACATTGCTCTGCCAGTAGATGTCATGTCAAGAACGGAGGCTGGCATTATGCATAAATCTTTTATTGCCAGGTTCTTGCAGCACTTTAAAGAAAACAGCACCAACAACAACAAAAATCCAAAGCTAGAATGTCCATAAGCCTACATTAATCCATTCAGAGCAGCCATCTTTCTTTTATCTGCAGCTCCTTGACAGATAAGTATTGTCTGAATGACGATTTTCTGAAGTGTGTTTTTAAAGATTTGTTTTAAGTTTTATTACTGTTTATTGCTTAAATGATTAGATCTATAGCATAGATGATGGGTTTTTTAGGTCTCGCCTAGACGAAAGCAAAAGCGAAGCTTTTGCTGTCTATGCGAGACAACTTATGTTGCCACTTTTCTGGGAATATTGTGGACATCAGACTGTTACGAGCTTTTTCTGCTGTAGTCAGGCTGTCACGAGCTTCTCCTTTGGAGATTTGACCTCGTGAGCGCGCCTTGACTGCATCTAATGGACCGTGCGCTTCCTTTAGTCAGTTTCACTTTGTTTCATTTCACTTTGAAAGTGCAGGCGTCAATGTGTCTGGTAGTTGTTCATGTGGAGTGCCTTCTGACCTCGTGAGCGCGCCTTGACTGCATCTAATGTGTGTGGCTTTTTTTTTCAACGTGGCCCTGGCGCTTGCTTCAGTCAGTTTCACTTTTAAGGTGCAGGCGTCAATGGGTCTGGTACTTGTTTTATTTCCATTTAATGCTCTTTGGAACAACAATTGTATATTACTTGTGTGTATTACCACTGGCCAGAATTTCAAAGACTTATATTCACGCAGGTGAAATAATACTATTGTGATTAGGGCCGATTTTTGGAGTCTGACCGTTCAGAGTGCAGAGTGGAGCTTCAGAGTGGAGCTTCAGACTGGAGCTTCAGAGTGGAGCTTCAGAGTGCAGATTCAGAGTGGAGCTTCAGAGTGCAGAGTGGAGCTTCAGAGTGGAGCTTCAGAGTGCAGAGTGGAGCTTCAGAGTGGAGCTTCAGAGTGCAGAGTGGAGCTTCAGAGTGGAGCTTCAGAGTGGAGCTTCAGAGTGCAGAGTGGAGCTTCAGAGTGGAGCTTCAGAGTGGAGCTTCAGAGTGGAGCTTCAGAGTGGAGCTTCAGAGTGCAGAGTGGAGCTTCAGAGTGGAGCTTCAGAGTGGAGCTTCAGAGTGCAGAGTGGAGCTTCAGAGTGCAGAGTGGAGCTTCAGAGTGGAGCTTCAGAGTGGAGCTTCAGAGTGGAGCTTCAGAGTGGAGCTTCAGAGTGGAGCTTCAGAGTGCAGAGTGGAGCTTCAGAGTGGAGCTTCAGAGTGGAGTTTCAGAGTGGAGCTTCAGAGTGGAGCTTCAGAGTGGAGCTTCAGAGTGCAGAGTGGAGCTTCCGAGTGGAGCTTTAGAGTGCAGAGTGGAGCTTCCGAGTGGAGCTTCAGAGTGGAGCTTCAGAGTGGAGCTTCAGAGTGCAGAGTGGAGCTTCAGAGTGGAGCTTCAGAGTGCAGAGTGGAGCTTCAGAGTAGAGCTTCAGAGTGGAGCTTCAGAGTGCAGAGTGGACCTTCAGAGTGGAGCTTCAGAGTGCAGAGTGGAGCTTCAGAGTAGAGCTTCAGAGTGCAGAGTGGAGCTTCAGAGTGGAGCTTCAGAGTGGAGCTTCAGAGTGGAGCTTCAGAGTGGAGCTTCAGAGTGCAGAGTGGAGCTTCAGAGTGCAGCTTCAGAGTGGAGCTTCAGAGTGGAGCTTCAGAGTGGAGCTTCAGAGTGCAGAGTAGAGCTTCAGAGTAGAGCTTCAGAGTGGAGCTTCAGAGTGGAGCTTCAGAGTGGAGCTTCAGAGTGGAGCTTCAGAGTGGAGCTTCAGAGTGCAGAGTGGAGCTTCAGAGTGGAGCTTCAGAGTGGAGCTTCAGAGTGGAGCTTCAGAGTGGAGCTTCAGAGTGCAGAGTGGAGCTTCCGAGTGGAGCTTCCGAGTGGAGCTTCCGAGTGGAGCTTCCGAGTGCAGATTCAGAGTAGAGCTTCAGAGTGCAGATTCAGAGTGCAGATTCAGAGTGGAGCTTCAGAGTGCAGAGTGGAGCTTCAGAGTGGAGCTTCAGAGTGGAGCTTCAGAGTGGAGCTTCAGAGTGGAGAGTAGAGCTTCAGAGTGGAGCTTCAGAGTGGAGCTTCAGAGTGGAGCTTCAGAGTGGAGCTTCCGAGTGGAGCTTCCGAGTGGAGCTTCCGAATGGAGCTTCCGAGTGGAGCTTCCGAGTGCAGCTTCAGAGTGGAGCTTCAGAGTGGAGCTTCAGAGTGGAGCTTCAGAGTGGAGCTTCAGAGTGGAGCTTCAGAGTGCAGAGTGGAGCTTCAGAGTGGAGCTTCAGAGTGGAGCTTCAGAGTGCAGAGTAGAGCTTCAGAGTGGAGCTTCAGAGTGGAGCTTCAGAGTGGAGCTTCAGAGTACAGAGTAGAGCTTCAGAGTGGAGCTTCAGAGTGGAGCTTCAGAGTGGAGCTTCAGAGTGGAGCTTCAGAGTGCAGAGTAGAGCTTCAGAGTGGAGCTTCAGAGTGGAGCTTCAGAGTGGAGCTTCCGAGTGGAGCTTCCGAGTGGAGCTTCCGAGTGGAGCTTCAGAGTGGAGCTTCAGAGTGGAGCTTCAGAGTGCAGAGTAGAGCTTCAGAGTGGAGCTTCAGAGTGGAGCTTCAGAGTGGAGCTTCAGAGTGGAGCTTCAGAGTGGAGCTTCCGAGTGGAGCTTCCGAGTGGAGCTTCAGAGTGGAGCTTCAGAGTGGAGCTTCAGAGTGCAGAGTGGAGCTTCAGAGTGGAGCTTCAGAGTGCAGAGTGGAGCTTCAGAGTGGAGCTTCAGAGTGGAGCTTCAGAGTGCAGAGTGAAGCTTCAGAGTGGAGCTTCAGAGTGCAGAGTGGAGCTTCAGAGTGGAGCTTCAGAGTGGAGCTTCAGAGTGGAGCTTCAGAGTGGAGCTTCAGAGTGCAGAGTGGAGCTTCAGAGTGGAGCTTCAGAGTGCAGAGTGGAGCTTCAGAGTAGAGCTTCAGAGTGCAGAGTGGAGCTTCAGAGTGGAGCTTCAGAGTGGAGCTTCAGAGTGGAGCTTCAGAGTGGAGCTTCAGAGTGCAGAGTAGAGCTTCAGAGTGGAGCTTCAGAGTGCAGAGTGGAGCTTCAGAGTGGAGCTTCAGAGTGGAGCTTCAGAGTGGAGCTTCAGAGTGGAGCTTCAGAGTGGAGCTTCAGAGTGCAGAGTGGAGCTTCAGAGTGGAGCTTCAGAGTGGAGCTTCAGAGTGGAGCTTCAGAGTGCAGCTTCAGAGTGGAGCTTCAGAGTGGAGCTTCAGAGTGGAGCTTCAGAGAGGAGCTTCAGAGTGCAGAGTGGAGCTTCAGAGTGGAGCTTCAGAGTGCAGAGTGGAGCTTCAGAGTGGAGATTCAGAGTGGAGCTTCAGAGTGGAGATTCAGAGTGGAGCTTCAGAGTGGAGATTCAGAGTGCAGAGTGGAGCTTCAGAGTGGAGCTTCAGAGTGCAGAGTGGAGCTTCAGAGTGGAGCTTCAGAGTGCAGAGTGGAGCTTCAGAGTGGAGCTTCAGAGTGGAGCTTCAGAGTGGAGATTCAGAGTGCAGAGTGGAGCTTCAGAGTGGAGCTTCAGAGTGCAGAGTGGAGCTTCAGAGTGGAGCTTCAGAGTGCAGAGTGGAGCTTCAGAGTGGAGCTTCAGAGTGGAGCTTCAGAGCGGAGCTTCAGAGCGGAGCTTCAGAGCGGAGCTTCAGAGCGGAGCTTCAGAGTGCAGAGTGGAGCTTCAGAGTGGAGCTTCAGAGTGGAGCTTCAGAGTGGAGCTTCAGAGTGGAGCTTCAGACTGGAGCTTCAGAGTGGAGCTTCAGAGTGCAGAGTGGAGCTTCAGAGTGGAGCTTCAGAGTGCAGAGTGGAGCTTCAGAGTGGAGCTTCAGAGTGGAGCTTCAGAGTGGAGCTTCCGAGTGGAGCTTAGAGTGCAGAGTGGAGCTTCCGAGTGGAGCTTCAGAGTGGAGCTTCAGAGTGGAGCTTCAGAGTGCAGAGTGGAGCTTCAGAGTGGAGCTTCAGAGTGCAGAGTGGAGCTTCAGAGTAGAGCTTCAGAGTGGAGCTTCAGAGTGCAGAGTGGACCTTCAGAGTGGAGCTTCAGAGTGCAGAGTGGAGCTTCAGAGTAGAGCTTCAGAGTGCAGAGTGGAGCTTCAGAGTGGAGCTTCAGAGTGGAGCTTCAGAGTGGAGCTTCAGAGTGCAGAGTGGAGCTTCAGAGTGGAGCTTCAGAGTGGAGCTTCAGAGTGGAGCTTCAGAGTGGAGCTTCAGAGTGGAGCTTCAGAGTGCAGAGTAGAGCTTCAGAGTAGAGCTTCAGAGTGGAGCTTCAGAGTGGAGCTTCAGAGTGGAGCTTCAGAGTGGAGCTTCAGAGTGGAGCTTCAGAGTGGAGCTTCAGAGTGCAGAGTGGAGCTTCAGAGTGGAGCTTCAGAGTGGAGCTTCAGAGTGGAGCTTCAGAGTGCAGAGTGGAGCTTCCGAGTGGAGCTTCCGAGTGGAGCTTCCGAGTGGAGCTTCCGAGTGGAGCTTCCGAGTGGAGCTTCCGAGTGCAGATTCAGAGTAGAGCTTCAGAGTGCAGATTCAGAGTGCAGATTCAGAGTGGAGCTTCAGAGTGCAGAGTGGAGCTTCAGAGTGGAGCTTCAGAGTGGAGCTTCAGAGTGGAGCTTCAGAGTGGAGCTTCAGAGTGGAGAGTAGAGCTTCAGAGTGGAGCTTCAGAGTGGAGCTTCAGAGTGGAGCTTCAGAGTGGAGCTTCCGAGTGGAGCTTCCGAGTGGAGCTTCCGAATGGAGCTTCCGAGTGGAGCTTCCGAGTGCAGCTTCAGAGTGGAGCTTCAGAGTGGAGCTTCAGAGTGGAGCTTCAGAGTGGAGCTTCAGAGTGGAGCTTCAGAGTGCAGAGTGGAGCTTCAGAGTGGAGCTTCAGAGTGGAGCTTCAGAGTGGAGCTTCAGAGTGCAGAGTAGAGCTTCAGAGTGGAGCTTCAGAGTGGAGCTTCAGAGTGGAGCTTCAGAGTACAGAGTAGAGCTTCAGAGTGGAGCTTCAGAGTGGAGCTTCAGAGTGGAGCTTCAGAGTGGAGCTTCAGAGTGCAGAGTAGAGCTTCAGAGTGGAGCTTCAGAGTGGAGCTTCAGAGTGGAGCTTCCGAGTGGAGCTTCCGAGTGGAGCTTCCGAGTGGAGCTTCAGAGTGGAGCTTCAGAGTGGAGCTTCAGAGTGCAGAGTAGAGCTTCAGAGTGGAGCTTCAGAGTGGAGCTTCAGAGTGGAGCTTCAGAGTGGAGCTTCAGAGTGGAGTTTCCGAGTGGAGCTTCCGAGTGGAGCTTCCGAGTGGAGCTTCAGAGTGGAGCTTCAGAGTGGAGCTTCAGAGTGCAGAGTGGAGCTTCAGAGTGGAGCTTCAGAGTGCAGAGTGGAGCTTCAGAGTGGAGCTTCAGAGTGGAGCTTCAGAGTGCAGAGTGAAGCTTCAGAGTGGAGCTTCAGAGTGCAGAGTGGAGCTTCAGAGTGGAGCTTCAGAGTGGAGCTTCAGAGTGGAGCTTCAGAGTGGAGCTTCAGAGTGCAGAGTGGAGCTTCAGAGTGGAGCTTCAGAGTGCAGAGTGGAGCTTCAGAGTAGAGCTTCAGAGTGCAGAGTGGAGCTTCAGAGTGGAGCTTCAGAGTGGAGCTTCAGAGTGGAGCTTCAGAGTGGAGCTTCAGAGTGCAGAGTAGAGCTTCAGAGTGGAGCTTCAGAGTGCAGAGTGGAGCTTCAGAGTGGAGCTTCAGAGTGGAGCTTCAGAGTGGAGCTTCAGAGTGGAGCTTCAGAGTGGAGCTTCAGAGTGCAGAGTGGAGCTTCAGAGTGGAGCTTCAGAGTGGAGCTTCAGAGTGGAGCTTCAGAGTGCAGCTTCAGAGTGGAGCTTCAGAGTGGAGCTTCAGAGTGGAGCTTCAGAGAGGAGCTTCAGAGTGCAGAGTGGAGCTTCAGAGTGGAGCTTCAGAGTGCAGAGTGGAGCTTCAGAGTGGAGATTCAGAGTGGAGCTTCAGAGTGGAGATTCAGAGTGGAGCTTCAGAGTGGAGATTCAGAGTGCAGAGTGGAGCTTCAGAGTGGAGCTTCAGAGTGCAGAGTGGAGCTTCAGAGTGGAGCTTCAGAGTGCAGAGTGGAGCTTCAGAGTGGAGCTTCAGAGTGGAGCTTCAGAGTGGAGATTCAGAGTGCAGAGTGGAGCTTCAGAGTGGAGCTTCAGAGTGCAGAGTGGAGCTTCAGAGTGGAGCTTCAGAGTGCAGAGTGGAGCTTCAGAGTGGAGCTTCAGAGTGGAGCTTCAGAGCGGAGCTTCAGAGCGGAGCTTCAGAGCGGAGCTTCAGAGTGCAGAGTGGAGCTTCAGAGTGGAGCTTCAGAGTGGAGCTTCAGAGTGGAGCTTCAGAGTGGAGCTTCAGAGTGGAGCTTCAGAGTGCAGAGTGGAGCTTCAGAGTGGAGCTTCAGAGTGGAGAGTGGAGCTTCAGAGTGGAGCTTCAGAGTGGAGCTTCAGAGTGAAGCTTCAGAGTGCATATTCAGAGTGGAGCTTCAGAATGCAGAGTGGAGCTTCAGAGTGCAGATTCAGAGTGGAGCTTCAGAGTGCAGAGTGGAGCTTCAGAGTGCAGATTCAGAGTGGAGCTTCAGAGTGCAGAGTGGAGCTTCAGAGTGCAGATTCAAAGTGGAGCTTCAGAGTGCAGAGTGGAGCTTCAGAGTGCAGATTCAGAGTGGAGCTTTAGAGCTTCAGAGTGGAGCTTCAGAGTGGAGATTCAGAGTGGAGCTTCAGAGTGCAGAGTGGAGCTTCAGAGTGCAGAGTGGAGCTTCAGAGTGCAGAGTGGAGCTTCAGAATGCAGAGTGGAGCTTCAGAGTGTCAAGAGCAATGCCAATAGCTCTAACTTTAACAAAGGCAAAACCATTGCATTGTAAATGCTTGTTATTTTACCGAATCACATGCTCATGCTGCTGCCTGGTTTGTCTACATGCACACAGGCAGAATCACTCGGTACAAAATGGCTCCTGTTCACTCGTCAGTACGGTCTTGCGCCGCCCCACCTTCCCCCTGCCAAATACATTCATTCCAAATACTGCTTATTTTCATATCAGACTGACTTCTCACATCTGGGATAGCAGGGGCACCTTCCACAGTGATTAGTGCTTCACAAAAAATAATTCTCGGCTAGCGCTCAGAAGCCTTGAAGCTTTGATTGAATGACACTGCAGTTTGATGCCCCACTCGTTTTTTGATGCTATGCGTTCCAGACACTGATTTTATTAAGACTCACTTGGAGCTCTAAACTGTCACTTGATCTTTCTTTGGGTCATTTCGTTTGCCCGGAAGGACTAACATATCTGTGAAACCCTCTTCTTTTATAGTTTGAGCATCGTCTTCGTTTGGCAGGATAACATTATACATTTGAAAATACAAATATCCGGGAAGAGCAGAGAGCAAATCTCCGCGATGTTGGGCATTCTCCTATCATAAAGGAAGCGTGTTGGTGGGACCTGTGGCATCTAACGCATCATTTAACCCTATATGCGTGGGCACCTACCACAATAATGTATAGGATGAGTTTGTTCCGTTCCCGTTTTTAATTTGATGTAAAACTCAAATCACTGCACACTCTCTACTACACACTCTCTACTACACACTCTCTACTACAGTCACTACTCTCTACTACACACTCCCTACTACAGTCACTACTCTCTACTACACATTCTGCTACACACTCTCTACTACAGTCACTACTCTCTGCTACGCACTCTACTCTCTACTACACTCTACTACACACTCTCTACTACACACTCTACTACACACTCTCTACTACAGTCACTACTCTCTGCTACGCACTCTACTCTCTACTACACACTCTACTACACACTCTCTACTACACACTCTACTACACACTCTCTACTACAGTCGCTACTCTCTACTACACACTGTACTACACACTCTACTACAGTCACTACTCTCTACTACACACTACTACACACTCTCTACTACAGTTACTACTCTGTACTACACACTCACTACACACTCACTACTACAGCCACTACTCTCTTCGACACACTCTATACTAGACACTCTCTACTACACACTATCTACTACAGTCACTACTCTCTACTACACACTGTACTACACACTCTACTACAGTCACTACTCTCTACTACACACTACTACACACTCTCTACTACAGTCACTACTCTCTACTACACACTCTACTACACACTCACTACACACTCACTACTACAGCCACTACTCTCTTCGACACACTCTATACTAGACACTCTCTACTACACACTATCTACTACAGTCACTACTTACTACACTCTCTACTACACACTCTACTACACACTCTACTACACACTCTACTACACACTCTACTACACACTCTACATTACACACTCTACATTACACACTCTACATTACACACTCTACATTACACACTCTACATTACACACTCTCTACTACACACTCTCTACTACACACTCTACACTACACACTCTACACTACACACTCTACTACACTCTACTACACACTCTGCTACACACATGCTCTACTACACACTCTACTACACACCCTCTACTACTCTCTACTACTCTACTACACATGCTCTACTACTCTACTACACACTCACTACTTTCTACTACACTCTACTACAGACTCTCCACTCTCTACTCCACACTCTCTACTTCAATCTCTCTACTTCAATCTCTCTACCTCAATCTCTCTAATTCAATCTCTCTACCTCAATCTCTCTACTTCAATCTCTCTACTTCAATCTCTCTATTTCAATCTCTCTACTTCACATTCTGTATTACACACTCTCTACTACACACTCACTACTCTCTACTACACACTCTCTACTACACACTCTACTACACTCCCTACTACACATTCTCCTACACACTCTACTACACACTCTACTACACACTCACCACTCTACTACACACTCACCACTCTACTACACACTCACTAGTCTCTACTGCTCACTCTCTACTACACACTCTCTACTACACACTCTCTACTACACACTCTCTACTACACACTCACTACTACACACTCTCTACTCTCTACTACACACTCACTACTCTCTACTACACACTCACTACTCTCTACTACACACTCTACTACTCACTTACTACTCTCTACTCACTCTCTACTACTCACTACTACTCTCTCTACTACTCACTACTACTCTCTCTACTACTCTCTCTACTACTCAC
Organism: Lissotriton vulgaris; assembly: GCF_964263255.1. Lineage (NCBI taxonomy): Eukaryota > Metazoa > Chordata > Amphibia > Caudata > Salamandridae > Lissotriton > Lissotriton vulgaris. The sequence continues at coordinate 1,380,419,103 of NC_141696.1, read as the reverse complement.
TCTCTACTGCTCATGACAATGCCATTTATTTATCTGTTTCCAAAACCAACACATAAATAAAACATTTGTCATTTACAATGCCAAAAGCGCTAACTTTTGCAAAGGCGAGACCGTTGCATTGTAAATGCTTGTTTATTAAGCTTGTGGTTGAATATGTATGTTAAGTCTTTTTTGTGATTATTCATTATCCTTCACATCGAAGGCGACAGCCTTGTTGAGTATAAAAATGAAAGACCTCCCATCAATTATCACACTGACTGAAATGAACAAAATAGGCTAATCCCTAAACGAATGCCCTCTGTTAATGAGTAAGCATGGAACTACAAAGATGGGGGATGTTTCTTCACTAGACCTCTGCTGTGATTATTGTCTTACCAACATCATGGGTAGCAGAGCAGGCGTGCTTGGAAAGGATTGGCAACAACGACCTTAGTTTGATAATTATTTAGTCAGCACTGCTTTTTTTTTTAAATGATTAAGAAATTCAATTAACTTGGTCTTATTGTTATTTGAATAACTAAACTTTGGATTTATTAAAATTCATTTTACATTTTCACAATTCATATTCATTAGACAGCATAACCAAAACGTTGTATAGACTTGTTTAGCCTTATACATACATAAACATTCTTTCACTAACAAAACATATACAGTGTACCAATCACTAGTTTCCAGCCGCAGCAGTTTGCTACTATATTTCAGTTGTTGAAACTCCAAAACTATTGACATAAAAAGGGTTGTAGCAACAAATTATTTTACCCAAAGCCTAGGCACCCAATGTTCATTTCAGGGTTGGCTGAACTAATTTGCGAAATCAACCAACTCCCTAATGCATAAAGGTCGGCGCATTTCGAAACCCTTGATTTTGGGTTCTCCTCTTGACCAAAACTGGGTACAACTACAATAAATACACAAAGACCTAGGACGAAAAACAGAGTAAGAGGAAGACACACTTGATGAGTCAGATGGCCAAGAAGGATCGCTTAAAGAATGGCCAGACTCAAAATAGGTGGAGTTTACGCCTCACTACTCTAACCAGCTTATGAGATAAAAAAGCCCAGTGGTGGATTAAGTTAGAAGTTATGGGTGGCGAGACGGCAAATGAGGAAAATAAATAAATAAATAAATAAATACACAAAGAACACTTACATACTTTGGGCAATGATTCTATGGCTTTCATTGTTTTTTTACAAAATTGACCTCTCTTCTGGTTTTTGTTCCAACAGGTTTCAGTGTAGTTGAGGAAAAACACGGTAAATATTGATTGAAAAAAACAGACAGAAACTCACGGTTAAAATCAGTCCTTTCGACTGCATGTTTTTATAAGACGAGTAATGTTGTTAGTCTTGTGACTTACAGATTCTTGTATACAACTGCTTCGAATCAGAGTCCGGCGCTGATGGCACAGGTAAGAGAGGTGGGGCGGGAGGGAGTCTACAGATGACAGGATAGGTAAAATTAAATTTAAATAAAATAAAACCACTTACCTTGCGCTCGCCACATTGCCGAGTCAGCGATGGGGTGAGCGCAAGGTAAGTGGTTTTATTGAATTTTTTTATTTAATTCTACCTATCTCGTAATCTGTCAACTCCCCCCACTCTGCCCTGTCCCACCCACTGCTCTTACCTGTGCCGGCCGTGCCTGTTCAGAGCATTGTATTTGCAGAAACTTGTGGCATTACCAAACTCAGAAGATGTATATCTTCGAAATTGCTCTAGCTGGTAAAAAAAGTGTTGTCCAATGAATATGAGTTGTGAAAATGTAGAATTCATTTGAATGAATCAAAAGTTTAGTTAATCAAGAAAAAATAAGGTCACGTTAATTCAATTTCTTGATCATTTTGAAAAAAAGCAGTTTCAACTAAATAATTATGAGCTAAGGTACTATCAGCCTGATTCATGTAGCTAAATTGCACTCGCAGAGGGCCAGATTCTCAGAATCTGGCCCTTTGCGCGCGCAATTTTTGCATTTGGTATTCATGATACCAAATGCAAAAATCGCTATTTAAGAATTCGCATATTTGCGTAGAATGGCATTTAAGGAATCTCTAATAGAGATTCCTTAAATGCTATTCATGACACACAACAAAATAGCGATATTGGACATTTGGGGCTGCTATTTACCGACAGGTCAGACCTGTCGGTAAATAGCAAAAACTCAGAAAAATGCTTTTAAAAGCATTTTTCAAAGTTGCATGTAGCACACACACATGTCCTTTGGACATGTGTGTGCGCAACACCTGTCCAAAAGTGCATTTTAGGGGTGCTACAGGGCGTCCTTTGGACACCCCTGTCACCCTTAAAATCGCTATCTCAGTTGCGAGTAGCAAATTGCTACTCGCAAATCCCCATTCATTCCAATGGGCCTCTTGGCCCATAGGAATGAATGGGGAGTATTTGCGAGTAGCAAATTGCTACTCGCAAATAAAGAACATGTAGGAATCGCTATTTAAGTAGCAATTCCTACATGAATGCCGTTTTGCGTGTCCTCAATAGCGAATCGCTATGATTCGCTATTAGGGACACGCAAAACGGCCCGTACATGAATCAGGCTGTTGTTGTTGTATATTGAATGTGGTCTAACCTTGCTGATTGAATAGGCCTAAAACATGTCTTTAGACTGGAAAGGATTAGCCGCAGCTCCATTACATGAGATTGTTACTGTGTAAAAATGGGGCAGACTACATATCAGGATGTCCTCACCAAACAGTTTTGGCCTGCAAGAAATTATTCCATAAACTACCATTCTTGCTTGATTATAACTTTCCGTCACTAACCATAAGCATAACCATGGTGCAAGAGTGCCTGCGTTGTGGGGTTGATTTATTTTTTGCTGGAAGGGACACTTTCCTGCACAAAATCAATCAATTCAGGCAATTTCGTTTTTATATGTGTGCTGCAGAATGCACAAGGAGAAATTTAAACATTTCTCCTCGTTGCACCTCCCTAACGCTGCTCCAGTGGTGGCGTTAGGTTCTGATGCATTCCCAGGTTTACGATTTCCATGGGTGTTGAGTGAGAACACCCACTGCAATGCCCATGGAACGCCACTTGTATGCAGTCTTCTGCAGCAAAGGGGCAAAGATTTATAAAGCCATGAAAATCCATGTAAAGTGGCTTTACATGGCCTTATAAATATCATGTGGCACATTGCACCATCGGAACGTTAAAAAAGTGACGTTCTGGTGGCACGAATGTGCAGCAATGTAGGCAGAATCCTATGGATTCCCCAGGTCTGGGGCAACCTGCAGCATGGGGATGAAGAGGGTATCCTTATGGTCGCGGGTCATCATGCCCAGGTTACCCAGGCTGCCGACCAGGTCATGAGCATGGTGGTAGGTCTTCTGCCATGCAAACTTCTGACACTGCTGTGCCACAGCTATAACCCCCTAAATGGGTGGATTGGTCCCCGAAACCCATGACGGAGAGGGTTGTAAGGGTGTCAGTATGTGTGCAGTTGTACCACCCTTTATATGTATATAGGTCTTATGCATCCAATGTGAAGTGTGGACCTTTTGCTACTGTGATTCAGTAGTCTGACTTAGAGCAAGGGAAGGGAACCTTTGAAGATGATGATGGCATCTTGGCCCTGGCTTCATCTTGAGAGTTTAATTCTAAATGATGATGACATCCTGGCCATGGCTCCGTCCTGCGAGTTTAATTCTAAAATCAACACTGCAAAATGTACAGCATGTGCAGAGGGCAGATGGGTGTCCCCAGGCCTCTGGCACCCCCAGGGCAGCACAGTGTCCATGGGCACCTGCCACTAAGTGTTGAAATGACTGCATTCAAGGCAATATGGCCGAACAAAACATCAGCCTGGAAATAACTCTGCGGTAAAGCCACAACCCACCGCCTGCCATCCATTACATTGTCATCAGGATTCATGGCTTGGGGTGACGAAAATGTTATCTGAAACTGGGACCTACTTTTTCCCTATTAAGTGAAAAGTTGAAAGGTGGAAAAGTCATCTCTTTGCTGACACTGAATGTGCATTAATTAATCCACTCCTTTTTTTTTCATTCAAACCCGTTGGTTGAGTTTATCTCTTTGAAACTCTCGCCTAAATATCACGCCAACACACTGGGGATAGAATTGTGTGTATAATGGCGGACGGTCTTGCTGGATAGAGTATTAACACACAGGAGACTACACCTTGGACAGGCCCTGCTATTGGAAACCGTTACCAAAAGCAATTACATGATCAATGCTTGTTTAACTAGCGTTAGGCTTGCTTGTCTGGCCCGTCAGACTGTCGCTGTGTTGTCCCCCTGTGTTTGGCAGCATTCCCTGCCTTCCATTATTGAACACAATATTGTTGCTGGATGGGGGTGGGGGATAGAACATGCACTATTCTTCTAATTACATGGCTACGTGGAACATTAATAAAACATGACAATAACTCGTATCCAATGGATGCACAGAGGAGGCACAAACAGATAAAACCCACCAGCTCTTCTGCAGCCGGGTCCCACCCCTCCACTTCCACTCCCTTACTGAAAGTTTCACAAAACAATGTTTGGGTTTTCTGCAAACGTGCATAATGGGCAGACAAATGCCATTAAAAAGACAATCGTTTTTAGTGATTAAAAATAATCCGCAGCAAAAAATAAAAATGTCCTGAGCGACTCGCTCCGTTCTCATTTATCATAGTTTTGCCACGAGAAGGCCCCATAATTTCATTTTTTCCTGACTTCTATTAAAGAGATCGATACTGGCGATTCCAAGGAGTCTGGGCCTATGGGAAGATGGAGCGGGTCTGTAATCACAGCTGAGCGGATTGGCTGTCATTAGCAGAAAGATTGATCCGAGAAGACAGTCGAGCACGCAGGGAAAGTGCTTACATATTTTTCCTTGGGACCGTGGCTGAATTGCACTGCCCAGTGACCTTTCACCTTATAGATAATTAGATATGGATAATAGATTCCCATATTAGAAAAAAAAAGATGGGGTTGACGTTATTCAATACACGCTGCTTTACAAAAACAGCACCAGGGTTCTGAGTAATGATTTTTGTTTGCTGCAGGAAACGTAATGAGTTGTGACGGGACGCAGTCATTTTCCAACATGCATCTTAATCAAAATTGTTAAATGAGATATATCTGCGCAGCCACCTAGGGCCCGAGAAAGCACAAACTTTGGCCTTTTGCCACAATTCGGGATGGCCTCGAGATGAAACGCGTCTGCTCCTCAAATTTGTGCCTGGGAGGTTACCCACAGCGGAGGATGCGTGCAAGCTTCACAGTCCTGTGAACGACGTTTGCAACATCCCATTGGCTGCTAAGACAAAACTACAAAATGGGTTCTCCCAAATATTTCTGTCTTCCTGCCCATCGGTCTTCCATCCTTCCTTTCTCCTTTGCTAGCTTCCTACCTTCTCTTTTCTCTTGCCTTCTTTCCTTCAGTTTCTGACTAGATATCTTTATAGCTACATTTGATTCCTTGCTCTCTCTCTCTCTCTTTATTTTTTTCTCTTTGTTTGTTGGTTTCTTTCTTTCTTTCCTTCTCTTTTTCTCTATGCTTTGCTTCAATCATTTCCCAAAGTGCGGCATTCAAAACAGGTTGCTTAATCTTTAAGTCTCATACTGTCGAAGCCCTAAATTCATCAACCCCCTATTATCTAGGTATATCCCGTCCCGCAACCTGAGCGCAGCACACCTCCAGCTATTAAACATCTCTACTTTCAAGCTAAAACGCCAGGGAGGATGCAGGTTTGCATCCTTGGCTCCAAAATTGTGGAACTCCTTTCCATTGGAGATACCATCTTGTAGCAACCTTCAGAGTTTCAGGGAGATGTTCAAGACATGGCTGTTTTGGCAGGCACATGAGTAAACCGAACCCTGGTCCGACACATGATAGAGCCAGCGCCATGAAACCATCCGGTGTACATTCGCTTTAGAAATACTTTTTAACATAACATAACATCATCCTTCCTCACTTTCTCTGTATCTCGGACATATTTGTAGTTCCTTCCTTCCTTCCTTCCTTCCTCCCTCCCTCCCTCCCTCCCTTCATTCCTTCCTTCCTTCCTTATATTTTTCTATTGCTTTTCCTCTATAGTGGGCTACCTCTAGGGATTCCAAGATGTGATATTGGTCCTCTTCCTAAAACTTGACCACTTCAAGGCTGAATACATTCTGTTTGTCTCGAAAACAACAAAGGAGTGTTTAAGTGTAACTTAAAAAACCCATAAACCCAAAAACAAAATGAAAAGGTGACAGTGACAGTGACAGTTTTAGCATGCCTGTTCCTAATGGTCAGGAGGCGTCCACCCTGTGGCCAGGGATGACTATGTCCAATAGGGCAAGGCACACAGCCTTTTGTTTAGAAGGACCCTAACTCACCACTAGTTGGTGACATGCTTCATCATCGGGTCCCCGCTGGGGTGACCGAATGTCGCCCCAGCGTGCTACAACGCCTGAGTTACAGCAGAGCGGGTTTGGTGGTGAGTGTACTAGTGATTAAACTCAAATGTGTGTGCAGAGAGAGTGAGTGCAAAATTAAAAAATACAGGGTTGAAGCCCAAACAAAATATTTACTGCAGGCCAACCCGTATTAGGGTTAAAAACGTGAATGTCGGACAACCAATGGTACTGTATTAGGTGGCCTGTGTCCTTAATTACAACAACTGTGCCTTGCCCTGTTGGACATAGTCATCCCTGGCCACAGGGTGGACGCCTCCTGACCATTAGGAACAGGCATGCTAAATACACAGAATTACCTGAGCAAGGTTGGGGTCCAGGAATAAACTGTCACTGTCACTGTCACCTTTTCATTTTGTTTTTGGGTTTATGGGTTTTTTAAGTTACACTTAAACACTCCTTTGTTGTTTTCGATATAACCTCAGGGGCACAGGAGTGTTGACTCGAGCCCTACCTCTCCCGTTGATACATATACATTCTGTTTGTCCTCTGCTGCACTGCCCGAGTTGGCTTCCTATCCGTTCATATAGTAACACTGTCTTTCAGTTAACATTACTATTACTCCTGTACGTCTCCACCTCGTCTCCTCCACCAGCCCCGGCAGGTACATCAGTAAATTTTACAGACCCTATGATTCCCAGCTGTTCCCAAGATAGAACCTTTCTCACCCTCTTGTCTTCCTTCAACCACAGAACAAGCAAACTTTATTTTCCAATTGGTTTACAGCAACTCTAAAATATCATGGTAGGAAAAGGTACAAGTCGGACCAACTTGATTATATTGCCTGCCAATTGTGCATCTAAGGTGGATAGAACTGGGTGATTGGTTCCAGTCTCAACAAGACTCTAAAAGACATGATTATGGGCCTACCTGAGCCCCCATGAGGTGCCGACAGGGAGATGCCACAAGAGGACGTTGGATTTAACCCTTTTGAAAGTTGGTATGGCCAACCTGTCAGAGACCTCTCAGTCTGGCAAAGGAGGGGTGAGAGCAAGCTCTTAAAAAGCCTCCCCCCAAAAACAAAAAGTGGTTAGTTACCTGCTAGCTCTCAGGAACCCGATGGCCAAGTGCTGGAAGAAAGCTTCTGAGAACTTGGAGATCACCAAGAAAGCCATGAAACAGTGATATGACCAGGCATCCTTCCTGGTGGAGTTTCAGCCCGGCCAGAAAGTGTGGGTGATGGAGCCGTTGGAAAGGCCCTTTAGAGGTGATTGAGAGAAAGGGGGGACCACTTACCTGGTGAACCTCATGAATCTCAGAACCCCACAGCAATAACCTCAAACCTCACTATGAGAGGTCTCAGGTCAGGTAACCATGCTGTTGGTGATAGATGATGGGAAGGTAGAGGAGGGTAAACCTCTCCCCGATCTCCTGTCAGCCAAAGAAAAAGATGGGTGGTGTCAACCTCTCCCTTACCCTGACCCCAGAATAGCAGAGGGGCTGTGCCAGTTGCTGGGACAGTTTGCCTCATGGTTTTCCCTCACTCCTTGGCTTTCACTTTTGTGTACCCACAACATTGATACTGGGGACAGCCTGCATGTCAAATACAAAATATACAGACTGTCTGACAAAGTGAGGACCAGCATCAAAGTGGAGGTCTCCAAGAATCTGGGAAAGGCTGAGCACTCCAGTAGCCCCTAAACTAGACCAATGGTGCTGGTACCCAAGGCTACCCGACCTGGTGCCACCCCAGAACTTAAGTTTTGGGTGCATTACATGGGATTTAACTCAGTCACCGTGTTCACCTCATCCCCAGCACTGATGACCTCATAGATTAGTAAGAAGCTGCCAGGTTTCTGAGTACCTTTGACTTGACTTCTGGATAATGGCAGATTATATTAACTGAGGGGATTAAAGAGAGGTCAGCATTCTCTACCCCAGAGAGCCATTTCCAATTCAAAGTGATGCCATTTGGATTGAAGATTGCCCTGCCAACTACCAGAGGTTGGTGAAATAGCTCTTAGCTGGGATGGAGGCCTTCGGTGCTCCTTACCTAGATTACATAGCTGTCTGTCAAGGCCAGTGAAGTGCCAGATAGGGTAGGGATCTGTGGTGTATTTGGAATACCTTGTGCATGGTGGTGAGGTGCAGCACCTCCAGGCCAAAATAGAGATTATCAAGGCCTGGGAGCCCTCAAAAACCAAACTGAAGTGAGGGGCCTTCCTGGACCTCAGTGGTTACTACAGGAGGTTTGTCAAGGTATGTGGCACCATTGTTGCCCCCTTCACTGACCTGACTTCCAAGAAGCAGCCCAAGAAGTTGATCTGAACAGAAGCCTATCAGAAAGCATTTGACAGTTTCAAACAGGCCATGTGCACAGCCCTTATGCTCAATGCCCCTGACTTTTCCAAGACTTCTACAAACAGATGCCTCAGGGTATTTTATATGGGTAGTCTTTTCACAGCAGAATGAGGAGGGCTGAGACCAACCTGTAGCTTTCATCTCTTGGTGGTTGCTTTTCAGGACCCAGAGGTGGAGTGCTTTTGCAAGGGATGTATTTGCTGTGGACTGGGCACTGAAGAAGCAGAGACCATACCTGTTTGGGACTCACTTCAGGGTTCACACAGATCACAGGCCCCTCAGATTGCTCATACAGATGAAGGGTGAGAATCTAAAACTATTTAAGTGGTCCACTCCCTATAGGGAATGTACTTCAAGGTGCAACATCTTTCTGGGTCAGACCACTCCAACGCTGATGGGCTGACCAGGTTTTCTTTCCCCTTTAGTGGTGAGAACTCCCAGGAGGTTGGGTAGTTCTCCAAACTTTCTGTTGTTTGGGGGGGACATGTTCGAACTGTGAGCCTTAAATTTGACCTTTTTATGATAGCTATTGTGCATGTGTCTCCATAGATAACCTCTACTTTTATTGCCAAGAAGTAATTGAAAAATAGACTATGTATTGTCCCCCTGCGTCCCCCCCCCCAAGTTTTGTATGAGCTCGCAGCTATAAAGTAGCACCGACGCCCAATAATAGATTTTTAGGTTAGGGAGAGCCAGACCCCTAAGCTGGCAAACGTATGTACTATTGCCTTAAACCAGTGATTTGTGAATTCAAGACAAATTGTTCTACACAGGTACAAAATTGTGGGGAAATACACCATTTTAACTGCGTTCACTCTACCAATGATAGACAGATGGAGATTATCTAGGTGACATAAGTCTTTCTGTATTGACCCCAACATTGGTTTTAGATTTATGTCTACCATATTCTCAAGGTTAGAGGAGATGGCGACTCCCAGGTAAGTAGCTTTTTCCACCACCGGGGATTGTCCATCCTGCTTCTTTTGTTTAAAACGATTTGTGTCTTCCCTTGATTAACTCATTCACCATCAGGATTCAAGCAAGCCGGGCCGAAGACGGCTGAAATGCCAGAAACCGGTCCCCGGTAGCTTGTCTCCTTTCTGGTGAAGAATTGGCTTGGTAGTTTAGTCTGCCCTGTTCCCATGATGCACTGGGCCAGGGACAGACTGATTTGCATATAGCCAGGTTCTGAGCTGGGATGGTGCAGTGAGATAAATAACAGTGATGGATCAAGCCCTGATCTTTGGACTGGGTAAGAGTGGTCTGCTTAATTCAGACACTCTGTTCATCACCACCCCCTTTTCTGAATCGTTTTTGGCCACTATAGGTGTGGCAGGGTATACTCAGACATGAGTCCCTTTCTCACTGCACCATCAGGATTCAAGCAAGCCGGGCCGAAGACGGCTGAAATGCCAGAAACCGGTCCCCGGTAGCTTGTCTCCTTTCTGGTGAAGAATTGGCTTGGTAGTTTAGTCTGCCCTGTTCCCATGATGCACTGGGCCAGGGACAGACTGATTTGCATATAGCCAGGTTCTGAGCTGGGATGGTGCAGTGAGATAAATAACGGTGATGGATCAAGCCCTGATCTTTGGACTGGGTAAGAGTGGTCTGCTTAATTCAGACACTCTGTTCATCACCACCCCCTTTTCTGAATCGTTTTTGGCCACTATAGGTGTGGCAGGGTATACTCAGACATGAGTCCCTTTCTCACTGCACCATCAGGATTCAAGCAAGCCGGGCCGAAGACGGCTGAAATGCCAGAAACCGGTCCCCGGTAGCTTGTCTCCTTTCTGGTGAAGAATTGGCTTGGTAGTTTAGTCTGCCCTGTTCCCATGATGCACTGGGCCAGGGACAGACTGATTTGCATATAGCCAGGTTCTGAGCTGGGATGGTGCAGTGAGATAAATGACGGTGATGGATCAAGCCCTGATCTTTGGACTGGGTAAGAGTGGTCTGCTTAATTCAGACACTCTGTTCATCACCACCCACTTTTCTGAATCGTTTTTGGCCACTATAGGTGTGGCAGGGTATACTCAGACATGAGTCCCTTTCTCACTGCACCATCAGGATTCAAGCAAGCCGGGCCGAAGACGGCTGAAATGCCAGAAACCGGTCCCCGGTAGCTTGTCTCCTTTCTGGTGAAGAATTGGCTTGGTAGTTTAGTCTGCCCTGTTCCCATGATGCACTGGGCCAGGGACAGACTGATTTGCATATAGCCAGGTTCTGAGCTGGGATGGTGCAGTGAGATAAATAACGGTGATGGATCAAGCCCTGATCTTTGGACTGGGCAAGAGTGGTCTGCTTAATTCAGACACTCTGTTCATCACCACCCCCTTTTTTGAATCATTTTTGGCCACTATAGGTGTGGCAGGGTATACTCAGACATGAGTCCCTTTATCACTGCACCATCAGGATTCAAGCAAGCCGGGCCGAAGACGACCGAAATGCCAGAAACCGGTCCCCGGTAGCTTGTCTCCTTTCTGGTGAAGAATTGGCTTGGTAGTTTAGTCTGCCCTGTTCCCATGATGCACTGGGCCAGGGACAGACTGATTTGCATATAGCCAGGTTCTGAGCTGGGATGGTGCAGTGAGATAAATAACGGTGATGGATCAAGCCCTGATCTTTGGACTGGGTAAGAGTGGTCTGCTTAATTCAGACACTCTGTTCATCACCACCCCCTTTTTTGAATCGTTTTTGGCCACTATAGGTGTGGCAGGGTATACTCAGACATGAGTCCCTTTATCACTGCACCATCAGGATTCAAGCAAGCCGGGCCGAAGACGGCTGAAATGCCAGAAACCGGTCCCCGGTAGCTTGTCTCCTTTCTGGTGAACAATTGGCTTGGTAGTTTAGTCTGCCCTGTTCCCATGATGCACTGGGCCAGGGACAGACTCATTTGCATATAGCCAGGTTCTGAGCTGGGATGGTGCAGTGAGATAAATAACGGTGATGGATCAAGCCCTGATCTTTGGACTGGGTAAGAGTGGTCTGCTTAATTCAGACACTCTGTTCATCACCACCCCCTTTTCTGAATCGTTTTTGGCCACTATAGGTGTGGCAGGGTATACTCAGACATGAGTCCCTTTCTCACTGCACCATCAGGATTCAAGCAAGCCGGGCCGAAGATGGCTGAAATGCCAGAAACCGGTCCCCGGTAGCTTGTCTCCTTTCTGGTGAAGAATTGGCTTGGTAGTTTAGTCTGCCCTGTTCCCATGATGCACTGGGCCAGGGACAGACTGATTTGCATATAGCCAGGTTCTGAGCTGGGATGGTGCAGTGAGATAAATAACGGTGATGGATCAAGCCCTGATCTTTGGACTGGGTAAGAGTGGTCTGCTTAATTCAGACACTCTGTTCATCACCACCCCCTTTTCTGAATCGTTTTTGGCCACTATAGGTGTGGCAGGGTATACTCAGACATGAGTCCCTTTCTCACTGCACCATCAGGATTCAAGCAAGCTGGGCCGAAGACGGCTGAAATGCCAGAAACCGGTTCCCGGTAGCTTGTCTCCTTTCTGGTGAAGAATTGGCTTGGTAGTTTAGTCTGCCCTGTTCCCATGATGCACTGGGCCAGGGACAGACTGATTTGCATATAGCCAGGTTCTGAGCTGGGATGGTGCAGTGAGATAAATAACGGTGATGGATCAAGCCCTGATCTTTGGACTGGGTAAGAGTGGTCTGCTTAATTCAGACACTCTGTTCATCACCACCCCCTTTTCTGAATCATTCCCTTGATTAATAGCATAGCCGGAAACTAGACCAAAGGTGCTGGCTTCATTCTCAATAGCGGACATAGCAGTGTTAGGATCAGCCATTACAATAGCTATGTCGTCGGCATATGCCAGTGTTTTGGTTGGATATTCTTGTGCCACAATAGGTGGTATTTCCCTATTCCTTTCAAGCCTACGGATAAAGGGATCAATATAAATAGCAAAAAGCAATGGCAAGCATGGGCAGCCATGTTGTGTTCCTCGGGAGATTGTTATTTCTTTAGTTAAGCTTCCGTTCACCGATACCACTGCCCTGTGGTTAATATATAATTTTTGTACTGCCTGAATAAAGCCTTCCTTGAACGCAACCTTAACCATAGTAGCCCATAAAAATTGCCAGGAGACCCTATCAAAAGCCTTCTCAGCATCGAGAAGGATCAATGCCATAGGGTCTCCTGCAACCTCAGTGTCACCAAATATGGTAATTACTCTCTGTATGTGATTGATAGTAGACTTCCCAGGCACAAAACCATTTTGACACTTAGCAATCACTTTATGCACAATAGGGGCAACCCTATTAGCCAGCATCTTTGAATACATTTTTGAGTCTCCATTGATAAGAGTGATAGGGGGTAGGAACCAAACTGCTGTGGAGGTTTATTGTTTTTAGTAAATATTATTTTGGCCCTGGACCAGCAGTTTGGAGGTTGGCCGCCTTTAAAAATGTGAGTAAATAGCTCTAATAGTGTGCTTTTAATTTGCTCTAGAAAAGTTAAGTAAAATTCAGAAGGGATGCTATCCAATCCGGTAGCTTTCCCCTTTTGGAGGTTTTGGATGGTGGTTAAAAATTCTTCTGAGTTAGGGGGCTGCTCCAGCATAGACTGATCCTCCTCCAATTTTCCATACCTGCCACTTACTAGGTATCTTTCCCCCTTAGCTGTACCCCCGTCCTTCCTCCGTCAAATTTAAAACACTCTACAGTGGGATGGGTGTTAATATTTGTTGTAAAAACCCAATAAAGATATTTAATTAAAAACTGTCAGCCTTACGGTGGTCTTCCTCCAAACGTTTTGCCTTTGCCCTCCACATTTTGCTGACATTCGTTTTTGTTGGCTTTAGGGCTCTGTGCACATTATCACTGCTAACAGTGCTAAAGTGCTTGTTCTCAATCACTAAAACCTGGTAAAATTGACTTACAACTTATTGGCATATTTAATTTACTCATAACCCCCTTGCAAAGTGGGATACAAAATACCCTGGGCCTGTAAACTAATTGCTACTAGTGTGCCTGCAGCCCTTTTTTGTGCCACCCACTTAAGTAGCACCTTAAAACACGTAACAGGCCAGCCATTGCAACCTAAATGCAATTTTAAACTGCCAACTTGACTTGGCAAAATAAACTGCTTGCCAGGCATGAAACCCCTAACGTAGGACCTAGGTAGTCCTTAGGGTGGGGTGCATTGTAATTAAAAGGTTGGACATGTACCTTTAAGTTTTATATGTCCTGCTAGTAAAAAAACTCCTAAATTCGTTTTTTACTATTGTGAGGCCTACCTGTCCCATAGGATAACATTGGGCTGCCATATTAAATTTAATAAGTGCTAACTTTTGATTGGGAACAGGTGAGCCTTTCATGTTTGGTGTCTGAAAAGTTGTAATTCAAAATCCTCTTGAATAGTAAAGTTGGTTTTTAAATCACAATTTTGAAAATGCTTCTTTTCGAAATTTGGCATTTCCTGGCCTTACTATTTGTGTCTGCAGTCTTTCCTAGGTCACATGCCTGCATGTAGTTGGCAGTTGAACCTTGTTAACTCCTCCCAGAAAGCCACAGAATAGAGGTTTTAGGTGTGCCTGAATAGCCCATTACTAGCATGATAAGTGGGTGGGCTGGGCAACACCCCACTTGCAACTGAATAGGCTCTACTCTGCCTTCACATAAAGGACTGGTCACCCCTGCATTGTTCATACAGCCAGCATTGGAGCCAGGGGAAGCAGGAAACTTCAAGCACTTCAAAGGGCATTCTTTAGAAACTTCTCCTACTTCAAAGAAGGCACTATCAGACTGCGTACTTTTAGGCACTAACCCGTAAGATCCAGCCAAGCAGGCACAATGCATGTAGTGTGTCTCACCACGTCCCCTCAGCGCTCTCTGAGATTACCTGAATATAAGGTCAACCCAAGGACCACTGAAGCAAATGGGGAAAGGGATAAAATAATAAACCTGGCCAAAACGCTGCTCATGCGTAGTCACACTCGCAACCTCTTGCTCAGCTCTTTTTTCCGGAGTAGAATGGCCTGGATAAAATATGAATCCTGGCAAAACGCTGGTCATGCGTTGTCAGACTCACAACCTCTTGCTCGGCTCCTTTTTCCAGAGTAGAATGACCTGTAGTTGTGTAGTGTTTTTGCGTACTCTGCAGGAAAAATAACTCTTATTAGCATTCATTATTTTTGAGCAACAAATCACAACAGTCACTTACCATCATTCACTCTGCTTATTAGTTGTTTTTACTCTACCTCTTCAGTGTAGCCAGGACTCTGGAAACATGTGGTAATCTGGAATTAAAGTCTGAACAAGACATTTCAAATCTCTACTACTAATCAGTTCACCTCCAGACGCGCCTTAGTCTGACATTTTTAGAGGCAATTATTCAAAGAGCCAATTGCCCAAAAACAATGGCACGCAAAACACTTAGAGGCTTATTGCTAGTACGGGGGTTCTGGGACCGCCGTACTTGTGGTGGTGGTCCGACCACCATGGTGGGTTCGCTCGCCATATTATGAGTGTGGCTGTGGGTCCACCACGAGACCACTGTCTACACTGAGATCAGCTGTGGCGGCGGCGTCTGCAAATGGCCTGAATATTTTGGGGGTGCTGATACAGGCATCGCAGAGCATATTACGACCTGCGTATCCACCGCCCTTTTCATGGTGGGGAGCCTGCCATGAAAAGGGTGGTGGACATGCAGGTAAGGGGCCCCTAACATGCCCCCGCTGAATCTGGGCCTGGGGGTTTGTATGAGGTGACACAAGTTTTACCCCCCCTAGAATTGCACCCTCTTTTCAGCATGGTGTGTCATGCACAACATGGTGCATGCCACAAGTGCAGGAATGTACAGTAGGCACTCTCACGGCGGGGGTCTCCTTGTTATGCTCTCAAATGAGCCACCATGACACCATCACCGCACCGCACGCCTGCCCTGGATTCAAGTCGTAGTCAGGCAGATGGGCTCACCACAGGTTGGCGTCTTCCTGGGGCTGCTGACGTGACAATCCCATTTGATGCACGCCAAACTCAAAATAAGGCCCTAATTCACATTCGATCATCATAAACTCACCCTTGTCAGTTTTACTACATCTTACCAATTGGAATTGTTGCTTGCCGTGCCCCTTTTTGCATTCACTAGATTCCAGTTCTCTGTTGTCGAACTATTACTGGGTTAGGCCTTATGAGTGAAGCAGTTGGGCAGTTACTGGCGTATGTCTTATGGTATAAGCCGTTGCGCTGTTAACTAGTTATAGAGTTTCTATGCGCATCTCTAATGCAGTATAGGAATAGTCTTTGATGCCCAATTACTTCAGCCTTTGATGCGCAATTGCACTGTTGTTAGATTAGGCTTGGACTGATGCGCGTATTGCTGTGGGTAAGTTGTATCTTATGTCTTGTCTTCTTGTTGTTTTCTTTCAGGAAATATTGCTGCTGCTGAGAAGCCTAGAACTGTTGCACGCGGAGCTCTGGTTTTGAACAAGCTCAGAGGAAGGTTATCCGTCAAGCACCGATTGCCTAGCAAAGGCGAGGTGCTTGGGGGGTTTCTATACCCTGATGATCCAAATAGCCACCGAGATTTGTAAATTCTCGCAAGGCCTCAATGGAAATTTCTGGATGGATTCTAAATGTCTTTAGGGTTACTATACTGACTGTTTGTGACACACTTCCTATAAAGTGCATGTGTGGCAGGTGTTATCTGCTCAACTTAGTCCAGAGTTTTTGCATGTACAATTATTGGGACAGAAACATAACATGATAGATGGCAGGCACACCCGGCTATCAATCTGAATCTACTTTCCTAATAAACACTTCCAGGTGTTTTAAACACAGTTTGCACCTCCACACTCACATCACTAGTGTCCAGGGTTTGTTTTTTGGGAACAATGGGTGTCTTGTTTTGTGCAACCATGACAGCACCATGTATAAAAGGGGACCTTCGACCCACTCTTCAGTTCACTTTCCTGACCTATGGAAGGACTCTCAAAGGGCCGCCTGCTGCTGTGGCCTGCTCTATACTCCACAAGACTGCTTTGCTGCACCTGGAAAGACTGTTTTGATGCCAGAAACCTGCCTTGAACCCTCAGAGGCCTGCCTTACTGCTTGAGCCTTGCTTCATTACTTCACCCCAGGGCTACTAGAGTGACTCCAAGGACTAGTTGGCTAACCTCCTGATCAGGGCATTAGGGACAGAAAAGGCTCCAACTATCTTGAACCCGCACCGTGATCCAGCCTCAGTGATTAATAACGCCCCAAGTGGTGCTCCTCCAGACCTGGACACTTGGTGGTGGTAATAAAAATGCCCAAATATCCAAAATCCAAAACTTGGGACATAATTTTTTTTTAGCTAAAACCTGGTATGAGAACCAAAAGAAGGCAGGGACCAAGCTGCTTGTGTATCTGCCCAAGGTGCATTAATGGTTGGTCTGACTTCGCTGCAACTCCCACTACACTCTTCTCCGCACCAGGAAATTCTGTCCATCATCTCCTTGGTGAAGGGGTATCCGGCATGGTCGAACTCTAGTCGGCTACTGCCTCCAGCCTCATCCCACTGTAGATTTTTGATTTCAAAAAAGAGACTAACGGCCTGATTATGAGATTGGCGGCCACCACCCCGCTCTCACACCACCAAACCTCACGACCAGCCGCCCACCATATTACGAGTTAACTCGTGGTCTGGCGGTCGGTCCTTTGGCGTTCCCACAGTGGTGCCTATTAAAAAGGC
Source organism: Lissotriton vulgaris (assembly GCF_964263255.1). Lineage (NCBI taxonomy): Eukaryota > Metazoa > Chordata > Amphibia > Caudata > Salamandridae > Lissotriton > Lissotriton vulgaris. The sequence goes on along the minus strand of NC_141696.1, from coordinate 1,380,401,680 downwards.
ACTGCAGTGGGAGCGCCATAGCCTATTTTTGCACTGTATAGGCTGTGCTGTCCATGCCGTGGAGGAAAAGGGGTGCATGCAGACAGGGGGCACATTCCTTGAGAGGATTTAGCCTTATGGCTAGAGCTGATGACCTCGAAGCTGAGGAACCGGGAGTTTGAGTCTCTACAACAATGCTTAAAATCCTTTGATTCTGGGCAAATCACTTAATCTCCCCATTCCCTAAAAAAATGAATTTGTAAAGAAACTGGTGCTAATGTAAAGTGTTCTGATACCTGATATCTTCGAGTCTAGTTTGCGCTATATAAAACTAAAAAAATAATAATAATAGTGTGCTCCCTGCATGCATCCAAAGGCCCTGAAACAACCGCGGACCCTGTAGGGCCCCTCAGTTTCCTCACAACCACAGTTTTGTTGCTGTGAAGAAACTCGTAATATGCTTAGCAGTTCCGCAGCAGCAGCACTGCCAGCATATTGCTGGGCCAGAGTGTTGTGCCACAGCCGAGGGATCATGGATTCCCGGCGGTTGCAGCGGTCCTGTGGCGGTGGGACCACCACACTTGCAATGTCGGACAGCAAGTTCGGCATTTCCTGCCATGCCACCGCAAGTATGGCGGTCCAACGGACCGTCAAACTCGTTATCAGATCCTAAGTCTGAATGTAGAAATTTTCATTGTGACTTCATCTAGTGGTTCCCCAATGGTGATTCCTCCTCCTCAGACACTGCCTACTGCTCTGTCCCATTGAACTTTACCTTCTCAGAGCATTTTCTTCAAAAGATTAGTCCAAAGGTAAGCGCCGACCAGGCCTAATCCACTTCTTGTATCCGATTCGTGCTCCATCACAGTTAGACATAACTTTTAACTTTGAACGGGTCCCGTTGGACTAGATGTCCGTGGTTGACGCTTTGTCCTTTTAAGCACTAGATTTAACTATAAAAATTCATTACATTATTTCGGTTCTACTGATTGGATTTTTGTTCTTTTGGTGTCAAATAATTTATGAAAATGTGCTCTATTTTTCAAAATTGGTGTGGGAATTTTCTCGTGTTGTGTTTTCACTTTGTTACTGTGTACTGCAGAAATACTTTACACATTGCCTCTAAGCTAAGCCTGAATGCTTTTTGTACCAAGCTACCAAGGGTTAAGCACAGGTTAATTTAGTGACTATTCTGTTTCACCATAAGTTTCAAAGTAAATCTTAAGCAAGTGAATATACCAACAAGTTGTGGGCACAAGACACAACAACAACTCAGCTTGTTTTTCGAGCAAATTGTGGGCACAGAGCACAACAAAACATGTCATTATTATTGTAAAATACCTAGAGATATATATTTAATCAAGGGACAATATCATAGAATTATATACAAGCTCGAGAAATAATGAAGATGTTCATCCAATATAGTCACACTCATCCATTCAAACATACATTCCTCATCATACTCAATATCAATATAATTTGAAAATACAGAAAATGTTGAAATCATTGATAATGCAGAATTGAACCCAATGTTCAAATTTGTAGATAGTGCCAGTTACTGTACATAAGATAGCCATGAGACATAGTTCTGAAGGGCTGTGATGTTCCGCATATTCTGTTTTACCTTGTCAGGGATTGTGGCTGTTGCTTGACGAGGGTTCACACCCCTGTTGTGCCAACAACTTAATTTCTCACACTGGAGATGTCATCAAAGACATTTGTGCCCCCCCCCCCCCATTGGCACAATAACACCATTAACTTTTCCTGAACCTTCTACACGGATTACGAGCTTTCTCTCTCAGAGAGCTTTTGTGTGGCCAACAAAACAATGTGACTTTCTAGAAACTGAGTTCTCATTTTAGCTTCTGGAGCACCTTCCACAAGCTCTGTTAGAAAATTATAAGAGAAAAAATGTTTTCTGTACAGCATGGTTCATCAAAGTCAAGCAAAGGATCAACATTTGCTACTGGATAAAATGACCTTTGAACACACCACAATTGCTAAAATCTGTATGGTAGCACCAGCAAATGATTTATACTGTGACTAAAATTGCTTAACTGCTCCTCATGTGTGTTCGGTTTTATTTTGTTCAGAAACAGGCTTTCAGAAATTACTTTATGACAAAAGTTATTGTTACTTGATATAACTATAACTGGTGAATTTCAGTGGTTTTGTTTGTTTAAAACAGTATGATAGAAGAACTGACATTATCACCTAACTATAATGTCCACTGAACCTTTGTTTTTTCCAGTGAATATATGTGTGTGTGCATGTGTGTGTATGTGTTTGTGTTCTGAATGGCACATACATGTGGAGTTAAGAACAGTAAAAACAGTACATCTATAAGAATAGTAAATCTATACTTACCTCTATATACTTACCTTCAGGATATTGGTATAGTTGATATTCTGATTACAATTTCAGGAGGTCGATATTTACATTTTCTAATGTAGTAGAAACTTAGGGCCTGGTTAAGATCTTAGCAGGAGGGTTACTCCATCACATCGGTGATGGATATCTCATCCACCGAAATCTAAATTCAATAGGATATAATGGGATTTATATTTTGACGGACGAGATTTCTGTCACCGTTGTGACGGAGTAACGCATCCTGCAATATCTAAATCAAGCCCTTAACCCCTTGCATGCTGATGACGGAGCGGTTCCGTCATCAGCTACGGGTGAGCTGTGCTGATGACGGAACCGTTCCGTCATGACCCCGCCCGCGCAAGGCGGAGTCAGCATGGGCGGGGAATTCCCGCCGCACGCAAGGGGTTAAACTTCTTAAATTGTTCCACAAATGTGTATATGCTCTATTACCTCCCCCCACTACAGCTCTTTAAATTGCTTCCTCTTTTCAACTGCTTCGCCACAGGCTGACAGACCAACTTACTTTAGATGCTTGCTAGTGTATATTGGCTGTCAGCCTATGTGCACAGAGATACTCTTTATATTGCTGTAAGAGAACGGAAGACAAGAGAAGGAGTTGGTGTTTAAGGGTGCAATAAAGTGCATCAAATTCATTACACTCTTGTAAAATACCACAAAGGCGCTGCACTGATACGTAGCACTACTGTTAGGGTTAGGAAACCGCAGTGCAGTCATAGGTTTAGGGTTTCTAAAAGTTTTAGGATTAGGGTAAGGTTTACAGTTAGGCCTGAGTTTAGCATTGGATATATGGCAAGATTAAGTTTTAGGGTTAAGCTTAGATTAGCCATAGGGTTATGGTCAGATTAAGAGTCAGAGCTATGTTTATGTTTATGGTTAAATTGGGGGGTGATAGTTAGGGTAAAGTGTGGGCAAGTATATTGTGAAGCACTGGGGTTTCATGAGCGTAAGGTTCATGGTGAGATTTGGGTTTATTTTTAGGATATGGTTTAAGATAAGGCATAGGGTTAGGGGTAGTGCAAGGAGTATTAAAGAAGTTATGATTAGAGTAGCTATACAGTTATGTAGTCTTGGCATTATGGTCTCTAACTAGTAAATATATGCATAGTTGATTGTACGGTGCTGTAATATACAACTTCATGAAAGGAAATAGGTTGCACTCAAGAAACTCAAATATGCAGAACAAAGTTCCTATAATAATCAATACATTGACATATTTGCTTAATACTTACATAGTGTAATTCTAGAAATCTTAGAAACATTTCCTGGGAAGAGGGCACAGAAAAGGTGATATTTTCTTTTCTTGTAAAAATGAGGTAGTTGACTGTGGGGAAGATAATCAAAAGGTGTGTTAGTTCCATAGCCAGACTCTTGGACAAAAAAGAGCTTCTTTCAAGCTACAGACTGCTGGGAGGATCTAGGGAACATCTTTGTCAGGTAAGTACTGGGAACATAAAGGCATATAGTGATCAATTGATTTGTTTAGAGATTTCCCCATGGATGTGTTTACAATTAGGGAAAATATTCTATTCCAGAAAGCTATTCAGTCACTGACAGAAAGAAACATGTAATCATATGATGCATGGCAATATTGATTTCCAGGTCTTCTTCATAGCTTTCGGTATGGTTCAGGGCGACCGGGAAAGGTGACGTGGTGTGAGAACATTTTGATATTTCTCGCTAGTACTGAGCAATCTTTGAGGTTGGTTGGCAAGTAGATGGAGACTGTCTTAAAACGTGTTAAGGTAGTGCTTCAATGTGAGACCACGATTTTTAAAAAAAATTTAAAAGATACGTTTATTGAAAGTATGTTAAAAAGGAGACATCAAAGTATCAAGTAGCATACCATCAAAAAGCAAATGCGAAAAGTATCATTAATAGCATATAGGCAGGTAGTCATACAAGAAAAGAAAATCCATGGCAAGAATAAAAGTATGAAAACGGGTTCAAAAGTTGATAGGCATACAACTAGAACAAGATTACATTGAACCAAGTAAATATTAGAATAATTACCAAAACCAGAAAATTCAAGGGGGTTGATCAATTTATTGAATACATGGTACTGGAGCGAAGGATCTTTTAGTTCTATTACCCAGCAATTGTGTGACAGGAGGCCATGAATGTAATCTTTTTTGTTTAAGAGACATGGGAAAGACAAAGATTGTGTCAAGTCTGTGGTTGTGACATACAGAGTACCACCAAGCTAAATACGAACGTTTGGAAGAATCTTTTCAATTTGTTGTTATCTACTGAAAAGCTGCAGCCAATAATAGATCAATGATTTGTGTTTGTGTTTTTGTTTTATTCCAACTAGTGGAGAGGCTACCTAGAAAATTATTTGCAAATGTAAGGGGAATGTTAGTACCAAAAATAGTATTAATTTGTGACCAGACTGATTTCCTTAACTACATAACCTGTGGGCATGAAAAAAGTAAGTGTTGAAGATCTGCCTGTGGAAATGAGCAAGACCAACAATTACCAGGGGTACCTGAATGTATTCTATGCAAGGAAACTGGTGTTAACAATAATCTGTTACAGATTAAAAAAGAGTTTGTGTAGCGCTAGATTGTCTGGAAGGCTTTCTAATTTTCTTCCAAATCTTATACCAAACAGAAATGGGCCAATGTGTACCCAGGTCAGTCTCCCAAAAAATCTCAGTCTTTGTTTTGGCTCTTGATGAAAATGAGGATAATAAGCAGGTGTAAAGAGTAGAGGCCTTAGGCATTCTACAAAGGATGCTCGACCAAGTATAGTCTGGTGGTGAAGAGGGGTGAGGCAAGGATTTAAAATATGAGTGAGAATCTAGTATAGCTGAGCGTAAGGCTAAAAATGTATGTGGAAATGAGGGAGGTAAATGAAAAAGAGAACATGCCTTTGAAGACGTGAGAAAAGTGTCATTATGAAATAGTGAATGTACCCATAAAATGCCTCTATCTATTCAGGTTTTCCAATAAATCGTTTTTTTCTTAATGCAGATGAAGTTATTATGCCATATGGTGGAGTTGAGAAATGTATCTAAATCGTGCGGCTCAAAAAGAAGAAGTTTATTCAAACTGTTACAAGAATGTTTAATAATTGGTGTACATATGTTTTGTGGTTTTCGTGTGAAAGATAAGTGTTGGACCCGGCCCTTTGGGCAGGTTCACCCCCAGACTTTTTGATTTTTCCTAGCCTGTTTCTGGAACCTGGTGGTGGTGATTTTAGGCCTCTGCGCACTTTTTCACTGTGGTACAGTGTAAAGTGCTTGAGCTCTCTGTGAATGAGTGGTGAGTGACCTGCCCTCCCATAGGAATGAATGGGGAATATGTATGCCCATGGTAGTTCCTGATGTGTGGGGAGTGCAGGGGCAAGTTTGGTATGAGCGAACTCGTGAGAATGAATGCTGCAAAATGATATATGCGGCATGACTGTGTCTAGTCTAGAAGTACTACTTTTGGAAGTTGGCATATTTGTGTAAGTTGTTGCTGGCATGTGATTGGCTGGTGAGCCTGGCCCAGAGTGCCTGGGCCTGCTTGTGGATTAACTGTCTGGTTTGAGGATGACAGGGGCTGGAGAGCCCAAATGGTTGTCTGAGTCAGCCCGTGGATGAAAAGCAGCATCTGCTGCCAGGGAAGTGGGAGGAGATGGCACCTGATAGTGAAGGGCTGTGCCTGCCTAACTACAAAGCTGGCTCCACCTCCCGCTGGGCGACTGTCACCTCTGTCCCTGATACTGAGGGGACTTCCCTATAACCAGTTCCAGCTTGTTCTCACACTGCCTGCTTCAAAGGACTTCAAAGACTTTTGGCTGTGTAAGAAGGGGCTGTGCCCCCTTCCAAAATGTTCTTGTTTCTGACTTGAATCTACCAGGGGCGGGTGATGCCCAGCCCCTGGATGCCTGGAGGACTTCTGGGGAGACCCCTCTGCCTTGCCTGGGCTGAGGGGGGGACTTTACTGGACTTTCTGCCCCCCTAAGCACCTTGAAGTGATTCTTCTTTGCTATAGCGCTGGGAGCGCTGGATTTGTCCTTCATAGCGCTGAGAGCGCTTTATTTCCTGCCCATGGCGCTTTGGTTGCACTTCTAGTGCTGGAGCGCTTTGTGTGCCTCTATAGCGCTTGGAAGCGCGTTGCTGCTGGAGGCCGGCGGCGGATCGGCTTGGAGCCCACTCCGCTTATTTTGCCGACTTGGATTTGCCCAGTTGTTTATTTGATTGGCGAGTGCCCACCTCGCGATTTCTGCCCGCCTGCCTGCCTAGCGAGGGCCGCCGCGCTGCCCGCGGTGACCCGGAAGTACCTGGCCGGCCGGCCAATCCCATCGCGGCCGGCCAGAAGTCCCACCCCCGCAGCTCGGGGAAGAAGAAAGGAGAAGGCGCGGGAGATGGCGGCCGTTCGCGGGGCTCCTCTCGGCTGAGGGAGCCCCGAGGAGACGAGGCGGCCGGTTGGCAGGGCTCCCGTGTGCCGAGGGAGCCCTGCAGAGAGAGAGAAGCTTGACCGCCCCCGCCGCGAGGCCTCCGTGCTGCAGGAAGAGCCCAACCTTCCCCCTCGAGGGAAGCGCTGCTGCCGGGCGAGGTGAAGAAGACGCGCTGCCCCCCACGTCCAGGAAGCCGGTGAGTGGAAGCCCGCTGGGAGGGGAAGTGCGAGGTCGCCTACCTTGCTGGTGCAGTGTGCGGAGCCGCCCCGCTCTGCAGAGGGCTCTGGGGTGGCTACGGCTGGTGCGTGGGACAAGCATAGCAGGAAGGACCTGCAGGGTGGCCCCGGTTGGCAGTGGGTCGCCCCCACACGTTTTGCGAGCCCAGAGAGGCTCGTAGGGGCATAATTGACTTTGGTGCATCTAGGGCGGCCCCGGATGGCAGTGGGTCGCCCCACCGTTGGCTCGAGCCCACGAGGCTCCCCAGGGGCATTTGCAGTTTAGAGCCCTGACAGGCTCCAACGTGGGGGCATCATTGCGCAGAGAGCCTGTGTGGCTTGGAGGGGGGCGTCGGGGCATATTGCCGGTGCCCGCCCACTCCTGCCTGCGTGTAGAGTGTTTTTAGAGCCTGTTTGGCTCCAGCGTTGGGACATTTCTAGTGAGAGGGGGCGTCGGGGCACATTGCCAGTGCCCGCCCCCGCCTGCCTGCGAGGGATGTATTCAGAGCCTGTGTGGCTCCAGCGTCTGGGGCATGTGCGATATGCCCAGAGCCTGTGTGGCTCCAGCAGTGGCGCAGTTGGCGCCTAAGGGCCAGTGAGGGCCCTGGCGCAGTTTGGTTGTTCCCAGCTGCCCAGCACTTTGTGGGCAGCTGCCACGTTTAGGCTGCATGGCTGCGCGCTCTGACATTGGACTCAGGGCATCCTTGCCCCACAAGGCCAGTTGGCCTAGGGACTGCCACAGGTGGTGGCTTATGTAAGTTATGCGCAATGTGATTCCTATGTTTTTAATAGTGATTGCCTACTGTGTGTTTTTGCGCTATTGTGTTGTTCTGGCACCTCTGAATGTTTTTAGGCATCATGTGTCTTTCTTTCCATGCGCTGCACCTCTGAATGTTTAGTCATCATGTGTCTTCTTGCGCTGCACCCCTGAATGTATTCTATTGCATCATGTGCTTTATTCTTAACACCTCTGAATGTTTTAGGCATCATGTGTTTCTCTATATTACTCCTCTGAATGTGGTTCATGCATCATGGGTAATGTGTTCTGGTATACCCCTAAGTGTATTTTATTCTTAGGTGGTTGTCCTTTTTAGTACAGGTGGTCCTAGTAAGGTCCTGGTTCCTGTTACCAGCGGATGCTGGTTGTGATCTTTGTGATTACCATTTTATGTGTATTATTTCTTATTCTATAAGTGCTATATCTGAATCTGACAGTGGCCCATGTGGCCCTGTCTTGTAAATAATCCCTTATGAATGTTGCTGTGCCAGTTGGCACAATGTACATGTGTGATTTTATCTGATGTGTTTTTACAATACAAAAGTTATTTTTATAATAACCTTGTGTGGAGTCTCTTTTGTGGTGTGCCTAGTATGTTGTTGCTGTTGTGCGCTGGCGCAAATGCTTTACACATTACCTCCGAGTTTAGCCTTACTGCTTGTGCCAAGCTACCAAGGGGGTGAGCAGAGGTTATCTTGGCGTGTGACTTCCTTGCCCTGACTAGAATGGTGGTTTCTGCCTGGCTTTGGCGTCAGCCTTAGCCTACCAGAAATAGCCAGTTCTAACAATAAGTATTCTTGGAAAGAAAATGGGGAGAGGAAGGAACCCCTAAATCAATCCAAAGAGGCAGATCAGGAGCGGGGACAGACAACGAAATATGTCTTAGTAAGAAGGCCTTATGATACTTGGGAAAATCAGAGAAACAAACACCCCCTTCAGATTTCGGACGCAATAGCTTTAATAAGGACATTCTAGGTTTTTTATTCAGCCATAGAACGGAAGTACGGATGGTGTTCATTTTGGGGAAGCATTTTGTAGAAATGGGCACTGGAATATTAGAGAGAAGATAAAGGATGATAGGTGTTAGCATCATTTTAATAGTGTCTAGATGTCCCCACCATGAAAGATATGAAGGATGCCATTTGGATGTGAGGGAGATAAGCTTCTCAATACATTTATTAGAATTGAAAGGAATTTATGATTTAATGGAGGAGGTGAACCATATACCAAGATATTTTATGTGAAGTGGGTTCCAAGTAAAATTAGAAATTGAAAAATCTTCTTTAAAAGTATATTTAGTTAAGGGTAACATTTCACACTTGTCATTATTTAATCTGTAGCCTTAGACTGAGGAATATGATTGGACTTCATTTAAAAAGGCCTGCAGGGAATCTTGAGGTTGGGAGAGGAATAAAAGATTATCATCAGCATATGCAGCTAATTTAACCTGTAAAGAGTTTGAGGTGTATCCCGTAATCGATTGATTTTCTCTTATTTTGGACAAGAAGGGTTATAGGGCTAGGTTAAAAAGGATAGGGGATCAAGGACAGCCTTGTCTCAATCCTCTGTGAAGAGTAAAGTACGGGGAGGTGAGACCGTTAGCAAAGATTGCAGTGTTCGAGTAGAGCAGAGAAATCAAGGGGGTGGTTTTCGACCAAAACCAAACCATTTTACTGTCTGAAAAATGAAAGGCCAATATACTCTATCAAAAGCCTTTTCAGCATCAAGGGCAATGGCAGTGAGGGATTTTGAAAGATTTGGTGACTTGGAAATAATGTAAAAAAACAGACGGGTATTGTCATTGATAGATCGTCCTTTGACAAAGCCCGCTTGTTCCTTACCTAAGAGTTGAGGGAGATGAGATCCCACTCGAAGAGCTAACGATTTTGTAATCTATGTTAACTAGGGAAATGGGTCAGAAGTTTTTGCAATAATGTAGATCTTTTCCTTCCTTTGGGATAAGACAAATCAAAGCTTCCAGAAAAGTGCCTGAGGAATTACCAGAAGAAAGGAAAGAGTAGATTAAAGCATGTAATTTAGGTACGATTACTTGGGCAAAATGCTAAAAGAATTCAACAGTAAAGTCGTCCGGACAGGGTGCCTTATCTTTCTTGAGGGTTTTAAGTGCAGTGAGTAAATCAGTCTGAGTCAAATGAGATTCTAGGAGATCTCGATGTAAAAAGACGGGGATGGGCGCTTTTGAATTGAGATGAGGTAAAGGGAAATGTCGTTGTCGTGGGAATGAACTCTGGTGTATAGAGTTGTTCATAGAACCAAACAAATTCTTGCATAATAACAGCGTCTTTGTATTTAGAAGTATTGGTGTCTGTTATTATGGATTCTATATGGAGTTTATTCTGCTTGGTCTTAAGATAGTTGGCTAACAATTTACCAGCTTTATTTTGTCCTCCATAGAGTTTGGCGCTAGTCTTTAAAAGAAATAAAGAGGCATTGTCAGTCGTATTTTTGTTTAACTGAATCTTGGTATTAATCATATCAGTTAAGCATTGTTTCGATTTAGAGGTGTAATAAGTATGCTCTAATTTTTTTATCTTAGAGAGGATTTCCATGTTTAAAGCCCGGGCCATTTTCCGTTTGTTAGAGGTATATCGAATAATGAAGTCAGGAGCACATACTTTAAAGGCATCCCAAATTATATAAAAGGGTATATTGCTGTTGCTATTTAAAAGGAAATATTAGTTGAAAAAAGAAATAAAGGAATTATTAAAGAGAGGGTCTAAGAGCAAGGAGTTATTAAAGCGCCATCTCCTGGAATGGTCAGAATGGGGCAGGATCTCTAACTGGATGGAAACAGGGACATGATCGGAGATAAGTATGGGGCCTATATCTGCAGATATTAGAGATTGGGAGACATTGTGTGATGTGAAAATATAGTCAATTCTTGATTGGGTCTGATGAGGTGAAGTTTAAAAAGTAAACTCTTGCAGAGATGGATTACATAGTCTCCAGGTGTCAGTTAGATGTAGGTGCTTTATAGTTTGTGTGAAAGATTTATGTGCTTTGGATGGAATGAAAGAAACTTTAGATTTCCGACCTAGAAAAGGGTCAAATACTTGGTTAAAGTCCCCAGCAAGGATTACATTGTTAGCATTGTTATAAGAAATCAGTTGGTGTACATGGGACCAAAAAGGGGCTTCACCAGAAGTAGGGGCATAAACATTAACAAGAGAGAGCGAAATACTATCAATCTCCAATTTGGTGAACAACCGTCTGTCCTGATTATCCCTCTCTTGTGAAATAAGGGAAATATTCAATGATTTGTGAACTAGAGAAATAACACAATTTCTTTTGCCATCGCCAGGTGAGAAAAAGACTTCAACCCAATTTTTCTTAAGCTCGAAAGATTCAGACTCTGTAAGATTGGTTTCTTGCAATAAAACAATTTTAGCATCCAGTTCAGATAAGTAAGAAAATACCAGTTGTCTCTTAATAGGGGAGTTTAATTTTATTTATGTAATTTATAAAGTGCGCAAATACCCGTGGGTGTCTTGGCGCTATGGACTGGACTGAGGGGGCTGACCCGACAGATTATTGATTAAAGAGCCAGGTCTTTAGTTGTTTCCTGAAGGTGAGTAGGGATGGGCTTGTCTTGAATATAGAGGAAGGACCTGTCGCCCCAAGATGCTTTTTTTGTACGGGGTACGATGAGAAGATTAGCTGTGGAGTAACTTAGAAGTCTGGGGGGGTTGTATGGGCAGAGGGATTTTTTTAGGTAGTCTGGCCCGCTGGTGTGAACAGCCTTGTAGGCGATGCATAGAGCCTTGAACTTGGCTCTTCTTCTGATGGGCAACCAGTGCAGCTGTCGAACCACATTAGAGATAGGTCTGAATTTGGGAGTACCTATCAGAAGTCTGGCTGCAGCATTTTGCACCAGTTGGAACTTATTAAGAACTCTTTCTTGTGCATTGATGAAAAGGCCATTACAATAGTCTACTTTGGACATGACTAGGGTGCTAACAAGGGTCTTAACGGCGGTAGTTGGAAGGTATGGGAGAAATTTCTTTATCATTTTGATTGTGTAGAAGGATGCGGAAACAACTGCATTTGCATGATGCATGGATGACAGCATAGTGTTGATGATTCCTAGATTTCTCACCTTTGAGACTGGTGACGGAGGGGATCCCAAATTCGCTGGCCACCAGAGAAAGGACCAAGCGGGGAGAGATTGCCAAAGATCATCACCTCTGTCTTGTTGGAGTTTAACTTGAGGCAGTTGTTTGCCATCCATGTGCTGATAGCAAGCATTCCCTGCTGGAAGTTGGCTGCCACCTTAGCCCCGTCATTGTGAACTGCCAACACCAGTTGGGTTTCATCCGCGTACGATGTTAGGCCCAGGTTATAGGATTTGATGACCCTCGCTAGGTCCAACACGTAGATGTTAAACAGCGTGGGGCTTAGCAAGAATCCCTGTGGCACACCGCAAGGGAGGGTGAATGGGAGGGAAGTTGAAGATGTCATGCGTGACTGATTGTGAACGATTGGCGAGGAAGGATGCGAGGAGGCCCTTGGTCGTATGAGAATTTTCCAAGGCAGCGACACAGTCAATCAGAGTTGCATGGTTGACCGTGTCAAACGCCGCAGAGAGATCCAGCAGGGCGAGGACCACAGTCCCGCCTCCATCAAGAATCTTTCTAACTTCGTCCGAAGTTTTAATGAGGGCGGTCTCAGTGTCGTGTCCCTTTCTGAAGCCAAACGGGTATCGCCTAGTAAGTGGTTTTCATCGATGTAGTGTGCTAATTGGGTGTTCATAACTTTTTCAGAGATTTCTGCTGCCAGAGGGAGACATGCGATAGGTCTGTACCTTGTAGTGTCAGTGGAGTCAAGATTGATCTTTTTTATTAGGGGCTTAATGACCGCCTTTTTCTAAATAGGACTGTATATGCCTGTTTTGAACATTAAGTTAAATATATTGGCTAAGTTGGAGCCTATGATATGAGGGATACATTTAAAGGTGGCAGAGGGACATGGGTCATCAGGGGATCCTGATTTAATTGAGGAGAGAAGATGAGAGATCTGATTAGGGGAGACTTGACTGAATTCCTCTAGTGATGGGGAGTGGTGAGTGTTAATAGGGTTGGAATTCCAGGGGGCACAGGATCTTGTGGATTCGCTAGGAGCTGCTTTGCTTGTGTTAGTTGAGTTGTGGGAAGTAAAATTATCGTAGATGGTGCTGACTTTTTCTTGGAAGAAGTCAGCTAGCGAGTTGCATAGTCACTGGGAGGCAGTGATGGGAAGGGTAGATCTTTAACATTCCATGTAATGATTTTTAAAGCCATAAATCAAGGAAGCAAAATGAGTAGTAAAATGAACCAGCCTTAATGCAAATACAATTAAAAGACAAATAAGATACAATTAGATGTAAGTTACCCATGAAATTTAAAAAAGTGAGGAAGGAAGGAAGAAGGAGGAAAAAAAGGTCACTCGATGAGAATATGAGAGATGATATAGATATGGAAAGTGAAAAGAGATGAGAATAAAAGAGGTCTCGTAGGTAAAGGAGAAAAGGAGTGCAGGCAAAGAAAGTACAGCTGAGGAAATAACAAAAATGACAATAATAAAAGAGGGAAAAGGAGAAAGAAGCAAGAAGATGAAGAGAGAGAAGTAGTGAGAGAGCCAATAAAGAAACCACAAATGGCCTACTTACAAATAATCTGAAACACATGTAAGGTGGGGGGAGAAGAGGCCACATGAAAGAATGACGTATCCAGATTTCAAGCGGGGAACGGGAGGGGACGAGAACTGATGAGCAATACAACATAGGAGGAAGTACAATGAGGAAACAAATCCTGCAAGGAAGAAAAAAGAGGTTAATGAACATTCAAAACAAGCAACAAGGAGGAGGATTGTCTTCAATCAATTAAACATGAATAAAGTCATTACCAGTACATATGAAAAGTTTAGAACTCAGGCAAAATAAGAGAAAAACAACTATTTACAACTTTATAGGGTCCTCATACGTAGTAGTCTTAATGTTGATGGTCACCTTGAAGAGGCATGGGTGATAAAGGCCATAGCGCGCCCCAAGAGACCCAAGTTCTGATCTCATTGCCAAAAAGTCTCTGCGTCTATCAGCGGTGGGCTTTGATTAGTCCTGAGAAAGAAACAAAGGATTGCCTGCCCATGTAAAACTGTTGACTGCTCTGGCAGCTAAGAGAATTTTGAGCAGGTCAATATACTCTAGAAAATATAAGATGACTCCTCCCGGTTTTCTCGCGGTGAATGAAGACGTTGTAGAAGCAGGGCCCAGACGATGAGCTCGTTGTATGTTGAGCTGAATATCCTGTTGCAAATTAAGGACCTTGGGAAGAAAAGATTTGAAGAAATTGATGGGTTCTGAATCCTCTGAGCCTTCTGGTAGTCCATATATGCAAAGGTTGTTTCGCCTGTTTCTGTTTTCCAAGTTTTTGACTTGCTTTTGGAGCGTCGACACTTGAGAGTGAAGAGCGTCCATTTTGCTGCCGACAGAAGTTAAAGATTCAATGTTTTGCTCCACTGTGGTAACTCAGTCCTCCATGATTGACCTTCTGTCAGTTAGAACGTTTAGTTTAGAGTTAGTCTCCTCAACAAATGGACAAAGAGCTCTAATTTCCTCTAGTAGTAAGTCCAAAGAAACTGAAAATAATGGCTTGGGGGAGAAGAAGGGTCTTTCTTTAGGTGTTTGCTTGGCGTTTTGTTCGTGCCAGAGGGAGCTGCAATGGTGGAAGCTGTGGTGCCTTTAGGCGGTGTATTCGTTGAGTTTTCCATTGAGGCACAATACAAGTGGGATTTAGAGCAAGTTGATAGGTTGCGTAACAGAGGCGATGAATAGGATCAAACTTTAATTAGTTTGTCCCTGCATCCAGATCAGGGAAAAGCAAAGTATACCAGTTTCTAAGAAAAGAAAAGAAAAAATCTGTGCTTCGCATAAACAGTCTTAAAGTACTATAGATACCTCAAGAATTTGAAATTCTACAAGCAATGGGAATAAAAAAAATGCTGAAGTAAAGGTGTATGTTAGCGAACCGCTACTGGAGAAACATAAGAGGTGAAGCCACTGTACAACATTCAAAGTAGCTTCCTGTAAGCACCGGTGTTTGGTTCCCACATCAGTAGCTACAGTTAATCACAAGCAAAAGGGTGAGCAATCAGTGAACCTTATTAGCGATGTCTTACAACAAATTCAGGTACAGCCGGGACGGTGTCATAACAGCAGGGAGATGCATTAAGAGGAACGTAACCACAGCCTCAAACTTCAGTGTAAAACTCCCTCATATGCTGAGGAGAATCGGCAGGAGGCGGCACCCAATTTGTTCCAAGCAGGAAATAGAATTTGAATACTGGGCACCCCAGAGCTGTTCAATGTGCTACAGAACGCCAAAGAAAGCATATGCCTGATACGGAATTTATCTTCATTAATATATACAAATTTAAACTTTCAGTGGAAGCCAGAAGAAAATATTGTATTCCGCATTTTGATGGCAGCAAGTTATTCTAGTTAACTGTACGTCTTGGTATGGTCATAATAAAATAAGCCCCATTGGGTGAAATGCGCGGTAAAATTCTTCACAGAGTGCGAGTTAAAATGGCGGCCAGCTCTGTGACGAAGCCGCTCTGCTGCACAAATAAAGGAGAAACACCGCTTACATTTTGCTGCAGCGGTTCAAAAACTCCTCGTTGTGTGCAGCTTCGTTTCTGACGATTAGACAATCATTTTGGAGTCCGTGCAGGGGGTGAGTATCACGCCTTCTCTGCCGTCCCGGGAGAGTCAGGGACCAGCCGCCATTTTCCTTGGGCGCTAGCCACGCCCCCACCTTGAGACCACAAATGTAATCTGATAATTGAGAGTGAAATAATAACCATTTAAATCTATATTTGCGTTTGTATTGATATTGATAATTATGCCTCAAAATAACTGTCATAGAGCTACTTCCTCTTCCCATATTACTAACTTCAGACTCCTTTTCCCTTCTTGCTCATTTTTTTTTCTGCAACTGTGCATTAAGCAGTGACTTTCAGGTCTTCTGCAAGGGGACAACATTTACCAATCAAATATAAAGAATATTCTGCAAGCAATTCGTTTGCACACAAATAATGCAGTTTATCCTGTTTGACGTAACACAAAAGGAAATAAAATGTAATTTCTTATAGTCACATTTTGGATGCATATTAGATCATTGCTCTTTACTGTAACTCTTTTGTTCATGTACTTTACTATGGCTATGCATTCCCACTTCAGGCAAGGCATGAGAAGGGAAATTGACCTGAAAACGTTTTTCCAAAGCAAACTAGAACATTTATTCAATAACATGGAAAATCAATATCATTTTATTTCTAAAACCTAGGAACCAATGCCAAGCTGTCTCTTAAGGCAGCTTGATAAGAATTCATGTTCCTATTTACCTTTGTTATAAAAAAATGTATACAAGAATTGATTCGATTATATTTATTCCAGTTTATTTTGCATTTTGAACATTCAGTTCAACAGTTCATATTATGTCCATGCTTCATCCTCCCTTTAAAAATGTGTCCTGTTTTTCTTTAAATGAGTTTAACTTTGTTGTCTTCCATTTTCTGGAACAGTAGTTCTAACTTAATGATGAAAAACTTTCAAGACCTAATCAGATGCACAGTCTATTTTTTTATGGAACCATCTGTGTGTGAACCAAAAACAGTGAGTGTTGTAAATTAAATGCTTTGCCATCATTTTATTTACTTGCTTAGTTGTTGTTTTTCGAGTTTATTTATCTGGACAATATCAGCTGTATAAAATGCTGCAGTCTTCACAATGCATATGCCAGGGAATAGAGTTTACCAGAATACCGAAGTAGGATTCTCAATGGCACTAAATATTGTGGACACAGAATATCGAAGGACAAAATATAATCTGTTAAGTAAGTGTAGATGTTCTATACCTAACTCAGCATATATATATATACCTTAACACTAAATATATTTGTATATATGTCAAGGACTCTTTCAAGGTCTAGTGGCAGGTTGGACAAATGAATAATATATTGGGTACAGAGCTGCCCAAGATCACACAGGGAGTCAGAGGAGAAAACAGATCCAAATGGGAAGCTCTATACAAGGGAACTAAGTGGGCAATGCTCATAAAGGACCTGCACTCAAGAGACTAAAACTCAGGATGAACGTGCATGACATATAAATCACAACATTAACAGTAAAGATAATGTGGGAGAAAGCACTCGGTACTGTACACAGTAATACTAAAAGTCAATAAGTTCCTCATCCTCTATTGATGTCGTAGAGTCATAGATACTATGCAAATATCCACATATAGGATATACATGCAAAGGCCGGGTCTATGGAGCAATAACTATTGTGATGTTAAAAAACGAACTCAAAGACAATACTCACTGTGGATAAGAAACACCACCTAGGTTGTCAGCTATGCCCACAGATCCTAGCAATCAAATAGGAACACACAAGGCAACAACGCCAAGGGTGTAGAACAAAATGCAAAGCCACAATAGACATGAAGCTAACAAGGAGGCTTGCAGAACAGGAATGAAGGGAAACAAAGGCACACTTAGCAGAAAACAAGAAACAACCACACAAGGATACTAGAAGCTAAGACAGCAGGAATCGGAAGGTAGCAAACTAGAAATTGGAACAAAGGGAAAGGGAAAGGGAAGGAAAGCAGGCACAGAGAAAAATGTAAATGCAGAAAGCGAGAGAGTTCAAGGGTGCACTAAAATAGTGCTGGCTCAGAATTTAAGGGAGCACTACACACAGTACTAGTTCAGAAACAAGGATTAACTACAGCTAAGGAATAGGACTGGGTGGAGTTTGCAGAGGTCCGCTAGGTGGAACTCCGCATAGTGACCCAAAAACTCCTCCAAGCTATGTGGAGTTCTGTGAGTGGCGGAGTTTGTTATCTCACGCCGTTGGCACTGATTTTTAGTGCTGGGCATTTTTCCTGCACTGTAAAATCTGCCCGTACGGCATCACGCGCAGTGCATAAGGGCACTGCTTCTTTCTGCTGCTTGAGTAGAACTTTCTCAACATGAGTGGTAGAAACCCTCTGCGACCGCATGCGTTAAGAAATCTCCCTGGGAAGTGGTTTAGCATTGGTTTTTCCTAGCTCCCACTCACCAACTTACAGTTGGCAAGCGAGGAAAAAACACCGCTCTGGGGAGTTCCGCGGAGTGTGAAAAAAACTCAGCAAATTCCACGTAGGGAGCTGAGTTCACCGCCCAGGCCTACTAAGAAATCAGTAATCAAGGAGCAAGGATAGCAAAATAAGGACTAGCAGATGCTCAGGAACCTGTGAAATAAAAGGCCTGTCTAACAAGAACGCCATTACAATAACCATTGCTGTACTGAAGGGAACAGAGGCTTAAAAGAGCTTACTGTGATTACATGCCTCAGGTGTGAGCAAGCTAGTACTTGCAAGTCCCAAATGTATGCTGGATTCCACCACCCATACTTGGCCTGTAGGGGTGGAGATGAAGCAGTGATCAGGGATTTCAAGGTTTGGGAGGTTTTAGCAGGAGCAGACTGGCTTCCACAAAACCCGGCATGGATCGGGGGGAATGGATAGGAATTTCCAAATAGTGTCCAAGAGCTTGGAAATCAATATATGCATACAGTGGAAGGTCCAGAAGCTTATTAGAACATTAGAAAGTCCCACAGTTAGGCTTTTTGGTGGCGGGTATGAGAGCACAAGGAGCGAATCATGACATTATCTTCAACATGTATAGATGTGGATTTAAGAAGGGTCAACCTATACTTCCTCCATAAGCACTTACCTTTCGATATTTTGCCGTTTGATATTCTGTCCACGATTTTATTGTATCATGATAGTCTTAGACTCAATTGTCCATAGCACAGTCGGGAATAAGCTATTCATAAACCTCCATATCAGGCATTTTACTGGTAATTAGTATACATTGGGGAGTAATGCATGCAAAGACAGGCCCTGGACTGAGCAGAGGTGGCTTGCATTTCACACCACTGTAATGTGCAAGAAAGACAGAGACCTGTAGGACACAACGTTTTGATGCATTGGCTGCCTTTTTTTGTATTTCCTGGCACAATGTATTCGCCCACTGACAGGAGCAGTCCTTTTCATATTGGTAACCTCATGCTATTCCTGAAATCAAAATGGTAGTTAAAGGACATCACAAGGGAGGGAGCTGTAGCTGCATGAACTCAAGGTCAGCACAGGTCAGGGCCCTACCAGCAGCTAGCACTGGCAGATGGGCAAACAGCAGAAACTTGTTAATAGTTTTCTTCAGTGAGTGGTAGGAGTATTAATCTAGGACTGTGGTAGCGAGGGGATTAAGAGAGGAAACAGTAGACAGAAGAATGTCAGTCATGAAGAATTTTAAACATACATAATTTAAGCCTAGTTTCACAGACTCCTTTATGCAGACCTTCCAATATCTGATTCCATTCAACAGCTGTAAAAGAAGTTGATAAACGGATTTGCCATTTAAGCTGAAGATTATGAGAGGATTTGCAAAAAGAGATGAAACGTAAAGGTTTTATAAAGACCAGAAGTCACTCATTTATGCTTTCCCCACACATTCAAATAAGATCATTTTTGAAGATGTTTGAAGCAACCAAGGGAGCAACCCCAAATGTCTCTTTAAACATTTTTGAAGTTGAATATATTTAGAAGAATGGTGTATAGGAAGATTATATTCCTCCCTCAATTGTAAGAAGGATTTGAATCCGCCATTGTGAAGAAGCTGATCTGGGGAATGGATTCCCGCTGTTTGACACAGAGGCCAAGATAACATATGACCATTAATATGTATACCTGAATTATTCCACAAGGGAGCCTTGACTAAGTATGGGCGAATTTTGCGAATCAGTGGTCCGCGAATTTGCACGAAATTCCCCAAAAATCTGCAAATTTGAAGAATTTCCCCACAAAATCGCGGATTTTTTTGTGATTTGCACCATACTTAACTGGAGTACTTTCTACTGGTTAATCAGTAAGTGCTACTTTGTTGGGTAAATGTATAGTGCTTTTCCTACACTACAGCTGCGTAGGGCCAGAAGAGTTGCCTCCAGTGACCATGTGTGTGTAACTTTGCCATTGCACCAAAGGGCGCAGGGGTCCCTCGAGTGAGCTGTTCATCATAGTATGTAAAGGGTGGGAAGACGGTGCACACCGCTAGTGTGTGGGAGGGGCAAACGGGGGGGGGGGCTTCTTTGCGAGTTCCTATGCCTCTTGTGTGTATAAAAGGTAAGACACCGATCAGAGCAGCAGATGAGGAGAAGGAAGCTCCTGGTCACGGGGATTGCGCCCGTGAAAGTCAAGGATGCAAAGGCCTCCAACAAGCATCATAGCTAATTTTCGACGGTAGATATTGGGAGAAAGCACACCTGCCCAGCCTCGCGAAAGCGCACTATTTTATGGGGCGGATTAAGGAGCTACTGAATTTGACCTTCAACTTGGGCACCTGCTTTATCTATATCTGTAAGTGCTTCCTGTTCACGTTTAATTTTCTTGACAGGAGCATCGTGCCAGAATGAATCCTGCGCTGCATATTTGTCCAAGATGACGCCACAGTTTTGTGCGATACCTCTACTCAACTGGAGTACTTTCTACTGGCTAACCAGTAAGTGCTACCTCATTGGGAAATGTATAGTGCTTTTCCTGCACTACAGCTGCGTAGGGCCAGAAGAGTTGCCTCTAGTGACCATGTGTGTGTAACTTTGCCATTGCGCCGAAGGGCGCCGGGGTCCCTCGAGTGCGCTGTCCATCATAGTGTTTAAAGGTCGGGAAGACGGTACACACCGCTAGTGTGTTGGGGGGCAAACGGGCGGGGCTTCTATGCGAGTTCACATGCCTCTTGTGTGTATAAAAGGTCAGGCACAGATCAGAGCAGCAGATGGGGAGAAAGAAGCTCCTGGTTACAGGAACTGCACGGGGATTGCGTCCGTGAAAGTCAAGGATGCAAAGGCCTCCATCAAGCATCATAGCTAATTTTCAACTGTAGATATGGGGAGAAAGCACACCTGCCCAGCCTTGACAAAGCGCATGATTTTTTGGGGCTGATTAAGGAGTTACTGAATTTGACCTTCAACTCGGTACCTGCTTTATCCATATCTGTAAATGCTTCCTGTTCACGTTTAATTTTTGTGTCAGTAGCCTCGTTGTCTATTTGTAACTATTCTCTGACCCTGCTTCGAGGGTCAGAGCAGGGTCAGAGAATAGTTAAAAGTAGGCAACGAGGCGCCGCTCAGGAACAATTACAGGGTTACAGCAGGTGCCTGAGTTGAAGTTAATTTCTTTGTAACCATTTTGTAAATGGTTACAAAGAAACTAGCTTCAACTTGTGCACCTGCTGTAAACCTGTAAGTGCTTCCTGAACAAAATTCATCCCGGTCGCGGATTCGCGGATTTTACCGCGATTTCGCGAGATCTGCGGTTTGCGAAATTGCGGAAAATCCGCAAATTCCGCGAGCTGAACAAATTTGTGGCCCATACTTAGCCTTGACATGAATATGTGCATTTGAAACTAATAAACAATGCCCTCTTTGCCAAGATTTATGCATAGCTGATAAAATTGTGTTTTTAGGATCAGAACGACTAGTGCCACTGCCAAACAAGAGAGAGAGACCTGAATCAATGGAGAAGAGATTACGCTCTATTTAACCCCATTGCGGAATATCTTTTAGTCCTGGCAAGAAATAAGAGAATTGAGAGATGTGTAGTGCAAGGGAATAGTGTTCAATGGATGGGAGACCCATTCCTCCATATAATTGGTGGGCTTTTAATTTTGCCATTGCAAGACGAGGCCTAGTTGAAGGTCTTAATTTTGGAATCTAATGATCGAAGCGTAGATAAAGGAGTCTGAAGAGGGAGCATGCCTAAAACATAGATGAAACGCGGAAGAGTGGCCATTTTGATAGCTTGGACTCTACCCCAAAGAGAGAGCCCTAAAATTTAACATTTGTCAAAATCACATTGCATTTGAAAAAGCAGAGGGGTTAAATTGTCAGTAACCATGTTTTCCAAGGCCTTATTGACTAAAATTCCTAGATACTTGAGGCGTGAAGACTGCCAATGAAAAGGAAAGCCGTATATAGCTGCCTTTGTAGTTCCATCAGAGATGAGTAAGGCCTCTCTCTTGTCCCAATTAATTTTATAACCTGAAAAAGAAGAGAAGTCGTCAATGATTTGAAGAAGGGATGGAAGAAAATGGGGAAGATTTGTAAGAGTAAGTAGAATATAATCTGCATATAAGTAGATTTTAGAGTGTCCAATTGGAAGGGGAACACCTGTCATTTCAGCAAATTGGAGAATTGTGGCAGCTAATGGCTCCATAGCGAAAAAAGAAAAAGAAGGGGGGATATTGGGCATCCCTGGTGCGTACCTCTCCGAATCGGAAACATATTTTTAAAAAACGCAATTCACCTGAGCAGATGGATTGTCATACAACAAGCGTACTTTGGTTATAAATTGATCACTTAACCCAAATCGTTGTATTATTGTAAAAAGGCATTCCCATTCAATGCATCAAGTGAGATGGCTAATGCATCCTCTGAGAGGTGTTTAGCGGACCACAATGTGTGGGTTAACGTACGGAGATGATTTTGAGAGGCACGCCCCGGACAAAGCCTATTAGGGTGTGGTGTATTAGGGAAGGTAGAACTCTACGGAGGTGTGAAGCTAGGATGCTGGCTAATATTTTGATATCACAATCAATTTAATAATGAGATGGGATGATAGCTACTACATAACAGGGGATCTTTACCAGGTTTGGGTAGCACAGCAATAACTTCCTTGTTAGAAAGAGGTCCCAATGAAGATTCACTATGTGCTTCCTGAAATGCAGCATTTAATGTATCAATATCATTGTGTCCTGTCCAGCAGTAAAATTCAGCAGGGAATCCATCTTCACCAGGAGCATTGTGGTAAGGTAGGGCAGTAATGGCTTTAGAAATCACATCCCTAGTGATTTTGCCTTCACGCAGGGCCCTACCCTCATCAGAGAGACGAGGAAGGTTCACCCCTGTGAGGAAGGAAAACGTCTTATCTAGATCTATTTGATTGCCTGGAGTATAAAGGGATTGGTAAAAAGAAGCACATTTATTGACAATCTCTTGAGGTCTCGTGAGTATGTCGCCGTGCGGTGTTCTAATAGCCGGAATGGCCATGGCTGCCTCCCTTTGATGCAATTGTGCAGCTAACAATCTCCCTGCCTTCTCCCCCTGCTCGTAATGTCACCCCATCAGTCTGTGTAGAGCATACTCAGCTTTAGAGGTAAAAAGACTGTTTAAAGCCATATATGCTGGCTCTAATGATTTGCGGTTCTGAGAGGTTGGGGTAGATGTGTATAGGTAAGAGAAAGATTGAATATCACTTTCTAGCTCGATTTGTCGCGCAGCATTCTGCTTATTAGCGATTGCTGCATCACGCATTAACTGACCCCTGATAGTGGCTTTAGCCGCAGCCCAGACAGTCCTACTAGAAGTTACAGAGTCTTTGTTAATGTAAAGATAATCTTGGAGATTGGATTGCAGTTGAAGTTTACCCTTGGTTAAGTATATATATAAATATAAGTGACAGGTATAAATAAAAATACCCAACCAGATTTAATGAACTTTTTTATTTGGTCCGTATGATAATTGTATTATAAACAAAGAGAGTGTGGGCATTTTTTGTTTTTTATTACACTTTTATGATTAGGCATTTGGAAATTAACTGCCGTATATTGGTAGAATATTAATAGTAGTAGTCTAGAAAGACTAGAATGTTAAGCTGAGAGGATGCTCAAAACACATGCTGTTTGGCATGTAATTGCTTCTCAGAAATGTCCCCTTTACTTCAAAAGCTGTTAGGACGATTTCAGCATATAAGCTCAGCTGTGCACTGTTAACATTAAATGAAAGAAGTATGCTGTCCTTTAGTATTTTGCATACAATATTATGAAAAAGCCTCATGAAGAGTCGATGTAGGACTATCAGAGATACGTGAGAGGCTGGGCGCGTAATGTATCACAGAAATTTCCCCCACACACTGTACTTCAAAATGTATTAAAACAATATCAGCATATAAGCATAACAGGTTATAGTTGTCAACAGTGAGGGAAGTATTCTGCCCTTTATTACATTGAAGACAATATCAGATAAGGCCACTTGAAAATTTAGTATAAGGTTGACAGAATGATCGAATCATTTGGCACTTAGCGTGTAATGCATCATTAAAATTTCTCCTCACATTCAAATAGTGATCACAAGCAGATGTCTAGAAAAGAAAACACTATAAGCAAACAGTAATTAGGAGCTCCAACCACTGAATCTGTAACGCTGAGGTGGCATGGATAATATCTTCCAGTAACAGTAATAATATAAATGACGCCAGATTAAATTATCACAGTTCACTTGAAAGCACTGAAGGCTCCGACCTCCAGACGTTTGACACTGAGGTAAGAATGAAAGTAGTTCAAAGCAATAACAGTGATATAAGGAGGGCCAGTTCTGTCAATCACATCCTGGAAAAGATATAACTCCCAGAAGCGCTTAAAATAAGTTGCTGCTCTAAATACATCGCCAAAAAGAACAAGTTGTAGAGCATGAAACGCAATTATGAAATCTTGAGAATAAGCCCCTCTCAAATGCGCAGAGAATAATGTTCCTGTTTTAAATATTGTTCTTGAATGTCCATTCATAAAGGCTTCCAAGGCGAAAGCAGAGAGTCTTTCATGTCAAGAAATGAGAAGCTCTCACTGTCTGAGAAGAACCGGAGTCAAAAGAATGTCATCACCTCAGCTCCGGTATGTGCGACGGCAAAAGCCCTGCGTCAGGTAAGGGAAACATCATTTTCAACGAAGGCTTTTCTACGCGTGACGTTTACTACGAGGCACTTACCTCGCAAATGTCTTTTCCACGCGTATGCCTTCAACGACAGTCTTTGCCACGCATATACGTTCTGGCTAGATGGATTGGGGGGTTGGCGGGGTTCGGCTGGGGGAGGGGCTGGGGGGGGCCTGGGGGGGTCTCCCCCCCAGAAATAAAAAAAGGAGCGGGTTAATTAAATTAAAAAAAACCGCACTTCAGTACCAACGAGGATGCCAGACACGGCGTCCGAGTGTCAGTTTACTGCCCTGAGCTCGGCTCCCTTTCCCAGTGCTTACGATAATTAGACAAAGAAAAACCTAAATTAATTGAGCAGGCGTCGACGGCTTCCTCCAGAGCGGGTTAATTACATTTAAAAAAAAAACGCACTTCAGTAGCACTGAGGTAAAAGGAAAGTGCCTCCCCCAAAGACGTGCCGTTACGGCAGTCCTTTTTTAATTTTGGCAGACGTGTTTTCACGCTTGTTTCGATGGTGGATGGAAGGTACGGGCTGCTGGTGAAAGACAGGAAGGTGTCAGGTAAGAAAATAATCTTTAGCATTTGTGTTTGCGTGGTATGATCCTTCGTTGCAAATTCCAGCGTGGTAAAGCCACTTGCGAACTAAAATTCGCGTGGTATTGCCATGCGTGGAACTTGTATTCGTGGTAACATCATATATTCGTCAGGTAACAGACGGCGCGCATCAGTCATGCGAGGGCCCGGGGAGTCTAATTGCGCAACAGGGCCCAGTGCGCGTCTGTCAGGCAAATACCTCGGTACCTAAAATGAACTCAAAAAGAGCTTACATTGTCACGAAAACCAAGTCAACAACTGCCGCCACACTAAGCTATTCAAATACGTTACTTCAGCAGTTCTGCTTACCCCGAAGAGAGCAGCGCCTCCGTCGAAGGTTCCACCGGTAGCGGAGCACCTCTCTTAGGCGGCCATCTTGCTGCGTGGCCAGACCACGCCCCCCAACTGCACCAATTATTCAGCATTCAGATTATTAGTGAGAAGCACAGATACCTTTTAGTTATAGAGCATGCTCTTTAAGAACAAGATCTTTGTTGAGGAATTTCAGTTGGGTGTTCAGTTTCATATTTCTTGTTTGAGATAGTGAACATGTTCTTAAAATGAACACTAACATTTGAATGGTTGCACAAATTCTTTGGACACTAGAGCTTTGCATGAAAAGTGGTGGCTGTTCACAGCCATAATCCCCGATCACTGGACTCCATTAGTCTTGCCTCCATGTTTTATCAGTTTGAAGAGTCCAGCAACTCAGTGCCCAAATTTTGTAGGTACACTGGACCATTGACTAAGTATGTTAGTACTGTGATGAAGACATGTTTGGCAAATGCAGAGACTTGTGAAGCGAAGACACTATGTCTATTTATCTATCTATCTATCTATCTATCTATCTATCTATCTATCTATCTATCTATCTATTTAGCTATCTATCTATCTGTTTGTCTGTCTCATTGAAAAAAACAAAGGATACAAAACCATAGAAATTCAGCAGTTATGGGTACATGAGCTTAATGTAACTTATCCCCTCACAAGGCACTGCTTAGGACCTCACATATCACATCATACATTAAATGGTCAGTGGCATCACTGATGACATTACTGAATGTTTCTGTTATCTACTAAGGTAAACCATAAGTTAAATTACTATTCTTTCTGTACTACTGGTGAGTGATATTGTTTCTAACACATGTCATCTGAATGGCTTTGTGACTGTCCGTATCAGTGTGTGAGAGACTGTGTGAGTAGCTGTATGGCTGTGTGAGTGGCTGTATGGATGAATAAGTGAGAGTGTAAGTAGCTGTAGAGGTGAATAAATGGGTGTGTGAGTAGCTGCCTGGGTGAGTAAGTGGCTGTGTGAGAGGCTGTATTGGTGAGTGACTGGGTGTATAAGTGGCTGTTTGGGTGAGTGAGTGAGTGAGTGAGTGAGTGAGTGAGTGAGTGAGTGAGTGACTGTGTGAATGATTGTATGGGTGGGTGAGTGCCTGTCTGAGTGGCTGTGTGATGGCTGTATGGGTGAGTAAGTGGGTGGATAAGTGGCTATATGGGTGAGTAAGTGGCTGAGTGGGTGTTTGGTTTACTGAGTGTGTGTATGGCTTTATTGGAGACTGAGTGTCTGTGTGTGTGGCATCTTGGGGGAGTGGTCATCTGAGTGCTTGTAGGGCTGAGTGAATAGTATTTAAGTGGTTGTGAGAGTGTGTGAGTGGGTGTATGAGTAGTTGTATTGGTATGTAAATAGGTCTGCTGGGATGCTGTATGGGCATCCGACTGGCTGTCTCGGTGATTGTATGATCAATCAATCAATCATGTGTTTGTTGAGTGCGACTACTCACCCGTAAAGGTCTCAAGGCACTGGGGAGGAGGAGAAGTGCAGGATCCAGTCCGTCAAGGAGGAGGTCTATCGAAGAGCCATGTTTTGAGGTTTCTCATGAAGATTGGGAGTGATGTCATCTGTCTGGGGTGGAGCGGTAGGGCGTTCCAAGCTCTGGCCATGAGGAAGGAGAAGGAGCAGCCTCCTGATCTGGACTTGGTGCGGGGGACCACGGCGTAGTAGAGCTGGGCTGATCGTAGGGTCCTTTGGGGTGCATGTAATTCGAGTCCACTGTTCAGGTATGCTGGTCCGGTGTTGTGGAGGGCTTTGTGTGCATGTGAGAATCTTGAAGGTGATCCTAGCCTCAATGGGGAGCCAGTGGGGTGTGCGCAGGTGCTCGGAGATGTGGCAGTGTCTTGGCAGGTTGAGGATTAGTCTTGCAGTGGAGTTCTGGATGTTTTGTAGCTTTCGGGTGAGGTTTTTGTTTATTCCGGTGTAGAGTGTGTGGCCCGGATTAGGTGGGGAGCCCAGGGAGACGTCACGGAATCCTTCCCTGTTGAGAGAGGCGTGAGACAGGGCTGTGTCCTGGCCCCCACCCTATTCTCTCTCTACATCAATGGCATAGTTGACTTTTTGAAGCAATTTCCGACGGATGCTCCACTACTAGATGGGAAGCGAGTTCCAGTACTAATGTTTGCAGATGACACCTTGCTGGTCTCGCGGACCCCTAGCGGTTTACAAAAGACAATAAACGCTTTTGGTGACTTCTGCCGGATTCGGGGCTTGGAAAGAAACTCATCAAAGACTAAATTTATGAATTTGAATCCCACTAAGAAGTTCAAGGGGAAAATGGTTTACAATGGGGCTTTTTTGGAAGAAGTGGATGCTTTTACCTACCTCGGCATCTCTCTAAATGCTAATATGAACTGGAGATCACATATGGACTCTACAGTGCTAAAATTTAACCAGCTGGCAGGGGCAATAGCCCAAAAGCACAAATCTTCATTCACAAAACCAATTCAGCCCATAATGGAGATTTATGGTATGAAAGTGTTGGGTGCATGTCTTTATGGAGCAGAATTATGGGGTTTCACCAATCTGAACACTCTAGTAGTTGCAGAAAATAAATTCCTGCGGCGCATAATTGGTGTCCCACAGAGTACCCCCACAACCCCCCTCCACTATGATCTTGGGAGGAAAAGGATCGAGGACATGGTCAGACTGCGTCCCCTCCTATATTGGAGGCGCATCAAAACTACTCCTGAGTTGAGCCATTACGCAGCTGCCCTTTTGGATGTTGACAAATCTGATACTTTCCATAAAGTACTTTGGCTTAAAGAAGTGAGGAAATTACTCCAAAAATTGCACCTTGAGCACTTATGGTCTGCAGTAGACCCAGATGATTTTCCCTCAAAGATTACATTGAAAAAACTGTACTGGGACATGATAAACAATGCTGCATTGACTTCCAACCAACAATCTGCCTTGACATCCCAGTTTTTGGAAGTTAAAACGATCCCAAAATTTGAACAGTACTGGGACTTGATCTCCAAGCCTCTAGATAGGAAACTGTATTTTTAGTTTAGAATTGGCTCTTTACCTTTAAATGCTTTCACGGTCAAATGGTCTCCTGATAATGTAAATACTTGTTTTTATTGTAAAACACATGTAGAGGATATCCCACATTTTCTATTTGTATGCCCCTTATATGCTGCCCCAAGGAATAGATGGTTGAAGCCTGCATGCAGAAATTTGGGCACAAGGAAATATTTAGAGGCCTTAAGGATTCTGAAATCAAATTGTGCCCCTAATCTTGCAATTGCTGTAGCTAAATACATGGGGTGGGCATGGATAATACGCACGCGCACCTTAAAACTCCTATGAACTATTTGATCACCAAATCCTATTTTTTAAACTTTGTGCTGTGTCGCTATTATAAAAATGATTATTTTTTTTTGTGTTATTCGCCAACTGTTATGGCTGGATTTTCTGATTAGATGGGATCAGCCCCTAGGGGCCCCTCCAACCCAGCCAGAACGTAATCACATCCCTCCTCAGGACCAACTATCCAGGCACCTGGGTACCTACCTGAGGATGGGGAACTCGCAATATACAAGCTCATATTATTAAAAACACCACTAAATCTATAGGGATACTAAGAATACTCACTGATTACTAAGGATAACTTATAGTCTCGCGGCCACTCAGACCCAGACTAATCTACCCTGGGGCAGATATGACACACAATCCGGTGCGTCTACACACGTGGGTCTGCAGCCCCAGTGCTCTTCCTTATTTCCAAACGGTTCGCAATCCGGCAAACCTCCACGCCAGTCTCCCCCCTGACGCTCTCACTTACGCAAGCCACAATCCTGTGGGTATCCACGCTGGTCATCCACCCCAGCGCTCTCACTAACGCCGTATATCAACGACGACCACATTCCTATGAACACCTTCAGATATATATATATATATATGTCTCTTCACTAAGGGTCTGCTACTACAATAATATTATGGGATAGCCGAATTACTTAGTGTCAACAATTCCCTAGCTCAAGGGCTCCCTGTTCTCTCTATTCATTCAGACTTACCGGATCAGGGGCAGCATCTGTTCTGGCTGTAACATCTGACTAGGAGAAAAAGGTTACCTATGCTTTGGAACAGAAGACGCTGTTTATAGGATTATGGGAGGGTGTACTAACTTAGTTCCTTAGTTGCAGGTCTCCTCCCTCCCTCACTATTACTTACCTGATCAGGGGTAGCATCTGTTCAAACATTAATACTACTAGGAAAGGGGATTACCCTCACTGTATGGGGACAAAGATATACACACTATGTGATTGAGTTATTCCTTGATTTAAGCGCTCCTACTCCCTTCTGATCCATCAGTGGCTCAACGGCAACTGGCTAGAAGCCAGGTTAGCTTTATCATAAAAAAAACTCATGCACACTATTAATGGGGATGTTTATTGTAACAATAATAAAGTATACATATACAAAACTA
Organism: Lissotriton vulgaris; assembly: GCF_964263255.1. NCBI lineage: Eukaryota > Metazoa > Chordata > Amphibia > Caudata > Salamandridae > Lissotriton > Lissotriton vulgaris. Next base: position 1,380,371,768 of record NC_141696.1, on the reverse strand, counting down.
TGGGGTCTCTATAACTAGCAGTAACTTTAACACACCGCTGAAAGAAAAGAATAAGACATACAATTTATCTGCAGGGTAACAGGAACACACCGCTGAAAGGGAAAAGATTAGACATACAATAGCCTAGGGAATAAGAACAAGGTTAAAGTGTAAGTGTAAGTGTAACTAATTCAGACTACCTCACCTATTAGAAGGAAGATTTCTCTCTCTGCCTCTGGTGGGATTAGGGCTCTCTCTGCCTCTGGTGGGATTAGGGCTCTCTCTGTCTCTCCCTCCTTCACCACATCACCACGCCTCTGGTTCAGTTGCTCCAGCTGACAGCCTTCTTTGATGCCCTCTGCACTGCTCTCTCTCTCCTCATCTTCAGCAATCGTCTGCCTTCTTTCTCCATTCAAGAACTGCACTCTATTCTGCAGCTCCAGCAGACATTCTCTCTCTCTCTCCAAGCTGTTCTGAGCTCCAAGCTGAACTGAGCTCCCAGCTGTTCTGAGCTCCAAGCTGTTCTGAGCACCACGCTGAACTGAACTCCAAGCTGAACTGACCACTCCTCCTCTCCTGTAGCTCACTAATATGGATTCCTCTCCCCTCATGGAAATTTCCACCGGAGGGCTGCCTCCTACCGAATTCCTGTGCCAGATCCCAGGCTTCCACGCAACCGCAGTGGCCATCTGCTTGTTACGTCTGGGCCCAAGAGAAAAACACATTTCTCGGATAAGAAGCAGTCCTAACTGGATTTTCCTCTAGCACACAACAGCCTTAACTATAAACATTACCTTTACCCTGAAAAGCCTCTCAGCTTCATCAAGATGGAGTCCCTCTAGCTCTAGGCCTGTAGGCCTGAAAGGGATGAAATGCCCCTTAGCTCTGCCAGAATACCTACATAAACCATACCAATGTGTCAAGTATGTCAAAGCCAATAGGCAATAGACAGGTTAAAGTCAAGAATAAAGGCATATTAAGCAGCTATCCTCTTCTAGGTCTGGAAGAAAGGGCTTAAAAGGGCCAACACAGGCTAAGAATACCTATACTAGATGTGAGCAAGACTAAGGTCTATATCACTGCTAAATACAGCCAAAAACTCTGCCATAACATTCCACCCTTAGATCCTTATCTTGCGAACATCAATAAACAACAACATCCATATAAACAAACATCAACACAATCTATCAACAAACCAAAAACTAAAAAACTCTCTAAAAAGAATGACAACTTAAGGAAATTCCACCTGAAACTCAATTGTAGGGAATACAAACCTAACAACCAACTGAAAACAAATCAAAGCACCCTTGACTTGAATGCTGAAACATATCTGAGATTGGATCTGATAACAACAGAAACTAACCAAAGCATCCTCAAACTAAATGTGCCTCAACTTCTAGTGATAACTGGTGAAATCTAGTGATGTAAGGACTTATGTGTTGAATGAAAACAGCAAGGGGCCTAAATGGGGCCTACCTACTTCGGACAACTTAAGAACTAAATGTGTTTCAACTTCTAATAAAAAAACAACAAAGGGCCTAAATGAGGCCTACCTACTATGGTCAACTTAAGCCAATGATGACACATGAAATCTATTGGTGTAGGGACTTAAATGTGTAATAAAAACAACAATGGGCCTAAATGAGGCCTACCTACTATGGTCAACTTAAGCTAATGATGGCTCATGAAATTTAGTGGCGTAGGGGCTTTTTTGTGGGATGAAAATAACAATGGGCCTAAATGAGGCCTACCTACTATGGTCAACTTAAGGAAACATTTTGGTGAAATCTGAGAAATAGACATGACAAATTATTTTCAAGGTCTGGGCAAACATTAATACATAATCATACTAAAAGACACACCTCCCAGGACAACCTAAAGTCTATGGTAACCACCCTTTGATCAATCAAGGTGAAAATGTAATAACAGTAAAAAACAACCCCATTTCTACAAGATAGCTGGTGTATATATATAACACCTAGTTTCTTCACACTGTGGAACACATGTGTGCACCACCATTCAAAAAAAAAGTCCTTCATTGGCAAAAACTGTTTTGAAGAAAACAGGAAAACTATAATAGGTGACATGTTTGTGTTTTTTTTTTTTAAAGTGGGGCCTGCTCATAGTGAGTGCAAAGAAAAAACATGGGAATAATGCAGGCCAAGGAATTACGTAACCAAATCCTTTTGCGATTCTGTCACAAATTAAAAAAAAAAGTGTAATAGTTTGTCATCCAAAAAAAAAAAAAAATCCAATGTCAATATGGGTCATCAGTGTAGGTCACCACCCTGCATCTTCGGTATCCGGACACTTCCTCCGATGCGGCCATCCACCACCCTTCTGGTCTGGTCTGGTCTGGTTCAATCTTCCAAAAATAATAAACTAACATAAAAACATGAAAGTAAAAAACTAAAATAATAAAGGAAGTGGGGGGGGGGGGCGACCCACGCACCAACACCACAACCCAGCAATCCTAGGACAAGAAAACAAGTATCATTAATCTTGCATGACAAAGTATTCCATTTAAAAAGCACCCCGGGTGCCTTTCATTATTGAAAAGAAAACATCCTAATTAATTAAAAACATTCAAAATCTAATTTATAAGGACATTCAGTAGGGCCTAACATACCCTAATCCTCACTGAGACAGCCCCTCCCTTCAGAGCAGGAGCCAGGCTACAGTATGAAGTAATTTGAATCACTGCCAAATGATGATCTCACAGCAGGAGCAGGGCGCTGCAAGCCTCCAATTCCCAGATCAGAGAAGCCCGCCTAAGCCTACTGTATCTAACTAACTCCAAGGGCAAGAGTCTACAAGAATCCCTTATCAGCAGGCAATGAAGCTGCCTGCGTCAACAGCCAGGAAGAGCGAGTTAACCCCACCCTTACATAAACATGCCGTCCGCGGAACAAAATTGGATTATGGCCAATCAAAAACAGGACAGGCTGCAGTCGAAGCCTGCAGAGGAAAAAACCCGTCTTCACAAACCAGCTGGTCTGCCAAGGTCGACAAACAAATTCCTTGCAAGCTTGTTCCCAGGCCTGATTGCTCTAACTAACGAAAGCTAGCATTTAAAAAAAAAAAAAAAAATTCTGTTACAATGTACTGCTACTTAAAAGCTCCAGTTTCTAAAAAGACTTTTGTCTAACTAATGCAGCTAAAAGGCAAGATAATTAAAATATGGGCACTTATTTAGAAAGGGGCAACTAAGTTTTGCACACAAGATTATGCATTCTGCATTTGAAAAAAAAAACGAACTATCATGGACCATTGTCAGCTGTTGAAAGAGAAATAATTTTAAAACAACATAAAATGCAGACACGTTTCAACATTGTATTATGTTCAACCAGGGGCATCATGTAATTTTGCATTACAGTGTAATTTATAGCGCAAACTATTTAATCCAACCTAATAAAAGGGCCACATTCATATATTAATAAACAGCCAATTATTTTCTAACTGAGTTGGCGAACTTACCAATGCCGGTTTTGCTGACACATTTCAAATTTAAAAAAAAACTCAATTTGCACTTGGGAAAATAATAATGAGAACACACATTTGTTTTCAAAAGCACACGGTTGCCTTTCACTAATTAAAAGCACATGTTACCATGCACTGTCGGGCAAGATTGATTATTCTCAACCTGTGATCATTGCAACCAGCACATTCCTTTCTAGATGGAAAACCCTCAAAGAAATAATTAATGAAAACAGCCCCGTAGCGTGCACTCTAACTGGGCCATCTTTTTAACATTTCACTCATTTTAAATCATGCATTCAAAAATAATTCTCCACATGTCAGTGGATGCATATTAAGAAGCGCATTTAAAAGAACACAGCTCTCTCCGTGCAAACCCTTATCTCAATCCGACTGGTTGATTTATAACCGCATCAGTTCCAAGGCAAACCCACACAAATTCGTAGACGCATTTCAAAAAGAATGTGAAATGAACAGAACCCTTTGCAAAGCACAAGATGTTACCCTTCCGTCAAGAAGCTGACAAAGCACGTAGGCAGACCTAGGAATCAAAAGTCAAAATCAAACCATCAATCCTTAAAATAATACACTGACTTTTATAGTCAGTTCAGATAACCATGCGTGTTAACAGCATGTTAAAAATAAAGACTGCCATCTCAATTCAAGATATTAACCCTTTGGCAGCTCAAGCACAATCATTCCCCAATGTCCATGGATACATGGGAAAGTCATGAGCACATCTCTTCATGTTTACAGATAACACGTACACACATTTTCAAAACGTTATCCCCAAGCACCCGAGAGAGATCCAGCTCTCCCCTGCCAAACGCAATGATAACATGCCCTGTCCAAGCCATGACCACATGGCGCTATTCACAAGCCATATTTACAAGACAAGCGCTTCACAAATAATATATCCAAGGCGCAATTCACAAGGAACACAGCAGGTCAACATGAGAACATGCACCTCACAAGCCACAATAACATGGCGCTATTCACAAGCCATATTTACAAGACAAGCTATTCACAAACAATATATCCAAGGCGCAATGCACAAGGAACACAGCAGATCAATATGAGAACATGCACCTCACAAGCCACATTAACATGGCGCTATTCACAAGCCATATTTACAAGGAGCTATATTCAAAGAACTCCACAAATCATATTACAATGAACACATTTCACATAGCACAGCATAAGCAGATGCAGCAAGCAATTTAATGGACAATTTAAAAGCATTTTTTACACACATTTATACAATTGGACCATTACAAAGATGTAACTGGCTCCCTCATGTAATGCCATCCTTCAACCCTGACAGGTTAAACACCAAGATGAAAACCATTCCTTCCACCCTGAATAAACCAAATGCCATGATGTAATGCAATCTCCTCACGCTGCAACTGTTCAAGCCCATAGGTCACACAGGCTACATAAACTGCAACATTACGCCAGATGGAACCGGCGTTCAGGGCACTCCCTCAGAACACATGGGAAACAATCTAAGCACATGGCAAAGTCACACAGGTTTCGTAAACTGTTCGTAGACGCCAGATGTTATGGCTGGATTTTCTGATTAGATGGGATCAGCCCCTAGGGGCCCCTCCAACCCAGCCAGAACGTAATCACATCCCTCCTCAGGACCAACTATCCAGGCACCTGGGTACCTACCTGAGGATGGGGAACTCGCAATATACAAGCTCATATTATTAAAAACACCACTAAATCTATAGGGATACTAAGAATACTCACTGATTACTAAGGATAACTTATAGTCTCGCGGCCACTCAGACCCAGACTAATCTACCCTGGGGCAGATATGACACACAATCCGGTGCGTCTACACACGTGGGTCTGCAGCCCCAGTGCTCTCCCTTATTTCCAAACGGTTCGCAATCCGGCAAACCTCCACGCCAGTCTCCCCCCTGACGCTCTCACTTACGCAAGCCACAATCCTGTGGGTATCCACGCTGGTCATCCACCCCAGCGCTCTCACTAACGCCGTATATAAACGATGACCACATTCCTATGAACACCTTCAGATATATATATATATATATGTCTCTTCACTAAGGGTCTGCTACTACAATAATATTATGGGATAGCCGAATTACTTAGTGTCAACAATTCCCTAGCTCAAGGGCTCCCTGTTCTCTCTATTCATTCAGACTTACCGGATCAGGGGCAGCATCTGTTCTGGCTGTAACATCTGACTAGGAGAAAAAGGTTACCTATGCTTTGGAACAGAAGACGCTGTTTATAGGATTATGGGAGGGTGTACTAACTTAGTTCCTTAGTTGCAGGTCTCCTCTCTCCCTCACTATTACTTACCTGATATGGGGTAGCATCTGTTCAAACAGTAATACTACTAGGAAAGGGGATTACCCTCACTGTATGGGGACAAAGATATACACACTATGTGATTGAGTTATTCCTTGATTTAAGCGCTCCTACTCCCTTCTGATCCATCAGTGGCTCAACGGCAACTGGCTAGAAGCCAGGTTAGCTTTATCATAAAAAAAACTCATGCACACTATTAATGGGGATGTTTATTGTAACAATAATAAAGTATACATATACAAAACTATGGGGTCTCTATAACTAGCAGTAACTTTAACACACCGCTGAAAGAAAAGAATTAGACATACAATTTATCTGCAGGGTAACAGGAACACACCGCTGAAAGGGAAAAGATTAGACATACAATAGCCTAGGGAATAAGAACAAGGTTAAAGTGTAAGTGTAAGTGTAACTAATTCAGACTACCTCACCTATTAGAAGGAAGATTTCTCTCTCTGCCTCTGGTGGGATTAGGGCTCTCTCTGCCTCTGGTGGGATTAGGGCTCTCTCTGTCTCTCCCTCCTTCACCACATCACCACGCCTCTGGTTCAGTTGCTCCAGCTGACAGCCTTCTTTGATGCCCTCTGCACTGCTCTCTCTCTCCTCATCTTCAGCAATCGTCTGCCTTCTTTCTCCATTCAAGAACTGCACTCTATTCTGCAGCTCCAGCAGACATTCTCTCTCTCTCTCCAAGCTGTTCTGAGCTCCAAGCTGAACTGAGCTCCCAGCTGTTCTGAGCTCCAAGCTGTTCTGAGCACCACGCTGAACTGAACTCCAAGCTGAACTGACCACTCCTCCTCTCCTGTAGCTCACTAATATGGATTCCTCTCCCCTCATGGAAATTTCCACCGGAGGGCTGCCTCCTACCGAATTCCTGTGCCAGCTCCCAGGCTTCCACGCAACCGCAGTGGCCATCTGCTTGTTACGTCTGGGCCCAAGAGAAAAACACATTTCTCGGATAAGAAGCAGTCCTAACTGGATTTTCCTCTAGCACACAACAGCCTTAACTATAAACATTACCTTTACCCTGAAAAGCCTCTCAGCTTCATCAAGATGGAGTCCCTCTAGCTCTAGGCCTGTAGGCCTGAAAGGGATGAAATGCCCCTTAGCTCTGCCAGAATACCTACATAAACCATACCAATGTGTCAAGTATGTCAAAGCCAATAGGCAATAGACAGGTTAAAGTCAAGAATAAAGGCATATTAAGCAGCTATCCTCTTCTAGGTCTGGAAGAAAGGGCTTAAAAGGGCCAACACAGGCTAAGAATACCTATACTAGATGTGAGCAAGACTAAGGTCTATATCACTGCTAAATACAGCCAAAAACTCTGCCATAACACCAACAAAGTATAAATTCCTTGGAATTTAATATGCTTTTTATTCTTAGATTAGTATTTATATTTGTATAGCTTAGGGATACATGCTTTTATGACAATGTTGTCGAATAAAGTATTTAAACTTGAAACTTGTGTTGCCATAGTCAATTCTCTGGTGACGAGGCCGTGACTGACGGTCCTTCTGTGTTCCAGGGGGATCCATTTGAAGGTCTTGTGTAGGAGGCAGAGGGTGTGGAAGCAGGAGGATGCAAAAGGAGTTGATCTGGTGGTCCATTGTGAGTTTGGAGTCAAGGATGATTCTGAGGTTGCGTGCGTGGTCTGTGGGAGAGGGTGGGCTTCCAAGGGCGGGGGGCCACCACGTGACGTTCCAGGTGTCAGGGTGTGGGCCCATGATGAGTACTTCTGTTTTGTCACTGTTGAGTTGTAGGCAGCTGCTTTTCATCTATTTGGCAGCAGCTTCCATTCCTTCTTGAAAGTTGTGTTTGGCTGCATTGGGTTTGTGAGATAGGGAGAGGATGAGTTGGGTGTCATCTGCGTATGAAACAATGTTGAGTCCATGGGTTCTGATGATGGGGGGAGCAGAGCCATGTAAACTTTGAACAGCATAGGGGTGAGGGAGGATCCCTGGGGGACTCCGCAGGTGGTTGGTGTGGGGTTAGAGTGGTAAGGAGGAAATCTGACCCGCTGCATTCTGCCGGAGAGGAAAGACTGGATCCAGTCGAGGGACTTGTTCCGGATCCCTGCGTCGTGAAGTCTGTGTGTTAGGGTGCGGTGAGGGACTGTGTCGAAGGCTGCTGAGCGGTCAAGGAGGAAGAGGGCTACTGTCTCTCCTTTGTCCAGGAGGGAGCGGATGTCGTCTGTTGCAGCAAGGAGGGCAGTTACTGTGCTGTGGTTTTTTCTGAAGCCGGATTGGGAGGAGTTGAGGATGTTGTGCTCTTCGACGAAGGCGTTGGCTGTTGATGGCTTTCTCAATGACATTCGCTGGGAACGGGAGCAGGGAGATGGGTCTGAAGTTTATGAGGTCGGTGGGGTCCGCCGAGAGTTTTTTCAGGAGGGGGTTAATCTCAGCGTGCTTCCAGTCATCGGGGAAGGAGACGTTCGCTAGGGAGCAGTTGATGGTGTGGTGAAGCATGGGTGTGATGGTGTCGGCGGCTCAGTTGAAGATGTGGTGGGGTCAGGAGTCCGTGGGGGCCTCGGAGTGGATTGACTTCATCGTCTTCAGTGTGTCTTCGGTGGTGAGGGCTGTCCAGCTGTCAATCAGTGGCTTCAGGGTGTTGAGGGTGGTTGGTGAGGGTTCAGTGTGTTGGCTGTCTTCATCAAAGTTGTCGTAGATGTTCTTGATTTTGTGGTGGAAGATGGTGCTGACTTTGTCGCAGAGGTCTTGTGATGGAGGGATGTCTGTAGACTTGCCGGTGGGTTGGGCAAAGTCCTTCATGCTGAAGAGTTCTTTGCTGTTGTGCGTGTGTGTGGAGGTGGGCGTTGGTGGCGGCTCTGAAGTTGTTGTGGGCTTCTGTGGATTTTGAGTTCCTCCAGGCTTTTTCAAAGCAGCGGCATGTGCGTCTGGACTCTCGAAGTTCAGTGGTAAACCATCTGGCTTTCTTGATGTGTGTGTTGTTCTTCTTGAGGGAGGCTATGATTGATTGCGTGGGTGTGTGAATAGCAGTATGGTTGATTATATGGTTATATAAGTTGTATGGGTAAGTAATTGGTTGTATGAGTAGCTGTATGAGTGTGTGAGTGGTTGTTTGAATGGCTGTATGGGTGATTGATTGGGTATAGGGGTAATTGCATGGATGACAGAGTGAGTGTGTGACAAGTTGTTTGGATATTTGAATAGGTATGTGAATGGTTCTGTGGGTGTTTGAGTGAGTGTATGAGAGACAATATGGGGATGTGAGTGGGTGTGTGAGTGGTCGGCGGATGATGCCATCAGTGATGTCATTTCAGATGTCATCAGTGATGGGTGAGGGAATGGTTGTGCGGGTGGCTGTATGAGTGAGAGAGTGAATGGGGTATGTGTTGCCCCATGGAAAGAGTGAGTGGGTGTGTGATTACTTGTATGGGTTTGTTAATGGGTATGTGAGTGGTTGTGTGGGTGTGTGAGTGGGCATACAAGAGGGGGCGTGGCTACCGGCCGAGCATGGCGGACGTGAGTTGATATCGCTCCGTCTAAAAGCCCTACAAATACGCTAATTATCCTGTGCAACCTGTCGCTGAATCCCCCACAAACGCACCCACGCATAGAGCAGAAGAACCGGGCTGGAAACGGCTGAGACAAAGGGCACTGGACACAGCGGACGCCGCTTGCCGGAGACACGGAGGGAGAGGTCTACCATCCTGAGAGAAGCCGGGCCCCACAGTGGAGTGGTGAGCCGAGCGCTATTTACTTCCGGGCGGACACATCCAGTTTCCGGGTACCGCTCGGGAGACGGAGGGAAGCAGTGAGTGAGGCGGTCGCGGAGCGGTCTTGTGGGGGCCCCTGTCGTTGCCTATCCCCAGCCCAACTCACACGATACGGAAGAGGGGGACCGCCCGGATCGCGGACCACTGCAAGGAGGACCCGGGAGCCGGCGGAGGTGATTGGGAGAGAGACACAAAGCGGGCGGAGGAGAAGCCACCTAGACCGAGGGAGTGTCGTCCGGTGCAGCCACATAACAACGGGCGACCAACAGCAATAACCCTAGGGTCCCGGCAGGAAAGGCGCCATCTACCCACGGCCTTATAACATCTTACAAGCGACGTGTGATTTCGGGAGTGGGCCCGCCGGCCGGCCGGGGCTCTGACCTGCGGTGGAGGATGCTGCCGCAAACCAGTTGCGGAACCCTTCTGCAGGTGCCTTTCACGCCCGCGGTCGGGGCTCCGGGGCCGCTATCTGATGGGCATGACTGCGGCACCTATGCCCTAAGGACAGTGCCGGTGCGAGTACCATCATAGCCGAGACACAGCGACGCCCTGGAGTTGTGAGGAGGCGCAAGGAGCACTGCTGAAACGTGACATCGTGGGAATACGCGGGACCGCTGCAGAAGGAACCACCGAGAACAACACAGAGAGGCACAACATGGTGAGGAAAAATCGGCAACCAGACGCGGCACTACACGCTACGTTACGCTCAGCCAGCTCCGAGGACCCATTGGCATCCTCCAATAACGAAATGATCCCACCAACGAGTATGGAATCGCAGGAGGCCAAGCTGGGCTTAATCCTGACCGAAATTAGGGCCTCGAGGGAAGCACTGGAGGCCAGGATGGACACAATGTCAAATGGTTTGTCCCTGTTGAAGGACGATCACAAAAAACTGTCTGACAAGGTCACGGAACATAAGCTGGCGCTAGATGATCTGATCCCACACTCAACGGAACATTCCACGAAAATAGATACACTAGAACGCCAGATGAAGGGCTTACGGGACAGAGTGGATGATGCGGAAGGGCGTTCGCGCCGCAATAATGTGCGCATTCTTGGAATTCTGGAGCGACATGAGGGGGATCACCCAACGCAGTTTGTGGAGGACTGGCTAAAGACTGTGGTGGCTCCCGAGGACCTCACCCTGATGTTTAGTGTGGAACGGGCACACAGAGTACCACCGAGGCCGCCAAAACCGGGGGCCCCACCGCCCCGCTACAAAGACAGGGACACAGTCCTGAAAGCGGCGAGGGAGAAGGCCCCGATAAGATACGAAAATAAAACGATATCGATATATCTGGACTTCACCCAAGCAATGCAGAAAGCAAGGTCCTCCTTTCTAGGCGTGAAGCGTACCCTACGGGAGCGCAACCTAAAATATGCCCTGTTCTTCCCGGCACGTCTCAAAGTCATACATGGGCACAAATCCTATTTTACTACACCCCGGAGGAGGCGTCAGAATGGATTGAATTGGCACTCTCGCCGGACGCATCGCAAGATCCTATGGAAAATATGATGAGAGAGGGGAGACGGCCAATTTGGAGACAAGGTCAGGAACAGGGGACCCGAAAGGCTCAGAGTCAGACATGCCGGGAGTGCGTTCACCGACTGGAAGGGATGGAGCGAAGGAGACAGCGCCACTAACGACGGACGCTCTGGCAGCCCACGATGCCAGGAATGAAGCTGAAAGAATTGCAAGGGAAGCTCACACACACTGGCTTCGGAATCAGACACTAGCCTACAGCTATTTCCACACATCACAATGCAGATGGCTCACGATTTTTGATAAGCTGCTCGGGAGACGTGGGGTGGTAATGTATGCTTATGCCTAAACACTTTTTCTGAAATGGGGGAGTAAAGCATGGGTTCCATGCTGATACCAAGGCGATCAACAGAGAGACCTTTGTCCAAGACTCTGGGACAGCACAAAGGGGCACACCTCCCCAGGCGACGGCAAAATGGAGACGTGGTTTTACCCCTGTTGGGTTCTGTTGTTTGGTCCTAGACAGTTAGAAGGAAAGGACCTTATAGTTGGGAAGTTACGAAATGTATCACACACCGACACGTAGGCTGATCACACCGGTGAGACAGCAAGGACCACATAGTCATGGCAATGGCGACAACTAACACATATAAACTCTGCACGTGGGATGTAAGGGGCATGGGGTCGGTACATAAACGACATAGGATATTGGCTCAACTACACAGACGCCAGGTGGTAAAAGCATGCCTGCAGGAAACGCACTTAAATGGCGCGGAAGGCGCCAAGGTGGCCAGGAAAGGGAAGGGGCAGTTTTACGCCACCGAATACTCAGCATTTTCCCGTGGGGCGGCTATCTGGTTCAAAAATACGGTCCCGTTTAAAGAACTGGAACGCCGGAAAGACAGAGAGGGGAGATACGTACTTGTTAAGGGATTACTGGACGGAGCTATGGTAGTACTGGGCTGTATCTACGCCCCCAATACAGAGCAGTCGAAATTTTTTGACACTGTTAGTGGGGTGCTATCAGAATGGTCTGCGCATGTCTGGGTGATTGGTGGGGACTGTAATGCAGTACTGGATCTGAATCTTGACTGGTCTCACCCCCCGTTGCATGCAGCGGAGAGCAAGAAACAAGCGGAAGCGCTGGCACGCTGGGCATCCGGCTGGGAATTGGTAGATGGATGGCGCATAAAAAACAAGCAGCATAGGGAATACTTGTTCTACTCCCCAGCGCATAAACTGCACACGAGAATAGATCGTTTCCTGTGCTCTGCTACATTGTCAGGGTCCATTGATCTGGTCACACACATGGGCAAAACACTGTCGGACCCGCCTCAGTAGAGCTATCACTACATTGGGGAAAGCTCCCTACTCCGATTCCGACCTGGCGATTATCCCCTGAACTGCTGGAAGACTCCGTCTTCAGGGAAACTTTGTTGAACGCCATTTCCAGTTATTTCGTCGAGAACCAAAACACAGCCGGGTCCGGACAGATAGAATGGGAAGCCTTTAATGTGAACATACGGGGAGTGGCGATGAGTACGAAAGTGGCCATTAAATACTCAGTGCTGGAGAAGCTTAAGGAAGTGGAAGGCACATTAGCTATGCTTGAAAATGAGGCAGCGGGTGCGAATGGCATTCTGACACAACTGCAGGAGGCACACATACAACACACGGACCTGCTGGAGGAGTTGCGCATAATAAACCACAGAGAATATACGTGCAGGCAACACACCCAGGCGGATAGATATGGTCCCATACTGGCCAGACTGGTGCGCAACGCCCCGCCGGCGGCTCCGGTAGTGGAAGTGAAGGACAGGTTGGAGGAAATAGTCCAAACACAAATGGACATCAATGTCACATTCAAGGAATACTACCCGGAGTTGTATACCTCACATACACCACTGTCGGACACAGATCTGGAGTCCTTCCTGACAGACGTACCCATCCCACGACTCACGGCCGCCCAGCAGAAACAGTTGGCTGGCAAGATAACTCTAGCCGAAATCAGGCAGGCCATTAAGGCGCTTCCTAGGAACAAGGCCCCAGGGACTGACGGCCTACCGGCCGAGTTCTACATGACGTACATTAACATATTAGCCCCACATCTACATACGCTATACACCATATCGATGGACTCTCACACATTACCGACTACCACACTACAGGCGTTAAAAGTCTCCCTCCTCAAACCTGGTAGGAATGCCCTGCAACTGGAAAACTACAGGTAAGCATGGGCAAATTTTGCGAATCTCGCGTTCGCGAATTTTGCGGATTTGCGAATTCGCAATCCGCAAAATCCGCGAATTCTCACGAATTTGCAGATTTTTTTTTTTTGTGTTCGCAAGTGTTTCTGCCAGTTTGCGAGGATTTGGTGCTAGTTCGCAATTGCGAACGTACTTGTCGGCTCGCAACGATCGCGACTATGTTGTTTCTACATCTGGTTCATCATCACAGCCTCCCAGCACCCTCTGTTTCACCACTGGCACCCTCTCTTTGACCCATGCCACCCTCTGTTATATCAATGCCACCCTCTGGTTCATCATCACTGTAGAAGATGGGGGGGAAAAGCAAGCCCACCTGCCCTGCTTGAACTGACATGAATTAATTTGGGGTTAGTTTATTAACAACACCTGCCCTGCCCCAACTGACAATAATGAATTAGGGGCCAATTAATGTGTCACTGAATTTGAAGTTCCAGCCTGGCACCTGCTTGTCTGCTCCCTTAGCTGTAAATCAGGACCTTTGTGGCATACAGTTAAGGTCAGAGCAGGGTCACACAATAGTTGCAAGCAGGCAACTGAATTCTGGAGGGCCCCCTCAGGAAGCACTACAGGGAATCGTTACAAATCATGAGGTTGACCTTTTGCACCTGCTCATTGCTTTTGCTTTCGCAAAAATCGTTTTTCGTTTTTTTCGCGCTATTCGCGGGGCGCGGCGTCGTGCGAAACCGACCGCGGAAGCCGCCAATTCGTGCGAATGAGCTTTTTATTTTTTTGCGGCTTGTTGTTTCGCGAGTTTTTTTGCAGTATTCGCGAGCCGCTTGCAGCGCAACACGCGAATTTACCCCAAGGTCGAGTACGGGCGCGGCCATTTTGTTTGCGTCACGTATTTCTGTTTCCGCCCGCTATGTATATTCTCGCGCAGTAAGCGCATTGCGAGTAGAAGTTCGCACAAGATCGCGAGGGAAATCTCGCGCGAACTTACTTGTTTTTCATTCATTTCCTGTGTCTGGGCATGGTGTTTAATCCTCTTGCTATCTTTGCCATCCTTTGCTTGTTTTCAGTTTTTTTTTAACGATTTTGCTTCTTATCTATCCCTCTCTTTTCCTAGCTTTATATTTTTGTCTTTTCTGCTATTTTTCTTTACTTTCAAACTACTTTTTTAAACTCTTTTCTTTTCTTCTTCCCTATCCTATTCCTTCTTAATTTTCTACTTCCTACCTTACCTGCCCACTTTGCCCAGACCATGGTGAAGCCAGGCACCGTGAAGCTGCCCAGGCACTTGAGGGCAGCAGCGGCGGCGGGGAGGAGGAGTCCTGGACCCCAAGCCAGCACACCATGCGGTCGATTGAGGGGGGAGCAGGTGATGCGACGGGAGATCTTCAGCCCGGAGGAAGTGGGCGCGCTGGTCTACTTCGTTCAGCGCCGCCTGCCCAGGACCATCGCGGGAGGCGGCAGGATCGCGGCCGGCGGCTACAACATGCGGGAGCGCCGGAAGCGGTGGGAGAAGGTGTGCTGGGCCATATCCCACCTATACGGGGTCCAGCGTACCTACAGAGGTCACCCATCGCTGGACGGACCTCCTGGACCGGGAGCGCGACCTGCTGGACCAGCTCGGCTTGGAGATCCCCGGCCTTGGTGAGTAGTAGTAGCCATTTCATCACTCACTACTATGATGTTTTCTCCTGCTCTGTGTTATTGTATTGCAAATATTTGTTTTTTACATGGAGCAAGCCAATAATGCCGCTGATGACGATTACATTGTAGTTAAATTATATTTCAAAATCTTCTGTGCATTTCAGGTGCACTGCTCCTTCTCAGTGGCGTTGCTACTATGCTTATTTGTTTTCTATTTTGTGGTCTCATTGGCCTGAGTAACTATTATGTATGAGTGTACTTTACAGAACTGCGTAATGCTAGACACTTGGGGGCAGATTACATTTACAAGCCCCTTGCGCCACGTTTACGTTGCCTTGCGTGACGCAACAGCGGCGTAAACGTGCCGCATCCCTGCGAGTCATTTACAGCATGACGCATCTAGGGAGATGCGTCACATTATAAAGCCATGGGCCTGCACCACAATGGGTGCATTCCTAGTACGCAGGGTGGGCGGTCCGGCGGCTGTGCGCCTCGCAAAATTGCCTGCGTGAAATCTACAAGATTTAACGCAGGCACTTCTGCGACGCTGCTACGTCAATTTAATTCCTTATGCCTGCTTGAAGCAGGCGAAAGGACTGACACAGCATGTTAAGTATTGGGTGGCCCTGAGCATTACTGGAGTTGCATTGTGTTGGCGACGTGACTCCAGCGATGCGCCGCTCTTACGTGACGAGATGCGTCACGCAAGTGCCTATCCTTGCGACAGGGCGCGCCGCATTGTAAATGAGGCGCATCTGCCGTGTCGCAAGGGTAGTTTTGCGTGACGCATTTGATCTGGCGCATCTCTGGAGATGCGCCAGAACGCGTAAGTAAGTATGCCCCTAAGGGGCAGAATTGCAATTACCGTCGCATCCCTGCAAAGTAGCAGGGATGCGCCATTAATTTTGCGGCCCGCTACCACCACCAAACATGGTGCGCCGTATTTGCAATGCGGCGCACCATGGGCCCCAAACGTCACCGAAGCTTTACTGCTGGAGTTGCGTCGCAACGATGGCGCAGCTCCAGCAATGCTCTGGGGTACCCTATCTCCCCAATGCTGGGTCAAGCCGTACGTCTGCTTCAAGCAGGTGCAGGGTTTGTGTGACGCATCATTGTCCTAAAGGTGACTGATTGAAATTTTGTAGATTTCCCTCAGCCACTTTTAGGATGTGTTCCAGCGCAGGAATGCCCTCCCTTGCGCCGGAACGCCCCCTGATGGCGCAGGGCTTTATAACGGGATGCATCTCCCAAATGCGTCACGTTGTTATAATATTATACGCCGCACCATGGCGCCCTTTTTTGTTTAGCTGCTGCGTCACAAAAGTCACGCAAGAACGGAGCAAAAGAGCCGCAAGGGGCTTAAATCTGCCCCTTCCTTTGTACCCCTGACAATAAGAAAAATAGTGGCGGTGGATTGATAGTTTGACTATTTAAATGACTGGTAATGTAGCAGGCAACTGTTAGTGTTGTCACTGATCTGACTGAAATCACACTGGAGTTTGTCTGTCACTTTGCGTCTTGCCTGCGGACTGCTGCCTGCCAGTCCTAGGTGAACCTTTCAGTACTTTGTTTAGTGAGTTACGTGACTTTTGAAGTCACAGGTCCGCAAATAAATGAAAACTAACCCTAATCAATATAATTTCGCGGAAATATTTTGTTATTGTTCTTTTGAAATGTTTGATTTGGTTGACATTGACAAGCAACAATCATCCATGTTTTCTGTTCTTTCTTTCATGTTGTACGTCAGCTCCCCCCAGGGGCGAGGGGAGGACACAGGAACATCAGGGGCGGATGCTGTTGAACAGGGCCAGGATCGGGCAGGCGAGGGCTCCTTTGCTGGCCCCAGTAAGTTTTCATTTTAGACTAGTACCTATTTTTCCTAGCGTTCCTCATTTGATTTTTTCAAAATCGACTTTGATCTTCTTGTACACTGTATCTAAATTCTTATCCTGCCTCTACTATGACTCCCTGTGGTATTACTAGATTATTCTTATTAGTCTGTCTGTGTAGCTAACTAAGATTGCACGGTTGGCGAAACTCCCATTCTAGTCAGCAATAGCTCTATCAACTTAGTGCAGTCCTCTGGGATTGTCCATAATGTCTTTTGAAGTGTTCTATCTGCTTTGAAAATTCCCAACTATAAAATGTGAATGACCACCAAGAAAGAATAAGATACTACCTTTTGTTTGGGTAGGAGAACAATCCATACCACTACAGTGGCGCGGACAATTCTTCTGCAGAAACAGAACTATGGACAATAAATAGTACATTGCTTATCAATTATAATAGGCGCTGTTAGAGTTTCCACATACCTCTGTGATAACAGACTTTGAACCCCAATGTCCTTACTGACTGACTACATAGTGTGGCACAGTCATTTACCTCCCGAATTCATCGATCATTGATCCCCAATGATGATTATTATCCAACGTAGCTGAAGAGTACGGAGTCAGAGTCAAGAAGTGTCAGAGGCACGGACTCATGCTTGCAAAAATTGCAAAACCTTTTGCTCAGTCACTCTAGTCACTCTGGACCAAAAAACAAAGAGTCTCTCTAAGTTTAAAAGCTTTATTAAAAGTAAACACATTTATTAAAATGAAGTCATAATAAAAAAACGAAACGTTTAACTGAGAATGTAAAAGTGGTTAGTGCTGACGATTAATTGAAGACATTTCTTGTGGTCGAGCCGAGCTCTCACCTTGTTTCAACTTGATCTTGTTGTTAGAAGTCCATCTTCTGTCTGTGTGGAAAAAAATGGTGCGTGTTAAAAAGCCAGCCTTCATCAGTTGTGCCAAAAAGTGCTGCATTACATTGTTTTCACATGTCTTCATTCCTTGACCAAATACTAGTGAGTGGTTTATTCTAACATTCTTAAATGTACTTTGTAGGTGGAACATCTGGTGGCGGGGCCAACGCGGAGGTGGTGGTGGTGCTCGACACGGAGGCGGAGGGCAATTCCTCAGGGGAGGATGCGGCGGTTCCAGTGCCGGCTGTGAGAGTTCAGACGGTGGTGGTGGCGGGCAGAGGTAAGCTCTTATATATTCCTTACTTATTGAGATTGAAGACGTGGCTGGGAAGGAAAGAATATGAGATGCATGGCTGGGTGAATGATGAAGCAATGATTGGTGGAAGGACAACAGCCTGGGTGGGTGAGACAGAAACTGTATGTGTCCATATACCTGGATCATGCTACTATCTGACTCTTAGATAGCATATGTGTATCTAGAGCAGGGGTACTCATAGTACGGCCCGCGGGCCGGTGGCGGCCCGGCAAGCCTTCCTTGGCGGTGTGCAGACCTTGCAGACAATCACTGCTCCCCCGGCCCCCACAGAGCAGAGTGGAGATGCAGGGCCACAAAGAGGTGAAATAGAACAAAGCCTCTGCTCTGTGGGGCCGGGCAAGTAGTGATTGTCAGGGTGGAGATGCAGGGGCGCTACAACAAACAAAGCCTCAATAATATGTTAATGGTCTTTTAAAGACCTGTTAAGTACTTTGGTGTGGCTGTCTGTGTGTGCGCGTTGAGGAAGCTGTCTCAGCCGGGGCTGAAGGCTGACACAGACAGACACACACACAGTGAGATGACAGAGGGGGAGGGAGAGGGAGGGCAGGAGGGAGAGAGAGATGGAGAGGGAGGGCAGGAGGGAGAGCATGAGTGAGAGAGATGTATGTAAATGCTGGGTCTGGTGGCTCAGTGGATGAAGGCATCTGCTGCAGGGACCTGTGTGCAACCTCATGGTCACAAGTTTTCGTTTTGCTTTAGCCCCGCCCCCTCTGACTCCGCCCCCACCAGTGCAGCCCTCGGCCACAAACTACACTGTAAATTTAGCCCCTGAGAGAAAGTTTGTGAGTACCCATGATCTAGAGAGAGTAGACGGTCAGTGGATGAACTAAGTGTAACTTTGAAGAGCATGTAACACTGCACCCGCACGTCCGTTCCAGTGTAGGAAAGGCAAGGAAAAGAAGTTTTAATTTTGTCCAAATACTACCATCAATAGTAGCAGTAGTTTGTATTGCAAGCACAGCATAGATCCGGTTATTAGGGTGGCCACTCCCTACCTCTCTTAATAAGTTTAGTAGTACTCAGTCATTCATGTGTGGATTTATCACTGGTCACTCAATAAAAAGCAAAGCACCTAAAGTCATCCCATATATAAGCAAAAACATCCCATGTGAAGTGATAGATAATCTGATTATTTATCTTCTTCAATTTTCCATTTCTAGTACTCATTTCCACTGTAGGGTGAAAGTTAAATTAATTAAGCAGTAGCCCTTGAGTTGTAACAGAGTATTCTCAGTGCCACCCGTAATAGAAAAGTAAGAGCTTCACCACCTGCATGTACTGGACGGGTACAGTAACGCAACGCAAGTCTAGGTCACTCCTCATGGCGTGCGTCTCTTTTTCTCGGGTGCAAGTTTACTGCGCTGGCATTATGCCGGCTTGCAGAAGATAACGTACCAATTTTCCTAAACAAGAGA
Source organism: Lissotriton vulgaris (assembly GCF_964263255.1). Taxonomy (NCBI): domain Eukaryota; kingdom Metazoa; phylum Chordata; class Amphibia; order Caudata; family Salamandridae; genus Lissotriton; species Lissotriton vulgaris. Next base: position 1,380,352,410 of record NC_141696.1, on the reverse strand, counting down.
CAAGAAGAAGAATAAGACTGGTGTACTTTCATAGTCGACTCCAATGGAAGTCCATAGTGCTCGTAGAATTTGTTCCTTAAACTCCCACTAATGTTAGAGCAAGGATGAAGAAGTGTGAGGTTAGATAGATACTGGCCTCAATAGTTATGTAATGCGCTTGCAAGTTGCTAGTTGTAGTGCAACACAAATTTCTGCTGAATGATTGAGTTAATCTTAAAGAGCATTGGTTACAGACTATGTCTTTCTTTCTTCATATAGGTTCTCCTTCCAAACGAACAAGGAGGAAGGAGCTGGCTAGAGCGGCCCGGCAACGGAGGATCGATGCCACTGTGGCCGAATATCGGCGGCTGGTGGCCCTGGAGGACGAAAAAAGTGTGCAGTCGACCACAACAACTACGTCGTCTGCATCGGCCTCCGTGCCCCCATGGGCTGCCACCCAGCACAGTGGTCCACCCAGACTGAGCCGGGCTGCCAAAGCCAAACGCCACCGCCGAGTAGCAAGGACAACAGCTTCCTCTCACAGCCGTTGCACCTGCAAGGCATTGAAGGCACGCCTGCGCCGCAGTACCCTGATGGTGTCCCGCCTCCAGCAGGAGCTCCACCACTTTTCAAACGAGTTGGAGGGGCTCCGCGTAGAGCACGCCTTGCTCCGCCAGGAGCATGATGCCCTGGCCCAAAAAGTAGACAGCATCCACCCATAGTGTCCCTTGCCCCTTTTTTAGAGACTTTTGGGGGGTGGGAATTGGGAGTTGGGTTTTTGGGGACTTTTGAAGGACAATCGTTGGGGTTAGGGAGGGTCTTGCGGGAGATTATTTTGTTAGGGATATAAATATACTTTTTCAAACTTTATCTGAGCATACCCGTTTCTTACTGCTTGCCTGGTGGGTGGGGGTTTAACAGTGACTTTGTTTTCCTGAAAGTTTAGTTCCATTTTCTTCCTTTAAGTGTAAATGCCCAAATGTTTTCAACACTAAGTGCCTCTCACTGAGTAAGTGAAGTGAATCCAAGAGTCCTAGGACTTTAGTAGTACTACCGTCAGTCTCTCGTCTCTCCTACTAATACTCCATTATACCCCCAAACCACCAAACGCTTATCTTACCTGTAATTTGTGTTTGAAAGTAGGGCTAGACCCAGGGCTGGCTCCACGGGAAACAGCGAATAAGGTTGACAATCTTGGTCGGATAAAATTTCCTCATAGCGGTGGTACTAGTGGTGTGACACAGTGGCAGTTGCATGCCTATGAAAAAAAAGAAAATTAAATCTGGTTTGTCCTCCTGAGCAATTCAACGGTACAATAGAGAATATAGCAGGTGACAGAAGTACACTAGAACAGTGCCACATTGTAGCCTAACAAATGGTAAAGTATAACTACTAATTCGGTGGAAGTTCTTTGACATTAGCCATGGGTCTTTGTCAAGCAGAGTAAGAATATATCCTCGGATTTCTTCACCAGCCTGTTGCTATCACCTTATCCTCCCCAGCAAGTGTGTGGATTTATTGCTGTAATTTAGTCACACATCAATCAAAACCACACAGCCCGGGGAAGAGGGTTAGGGTATGAAAAATGGATGGGTACGGGGGTTTTTGGGAAAGGTTTTGGGAGACAAGAAAAAATAGCACAGCATGGACAAACAATAATGTGAACATAAACAAATCTTTGGCTACAAACCTATCCATCAATCTTTGAAAGTGCATGCACTACTGCATGCATGTCAGTGAAAAGTAAGTAGTACTTTCGACAACTGTGGAAGAAAGAATGCGACAGTACAGGGCCTGTGTGGAATTATTCATAACGATATTCAACATAAGGTCTCTGTAGCCAGATACCAGAGAGCCTTGCTGGTCACTATAAATCCATTCACAACAACACTCAATGGGGTTGGTCTGGAAGGTATAGTAGATAGAAAAGGAGAAATTGCTTTTTTTCTAGGTGTCCCCTCACTCACCAGGGTTGCCCCTTGGTGACATGCTTCATCATTGGGGCCATCCCAGTCCTCTACGGGCTGGGGCGTGCTGCGACTTGCGAATTACGTAGGAGCACTTACAAATGACTATGTGTGGTGCAGATGTGATGGTGGAGTGGACTAAGTGATGTGTTAAGGGATCAATTTAGAAGCAGAGAGAGATCTAAGAAATGCAGTCACAGTCAGAGAAAAAGGCAAGGGATACTGTATCTATGTTGTTGTAGTTGTCCTGTTGGAAGTGGTAAGTAAGTTACCTGCAGAAAAAAAATCCTCTTATTAGCGGCACTCCTCCATTGCAGCCGACGCTTCGTCCATCGATGTTGGTCACCAGAAGACACCCTGTAAAAAAAGCACAGCATAGACAAACAATTGAACATAAACAATTATTTGGGTACAAACCTATCCATCAATCTTTGAAAGTGCATGCACTACTGCAATGCATGTCAGTGAAAAGTAAGTAGTACTTTCGACAACTGTGGAAGAAAGAATGCGACAGTACAGGGCCTGTGTGGAATTATTCATAACGATATTCAACATAAGGTCTCTGTAGCCAGATACCAGAGAGCCTTGCTGGTCACTATAAATCCATTCACAACAACACTCAATGGGGTTGGTCTGGAAGGTATAGTAGATAGAAAAGGAGAAATTGCTTTTTTTCTAGGTGTCCCCTCACTCACCAGGGTTGCCCCTTGGTGACATGCTTCATCATTGGGGCCATCCCAGTCCTCTACGGGCTGGGGCGTGCTGCGACTTGCGAATTACGTAGGAGCATTTACAAATGACTATGTGTGGTGCAGATGTGATAGTGGAGTGGACTAAGTGATGTGTTAAGGGATCAATTTAGAAGCAGAGAGAGATCCAAGAAATGCAGTCACAGTCAGAGAAAAAGGCAAGGGATACTGTATCTATGTTGTTGTAGTTGTCCTGTTGGAAGTGGTAAGTAAGTTGCCTGCAGAAAAAAAATCCTCTTATTAGCGGCACTCCTCCATTGCAGCCGACGCTTCGTCCATCGATGTTGGTCACCAGAAGACACCCTGTAAAAAAAGCACAGCATAGACAAACAATTGAACATAAACAATTATTTGGGTACAAACCTATCCATCAATCTTTGAAAGTGCATGCACTACTGCAATGCATGTCAGTAAAAAGTAAGTAATACTTTCGACAACTGTGGAAGAAAGAATGCGACAGTACAGGGCCTGTGTGGAATTATTCATAACGATATTCAACATAAGGTCTCTGTAGCCAGATACCAGAGAGCCTTGCTGGTCACTATAAATCCATTCACAACAACACTCAATGGGGTTGGTCTGGAAGGTATAGTAGATAGAAAAGGAGAAATTGCTTTTTTTCTAGGTGTCCCCTCACTCACCAGGGTTGCCCCTTGGTGACATGCTTCATCATTGGGGCCATCCCAGTCCTACGGGCTGGGGCGTGCTGCGACTTGCGAATTACGTAGGAGCACTTACAAATGACTATGTGTGGTGCAGATGTGATAGTGAAGTGGACTAAGTGATGTGTTAAGGGATCAATTTAGAAGCAGAGAGAGATCCAAGAAATGCAGTCACAGTCAGAGAAAAAGGCAAGGGATACTGTATCTATGTTGTTGTAGTTGTCCTGTTGGAAGTGGTAAGTAAGTTGCCTGCAGAAAAAAAATCCTCTTATTAGCGGCACTCCTCCATTGCAGCCGACGCTTCGTCCATCGATGTTGGTCACCAGAAGACACCCTGTCCACTGCCTGCCTGATGCTGAATTGTGGCTCGCTAATGTGAAGCCTGACTCCATCCTTTTTTCCCCATTGCAGAGACTGAAACCCGGCCTGTAATTATTCAACGAAAAACAGGAAGTGATATAATATTACAACACCACTGATTAATAAATATAAGGTATGTAGGCTGTGGAGTGCAAAAAGTCACAATTTGATTTTCCTAGTAGACAGTACAATATTTTTGAAAGTGCATACTCTGTCTGAGTCACCTTTTGAAGGATAAATAAGTAGGGGCAAATTAATGTAGCGGATCTTTCCTCTCAAGCTAGGTGTACTGTAAACTGTGTTTTAGAACAAAATTAGATCTTCCTAGCAGTGCTCCCACCCAGACCCTTACTAAAGCCAGTCGCAAAAATGTAGAAGACCCCCAAACAAATCTCAAAAAACGAGGCCTAGCAGAAAACTGGTGACAAAACTTACTTTGAAAGTAAAAGTAGGCCGAAGTACCCCCTTCCTAATTACCCCTTACCCACCGTGGATTGCATTCAAACCACTTGCAAGCAACTAAGCAAAAGTATCCATAGCCAGCATCGCTCCAAGACTCGAAATCCCCCCCACTCAAACACATGCAATAGAAATACTGCTAACCCTAACGAACCCTAAGTTAAGAATAGTTGCAAAGGCTTTCTTTAACTATGCCAAATCCCCCCTTTCCCACCATGGATTTTCTTCAAATGACTTGCAACCAAAATTACACATTCTCACGAGTGCTCTAAGACCCCAGAACTCAGTTGCAAAAATCTAGAACACCCCGAAACACATGCAATCCTGCTGCTAGGGCTAACCCTAACGAACCCTAAGTTACAAAAAGTGCCAAAAGGCTTTTCCGCGAGGATTTTGTCCCAACCACTTCTACCCGGTATTAGACCTTCCCAGGAATGCCCCAAGACCCGCCAACCCACCCGCCAAGAAGCATAACACCCCCAAACAGGCCAAAAGCAAAATCTCATACTTGCAATATTTCTCGGCCTTCGGTCCAAACGCGCTGCGTAGCTAGGCCATAAGTCGGGGTTGCCACGACGGATTTCCTGAAAAGCAAATGCAATCAAGATTAGAGTGTCCCAGCAGTGCTCCCAGACCACGAAACTCACCCACAAACAGACGGAACCCCCCCTAAGAGCACCTCAAAGGCAAGCAAGTCATCAAAAACACAAAAAAATTTCCGCCTGGGATTTGGTCCAAACCACTTTTATCCGGTATTAGAGCTTCCCAGCAATGGCCCCAGAGCCGTCAACCCAGGAGAAAACGAGTAGAAGACCCCCAAACAGCCAAAGAGCAAAAGTACAAAAATGGGGACTGTCAATTTTTCACAAATTTCCCAAATCACTCCACGCGCGCTCTGCAGCTAGGCCCTAACTCCCCTCTGCCACCATGGATTTGCTTCAAACCTCTTGCAAAGTAAAGTATATATAGCCAGCAGTGCGCCCAGACCCTGAAACCCACCCACAAACACCAGGAAGCCCCACAAACAGGCCCCCGAAAACGCTACTTTGAGCAAAATGTCAGGAATAGCCAAAAAAAAATCGGCCTGGATTTTGTCCCAACCACTTCTACCCGGTATTAGACCTTCCCAGGAATGCCCCAAGACCCGCCAACCCACCCGCCAAGAAGCATAACACCCCCAAACAGGCCAAAAGCAAAATCTCATACTTGCAATATTTCTCGGCCTTCGTTCCAAACGCGCTGCGTAGCTAGGCCATAAGTCGGGGTTGCCACGACGGATTTCCTGAAAATCAAATGCAATCAAGATTAGAGTGTCCCAGCAGTGCTCCCAGACCCCGAATCTCACCCACAAACACCAGGAAGCCCCCCAAACAGGCCCCCGAAAACGCTACATTGAGCAAAATGTCAGAAATAGCCAAAAAAAAATCGGCCTGGATTTTGTCCCAACCACTTCTACCCGGTATTAGACCTTCCCAGGAATGCCCCAAGACCCGCCAACCCACCCGCCAAGAAGCATAACACCCCCAAACAGGCCAAAAGCAAAATCTCATACTTGCAATATTTCTCGGCCTTCGTTCCAAACGCGCTGCGTAGCTAGGCCATAAGTCGGGGTTGCTACGACGGATTTCCTGAAAAGCAAATGCAATCAAGATTAGACTAGTGTCCCAGCAGTGCTCCCAGACCACGAAACTCACCCACAAACAGACGGAACCCCCCCTAAGAGCACCTCAAAGGCAAGCAAGTCATCAAAAACACAAAAAAAATTCCGCCTGGGATTTGGTCCAAACCACTTTTATCCGGTATTAGAGCTTCCCAGCAATGGCCCAAGAGCCGTCAACCCAGGAGAAAACGAGTAGAAGACCCCCAAACAGCCAAAGAGCAAAAGTACAAAAATGGGGACTTTGTCAATTTTTCACAAATTTCCCAAATCACTCCGTGCGCGCTCTGCAGCTAGGCCCTAACTCCCCTCTGCCACCATGGATTTGCTTCAAACCTCTTGCAAAGTAAAGTATATATAGCCAGCAGTGCGCCCAGACCCCGAAACCCACCCACAAACACCAGGAAGCCCCACAAACAGGCCCCCGAAAACGCTACATTGAGCAAAATGTCAGAAATAGCCACAAAAAATCGGCCTGGATTTTGTCCCAACCACTTCTACCCGGTATTAGACCTTCCCAGGAATGCCCCAAGACCCGCCAACCCACCCGCCAAGAAGCATAACACCCCCAAACAGGCCAAAAGCAAAATCTCATACTTGCAATATTTCTCGGCCTTCGTTCCAAACGCGCTGCATAGCTAGGCCATAAGTCGGGGTTGCCACGACAGATTTCCTGAAAAGCAAATGCAATCAAGATTAGAGTGTCCCAGCAGTGCTCCCAGACCACGAAACTCACCCACAAACAGACGGAACCCCCCCTAAGAGCACCTCAAAGGCAAGCAAGTCATCAAAAACACAAAAAAAATTCCGCCTGGGATTTGGTCCTAACCACTTTTATCCGGTATTAGAGCTTCCCAACAATGGCCCCAGAGCCGTCAACTCACCTGCAAAGAGGTACAACAACACCCCCACAAGTGCTGAGTCTTTCTTCATTGGGCGTAAACCAGCCCTCTGGTTTGATGGAAATAGGAGTCTGGAGGAGGAGGATAGAGGAGCATGTTCTTCTGAACTTGTGAACCTGAGGAATGCAGACTGCGGCAACTTCAAATCAATTAGCAAACCAGTGAAGACAGTTCTGCTGATGGGCTTGATTTTGTGATTATCTGATTAAAGTTTGAAATATATTAACTGTGCACAACAAAGAAAGACAGACACACAGGAATAAAAGTGAATAAGGACGAAAAAGAAAGTTATTGATTCGTTGTCTCATTTTCAGGGCTCGGTATCACGGTCCAGGAATAAGAATAAGGCTTCGTCATCATACTCTGCGAATTCAGGCAGGGTGAGCTCAGTGTCACCTGACAGAGTAGAAATTCCCTCATCTATGTTGCTGGCCACCTCCTCTTCATCCGGCACGCTTTCTCGTACTCTGAAATCTGGTGGTATGAGGTGCTGATTCATCTTGATCATTGTTAACCTCTCCACATTTTTGGGCGAGAGGCGGCTCCGTTTGGGAGTTACAATGCCACCAGCAGCACTGAAAACCCGTTCAGAAGACACGCTTGCGAGTGGGCAAGACAAGTAGTTTAAAGCCAGGTTGGTGAGCTGTGGCCACAATTCTTTTTTCCCATGCCAATACGCCAATGGGTCAGAATTAACATAGACCTCTGTTGAGTCATTCAGATAGTCCTTCACCATCGACTCAAGGTCCTCATCCAAGGTTCCTCCACTTTGCTTAGCTCTTGCTGTGCCTCTGACCTTTTGAGAACCAAACCCATGCAGAGCTAGCCAATCCTCTTCAGCCTCCAATGTTTCTTTTGTGTCTCGTGCAGATGATCCGGTTGCCAGTGTCTTTAACGGCTGAGAGGTCACTTGTGCCACAGCCACAGGTGCAGAAGTGGATTGTTTTGACTGGGGATGGCCTGCTGATGTACTGCCATTTCCTTCAATTTTCAGCCGTTCTCTTTCAAACCTCTTGGCTGACAAGGCTAGCCAACGTTTGTACTTTGGAACATGTTCATCATCAAAAGGAAAGAATGCTTGGCCTCCCAGCGCCTTTTTGTAGCGTGGATCCAGAATAGTAGCACAAATGTAATGCTCTTCTGAGTGGATCTTTTTAAGACGTTCATCACCTTGTAGGAGCTCTAATAATTTCTCAGCCAGAAGCAAAGAGTCTTGGTTTTTTTCATCTTTTTCAAACACAGAACACACCTCCTTCAGTTGGTCCTCCAGCATGTACAACAATGGGATAGCTTTTCCCAAATTAGAGTCCTCCTTGCTGACTGCACGCGTGAGGAACTCAAAAGGACGAAGCATGCGTGTCAGGCTTTGAACTATGTTCCATTGCGCCACACCCATCCTCAGCTCCTCTGTACCCTCTGTAAGGAAATATTGATCGAGTTCCTTATACTGCTCATACAGACGCTCAAGCATGTAGAAGGTTGAGTTCCAACGTGTTACCACCTCCTGGATGAGTGCTTTCACTGGCATTTGACGTTGATATAGCAGGCTCCTCAGCTGCTTCCGGGCCTTAAAAGAATGGTTGAAATGCTTGCACATTTTTCGGCAGGTGTCCAATACACTGTACGCTGCACTGCCTTTATTACCCAAGAATTTTTGGACAACCAGGTTTATACAGTGCGCCAAACACAGCACTCTGAAATAGTCACCGTCCCTCATGGCCTTAACTATATTGGAGCCATTGTCCGTGGAAACATAACCAACCTGGCGTTTTAGTGGGGACAGCCAGTTAAGGACCTTTGTGTTAAAGACATCCAAAATGTTATCTGCTGTGTGACGTTTCTCCAAACCAAACATGGCTAGTGTTGCATGTTTCCGAGCAGCTTTAAAAACAATGTCCGCGTCAACACCTGCGTTTAGCTCTGCTTTAGCCCCTGAAAAAGAGACCCAGTGTGCAGTGATGCACATGTAATCAGCGCCTGCGCCACTGGTCCACATGTCTGTTGTTAGATGTATAGTGTGAACAGCACTCTTCTGCAAAGCTGCCCCAATCACCTTCAGAACATCTTCATGTAGTGCTGGAACCGCAACTCGGGCAAAATAGAACCGGCTAGGAACCTTCCATTTAGGGCAGAGCGCTGCCACTAATTCTAGAAAACCAACCCCTTCTACAAAAGAAAAAGGGAGAAGGTCCAGAGCTAGCATTTTAGCCAGCTTAGTGTTATACAGACGGGTCAGTGGGTGGTTGCGTTCATATTGCGCTTCTGTAAACAACATCTTTTTAATGTTGCCCTGGACCAAGGATTTACGGGATGATGATGATATCTTCGACCCAGTTACGCTCGCTGATGAACTTTTCCGCATTGATGTCTCACTCTTTCCCACACTCTTAGTGTGCCTCACATGGGGTGTGCTGCTGACAGGGGTACTGGGTGTAAGTGAAGTGTTTGAATCGCCTTCTTCCTCCTCGTCATCATCAGATGAAAAATCAATGTTTTCATTACGTGCAATTCCGGCTTGCTTAAACGCCTCTAGGTGCGGAAACCATTGGACAGGGTGCGCTCTCTTAAGATGACCTCTCTGGCCTCCGGTACCATAGTTAGAACCAAGCTTACCACGACCAACTCGAAGCTTACAAATGCTACAAATGGCTACGTTTTCCATTTTGGGGCAAACACTAAAGAAGTCCCAAACTGGAGACTTGAAATGTCTTTGGGGGCCGGAGGAGGCGGCGATACTGGTGGTGGTGGTCCTGCTGCTAATGCCAGATGAAGTGGAGGATGTGGATTGCCGAACTTCAGTACGTTTTGCACTTTCACCACCACGAATTGAGGTCGAGGTGGGTACCTTCTTGCGAGGAAGAAATATGGAAGCGGTAGGTTTTGGTGTACTACTTAACTCCAAATCTAATGATTCCATTTCCATTGCCTCCTCGTCGACATCATCATCACGCTCAGCAGCTTCTCTGGATAGGGTCAAAATGTCTCTTTGCTGCATGCCCGGTGGGGCTGAAGTGACCTTTGTGATGACTGGCTCGTCGTCATCGTGAGAGGCTTCATCACCAGCAGTATCTGTCACTTCTTGTTGAGCCTCATCACAATCCATAGCTATGAGTTTTTCGACGACCTTCCTTTTACGCTTAGTTACCTTTGTCAGATCATGGTGTGCCTCACTGTCAGACCGCAGTTGTGGTTTCCAAGACGGATCACTTGCATCAGAAGGAGGTGGGCTTGAAGAAGATGTAGACACCCCCCTTGATCTTTTCCTTGCTAGGGATGTGGAAGACAATGAATGATCATCAGGAGGAGTGGCTTCCAATACCTCGGCTTCATTGTCGATTTCCTGATGTGCCCCTACTTCGGGAGGAACAACTATTGTGGGCACTTGTGAACCTCCATGCACCTTTGCTTGCGCATCTCCTTTTGCTGCCTCTCCTTCCACATGTACTTGGGCGTGTACTTGCACATGGTGTTGTTGTTGCGGCTGTGGTTGTTCAACACTTGTCAGATGAGTTACAACAACCTGTGTTGATTCAGGGACATTGCTGCTACTTTCTTGCGATGAGCCAACATCACTGGTCGATGGTGATTGGAGAAGTACACTGACTGCCTCTGAAGCACTCAAGGGCTTTGACTTAAGTTGGCGTGGTGGTGGAGGCACTGAACCCAATGGAGCAGGGGTGCTGCTCCCAGCTTGGTCCCCAGCAGATCCTGCTGCTGCAGGCGTACTTTTTTTTTTGCTCCCAAAAAACGTGGCGGGTGGCACACCAGCCTCCTTGGTAACTTGCTTCTTCTGCTCCTTACTAGCAACTTTCTTGCTAGAGGAGCTACGGAGAACTTTTTTTGGGGCCATCTTCTTCAGAGCAGGTCAGACAGCAGGCCGCAGTTGCACGAATTGTAGAGTTGTCTGAGGCCAGACGTGACGTCGCGTGACGTTATGCTGCACACACACACCGCTGCAGGACTTCTTCCTGGCACTGGTGGTTCTCTTGAGTCTTGTGCACCTAAAAACAATGGAAGACAGAGGAACATCAGTTCAGTTATACACCACAAAAAAAATCGAAAAACACTGCAAAATCAGCACAATCCCATTCCATCCATGCCCTCCATGATGTTTAAGTTCAAGACAGCCCACAGAAACACTAGGCCCATGCTAGACTCAAAGACCCTGCCCTGGTGAAAAGGCCACAAGTACAGCCCCAAAAAACGAAAATCACTGAAAAATCAGCACAATCCCAATCCATCCATGCCCTCCATGATGTTTAAGTTCAAGACAGCCTACAGAAAGACTAGGCCCATGCTAGACTCAAATACCCTGCCCTGGTGAAAAGGCCACAAGTACAGGCCCAAAAAACGAAAATCACTGAAAAATCAGCACAATCCCAATCCATCCATGCCCTCCATGATGTTTAAGTTCAAGACAGCCCACAGAAAGACTAGGCCCATGCTAGACTCAAATACCCCTGGTGAAAAGGCCACAAGTACAGGCCCAAACAACGAAAATCACTGAAAAATCAGCACAATCCCAATCCATCCATGCCCTCCATGATGTTTAAATTCAAGACAACCCACAGAAAGACTAGGCCCATGCAAGACTCACTACCCTGGGCATAAAGGTTGAAAAGTAGGCAAAATGGTTGCAGGCCTAACAACAAAGCCTGCATTCAAAATGGCCACTTGCCTCTCCCAGCACATGGCCAGTGCCTGTAGCAGCACTCAAAATGGCCACCAGCCACATGGCCTGTCCCTCCCCATGAACACCCCCAAAAATCGAAAAACACTGCAAAATCAGCAAAATCCCATTCCATCCATGGCCTCCATGATGTTTAAGTTCAAGACAGCCCACAGAAAGACTAGGCCCATGCTAGACTCAAATACCCCTGGTGAAAAGGGCACAAGTACAGGCCCAAAAAACGAAAATCACTGAAAAATCTGCACAATCCCAATCCATCCATGCCCTCCATGATGTTTAAATTCAAGACAACCCACAGAAAGACTAGGCCCATGCAAGACTCACTACCCTGGCCTGGGCATAAAGGTTGAAAAGTAGGCAAAATGGTTGCAGGCCTAACAACAAAGCCTGCATTCAAAATGGCCACTTGCCTCTCCCAGCACATGGCCAGTGCCTGTAGCAGCACTCAAAATGGCCACCAGCCACATGGCCTGTCCCTCCCCATGAACACCCCCAAAAATCGAAAAACACTGCAAAATCAGCACAATCCCATTCCATCCATGGCCTCCATGATGTTTAAGTTCAAGACAGCCCACAGAAAGACTAGGCCCATGCTAGACTCAAATACACTGCCCTGGTGAAAAGGCCACAAGTACAGGCCCAAAAAACGAAAATCACTGAAAAATCAGCGCAATCCCAATCCATCCATGCCCTCCATGATGTTTAAGTTCAAGACAGCCCACAGAAAGACTAGGCCCATGCTAGACTCAAATACCCCTGGTGAAAAGGCCACAAGTACAGGCCCAAAAAACGAAAATCACTGAAAAATCAGCACAATCCCAATCCATCCATGCCCTCCATCATGTTTAAGTTCAAGACAACCCACAGAAAGACTCAGTCCACCCACCACTGAGTACCCCTGGGCAAAAGGCCCCAAAACAGCCCAAAAATCGAAAATTCCAAAATTTTAGTTGCAGCAACTGTAATGCCCCAAACAAACTTACTTGTAAAATTTCTAATCCAACAGTGATCCAAAGAAAGTCAAAAAGGCCTCAAATCCAAATATCCAGCAGCATCCACAAAAAGTAATCCTTCCAGCTCCAGATCCAAATGAAAAGTGACCAGGAGATGGACAAAGCACTGGGAGGAGCCTGCTGGACAGGAACAGGAAGTTGAAGACTGTGGGGCACTTCCTTCCTCCCACCCCCCCCCCCCCCCCAAAATGGACTCCTCGCTAAAAAAGTGCAGGCAAATGTCAACCTAAGGAGTTATTCAGATAAAAATCATCATTTCAAGAAGGTTTATGCTGCTTGCTGGTGGATTTCTTGTGCAGAATTGCATAATTGATATTTTCGCTTCTGCGAGATTGTTGCTGCTCGCCGCATCTCAAATCTCGCAATTGCGAAGTACTGCGAGACTTGATCTCGCCGTACTCGCATTGACAAAGTCTCGCTGTGCAAGTTGGCAAGCCGCGATGACGTAATCGCGCTCGCCAAATTCCCGCGGGATCACACAGCAAGATCCAAAATGGCGCAGCACTCGCAAAATATCGAGAAAAACAACTCGGCAAACGATGATAAACGCCGCGCGCCGCAAAAATTGTATCACCAACGACGCGAGCCGCAAAAAAAATCCGCTGCGTGCGAATTTGCGGATTTTGCGGGAAATTCGCAAATCTCGCGGATTGCGAATTTCCCAAAAATCCGCAAAATCCGCGAGCGTAACGGATTTTCCGCCCATGCTTAACTACAGGCCCTTGTCCCTGCTAAACACGGACTACAAAATCCTTAGCAAGATCCTGGCATCACGACTGTCACAGTATATCCCGTCCTTGATACATTCAGACCAATGTGGTTTTGTACCAGGTAGAAGTACTTCACTAAACCTGCGGAGATTGAGCCAGTTAATGACTATGGAGGGTGCCAGAAATAACAATGAAGGGTGCATCTCCCTAGATCTCAAGCAGGCATTCGATTCCCTGAGATGGGACTACATGTTTAGAATACTGGACACATTTGGCATGCTGTGGGTGTAGGTACACTGCTGTACCTACACCCCACGGCACGTGTTCGAACTAATCGGTGTATCTCCGCGCAAATAGACATAAAGAAAGGCACGAGGCAGGGATGCCCGCTATCGCCGTTACTGTTCATAATCGCCCTGGAGCCTTTACTGAGTAAGGTGCGAGCACTAGCACAAACGAAAGGGATACTGAGACACTCCACAACCCACATAATTTCGGCCCATGCCGATTACATTATTTTATACATTAAGGACATGACGGTAGGCCTAGATCCACTCCCAGCAATATTTGAAGATTTCCTGGTAATATCATGACTAATGATTAATGAATCGAAGTCATACGGTTACGGCTTCAACATCTCATTGGACACCACACATATTAGGTTTGAGCCGCACTCTTTTAAGGTGGCATCTACGACTTTTTTTTTTTTTCAAAACCAAGTTTATTGAGCATAGAAGTATCAAGAATGTGGTATCTCCACACACCAAGATCACCACAACAGTATCAATGTAACGATGACATAGGCAGTAAAGGATGAAGCAAATGCCAAATAAGCTCAGTTTTAGAAACGCCCCAGCAGCCTACTCTAACCCCCAACTACACCCCCCCGTACCTAACACTCCCCCCCACCACACGTGTACAAAAGAGCAGCAAAAAAGGAAAAGCATAGAGAATAAGCAGGTAGAACGCAACCAGGGCTTTGCCGCATCAGGCCAGAAATGTCACTGTGATCAAATGTCCTCCTCCTGCTCCGCCGGGGGGTCCAAGGACAGGCCACGGTAGTCGGCCCACCGCTTCCAAATCTTGAAATGTTTGCGCGGGCAGCCCCGCGCCTCGAAGACCGGCTTTTCCAGGCCCATGAAATAATCTAGCCCAGCCTTCCATGCAGACAGGGGGGGGGCCCTTACAGATTTCCATGCCCGAGCCAGGTCGCGCTTGGCCACAACCAGCCCCAGGAACAACAGGTGACGCTTATATATGTTGCCCCCTACCCCTTCCATAATATGCAGCAGGCCCAGCCGGTGGGTACGAGGAAGATCCCAGCCCAGGACCTCAGCCAGGCAACTCCACACGCCCCTCCAAAATCCAGTCAGGCGACCACACAACCACACCGTATGCATCAGGGAGCCAGGCACTTCCCCACAGCGCAGGCATTCCGGTGACGCAATCAAGCCAGCCTTCCACAGACGTTCACGCGCATAACAAGCACGGTGCAAGTATTTGAATTGGATCAGGCGGAGCCGAACCGCAACGGCGGTGCCGCGCGGGGATTCCAGCGCCTCCCTCCAATCGTCCTCATCAAGGGCACCCATGTCCACCTCCCACGCCTCCCGAAGGGAGCGGAGAGTGGAGGAGCAGTGGATAACAAGTGTCTGATAAATCCTAGAGACTTTCTTGTCTCCCAGGTCTCCCATAAACACTTTTGCCTCAATCGGGCTGAACTCTGGCAGGGAGTCGAGGCCGGCAATGCTCGGGGCGAGGGCATGCCGCAGCTGGAGGTAGCGGAAGAACTGGGACTGAGGCATCTGGAACTCCGCTCGGAGTTCCTCGAAGGACTTGAGGGTGGCGCCGGACATGACCTGGCCCAGTTGTGTAACTCCAATAGCCTCCCAGCCCTCAAACCCAGCCAAGGCCGCCAGTTCCGGAAGCAGGCCATTGTGCCACAGCGGCGTTTCAGCAGTTAATTTGCCCCACCAACCCATGCGGCGCAGGGATTGCCGCCACACCGTAAAGACCACTTTAGTGACCGACGGCAGTCCACGGCGTATGCGAGCCGAATAAAGAATAGTGTGAAGCGTGCGATCTCCCATGAGCAGTCGTTCCAGGGCATAGGCCGGATCCCCCCGTCCCCATACCACCATTCATTGAGGACAAGTAGGTGAGACGCTTGGTAATAGGAGAGGAGGTCCGAGGTGGCCAAGCCACCACAGTATGTGGACAGAAAGCACGTCCTCAAGGCCACCCTGGCTGCACCACCATCCCACAGGAAGCGGCCCAGCACCGAGTTAACCTGGCGGAACCACACCATGCCAATGGGGTGTGGGAAGTTTTGGAGTTGGTATAGCAGCCGCGGCAGCGCCACCATCTTAAAGATGGCCGACCTCCCAAAAATTGTGAGTGGCATTCTGGACCAAGTTTTAACATCTGTCTGGACCCGTTCCCACACCGGCAAGACACCACGTGCCCAGGCCACAGCCCGCGAGTCCGAGAGGAAGACACCTAGATATTTTAGGCCATCCGTCGCCACACGCAATTCGGCGGCCCATGGGTCAGCAACCACTCCGCCACCCAAAACCCACAGGGTCGATTTGTTCAGATTAAGGTGGAGCCCCGAGACCTCGCCAAACCCCCGCATGATCTCCAAAACCCGGGGACCCGAGCGCCGCAGATCAGTGAGGAATAGAAGAACATCATCCGCATATAGTGCAATCCTATCCGCCAGGTCATTGTTCCAGACAAAGCCACGTAGTCGGGCATCCGTTCGTATCCGCGACGCCAGGGGCTCCATGGCGAGGGCAAATAGGTAGGGGGATAGCGGGCAACCCTGTCGAGTACCGCGACCGATGCGGAAGCGCCCAGAGACAGCGCCGGCCACGCGGACCGAAGCCGTAACATTAGTGTAGAGGAGACGAATATATGACAGGAAGACAGGCCCTAGATTAAGGCAGGCTAACAAGGTGAACAGATACACCCAACTCACTGAATCGAAGGCTCGGTCCATGTCCGCAAGAAGGAGTGCCGCCTGTTCATCTCTAGTGCCCATGGCGTCAACCGCCGCCTGCGCCCGTCGGATATTATGCCGGGTGGCCCTGTGCGGCATGAATCCGGCCTGGTCAGGGTGGACCAGGTCAGCAATGTGAGGCAAAAGGCGGTTCGCTAGGGCCTTCGCCAAGATCTTGGCCTCGATGTTGAGGAGGGAGATCGGCCTGTAAGAGTCGTGTCGGTCCGGCGCCCTGCCCGGCTTCAAGAATACCACTATCTCGGCATGACGCCAGTCTGGCGGCAACTCGCCCCGAGCCCGTGCCGCCTCCAGGGCACTGCGAAAGTGGGGTCCCAGCTGGACGTGGAACTTTTTGTAAAATTCACTAGGATAACCGCTCGGGCCGGGCGCCTTGCCAGTGTTCAATTGGCCCAGGGCCTCCCCTAGTTCCTCAGATGTAAGCGGGGCCTCCAAGGCGGTTCTGGTCTCGTCGGGGACTGCCTGCGGGAGCAGGTCATCTAGGTATGAGGCAATCTCGTCCACCATCAAAGGATCACGAGGAGCGTATTGTGCCTCATAATAACGAGCAAAGCTAGCCGCCAGCAAATCTGGGTCGGTCATGACCGAGCCATCGTCCGTCGTGAGACCAGGCAGCACTAGGGGCTGGAAAGTCGCCTGGCACAGCCTATGCAACATGGTGCAGGACTTGTCGCCCCACTGGTACACCCTGCTGCGCGTGGCGAGCCACGCCAGTCGGGCCTCCTCGTACAGGACTGAGGCATACATCTGTTGGGCCTGTAGGAGCTGTCTCACGGCGCCCCCATCACCCCCGAGTCGACTACGCTGCTCCAGCTCCTCAACGCGGGCCGCGGCAGTCACAATGGCCTCCCGATGTTTCCGCCGAGCCGCCACACACCAAGCTATATCAACGCCCCGGAGCGTAGGCTTCAGCGCCTCCCACACAACCAGTGCGTCGACATCCCCCACCAAATTCTCGCGCCAGAAGTGGTCAATCGCCTCGCGTAAATGGGTCACATACTCCGGCCGCTGCAGCTGCCAGGAGGACATACGCCAGCGAAAAGGTTGTCGTTTAGAGGGGAGGGTCACGGTAGCTAGGACAGGGGAATGATCCGAGAGGCCTCTGGGGAGTATCACGGCATCCCTGACGCGACTCAGGCAGGCACCTGGCACAAACAAATAATCCAGTCTCGAAAAGGACCCATGCACCGCCGACACATACGTGAATGCACGCACCGCAGGGTGAAAATGCCGCCAAACATCAATCCAGCCCAGACCATTCACAGTCGCACACAATCTGGTGGGAGCGGCCGCGGGGGGGGGGGTCGGACATAACAGGAGCTCGTCTCAGGCGATCCAGGCCCACATCCATAACCTCGTTCCAATCGCCCCCCACCATGGTCAGAACCTCCGGAATCTCGTCCCACAGCGCGAACAGCCGCTCGTACAAGGCCCACTGCAGGGGGGGAGGGGCGTACACACTACCAAAAACCACTGGCTCGGAACCCAGCAGGCCCTTGATAAAGACATACCGGCCCTGAGGATCAATCCATTGTTTCTCATGAACATATGCCACCCTACGGTGTACCAGTATGGCCACCCCCCGCGACCCCCTCGTGAAGCCCGCATGATAAACCTGTTGATATCCAAACCTCTGGAGGCTAAGGGCCTTAGAACCCAGCATGTGAGTCTCCTGGAGCAGAAGCACATCCACCATCTCCCTCTTCCCCCATCGCAGCACAGCCCCTCACATTCCATGTCACCACCCGCAGAGTCTTTTGAGGAGACATAGTCACAGTATCAGCCATTATCATCACAAAGTCTAGAATCCGGCCCTCCGTCCCACCCTGGCGCCCCCCGCAAATCAACAAAAATCAAAGCCTCAGACACGTGTGGTCCCACCCCCCAGCCCATGCACTCAGCAACCCCCCCCAACCCCGAACTCCCCCAACATTAGTAACACAAGAGCCACCCCCCACACCCCACACCCACCACCCCAATACCTCAGAGAACTTTGAAGTATCTGTCGCGGCATGGAGAGACCCGGGTCCAAAACAGAGGACCCAGGGCCCGCCATACCAATGGATCCCAACAACCCAACCATGGCACACACACACCACCCCCCCCCAAACAACACTCACATCCGTGAGGGTCTGAGGCCCACAAACGGTACCCCCCGAGCCCCACAGTGTCCCCATGAAAAACAACTGGAGTCCTCCCATGGGAACCGACCGGCATACAAAAGACAGAATAGAACAGTCTCACCAGCCAAAGTAGGGCAACTCAACGTTCAGCAAAAAGAATCTAGTCCCAGCAATGTTCAGCTGGCCGCATCGGAGTGCTCCGAGTCCCTGGCACCGCCCGACTGTGATGCACTGGCGGAGGCCGACCTCTTCTTAGAGCGAGACCTCCGATGGCGGCCCTTCCTGTTCGGGCGATCTGTCCGCTCTGGCGACGATCCCTGAGACCTGCCGGGTCCAGTCCCGGCTGGGGGTGCGGCCGGAGTCGCACCGCTTCGTCGGTCCAGCGGAACACCTCCTCCGGTGAATCAAAGAAATGGGTCCGGGACTGATACACCACCCGCAGGCGGGCCGGATACAGGAGAGAGTATTGGAGCTTGAGTCCCCTCAGCTTAGCCTTAGCGTCCATGAAGGATTGTCTCTGCTGCTGCACCATCTTCGTGTAGTCCGGGAAAATCATGATGGTATGATTCTCGAAGGCGAGCGAGCCCTTGTTCCTCGCCTCCCGCAGGATAACATCCCGGTCATGGTAATTGAGCAGCCGGGCGATGACCGGCCTTGGGCGCTCACCCTCCGGCGGCCGCTGGGTCAGAGCTCTGTGGGCCCTCTCGATCACGAAGCACGTAGACAGTGCCCCTTCGGGGAGCCAGCTCTCTAGCCACTGGGTCATGAACCTCTCCATGTTGTCTTTCTCGCACCGCTCCGGAAAGCCGATGAAGCGGAGGTTGTTTCTCCGCGCGCGCCCTTCGGCATCTTCCACGCGGGCCGCCAGTGTCTTTTGAACTCCCTCCACCTCCGCCAACCGTTTCTTCAGGGCCCCAATGTCACCCTCGGTCGCTGTGATGCGGGTCTCAGCCCCGGTGATCCGCTCCACCGCGTTGCGGAGGTCCTGGCGCAGGAGCGTGACATCCGCCCCGACCGCCCCAATTTTGGCATCAAGCATGTCCCGGGACTGGGTGATGGCCGCCAGTATAGCTGCATTGTCCGGTCCAGGGCCACCGCTGCCACCGGCCGCCCCAGAACCTCCACTCGGCCCGGTGAATTTGTCGATGGGGCCATGTTTAGGCGGGCCACCTCCTCTATCCCTGGTCATGGCACACGCCGGGCAGGGCGAACAACACCCCGGGACCGTTGGGCACTGTCGCAAGTCTTGGATGGAACGGCAGCAATGAAGTCACAAAGGAGATGGCGGGCCGGTCGGCACAGATCAGGTGTCGCAAAAATCGAGGTCCCGGCGTCACCCAAGCGGGACAGGCCTCGCCCACACTCGTCACCACAAGCGGCCGTCCAAAGCTCAGAAATAAGCTGCGGCTCCGTGATCCGTGGGCAGCCGCAGCCAGCGGGCCGAGCCAAGAGCGGTGCAGCGGATGCCACCACCGTCCGCCAGTCCGTCACCGGCCGCCTCGGAGCTCAATGACCCCAGTCTCCAGCCGGCCACGAGGCCTCGCAGTGTCGTCGCCCCTCTCTGGTCACACAGGGGAAGAGTCGTCCTCTCGTAGAGCAGGAGCCAGCGGCGCCGTCCTGATCTCCAGGCGATCGTAGCTGTAAAGTTGAGCCAAGGGCGGCGCAGCGGATGCCACCTACACCCGCCAGATCGCAACCGCCACCAGGCGTCGCGAAACTCGAGGACCCCGGTCTCCGGCCGGTCACCAGGCCGCACGTCGCCGTCGCCTCCCTCCGAGCACAGGAAGGGAAGAAATGCAGGATCGACACACCAAAGTAGACAGGAGACTTCGCCAGATCGATGCCAACCACTGGGTATCAACAGTGGGCTCGGGGGCCAGGATAAATGATCGAATTAGGTCCGGGCCGGCGGGAGCTCTACAAGGCTGCGACCGCCATCTTCGCCCGCCAAGCCACGCCCCCATCTACGACTTTTAAATACTTGGGCGTACAGATATATCGGAACACCCAGGACCTTCTGGATGGTAACTTGGGCAGAGCGGTCACTGCACTTAAAACGCAAATACAATTCTGGAACACGCTACCCCTGTCGATAGCTGGGAAGGTGGCATTCACCAAAATGGTAGTACTACCCAGACTGCTGTACTTCTTCACTAATCTGCCTATCAGGGTTCCGTTGTCCTGTTTCAGGTCCCTGAACACACTACTAACGGAACTGATATGGGGTAAGGGTAGGCGCAGTGTCAGTCTGGCTAAGCTGCAACTACCCACAGACAGGAGCGGCTTGGGAGTGTCAGACCTGATTGCATACGGATACGCCTGTCAACTCCAATGGCTAGCCTACTGGCTAGCGGGACGTAATCTACACAAAATAGGCATGACCGAAATAGATAGGGATAGGGGCACTATACACAGACTGCTATTACCAGACACTAGGACACCTGCGACGGCACCCTACCTCCTGACACTAGCTATTAAGTACTGGAAGAAAGCGGTCAAATACACTAATGCAGCGACATCCTATGCACCTTCTATCCCACTACTGGGGATGCCTAACGGAAAGAACGCTCCTGGGATGGCAGCAGGCGGGAGTCACACAGGTAGGGGACTTCTTTACGGAGAATGCTATAATGACGCATGCAGACTTCGCTCATCTACATCATACCCCCGACGTATTCTTCCTGCTACACGCACAGGTCGCACGTTACATAACCTCGACATGGGCCCGGGATGGGGCGGAACCACCCACGAACTCGCTCGTTACAATGCAGTATCTGATGGGGGCGGGTAGCCACCTGACGAGGTGGTTGTCGGCTGGCATCAGAGATGGAAGGGCGACCACACTGCAACCTACTTGGGCACAATGGGAGGGGGATATAGGACATGCACTGGGAGACAAGGACTAGGAGAGAATGCTTAAGTTCCCTAAAAAAGTATCCCGCAATCCAAAATTCAAATTCAGTCAACTGATGGTAGTGCACAGGGCGTACCTAACCCCCCATACATTGCATGCTATGTTCCCAGACGCAGCGGATACATGCCCCAGATGCAAAGAGACGGACGCAGGACTGTTACACATGTTATGGGATTGCCCCAAGTTGGGATATTATTGGACAGCTCTCCATAAGACACTGGGGAAGGTGGCCCCGGGCAGACCCAACACAACGCCGCTAGACAGTTTACTAGGTATAGGTCACAAGGAGAAAAAGAGAAGCGCAACCTCCCGCTTTGCTGATTTGGCGCTATTTCTAGGGAAAAGATTGATTACAATGTGCTGGAAATCGCCCAGGCCTCAGGACCCGGAGGGCTGGCACAGCGAGGTGCTGAGATGGCGTAGGGCAGAGGGAACAGAGCTGAGAAGGGAAGAGCGTAGAGGCCTAAGGAAAACACACATATCGCTAGAATGGGAAGCGATATTAGCAGAATTTGAAGCTTGTGCGGACTCGCTAATAGAGTCGTTTCTGGGGTACAGATATATGTATGTGAAACTACTGGAGTCTCATTATGATAGAAGGAATGTGCTGGCGGGATGAACGGAGGGGGCATCAGGGAGAGTTGTGGCACATATGTCAGTGGGAATACGCACGTGAACAGAGAGAAAAGATGTTAATAGGCAAAATATACATCGCAAATGCTTAATTATGTTTGAATAGACATACGGAAACGGAGGTGTGTGATCAATAAAATGCTAAGAGTGCGAGGGAGGGGGGGGGGGTTCGAGCTTATTAATAGGGAAGCATTACAACCAAAAATAAGAAAATTGTAAAATGCTATGATAAATGCACAGATGGCACAGCCATGTAAATGACTTAGCAATGTACATGAGAAATGTCTGATTATTCTTACCAATTATTAATACAATAAAGAAATTTTCAACAAAAAAAAGAGTGGGCATACAAGAGATTTCATGGGGGTGCGAGTGGGTGTGTGAGTGGTTCTGTAGATGATATAATCAGTGATGTTATTTGAGATGTCATCAGTGATGTCACTGACCACATCATTATTGATGTAATATATGAGGCCATAAGCAGTCTATTGTGGGGCATAAGTTATAGTTAGCTCAGGTAACTATAACTGCTGAATTTCTATGGTTTTGTATGAGTGAAATCTGAGCCTAAATATAATATCTCTGTCACCTTTGTTTTATTCAGTGAATTTCTAAGATTTTTAATGATAATTCCTAACTTTAATGTTCTTGTAACTTTTGTCTTTTTTTGTGAATTTGTAAATGTTTTTTAATTTTATTTCCTAACTGTAACCTGTAACTTTTGAGAGTGTGTGTGTGAGTGGCTGTATAGGTCAGTGAGTGAGTGTGTGAGTGACTGTATGGGTCTTTGAAAGGGTATGTGAATGGCCTTGATGGTGTGAGTGGCTGTATAGGTCTGTGAGTGGGTGTGTGAGTGGCTTTATTAGTCTGTGAGTAGGTGCATGAGTGTCTGAGTCAGTGACTGAGTTGGGTGTATTAGTGAGTATGTATGTATTTAATGCTTGTTAAGCGCGGCTGTCACCCGAAAGGGTATCCTGGCGCTGAGAACGAGTGTCTGAGTGGGTCAGTAAATGAGTGTGTGAGTGTCTGAGTGGGTTTGTGAGTGCCTCTATGAGTGTGTGAGGCAGTCTCTGAGTGAGTACATGAGTGTCTAAATGAGTTTGTGAGTGGGTGTGTGAGTCTCTGAGTGAGTTTGGGAATGGGTGTGTGAGTGTCCGAGTGGGTCGGTAAGTGGGTGTGTGAGTCTCTAAGTGGGTCATTGAGACTGTGCATGAGTCTCCAAGTAGGTCTGTGAGTGGGTGTGCAAGAGTATGAGTGGTTCAGTAAGTGGGTACATGAATGTCTGAGTGGGTCTTGACTGGGTCTACATGTCTGAGTGGGTATGTAAGTAGGTGCATAATTGTCTGGAAGGGTCTGTGAGTGGGTGAATGAGTGCCTAAGTGGGTTTATGAGTGGGTGTAAGAGTGTCTGAGCGGGCCTCTGAGTGGTTGCATAAGTCTCTGAGTAGGTCTGTGGGTGGATGTTAGAGAGTATGAATGGTTCTGTAAGTGGGTGCATGAGTGTCTGAGAGGATCTGTGAGTGGGTGAATGAGTGCCTGAGTGGGTTTGTGAGTGGGTGTGAGAGTGTCTGAGTGGGTCTATGAGTGCATGAGTGCATGTGAGAGTGTCTGAGGCCTGTGAGTGAATTTATCAGTGTTTGCATGAGTCTGTCAGTAGGTATGTGAGTTCCTGAGTGTGTAAGCGAGTCTAAGTACCTGTGTGAGTGTGTCAGTAGCTGTGTCAGTGACTGAGCCACCACAGAACCGCACCTGCTCCTTTATCCAACAAGAGTCAACAGTTTTGCACAAAATATCTACTCAAGTCGAGTACTTTCTTCTGGTTAATTAGTAACTGCTACCTTGTTGGGTAAATGTCCAGTGCGTATTCTACGCTACATCTGTGCATTGAACCACAAGGAAATGTCACCAGTGACCTTGTGTGCTTTTGGCAATGTGATTGATCCTTGTGTGTCTTTATCCAGAATTCTCTGATAACATGAATGCTCCTATAGAGAAGACGAGACTACAAAGAGGTAAATCTCTACCAAACAAGGGTACTTCCTCTTAGCTATATCAAGTTAGTGCTTCTCTGTTTGGTGGAGATGACCTAATATTCCTCGGCATGAAGAATGCATCAACAAAATCGGCTGGAGACGTGCTGGGGGCTTTTGGTAGCGGTCCAAAAGGTGTGGTGATGGACGGAGCATCTGAATCAATCAAACACTCACACCCAGTCAAAAGATCTGGGTTTAATCCATCACCGTTCTTTAGCCCACTCTGCCACCCCAATTCAGACATGGCTATATACAAATCAGTCTGACCCTGTGCCTCATGGGAACAGTCCAGCCCGAACTGCCAAGCCATGTCTTCCCTGGACCGGAAACAAGCTTCAGAGGACCGGTTTCTGGCATTCCAGCCGTCTTCAGCCCGGCTTGCTTGAATCCAGTGGCAAAGTGAGCAAGGGACTCACGTCTGAGCATACCCTGCCACACTTTTGGTAAGCTGTCCATCATCCTGGCAAAATGACAACACTGGGGGAAATGGGAAAAATACAGTGGGGGAGGGGAGCCACGTGACTTCCCTTCCTGAGTCGATTTCAGCCCCGGGACCCTATCCCCCAGGGCCTGGCCAAAAGTCAATGGTGGCCGTGTGGCCCACCTCCCTGGGCTGATTTCAGCCTTGGGCCCAGCCTTGAAATGCTGGGTGCCCTGGATCCCAGCCAGGGCACCCTATCAGCACCACTGAGAACCGTGGGGGGAACTTGAATGCCCCCGTGGTCACTGCTGGCTCTCCACCTCCAGCGGGAGCCAGCATTGATCTGACACACAGAGAGCTGCTAAACATACACCTCCGAATGACAGCCAGCAGGGAAACAGACAAAAACTGTGCTCCCAGCAAGCGGGAGCGGTTTGCCAGCTCGTGCTTGCTGGGAGCAGAATTAGTGTTTGCTCTGACTTGGCGGGAGCTATCACCCCTCCTGAGGGGTGGCGGTCCCGAGGACAATTAATGGTTCCAGGAGGGGGGCTGAATGAGACCCTCCTTCTCTATGCTGGAGTCAGCCCCGGTGAGGTGGTGGTGTCCGGGGCGGTACATGGCCCGGGAGGGAGGCCACACATCCCCAACCACCCAGTATTATATATTTTATATGAGCCGATGAGATGATGGTCCCCAGGATCTCGGGGGTCCGCATGGCCCTCCAATTGTTTTTGTGCCCAATGGAGGTGCCCGGTCCCCGGATGAGCCCAGGAGGGGGGTCCGCATGGCCCAACTTCATGATGAAACATAAAACCCCGGGGAGGTGGTGGACCTTGGGATTTTGTCAAAGCCCTGGAGGGGAGTCCACATGGCCCCCTCCATTTTCATAAATAAAACCTCAGGCGGAGGTGGCCCCTGGGGCTTCAGAAGCCTTAGGAGGGGGGGTCTTCTGCATCCCGCTCCTTTTTTAAAAAAATGCCCTCTGGACCTGACCCACCCAGGGGCTATTTTCAAAACAAGCGCAAGAGCCTGTGCTTGTTTTTTGTCCGATTTTTCACGGATCTCGACACTATTGCCGCCCAAAAAGAATTTGCTTTTTTGACAAGGGTCTGGCTCAGCTCTTACTGTCCATACATGGGCCGAGCCCTGAATATTAATGCTGTGTAAATCATACAACATCTGTCACGTAAAATACAATAAAGTCTCTTCAAAATTAAACAAGTATTGGCATAGCCAATAGGTTTCGCCTTTGGGACCTGCTGCATAACTACATACTTATAAGGTCCCAAAGGCAAGACCCATTGGCTATGCCAATGCTTGTTTATATTACCTGAGTTCCGGTGGTGACTTCCCCTCTAGCTAATGTGGTTCTTGTATCTTTCGCTACGAATGTAGCAACTTTGCCCCATAAAGAATTTGCATTAAAAATCTTACATACGGATGGGTCTTCTGGTAGCCGAGTCTTAGGGTTGATTAGCAACATTTTTTATAATTTAGCATTACTGCATACCTGCGCCTGGTACACCACAGCTGCCCTTAACGATTTGAAGCAATCATAAATGAGAAAACTGAGCAATCATAAATGAGGTAATTGAGACTGTGGTAGTAGGAATTCGAAAAGTCCCCTCACATGCTCTATGGCTCCAAAGTTGAGCAAGACTGTATGTCTGGCAATCTGGCAATATATCCTCAAGAAGTGCACTGCACTGGGGCTAACACCCAAGGAGCCAAGGGGATGCTTATTAACACATCAATGCCCAGGACATTATAGGGAGCCCCTCCTGGTGCCAAACCAAACCTCCCATCAAGAGGCCCCCTGGTCACCTGAAGAATCCTGTATGTGAGATCTCGGAGAGAGCGGGGCAGTTTCATCCACCAGGGGATTCAATAAAATACCTGGAGGGTGAGTGCTGAGGGTGGGACAGTCCTAGACAAGCCTACGTACAGGGTGTGACTCTTTTAGAATCACTGATGGTGGGGCAAAATTAACAGATGTAAAACATTCCCTCAGTCAGTCATGAATACCCATAACCTAAAGAAACAGCAAGTATGTGGAATTTATTCTGGTTATTCTAAAAAAATTTCTTTATGCAGGTATTCTGCAAGCAATCCTGCGTAAAACACAACACAACCCTGATACATTTTATAAAACAGCAAATTACAGTTTTTAATCACAGTTTTCTGTGTCTATTGTCTGCGCTATTGCTCTTAATCACATGTGCTCCCCAATTTTAATTCCTACAAACAATATAAACTTGCGTTGCTAAAAAAAGAAAAAAAACACGATTAAACATCTCATAAGCCCAAGTGCTAGTAGTATGTGAAACTTGTGTCCTTTTAGTTCATTTTCGGCAATATACTCCCACTCAATAATAATAAGAAATAAAATGAGGATAACAAACTATGAACGTACATGCACTTTTGTTGTACAGATGTCTTGTGCAAATCCCCCCTTTAATGCAAAGGATTCCTTTATTTAATAAGTGTTCCTTATTTCTTTATATTGATGCAGTGCGTTGAGTGCATGGGCATCAGCCTGGTGTTCCTGCGATGGGTGAGACTGCTATAAATGATACCACTGGCTAGAGTGCGCATTGTTCAGGCTATATCAAGTGAATTTCTCATAGCATGCGGCACTTGTCAGAAATGTCCCTTGTCCCCAATATTATTTGCCGTAGCCATGGAGCCGCTGGCCTGCATACTGTGGCAAAGAGCCCCATATTGGGGCATTCCCCAAGGCGGCGACTACTATATGATATCACTAGATGCGGATGATGCACAAGTGTACTTACGCAAACCTGGAGATGTATTAATGACTTAATGGCGACTCTAGACGACTTTGGGAAACAATCAGGACTTAAACTGAACTGGACTAAGTCCTGCATTTTCACTCTTAGGAAGCAGTCATCACACAACATGATCGTACCCCATGAAGCTAGACTGACCAGGTCACACAAAACATTTAAATATCCCGGGGTCCAAGTGTAACATGATAATGATGACCTTCAGGCAGGATCCTGATGACGTCTAAACACTCCTTGCTTTTCTGGTGCGTGTTATCTTTGTCGTGAGTGGGCCGCATAGCTAGTGCCAAAATGCTTATTCTATTACAGTTACCGTATATGTGTTCCGATTCTACTGCCATGCACCTTCTTCTAAACTTGAACACAATGTTGTTGGACTTGATCTTGGGGGGCGGAAAAGAGTATCACAATGTAAGGCACAACCTACTCCTACCGATAGGTTGGGGCACCCAATTATAAATTGCACTATGCGGCGGCACATTTGCAGTAGCCGCTGCGCTGGCTTAACAGCCCTGCCAACTCAGAACTATTGCACTTAAGCGAGAGATAGGGAACGGCAGGCTAGTGGAATGGGTCTTTCCCAGTAGGCTTACTGACACACGATTGTCCAGTATTTGTGAGTTCACGCAAGCCTGTTGGATTACATTTTTGCACGTCAGAAGCGGCCTTATCCAGTGCTCTGCATCGCTCCCTCTGTCGGAGCTACCGGGTATAAAAGACATTGCTGGCACATGTGCTACATGCCCCAGTTCCCCATCTTCATCATGAATGCAGGGGACCTATATACACACAAGGCAAACCATGCACTTTTGCACAACTGATGGACACCTATGGCCTCGGAGTGGGTCTTTTTCTGACAAACGGAGCACTGGCTCATGAGCTGGCTGACACTTGAGGCTGGGAGTAGCCACAGCCAAAAGCAATACTAAACTGCCTACTAACACACAGGGGAGGGCGCCAGGCTGTATCAGCCTTCTACACCGCAATGCAAGAACATTTAGCAACAAGCACAGGCGCGCCATTAAAGAAAACAAAAACGTACGCGCGACTCGCGCTACAGAAGGAGGCAGCAGGGGGAGAGAAGACAGGAGGGGGCCTGCGCCTGTTTCCCTTCCGGGAACGAGCAGGGGCACCATATGTTTGCAAGTTAACTACATACATATGGTGTCAAAGTTCTCTCCCGCAAGTGAATCGCCAGACGTGCACGCGTTGCCATTCAAAGCAATGCAATGCGTGCACGTTTTGGCTGAAAAGGCGCATCGATGGCTAAAGGTCTTTCTCCTAAGCAGCGCATGCGTGCTGCGTAGGCGAGACCTAAAAAGTGTGTTTCTTAAACATGTGGAGGTTTTGATTTAATACATCATGTTATAGTACTGCATGGAGAAGTCCTTATTAAAAGTGATAGTTTTTAAACATAAACCAACAGTGAACTAAGCGGCCAGACAGTTGCCATGTACATCCTCTACGTGGTCCAGATTATTATAGAGCAACATTATAGTCTGATAAATCAAACACAAAAGGTATTTGTACAACTGGTATTCTCAACTCACATATTTAAAAGTGCTTTCATATGCAATAATGAAGAAAAAAATATGTGTTTGTGAAATTAGCTATTTGCTTAAGATCACACAATTTAAGCAAGGAAACTGATTTATAAAGGTGTTCAGGTTTTACTAAGCACAAATCAGCCAATAAAAGGATGTCTATTTGTCTTTCCTTTTGTTAAGGCTTTGTTGTGCCCACTTTGAGCTTTTTCCTGCAGTTTTTCTATTGCACAGATTCAACCTGAAAGTACTGGAGAGAATTACATGAGCAACAGTTACATTACATAGGTCATATTCATTGTTTATAGGCATGGGGAGATTAAGTGATTTGCTCAGAAACACAGGATGTTGAGCCAATGCCAAGACTCAACCTGGTTCCCCAGTTCCAAAGTCGGCACCTCTGGCTGGAAGGCCACATCCTTAGTAGAGGGAGAGAGTGTCAGGCAGAAGCCTCATGAAAGCTCAGCTCATTATAGGATTGAGGTTCCAACAGGACCTTGCACCGAGTCAGAGCCAGGCTTCAGGCTTGATTCAGAAAAGGGGGTGGTGATGAACAGAGTGCCTGAATTAAGCAGACCACTCTTACCCAGTCCAAAGATCAGGGCTTGATCCATCACCGTTTTTTAGCTCACTGCACCATCCCAGCTCAGAACTTGGCTATATGCAAATTAGTCTGACCCTGGCCCAGTGCATCATGGGAACAGGGCAGACCAAACTACCAAGCCAATTCTTATACTGGGAAGGAAACAAGCTACCGGGGACCGGTTTCTGGCATTTCAGCCGTCTTCGGCCCGGCTTGCTGGAATCCTGATGGTGTAATGAGCTAGGGACTCACATCTGAGTATACCCTTCCACGCTTATGGTGGACAAAAATGATTCAGAAAAGGGGGTGGTGATGAACAGAGTGTCTGAATTAAGCAGACCACTCTTACCCAGTCCAAAGATCAGGGCTTGATCCATGCCCGTTTTTTAGCTCACTGCACCATCCCAGCTCAGAACTTGGCTATATGCAAATTAGTCTGACCCTGGCCCAGTGCATCATGGGAACAGGGCAGAACAAACTACCAAGCAAATTCTTATACTGGGAAGGAAACAAGCTACCGGGGACCGGTTTCTGGCATTTCAGCCGTCTTCTGCCCGGCTTGCTTGAATCCTGATGGTGCAATGAGCTAGGGACTCACATCTGAGTATACCCTTCCACGCTTATGGTGGACAAAAATGATTCAGAAAAGGGGGTGGTGATGAACAGAGTGTCTGAATTAAGCAGACCACTCTTACCCAGTCCAAAGATCAGGGCTTGATCCATCACCATTTTTTAGCTCACTGCACCATCCCAGCTCAGAACTTGGCTATATGCAAATTAGTCTGACCCTGGCCCAGTGCATCATGGGAACAGGGCAGACCAAACTACCAAGCCAATTCTTATACTGAGAAGGAAACAAGCTACCGGGGACCGGTTTCTGGCATTTCAGCCGTCTTCGGCCCGGCTTGCTTGAATCCTGATGGTGCAATGAGCTAGGGACTCACATCTGAGTATACCCTTCCACGCTTATGGTGGACAAAAATGATTCAGAAAAGGGGGTGGTGATGAACAGAGTGTCTGAATTAAGCAGACCACTCTTACCCAGTCCAAAGATCAGGGCTTGATCCATCACCGTTTTTTAGCTTACTGCACCATCCCAGCTCAGAACTTGGCTATATGCAAATTAGTCTGACCCTGGCCCAGTGCATCATGGGAACAGGGCAGACCAAACTACCAAGCCAATTCTTATACTGAGAAGGAAACAAGCTACCGGGGACCGGTTTCTGGTATTTCAGCCATCTTCGGCCCGGCTTGCTTGAATCCTGATGGTGCAATGAGCTAGGGACTCACATCTGAGTATACCCTTCCACGCTTATGGTGGACAAAAATGATTCAGAAAAGGGTGTGGTGATGAACAGAGTGTCTGAATTAAGCAGACCACTCTTACCCAGTCCACAGATCAGGGCTTGATCCATCGCCGTTTTTTAGCTCACTGCACCATCCCAGCTCAGAACTTGGCTATATGCAAATTAGTCTGACCCTGGCCCAGTGCATCATGGGAACAGGGCAGACCAAACTACCAAGCCAATTCTTATACTGGGAAGGAAACAAGGTACCGGGGACCGGTTTCTGGCCTTTCAGCCGTCTTCGGCCCGGCTTGCTTGAATCCTGATGGTGCAATGAGCTAGGGACTCACATCTGAGTATACCCTTCCACGCTTATGGTGGACAAAAATGATTCAGAAAAGGGGGTGGTGATGAACAGAGTGTCTGAATTAAGCAGACCACTCTTACCCAGTCCAAAGATCAGGGCTTGATCCATCACCGTTTTTTAGCTCACTGCACCATCCCAGCTCAGAACTTGGCTATATGCAAATTAGTCTGACCCTGGCCCAGTGCATCATGGGATCAGGGCAGACCAAACTACCAAGCCAATTCTTATACTGGGAAGGAAACAAGCTACCGGGGACCGGTTTCTGGCATTTCAGCCGTCTTCGGCCCGGCTTGCTTGAATCCTGATGGTGCAATGAGCTAGGGACTCACATCTGAGTATACCCTTCCACGCTTATGGTGGACAAAAATGATTCAGAAAAGGGGGTGGTGATGAACAGAGTGTCTGAATTAAGCAGACCACTCTTACCCAGTCCAAAGATCAGGGCTTGATCCATCACCGTTTTTTAGCTTACTGCACCATCCCAGCTCAGATCTTGGCTATATGCAAATTAGTCGGACCCTGGCCCAGTGCATCATGGGAACAGGGCAGACCAAACTACCAAGCCAATTCTTATACTGGGAAGGAAACAAGCTACCGGGGACCGGTTTCTGGCATTTCAGCCGTCTTCGGCCCGGCTTGCTTGAATCCTGATGGTGCAATGAGCTAGGGACTCACATCTGAGTATACCCTTCCACGCTTATGGTGGACAAAAATGATTCAGAAAAGGGGTGGTGATGAACAGAGTGTCTGAATTAAGCAGACCACTCTTACCCAGTCCAAAGATCAGGGCTTGATCCATCGCCGTTTTTTAGCTCACTGCACCATCCCAGGTCAGAACTTGGCTATATGCAAATTAGTCTGACCTTGGCCCAGTGCATCATGGGAACAGGGCAGACCAAACTACCAAGCCAATTCTTATACTGGGAAGGAAACAAGCTACCGGGGACCGGTTTCTGGCATTTCAGCCGTCTTCGGCCCGGCTTGCTTGAATCCTGATGGTGCAATGAGCTAGGGACTCACATCTGAGTATACCATCCACGCTTATGGTGGACAAAAGTGATTCAGAAAAGGGGGTGGTGATGAACAGAGTATCTGAATTAAGCAGACCACTCTTACCCAGTCCAAAGATCAGGGCTTGATCTATCACCGTTTTTTAGCTCACTGCACCATCCCAGCTCAGAACTTGGCTATATGCAAAATAGTCTGACCCTGGCCCAGTGCATCATGGGATCAGGGCAGACCAAACTACCAAGCCAATTCTTATACTGGGAAGGAAACAAGCTACTGGGGACCGGTTTCTGGCATTTCAGCCGTCTTCGGCCCGGCTTGCTTGAATCCTGATGGTGCAATGAGCTAGGGACTCCCATCTGAGTATACCCTTCCACGCTTATGGTGGACAAAAATGATTCAGAAAAGGGGGTGGTGATGAACAGAGTGTCTGAATTAAGCAGACCACTCTTACCCAGTCCAAAGATCAGGGCTTGATCCATCACCGTTTTTTAGCTCACTGCACCATCCCAGCTCAGAACTTGGCTATATGCAAATTAGTCTGACCCTGGCCCAGTGCATCATTGGATCAGGGCAGACCAAACTACCAAGCCAATTCTTATACTGGGAAGGAAACAAGCTACCGGGGACCGGTTTCTGGCATTTCAGCCGTCTTCGGCCCGGCTTGCTTGAATCCTGATGGTGCAATGAGCTAGGGACTCACATCTGAGTATACCCTTCCACGCTTATGGTGGACAAAAATGATTCAGAAAAGGGGGTGGTGATGAACAGAGTGTCTGAATTAAGCAGACCACTCTTACCCAGTCCAACGATCAGGGCTTGATCCATCACCGTTTTTTAGCTCACTGCACCATCCCAGCTCAGAACTTGGCTATATGCAAATTAGTCTGACCCTGGCCCAGTGCATCATGGGAACAGGGCAGACCAAACTACCAAGCCAATTCTTATACTGGGAAGGAAACAAGCTACCGGGGACCGGTTTCTGGCATTTCAGCCGTCTTCGGCCCGGCTTGCTTGAATCCTGATGGTGCATTGAGCTAGGGACTCACATCTGAGTATACCCTTCCACGCTTATGGTGGACAAAAATGATTAAGAAAAGGGGGTGGTGATGAACAGAGTGTCTGAATTAAGCAGACCCCTCTTACCCAGTCCAAAGATCAGGGCTTGATCCATCACCGTTTTTTAGCTCACTGCGCCATCCCAGCTCAGAACTTGGCTATATGCAAATTAGTCTGACCCTGGCCCAGTGCATCATGGGAACAGGGCAGACCAAACTACCAAGCCAATTCTTATACTGGGAAGGAAACAAGCTACCGGGGACCGGTTTCTGGCATTTCAGCCGTCTTCGGCCCGGCTTGCTTGAATCCTGATGGTGCAATGAGCTAGGGACTCACATCTGAGTATACCCTTCCACGCTTATGGTGGACAAAAATGATTCAGAAAAGGGGGTGGTGATGAACAGAGTGTCTGAATTAAGCAGACCACTCTTACCCAGTCCAAAGATCAGGGCTTGATCCATCACCGTTTTTTAGCTCACTGCACCATCCCAGCTCAGAACTTGGCTATATGCAAATTAGTCTGACCCTGGCCCAGTGCATCATGGGAACAGGGCAGATCAAACTACCAAGCCAATTCTTATACTGGGAAGGAAACAAGCTACCGGGGACCGGTTTCTGGCATTTCAGCCGTCTTCGGCCCGTCTTGCTTGAATCCTGATGGTGCAATGAGCTAGGGACTCACATCTGAGTATACCCTTCCACGCTTATGGTGGACAAAAATGATTCAGAAAAGGGGGTGGTGATGAACAGAGTGTCTGAATTAAGCAGACCACTCTTACCCAGTCCAAAGATCAGGGCTTGATTCATCACCGTTTTTTAGCTCACTCCACCATCCCAGCTCAGAACTTGGCTATATGCAAATTAGTCTGACCCTGGCCCAGTGCATCATGGGAACAGGGCACACCAAACTACCAAGCCAATTCTTATACTGGGAAGGAAACAAGCTACCGGGGACTGGTTTCTGGCATTTCAGCCGTCTTCGGCCCGGCTTGCTTGAATCCTGATGGTGCAATGAGCTAGGGACTCACATCTGAGTATACCCTTCCACGCTTATGGTGGACAAAAATGATTCAGAAAAGAGGGTGGTGATGAACAGAGTGTCTGAATTAAGCAGACCAATCTTACCCAGTCCAAAGATCAGGGCTTGATCCATCACTGTTTTTTAGCTCACTGCACCATCCCAGCTCAGAACTTGGCTATATGCAAATTAGTCTTACCCTGGCCCAGTGCATCATGGGAACAGGGCAGACCAAACTACCAAGCCAATTCTTATACTGGGAAGGAAACAAGCTACCGGGGACCGGTTTCTGGCATTTCAGCCGTCTTCGGCCCGGCTTGCTTGATTCCTGATGGTACAATGAGCTAGGGACTCACATCTGAGAATACCCTTCCACGCTTATGGTAGACAAAAATGATTCAGAAAAGGGGGTGGTGATGAACAGAGTGTCTGAATTAAGCAGACCCTCTTACCCAGTCCAAAGATCAGGGCTTGATCCATCACCGTTTTTTAGCTCACTGCACCATCCCAGCTCAGAACTTGGCTATATGCAAATTAGTCTGACCCTGGCCCAGTGCATCATGGGAACAGGGCAGATCAAACTACCAAGCCAATTCTTATACTGGGAAGGAAACAAGCTACCGGGGACCGGTTTCTGGCATTTCAGCCGTCTTCGGCCCGTCTTGCTTGAATCCTGATGGTGCAATGAGCTAGGGACTCACATCTGAGTATACCCTTCCACGCTTATGGTGGACAAAAATGATTCAGAAAAGGGGGTGGTGATGAACAGAGTGTCTGAATTAAGCAGACCACTCTTACCCAGTCCAAAGATCAGGGCTTGATCCATCACCGTTTTTTAGCTCACTGTACCATCCCAGCTCAGAACTTGGCTATATGCAAATTAGTCTGACCCTGGCCCAGTGCATCATGGGAACAGGGCACACCAAACTACCAAGCCAATTCTTATACTGGGAAGGAAACAAGCTACCGGGGACCGGTTTCTGGCATTTCAGCCATCTTCGGCCCGGCTTGCTTGAATCCTGATGGTGCAATGAGCTAGGGACTCACATCTGAGTATACCCTTCCACGCTTATGGTGGACAAAAATGATTCAGAAAAGAGGGTGGTGATGAACAGAGTGTCTGAATTAAGCGGACCACTCTTACCCAGTCCAAAGATCAGGGCTTGATCCATCACCGTTTTTTAGCTCACTGCACCATCCCAGCTCAGAACTTGGCTATATGCAAATTAGTCTGACCCTGGCCCAGTGCATCATGGGAACAGGGCAGACCAAACTACCAAGCCAATTCTTATACTGGGAAGGAAACAAGCTACCGGGGACCGGTTTCTGGCATTTCAGCCGTCTTCGGCCCGGCTTGCTTGAATCCCGATGGTACAATGAGCTAGGGACTCACATCTGAGTATACCCTTCCACGCTCATGGTGGACAAAAATGATTCAGAAAAGGGGGTGGTGATGAACAGAGTGTCTGAATTAAGCAGACCCCTCTTACCCAGTCCAAAGATCAGGGCTTGATCCATCACCGTTTTTTAGCTCACTGCACCATCCCAGCTCAGAACTTGGCTATATGCAAACTAGTCTGACCCTGGCCCAGTGCATCATGGGAACAGGGCAGGCCAAACTACCAAGCCAATTCTTATACTGGGAAGGAAACAAGCTACCGGGGACCGGTTTCTGGCATTTCAGCCGTCTTCGGCCCGGCTTGCTTGAATCCTGATGGTGCAATGAGCTAGGGACTCACATCTGAGTATACCCTTCCACGCTTATGGTGGACAAAAATGATTCAGAAAAGGGGGTGGTGATGAACAGAGTGTCTGAATTAAGCAGACGACTCTTACCCAGTCCAAAGATCAGGGCTTGATCCATCACCTTTTTTTTGGTTCACTGCACCATCCCAGCTCAGAACTTGGCTATATGCAAATTAGTCTGACCCTGTCCCAGTGCTTCATGGGAACAGGGCAGATCAAACTACCAAGCCAATTCTTATACTGGAAAGGAAACAAGCTATCGGGGACCGGTTTCTGGCATTTCAGCCGTCTTCGGCCCTTCTTGCTTGAATCCTGATGGTGCAATGAGCTAGGGACTCACATCTGAGTATACCCTTCCACGCTTATGGTGGACAAAAATGATTCAGAAAAGGGGGTGGTGATGAACAGAGTGTCTGAATTAAGCAGACCACTCTTACCCAGTCCAAAGATCAGGGCTTGATCCATCACCGTTTTTTAGCTCACTGTACCATCCCAGCTCAGAACTTGGCTATATGCAAATTAGTCTGACCCTGGCCCAGTGCATCATGGGAACAGGGCAGACCAAACTACCAAGCCAATTCTTATACTGGGAAGGAAACAAGCTACCGGGGACCGGTTTCTGGCATTTCAGCCGTCTTCGTGTTATCCTCTCCGTCCTCAGGATCAGCTTGTGGTAATAGTAGGCCACCTCCAGATCTATCCAAGCCCAGAATGCTGTAAAAGCCGTGGGCTAGAGAAAGATCAGGTGAGGGCAAAAATAATAAACAGGGAGGATAGGATGGGGACAGCTGGGAGGGAGAGCTGTGAAGACAGAACAAACACAGGATTGGTGTCACTTCTATATGTATACACTATAATCACAATACCACTCAACCTCTGCCCCGCTATACCTGTATATAGAACGCTGACTGCCTGAACTCAGAAGATGCCTCTCTATACTGAGATTACGTAAATCAGCCTGTTCTTGCCTTCCCCTGTAAAATAGAAAGCACGATAGTAAAACACCCCTCCTATGAACCTGCCCTAAAGAGTATTGATATGAGGGAAAGAAAACCACACTACGTACCCTACTCTTGCTCTTCAGAGCCCTGAAGAAAACAGTTATCCAAGTCTATGAATGTGTAGAAGGTCAGCAGTTAAACAGTTACTCTCCCACAACGGAAAAGGAAAGGGTTACGTCACCCACAAATAATGGAGACAAAAGTTACCTGATGTTCTTGAAGTACTAGGCGGTAACCTCCGTTTCTCGTCAAAGGAATATAATAATGAAGACCCTCTGCAATAGCCGATGCAAGAAGGCTTTCCAACAGAGGGTCTTTATAAAGTAAAGGTAAACTACTGTTTCCTCCGCAATAGCCGATGCAAGAAGGCTCGCCAACGGAGGAAACAGAAATAAGCAAAATAACGCGTTTACTCCGCAAGAGCCCTTGACCAGGCTCGCCAACGGAGTAAACAGGACTGAGCACAAAACACCGCTTGTGCTCCGCAAGAGCCTGCGACAAGGCTCGCCAACGGAAAATAGATCGGAAACAGTAAGGTCCGTAACGCAACAGCTGTCCTCCGCAATTGCCGACGGCAAGGCACTCCAACGGAGGACAGGACGGAGTTGAAGAGTCGGTAAGCACTCACCAACCGGCCTCGAACACCACACCAGCACCGAACAAGCTTCACAGCAAAGTCGCCAGGAATAACAAGGAACAGGAACCGGAATATCCGACAACGGCTCCCGGACGCCTCCTCTTATTTATGCTCCGCCTCCTTCCGCTAAGCCTTCTGGGAAATGTAGTTTTCCCCATCGTTGTTCACTGGTTCCATGAGGCGCGATAACACCTGACAGTACATCCCCCCTCACCTAGAGCGCCGAAGGGGACCGGGACGCTCAGGGAAACGGCGATGATACGCAGACACCAATCGCGGTGCATGTACTCCCGATGCGGGTTCCCACGAATTTTCCTCGGGACCGTAACCTTTCCACGCCACCAGATATCGAAGGCCACGACCCCGCCACCTGGAGTCCAGAATCCCCTCCACCTCGTATTCCAGACCATCAGAAACCAGCAAGGGAGGTGGGAGGCGCCGTACCACAGCAGCGGCTGGCTTGAGTAGGGATACATGAAATACCGGATGAATGCGGAGATGTCTCGGCAACTGCAACTTCACCGCCACGGGATTGATGCACTGCACCACACGAAAGGGACCAATGTACCGTGGGTTAAACACACTGTAGTGCCGGAATCGGATGTTCCTGGTAGACAGCCATACCCAATCCCCCACGCAATACACCGGACCGGGACGACGTCTTTTGTCAGCCGTGTTCTTATAAGCCAATTTGGAGGACTTCAGAGAGGTTTGTGCCTGCACCAGTATTCTCTTGAGTTGAGACACCCTTCTGGCCGCCTCGGGTACGTTCTCCTCTCTATATGGCTGGACAAAAGGGAGAAAACGGGGATGATGCCCGTACGTGCAATAAAACGGCGACACTCTCGTAGCTGAATGGGTAGCATTGTTGTATGCCACCTCTGCGAGCCAAAGATGCTCCACCCAATCCTTCTTTTCCTGGGAAACATAGCAGCGCAAGAATTGCTTCAATGTTTGATTGAGTCTTTCCGTCTGGCCATCGGTCTGGGGATGGAAGCTCGTGGACAACGCTGTCTTGATGTGGAGAGAGGAGCACCATGCCTTCCAAAACTGGGCCGTAAACTGAGAACCTCTATCCGACACTATGATTGAAGGTAACCCATGCAGACGAACAATATGTCTCATAAGAAGCTGTGCCAATTGACCTGCTGTCGGTATCTGTGGACATGCAATGAAGTGACCCATCTTTGTTAGGTAATCAATGACCACCAACACAGTGGTGCAACCCTGATCCCTTGGAAGACCGACCACAAAATCCAAAGAAATACAGTCCCAAGGAGTAGAAGGAGTAGGCATGGGCTGCAATAAACCTGCAGGCCTCCGATGGTCTGACTTAGCGCGAGCACAAACGTCACATTCCGTCACCCATTTCCGTACATCCCCCTTAATCGTAGGCCACCAACATCTACGCTGAATCAGTTCCAGAGTCTTTTCCACTCCAACATGTCCCGCACTGGGTGACGCATGACACCACTCATATATTTGTTTACGCAAGGTTTCAGTGGGTACCAGCATCTGCCCTTGTTTGATAGGAAAGCCATGTAGTAATTGCCATTCAGGATGTGACTGCAACCATCTTTTCCACTGATTCGTCCTGATTCCATATCGTATTCCTTGTAGAAAGGCATCAGGTTGAATGCCACAAACCACTTTAACAGGGTCCACTATCGATGTTTCTGCTCTGGCCTCCGAGTCCTTAGTAGATGATTGGCGCGACAAGGCATCCGCCTTACGATTGTCTGCCCCAGGCCTGAAGGTTATAATGAAATTATATCCTGAAAAGAAAAGCATCCACCTCAATTGTCTGGGGGTCAAATGTCTGGCTGCCGACATGAACTGTAGGTTGCGGTGATCGGTATAAACTGTCACCACGTGTTTTGCCCCCATAAGGAAATGTCTCCACTCAGTGAAGGCCTGCTTGATAGCTAAGAGCTCTTTCTCGGCTATGCAATAGTTACGTTCTGCCCCCGTGAGTTTATGTGACATGAACGCCACTGGATGCAATTGTCCGGTGGTATCGTTTCTCTGGGAAAGGATGGCTCCTGTTGCTACCTCTGATGCGTCTGCCTCTACTATGAATGGGGCATCAGTATTGGGATGTGTCAAGATCGGTGCAGTGACAAAGGCTTCCTTTAAAGCAGCAAACGCCTCCTGAGCCCTCATATCCCACAGGAATCCTTGGTCTTTTTTCAACAGCCTAGTTATGGGAGCTACTACTTTCGAGAATTGATGAATGAAACGCCTATAGAAATTGGCAAATCCGAGGAAGCATTGGACGTCCTTGATGTTTCGAGGACTTGGCCAATCTCTTACTGCTTGCACCTTCCTCGCCGCCATTTCCTGTCCCTGAGGGGTAAGCATAACCCCCAAAAACTCAACCGTAGTAACATGAAAGTCACATTTGGACAGTTTACAAAAAAGGAGATTATCCTGTAGTATCCTCAAGACCGACTTGACATGCTGGATATGCATGTCCTCGGATTCTGAGTAGATGAGGATATCATCTATGTACACGATGACGTGCCTGTCCAAAATCTCTCGCAACACGTCGTTTAGGAAAAACTGGAATGCGGCAGGGGCATTGCAGAGCCCGAAGGGCATGACCAGGTATTCGAATAACCCATACCTGGTCTGGAATGCTGTCTTCCATTCATCCCCTGCCCGCATTCTCACCAGGTGATACGCACCCTTTAGATCTAACTTGGTAAACACCCTGGCTTTCTTTACCTGTTCCAGTAAGACGTGTATCAATGGCAACGGGTACCTGTTCTTAATCGTAACCGCGTTGAGTGCTCGAAAGTCTACACAGGCTCTCAAATCCCCATTAGCCTTAGGGATGAAAAACAAAGGGGATGCCGCTGGGGATCTTGAGGGACGAATGAAACCCAATTCTAACAACTTGTCGAGATAGGTTCTCAAGTAGACGTTCTCTGGCTCTGTTAATGCATACAACCGTCCCTTAGGAATCACCGCCCCTGGAACCAACTCGATTTGGCAATCATAAGGCCTATGTGGGGGCAATTCTTCCGCTCTTACTTCGTCAAACACCCCTGCAAAGTCCTGATATGCCCTTGGGAGAATTACTGCCTTTTCAGCGGCCGTGGCTATGAAACCCCCACCTGCTAAAGCAAACGAAGGACATTGTGCGTATTTAAAGCAATGCTCTACACAATATGCAGAAGTCATGGTTATATCACCGGTTTCCCAATTGATATCAGGATTGTGCCTTTTCAGCCAGGGAATACCCAAAATCACCCCATACTGTGGTGCCTTGATAATGCTGAAAGACACTTGTTCTCGATGACCATTGAATCTCATTTCAGTTAAAGATGTTTGGTAACTAATGGGTCCTGTGTTTAATTTTCTCCCATCTACTGCAAACACATCCGTTCCGTCTTCCTTGGGGATTAATGGGATCCCTAACCTTTCGGCTTCTTTTACATCCATGAAAAACCCCGTAGCCCCGGAATCTACCATGGCTTGTGTATGTACCTCAACCAGACCTATCATAAGGACTATCTTGATAAACAAATGTTGTGCTCCTACCACCATACTCAACATGGAAGGGACCATACTCTGACTCCAAGGGACCCCTTCATCACCCCCGGAGCTCTTCAGTTTTCCGCCGGTTTCTCAGAGGCCGCTGACACCCCCCTATTTAAGCGAAACTTAGAAAATTTAGGCTTGACAGGACATTCCCTAACATAATGACCTTTTTTGCCACAATAAAGGCAAAGGCCCATCTTGCGCCTTTGTTCTTTTTCGGTGGAGGTCAAAGCAGCGCGAACTGCTCCAATATCCATTGGCTCAGATACATGTGAGACCGAACTATCAGAGGTCTTTACTGTCATGGAAGAGGGAACGGGACGATTTTTTGTTCCACCACCCCCTTTACGATTCTTCATTCTATGGTCTAACCTTAATACTAAATTAATCAGGTCTTCACAGGTCACTGGTTGCGGGTCTATTTG
Source organism: Lissotriton vulgaris (assembly GCF_964263255.1). Classification (NCBI taxonomy): domain Eukaryota; kingdom Metazoa; phylum Chordata; class Amphibia; order Caudata; family Salamandridae; genus Lissotriton; species Lissotriton vulgaris. The sequence continues at coordinate 1,380,311,096 of NC_141696.1, read as the reverse complement.
AGCAATAATGTCCTGCATCTCATCGGTTAGCCCTTGATGAAAGATAGACGCTTGTTTGGCCTCAGGCCACTTGGTTTCAGCCACTAAGCGTCTAAAAGTATTCAAGTAGGTTACCAGGTCTTGGTTCCCTTGACGCAGGCCTAATAGTTCCTTATCTGCCGTGTAGGTATCTGCCCTCCTATCGAACACCTTAGTAAATTCTGTTTGGAAGGCGTCCCAATCATGTAACATAGGGTCGTTTTTTCGCACCAGGGGAACCGCCCATTGAGCCGCCTCTCCTACTAAATACGATATGACAAACGCCACCTTTGACTGGTTGGTAGGGAAGGACCGAGGTTTACAAGAAAAATGCATTAATACTTGTGTCATAAATACTTGCACTGATCCAGCATCACCATTGAACCTTTCGGGAGTGGCTAACGGAATGCTGGGAGGTATCTCCACCACGACTGACCCTGCAGTACCCGACCCTGAAGCCCCAGCGCTAAAGGGGTTTTTCTGAATGGTATCCAAACGATTCCTTAATTCCGTACTCTCTTGTCTAGATGCTATCAATTCAGATTGCACCACGACCAATGCTGCCATCACCTCGTCCAAAGTAGCCATGACCCTAAACTGATCGGGAGGACTAATTTGCTTGGGTCGGATATTCTGTTATCCTCTCCGTCCTCAGGATCAGCTTGTGGTAATAGTAGGCCACCTCCAGATCTATCCAAGCCCAGAATGCTGTAAAAGCCGTGGGCTAGAGAAAGATCAGGTGAGGGCAAAAATAATAAACAGGGAGGATAGGATGGGGACAGCTGGGAGGGAGAGCTGTGAAGACAGAACAAACACAGGATTGGTGTCACTTCTATATGTATACACTATAATCACAATACCACTCAACCTCTGCCCCGCTATACCTGTATATAGAACGCTGACTGCCTGAACTCAGAAGATGCCTCTCTATACTGAGATTACGTAAATCAGCCTGTTCTTGCCTTCCCCTGTAAAATAGAAAGCACGATAGTAAAACACCCCTCCTATGAACCTGCCCTAAAGAGTATTGATATGAGGGAAAGAAAACCACACTACGTACCCTACTCTTGCTCTTCAGAGCCCTGAAGAAAACAGTTATCCAAGTCTATGAATGTGTAGAAGGTCAGCAGTTAAACAGTTACTCTCCCACAACGGAAAAGGAAAGGGTTACGTCACCCACAAATAATGGAGACAAAAGTTACCTGATGTTCTTGAAGTACTAGGCGGTAACCTCCGTTTCTCGTCAAAGGAATATAATAATGAAGACCCTCTGCAATAGCCGATGCAAGAAGGCTTTCCAACAGAGGGTCTTTATAAAGTAAAGGTAAACTACTGTTTCCTCCGCAATAGCCGATGCAAGAAGGCTCGCCAACGGAGGAAACAGAAATAAGCAAAATAACGCGTTTACTCCGCAAGAGCCCTTGACCAGGCTCGCCAACGGAGTAAACAGGACTGAGCACAAAACACCGCTTGTGCTCCGCAAGAGCCTGCGACAAGGCTCGCCAACGGAAAATAGATCGGAAACAGTAAGGTCCGTAACGCAACAGCTGTCCTCCGCAATTGCCGACGGCAAGGCACTCCAACGGAGGACAGGACGGAGTTGAAGAGTCGGTAAGCACTCACCAACCGGCCTCGAACACCACACCAGCACCGAACAAGCTTCACAGCAAAGTCGCCAGGAATAACAAGGAACAGGAACCGGAATATCCGACAACGGCTCCCGGACGCCTCCTCTTATTTATGCTCCGCCTCCTTCCGCTAAGCCTTCTGGGAAATGTAGTTTTCCCCATCGTTGTTCACTGGTTCCATGAGGCGCGATAACACCTGACACTTCGGCCCGGCTTGCTTGAATCCTGATGGTGCAATGAGCTAGGGACTCACATCTGAGTATACCCTTCCACGCTTATGGTGGACAAAAATGATTCAGAAAAGGGGGTGGTGATGAACAGAGTGTCTGAATTAAGCAGACCACTCTTACCCAGTCCAAAGATCAGGGCTTGATCCATCACCGTTTTTTAGCTCACTGCACCATCCCAGCTCAGAACTTGGCTATATGCAAATTAGTCTGACCCTGGCCCAGTGCATCATGGGAACAGGGCAGACCAAACTACCAAGCCAATTCTTATACTGGGAAGGAAACAAGCTACCGGGGACCGGTTTCTGGCATTTCAGCCGCCTTCGGCCCGGCTTGCTTGAATCCTGATGGTGCAATGAGCTAGGGACTCACATCTGAGTATACCATCCACGCTTATGGTGGACAAAAATGATTCAGAAAAGGGGGTGGTGATGAACAGAGTATCTGAATTAAGCAGACCAATCTTACCCAGTCCAAAGATCAGGGCTTGATCTATCACCGTTTTTTAGCTCACTGCACCATCCCAGCTCAGAACTTGGCTATATGCAAAATAGTCTGACCCTGGCCCAGTGCATCATGGGATCAGGGCAGACCAAACTACCAAGCCAATTCTTATACTGGGAAGGAAACAAGCTACCGGGGACCGGTTTCTGGCATTTCAGCCGTCTTCGGCCCGGCTTGCTTGAATCCTGATGGTGCAATGAGCTAGGGACTCACATCTGAGTATACCCTTCCACGCTTATGGTGGACAAAAATGATTCAGAAAAGGGGGTGGTGATGAACAGAGTGTCTGAATTAAGCAGACCACTCTTACCCAGTCCAAAGATCAGGGCTTGATCCATCACCGTTTTTTAGCTCACTGCACCATCCCAGCTCAGAACTTGGCTATATGCAAATTAGTCTGACCCTGGCCCAGTGCATCATGGGATCAGGGCAGACCAAACTACCAAGCCAATTCTTATACTGGGAAGGAAACAAGCTACCGGGGACCGGTTTCTGGCATTTCAGCCGTCTTCGGCCCGGCTTGCTTGAATCCTGATGGTGCAATGAGCTAGGGACTCACATCTGAGTATACCCTTCCACGCTTATGGTGGACAAAAATGATTCAGAAAAGGGGGTGGTGATGAACAGAGTGTCTGAATTAAGCAGACCACTCTTACCCAGTCCAACGATCAGGGCTTGATCCATCACCGTTTTTTAGCTCACTGCACCATCCCAGCTCAGAACTTGGCTATATGCAAATTAGTCTGACCCTGGCCCAGTGCATCATGGGAACAGGGCAGACCAAACTACCAAGCCAATTCTTATACTGGGAAGGAAACAAGCTACCGGGGACCGGTTTCTGGCATTTCAGCCGTCTTCGGCCCGGCTTGCTTGAATCCTGATGGTGCATTGAGCTAGGGACTCACATCTGAGTATACCCTTCCACGCTTATGGTGGACAAAAATGATTAAGAAAAGGGGGTGGTGATGAACAGAGTGTCTGAATTAAGCAGACCCCTCTTACCCAGTCCAAAGATCAGGGCTTGATCCATCACCGTTTTTTAGCTCACTGCGCCATCCCAGCTCAGAACTTGGCTATATGCAAATTAGTCTGACCCTGGCCCAGTGCATCATGGGAACAGGGCAGACCAAACTACCAAGCCAATTCTTATACTGGGAAGGAAACAAGCTACCGGGGACCGGTTTCTGGCATTTCAGCCGTCTTCGGCCCGGCTTGCTTGAATCCTGATGGTGCAATGAGCTAGGGACTCACATCTGAGTATACCCTTCCACGCTTATGGTGGACAAAAATGATTCAGAAAAGGGGGTGGTGATGAACAGAGTGTCTGAATTAAGCAGACCACTCTTACCCAGTCCAAAGATCAGGGCTTGATCCATCACCGTTTTTTAGCTCACTGCACCATCCCAGCTCAGAACTTGGCTATATGCAAATTAGTCTGACCCTGGCCCAGTGCATCATGGGAACAGGGCAGATCAAACTACCAAGCCAATTCTTATACTGGGAAGGAAACAAGCTACCGGGGACCGGTTTCTGGCATTTCAGCCGTCTTCGGCCCGTCTTGCTTGAATCCTGATGGTGCAATGAGCTAGGGACTCACATCTGAGTATACCCTTCCACGCTTATGGTGGACAAAAATGATTCAGAAAAGGGGGTGGTGATGAACAGAGTGTCTGAATTAAGCAGACCACTCTTACCCAGTCCAAAGATCAGGGCTTGATTCATCACCGTTTTTTAGCTCACTCCACCATCCCAGCTCAGAACTTGGCTATATGCAAATTAGTCTGACCCTGGCCCAGTGCATCATGGGAACAGGGCACACCAAACTACCAAGCCAATTCTTATACTGGGAAGGAAACAAGCTACCGGGGACCGGTTTCTGGCATTTCAGCCGTCTTCGGCCCGGCTTGCTTGAATCCTGATGGTGCAATGAGCTAGGGACTCACATCTGAATATACCCTTCCACGCTTATGGTGGACAAAAATGATTCAGAAAAGAGGGTGGTGATGAACAGAGTGTCTGAATTAAGCAGACCACTCTTACCCAGTCCAAAGATCAGGGCTTGATCCATCACTGTTTTTTAGCTCACTGCACCATCCCAGCTCAGAACTTGGCTATATGCAAATTAGTCTTGCCCTGGCCCAGTGCATCATGGGAACAGGGCAGACCAAACTACCAAGCCAATTCTTATACTGGGAAGGAAACAAGCTACCGGGGACCGGTTTCTGGCATTTCAGCCGTCTTCGGCCCGGCTTGCTTGAATCCTGATGGTACAATGAGCTAGGGACTCACATCTGAGAATACCCTTCCACGCTTATGGTGGACAAAAACTGATTCAGAAAAGGGGGTGGTGATGAACAGAGTGTCTGAATTAAGCAGACCCTCTTACCCAGTCCAAAGATCAGGGCTTGATCCATCACCGTTTTTTAGCTCACTGCACCATCCCAGCTCAGAACTTGGCTATATGCAAATTAGTCTGACCCTGGCCCAGTGCATCATGGGAACAGGGCAGACCAAACTACCAAGCCAATTCTTATACTGGGAAGGAAACAAGCTACGGGGGACTGGTTTCTGGCATTTCAGCCGTCTTCGGCCCGGCTTGCTTGAATCCTGATGGTGCAATGAGCTAGGGACTCACATCTGAGTATACCCTTCCACGCTTATGGTGGACAAAAATGATTCAGAAAAGGGGGTGGTGATGAACAGAGTGTCTGAATTAAGCAGACCACTCTTACCCAGTCCAAAGATCAGGGCTTGATCCATCACCGTTTTTTAGCTCACTGCACCATCCCAGCTCAGAACTTGGCTATATGCAAATTAGTCTGACCCTGGCCCAGTGCATCATGGGAACAGGGCAGATCAAACTACCAAGCCAATTCTTATACTGGGAAGGAAACAAGCTACCGGGGACCGGTTTCTGGCATTTCAGCCGTCTTCGGCCCGTCTTGCTTGAATCCTGATGGTGCAATGAGCTAGGGACTCACATCTGAGTATACCCTTCCACGCTTATGGTGGACAAAAATGATTCAGAAAAGGGGGTGGTGATGAACAGAGTGTCTGAATTAAGCAGACCACTCTTACCCAGTCCAAAGATCAGGGCTTGATCCATCATCGTTTTTTAGCTCACTGTACCATCCCAGCTCAGAACTTGGCTATATGCAAATTAGTCTGACCCTGGCCCAGTGCATCATGGGAACAGGGCACACCAAACTACCAAGCCAATTCTTATACTGGGAAGGAAACAAGCTACCGGGGACCGGTTTCTGGCATTTCAGCCGTCTTCGGCCCGGCTTGCTTGAATCCTGATGGTGCAATGAGCTAGGACTCACATCTGAGTATACCCTTCCACGCTTATGGTGGACAAAAATGATTCAGAAAAGAGGGTGGTGATGAACAGAGTGTCTGAATTAAGCAGACCACTCTTACCCAGTCCAAAGATCAGGGCTTGATCCATCACCGTTTTTTAGCTCACTGCACCATCCCAGCTCAGAACTTGGCTATATGCAAATTAGTCTGACCCTGGCCCAGTGCATCATGGGAACAGGGCAGACCAAACTACCAAGCCAATTCTTATACTGGGAAGGAAACAAGCTACCGGGGACCGGTTTCTGGCATTTCAGCCGTCTTCGGCCCGGCTTGCTTGAATCCTGATGGTACAATGAGCTAGGGACTCACATCTGAGTATACCCTTCCACGCTTATGGTGGACAAAAATGATTCAGAAAAGGGGGTGGTGATGAACAGAGTGTCTGAATTAAGCAGACCCCTCTTACCCAGTCCAAAGATCAGGGCTTGATCCATCACCGTTTTTTAGCTCACTGCACCATCCCAGCTCAGAACTTGGCTATATGCAAACTAGTCTGACCCTGGCCCAGTGCATCATGGGAACAGGGCAGGCCAAACTACCAAGCCAATTCTTATACTGGGAAGGAAACAAGCTACCGGGGACCGGTTTCTGGCATTTCAGCCGTCTTCGGCCCGGCTTGCTTGAATCCTGATGGTGCAATGAGCTAGGGACTCACATCTGAGTATACCCTTCCACGCTTATGGTGGACAAAAATGATTCAGAAAAGGGGGTGGTGATGAACAGAGTGTCTGAATTAAGCAGACCACTCTTACCCAGTCCAAAGATCAGGGCTTGATCCATCACCGTTTTTTAGCTCACTGCACCATCCCAGCTCAGAACTTGGCTATATGCAAATTAGTCTGACCCTGGCCCAGTGCTTCATGGGAACAGGGCAGATCAAACTACCAAGCCAATTCTTATACTGGAAAGGAAACAAGCTACCGGGGACCGGTTTCTGGCATTTCAGCCGTCTTCGGCCCTTCTTGCTTGAATCCTGATGGTGCAATGAGCTAGGGACTCACATCTGAGTATACCCTTCCACGCTTATGGTGGACAAAAATGATTCAGAAAAGGGGGTGGTGATGAACAGAGTGTCTGAATTAAGCAGACCACTCTTACCCAGTCCAAAGATCAGGGCTTGATCCATCATCGTTTTTTAGCTCACTGTACCATCCCAGCTCAGAACTTGGCTATATGCAAATTAGTCTGACCCTGGCCCAGTGCATCATGGGAACAGGGCAGACCAAACTACCAAGCCAATTCTTATATTGGGAAGGAAACAAGCTACCGGGGACCGGTTTCTGGCATTTCAGCCGTCTTCGGCCCGGCTTGCTTGAATCCTGATGGTGCAATGAGCTAGGGACTCACATCTGAGTATACCCTTCCACGCTTATGGTGGACAAAAATGATTCAGAAAAGGGGGTGGTGATGAACAGAGTGTCTGAATTAAGCAGACCACTCTTACCCAGTCCAAAGATCAGGGCTTGATCCATCACCGTTTTTTAGCTCACTGCACCATCCCAGCTCAGAACTTGGCTATATGCAAATTAGTCTGACCCTGGCCCAGTGCATCATGGGAACAGGGCAGACCAAACTACCAAGCCAATTCTTATACTGGGAAGGAAACAAGCTACCGGGGACCGGTTTCTGGCATTTCAGACGTCTTCGGCCCGGCTTGCTTGAATCCTGATGGTGCAATGAGCTAGGGACTCACATCTGAGTATTCCCTTCCACGCTTATGGTGGACAAAAATGATTCAGAAAAGGGGGGTGGTGATGAACAGAGTGTCTGAATTAAGCAGACCACTCTTACCCAGTCCAAAGATCAGGGCTTGATCCATCACCGTTTTTTAGCTCACTGCACCATCCCAGCTCAGAACTTGGCTATAGGCTTCAGGCTTGAGCATGGCTTGGGCCTTCAGTGGCTTGCCCACCTCTACCAAGTAGGAATGAACCTATGCAGTAACGTTATCTAAATTATACAGCAATAAATGCATCTTGTTGCGATAGAAAGAACGTTTTAGTGAAATATGCAACATTTGCATATTATATGGAAATGATGTGGCAAATGTAGTAAATTTATAATTACATAATTACTTCATTATTATCATGTTTAATATGGTCCTGCATTGCCACCTCAGGGTTCGGGTGACTTTGACAAACCACTCGGCATCACGCCTTTTGGTTTATGATAAAGCAACTAAACGAATGGTAATACTGTAAATTCTATTTATCAAAAACCTTTGGTTTCTACACACAAAGTATTAAACTAGGTGTGAGTTTTGACGATCTGTCAGAATAAATCACTTTTATTTTTCATGCATTTTTTTCAAAAGTTTTTTTGTTGGTTACGATTTACCAAAGTCCGCAAAATATATAAGGAACACACAATACAAAAAACAATTTCATAAAAATGACATTTTCATAAAATACACACTGGTAAGAAGAACTTTCATACGTTGTTAATGAACATCAGCACTCCAATCTCACACTCTCAAACATACCATACATGACATATCACTATTTACAATTGAATGTCACAAAAACAGTTAGATTACACCAAAGAAACTTATTTGGTTGAATTAGTGATTTTTAACCATATCAAATGATTGTCTACTAGATTATGCTCTTAAGGTGTAGAAAAGCTTTTCTACACCTTGACAGATCGTCAAAACTCACAACTAGTTTAATTCTTTGTGTGTAGAAACCAAAGGTTTTTGATAAATAGAATTTACAGTATTGGCATTCGTTTAGTTGCTTTGGTATTGAGAGGCTTGGCCTTACTGTGGGAAGCCCACACCCAGTGTTGTTTTTCCATTTCTTCTGGTTTATGATGTCACTAGAACCCCTCGGTGGCAATATTGCACCATGTAAAATAGTTATGTATTCTCTCTCTATGAAAATAAATGGGGCACATCAACACATTTAGAGTAACTGCAGTAATAAAACGCACATTCATGCATTACTACAATAGAAAGGATAATTTCAGGTTTATCACCATGGTGTTGCAAAATTGATCTGAGAAAAACAGTTTCTACTGCCTCACAGATTGCATCTAACAAAAACTTTACACAGGCATTTGCAGATGTGTAGAGTGTAATACTCTAATACAATTACTAAGGGAGAAATGTGTATCATAACTCACTATCTTATCTTAAGAGAGACTTGTATAGCGCTCTGTCACCATAGGTTTCCTGGCGCTGGGTGGTACTGAGAGATGTAGAGAGGGGGAGATAGCCAGACTGTGTAAAAAGATTGGTTTTAAGAAGTTTTCTGAATTCCAGCAGAGACATGGAGGATTTGAGAGATAACGGCAACTGGTTCCAGAGATTGAGAGCCAGATGAGCAAATCTGCAACCACCATATTTTTTGAGTTTGATTGGGACTGCGGTCAGAAGTTGACGGTGGGAGGACCGAAGGTTGCGTGCCGGACGGTAAGGAGTCACTAGGGACTTTAGAAAGACGGGGGACGTACCAGTCACAGCTTTGTAGGTCAGGCAGCCGATCTTAAATGCAGCTCTCTGTTCAACCGGCAACCAGTGGAGTTTACAGAGTAGTGGTTTTGCAGACTGCCACTTCGGGGTCTTAAAGGCTAGTCGGGCCACCTGATTCTGCACAACTTGCAGCCTATGTAGCAGATATTTCGGTAGGCCATGATACAAGGAGTTGGAAAAATCCAGGCGGGAGAGCACAAGGGCGATCAAAACTTGTATCAGGGCTTCAGGCGAGAGTAGGTGGGAAACTTTCCTGATTCTCCGAAGCTGAAACATACACGAGGATACGACTGCACCAACCTGAGGCTTGAGGGAGAGCTCTGAGTCTATGATAACCGCCAGGCTCTTTGCCGATTTAGCCGGGATAGTTGGGGAGCCCAGCTCTGTAGGCCAAAACTGTGGGCCCCAATGAATGAAGCTACTGCTAGGGAGAATTAGCTCAGTCTTCCCTGGATTCAGCTTGAGCTGATTGAGGTTCATCCATTGCTCGATATGTAACATGACCGCCTGACAGTCGAGAGCTGCATTAGGGGTGTTAAGAGGAAAGATGATTTGCAGGTCGTCTGCATAATTGAAGACGGTAATGTCCCAGCTCTTCAGGGAATGGATGAGCGGGCGAAGATAAAGATTAAAAAGCAGGGGAGACAGAGAGGAACCCTGAGGCACTCCACAGATGAATGGTTCCCTAGTAGCCGCGAAAGGACCCAGGTGAACAGCCTGGGTTCTGCCTGTCAAGAAGGATTTAATCCAGACCAGAGCCGAGCCTCGGATACCGGCTTGCTCGACACAGTGGAGAAGGATGTTATGGTCCACCGTGTCGAACGCTGCCGACAAATCCAGAAGGATCAGAGCCTGAGGAGACCCTTTGTCGGCGTTGCTCATGAGAGAGTCCATAACCGCTAAGATCACAGCCTCAGTAGAGTGGGCAGGACTGAAGCCAGCTTGGTTAGGCTCAAGGTAGCCAGAGGACTCGATGAACTGAGAGAGGCAGCAGGTGACATGTGCCTCCAAGATCTTAGAAAAATAAGGCAGGAGAGAAATAGGCCGATAGTTGGCAAGGTCCTCTGGGTTGGCTCCGGTTTTTTTCAGCAATGGTACCAAGGCAGCTTCCTTGAAGGAGTTGGGTACGATGCTGGCCTCAAGAGAGGTGTTTAGTAGAGGCAAGATGCAGTTGGGCAGAGCCAAGCAAATGTCCCAGAAGACAGAGGGAGGGCAGCAATCATTGGGGGAGCCAGATTTGACTCGGGAGGCAAGTTTGGCGAGGGAAGGAGAGTCGAGGAGGGGAAAGTGTGACAGTGAGCATGGGTTACCAAGGGAGGGGACAAGTGGAGCAGCAGGGGGGGCGGGGGGGATAGTGTTCTTGATCTTAATGATCTTTTCAGTGAAAAAGCTATTTAGAGCATCACAGGATTGTTGGGTGGGGACCTGGGAAGGGAGAGTTCTGGCATCAGACGTCAACTCGCCCATAATTCTGAATATTTCCTTGGACTTATTGGGGGCGACAGAGATTCTTTCGGAGCAGTATGAAGATTTCGCAGCTATAATTGCACTTTTGTATATTTTTCGTGCCTCAACGTAAGCCTCTCTGTCGAGTGGTAAGTAGAAACGCCTCCACCTGCATTCCATCTGACGCAGTTTGAGCTGCTGGGATTTCAGGGAGGTATTGAACCACCTGTGTGAATTGCTGTGGCGAGAACGGGGAAATTTAGAGAGGGGGGCAAAAAGATCACTGGCTTTGGTGATCCAACTGGAAAAGTCGTTTTCCAAGGCCTGGACTGTCGCATTGCTGCGCAATGGAGGTTGAGTGTCAGCCAAGGAAGATAGGAAACCTTGCGAATCAAGGGTGCCCCATTTGCGAGCGACCCCACCTGCTACGGCAGGAGCTTTAACTAGAGGTTTTCAATTGTTTTCAATTGTTCACAGCTGCCTCGGACGGAAGTAATGCAAAAAGAACAATTGGTGGACAGAATGCAGAACAATGTCATACATTCACCCAGTATAGAGATCTGGGCCTAAATCCACCGTTTTTTTGCTCACCATGCCATTCCAGTTTGGACCGAGCCATATGCAAATCAGTCTTGACCCTGCACCCAATGGGAACAGTCCTGCCTGAACTGCCGGGCCAGGTCCTCCCTGGATAGGAAACAAGCATCCTAGGACTGGTTTCGGGCTTTCAGCGCTCATCAGCCAGGATAACTTGACTCCAGTGACATGGAAAGCACAGGACCCACATCTGGGCATACCCGTCCCACACGGGATGACAAATGCAAAAAGAACAATTGATGGACAGAATGCAGAACAATGTCATACATTCACCCCAGTACAGAGATCTGGGCCTAAATCCATCCTTTTTTTGCTCACCATGCAGTTCCAGGTTGGACCCAGCCATATGCAAATCAGTCTTGACCCTGTACCCCATGGGAACAGTCCAGCCCGAACTGCCAGACCAGGTCCTCCCTGAACTGGAAACAAGCATCCTAGGAACGTTTTTGGGATCTCAGCCCTCATCAGCCAGGATAGCTTGACTCCAGTGGCATGGAGAGCACAGGACCCACGTCTGGGCATACCCGTCCCACTTGTGGTGACATATGAAAAAAGATCAATTGATGGACATTCTTCCCCAGATCTTTTGACTGGGGGAGAATGTTTGCATTTTCAGCATTCCGTCCATCATTTGTTTGCTGTAACACTTTTCGAAAGGAAGAAAAGCATGGCATATCCCTATTCTGCTCCGGGGACCTAATTCCCAAGGGCCTACGTTTAATATTGTAGGTGCCCTGGTGCTAACCCAGGGCACCCCCCATACACAATGCCGAGGGTAGCAGGAGTTGCTTCCTTCAGGCAGGTAAAAATGCCCACATCAGTGCTAATCAAAAGTCTGCTCCCAGCCAGAGAAAGCATTTTCAAAGCTTGCGCCTCCTGGGAGCAGACTGTGTGCTTGCTCCTGTTTCGGGTTAGCCGGTGCATGCAGTGAAACTGGTGTGTCTTAGGGGTGGGCTTCCCAAGACACAGCAAGTGATCAGGCCCCAGGAGATGATGTCCTCAGGCCAATAAAGACTCAGGGAGGTGGGCACAACATCTTTTAAAAGTTAATTAGCCCTGGGGGAGGAGGCCATTGTGACCTTTGAAGGCTTGAGGATGAGGGGCCTCTTTTGCCATATTTCGGCTCAGGGTGGCTCCTCGGGGACCTATAATGGCTTGGGACTAACCCTGGGCAAAGCACTACGCTACGCTTGCGTAGTTTGCAAAGTTTGCGCTACGTCGTACAATGCGAACTGCACGTAGCACAGTGAAAACACGCATAGCGTAGAGTAGCATAGTGCAGCGGTCATTTTTTGCTTGCTCGCGGTCCTCAACGTCAAGCAAGCAAAATGACATACCGGCAAGACTTTTTCCTCATTTGCGATCAGCAACATCAAGTTGCAGATCTCGAGCGTGGAAAATAAACCTCCCGGCAAGATTCTCAACGCGTGGAGGTCAGGTTTCTCATTGCGAGTGGTCGTGACCGCTCGCGATGAGAAACTACCAGTCCGTGTTGAGAAAGCTGATGTTCGAGTAAAAATCTACTTGAGCAGCAGTAAAAGACAGCTCACACTGTACAAGATGCCGTTTTTAATGATTGCACAGTGCGGACAAGCATCCGGCACTGTGCAATCATCGCAAACAGGGTACTATGCAGTTCGCGTAGTGCTACGGTAGCTCGCGAAGTGCACTTCGAGTAGCTATGCATAGCGCTACTTCGCGAGCTACGCCTAGGGTTACTTGGGACCCCCCTCCCCTAATGTATTCAATTGGGAGGGGGGCTGTGTGCTCCACTTCGATAAAAAAAATACTTCAGGAGGCGGCTGTGGAGTCTGATGCAGAAAGTGGCATGGTTAGGGGCACCACATGCCCCCCTCCTCCCCACACCCCCCCCATCCTATATAATGCAGCCAAGGAGGTGGGCTCCCAAGGCCTATAATTGAAGAATGTGACCCTGGCTGGCATCTTGCTTGAAGTTTTTTTTTTTGATCCGGGAGGCACACGAGTTTGGTGCAAAAATATCAGATATTCTTTTGTAATTGGGCCCCGGGGCAGAAGGTCCTTCCGCTTTCTATGTTTAGAAAGAATAGAAAGAGGAAGTAACGAGGAGAAATAAAGATATTTCTCCTTGTTACTCCTCTCCTGGGAAGGGGTTTCTTTTTGGCATAAAATCTGGGTATGCATCAAAAACTATAGAAATTGCATGGGAACTAAGCATGGGCGAATTTTGCGAATCTGGCGTTCGCAAATTTGCGTATTTGCGAACTCGCAATCCACAAAATCTGCGAATTCTCGCGAATTTGCGGAGTTTTTTTTTGTGTTCGCATGGGTTTCTGCCAGTTTGCGAGGGTTTTGTACCAGTTCGCAATTGCGAACTTATTTGTCGGCTCGCAACGGTCACGACTATGTTGTTTCTACGTCTGGTTCATCATCACAGGTTCACAGCACCCTCTGTTTCACCACTGCCACCCTGTTTCACCCATGCCACCCTCTGGTACATCAATGCCACCCTCTGGTTCATCACTGTAGATTATGGGGGGAAAGCAAGCACACCTGCCCTACTTTAACTGACATGAATTAATTTGGGGTTGATTTATTAATGTGTCACTGTTTTAAAATTCCAGTCTGGCACCTGCTTCCTGTTATCTGTAATTTGCTTTCTGTTGCAGTGCAATTTTTTTTCCAGGACCTTTGTGGCCTACTTGTAGCTATTCTATGAGCCTGCTGTGAGGGTCAGAGCAGGGTCATAGAATTGTTGCAACTAGCAACTGAACTCTGGAGGGGCCTCAGCCAGGAAGCACTACAGGGAATGGTTACTAATGATGAGTTTGAACTTTTGCACCTGCTGAGTACTTTCAGTTTTGCAAAACTCGTTTTTCTGCAGAACAGCAACTATAATGCCCCAAACAAACTTACTTGTGAAAGTTGATTTCTAATCCAAAAGTGATCCAAAGAAAGTCAAAAGGCCTCAAATCCAAAAAAGTGCAGGCAAATGTCAACCTGAGGAGTTATTCTGATAAAAATCATCATTTTCAGAAGGTCTATGCTGCTTGCTAGTGGATTTCTTGTGCAGAATTGCAAATTTTGTAATTTCGCGAGTGCGAGATTGTTGCTGCCCGCCGCACCTACATGTTCGCAATTGCGAACTCTCGCGATGCGTCGCCAAACTCCCGCGAGATCCCGCAACAAGATCCAAAATGGAGCAGCACTCGCAAAATATCGAGAAAAACAACTCGGCAAATGCTGAATGACGGTAAGTGAACGCCGCACGCCGCAATATTGTATCACCAAGAAAAAAAATCCGCTGCGTGCGAATTTGCGGATTTTCGGTAAATTTGCGAGAGTTCGCGGATTGCGAATTCACTGAAAATCCGCAAAATCCGCGAGCGGAACAGATTTTCCGCCCATGCTTAATGGGAACATCCATGCAGCACGATGGAACACCTTTCCAGGACAGAGTAAGGAAACACAGGGATTTGCGCTGGATTGCCTTACTCCAGATTTATGGAGCCACTCATGGCCATGTAAGGTGTACACCTTGTTTTAGATTGCTGTGAACCATGCTACTTCTGACTCAACTCGTTCGACCGCCGCCCCATGGTTAAGCTTGAATGTCAGAATCTTTTGTCCAGTAAATCATTCAAGTGCGGTCGCTAACCCAAGGGTCTAAAAAGGCCTTCTCTTTTTTTATCACCCCTTCTCTCAATTGTTTCTGCACATCCAAGTGCCTGATTCCCAAAGGTAAACTTGTACTTTTGTTTGCTATTCACAGCATTATTTTCCTATTAGTATCCTTCCGACTGCTGAACCTCAACACATAAAAAGATATGACAGTGCTATCTTTTTACGTGCGGAGACTCGTGTAAGTTTAACTCTGTGAATCAGAGCCCATGGCTCTGTAAAGATACCTTTTTTATGTCTATTTCTGAATATCTTCAAATATGGACCTGTGGCATATTGGCACCCTGTATTCAAGCATACATCTTTCTGTTCCATTAATTCCATCATTCATTTTATTGCCACTGAGGAGGTGATGATCCAGTAAGGTTACTGTGTTCCTTTCTCAGTGTGTCTGTGCATGTTACACACCAGTTTAATTGCACTCAGACCTGCACACCTTTCAGCACCAGTGGTATAGGTTCTCCCACGCCTTCGAGGACATTGTGGTGGAAGGATGTTTAATGATGCCGGGCATGAAGTGAGGTCCCATGGATGTTTTCCTACCCTCTGGGGATATTTTCCCTACCTTCATGTCTTACTCCTTTACTATGAGGATATTTGAGTTCTATTCTCCTACACGGCTTGCCAATGCCTTCATCATTTTCTTTTTGTCTCGTATTCTTTCTCTCCCATTCCTTTTCCTCATTCTGCACTTGCTGCAATCTGTACCATCCCACTCAAATTCTCCTCATTGTCTTCTTCTCTGGTGTATTCCCTAAGCATCTTGTGCTGCAACCATGTTACCCCAATCAATCAATCAATCATCGCACTTGTATAGCGCGCTACTCACCCGGCAGGGTCTCAAGGCGCTTGGGGGAGGGGGGTCTGCTATTGCTCGAACAGCCATGTCTTGAGTTGTCTCCTGAAGGCGAGATGGTCCTGGGTCAGCCGGAGATGGATGGGGAGGGAGTTCCATGTCTTGGCCGCCAGGTAGGAGAAGGATCTGCCAACAGAGGTGGCTCTTCGGATGCGTGGTACGGCGGCGAGGGCGAGGCTTGTCGAGCGTAGATGGCGGGTGGACGTGTAGAAGGTCAGGCGGTCGTTGAGGTACTTGGGGCCCAGGTCGTGGAGAGATTTGTGTGCGTTGGTGAGGAGCCTGAGCGTGATCCTCTTGCTGACGGGGAGCCAGTGCAGGTCCTTCAGGTGGCCGGAGATGTGGCTGCTTCGGGGGAAGCAATTGTGGGGCAATTGTGGGGCAGATGGGACAGGGAGCCAGGACGCTTATCCTGTAGAAAAGGGTCAGGAGTTAGGATTAACTTTATAGGTTGCATTCTCAGATACAGTGTGTCACAAAATAAACGTATCGTCAGAGCTATAGGTTAAAAACAATAGGTCTTTATTTGCACACTGAAAGGATAAATTACTTCAAGTAAGACTCTCCAAAGAAAACTAGAAGCCTCTCATCACATACATTATCTCAAATAAATTATGGCCAAAAATGCGATAGCTTACATGTGAGAAGCCGCTATAGTTTTAATAACATGGAATTGTCTTGATAAAGTAAGTCTGTGGCAGAGGGATAGTGAAGAATTATGAACCACAGGTCAGACTTGATTATAAACAACCTTTTATTCACTCACTCAGGTCAATGGAGGAAAGATGTCTGACAATGGGTTACAATATACAACTGGCAGGTCCTAGTTTCCCCACAGCTCAGCGTTCATGGAAGGGAGCTTAGCGGGTCTGAGCCAATTCTGTCGCACCTGAATCAAAATGCAATAAACCAACCACCGACAAGTGAACTAGAGATCCCACACAACTAAAAAGGGTTATATTGATCTGGTTCACCCAATGCAGTCCAGGAGTGTGACTGATCTCATGGGCAGAGGTCCAACGCCAGGTCCACTCAGTCTTTTATCCTTCCGAAGTCTGTGAAATCAGTAACATTGAGTGCGTAACAATAAAGTAGGCCTCGGCGTGGTTTAAATTAAGCTGGTGGAATTTTGCAACATGTTTGAAATTCCCGAAATAGTTCTATTACGCCATGTCCAGAAATGATGCTGCCGTGCACAGTAAAATGATAGCACAAGAGCACAAACAACCATAATGCAAGGATGGATTTAGCACTACATTATACCACTAACTGTGAAAAATTCACCCTTTTTGTCCTGACCACTCACATTTTTTGACTGATATTGGTGGCTACTGACTCTGGCTGTGCCCTGAGCTCTGCTAACCAGGGCCAGTGCTCTGTTTAAAAGAAATGTTCATTAGGTGTAAATGCAATTGGTTCTGATGACCTACCTGTATGTCCATCATATACGGGTGGGCATGTAGGTTTAACCACATCGCTGCTGTGCATTTTCCCCTCCTGTGCTGAAGGCTTTGAAAGTCCATTGTTCATGACGAGCTCAGCTCGTTATCAGCACAGCTCCACTGTGCCTCATGACGAGCTGAGCTCGTCATGAGCATGGAAGGGGTTAAAGACCTGAGTGAATTTAATGCACTTAAGTGTGCACTGCTGTCGTGTCTGCTGTCATTTTAAAGCCAGCCCTGCTTTTAAAATAAAACAAGTAATTGAAGAGGGCCAGGATCAACTAGTTGCTATCATTAGCAGGCCCCGAATTTCCAGAGAACATGGATGTTATGTTATGTTATTTGCTTTTATAACGTGCACAGCTACTCCAAGAAGTGTCCCGGCGTGATCAGGAAAGAGTCGTAAATCTTTAAAAAAAACTTACACTAGAAGAGAAAGGTTTTCAGCTTTCTCTTAAAGTCCACAGAATCGTGGATACTGCGTAAAGCTAGCCGCAGGGCATTCCAAGCCTGTGCAGCCTTCAGGGCCAGGGAACACCCTCCCATCCTCTGGCGAGTGAACCGAGGGATCCGGGCAAGAAGTTGTGAGGAACAACGCAGTTGACGATCCGGGACATAGAAGGAAAATCTCTTCTGTAGATAAATGGGCCCGCGGTCATAGAGGGCACTGTGAGCAAAGGAGAGAATTTTAAATTTGATCCGCGCCTCAACAGGAAGCCAGTGCAATGTTCGCAGATTTGAAACGCACGCTGCTTTTGCTGGAAAGATCTAGTAGAAGCCTGGAGGCCGAATTTTGCATGCCTTGAAGCTTATTTAGAAGATAGCTCTGAGTACCAGCGTACAACGCATTGGCGTAATCAAGGCGAGAAAGGATCAAAGCGCAGACAACCGTTTCCTTCGCAGAACTAGGAAGGAGAGGAAGAAACTTCCTCAACATTTTCAGCGTTACAAAGCAGGTACCTGCCAGCCTCTTGATCTGGGTAGAGAATAGTAGGTTGTCCTCAAACCACACCCCCAAATTTTGGGCAAAGTTGCCCTTAGAAGTAGGTAGGGGAAAACCAGAAGGCCACAGCAACTCTCTAAAGTTATCCGGAAATTTGCCATACAAAGAATCTCTGATTTTTCCTTATTACACTTAAGCTGCACTGCAGCAAGCCAGTGCAACACTGAGGACAAACAATGTTGAACAGAGCAGACAGCTGCATTTTCCCTGCCCCGAGTGAATAGGAGTTGGGTGTCATCAGCATAGGCCATCAACTTAGCCCCTAACCCCTCTGCCAAATAAATCAGAGGAGTGACATAGATGTTAAAAAGGAGAGGGCTAAGGGAAGACCCCTGTGGAACACCCGTAGTCACTGAAAGAGGTGTCGATGAGAACCGCATCAGCCAGACCTGCTGTGTCCTGCCCTCCAGGAAGGATCGGAACCAGCCCCAGGTGGTGCCGGATATGCCGATCGCAGAGAGCCGAGCAAGAAGCAGGGTGTGGGGCACCGTGTCGAATTCCGCCGAGAGGTCCAGCATAATCAATGCTGCCCTCCCGCTGACATCTAGACACTCCCGAATCGCCTCAGAGACCTCCACCAATGCCGACTCTGTGCTGTAAGATGCATGAAACCCTGACTGGGCCGGGTGCAATAAGCCAGCGCCCTCAACAAACTCGGTAAGTTGTCTGGTCACGACCTTCTCACACACCTTAGTCACACTGGGCAAAAGGGAAATAGGACGATAGTTACCAAGAATCA
The DNA here is from genome assembly GCF_964263255.1 of Lissotriton vulgaris. Lineage (NCBI taxonomy): Eukaryota > Metazoa > Chordata > Amphibia > Caudata > Salamandridae > Lissotriton > Lissotriton vulgaris. The sequence continues at coordinate 1,380,292,144 of NC_141696.1, read as the reverse complement.
AAGGATCCAGTGAGGGCTTTTTCAGCAGAGGGAGAATTTTCACCTGCTTCCAACCCTCCGGGACATGGTCTTCCCAGAGAGACGTGTTAATAATCATATTAACCTCTGGGTTGATGATCTCAGCAGCCGAAGCCAACAATCTGGCCCCACAGAGGTCAAAAGAACCCGATTTCAGACCTCTGAGAATTTCAAGAGTGCAGGACAAATCCACAGGGGAAAATGCGGTCAGAGCATGAGAAGGCTCAGATGGCAGCAGAGCAGAAGACACAGAGGCCATAGGGCCACTTAGGCAGGAAGAGTAAGCCTCCTGAATCTTACAGATCTTATCCCAAAAAACTTGGAGAGGGCATTACACCAAGCCTCTGAGGCTGGCTGCGTGCAAATCTCAGCATTAGGAGACAAAAAACCCTGGTCTATCGAAAAAATTTCTTTAGAATTGTTTTTTGCCTGATCGATCCGAAATAAGTAGTCTTGCCTTTTGGCCAGGGTAATAGCAGCGTAATAACTTTTTTGTTTACTCCTAAGTGCATGATTCGCCAAAGGACAATAGTTGCCGGAGCGCTACATCCGCTCCAATTCTTTGCACTCATGTTTCAGGGATTTGAGCTCCGATGAAAACCAGGGTTTAGATGGCGACTCTCTGGCAAGCCTGGGTGGACAAGGAGAGGCTAGAGCTGCCAGAGAGTTCAAAATTCGCTTGTTAAACCCAACCAACCTCCCCTCAAGATCTTGCGGGAGAGGGAGCCGAGCAGCTGCCAAAGAATTGTTGAACAGAAGTGGATCAATTTCTCCAAAAGCCGGAGGGCGATTGCAGCGACCTGGCCGACTGGCCAGTGAAACCTTCCAAGAGAAGCATATGAGAAAATGATCAGACCAGGGGATTGGCAGAGGCTTATCCACATGCAAGGGAAAATTAGAACAAATAGGATCCAAAATATGCCCTCCTTGATGGGTAGGATGAGAAACCCATTGGGAGAGTTGGGCCAACTGAAGAGAATCTAGAAAGTCACCAGGATCTTTAGCATCCCTCTGATCAAGGTGGATGTTCACATCTCCCAAAACCAAGTAATTAGCGTAACGAAGTGCAAGCCTAATGATAGCGTCAGCACAGGATTTGAGAAAGATGCCAGACAATCCGGGGGGTCGGTAGATTAGGGACCCACCCAGCGTAAAAAAAGCAGACAGTAGAATACTGAAGTCCAAGACTTCGCAATGGCCCCAAGTACTAGTATCGTCCTTGTGAACAACCCACTTACCCCTCTACAAAATGGCTAATCCACCCTCCCTACTAACTGAGCTGTCTACTCTAGAGAGCTTATAATCGGCAGGCGGGGCCAAGGTGACAATTGGATTGGATGTCACATCCAAACATGTTTCTGTAATGAACAACAAGTCCAAAGAGTTATCTATAACCAGGTCAAACACATCAGCGTAATGTTTCTTAAGAGATCTGGCATTGAAAAGGGCGGCTAGAAAGGTAAAGGGGCTCTTAAACAAGTACTAGGTTCCCTAGCTAGGAGATCATTAAGAGGCCTAAAGCCACACACTGAGCAGACAAAATCAGCTTGAAAGGAAGAGTCCCAGCTGCAATGGGAGGGGCATGGATAATGCGCAGAGATCTTAAGGATTCACCAGAAAGCTGGAGTGTCTCCCTCACTGCAGAATCCAAACTGGCAGCACGGCTGGCCCTGGCCGCACCCGTGACACGGACGGGCGCATACGGGCTTGCCTTAGGCGCGGCCACTGCACGCGTCTGCTGCGCTCCCGAAATGTGGCCATTAAATGGATTGGTGTCAGGAGGGCATGCAGCGACTAGAGTGCTGATGCTAAAGCGCGTGGCCCGAGCACAATGGCCACTAAGTTCAAACAGATCCCCAAAGAATAAAAACAGAAAATGGAGTTTAACACACTCCGAGTCTAGGTGCAAGGTGCAGAGATGAGCAGCAATCATTTAAATCCCTCCACAATCAAGATAACACTTTGAGCCGCAGTAGAACACAGGAATTAACAAAATAAAAGCATAATGTAAAAACACGACCTTTCAAGCGCAGCACTCCCGAACACTGCCCATTAAGTAGGCTGGTGTCAGGAGCGCATGCAGCGACTAGAGCGCTAACGTGGGAAAGTGCATGGCCCGAGAACAATGGCCACTAAGTTCAAACAGACCCCCAAAGAGCAGAAACAGAAAATTGAGTTTAACATACTCCGAGTCAAGGTGCAAGGTGCAAAGATGAGCAGCAATTACTTAAATCCCCCCTTCAATCTAGATAACACTTTGTGCGGCAGTAAAACACAGGAATTAACAAAATAAAAGCATCATTTAAAAACACGACCTTTCATGATGGAGTGCCATTGAGAGGGGAGCCTTTGCTGTGGCCTGTTTCCTGAAGAAGCTGAGACTATGCCTGTTTGTTACTCACTTCCTTGGTAAAACTGACCACAGACCTCTTGGATGGCTCATGCAGATGAGGGGAGGGGGGAATCCAAAACTGTTGAGGTGGTCCATTTCCCTACAGGGGATGAACTTCACAGTGGAACACAGACCTGGAACTTCCCATGCCAATGCAGATGGACTTGCCAGGTTTTTCTATTTAGCTGATGAGTACTACCATGGTGTAGATTAGTTAGCCCTCACCATTCGTCTGGTGGGGGGGAGTGTGAGAAAGTCACATAATCACCAGATCAACCCCATTTTCTCACTTATGCTAGTGGTTACTGACTATGGTTGTGCCCTGGTCTCAGCTAACCAGGCCCAGGGCCAGTGCTTTATTTATAGGATATAGTAAGTAGGTGTTATAACAATTGGTTCTGACAACCTACCTGTAAGTCCCTAGTATATGGTTGGACATGTAGGTTTAGAGACCCCAGTGGATTTAATGCACTTAGGTGTGCACTGCTGCGGTTTCTGCTGTCAGGCATCCAAAGGGAAGGGTGCCTTGTAATTAAAAGCAGGAACATTATAAAATGTTTTATATGCCCTGGTGAGGGATAAACTGCATTTTAAATGTTCCCCATTGTAGTGTTGATGGCTCTATAGGCTAACATGGGAAGGCTTTATTAAACTTTAATCAAATCTAACGTTTCCACAATTTCATCCACATTGGCAGAAATCTCAACCACTAAGTATCTGGTATTTCCTAATACTCATGTATCGTTCAGGTCTGCTCTAGAGTTTTTAACAATCATTGTCTTATTTTAGTTGAGAAAATATCCTGAGATTTTACCATAATCTTTGGCCTCCTTTTCTACCTTCTTGATAGCCTCCATTGGGTTAGCTGTTATTATAGCAAGATTATCTGCATATGCCAGTATCTTTGTATCTCCACCGATAGATTGAATGGCCTGTATCTTATTAGTCTCAGCAATTTTATTAATTAGAGGATATATATACAGCGCAAATAGTAACGGGTTGTAGGGGCACCCTTGCCGTGTACCACGGGTAACTTTGATTACATTGGATGTAACAGTCATCAGAGCTATCGTGGCGACGGGTTCCTGATACATACATCTTCTGGCTCCGATAAAACCTTTACCCAGACCTTTCCCTTCCATGACTGACCATAAAAAGAGCCAGGAGACCCTATTGAACGCTTTTTCAGCATCGAGTAGTATTGCAGCCATAGGGACTCCCTTTGTATAATCAAAAAGCGTGATTATGCATCGAATATGCTCAGTCATGCCCCTTCCTGGTACAAACCCATGCTGGAAAGGGGAAACTAGCTTCTTGATGACTGCGGCTAACCTTTTTGCTAGAATTTTAGAGTATATTTTGACGTCGCTTTTAACCAGCGTGATTGGCTGATACGATCCCAATTCCATAGCGGGTTTACCTTTTTTCTTAAAGACTATAATATTAGCATTTTTTTTCAGGAGTCAGGGGCAACCAGATCTAATTGTGCTCTGCAAAATACCTCCAACGTAAGTGCTGAAAGCTGAGTCTTAAACTTTTTATAAAATTCCCCTGGAATTAAATCGGTGCCCGTGGCTTTGCCTAATGGAAGGGAATCTATACCTTAGTTCCTTCATCTATTGGTATTGGCTCGTCTAGGCTGTCTCTCTCCTCAGTAGATCCAGAATTTGCCCCCTTAAGTAAGCCTCAATTTCTTAATCCCCAGCCCGGACATTCTCCGTATATAATATTTGATAAAAAAATTGAAATGCAGCGAGGATAGCATCAGACTCGCTGACCATACCGACAATAGGATCTTTAATTGTGCAAATTAACCTGGAGCCTCTGTTACATAAGACTAAAGCAGAGTTCAACAGAATGAGCTGCCTTCAGCTCACACTCCTAGGAAGGTGTAATGCTATTAAGAAGCTATTTTTGCCCAGAATGTTATACTTTTTCAGAGCTATCCTAGTGGAAATAAATAAGGTCTGGTTTTCTGGTTTTCTGCTTTTAATCAAGTAATCTCGAAATTCTTGTGGGCCGGGAAATGCTCCCATAGAGCATTACGATATATGACTTTATCCAAAGACAGGAGGTGGGTCTGTTCCCAATCTCCAGATTAACTACTGGGCTGTAGCTTTACAACATTTTGCTGAATTGTTAGGAAAAGAGTTCCTAGTAACAGAGGAAGCACCCTATATCTCAATATGTAGGTTTCACCCTTTTAAAGTAAGCAAAATCAATATGTTGCATGAGACAACGATTGGCCTCTGCCCCTAATACTAACCTATACTTTTTATTTTTTTTATTTATTTCCGGTATTTGTAAAGCGCAACACTCATCCCATGGGATATCACGGCGCTGTAAATCGAGAGAGACTACTGAGGTCTCTAGTATACTACTACTAAAGTTAAACTTTAGGTCCAAGTTAGACATTAGGTCTAAACTTAGACCAAAGGTCTAACTTTACTTCTAGTAAAGTTGAACTTTAGGTCTAAACTTAGACTTTTGGTCCAAGTTTACCTTTGTGAATCGGGCCCAATGTATTCTTTTTTATGAGTCTGTTTTTAGGAGTGAAATTATGGTTGGCACTTGCCATGTCTTGTCATTGTATGCCTGTATGGTTATGAAGTGTTATGTCTTGCCATTCTGTGCTTTGTGTCCTGGAATGCTGTTTAGTTTGTGATGGGCATTCTGGAATGATGGCTGGAGAGAGTTGAGGGGAACGATTGAAGCTATTAGCAAGATCTGGAAGTAACACTTTTCTGTAATCTGAGCAATAAAGGAGTTCCTTCTTCAACACATCTTCTGGGGTAAGAGATTTAACACTGGCAGCAAGTTTTTTGCCTGAACCCTGCTGACCCAAAGCTACTACGCATCCTACTTACCTCCAGATCAGTTCTTGCTTTTGATTTTTTGTTTTTCCATCTTAGTGCCAAGTGAGCATCGTTGTGGAGTCATCATAAGGGCAGTCACACTCCGGTGAGTACACGCTTAGTCCAATCATCTGTGCTGTCTATGCTGTCCAACAAACTCCGTCAGGTGCAGGATGGAATCTCTCACCAAAATTTGGAGTTACCATGTTTGCCATGATGATGCAATTACATTCACAACATTGGAAAAGGAATTTATTATTTTGCTTGTAGCGGTGACGTTGTGTGGTGGCCATCTTAAAGACTGTGGGCCAGATTCACAAAAGGCAACTTACACTTTTGACAAACTTTGCTACTTTTTTGGGCTATTTTCAACATTTGAGTGTTAATTTTCTCCAAATGTGTAACTTACTTATCTCCAGCAAATTGAAGGTCGTGAGGGCTATTCATAAACTGCCGGGGCCATTCACAAAGGTAACATACAATTTTGAGTAAGTTACACATAAAGGGCCAGATGTATGAAGCTGAAATGGGTTCGCAAATGCCGAAATTCAGCGTTTGCGAACTCATTTGAGCAAAATGGTATGTATGTAGCAAATTTCAGTGCAAAATAAGGAATCACAAATTAGCGATTCCTTATTTTGCGATTGCATTTAAGGAATCTCAAAATTTGCGATTCCTTAAATGCAATGTATGAAGCAAAAAAAAATTGCTAATTGTCCTTAAGGAATCGCAAAAATGACCACCAACTTCAAGCTGGGGGTAATTTGCGAATTTCTTGAAAAATGCCCATTTTTGCATTTTTCAAAGTGCCATGTGATGCACATACATGCCCTTAAGGCATGTATGTTCACCACATGTGCAACCATGCTTATTTCAGGGGTGCAACAGGGTGTCCATTGGACACCCCTGCACCCTTGAAATTATTCTCAATTTGCGATTCGCAAATTACAAATCGCAAATTGAGAATAATTTCACATTCATTCTTATGGGCCTCCTGGCCAATGGAAATGAATGGGAAATTATTCCTTAATTATGATTAGCAATTTGCTAATCGCAATTAAGGAATTTTAGGAAATCGCTAACAAATAGCGAATTTCTACATACATACCATTTTGCAATCCTCAACTAGCGATTCCTTAAAAATCGCTGTTCGAGAATCGCAAAAGTGTATCTTGATACATCTGGCCCATAATTTACGTACACCTTTGAGCAACTTGTATAAACGTTCTTTTTGTTTTAATTTTTCCTAATAATCTTTGTCATACACTATTGCTATTTTTTTTTTGTTGGTACATTTGAAGAGGAGGTTTGTCATGTCTTGTCATTGAATGCTTTGACATCCTTTGGAATGCTGGTCACCTCGCGATCAGAATGATAGAAAACTGGGGCAAAGATATGTTGAGAGAGGTTGGAGTTAGAAGCAAGAGCTGGATGGGGCGTAGATTCAGTGGGGTGTTACACCCCCTAATAAATGTATTTTCTGATAGATAGTTGGGTACACGGTGCTTTCAGTCGGCTATCGTGAGGTGTCAGTCAGATTTCACCAGGGTTGGTTACATAAACACCGACAAAAACGCACACACACTCATTCCCTCTGTTTCAAAAGTCCGCAAAATATTAGGTATTTTACAAAATATTATGTTTTCCCTCTTAATACTTCTATCAATCCACATTCTTCTCCCTTTCCAGTGCCCCTTAGGCCACTCCCATGCTCCCTGCTTGTCTTATTGTCTTATAATGTATTGAAACATATGCCAGCCCGATAGTTGGAAAATCTGATGACCCCCCCCCCCCGCAATCTTCCTGACTACACTATGCCCCTGAATTGGATGATGTGTTCTACTCTATGCCATAATCTGTGCAATAAAGAATTTCCTCGTTCAACATTTCTACAAGAGTAAGTTTCTACAAGAGTAAGACATCTTTCGCCATTTATCAACAATGTTTTTTGTCTTGTGGGGTGGTTTAGGCTTTGTAATTTATGGTATAGGACGTTCTTGTGTTTGTGCAAGTGTCATGTGCATTTTGCAAGGTGTACATTATCATGCTCTATGCTTAATTTCGAACTATCTGTTTTAAGGTTTGTGTTTCTATTAGAAGAAGGTAATCTTCAAGGTCACATCATGATTTCAGGCACGTGTTCATGGCGTGGGCATTCCAGGTCTTTATGTCAGGTGAAAAAAAAGATAGTCCAACTGAATCTAATAGATCCCACACTATGAGAATAGCCAGTTTGAAGAAACAAGGAATCCATCGGTAGCGTTTCATCCCTGATCTGTGGCTTTCCAAAACGACTTATGCCCTCAACTATGCCAGGTAGAAACTATTTCTCACTGTCAACTTAAATTTCCTCCCAAATCCCTTGCAGATTTAATAAAATTACTCTATTTTTACTAACACACAATTTGGCATTGGCATCTGAATGTTAGACATTTGTATACACCTATACCACGAATACTTAACATCAGAACATATACCAGTGAAGTATCGAGTAAAAAAAGATTATAAATATAATATTTTCACTTGAATAATGGCCCCTTTTGGCTTTGTCTTCTTGGTTTATAATGCATGTCAAAGGGTTTTGATATCTGTCAGAGGAGGCTGACATCTGCATCCCCTAATGTGATATAAAAACCTGGGATTCAAACATGTCAGCCCTTTTGGCTAGATTGAATGCAGGCTGCTTAGAAGGAGGAACAGGAAATCCATGAAAACAGTTTCTGGCTGTCAGCTCCAATTTGCCGTGACAGACTGCGACGCAGCCCGCTCGCGGTGGTATTGAGTAGTTTTGACTGCGTCGTAAAGGGCTGTCCTGGATGTGCCTGTTCTGTCTGTCTGGCTTTGAGAGGTGCCAGTAAAGTGATCTGATTCTTCCAATGAGTAACGGTGCAGCTAAAGTCAGACGGATCTATTGAGTGTATTTATTACTCCTGCGCTCCTAGGAGGCACTCGTGTGCAAACATTGAGGGTTGAGGAAAGCGGCACTGCGCATGCGCCAGTGCTATATTCATTCAAGCTGGTATCTTCTGTACTAATAATGCCAAACGTGTGTAGTAATCAGTTCCCATACTCTGCTTTCAGGCTGCCATGGAAGTGAGCTCTGCAGTCTAAAATAATGCACTGCAAATATGCTGACCCTGTTTCCTTCGGGCCAAATTGCATTGCTTGTTGCAGTGTTCTAGTCGGTGGAGCAACCGGCTGAACACGTCACGCTCACGTGACCGAAGTTGAATAAATAGCGTCTACGCACGCACGTACACCGGTTGGGCGACGGCGTGGAAGACGAAGGAAGCAATGAACCAGTGTGTCCGTGTCCTTATTTGAGAGAGCCTAAGTGTATGCCCAGTGCCCCTATCCGTCACCTCCCAGGCCCTGTGTGCACCTGCACGACATAACACTTGTGACTAACTAATTGTTAGACTTGGGGGAGTTTTCAGAGTTCCGCGAAGAACATAAAACTCTGTCATGCTACATGGAGTTCCGCAAGTGGCGGAGTGCGTTAGGACGTGCCGTTTCTGCTGATTTTTAGCATCGGGTGTTTGTCTCACACTGGAAAATCAGCGTGAACGGCACCATGTGAAGCGCAACAGGGAGCTGCATCTTTCTGTCTCTTGCGTAGATGTTCTACTCGAGCGGCAGCATCCTCAATGTGAATGGATGGTTTCTCAACCCGACTGGTAGTGGCCATCAGAGACCGCCCCAGTTGAGAAGGTGGTCTGCAGTGAGATTTTTCCTGCTCGTGCTCGCCAACTTAACTTTGGCAAGAGCTAGCGAGAAAAAACTCAGCTCCGCTACATGGTGCAGAGTTTTTTGGAACTCCACGTGCCTCGTGGTGTGGTAAAAACTCTGCAAACTGCATGAGCGGAGCGGAATTTTATTCCCAGGCCTGCCACCTGTAGGTAAGGTCAAAAGGCCTTTAGCAAAGGTGGAACCTGTGCTTTTCAACACTTCGGAAGTCTGTTGCAGCTGGTTTTGGGGATGCAAGATTTCCTGTCCTCAGTTGATGAGGCTACGTCCCTTCCTAAAGGTGGAGGATGTGCTTATGATGGTTGTGAGGATATCAAAAGCCTTTGTTGAAAATACCCGCCTTCCATGCCTTCTAGTAGGTTGGTCCTCTTTGTATGTTCATGGACAAGTCCTGCATTTCCATGGTTCACAGGCAAATAACAGACACCCATGGTTTAAGCATGTTTTTGACCTCAAAGTGTAGGACCCGGACGGAGTAAAAATGTGTTTGCCACTAATTCATTCTTTTCAAACTAAGTCATATAGTTTCTATTGCTTGGCTGGACTACTCCAGTTGGCAGATACCTCCTGCTCCAAAGTCCTCACTTTCCCTGTATATTCTGGTACTGCCATGGACTGACTTTACCATTAACAGAAAAGATTGAACAGTCAGTACCCCTCTCAAGTACATGACAACCTTCTGGCCACCTTACACCCATTTGAGTACTTGTCACTGTCATGTGGTGCATTGTTATTTCATCTACTAATGTAATGTATCCTTATGTGTTGCACAACTGTTACATCTCATGATTAGCTGAGTAGTGACCCCCAGCACACATCTGTGATGAATATCGCCTCTCTCCCTTATTCGAGATATTGGTACCCTTGACTCTTTTTATCGTGCATAACTATTTTAACCTTATCCCATCCTTTGGTGTGTATGCTTAAATACTAAGTCACTGCTTTAGCGCACAAGTTTCACCCCTGCATTTCTCCACAGCAACATATGCATCAGCGATAACCAGACCAACTTAATAGCACACCGTTACTCCAACTTAACTAATGCCTAATCTTATCTCACCACATCATCTTTAAATTACACAGGCATGTGAACTTCACGGAGAGTTTCACTCACCATGTGACAATCAAAATCAGCCTTCAATAGAGCATCACCACCAACTACGTTCACCGCCACACATCCCCTCCCCCTTGGCTTTACCACCATCACTAAGGGGCAGATTTACAAGAAAGTGATGCATCTATAGAGATGCGCCACTTTCCTTGAGGTCCCCTAAATAATGCTCGCGTCACCATGGATGGCGCAAGCACAACGCACCTCCAGCAATGCATTTTGTGGCCTATTCCCACTACACTGCATCAAAACCTTACGCCTGCTTGAAGAAGGCGTAAGGTTTTGATACAGTGGCGCAGGGTTTTACAACGCGACTCATCTCCCTAGATGCGCCACGTTGTAAATAGGTTGCATTGTTTGCGCCGCCATTGCGTCACAAAAAGTGATGCAATGGTGGCGCTAATAGGCGCAAGGGGCTTGTAAATCTGCCCCTGAATAAATAGGTGAGCTACGAGGACTAGGCCTCTCTTGCTGCTCCTCACACTGTTCATGCCTCCTTCTCCCATTAACGCAGCTCGCCTGATAAAAGAGCAGATGCGCGTCTTCTTTTAAAGAAAACACTGACACTCTGCCCCACCGCACTCAAATATACCATCTCACTAATACTCGAACCTGAATGTTTCTTCTCTGCCTCATTTTATGCACCTATTGATGCCATCTGCCATCCACACAAAACAGCCCAGGTCTTCTTCCAGGATCACACCAACACCCTAGATCAACTATGCACCTCGTCCCTGCTCACGAAGGAAAATCAGGTTAAAGCAGAAGGCATGCACAAAACACACTCTTCTCTCTGCTCCTTGCTGACCCCACACTCACCTTAACTCACTCGTCCTGCTCACTCACCTAGCAACCCAACGTTTGAACATTTTATTGCCATTTTCCATATGATCAGAAGAGAATAGTTTACAGAAAATAGGAAGATGGTGCTGGGGGGCATGGGATGGGTTTATTCCCCTTCTCCCACTCCCTACATTCAATAACAACCCAATTGAAGCTGGAAGGAGAGTCTACAATAAACCTTTGAATAGCCGTACACTTTTACCATGTTCAAGGGACACCCCCCTTTGGGAGTGGAGGTGGCCTCACTTTTGGTTTTGAGGTCACCAATATCCTCTCACTGAAGCTAATAGCGCAATAGAGTCTCAGAGCTTATTTGAGTCTGGTGCAAGCAACTCTCATGGGTTATTCCTCAGTGCTTAATTTGTAATAGATGATGTGCCGAGCCCTTGTCAGGAGGCCACTGCAGCCTTAACCATCCACTGCCCCTACCAGTGGTTCAAAGACAATACCTATGCAACTACTAAACATAACACTCCTAAAAGTGTGATATTTCAAACTATTCCAGGCCCCCAAAGCTATAAGAATGGCTTAGGTGGCAGGAATGAATCGTTTTAAATGTATATTGAATTAATAAACCTCTGTTGTTCTGCTTTGATCTGCTCATCTCCAAATTACACAAACAGCTCCACCATGTGGCAGACTGTCATAAGTGCCGGTGTCACAATTGAGTGCGGGCGGAGCACCCGAAACCACCAGCTCAAATTAAGCACTGTATCCTCGTGTAATACTCTATAGGGGTTCCATATTGAGAAAAATCATTCATATTCTCCCTTAACAGAGAGTGAGCATTTCGATGGTCAGTATGTTCCTGCAGAAAAGTGCAATAAGAAGTAAAGATATTAACTTTTCTCTGGATCTGTAAGCCTGAGCCATTGGCTTGCATGTGTTTTTACAGGGTTTGCCATGGATTGAATGGGCTATTCATCAAGGCCTAGGCATTTTGAGGATGGTTATATTGTCCCATTTGCATTCCCATTAGGTATTGGTGATGGGTTCATCAAGTGGCTCTTTTGCTGACTGCAGATGAAACATTGAGATTGACGCACAGTGGGCCCGATTCACAGAATGAATTTAAGACTCAATCCTAAACTTACTACTATTTTGCTGTTCACAGAATGCACTTACTACTTTTGGTATTCACAGAAGTTAGGATTTTGTCTTAAATTTGTCTTAAGACAAACTTAAGACAAACTTAAGACAAGTTTAGGATTGAGCCTTACGTACATTCTTTGAATAGGGCCCAAAGTGTGTTCCTTAATTTACATTCTTAGCTGAGATGACAATAACTGCTGATTTTTCACTTTTTTGTTTATAAAGAGCTTACTGGTGAATTACTGAGGGTGAAGTAACCCATCATTAGGACACTGTTCTATTCACTAGCCACCCTTGCAAGTTCATTCGTTTCACTTTGCTGCCATGGTAACATGCTGGAGTTATAGTTTGTTTATTCACAAAGTAAAGACTGCATAGGTATAAGCTTTTTGGGTCATATTGAAACAGAATTGCTTAAATAATTCCATCTTTGATGTCTGATGTCCTCAGAAAGTGTGTTTAACAACATCTTTTTTTAGACTGCTAAAAAAGTGTTGCAACTCTGTACTTTCCCGCACTGCATGAAAAGCACAGGAATTAAAAGTACAGCAATTTCCCACCACCAGTTCCAGTAGCTGGGAGCCAGCCACTGAGATACATCACCTTATAAATAGCATGGCATTTGTGCACAATTGAACGCCCTGGCTTTAACTCAATTAAGGCAATTCTTGTCCTGCTCATAAACTACTTAAGCTATTTTCTCAAAGTTTATGACATTAGCTGAAGCCATTGATTAAATCACGGTCTTAAATCTAACCACATAGCTTTGAACATTGTAAGCTATCTTAGTATGTATGTTCTGGCTTGCTGAGCGCTCGTAGACGCCTCAGTCTGTTTCAATTATGAGTCTTTGCTACAAGGATGTCGCCAGATATATAATTATCAATTTAGCATCTTCTGTGATAGCTTTCTTTCTTTTAATGGCATTTCGTGGACATTTTTGAGATCTATTAACTACAAAAGTAAAGATTCCAAAAGGACCACACCCCCTGCCATATTCATCACTACTCCCAACCAACAAAACACAGTCATTTTTTAACACAACATTCACAACTCTATCATGACACCATCCCAGTTCAACTTACATCACATGAATATGTACAACTCAACCTATAAGCATACACAGCAAATTACATCTTAAACACCTATACTACCCAGTACCCAGTACACATTACATACAATGTCATTGAAGCACACCATATAACTCCATTTCAAAAGATCAAATTCACACATACACACACAGACACAGAGCACACACACACTCATACACACACATTCAGCACCCTCCCTTGGCTATGCAGTCTTGCAGATTATCTAGAATTATTAGTGACTGCTTTAAATACAATTAGCCTTTTGAGTAACACGGTCAGTCAAGAAACAAGGAAAGATATGTTAATAAAACAAGTACCAGTCAGATTGAACTGAATATAGTCTAAGTACAAAGAACAGAGACTCTGCAGTCACAAAGGCTTGGGGATTTAAAGACATAGGGGAGGACATGAAAACATGATAGCTGAAAACATCAGGTCAGGCAAATGAATAAGACCTATAGCCATCATTACGACTGGCCTGGAAAATTGTGACCCTTGCATAAACACTGTTTATGCAGAGAACACAATTATAATCGCTGTGATATTCATTGTACCTGGTAATTACAGGAAGTTAGTTGTTGGCTGATCAGAAAGTCTAAGATTCTTTTGGAAAAGCTGATGGATGGTGGTATGAATGTCAAGGGCCATAATAATTCTACAGCCTGTTTTTAGAGGCCTGACGTATCAATGGGAAGCTTTATAGGGAGATCAGAATGGGGTAGATGTGACCGAATTTTCAGTTGTCAGGGACCAGTCTGGTTGTTAAATGGAGAACTAATTCAGAGAGGTAAATAGGACCCTCAATAGGCCAGATAGGAGGATATTGCTTTAGACTACTTATCATGTTAGTTGTCTTCCTTGGAGGTGACCCGATGCTCAGAATGACCCGCCTCTAGGCACCACCAAATCAGACCTCAAGAATTGGAGAGAATTGGTGGGGTGGGTCAAGGGCAAGGATTTGGAAATGGGTGCAGTGGGGAAGGAGACTTGGAATGACAAAGAACACTGTTAATTCTAAAATATCTGGACCCGATTCACAGAATGAACTTAAGACTCAATCCTAAACTTACTACTATTTTGGTATTCACAGAATGCACTTAATACTTTTGGCATTCACAGAATGAACTTACTACTTTTGGTATTCACAGAAGTTAGGATTTTGTCTTAAGTTTGTCTTAAGTCTGTCTTAAGTTTATCTTAAGTTTGTCTTAAGACAAACTTAAGACAAAATCCTAACTTCTGTGAATACCAAAAGTAGTAAGTTCATTCTGTGAATGACAAAAGTAGTAAGTGCATTCTGTGAATACCGAAATGGTAGTAAGTTTAGGATTGAGTCTTAAGTTCATTCTGTGAATCGGGCCCACTGTTCTTCCACTCTCTCTGCTACAGAGGGCCGTATTATGAATTTGGCGATGCAGGACTGCCCGCTCCTGCACCGCCAAACCCATAGTTGAACCGCCTGACAGATTTTGAGTTTTCTTCTGGTCTGGCTGGTGGCTCTTTGGCGTTCCCACTGCGGTGCCTATGAAATAGGGACTGCAATGGGAATGTCAACATCAGTACTCACATGGCATTGACTGCTCCAGGTCATGCCATGCAGGTACTAGGGTGCATGCACACAAGGAGCCATAACATGTACACCCCTGCATTCATCCCCAGTCCTAGAGGGACAAGGGGCCCTGTAGGGGCTTCTTTGATTCCTCTCTGCCATGGTTTTCATGGAGGTGGAACCACCATGAAAACTGCTGCGGAGAGAAAACTCGTAATATGCGTGGCAGGACTGCAGTAGTCCTGCGAAGCATATTGTGGTCTCAAGACCACTGCACCACCAACAGGGATCTCTGATCCCTGGTGTCTGTAGTGGTCCAAGGGTGGCCCAACTTCCCTAGTTGTAATAGGGTGGTCGAAAGACCGCCGCGCCCTGCGAGTCTGGTGGTCCATGGACTGCCAGACTTGTAATTAGTCCCTAAGTGTTATGATCCTTATTATTGCAGTCACTTCTTGTTGAATTAGCCTCAGTGGGTCAGCCTGCTAATTAGAATACAGACTCAGATTCAATCCCTGGAATCATATTTTTCTGCTAATACAATAAACAAACAAAATCTCAGGACATCACCTCTTACATGTCCTCCCTCACACTCTCACAGAATCATTTTTTTGTACTATTATTCACCTTCTCATACCTTGCATTATTCCCAGTTTTTAGTCCCTTGTGTCGCTGGTCTATGGGCTTTGAACAAACTTTCATAGACTCTCACTAACTTGCCTTAATTGTTGCGTCACAATGACTATTTCTATAAGCTCTCCTTTATCAGTTCAAATTGTCCAAGTCTAGATATTTCTCCTACTAGACATAGATTGCTCTTTACTCTCAGATAATCAATTAATGTCCTTGAAGAAAATTTTAAATAATACTCAGCCATAACTTGAAAGCTCAAAAACTGGTAACGCCTTCTTCAAACGTAGGGAAACTACTTTACTTCAATTTCTTTTAGCACTTTAAAATAAGCAATCATCAGTTCCTATTTAAACTTTCAACTGCCTGTGCACTTGCACAGTTGGACTGCTGCTTTACCTGGTATGGAAACTAAAAAAGATTAGGGACACTTTGCAGTCTGACCTGAACTTTTGGATGGCAGTTGACACCTCTATGGACTCGTAGGCCTGGGCGGAGTTGACAAAAAACTTTGCTGCGATACGCAGAGTTCCGCGAGCGGCAGTGTGCGTTAGGGTCATGCTGTTCGGTGGGATTTTGAGTGCTGGTTGTATGTCCTACACTGTAAAATCATTGCGAACTGCACCATGCACAGCACAAGAGGGCGCAACTTCCTTTCTGTTGCCTAAGTATTTCTATTCAAGCATGCCTTGAGAAATACGACAGCCCGCATTGAGAAATCTCACCCAGAGGTGGATTTTCCTCACTTGTGCTCCCCAATTTGACGTTAACAAGCACGTGCGATGAAAAAACCGCAGCTCCGCTGAGTTTTTGGGAACTCTGCATTCTTCCGTGGAGTGCGGAAAACTCTGCAAACGGAGCAGAGTTCACCACCCATGGAGTACTCGATCCAGTATTCACTTGCAAAGCTCTCTGAACACTGATAGAATCAAAATTCAGAACTTTTTGGGAACCATTACCAAGATAGGAGGTAAACAAATTCTTAACTTGCCCTCCTGTGTCTAATCAATTTTCCAAGGTGTGAAGGGGAAGGTTGGGGCTAGCAGCATCAAAAGCAAATGACAGGAAACAGAAGTCAACCACATCTAAAGTATTAATTCCATCGCTCACAATGTGAAGCATGGAGGTCTCAGTGCTGCAACATGGCCTGAAACTAGGGTTGGGGTCTAACAGGTGGAGTTCTCAGCAAATGTACTCATAATTATGCATAATTGTATGAAGTGTAATCCAGCATTTTGCGCTATTTTCTGGTAAAAAAAATAGCACTAATATACATTACATATCACAAATAATGACAAATATTAATATAAATAAAATACAAACATATTTGTCCTACAATTTTTTTATTTAGAAATTATTTATTAACAAACAAAATTGAATACTTAAATGTAATTTAGTTACTTCCCACCCTATAACCTCACAAAACTCACAACCTGCATCTAAAACTTAACTTTAAAAAGCAAAATATTTACACAATCAATATAAATATTTATCAACAAACTAAGTATCATTAATTAAATATTAATTATTAATTAATTACAATTAATTCACTTCCCACAATATACCCCCAACAAAAAACACACAACACTTTATTTTTAGAGAAACGTGTTTACACAATTAACATAATTATTTATCAATTTGATAATTACTATTAATAAAAAAATGATGAATTACTTACATTTAATTTACTTTTCACCCAATACCCCTAAAAAACCCACAACACACATCTAAAATCCTAAAAATAAATGTTTTGCACAATTAACGTAATTAACTATCAATTGAACAAATATTATTAATTAAAAACTAAATATTATTAACTACACAACCTTTACCCCATAAGTCCCACAACCTGCACCTATTTTTTTACATAATTAACATAATTAATTATCAAGTAATTAATATTAGTTAACAACAAATTATTAATTAATTAAAAATAAATTACTACCCACCCATTACCCTTACAAACTCTACAACCTGCACATACAATTTACATGAAAAAATGAATAGCACAATTAACATAATTAAATATCAATTAAATAATAATATAAAATAAAAATTCATCATTAACATATTATAATTAAATTACTTCACACCCACAAATGAATTACATTACATTTAATAACTACTAAAAATTTAACAAATACATTAAAAAACAAAATATTTATACAACATTTTTACATCACATACATTTAAAATATGTATTAAAATACATAACAATAATTTTAAAACGATATTTTAAACAACTATATTTTTGCAAACGATATTAATGATTTTGATATTTATAAAACCGATATTACTTACCTTAAAACCGATATTCTTGACAACGATATTCTTGCTGACGATATTTCCAAATCATGCTATTTTGGACACAATATTTTTGTATGGTGATATTTTTACTTCGATATTTTGTCTGAATACCTCAATCAGTGACACTTTGTCACAGAGTGGAGTCAGGTCATCATTCTCACTGACCCCACCCCACTCTGCGACGAGTTTGGGACTGCTTCCTTCCCTCATTGGCCAATCCTTTGGGACTGCTGCTTTCCCTCATTGCAAAGACAACAGTTGATGGACAGAATTCAGAACAATGTCATACATTCACCCCAGTACAGCGATCTGGCCCTAAATCCATCTTTTTTTTGCTCATCATACTATTCCAGTTTGAACCCAGCCATATGCAAATCAGTCTTGGCCCTGTGCCTCATTGGCCAATTATCCTAGGAACTCTGAGGCTTGGGACTGATGCCTTCCCTCATTAGCTGACCTAATGTCAATCAATGAGGGAAGGAAGCAGTCCCAACCCTCCTGGAACCTGTGAGGCAGAACTGCAAGTAAGTGAGATTTTTTTTCAAATTAATGTTTGGGCATGTGTGCGTGTATGTTTTAATATTTCGTAATGAGTGTTGTGAATGGATGTGTGTGTGAGCGCTTCTGTGTGAATGCATGGGTGTGAGTAAGTGCGTATGTGTGCTTGTGTGTCCTGTCCGCCCCCTCCCTCCTAAAATTATCGCCCACCACTTCTGACCTTGTAAACATTGCTGATAGCATTTTTACCTTAGCAGGAAGGATATATCCACAAGACACTTTTGGTCCACCCTCATGACAAATCTCATACCCAAAAATTAACATTTTGAAATGCTCGGTCCCTCGTGTGTATGCTAGCAGTTCTCTTCCAAAAACTGAATAGTTGCTTTCTGCTTCTCTCAACATTATAGACCTGTCAGAAATGCAGGGGCGTAATAAGGGAGTGCTGGGGGTGCGGGCCGCCCCGGGTGTCATCACAGAGGAGGGTGACAAAATGGCAAAAATATATGTGTTCAAAATAAAAATAAAAATGTCGGGCTCACGACACTTTAAAAAAAAATCAATATTCAATGTGGGGGCCGGTGATAAGAAATTTTCCGCACCCGGTAATCCTGACCTTGCTACGCCACTGCACAAATGATCTATTCTTCCTTGCCTTACCCTCTGAATTAGTACAGCACCAATACTGACATTGCTGGTATCCACAATCATCATGCACTCCTTACCTATTACAAACAGTCTCAAACATAGAGCACCTACAATATCTTGTTTGAACCTTTCAAATGCTTCATCAATAGTGCTCTTAACAATTCGGTTTTCTGTGCATAATATTTTACAAACTTCAAACAGAATTCAATTAATCCTGGAAAGGATGTTGATAGATTTTTCGAGTTTCGAGCTGTAGTCCCCACACTATCCATTCTGTGGTCTGATTTAGGTTATAATCTATCAGCAGAGATGCTATGTCAAAGTCATTACAAGCACATATCATTTCTCATCCTGGAAGTTCAATCTACCCACCTGGCCCTCCGTAATTTCCTTCCTTAATCTGTGGAAGACTGACAAAGCATTTGCCAATCCAATAAAACACATTCTGTGCTGAAATAATCCCTCTGGGTGATGAACCAGGGAGATGATTTGACTCTTCATGCAGTACCACCTGGTGGTATGAACTTTCTACATATAAAGGTGAGGGTACAGTAGCATCAGCCAGTGTAGAAACCATCTCAGGCCCATAGTCTACAACAGAAACCTGTTACATGCAAACTTACACAACTGAAGATTCTTTTGCTCTCTGAAAATGTCAACATCAATCGAAAATCAGTCTCTTGAAATTGGCCTCTTGCACAGGTTATCTATTGGCCGAGATGATTTAGAATTCCCTGAATGAGAACAACTCTCACATCTATAGCACTGTGTGTCTAACCTCTTTTCCTATCCTTTAAAGTCATCTCCTTTCACTCTCTGGTGTTTCCTCATCACAAAGATGACTTCAATTAACCTACCTCTTGTTTCATGAACAACCTAGGGCCTAATTACGATGTCGGCAGACTGTATCGGTCTGGAACCGCCCGACATTAGGTCGGAGGTTCCGACCACAGGATTACGATGTGACCGCCCATACAGTGGTCGCAAACATGCATTTTACATGGTTGCCTGCCACACGGTGAAGGGATGTTTAGAGGGGGACAGTAGGTGGTTCTAGACCCCCTGCCATGGCCCCTCAAGGTCACTTTCCGCCTGCTTTTTCATGGTGGGCTGACCACCATGAAAGGCCAGCCGGAAAGTGCCATCATAATCCCAACAGCCAAACCAAGCCTGGCTCCGCCACCATTAGGGGATTATGACGCCTTCCAACGAACTAATGGGCTCCTTGACCCCGCCAGAAGCACTGCAGATGGACCCTTCGCCTGATGTCTTCACCTGCCGCATCGTAATGCGCCGGGCAGACCGCAGGAGCAGATGTGGGTCGGACTGACACCGTCCCACAGACATCATAAATAGACCCTTAGTGTCAATCATGATGGCTATAGTTACAGCAGTGTTAATAGACAACTTTAAAAAAAAAAACATAATTACGCCTGCAGTTTTTTATTTTCTATCTTTACCAAGATTTGGTCCCTCAAATCTGCTACTAGTTTATATGTGTGAAATCAAACATTGCATCTTGTGAAACCAGTGATCCGACATACTCCCCTATAGATTTATTGTCCTTTTGTGGCCTTGAATAAAACTTTTACTGCTCCATAACTATGTTAACACTTTTCCAAAAAAACTAAGCCCTATGTTTTTTTGCCTACTTTAAAACGTCTTGCCCGACAGCTATATTTGCTTCCAGTGGAGGTAGGTTTTTGAACTCCTTCAACCCTGCACCCCTAAACAATATTTCAATACATTTCCCGAATTTCTACATAGTCCATATATACTTTGTACTAATACTTCCAAACCCTTTCCACTTCACTTGCATATTGTGAAAATGGTGATGGCGGAAGTAATAAAGTTACAAAAGTAGATATCAAACTATACACCAATACACAATAATTTAAAACAAATTACCTTGTCACCGATGTCTGCGCTGATAAAAAACAAACTAAAACAATTAATATGGTCATCATTACAACACCCATTAGATCAAAGGTCTGCAACCATTTCAGTAATAGGAGCAACTTATGGTATAGGAAGATCCGTCTGAGCTACTAATAGTATTAGTGTGGTAACAGTGACCACGTCAGAGAAGATTACATTAGTGGGCATTCCAAGCAAGATTTTGGATTTTAATCAGGAATACCTAACTATGGTTATTACATGACAGCCATAACTTCAATTCCACAAGCACCAATGTAATAATTTTTGTAATAAGTCTCCGAATTGGCGCATGATTGAACCATCAAATTTTATAATTTTTGGATTTGTGCCTTCTTTCAACCAAGCAAAATCTTCTAATTAGGTAGACCGGGTTACACACTGGGGAGCTACTTACAAGTAGCTGGAGAGCTAACTGCTACTCATTGGAGAAGCCTGCGTTAGATACTCCATGCGGCTAAATCTCATCTGATACCTTTTCATTCCTTAGGAATGATATAGATCCACAAAAGTCTGTATTATCAACCAGTGATACTGCTGGCAGACTGACTCAGTGGAGAAGTGTTCAATAGGAAAGGAAGTGGACTTCGCTTCAGCTCACGCCACAGTTTTTCTCCCACATGCGAAGAAAGACGATTGATGGAACTGAAGGGGACTGGATGGATTGTGGCTGGTTGATTCCCTCTGTATGTTGCTTGTGTGAGTACCTTACTTTGTATCACTAGTGATGCAAAATAAGGTCCTTATATGGGATAAAGGAGGTACACAGTACTTATTTCAGTGATCAAACATACAGAGGGAACCAACAGACCACCACCCAGAACCCTCCAGCAACTCCAGCGTTCTTCCCGTCACGCGCGACCCGCTGCACCCCCACATTCCATCAATCTGCAGAACACATTCCACACCCTGATACCACCCATCAATAGAATTTTGTGTAGAAAAAAACTAATTCCACCACTCCTTCTGCAAATTGGTCCCCCGCGTGTTAACCACTCCATCCTCACGTTCCATCATTCCAGAGCACACATTTCACAGGTCTCTTCCACAAAACCGGATTAAAGATAATCAAATACATTGTTCCCTGAGATGTAACCTTAAAGTTGGAAAGTCTTGTTACAGAAAGACTTTGGTCAGAACAGGAAACTACTACTTAGTAAATAATTATTAACAATGTCCCAAACTGCAGATTTTTTAAAGAGAGTTTTGTAGTGTCCAGTTTTAGGCAGTCAATAAATGTTCCCTACAGAAGGAAGCAGATTATAACGTTTATTTGATACTGGCCACTAGTGTAGTCATTGATGGATTTAGGAAGTGTGACAGTTAAAGAGTCAGTAGGATAGTTTGTGGATCTCGGAACAGATTAGAACTGGTTATCTCCAATTTTTTTACTGGTTACAATTCTCTCCCAGTGACGGTTTAAAATGTTTTTTTTATCAGTTGTACAAATCAATCACGGAGTTTGTTGGAGGCATTGGGATCTACACCATCCCCAACTTGTGGCATACTACGAGCACAAACTTTGTACACAGGCAAGCTGTCTGTCTATCGTCAGTTATCTTTGACAGGAATTTTCCCACAAGAAAATCTTTTTGCACTGAAAGTTGACTTGAGTGCTACGCTAAAGTCTCTTTGCACCGTGAAGTGCTGGTCCCTGTGGATTTTATGCAAAGGATGCATAACGGGTCAGGATCAATGCAAACTCTCATAGGTTTTTAAGTAACTAAAATACCTTGACCTTGGTTCGCATAAAATCCTAACGCAAAGCTCGGCAAAACATTAAAATATCTCTGTGAGCACCCAGAGTTCCACAAACATGCGGAATTGCTTGTTTCGCCCGTTCACAATGCTTTTTTCCTGTTCACGAATGCTGTTTGCGTGCTGGCAGAAATATCTTGCGAACTCGCACTTTGAAAGCAGGACCAGTAAAAATTTCCGCGAAGTCGCGATCGCGGAATTTTTGGCAATTCCGCGTTCTCTGCGGGATGTGAAATTACCCAAATTCTGCAAATTCCACGAGCGGAACAGAATTTACCGCCTAGGCCTACACATGTTAGTCCTAAACGTGAAAAGGAGAGATTGCTGCAGAATTCACCTCTGATGTGGCTTAGCCTTGGGTGATTGCCTTTATGCTGAAATTTGTACTGAAGGGTTTATCTGAAATACAAGGCTCATGCATGGTACTGCTGAGTTGTCTTAGCACCACAACACAATGGCTAACGTCCTGATAAACTGGCTTTTATTGTGTGAAGGATATTTAATCTAGGCCTTTTTCTCTACCTCAAAAGGACAAAGTCACATTACTCTCTTGATCAGTTTGAAAAGTTAGCTGCTCCAAAGAAAATTAATGGAAATTTAAATGTCTTTTTAAAAAAATGAAAGTACTTTCTACGATCTCGAACTCACTTGTGCATCAAAATGGGTGTTGAGCCCACAATGCATTGCACGCCCATCCTGGGCTGGTGCATCTGCATCCTAGCAGTCTCTGGTGAAAGCTGGCTGGGAAAAACCCAACCCTTATTTTAATATCTTCTGGAAAGCAAAATAAGAAATCAAAGGCAAAGCAGACACATTATTTTCCTTTTCTGTGTGCGTGCATGTGATCATTTTTTGGGGACAGACACTGCTTCTATCTTCACAGAGGAGAAAATTACAAGCCCGGGTAATAATTCCCATCGTTGAGACAGAGCAGTCACAGTCTTCAGGGCAACCACATTGAGAGAATGGAATGCAGTGAGCAAGCCTCGTAATTACTCATGATAGATAACTGTATTAAAAATCAAAAGTAAGTTATTGAGGGAATTACAATGCTGGCACAAGATAAAAAGCAACTTTGTTTTGCTGAAAGCTCTAAGTTGGGTAAATGGTTTAAAGTCATTCTCATTAAAAAAAAAACATAAGACTAACTCGGATAAAAGGCAATCATTTATTGTTTGAACTATGCATTCTCATATAGAAGAGTTTCAAACAATCTTAGCATAGAAAGAACCCTATGTCAGTTTACAATGGATGCAAAGAGTGCTTAAGATAATAATAATATTGAAACCAGGCCAAAGAGGCTAGCACTGGAATTAGATGATGTGAACATAAGTATTGTACAAACCATCTCCTGCTTTGAAGAAAACATTTTTATCACCGTGTTTCTAGTTTATTGATTATGCATACTGGATTAATGCAATCGTAAAATGATGCCAAAATAAAAACATTCAAATGGCAATGCAAATATGTCAACTAAACACTAAAACATATAAAAACACACATCAAACAGTAGAATCTGGACATACATGAAATCCATCTTCAGTGTGCCATCCTGATTGCAATTTACATGAACGCAGAAAATGCAAACACCCAAAATGTATAAAATACTTAGGATAATTATAGTCACTTAGTCAAAGGTAATCAAGGAACAGAGAACATGAGGACACCAAAAAGGTTTCTTGTGGAAAGCATTTATTCTTGTGTTCTGTGTTCACAATTGTCATTCAAATCACATACACTGCACCTATTCAGAAAGGATCTCAAGGCGTGGCTCTTCGAATGACCACGGAACTGCTCGAACCCCCACCCTTGCCTACCCCCGTCTACCCCCAGCACCTTGAGACCCTCACGGGTGAGTAGCGAGCTTCACAATTCCCTGATTGGTCTTTAATGGGAATTAAATCATTGTGTTTAACATCCAATACATGTCTTGCCCTCTCCATGGTGAGCAGGACTGCCTACTGGAAATAAATGTGGTTGGTAGTTATACCATAGTCAGAGATGAAGAAATGTCTTAATACTTGTTCCCGACAGTATATATTGTTTTCAGTTATGTCACGTGATTGATTTATTCATTATGTGTATCACATTGGTCGTTGTCGGTGCTTATGTATCACATTGCTTTTTTGTTATCATGATTCGTATTTATGTTTCAATTGAAATGTTTTTCAGAACCCTCACAAATGTCATTTTATGTCATCATATTGCAGTTTTATTACTGTTTTTTTTCTTCATGCAAAAATGGAAAATTAAGTTTAAAAAAGAAATGTCCTAATACAAAATAAATGCAGTCAGTACTGAGATTGCTTCAAATGTTAATGGGTGTGATCAGGACTTCCTTGAGAACATGATCAGGACAGTCCTTGTGCCGAAGGTGCAAGTGTGGCCTGAATATGCATCTTCCACAGAAAGACTGTATTAATCTCATTCTCAGGGATGACCCAATCGCTGGCTCTGCTGCTCACTCACCTCTTGCTTAACTGGGGCGGCACTGATTTTACCATTAACACTTGACACAAGTAGGGTACGGTTTTTATCTGGAGAAATGGGGGACAGCTGGGTGGTTGGGATTTTGTGGATCCCAACAGATTCCAGAACTTACATTCACAGAAATGTGAAGAAAATGCATAAAAATAGCCATGTTTAAGGTTTGCAGGGCATTTTGTGTAGAAGCCTGCAGGACCCCGAGAAGTCACACCATCTTGAATACCTCTAAGTGGTTGGGTTTAGTAAGGTTTCCTGATTGCAGCTGACCCAGAGCCTGAAGAGTGCATCCATTCACCATGGCAAGTGAGAGGACATTCAGATTCACCCTCTCTCTGCCATCCCATATGTCAAAACTATGCCCAATAGAATCCAAATTTCCACCTGCTTGTCATGTGGTTAGGATTTTCCTGTGCCCTGAGGGGCAAAACACTGTTGGGGCTATAGATGTCTGGCCTGATATCAGAATGGGCAAAACCTATCCAATTTTTTTAATATACCTGGGATCCAGTTGTACCCACTCTGCAGACAGACTGGGGCAAATTCTCCCATCTCCCAGGGGGAAAGAAATAATGCTGGAGCCATTATGGGGTGGGAACACAGCCCAATGTCTGTGCACCCCCACCCCAAAAGACTGTTGGTGTCGTTTTTGTAGAGGGGCCACAGCTTGATGCAAGGGTGGGACCCCTTAATTGTTTTCTACTAACCAGGTGTTTGGTGGGCCCAGTTCCAATTGAGACCACCAGGCAGTGATCCTTTTGGGAAAGGTGCTGCTGGTAAGGGATAGTGTCCCGTTTCTAGTTATCCTCTGCCGCACTGATTGGCTCTCTGGAGAGCAGATTTAAAGTGCCATCTGCGATCACTTTATTTGCTGTGACATCAGCAACCGTGCATGCTGTGTGTCATAGCAAACAAAAGTAAGAAACTCAGGATGTGAGGAAAGTTCATCTCTCATGTCTTTTAAAAAGAAAATTGCAACACAAAAAATTTTTTTCTTGCATGTAGTAGACAATTCATTGACATTTTACCCAATAGAGAGGTAACAGGGGTTACATCAAGAGGTCGTCCACCTTATTTATGAGGTTAATGTAGAGTTGCTGGAATGTTACTCTGGAATGTGGAACTAGGGGATTGGGATCTGTTCTTAGGAAGAAAGGGGAGTTGGAGAGAGGAAACTGTTAGAGGAAGCTGGAGTCATCTTTTGGAGAATAAACTTCTGATTTAACTACACGCTGCAAGATGAAGCTCTATAGTTAACCCAAGGCATGTGAGAGTTTGGCAAAAGCTGCTGTCGGACATACACTCAAATGAGGAAAATAATGCTTTAAAAGTTCCTGGCAAAAAGAAGGGTACAGATGGAGCTGTTGCAATCCAAAACTCCAGGTAGCAATCACATATTCTAATATAACAAGCATTGGTGATGCCAATAGGCCCGGCTTTAAATCAATGTTGCATGGTAATCAGTAGCAGCTCCTGGAGGGAGTGCTGCCGGGTGGTGACGCAGGGTGGGGGAGGGTGAGGTGGGGGTAGTAAACTCTGGATTATGGCCGAATGGAGGTAAGTATACAGATAAATAAATAAAACAAATTCTGTTGCGCACGCTGCATCGCAAAATGAAATTCGTTTTATTTATGTATTTGTATACTTACCTCCATTCTGCCATAATCCGGAGTTTACTACCCCCACCCTGCCCCTCCCCCGCCCTGCATCACCGCCTGGCAGCACTCCCGCCAGAAGCCGCTACTGATGGTGATCTGAAGCATTACAAGTGAATAGCATGGGAATAAATAAGTATTTGAGGGCCCAAAAGCAGTACAAAAGGGAGTAGTGATGGACCCCTGGTGATGCCTAAATGCATATGGCCATGTCTGAACTGGGGTGGCAGAGTGGGCTAAAGAACGGTGATGGATTAAACCCAGATCTGTTGAGTGGGTGTGAGTGTTTGATTGGTTCAGATGCTCCGTCCATCACCACCCCCTTTTGTACCGTTTTTGGCCGCCATAAGTTTGGCAGGGTATGCTCAGACGTGAGTCCCTTGCCCACTTTGCCACTGGATTCAAGCAAGCCAAGCTGAAGACGGCTGGAATGCCAGAAACCGGTCCTCGGAAGCTTGTTTCCGGTCCAGGGAAGACATGGCTTGGCAGTTCGGGCTGGACTGTTCCCATGAGGCACAGAGTCAGACTGATTTTCATATAGCCATGTCTGAACTGGGGTGGCAGAGTGGGCTAAAGAACGGTGATGGATTAAACCCAGATCTGTTGAGTGGGTGTGAGTGTTTGATTGGTTCAGATGCTCCATCCATCACCACCCCCTTTTGTACCGTTTTTGGCCGCCATAAGTTTGGCAGGGTATGCTCAGACGTGAGTCCCTTGCCCACTTTGCCACTGGATTCAAGCAAGCCAAGCTGAAGACGGCTGGAATGCCAGAAACCGGTCCTCGGAAGCTTGTTTCCGGTCCAGGGAAGACATGGCTTGGCAGTTCGGGCTGGACTGTTCCCATGAGGCACAGAGTCAGACTGATTTTCATATAGCCATGTCTGAACTGGGGTGGCAGAGTGGGCTAAAGAACGGTGATGGATTAAACCCAGATCTTTTGACTGGATGTGAGTGTTTGATTGATTCAGATGCTCCGTCCATCACCACCCCCTTTTGTACTGAATTAATATCAGGTACTGGTAATTACTCTGGCTACACCCAGTCCATTGTCTTTTGCCCACATTGTCACCTCTGAATAGACTCAGCCATAGGCATATCAATCTTGGTCTTTCTCCAATAGGAACTGCCAAGCTAGGTTGGTCCTCCCTGAACTGGAACAAAAGCATTCCAAGACTGGTTTTGTCAT
Source organism: Lissotriton vulgaris (assembly GCF_964263255.1). Lineage (NCBI taxonomy): Eukaryota > Metazoa > Chordata > Amphibia > Caudata > Salamandridae > Lissotriton > Lissotriton vulgaris. Next base: position 1,380,264,348 of record NC_141696.1, on the reverse strand, counting down.
AGTTGAAGCTGTTCCATCGGGTACAGCTTGCTTCCAGTAGCACACTGAGCAAGTGACCCATGCCTGAACATACCCGCTGTTCTGTGGGTGTCACAGTGAAATAAACAAAATAGTGATGATGGAATGCTTGAGTTAATTTCAGCTACTGGTAATAACTCGGGCTGCATTCCCAGACCACAGTTTTGTTTTGCCCACTATTTAAATATGATTCATCCACAGTTCCTACAGTGATACCCCATGAGCATGGTGAAAAAGATAACCCAATTGTGTGATCATTACAATGGCATGAGAAACAAGCATTGGTAATGCATGGATTTCCGGGGAATTTGCGAGAGCAAGATGGCGTCTGGCTAGGCGGCTAGAGGAGAACGCTCCGATGCCGACCTGTTTGTTTGAGGAACACGGATGGAATACGATGCAGACAGCAGAAATTATACTTTGATATCTTAAAGGCTTTAAAGGCTTTACCGAATACAAAGCTTTTCTCCAGCATACTTGAATGGGGATTGAAGAGGTCCCGGGATTGATCTCCGCGGCAGCGGCAAAGGCGGCGGCAGCCGAGGTGCAAACCTCACGGCGTTTTCGGCGTTTTCAGCGTTCTCGGCAACCTAGTGGTGCAGGCGGAATCTGCGGAGTGGGCTGGGCGGAGCACGGAGCTCTCAGAACCTGCAGCATCCAACGGCGCAGGAGGTACAGGGGAGCTCAGAAGATCGGAGTACCTGTTGAAACGCCACAAGGACTGAAACAGCAGCTGAAACAAGGACAGCGGAGGTGGTGCAAACGGCGGTGGTGCACATTGCAGCTGAAACGAGGACAACGGAGGTGGTGCAAGTGGCGGCGGTGCACGACGCTACACGGTTACTTTTACGGTGACGGCTTGAGAGGACCCCAGATTACCGTGCTCAAGGGCTGTAAAGCTGATCTCGGCCCCAGGGGTAAGTCAGAAGCAGCGCGTGAGGTCTGAGGGGCTGCGAGAGAGACTCCAGCATTGACAATTTCAACAGGCAGGGTGGTGGGAATAGTGAGTACAGCAAGAAACTACATACTAAGGTGGAGCCTGAGCCTGAGCTGGAGCTTGCCTAGCACAGAACGGTTGAGAGTCTCTCAGCGATATCGTAACTCAGTAACAGTGACAGAGGTAACAGAAGTGGCAGAGGTTGCCGAGGGGGTCAAAATGGCACCAAAATCTACTCAAGGGGGAAAAGCGAAAGCGCCCGAGGCGGGCGAGAATCCTGGCAAACAACTTTCTGGGCAGGCAGTGAAAAACAAAGGGGGTGATAAGGATATACATCCCCATGCCCACAGTGCTTTGAATGAGGAAGGAGCAGCTGCCTGGAGCAAAACGAGAGCCAGAAAACAGGCTGCAATAAATGCTGCACAGTCAACCAGACAATTAAAAAGCATCGCCAGATATTTTGCTCCGCTAAATTAGACAAAGCCAACACATCTGAACCGCCCAGTACTCCCACAGCAGAGACTCAGTGGAGTAATATCATGGACCTCAATGATATAGTGGATAATATAGAGGAAGATACACGCCCCACTGAAGAAATAGCAAGGGCGATAAATAAGGATACAATCATAGGTGGGACTCCGGAGACAGCAACCACTGAGAAGCGCAACAAACTGGACTACTGGTACAAGAAATAACTGCAAATGGCGGCCTGAGCTGGCTAGAGGATAATGTAGATCCAGTAGATAATTTCTACTCAGTGACAGATGGGTCTGACGCATCCAAGGACACACATTCTGACTTGGAAGAGAATGATGGGACAAACACAGATTCAAGCTTGGCCATAAGTTTGGAAGGGGGAAGCGGATCTTCACCAAAGGGGAAAAGCCATGAACCAAGGAAAAAAAGATTGTCCAGGCGACAGAGAAGTACGCAGTCACAAGAGAAAGCCGGCAGCAGCCGTAGACGAATCAGCGTGGCAAGCACCGAAACAGAAGCAGGTTTAAACTGGGATTACTCAGCTACACAGCATATTTATAATGAGATTGAGAATGAGAAGGAGGATCCTATTGCTGGGGGGGCACATGGACAGACACCATCAGCGGAACCCACGCTTCAACTAATTTTAAACTCAATCAACCAATTGCAGGATGCAACAGAGGCTGAGGGGAAAAAAAAAACGCCTAGCAACCAAGCATTTACAAGGAGCTATAAAGAACGTGGCCAAGATTTGCACAGCCACAAATACGAGGATGACACACTTGGGAGATAGAACGGGCATGATGGAAGACCAACAAGCCAAAGACTCGGCTAGACTGATGGGCTATGAAAAACAGATGGTGGATGCCCAGTGGAAGTTAGAGGACTTAGAGAACTGCCAGAGACGAAATAATCTCAGAATCCTGGGTATAGAGGAAGGGGCAGAAGGCGGGGATATCAGGGCATATGCCCTGAGAATGTTTAAAGGAGCTTTACCGGAATTGAACCATTGGGACTGGGACAGGGAAGTTCAAAGAGTGCACAGATTCCCAATGACCTTAAAAAAGGAAGGGCCTTCTACCACAGAGGGGGTACCAAGATCGAGAGCCATATTAGTGTACTTTGGCAACTTTCTATTGAGAGAAGAAGTGTATGCAAAAGCTCGCCCCAATGCCAAACGCTCGTTTGAGAGTCAGTCCTTCTTCTCAACCCCAGATTACTGCCATAGCACTGTCGAAAGAAGGTGGAGACTCAGAGAACTACTGGATCCATGCCATAAGATGGGCCTGCAGGCCTACTTAATGAACCCGGCAAAACATAAAATAATCTACAAGAACTCCACTAGGGTTTTTTTCTCTGAAAACCAAGCAAAGGAATATATGGACACGATTCGTGCCAGTGGTGAAAACAGCGGTGAAGCTAGAGATAAACCTTGAAGACTTCTCTGATGACGTTTTTTTTAATTAACCCCTTTGCTTGGTGAAAAGATATGTTGGTCTAAGATGGATCCAGCCTTGTCTAATATGTACAAAGAGATAGTATATGGATGAAGGAGGGCTAGGGGCAAAAGGGTTGCACATATTGGTTGGGGACAAAATAAGGACAATGGAATATAATGATGAGGGTAATGGTAAAGTCACGGGTGATTTGGATGAAGGGGAGGTGAAGAAGATATCAAAGTGAAGTAACTTATTTAGGTGATTTAATGCAATTATAAAGGTCGGCAAAGGGGAGTCGATAGCCAGACTCCATCACAGAGGCCAGCGGCCTGCTTGCTCTAACAGGTGGGGGGGGGGAAGGAGGGGGAAAAACAAGAAAATCATCACATCAAGATAAGATAAAACAAGGGGAGGATCAGAAACACCAAATTATGAAAGACGAGAGAATAGAAGAAAGGCTGAATGTGGATTTGAGGATAAAACAAGAATATCAATGCGGATGGGTACATTGAATATTTGTGGATTGAATGACGGAAGGAAGCGAAGGGAGGTGAGGGAGTATTTAAAAACAATGCATGTTGACTTGCTCTGTCTACAGGAGACGCATATAGAGGTGGCTCAAAAGGGATTATTGGAGCAGCTAGGTTTTCAACTGCTTGCTTGTACGACACAAGGGACGAGGACACGAGGGGTATATGGGCGCTGGGTGCTGATGGAATGCCAGGTGAAGGGATTTAATTTTACTTTATGTTCCTTGTATGCCCCGACAGTCGATGATCCTGAAATGATTAATGTGATGAGTACACAACTGTCTAATTGGCCCCAGCCCTTGGTGGTATGCGGGGGATCTAAATATTAACGGCTTGAACGGTCTATGGAAGAATGATCCCAAAAATTTTGTGGGGAGGAAAAAGAGAAGCCATGTGGCTTTGATAAGGCTTATGGAAGATAATGGCTTAATAGACATATGGGAACAGCAATACAATGTTGGTGGGGGTAGTACGTATTTTTCGGCACCCCACAAAACATTAGCAAGGCTAGATTAATTTTTGGTCTCTACAACAATAGCAGCTATGGGCAAAGTGAGCAGGCTCCCACGGGTCATGTCGGACCACAACCCGCTGATTTTAGATATTGCAATTCCAACGCAATATAAACAGACCTCAAACTGGACTTTTGAGAGAGCCCTACTACAAGATGCTAAGTATATTGATCATATGAGAGAATGGTTGAAAGGGTTTTTTGAGGTAAACAGAGGAACAGCTTCTCTTGCCATAGTTTGGGACACAATGAAAGCAGGCATAAGGGGAGAGACACTTAACTATTCAATCAGACGAAACAAGGCAGAAAGGGAGGAGGTGGCAGGGAGAATAAGAACGGTGGCTAATATTGAGGAAGAACTTGGTGTCGCTATTAGGTCCAAACAAGACATTATAGCAATATCGCAGAGACTAACAGTCGCTAAAGCAGCAGTGGGGGAGATATTTGCATCTAAGGCAGCAGGGAAATACCTGGCATGGAGGAAGGAACAATATGAATACAGTGAACAGATTGGCCGCATACTAGCTATTCGAACAAGGCAGGCGGCCACAAAGGGTGATATTGCGGAGATCATGCTTCAAGATGGTACCAAAGTAACAGCACCTAGGGATATATGCGCAAGGTTTCAAGAGTTTTATCAGCTACTTTATAGTCCTGATCAAGGGGGCGAGATACGTGATATAGAGGAGTTTCTTGAAGGAGCAAACCTAGAAAAATTGGATGTGGCTGATAAAGGGGCTCTGGAAACAATGTTTAATCGAGGGGAAATGCATAGAGCAATTTTGGATCTTCCAGCAGGAAAAGCTGTTGGCCCGGATTCTATTCCATTAGAATTTTATAAAACCTTTATGCCTGAAATAGAAGGGGATTTTTTCAATTTAATAACTAATATTCAAAATGGTACCCCCCCCCCACAGAGTCTTGGAGTGAAGCAGTCATGATTGTGTTCATTAAAAAAAATAAACCTCCGACTAATCCTGGGTCATATAGACCTATTAGCCTAATGAACAGCGATGTAAAAATGTATTCGAAAATTTTGGCAAATAGATTAGGGAGTGTAATAGGCAAGATCGTATCCCCCAGACAACATGGGTTCATACCTGGGAGAGGCACTGCAGAGCATATTAGGAGAGTGTTAACCCTATATGATGGAACAGCAGCCTCACGAGACCCTATGTCATTAATACTATTAGATGCAGAAAAAGCATTTGATAGTGTCTCGTGGGGATTCCTCTGGGCAGTGCTAGAAAAAGTAAACCTTGGGAGCATATTTATAAAAGCTGTAAGGGCATTATATTTTAATCCAAGAATAAAACTTAGAATCATGGGTGAAATGAGCAATATAATAACGATTGGGCGGGGAAGCAGACAGGGGTGTCCTTGCTCTCCGCTCCTCTTTGCCCTATATATAGATGCATTTATACGAAGAATAGAGCAGAATATAGACATACGGCCAATTGTTTTGAATGGATCTGAAACAAAATCAAGCATCAAGCGATCCCGAATCGGCATTGCGGGTGATAGAAGGAGAGGCAGCTATATATGGAAAACTATCAGGATACAAGCTAAATGTAGACAAAACGCAGGTTGTAGTAAATCAAAAAATAACGATGGTAGACCAAAGAATTACTGGAACAGCGATATATTTAGGGGTTTTAATTACCTCTGATATTTCGACAGTGGTGGCAAAAAATATAGAACCTATAATAAGCAAGGCCAAGCTCGATTTTAATAGATTAAATAATCTACATTTGACTACAATTGGCCGGTGTAATTTGATAAAAATGTCATTTTTACCTAAAGTGCTATATCTCTTTAGGACCATCCCCTTGTTATTTGATAATAAGTGGTTTAAGGAGTTGGAAGGGGTAACAAATAGATTCATCTGGGCAGGAGGAAGAACACGCCGTAGTCAAAAAATGTTGGCGCTACCTCGAGAACGTGGTAGGCTGATGCTTTCTGATTTCAAAGCCTATTATTGGGCTACAGTTTTGCAATATATAAGAGGGATGCTGGGGGGGATATAACGGATAGATGGAGAGGGAGGGAGGTGATTCCAGATGTATATGAACTTCTGGTCAAAGACTCGGATAGATGGCTTCTTAAATACGTTGAGAAAAGCTATTATAAGAAGGTACGCTTCAAGACCCTGGGGGCTGCTATAACAGTATGGTCTATCATCAAGAGGAAGATAAAATTGGGCAGAATGAAATACTATACACCGCTATATGGGAATCCATCGCTCCCATTAGTATTTCATGACTCCGTAATGAAAGGTTGGGATAGGCAAGGGGTAAGAACTATAGGAGATCTTATAGGGGCGGCAGGGGTAATAATCACTTATGAGAACGCGCAACGGTTATATAATCTAAGGCATAGAGATTTTTATAAATATCTACAAGTTAGGTCTGTCTTATCAAAGAAGCGTGGTGGGGGTGTTGATATGCAAAAAATAGATTTAATGGAATACATAAGAAAAGAAACTGCATGCTCCATATCACAATTATATGGTGAAATATGTAAATATAAGGAGGATGACTCTGAAAAAATGTATGAGAAATGGGGAACAAAATTGGGGCTGACAGGGAATGAGGCTGAGAAATCGTTAAAATTGTCAAATACTGTGCTGAGAGCAGAAAATGTGCAAACCCAGCAATATAAAACATTGTTTGAATTATACCATACTCCCCACAGGGTGGCACAGTGGGGTGGAACTAGAGGCATAACCTGTCCAAGATGTCAATCTACTCAAGCCGATACTATCCACATGTTTGCTTCATGCCCTGCTTTAGATAAGTATAAAGAAGAATTAGAGCAGTTTTTCAAGAATTCTTTGGGAATTAGTATAGCATTGCTTGATGAAGTAATGATCTTAGGAGTAACAAAGGATGTACCTCACTACGGGTTTTTGTATATAGCCATGGTATTAAGTAGATTATGTATAGCGTCGTTATGGAAAGATCCCAGACCACCGACATTACAAAAATGGGTCTCTAGGGTTTTGGCGATATATACGTTGGAACAGGCCCTATTTGAAAAAAAGGGAAGGGTGAGAAGAGAAGCTGCGAGACGGATATGGGCTCCAATCATAGAATGGAAGCTAAGATTGGGGGAGGCTTAAGTTTGTAGTAAGATATTTAATAATTTGAACTATTTTGAGTCAGCAAGAATTAATATAGTTAGAATTTTCATGATGATCTTATTATAAGGATTAATTTGCTGAAATGAATTTTTTAGCTTATTTTCTTATCTTGGTGAAATATATATTGAAAATGTAATCTTGATGTTGATGAACAATAAAAATATATTTTTTAAAAAGGTAATGCATGGATTTCCTTATATGATGATTAAAAAGCTTTTATCAATCATCGTCTGAGACGAAGGAAAGAGCTCCCTGAGAAGTAACACAGGAGTGGAGAGAATGTGGTTCAGTGGCCAGAGCTGCTGACTTCAGAGCTAGAGATACTGGTTCGAGTCTCGGTGGCGCAACATCCTGTGATTCTGGGCAAATCACTTAAGCTTTCTGAGTGATAAATTGCTATCTAATCTGCTGCAAGACAAAAGAGCAAAAAGAGGCAAAACTTTATCAAAAAATAGTTCCACCAAAGCGGATATTAACAGTATTTTGCCTATGGGAAACTGATAAGAGAAGCAGATGAGGAATAAGCATTGGTAAATGCAGGACAATATGCTACAGCCAATAGAAATCGAGGAAAAGTGGCATCTAAAGGAACCAATGAAAAGCCAGGAAAGAGAGGAGGTGGAATTTAAGCCCCTTTTAAGTTTATATTAAAAACAATAGATTTCACAAGCACAGCGCTGTGCAGGCGATACCTAAAACTATTTACACCTTTTCCAAATTTCTCTTTGCAGCACCAGCTTTGTTACAAATTCAACTGAAGTTGGTACAGAAAGAGTTAATTTCAGCTCCTATCAAAGCAATATGGTTGCCTTTTTGACATTTTCAGATGTAATGTAATAAACCCACTGTCAAATTGCTTTGGTGAAATATTTTCATATTCTCAGAGTTGGAATATAGTGATTCGTGCATCAAAGCAGCAGGTAAAGACTGTTAGATATTTTCAGCTGTTTATCATGTCATTTGCTGATGATAACCGGTGTTCTGACGTCCAGTTTAAGGCCACTTAATATGTGAACCTCAGAAGAATGAATAGGTGAGTTTGCCATGCCAAGATTCGAACTGCAAGTTGCAAGTCGATGTCAGCAGTGAGCGTATAATTCGCCGAGCAATCTTTCTGGTTTATTGGGGCTTCTCCTGTTCTACATGTTCATCTCTCTGGGTGTGAGGTTAGTGTTGAAATTACTTGCACTATTCAACATTTTGTGATAGGTCGGTATAGTCAACTCTCATTATTGAATAATGTCGTACTTTTACAATAAACAGCACAACTGCAAGTGTGTTTCCAACAGATTTTCATATGAACCAGTTATAGCAGAGACTTCAATGACCCGCCTCTCTGGCACATAATTGACATGATAGCTCTCTCCTTCCAGGATCAAACCCGGGGGGAGTGAGGCGCTGCAGCAGAACGAATAAGTGGGAAAGAGGAGCAAAAGGTCACCGAACCCACACCCTACCACAAATACCACACAATTAACCCCCGACCAGGCACTGGGAACGTGATGACGTCGAAATGTCAGAATTCCCGTGTGAATGAGCGTGCTCAGGCGCGTGCAGTCCGACCATGTACGATGACGCAACCAGAAGGTGCAATGCAAAGCTTAAAGAGATGGTATGAGGCTAGGCGTGGGCGGAAAATCCGTTCCGCTCGCGGATTTTGCGGATTTTCGGGAAATCCGCAATCCGCGAGATTTGCGAATTTCCCGCAAAATCCGCAAATCCGCGAGCAGCGGATTTTGCTCGCACTGCTCGCACTGTTCGCGTGAGTTCGCGCCCCGCGAATAAGTGCAAAATTGCAGAAATACGATCTTAGCAAAACTGAAAGTAACTACTTACCAGGTTCAAAAGTTCAGGCTCATCATTAGTAGCCATTTCCTGGAGTGCTTCCTGAGGGGCCCCTCCAGAGTTCAGTTGCCAGTTGAAACTATTATGTGACCCTGCTCTGAACCTCAGAATAGTTACACATATGCCACAAAGGTCCTGAATTACAGCTAAGGGAGACAAGCAGGAGCCAGGCTGGAAGTTAAAATCCATTAATCAGCCCCTAATTCATTATTGTCAGTTGGGGCAGGGCAGGTGTTGTAACTAATTTTGCAACAATGAAAGCACTTAGCAAGTGCAAAAGATCACTAATCAGGGCGCACTAAGGAAGCAGGTGCCAGCTAAAAAAATATTCTGTGACACATGAATCAGCCCCAAATTAATTCAGGTCACTTGAGGCAGGGAAGGTGTGCTTTGCTTTGCCGAAAATAATGTACACTGGACAACCAGAGGGTGTGGTGATGAAACAGAGGGTGGCATGGGTGGGCCAGAGGGTGGCATGAGTAGTCAGAGAGTGGCAGTGGTGACAGAGAGTGGCAGTGATGAAGAAGAGTGTCCCAAACAGGCTGGACACGTAGAAACAACAAGTTCGCGAAACTTGCGACCCGACAGGTAAGTTCGCAATTTGCGAAAGTGTACAAAAACCTCGCGAACTGGCAGAAACACGGGCGAACACAAAAAAAAAAAAATCCGCAAATTCGCGGGAATTCGCGGATTTTGCGGATTGCGAATCCGCAAATCCGCAAAATTCGCGAACGCGAGATCCGCAAAATTCGCTCATGCTTATATGAGGCGCGCCACTGTATTAGTTCTCTGAGCTCCAGGGAGGAGGCAGATAATCTCCAGTAATAACTCCCACAGCTGTAAGAAGCAGCGCCTGCAGTTTAATGCATGGAATACATACAGTATATGGGCAGCTCCTAATTGAGTGAACACAGCTATTCAGAAAAGAATAACATTGCTTTTACTGAAACCCGCAAAGAATGTGGTATTTGCAAACCACAGGAGTCATTTATTTAACCAAAATTGTTATTTTTAATCATAAAACCTCAAGGCAGGCCCGGTGCAATGTTTCCTCTTTACAGAGAAAAAAAAATGGCATATTTTATTGCTCGCGCGTGGCGATGAATAAAAACATCTTCATGCCGTGAGGTCATCCCTTCCTTGTATTTTTACCTTCCCACTTGTAAGTTCAAGGACAGAAAGGCAAGAAAAAGGGATAAACAAGACAGAAGAAGTGAATTGCTGGAGTATTTTATTTTTCCTGATTAAAAATTTACAGAAGAGGAGGGAATCCGTTCCACTTGCAGGTGCAATAATGATGGATGACACGCACAGAGTTCAGTAGTTAGCACTAAAACCCGCCAGGCGCGCTATCCGATTACCGGCTTATCGATGTGACACCCATTAGTGTCTGATAATAGTAACCAATCAGCTCGTCTGCCTTCCTCAATTTCCTTAAAGAAACATCCTTCTCATCTGCTGTGCCGGGGCTCCGACAAGATAATGCAGCAAATAACAGATACAATTAAAGCCTTTCTCCCTGTCATACAAAATGGATGGCACTTCCTGCCAGGCCAGTTTGGTGTGAGGAAGACACTTAACGCAAACGCCGGATTCCAAGGCCCTCTTCCATTTTCAGGCCTCGCGAGCTGTTTTAGTCATTAGAAACAATTACCACCTTCCTCGCTAATGGGGCTGTTTAAGCTCCGAGTAGCGCCTGTGCTTCTGCTAAGGGGCATTTGTCAGCACCGAGCTAATAATATGCTATTAAGGAGAGTGTAAACCCAGGAAGAGGGTGATTATTCATGTAGCACTTTGATGCATTATGCAATATGGCACTTTTTTTTCGCTGTGGTGAACTGAACATAAAAAAATTGCCTTTTGACCTAGTTGAGAACTCGTCTTTTTAGGCGGATTAACAAATGAGGATCTCAAATAGCGACTCTTTTTGGGCACTTTTGGGGCACCTCGCTCTCAAATATTAGCAAATTCTAGCAAATGTGCAAAATAAAGGAGCAGTCAGATTTGGTTACAGGCACGAAAACAACGGTTATGGGACAAGGAATACGACGAATCAGAGTAGTTGCAATGATTCATGTCAACCTAAGAGAACCTACTTTTTGCCACCTCATCTGAAAATGGGCAACATTTGCCCCTTGTGTGGGCTCTATGGCACTTCCTGCAGGTAGGGCACTACATGACTCGCTGGTATTTCCTCATCCAAGATGTGCCATCAAAAGAACAACAACAATTCGGTTCTCTTAAAAGTCATCCAAGCAGTGCTTAATTTGTAAAAAAATAATAATATTAATAAGCGTTGGGATCCAAAGATTTTTTGGAGATGACCGCAAGAGGGGCTCACCTCCACCACATTCACTGACAGAGCCCACAACCTTCACGGACACGCCCCAAGGGCCTGCCTACAACTTCGATGCTCTAACTACCCACCAGCGAGATGTCCGAAAGGGGAAATAAATCATGCTTAAGTGTTACATTTTTAAGTTACAGTTTTGAATATTGTCCTGCTTGTTTACATGCCACATTGAAAGTTTACATATCTGACAAACACGATTCAAAAGAATGTAGACTCTCTCTGGTCAAGAAAACTGGGCAAAATCTAGCATGCTAGATCAGTGTGTGATACAGTATGAAACCTTACCTGAATGGGCACGAGTGAAGTGAGTCAAACCACCTTCCCCAAGATAGGTTTAAAGGCAGTTCTCTCCCTCAAGAAAATTTACAAATAATTACTTCAAATAGTTCATTTTTTCACCACAATGTTCACATACATTAAAAAAAATCCATAGCATCTCTGATGGTATGCCAAGCAAGTCTATCTCTCTCAAGGAGTCTTGCTATTTTCCCCAACCTAGCTTTACTTTCTGATATTGGTGACAAGATGATGCTATTTTCAGCACAATGCCCCTCAATTGACTTAAGGTTCATAGATGGTACAAACAGAGCAGAACAATTTGCCGTTTTGCACTGCCATTCGTTTTTTATACCATCCATCCATACTTCTAGAATTTACAACTTTTCGATTTTTGACCTTCCAAGTTATTTTTCAGTCATCTGTTGTGAGTGAAGAACGCCTTGGAAGACACAGACTGGAAAAATTAAATGAAAAATGAAAAAAAGTACCCGTCTCGCTTGCAATCTTAGACAAAGCATCGGATGTAGGTATATTTTATAGATTCAGAGCATTGCTCGCTGCGGTTACTGAAAAACTACCTGGTTTGTTCCACAGAAAAGTTACTTACATTAGTCTCACAGACTAGAATTTATGATAGTAAAATACCTGCTTTAAATATATATTTAGAAATACAATCATTTTGTCCCCAAACATCAGGTTGTCAGTTTATAAAAATGAGCACATTTGTTATCAAATACACTTTTAATTTTGGAAAAATCAACTAATTCCCCAAACAAATGCTTGTCATTTTCATTAGAAAACAGTTTTTGCCCTAAAATGTAGACTTTCTATTTTTTAGCAAATAGATGTTTGTTGCCCCAATATTAATTCATAATTGTTATTAAGCATTCAGAAGAACCATTTCCTTGCATACCCACCATTTTATGATACTGATGCTCACAATATGTCAATGACTGTTATTGTGCTAGGATCAGAAATATAACAAGCATTTGCAATGCAATAGGTCTCCCACTTGCAAGAGTTTAAGCTATTATCATTGTAAATTACAATGCCTTTTATTTATCTGCTTTGATAATTAACAAATAAATAAAAGACATTGCCATTTACACAATTAAAATAGCTTAAACTCTTGTAAATGCAAGATTTATTTCATTTCAAAGAAGCAGATGCCATTGCCCAGGGCTGCTTGAAAGTAAAAGCGTGCATGATGCAGGAAAACATGTCGTGCCTGCAGTAGGAGAAACTAATTAAAGAAAATAGTGCTTATAGGCTAAATAAGACATACCGTGTAATAACAGAAGTAAAAGGGCCAGTCCTCGTGGGGGCTACAATTGAAGACAAGGCGGTACTAGGGAGGGACTTACAAGCCTAATAACGAATCAGAAGCCACCATTTACAAACTATTGAAAAATAGTGGCAGAGAGTGGAGGGAGCTTCAAGTCCATACTCGACTACAGCATGCCTCGCAGAGCAGTGCATGCGCTCCCCAGGCTCGACCTAAAAACTGCACTTTTCGGTGCAACTGATCTTCTTGTACAACTCTCTTGTGATCATCACTGGTCTTGAGTAAGCCTCTTACCCTGTTTTGTACATATACTTTTTTGACTGCATAATATACTACTGTACAATTACGGGAGCACTCCGCACCCTTTCTATATTGAAATATTGCATTGTTACACATTCCCCATTTCCTCTTCTATTTCCTATTGAGTGATTTTTTTTGTTTTTGAACTGATTCATCTTCAGATTGACCTTTTCACCCTGAAACTTATGTTGTAAATAATACGACTGTAAACAATTGTTGCTTTGCCTCGGGTCAGGTGGTTAGGATAGTGGTTTGCCCATCAGCGTTCACTACATGTGCAGTGCAGTTGGTTTCCTACTGCCTCATGCAGGTCATTGTGGTGATAAAACTTCTGCACAAGGCGTGGCACAGGAAGTGTGCATGAGCGCTGTGTGGGCAGAGACGAAGACAAGCAATCGTAGGGTCCAGTTTTTTTGTCGTGGTCACTTGTTTGAGGTGTTATTCTCTTTCAGTTCAGTTCATAAAGATTTAATTTTGACATTAAATCCCTAAAATCTCCATATACGCACAATGCAAAAATAACTATAAGACTAAAAGCATGCACATATAAAAAATTAAATCCCCCTTTTTAAAAAATATGACACACACAGTTGAAGCATGGGCCGGGAGGCACCACTGACCAATGAGGGCCCACGGGGAACCCATCAAGGCTGCGGAGCTGGAGCAGAGTCGCAGGGGCAAAGCCAGTGAAAGAATGCCGCACTGGGATTGGGCGTGTTATTTGAATCCGAGTGGCTATCCAATAGTTGACCAAAGTGGCGTCCAGGAACAGAGTTTAAAGATGGGGACAGGGGTTCTCTCAACAACTCTGTCCGGAAGTAACTAACCTTGTTGTTGATTCCTCGTCGCTGCTGGGAGTTCGTGGATGCCCACTGCATCGGTCCCTGCCGTCTTCATTATACACCGGAACCATGACGACTGCATACCGGGCCTGCCTGACTTCATGCCAGGCCCACCAACACTGAGGTGTGGGTTTCCTTGTAGGAGACCAGCAGAGACGGCAACGGAAATGAGGAGGAAGCGAGGAGGCGTGCCAGTGTTGATCCCAGCGAGCAGAGCGGAGAGTAAATCCTCGTGGTGGCAAGTAGCGGAGCGAGTGCCTCCCCGGGAACCGGGGGACCTGTGCCTGCGAGCAACCCCATCCAACTCCAGAAACTCTCCTTGTCAGCGCACGCCGGCAAGTGGACGGCTAGAAGCAAGGGCTTAGGCACAAACGCTTGAGGGAATCAAACGGGATGTGGGGCTGGCATGACCAAGCCTCTCTTAAAGTACAAGGCCTATTCACTGCAGGTAGCAGGCTCCACAAGCACCATACAGCGAAAAACGGCCCCAGCAGCAGCAGAGAGGGATTTCTGGTGCCGATTGAAGGGACGAGCACCGGAACAGCTTTTTCTTTCTGCCGCAACAAGACACAGCTACGGCCCCAACTTCATTTAAGGTTTGCCCCGTTAGTCGGCTGCGCTTCCCGGCCCACACTACAGCTGGTGAGACACTGTCAGCACCGTGGAGCCACATGCGCCATTGGAAGTGCGCAACATTGAAACATTTCAGGAAGAATTCAGCCAGACAGCATCAAAAGCTGGTACAACAAGCTCGCGCAGCTGCAGGGGGGGGAGGCGCACAGCAGCAGGGGGAAGAGGGGGGCCTGGTGGTTCACTTGTGGGAGCGTTAATTGCTACCACACAGTGGCGTTTGCTCCCGCAAGTGAATCTCCACACGTGCACACGCTGCCATTGAAGGCAATGGAACGTGTGCACGGTTGTTGGTGAAAAAGGGGACCGATGGCTAAAGGTCTCCTCCTATGCAGCGCATGCGCACTGCGTAGGCGAGACCTAAAAAAGGATGAACATCATCATGCCTAAGACGCTTACCATACACCAGAAATTACCACCAATATGCAAGGGCCATTATTTTACCAGAGGAGCACTTCTGAAGCAAAACCAAAGGGGATGATGGACGGAGTGTTGAACATTGCAAGCACTCACCCCGAGTCAACTGATCTGGGTTTAATCCATCATCATTCTTTAGCTCACTCTACCACCCCAATTCAGACATGGCTATATGCCTCATAGGAACGGTTCAGCCTGAACTGCCAAGCCATGTCTTCCCTGGTCCGGAAACAAGCATCCAGGGACCGGTGTCTGGCTAATCAGCCGTCATCAGCCAGGCTAGCTTGAATCCAGTGGCAAAGTGAGCAAGGGACCCACGTCTGGGCATACCCTGCCAACTTAGGGTGAACAAAGCAAAACCAAAGCGGATGATGGATGGAGTGTTAAACATTGCAAGCACTCACAATTAGTTAACTGATCTTGGTTTGATCCATCATCATTCTTTAGCTCACTCCACCACCCCAATTCAGACATGGCCATATGCAAATCAGAATGACCCTGTGCCTTATGGGAACAGTCCAGCCCAAACTGCCAAGCCATGTCTTCCCTGGACCGGAAGCAAGCATCCTGAGATCGGTTTCTGGCTAAACAGCCGTCATCAGCCAGGCTTGCTTGAATCCAGTGGCAGTGAGCAAGGGACCCACGTCTGGGCATACCCTGCCAACTTAGGGTGAACAAAGCAAAACCAAAGGGGATGATGGACGGACTTTTGAACATTGCAAGCACTCACCCCCAGTCAACTGATCTGGGTTTAATCCATCATCATTCTTTAGCTCACTCCACCATCCCAGTTCAGACATGGCAATATGCAAATCAGTCTGACCCTGTGCCTCATGAGTCAGACTGATGGGTCACCAGCACACCATGACAGCAGGTATATAAAAATATTTGGGGGTAAGGCCCTGGGGGATGGGGTCCCCAGAGCCCAAAAAAAAGAAAAAGAAGGGGGGCTACACAGCCTCCCTTCTTAAAAAAAATAAATACAAAAAAACAGGATCGGAGAGGAGGCCACGCCCCTGTGGTAAATAAAATTACCGGACTATTTTTCTATACATAAAATGACAATAAGGATAGCTCAATCAAATGAGAGGCAGAGTCCGTGGTATCAGAGTCATACGGGCTTTAATTAAGCATCTCGAGATACTGGACATCGGGTTCCATCACCACTAAGGTTCAGGAAGGGATATTCAACATTCTATTAACATCACACATTATATATAGTAAAACCATATAATTGAAATGAATACAGTAGGCGTAACAGGTGAAAAGAGAGAGATAAGAACACATGTGCGTAACAGGAGGTGTGTAAAAAGGCGTACACGTAGGCGTGCACTTGCAGAGTCAGAGAAACGTCACAAGTGGGTGGATGCTTAGAGAAAGTTTGCAGGATCAGCAGAAACCTTTGGCACGTATGCGCGCGCAACTGAGCATGACGTGGTGTAGACGTGTAGCTGGGGAGAGCTGGGGGCTTGACTTTAGCCCTAGCAGAGGAGACTGGTGTCTGGGATGTCAGAACGACCTGCACCTATAGCATATCTGATATCTTGTGTTTAGAGGATGTAGTGTCTGAAGTAAAAGGTCTCTCGGGCAGAGGCCGTTCAATACTGAATGCAAGTGCGTGCATATGGATCTTCATGCAATGTACGGGGGCCATGGGCCTACCATGGTAACGGGTGCAGTGAATTACTTGCATGGAGACAGGAAGGCAGGGCCCTTTGCTCTGCAGCCGGGAATATGTTTACCTATTTCACTAGACTGGAATGTGTTTTTACGGAGGCTGAACAGATAACTGTAGGCAAAATACCGTCTTGGCAGGCAGGCCAGGCCGAGCCAGGCACCGCTCGTCTGGGCAGGATGTAAGGTAGAGGTCAGGGATGCATACCTAAACTGCAGCTTTCAGAGACAGAAAAGACTTGGAGTCTCAATTAAGGGCCTGGCTCGACTGAGCCAGAAAAACATGGAGAAAACGTGTGCTTTATTCAAAAGTGTACCATGTAAAGACGTTGGCACCATAGGCCTAGAAGTGTAATTAACGTGGTTTTCTTGGAGAACTGTATAACTGACATGTTAACGTTGGACGCAAATGCATATGCGTCTTCCTGGCAGGCACGGAAAAGGAATTACAGGACATACATGGGGCACGTGTGTATGGATGGGGTGCGAGTGGGGGACACATTGGCTACCTAAAAATTTCTATTTCCTCACCCCCTTCCTGCACCACTCTGCAAACGCGCCCATGGTGCGTTTGCAGAGGGGGAAGTAATTCCCCTTGAATACTGGGGGTCCCTGGGGGCCAAGTAGCCCACCAGGAACCTCCAGTATGCGCCAGGGGGCTAGGTCACAGAGAGGTGTAATGAGGCCACGCCCCTTTTTACACCTCTCTGCAAATTAGCCCCCTGGCGCATTGTGGAGGTTCCTGGTGGGCTAGTTGGCCCCCAGGGACCCCCAGTATTCAAGGGGACTTAATCCCCCAATTTAAAATGCCCCACAGGGCATCTTTGCACAGTGGTAAAGGTAGGGGGCGGGGCTTGAGGTGACGGATTGCACCACTCTGCAAACGCGCCCCCTGGCGGTTTGCAGAGGGGAACTAATTCCCCTTGAATACTGGGGGTCCCTGGGGGCCAACTAGCCCACCAGGAACGTCCAGTATGTGCCAGGGGGCTGCGTTGCAGAGACGTGTAAAGAAGCCACGCCCCTTTTTACACCTCTCTGCAATGCACCCCCCCGGCGCATACTGTAGGTTCCTGGTGGGATAGTTGGCCCCCAGGGACCTCCAGTATTCAAGGGGACTTAATTCCCCAACTTAGAACGCGACATGGGGCGCGTTTGCACAGTGGTGAAGGGAGGGACAGGGCTTGAGGTGATGTGTGTGCAAACACACCCTGTGGTACGTTTTAAGTTGGGGAATTATTTCCTCTTCAATCCAGAGGTCCCCTAGGGGCCAACTATCCCACCAGGTACCTCCAGTAAGCGCCACGGAGCTGCGTTGCAGAGTGTTGTAAAAAGAGGCGTGGCCTCTGAACACCTCTCTGCAACGCAGCTCCCTGGCGCATACTGGAGGTACCTGGTGGGCTAGTTGGCCACTAGGGGACCTCTGGCTTTAAGAGGAATTAATTCCCCAACTTAAAACGCACCACAGGGCGTGTTTGCACACATGTCACGTCAGGCCCTGCCCCCTTCCTTCACTATTGACCAAAATATTCCTCTAAAATCAGCCGAACGATGAATTCCGATTTTCTCACCTGTTATCAGGAGAGACCGCAGTGCTGCATCTTTCAGCCCACTACTGATCCTGAAAAGTAATTCTAACCATACCTACAATAACTTGAATTTCCTTCCATAGGCTAACATTGACTGGTTTCAATTGGAAATTCTTCTAAGTGTGGAGTTTTGGAGCTTTAAAATATTCCTATAAAATCAGCCGAAGTACGCATTTCAATTTACTCACCTGTTATCAGGAGAGACCTCAGTGCTGCATCTTTCAGCCCAGTACTGATCCTGAAAATGTATTTTAACTGTACTTACCAGTAACTTGAATTTCCTTCCATAGGATATCATTGCCTGCTATATAAAATATATATAAATAAAAAAATATATAAAATAAAAAAAGACAAATATTACAATTTCAATATTTTTTTTAAAAAAAATTAAATTTATTTTAAAAATATGTAATGTCATTTAAAAAATAAAATATCTAAAAATAAATACTTTAAAACAATGCAGTAAATCAGTATAAAAAATATAACAATTAATACATTTAAAAATTATCATTTAAAAAACCTTTGAAATTCACTGAAAAAAACATAGGTTTCAGCCACGTTATAATTAGGAGTTAGCATTTAAAAAACCTTTGAAATTCACTGAAAAAACCTTAAGTTTCAGCCACGTTATAGTTCGGAATTAGCATTTAAAAAACCTTAGAAATTCACAGAAAAAAACATCGTTTTCACACATGTTATAGTTATCTGGACATTTCACTCATACAAAACCATTGAAATTACCCCATTATAGTTAGTTCAGCTAACTATAACTGCTGATGACGTCACATATTAAATCACTCATGACATGGTCAGTGACATCACTCATGACATGGTCAGTGACATCACTCATGACATCACTGATGATATCATCCTTGTGAAAGAGTGGCAGACCTCTTCTCACCGTAATATAACTTTTGATACACACATTCAAAAATAGAAACAAAAATTTTCAAAAAAAATGGATTCCAATACCAGTTACAACAACCTATTCAGTAATTCCAACATCTGCATACACATCCACTCATTCACCAACAGTTCTATATAGTCACTCATACATGTAATCACTCATCATATGTACTCATACACCTTTACATCCTGTTACACACCAACACTCATCCATAGAGTTACTCACACACATACTCACACATGCAAATAAACTATCAAACATCCATTTACTTGCATATACAGCTATACACACACCACTACACTTACTTCTACAGAAACGTTCACATACTTACTCTCTTAAACAGTCACTTATAGAAACACATAATT
Source organism: Lissotriton vulgaris (assembly GCF_964263255.1). NCBI lineage: Eukaryota > Metazoa > Chordata > Amphibia > Caudata > Salamandridae > Lissotriton > Lissotriton vulgaris. Next base: position 1,380,244,811 of record NC_141696.1, on the reverse strand, counting down.
ATTTATACAGGAACTCTTCCAATCTCTCACGTTCACATATACTTCCTTATACACACCAATACTCACATATACTAGTTTAAAACATATGTAGTTACTCATAAAGATACTATTATGACAGTTGTTCACTCACTAACACACCCATACACACTCACCAATCCATACAGTTCTGCACACATGCTGTATTCAAAACACATACAAACAGTGAGTCAGTCATTCATGCATCTATGCACTAAGGAATACCCCCACCCAAACCTTACAGACACTCATACTGATACTCAAAAAACCAACTAATAAACCATATAGACACTCATGTAGCTACTCACCAACCCATGCAGCCACTTATACACAAAGTGAGACACTGATACAGATATTTACATATTTAAACATTACTCGCTAATACATGTATTCACTAAGATACACTTATTAAGTCAGTTATACAATACATTTTACAAAAAAAACACCCATTTAGACACTTATTTACCCATTTATTCTTCCATCGACCTTTAGATATACATATATAAAAAATATTTATTTTTCAGAAAGACACACATTCACTGGATGATCAGTGATGTCATTTGAGATATCATCAGTGATGTCATGAGTGATGTCACTGACCATGTCATGAGTGATGTAATATGTGACGTCATCAGCAGTGCATTGCGGGCGGGCGAGTTATAGTTAGCTGAACTAACTATAACCGGGGAATTTCAATGGTTTTGTATGAGTGAAATGTCCAGCTAACTATAACATGTGTGAAACCTATGTTTTTTAGTGTATATGTAATATATATATATATATATATATATATATATATATATATATATATATATGCTCAATAAACAAAGTGGATTAAACAGCACTGGCTTCATTTTGGTGTCTCCGTGTTACTTCCTGAGAGCGTGGGTTATGGACTTTGTTTATTGAGCATATTTCTGTCGGATTCACTCCGCCGACGTCCACGCCACCTTTCATGGGTCAAGGGACCCGGAAGGAGTTTTGTTGCAAAACGAATATATATATATATATATATATATATATATATATATATATATATATATATATATATAAATATATTTTAAAAAACAATACTTTTGTATGTTTTTTTAACTATATTAGTGTGAAATGATATTTGTCTTTGATAATTTTGTACTTACCATTATAAGTATAGGGAAACAATATTTTTGTAATCAATATTTTTGACACAATATTTTTGTAGTACAATATTTTAGTTTTCGATATTTTGACGGTGGGAATGGCCCAGTCATCCTCCTCCTGTGCCTCTGTTATACAGAGACATCTTGACCCACTCTGCCTGTGTCAGGTGCAAGAACAGAGCTACAATAACAAGGGGAGCTTAGAGGGAAAAGCGGGTACCGTAGGGAAAACCCTCCACTCAATGAAATTCAAACACAAGAATTCCCTGTACCCAGGACTCAGGTTAGCAATCATCTAACGGGCATGAGAACATTCTCCACTAGAATCTTCTATCGTAAAATTCTGGATATACCCCCTCTTAGTTCTATGATTAGGTATCTATTGTCTCTAATGCCCTACTGTCCATGCCAAACACCATGTTTGTGAACACTAATATGGGGTTCCAATGTGTATTCAACTCGGCACAACCTAAAATGTCAGCCCTCCTAAGGCCATACATTCAACCACACTCACACAGTTGAAACTGAAAAAAATGTGTGGCGGAGAGGAAGGCACCTCACGGGCGAACACCCTCGGGGAAATTGGTCAGATGTTTACCAATACTTTGCCCCTTTCTCATCATTGGTGACCATTCCTTTTCCAATAAACAAACGTGGCACAACAAAAATTAGTGAAGCAGATAGTAAAAGTAAAGGTGCAGGACAAGGAGCTCAGAGCATAGCTCCCGGACGTGACAAAACAATACAGAGTGAGTGTAAAATCAGCAGTCACACCAACTATACCACTTTATTACTGAATAAGGTATGCACTGCTGAGTTAAAAAGGCTGGTAGCTTACTGTCGCATACCAATACCTGTAACCTTTTTCTGTTTCAACTGTGTGTGTGTGGTTGTATGTATGGCCTTAGGAGGGCTGACATTTTAGGTTGTGCCGAGTTGAATACACATTGGAACCCCACATTAGTGTTCACAAACATGGTGTTTGGCATGGACAGTAGGGCATTAGAGACAATAGATACCTAATCATAGAACTAAGAGGGGGTATATCCCGAATATTACGATAGAAGATTCTAGTGGAGAATGTTCTCATGCCCGTTAGATGATTACTAACCTGAGTCCTGGGTACAGGGAATTCTTGTGCAAGAACAGAGCTGCCTGCCTTGTTATACTGGGAGGTTGGGGACAGTCAGCACAGCGACATGATGAGTCTCAGCCATGGGGTTGAAGTCCCAGAGTTGCAAAAGAGACTCAAAGGGAAGGCAGTGAAGTGCATCTGCCAAAGATATGAATGCACTTTAGAAACCATTAAAACATGCCTAGATAAAGTGTTCAACTGGTTAGCAATCAACCAACTAAAATGCAACCCAGACAAATCAGAGATAGTCTTTTTGGTACACCGCTGTCAGATATCTGGAGATCATGGTGGCCCCAAGAAGTGTCCCCCACAGCCACTCCTCTTAGCACAGTAAACAACTGGGGAATCAGGATTGATAGTCTCTGCCTCTAGAACCCCACGTTCAAACCCTGGTGGGCACGTGCTTTAGGCTTCTGTGCACTCTGAGAAAATTGTTGCCACTGCTCTCAGTTGAATACAGGAAAACAGTGGTTCAGGCGATGATCACCTCCAGACTGGATTATGTAAATATCTTGTATCTGGGGCTGCAGTAATATATCTTGAACACGCTGCAAGTGGTTCAGAATGCGGCCGCCAGATTGATTCTCAATCTTGCCCCCAGGGCCCACCTGTCCCCACATCTGAATGCACTTCACTGGATTCCCGTGAAAAAAAGGATACAGTTTAATACACTGGTACTGACGTATAAAGCACTTTATTGAAAGGTGCAGTATATCTTATAAAGCTTCTCTCAGGACATTTAATTCGACATAGGGATATGTGGCCAACATCCCCAAGATCCACCACTCTAGAATCGGTGGCAGATCTTTCTCGTACCTCGGGACCAAGGCCTGGAATCAACTCCAATTGGCACTCCATGCCAATCCGGAACTCTCAATCTTCAGAAATAATTTTAAAACCAGTTTTTTTCAGCAAGTGTGGTCATCGTCACCCGGTAGTCTATTGTGTAGAGAAACTGTTATTTAGTGCTGGGACACTCCTTGGAGTAGGCATGCGCTCTACAAATGACGTTTCATCATCATGGCTTACCTTATGTCAGTCATTGGAAGGTGTGAGCCAATCCAGAGATGCTACAACCACGTTTGGACCTGCTCACTACTGCCAAACACATTTCAAATACTGCAGTTTATACATTGATAGCCTCCAGCTCCCTAAGTAAAAGGTACCACCTGCACAAAAATCTGGCCTCATAAAATAAGTGGTGGTGTGGCCTGGGTGACGCCATAAGAAGTGTCCCATTGGGTTGAAATAAGTTTCAGTGGGGTTCACCGACAACAGCCAGCACAAACTAAGTACTGCATACAAGGTAGAAACATTGCTAGCCCTGCACCTTAAAAGTACAATCAGGGAAATTGATCTTTGTTCTTATGTTAGACTTCATTGAAACAAAGGAATAGGACAGGATATATAAAGCTACTCGCGGAGGGCACACAATGTACACCTGACATTAGGTAGGAAAGCCACAAATCAATTTTGTTTTGCATTAAGTTAAAAAAAACAAGGAACTGATGTTTGATTGTTATATTGAAAAAAAAATAAGATATTCTAAATGTGATAGAAATATGGTGATCAAAATGTAAACATAACATATTTCTTGTCTTGTTAGGACATGTTTTGTTCTGACAGGAATGGTTGCCTTGCACACTCACTGCCCGATCTTTGATGAGGCTATCGCCCATTCCGGAACTCATCCTTTTTTCAGTTTTTGGCACATTTTGTTATCGCCATTTGAGCCTCTCAAATTGCTTTTGTCTCCCCTAGAACTGAAATTCACTATTCTTGCTGGTGCCACACTTACTATGTTGTAGACCTTTCAATCCTGACAAAGGCCCCATTTAAATAATTTGACAGCAAAGGGGTTGAAACATCCTCTCAGTACTGGACTGCCTTAATTCACATAAAATATGCATCTTTGAGTTTTGATTTTGATAGGTAGGGAGAGACCAGGAGCTAATTAGTAGGTCCAGCACGCATGCTCCTCAGACGTGACTTTTATAAACACCAAAAATGTGCTGTCCTCTTGGTCGACACCGGTTAAGAATTAGACATACTTTATAGACCCTCACGTCGGCAAACTCATTACCTCCAGGCCGGCAGAGGTGGGTATGTCATGGACATTATTTGGCATTGGACCCCTGAGCACTTAGTTTTGGTGGATGTTTCTCCTCACTCTCTATATTATCTAGCAAATAACTGCTATCCACCTTTTAACAGTTTCTGTCCCGCAGAATAGCCTGGTCCTCTGCCCAAAACTAAGCATCAAACAATCCTCTTTAATGGGGTAAGATCCATACTGCTTGCATTTGGGAATACCATTTAGCGATATACCACATCCTTGAAGTGGAGTGGTGTTTTTTTATGTGTTATCACATGTGGCCACTTTATTGTTTGCTTTTATATATCCACATAACACTGAAAGGAGAAAATGCAACCACAGCATACTTTTACATTGCGCGTATATGAATGACTAGCAGCCCATCCCGATGTTGTCCGGGTATGAATTGCTGCCGGCCAGTAGTATATTGTTTTGTAGGATTTCGTTTTGATAGCATTTCTTATCTGTGACAGGCCTGTGAAACGCTCCGATTCACAGTGCACTGCTGATGCACTTAAGAGTGCGCGTTCAGTAGTGTGTGAACTTGTTTCCCTACTTTATTTTTCCTTGCAATATTATATAGCGCAAAATCGACAACATGGCATGAGCACAATTTACATTACAGAAGAACACATTCATTTGTGGTAGGCACGGGGAGACAAAGCGATTTTCCTGGAATCACAGGATGTTGAGCTGATGCTGAGATTCGAACGTAGCTCCCCAGCTCTAAAGTTCGCAATTCTAGAACTTGTGGCGGGAGGTGTGTCTAAAAGTGTATGTCGGTGCTGGCCATCAATAAGAGAGACCTGTGCATTTTTCAAATGGGTGGTGAAAAAATATGAGTATGTTGCTGGAGATGTGGGCCGCCGTGCCACCAATGTACTTACCGGGGGATAGTAAACACCCATTATTCCGCAACTTTCTTCACGCATACCATCACTCCGCATACTTTCATTACGAAAGTACCATGACTCCGCAATGCCATTATAACGCATGGCATTACATTTTATATGCTTTTACCATGCATATATTTACAACGAAATTCGTTGTAAATGCATGAATGGTAAAAGCATGTTTTTAAAAAAAAAATTGGATAAGGTAGGTATGGGTAAAGGGGTATATGTTTTGGGGTACTGAGGTATATGTTTTGGGGTGTTTGGGTATTTTATGGGTTCAGATATAGTATTGGGTTATGAGTTACAGGGGTATTTTTAGGGTTCAGGGCTAGGTTTGGGTTTTGGGGTATAGGGGTATTTTTAGGGTTCAGGGGTAGGTTTGGGTTTTGGGGTTCAGGGGTATTTTAAGGGTTCAGGGCTAGGTTTGGGGTTTGGGGTACAGGGGTATTTTAGGGATCAGGGGTAGGTTTGGGTTTTAGGATACAGGGGTATTTTTAGGGTTTAGGGATAGGTTTGGGTTTTGGGGTACAGGGTATATTTATAAGGTTAAGATGGGTTAGTGTTTAAGGGTGTTGGGGTATTTTAACACCTTGGCTGCTAGGCGTTTTCCCCTCCTGTGCTGGAAATTGCCATTTTGCTGGTGTCATGACGAGCTCAGCTCGTCATCAGCACAGCTCAACTGTGCATCATGACGAGCTGAGCTCGTCATGAGCATCGAAAGGGTTAAGGTGTAAGGGTGGGTTATGATTATGGTGTGCAGGGGTATTTAAAGGGAGCATGGTGGGATTAGCACACAATATGAGACATGGCATGAAGGGCTGAACGTACCACACTCCCCCAGCGTTTGTCACGCCCCAGCACACGCCCACAGCACAACGCAGACATGCCCACAAGGGACTACTTTGCTGGCACGGTTCTTTTACCTTTTAAATGTATATGGTGGGCGTCTGCATAGCCTATGTCCTTCTGCTGCAACTGCCCTTTCCAAGGCTGTATTGGGTGTTATGATTGGTGCTGTGGTTCCTGAGATTACCCGCCTCAAAGGTTTGGGCTCTCTCTCTATTATATTAGTATAGATATATGTATTAAGTGAGATATCGCCCCAGCTCCCTAAGTGGTCATACTTGTTACTAGCTGTCCTTTCTTTTACAGGTCGGATCTTCGGTGCCCTGTACCACAGTAGGTATAGTAGACACAGCACTCATATTTTGATTATTTATTTTGATTATGTACTTTACACACACAGTCATTCCCAATGAAGTGCTGCTTACATGTCACATTTTATGGTCCTAATGAATTGCCAAAGATCCGGTTGGACCACAGATGGCAAGAAACATGTTGACCCCGATTCATATTCTATGCACTGTCAAGGTTCATAGCTCCTAGGACAGCCACTATCTGTTTTTATTTGTGCTTAGGGGACCACCGCATTAAATTAGAATAGGTACTCCTTCTACATTTTTAACCACTCACTTCACCACCCTACACTCACGGCACAGTCACTTATACTTATCAGCATGGCAACCAACTTTAAAGATCTCTGGTAAAGCGCCCCTTCAAGGGGCTCATTGGGTATTGCAGTGCTAGCCCAAGGAGAATCTATTAGATAATGAAGCATAACACCCTTCTGGGTGTGTGAGGGCCATTGCTTCGGATCAATCGGCTCCCCTTATCTGGTTGATCAGTTTCCCCGTCTTTTTCCAACCGACAGATACTTCTTCTCTCTCCCTTTCTCGCTAGAGGAATAGCACACTCTATTGATTACCATACTATCAAGTATACCATTTATATAATTGTACATTTGTGTTCAATCAAATTGGCTGCCACTAATTCCTTGTTCTTTTTATTGTTGTAATGTCTTATTTACAATTAGTAGACACATGAGCACTGGACAATTACTTCACTTTACTTTAAAACATGTTAATGCTATTACATTATTATTCTTTTGAGAGCTTAGATGAGGTAATAGCCTTTTTGAATATTGCTTGGTCTGCCTTCAATACTGGCTTGTTTTCATTAATTGCATATATGTGGAATTTGGTGATCTTCATAGAACCCATTTGAAGGGCCTCTCTTATAGAGTATGTATGTATGTATGTATGTATGTATGTATGTATGTATCTGATATTTGTAAAGAGCACACTAATCTCCCATAGAGGTCTGAAGGCGCGGGGGCATCGGGGAGATTAAGTGGGCTATTGCCCGGAGTCACAGGGTGATGAGCTGAACAGCATTCGGGGATCTAACTGTGAGCCCCTCGCTCCGGAGTCAGCGTCTCTGGCCGATGCACAACACCTCTTCCTCAATACATGGATTAATAAAGAGTCATATACAAATTCTACAAAAATCCTTTAATTGTCTGTTCCTTCAAAGTGCCCAAACAAACCTTTTTTATACAAGGTTTATTGGGTTTGCCCCTTCTTTTTTCCCTTATAACACAAACTGTGGAAAAATGACACCCAAAGAGATACATTTAATTATGAGAAAGCAGCAAAACAAAAACAAATCAGATCACAACCATCTCAAATATGTATTCTTTTTTTAAACTTTTTTTTTTTACTTTGTTCACTGGTCCATCCCCATTGTAAGTGTAACCATGAATACATTCAGCCCCTTTCGTCTTCATTAATCCACATATTCATTGATCATTCACCTATACACTCATGAATGTACCCAGATTTCTGTATGTGCTTATCTGCCTTTTTCTTCTGATGATGAAAAGTGGATTTTCCTTTTTTTGTCTCTCTGTCTTCTTCAATAAGTGTTTTCTTTATGAGTGCTTTTAAATAGAATGCATGTAGAAATGAAGAATCATGACAGATCATAGTGCTCTCGTTCTCACAATTAATATAAATTCTAGACAACATTTTAAGCTCTATATATTTATCCCTATACCATTAAATAGACATCCTTTAGTTTTCCCAACCTGTGATCATGTTAATATTGGAAAAAACGCTGTCAATGCACGTCACAATAAATGTACATATTATACCGAACTCGCATCAGTATTGTTGAATTTACCCGATATGACCTCAACCTTGAGTCAGAAGTACGTGGTCAGGCGGGCCAAGATCACAGGTGAGGTGACACGTAACTCTTAGAAAAATGTGTGAACAGGAAAACCCAGATCGTCCCACAGATAAATGGTTATCCCGCAATGGACTATGGGAATTGGCTCCAATAAAACACGCTTGGCTGGGGGGGCGCACGTTCCCAAAACACCATGAAGTCATATGCCACACTAAGTTAAGTGCACTAAGCCAATAAAAACACAGCATGCACACTACATGTAGTGATCATTTGCTCCCCATGCCAGACATATGGACACGTACCCACTGGCCCCACATGAAGTCTTTATGTAATGTATAAAATGACGATCGCAACCAATGTGCTTTGAGACAGTTTTCAGACTCCGACTCTGTTGCCTGCTCTCCCGGCTGCTACGTTTAATTAAACCAACTGTTCCTGTTTTGTCAAACGCCCCTTGTCTTTTATTTTTTCAAGCTAAATTCTAATTCGAGCACCACTAGCTATGGAGAATTCTTACAGTGACATTATTTAGCCATTGGTACCACTACAATGATGTCTGTAGCCCTCGTGGTCTGCTTTTTTAAAAAACGTTTGTGACTTGATAGATCAGATAGATTTAGAAGCTTGTCTCTTGAGCCCATTGTCAGTCACTATTTGTTAACATGATGCTGCCTCAAGATTTCGATACACATTGTTCTAAAATGCCCACCCTGACTTATATGAAACAAAAAAGAGTAATGTCACTTCATGATGTCATCAGGGTCAAAGAGCAATCATTATCACTTCCACCACCTAGAGGTCTTTGGTAACATTAGGTCAGTTCTGTTAACAAATATTGTATAATGAGTGGACTTGGGTACAGCTAACATTTGATTTTTGTTTTAAAATTTGGCCCTACGCTGTCAATCAAAGGAAAATATGTGCAACATCTGTACACGAGCATTCCACTATTCTGAGGAAACATTCACTCTTGCTAAATACATTCGTGTTGCTCTCAGTCGTAATGCACGTGCCCCATACCATGTACTGTTGAACGCTTTAGTGTGAGTTATGCTAGGATTCCGTATACATTATCTGTTGTGAAGCTGATCCATACCATGCACTTATCATAAATATACAATATTCTTAAGGCCTCCCGAAAGAGCTCCAGGAAGCCCCCAGAGGATGCATTTCTCTCAAAGGCTCAGCTCCAGTAACCGCAGAATGTGTTGTTTGTTTATTATAATTAATAAGAGCAATGGTAACAGTGCTTTTAGTAAACTCAGAGAAGTGCCCAGTAAACACAGTGCCTTACACTAACTGCGGTGAAGTGAATATCTTTTTGCATCATGGGCTATTCTGGTTCATGGCGAATATTGGGCCATTTCTATAAAAGAAAGAACTACTTCCTTAGGTCTACTTCTACGTTTGAAAAAAATGACTGGGTTTTTTAATCTGCAAAGTCACAATTTTCAGGAGAAGTTCTGTAATTCTTTTGTGCATTTATAGTTACACAATGTGAGCAACTGATTCTCATAAGTGTAAATGTAGAAAGTGTTCAATCATGCATGTGCAAACAAGCCCTTCAACCAGAAGTTTTTAACTCTTCATTGAAAATATGTTCCCTGTACAGAAACCCTCACCCATATGCCCTCCCCCATGCAAATATAGAATTACTACTATCATTAACCTGTCCTTAACTAGAGTAGATCTTGGCACATATTGAGGGTAGTGGTATGCCTTTCAAAAGTTATAGGTTTGAGGGTGCTCGTCTACTTAGGCAGAAATCACCTCACAGAAGTGCCAATATCTCGCCTCTTTGATCAGATTTACTCACACATAGCGCATAATTCCTTTAAAACAACTTGCAAATTAAATCAATCTGCAAGTGAAAATTCAAATTTTTGTGAATGTACACTTGTAGGCAGATTTACTAATATTTCATGCAGTACAGCAAGGCAACTTGCTCCGTTGAGTTGCGTGGAAGGAAGGGAGCAGAAATGTGCTGTATCTACTAAGATATGGCAGACTTCTGCTCTCTTCTAGCACTGTCGACCTGCGGGCTGCCCAACACCAACATGGGCACCATTGCGCCCTGCTGCAAGGTGGTCTGCATTACAGGCAGGTTTGCTTTTGCGGATGAAGTAATGCCTTACTGTACAAAAACAGCGTTAAAAGACTATTTCCTCTTTCTATTTGTGATGCAGAATGCATCATGCCGAGAAATAGAAGTAACAACGAGAAATAAAGATGTTTCTCCTCGTTCGCCTCGGTGCGGTACGCGCAGCATTTTGGGGTGATTCCACTATTACTGTCTTTAGTAAATCAGGGATTGAGTCAAATTCCAGGGGGGGATTCACAGGAATGCCCACACTTTGCCCATGGAACAACTCCAACAAAGAAATGTAACGCAGCACAGGGAAAGACACTAGATAGATTGCATCACATTTCTTTACAATGTCACACAAAGCATGCATATCGTCCATTGCTTGGCTTTGTGAATCCAATTTAATGACCTTTGTTGTCTGCATCATGCAAGGACAACACAAGGTCTTAGCAAATATGCCCCTTGATGTTCTGTTCCTTTAGGGGTTTCCTTAGCGGCATTTAGGGTAACTGTAGGAACTACAGTGATAGCCACTGGTCTGAATGTGTAGCTGAGCCAGCTCTCAGTAAACCCCCCAAAATGCAAAGAATCCACCAACGGGTTGTTAAGAAAGGTATACATTTCTATGAAGTGGCTTATCAATGAGGGAGCATTTTTCAGTGATGCATTTGGGTCTGTAAGGTATCTAGTAGTAGAATACATCAGATTACTATTTGTATTAATTATTTACCTCCAAATTAGAGTGACATATGACAAACATAAAAGGGAAAAATCGCAAAAGCATTTATGAACATGGAAATAGTACCACAGGAGAAGTGACGGCCAGTGCAGGTAAGAGTGGTGAGCAGGGGGAGGCGGAGGAGTTGACAGACGACTAAGAGAGAAAATACTTCTTTTTTTAGGACTTGTGCCCTGAACAAATCTATATGAATTACGCATATGTATGGATGAAGATTTACTGCTTTTTGCTTTTCACAAATATTCCCAGTAGTACAACTTGAAAGCTGTGCCAGGTGCAGGTTTCCGGGCGTCCTAGTATGAACATCAAGGGCTCCTTCCTATTGCTTGAGCACGAGTGCTCCATTCATGAGAACTCCATACAGGAGGAATGGAAGCTCCTGTGCAAATGCTGTTTTTTTCTTTATCCGCTTGGAAAACCTTTTTCCCATGGCGAAAAACCTTCTTCCCAAACCACCTTGAATACGGTGACGCAGCCACGGCCCATAGAGGGAGTTAAGGTGGGGCAGGAAGGCGGGGCGGGGGAGGGGCAGGGTGGGGGGTGCTAAAAACCGGAGTATGGATAATTGGAGGTAAGTAAACAATTTAATTAATAAAAACGAATTTCGTAGCGCGCACTGCCTCGCATTTTGCGATACAGGACGCGCTATGAAATACGTTTTATTTATTAAATTGTTTACTTACCTCTAATTACAGTGGAGGCTGGTGACATTTGAACCTGGTGGGGCGGAAATTGATTTCCGCACTTTAGCTCGCGAGCGCGGCGCGCGTGCCCGAACCCCTCCCTACATAATAATGTATACTTTTTAGCCACTTCGCCTACCCTCAAACACACAAAAGATGTAAATACCTGTAAATAATTTAATTAATAAAAACGAATTTCGTAGCGCGCACTGCCTCGCATTTTGCGATACAGGACGCGCTATGAAATACGTTTTATTTATTAAATTGTTTACTTACCTCTAATTACAGTGGAGGCTGGTGACATTTGAACCTGGTGGGGCGGAAATTGATTTCCGCACTTTAGCTCGCGAGCGCGGCGCGCGTGCCCGAACCCCTCCCTACATAATAATGTATACTTTTTAGCCACTTCGCCTACCCTCAAACACACAAAAGATGTAAATACCTGTAAATAATTTGCACTCATTCAGCAGTTAGGAAAGCAAAAATGAGGCACACTTTTTTGTAACTCTGAAGTGTGATGAAAACAAGCATTTAAATAGGATCAAAATAAACCAAGACACTTTATTTGGTGACACACAATTGATATATAATCACTGAAACCAGTTTACCACATATTATCATCTGAGTGCAATGTAGTTGTATCAGTAAAACGGTATGCCTGTGCAAATGTATTGCCCATTTCAATAAAACATGTGCTGTCACTAAATGACAGTGCGCTACAACAATGCCATAGTTGCATTTTCGTACAAATCACCCGCTTCAGGTCCTTGAATCTAGATGGGTCACGTAAGGTTGTCATTCTAAAAACTTGCCTGTGGTTCTAAAATGTTTGGGAAGCACTGCTTTGGAGAGCAGAGCTTCTCAGCTGTGCATAGAGAAATTAACTCTTGGGTGTTCTGCACAGGATCACACAATGTGATTACACAGGGAAGCTGGGATTAAAACGCACATCTCCACGGTCGACAATTTAGACATCCCAGCATGTTTTATTGGTATTTTCTGTGGTCATCTTAAGCTGCCGCATGCATCTCCCACAATAAATAAATACCTTGCCAATATAGTTCAAGAACAAAATACATTTTTATTTCCATTTATCATAAATGCTTAGTAAATATAATCACATAGCCCTCTATAAAGTCAGGCTCTGGGTAACGGTAGGCTTAGAAAGCGTAACCACTGGGTTGGATGACTGGCATATTATGTTCAGACTAATGTGGCCTCGGCGGGGAGGGGGGAGGGGGGCGCGCGCGCCGTGTCTCCCAAGCACGTTTCCAAATGAGGAAACGTGCTTGAGAGACACGGCCCCCCCTCCCCCCCGAGGCCACATTATGAATGCAACAAAATGCCCACTGCCCTGGCCTGCCCAGGAACCTACCTTTGTAGGCGCGCATGAGAGACAGAATCGCGTCAATCGCCATGGCTGCTTTGTGTTCTCAGCCCGGCCCCAGCCCTGTACATAAACCCCTGGCAAATGCACCACGTCCTGGGGGGAACAAGAGTCGCGACTCGCGGCACTACAAAACATCATGATCAAACCTGCCATAGGAAGCGCTGTATTTAAAAAACAAACTTACAGACTGAATGATGCATTGCCAGATGCCCAAACCCGCCATGGCACTCTCAGGGGTACAGCTGTGGGGGATGGATCATGGGTAATACTTAACGGGGTCGGGTCGGAGTTTGAAATATTTCAAAAGGGTGGTAATACCGTAATCACCACCATCACCATTGTGGCTCACCTCAGTAGTTCTCGTTGTCGTTACAGTACGGTAACGATAACGGTAGTAGTAGTCCAGCTCCACGAGTCCACGACCACGAGCCTCGAGGCAGGAAGAGTAGAGTTACCATCAGCCAGGACAGGAGGAGCACGCACACCCCGTTTGAAGCGGGCCGGGCAGCACTGTGTGGGACAGTGGCTGCGGGTGCGGGGTGAGAGTCACTAAGGGGGTGAGGGACGTCACGTCATGCCAGACGTCATCACCAGGCAGGTCATGATTGGTTGGAGCAGCCAAACTCCCCGCCCCATTAGGAGGCTGGGGGCTACGGCATGAGGCAACCCCCGGTTTCCAAAGGGGGGGCTACTCCGCATGTTCCCGCCAGGCAGTAAAATGACCTGTCCGGCTGTCGGAAAGATTACATGCGCACTAGCGCGTCTGCACAGCCCCACCCACCCTTTTCCTGATGGTTTCTGGTCCGGCCCGGTGACCGGCCGGCCAGAAACTACTTGCTGAATATTGTTTGAGTTCAGGCACACTGGCGGTCCCGGATGGCGGCAGTGCGCATTGGGAGGGCAACGCCCCAACGCCCCAATGGACGCACCGCCGCTGTCCAATTATCCATACACTGGTTTTTAGAACCCTCCCCACCCCCCCGCCCCGCCTTCCTGCCCCACTGTAACTCCTTACACGGGCCGGGGCTGCGGTGACGATCTGCTCATATTCCCTTCCTGAAGAACTGCTACGGCAGGCGTAAAAACGCAAATTGTCATAAATTGAAATGCCCAAATTTACCTTTGTGAATGGGGCCCTCAGTTTTTTAAGCAGTTACCTAATTTCAGGAGGAAGTAAGGACTCAGCTCTCAAAAGTTTAATAGAAATACTTGAACATAATATTTCCATTATCTCTTTCTTTTGTTAAATATGCAGCATTTCCGTCTAGTTATCTATCCAGGGTGAACTGCAGGGCCACGCGCCGAATTAGGCCTAAGCAAGTTTCTGATGAGTAACAGTGCTTTTTTTAATTTTTTTATTTCCGTAATTTTTTATTGAGTAGTAAAAAATATATATTTACATGGAGCACGGGATATACACGAGCGGAAGATTAGAGAAAGAAGGGAAGAAGGAGAAAAGGAAAAATAAAAGAGAGGAGCGCCGGGAGGGGGGGGGTAATAGTTCGATTGTTCATGTTCCGTTGGTCGTTCCTTTATGCCTCCTCCTTTGCGACTGTTCGTTGTTCGTTGGTATTACTTTCCCGGCCCCGGACGGTAGTGAGGAGAGGGGAGGAAGGAGGTCGAGGTTGAGAGAGTGCTTGCTCGGTACGCAGGAAAGTGTGTCCCTTCTATTGAGTCCGGATTTTGCGCCTATGGGGGTTTGTGTGATGTTAGGTAATGGTCTAGGGGTCCCCACAAGTTCGCCTGTCTATGGATTTTCGGTGAGTGTTTCGCTGTGATGTTGTCTGCCCCCCTTACGAACGTGACCCAGTTGAGCCATGCTTGGGGCGCAGCTTTTGAGGTGTCCTTCCAATTACTTAGGACCGTTTTGACTGCCGCCGTTAGCAATAGGTCAATGAGGTCGCGATCCTCTGTCGTTGTGATTGCCGGAGACATAAAGCCTAGGACTAGGTTGGGGAAATCTATGTGTATGTCTATTCCTGTGATCTCCTTGATGATTGTTTCAATTCTGTTCCAGAAACCCCTGACCTTAGGGCAGCTGAGCAGAAGGTGTTCTAGGTCTCCCCTCCCTTTGTGGCAGTTCCAGCATGTATCGCTGTCTCGAACCCCAACAGTGGCCAGGCGGGCCGGTGTCCAGTATGCTCTGTGTACTAGCCAATATTTGGTTTGGTTGAGCGCCGCTGTTATTTTCTTTCTAGTGGAGGATCTCCACATCTCTGCCTTCTCTGCTTCGCTTAGCTCCCTACCTGCTACCTCCCCCCAGAAATTTGTGACCTTACTGTTTAGCTTGGAGTTCTCGGGACGGAGGATTTTGTATAGGTGTGCTACTTGGTGTCCTAGTGTGTTGAGACTGGTTGCGAGTTGTGTGAGCGAAGGTGTGCGGTTACTGAGGTTGGCCTTCCTGATGGCTACTTTGATTTTCAGGAAGTTGTAGAGCTCTATGCTTTGTAGGTTGTGTGTCCCTTTGATGGTGTCGAAGGTTGTGTGTGCACCCTGTCCCTGAAGGTCTTGGGCCGTGGAGATGCCTTGTCTATACCATTCGTGCATGTCTAGGACCTTATCCCTGTATTTCACTGTCGGGTTGTGCCATATAGATTCAGATTGGCTCCCTTTTATGCTTGATGTCAGTAGTTTGTCGACACTCATGAGTGCTGTTTTCGTGTTCTTCAGGATGGGGTTCTCCTTGACTGCTGGGTGTCTGGTGGCTGTGAGGAGGGTGATGGGGTTCATGCCTTTTAATAGTTCACGCTTTAGTGTTAGCCATGCTGGGGTATATTCCCTCCTTGGGTCTAACCAGTGTAGTCCCTGTCTAGCTATGCATGCTACCTGGAATCTTTTAAAGTTTGTTACGTTTAGGCCTCCCTGATCTTTTGTGAGTCTAAGCTTATGTAGGCTTATTCTGGGTTTTTTCTCTTTCCACAGAAAGTTGTTGAGTATCTTGTCCAGTTTCTTGTGGAAATCATCTGTGCTCGTCAACGGGAGCAGGGTTAGCATGTAGTTGACCACAGGTGTTAGCATCATTTTTATAGCTTCTACCCTCCCCCACCATGTGGTGAATTTGGGCGACCACCCCTCCACTCTCTCTTTAACTTTCTTGATTGTTACCTGTTCATTATGCTCCAGTGTAGCTCTTAGGTCTCTCTCAAAAAATATGCCTAAGTATTTTATGGGCTTCTGTTGCCATGTTAATCCGGAGTTACCTAGTACCTCTCTTGTTGTGTAGATGTTTAGGGGTTTGCACTCTGATTTATCTCTGTTTAGTTTGTACCCTGAGACTTGGGCGTATTTGTCGATAGTGTCAGTCAGTGCTCGGATGGATCTTTCGGGGTCTTCTGTGACTATTAGGACATCGTCCGCATATGCCGCCAGCTTAAAAGTCTCACCCCCTATTGGTACCCCTGCTATCTCTTCATTTGTTCTGATCATCGTGAGGAGTGGTTCGATGGCTAACAGGAATAGGGTTGGTGAGAGTGGGCATCCTTGTCTCGTTCCCCTGCCTAGGTGTAGTATGTTAGATGTGCCTCTGTTGACCACCACCCTAGCTTTGGGGTTGCTGTATAGGGCCATCACCATCTTCCTGTAGTTCGGTCCCAGACCGAATTTCACCATCCACTGCTCTAGGAAGGGCCATGAGACCCTGTCGAAGGCTTTCTCCGCATCCAGGGCTATCATGACTGCGGCTTCGTTGCTCCTGGAGGAGTGGTTGATTATGTGGCATAGTAGTCTCGTGTTGTCGTGGGACATACGGTTTTTGAGGTATCCTACTTGAGAGTTGTGTATGAGTTTGGGTAGGTATGCATTGAGTCTGTTTGCAAGTACTTTAGCGTATATCTCGCAGTCTACATTGATGAGGGAGATCGGTCTGAAGTTTTTGGCCTCCGTTGAATCCTTCCCCTCCTTTGGTATGACAATTATGTTTGCCTCAGCCATCGAGGGTACCATGTGGCCTGCCTGGGCGCATTCTGTGAAAACCTGTTTCATCGTGGGTTTGAGGATGTGCATGTAGGTTTTATAGAAGCTGGCTGTGAAACCATCTGGCCCTGGTGCTTTATTGTCCTTAAGGCTTGCCGTGGCTCTGGCTATCTCATCCTCTGTAATGTCTAGCTCTAGGATGCCTCGTTCACAGTCTGATAGTGTCGGGGTGGTGATTTTCCCTAGCAGCTCTTTGCCCCCATCCTCCTTTAGTGTTACATCTCTTGTGTACAGTCCCTCATAGAAATCTCTAAAGACCTCTAGTATTTCTTTGTTTGCAGTCGCGGATTTGCCCTGTCTGTCTTTGATGGCTCCTATCGTGTGTTGACGCTGTTTCCCTTTTAAGTAGGATGCTAGATTTTTGCCGGCCTTGTTCGCAGTGCAGAGGTTAATAGATTTATATTTGTTAATCCAGGTCCCTGCTCGCTCACTCAGTATTCTATTGAGTTCGTATTTATGTTTGGTCAGATTCGTGAGTGTGTTCGTGTCATCCAGTCTAGCTATGTGGCTGTTCTCCAGTTTTTTAATTTCCTTTTCTAGGTCTTCAATTTTTTTGTTCCTTCCTCGGTTTAATCTGCCCTTGACTGTCATGACTGCCCCTCGTACCGTGGCTTTTAGTGCGTCCCATAGTACCTCCTTCTTTGTCTCTGGTGTGTCATTTATTTGCAGGTATTCTTTTATCGCCTCTTCTATCTCGGCTTTAGCTGGGTCGTGATGGAGTATGGTGTCATCGAAACGCCACCGACGTGTTGGCTTGTCGTTGTGCCTGCCTGCCTGCCAGGGTTAGACTTATGTGCGAGTGGTCTGATACTGATCTGGGTCCTATCTCCGTGTGGTCTATGAGGTGGGTGTGTGTTTCTGACATGAGGATATAATCTATTCGGCTGTACGAGTTGTGTGGGTTGGAGTAGAATGTGTATTCTCTGGCGTCTGGGTTGCTAAGGCGCCATGGGTCTCTCAGTCTAAGCTTGGCGCAGAGGTTCTTCAGGATATTAGGATTGTTTGCTGTTTGGCTTGGCCTGTTTGGGTGTTTGTCGATCGCTGAGTCTAGAACCTGGTTCATGTCCCCAGCGACTATCATCAGATCTTCTAATGGTAGGGTATGTAGTTGTGCACCCACCCTCTCCCAGAATGATTTATCTTCTGTGTTGGGGCCGTATATGTTCGCTACATGAAGTGTTTCTCCCGCCCTTTTGAGAGTGGTTACCAGTGTCCTTCCTTGGGTGTCGACTTGTGAGCCTGCCACTGTTAGCTGGGATTTTTTGGTGATAATTGTTACTACCCCGTTCTTCTTGTTCTGTGCCGGAGACCCCACAACCTCACTTATCCAGTTTGCACCTATGCGCCCGATGTCCGCTGCTTCTAATCTAGTTTCTTGGAGCACATAGATGTCGCCTTTGAGTTTCTTAAGGTGCTTGAGCACCTTCCTTCTTTTGACCGGGCCGTTGAGGCCTTTGACATTTAGGGAAACTATCTTGATGTCTGTTGCGATGCTGCTCTGGGAGGTGTTTGTCATTTTGTGTCGCTCGTGTTTCGCTGTCTAGTTGGCCTTCCCTTGCGTGCTTGCACTGTCTGTGTTGTATACATTCTGCGGTACCTATGCCTGCGTTTGCTGGACCTCGACCTGAAGAAATGAAGGGGAAGATAGTAGAAGGAGAAGGATAGATAATAGAAAAAGAGCCCATGTACACGCTCCCTGCTCCACCCCCTCCCCTTTGGCCCCCCCGCCCGTCCCACCCCTCCCGCCCCCCACCCTCCCTTACTTGCTGAGTGGGTGTGTGACGACAAAGTTCCTCTGCCCCACATCATCCCTGAGGTAGATTTTGTGTTTTTCTTTGTTGAAAGGTAGGTTGGTGTTTAACTTCAGTTGCATTCTTGGTCGCTGGGAGTGCCATTGTCCGGCGGTAAGTCTCTTTGTGGCTGTTGGCGGTTCCTCTCCCGGCCTTCTTTGTCTGTTTGGCTGTTCATGGTAGCTTGAGGTAGATTTGTTGTTTTGTGTCCTGAGTATTCCTTGTTTGTGTTGTCTCTTACTCCGATTGCCCGCTCGCATCTGGTGATGCACTTCTTTTTGCTGCCCCGGGGCTTTTAGTCTCCTCCATCTCTTCCACCGGTGGTCCTCGTAGGTAGTTCCTTAGATCGTCCGGGCATTCAAAGATCGTTGTTTTCCATTTGTCAGTTACTTTGAATCTGGCAGGACCTACGAAGCTGAAAGTTGCACCTCTCCTTCGTAGGGTTTCTCTGAGGGCCAGGAAACCTTTTCTTGACTCTACCGTTTGCTTCGAGTAGTCTTGGGTTAGCACGATCTTGTTCCCCGCCCACGACAGATTCTGGTTCTTCCTGGCAAAAGCGAATATGGCTTCTGTTTGGCTCAACCTGAGTGGGTTGCAGATTATCGCCCTTGGCCCCTTGCCTGTCATTGCTCTCCCTGCTGGTATTCTGTAGGCCTTTTGTACCTCGAACCTTCTCTCAAATGTGGTGCCCATGAGTTGTGGAATCATCTCCTCTAGCATGGCTGCGCATGAGCCCGCTTTGTCTTCTGCTCCTTCAGGTACGCCCAGGATTCGTATGTTGCCCTGTCGTCCTTGTCCGCAAGTTGTTTTTGCATGGTCTTTGTGACTTTCTGTAGCTCTGCTATGGCCTTGGTGTTCGCGCTTGTCTCGTCTTCCACTAAGCTTATTCGGCCTTCAGCTACTTCCATTCTTGTGTTTGTTTTGTGGAGGTCCGCTCTTATGGCTGCCAGCTCGAGCTGCATGTTCTCCACCTTTAGTTTAGTCTCTTTCGCCACTTCGTTGCCCTCATTTATTCTCCTTAGGATAGTCTCTAGTGTGACTATTTCGCCTCTGGTTTTTGAGGGGGATACTTGATTGTCTATTTTGGGTCTTTTTTGCTCCTCCCCTTTCTTCCCCTCGTTGCCTGCCATCGTTACGCTATCCCTTCTGGGTAGGATGCTGCCTGGCTGTCTTCCTGCCTGGGCCTCCTTGGATACGCTTATCGCCCTTGCCACCACGAGGTTCCCTTGATGTCTGTATCTGCTGGGCTCTCTGATGTGCCTTGTCCTGGTCTTTGCCGCTAGTCCTGCCAGCGTGCGCTTCGTCTCTTCCGTGGCTGGACAGCCCACACACTATTCGAGTCGGCACCCCTGTGCAGCCAGGAGATGTAGGGGTTGTTGTGGCTGGTGTGGTTAGTGGTTTTGTTGGGCACTTGTCTGTGTCTCTCTCTGGTTTGGTGTTGTGGCTTTATGTGCCCTCTTTGTTGGGTTTCACCTGTATTCAAGGCCCAGGGGTCCCGTGCCTTTGTCCACACTGCCAGTACTGAGTGTTGTTTGCTTGTTCCCGTTTCTGCTCCCCCTTGATCAGTTTTGTGTCTTTTGCGTGTCTTGATGTCTCAAATTTGTTCTGTTTCCCCTCTTTGCTCTTGGCATGCCCCCTCTGGTCCACCTCGGACCTTGGTGCTGCGCAGACGTTGTGCTTGCAAGTCTCCTTATCCCTGCTCTAGCTTTAAGCCTTGAGTTTATCGCCTCTCGTACCTCGTATGCGTAGGAGGCAGTGTTGCCCCTTGTGCAGTGTGACCGAGCCTTTCGTGGCTTTATCTGTGGGTGCTATTTCAGGCTTAGATTATGGTTAGAGGCCGCCTAGGCTCTTGTTGTTGTATATTTGCCCCTCCCCCCTGGGCTCCTGCTGCAGACTCTGCTTTTATTTGAGGCTCTCGTTTCCGCCCTGTGTTTGCCTCCGGTGCGGGGGTCTCGTGCTTGTTTGTACGGCTCCTTGGATGGGCCGTTCTTCCGCTCCTGCCGTTCGCCCCCACCTGCGCTTCCCTCTGCGCTCTCCTACCTTATCCTTCCTGCTGGTAGGGCGCTGTCTGGGTTTGCGCTTTCTCCGCGCCTTCTCCGCTTTCTTCCTGGCCTCGGGGGGGTTCTCCGCTTAGCCTCCGGCGCCTGTCTCCGCACTTACTTGATCGTGCAACCCCTTCCGGTTGTCTGTTCTTCCGCTTCCGCTTCCGGTCTCTGCTTCGTCTTCCGCTCAGGAACGGTGAAGACTTCCGGCGATGGCGTCTCTCCCTGCAGCCGCTTCCGGTTTGGCGTTGCCCACTCTGACGGCCCACAGACGGCGGGTCTCTGGATCTTCGGATCGCCGGTCTGTATCCTGCGCTGCAGCCTGTCCTTCCCTCTGTGTCCGTGCTTGTCGCTGACTCCAGGCTTCCCCTCTCTCACAGATCTCGAACCTCCGCCTGGTAAGGGTTTTGGCAGGGTTTTGGAGGTGGGTCTCCGCCCTCGGCTGTAGGGATTATGGCTCAGTGTGGTGGCGTCCTCTCGCTGCTTCCTCTGTTGGTTTTACTTTCAGGTCTTCAAACTTGCTTCAAGGCGCCATCTTGTGCTTTGCGCAGTTGTTTGTCCGTGGTGGGCTCAAGGGCTGTTCCTCCGTACCGTGGCTGCTCTCCTCCTTCTTCCCGTCCGTCGCTCTGCAGTCCTTACCTTCCCCCACCTGTTTTTTGTTGTTTTGGCAAGATCTGGCTAGTTTGGATAGTTAGTTCCCCCTCAGGGATGTGGAGCCGACGGACCTAGACGACCGTCCACATTGCCGTCCAAGCCACGCCCCAGTAACAGTGCTTTTATGTCAGGATTTAAAATTGGCTCTTTCAGCACCGAAAATCAAGAAACTACATACACCACGTTATCTGTTCGACGCAAAGCCTTTACAATGCACAGATTTTGCAAGCGTCAGTTAGTAAATGGGGTAATTTAGGTCATCTAATCGCAATAACCTAGCCACACGACTGGCCATTCCCGATGAGATAGCTGATTACCGGGCGATGGTATTGATTCGAGCTTGGAAAAGGGAAGAGGCAGCTCGGGCGTTTTCGTTTTTCGTCACAGAAGCGCGCGCCTGCTTCACGGCTCGCTTTTCCCACTGGAGGTCATGTCCTTCTTTCATTTCTCGGGTCAGGTTTCGGCCTGACAAGTGGTAATTGATTCCACCGCTGGTTAGGCTGGTGGTAAGTGGGGGATGAAGTTTCAGTGAAAACAAATAGCACTTCACAGGTCTGACCTTTCCTCCTGCAGCTTTTGTTGTGGTTTCACTGGGGAGATATGCAGTTAAAAAACGGTTCGCCAGCCCTGTCTAGCGATGCAGCTTCCAGGCACCCCTTCCCGAGCTCTGTATTTGACAGCTTGAGCTTTTAATCTCTGTGCATCTTCTCTTTGGTGTTGCGAGCATTATTGTTATTTTTAGATTATAAATCTTTAATATTTCCTTCCCCACTTTGCAAAGCTGCTAAGTGGCTCCTTGTCACGTGTGGCACTGTCATCTAGTAATCCCGGTTTTCCAGACACCCTGGTGCATGTTGGGAGCTTTAAACCCTTATTGTAGGAAAAGTGAAACTACCGATCCCAATGTTAAAAGTGATGTTCCTCCAAAAGTGGAACAGGAGCTGTTGGAACGGAGAAACCCCTCACATGGTGATTGACATGCCCCTGCCCTGAATGCCCCGGCTGCAACGATGTCTGGATACCTGGTGCTGATTTTTGTTGTCATGGGTAAACACGGAACGTGCAAGTGCACTATGACACAGGCATGTCTCATGGATTGCAATCTTGTTGGACTGGGAAGGGGGCCCACAGCCACAGGTACCATAGTAGTGAAAGGCTACTGCCCTTTACAGGAGTTAAGCAGCATGAGCGCGGTGCTGGGAGCATACCCTGTGGTGATCAGTAGCAGTGAACAGCCCTTTTTACCTCTGTCACTGAAGGGATGCCTACAGGCTCATTCATGTAAAGTTTTGGTGCTGTGTGCTTAACTCACCCTTGGCCTACGTCAAGTTAGTATGTAGCGCTGTGTGTGTTGTATACATGTACTAGGCGTATGTGTGCCTGTGAATAGTTCAATACATGGTGGACTCTGGGTTCCATCTTGGGAGACCCAGCATGCAGGGCTAGAGAATCCCCCCCTCCCCACCCCCCAGACAGATTTGTGTATTGCTGCATTCCTGTGAGCTGGGTGGGACACACACTGGAGGAAGAAGAGCCAGGCTATTCAGCATACTTCAAAGGATGCTCTTTGATTCAAGTTGAGATCACTGGAAAGGGTCCAGGACACACCTCAGGAAAGAGATGGAGCTGATAAGAGAATCATAAAGAGCAGGGCTGGGGCCGTGGGTAACCTTTGGATGCACATATCACTGTAACTGACATCCAGGTGTGACTCTCTAGTCACTTCCAAGGCCTGTGTTGTGGGGCTCTCAGCTTCGGAGTTGCTCCTGCTGTGATCGACAGGAGGAAGGTCAGGAGTGGGCACTTCCAAAGAAAGCAGACCCCCAACATAAACTTCAAAGACTCAGGCTTGAAATCATATTTGGTGTATGGAAATGGACCATAAGAAAGGAGCCAGAGACCCCTAAAATTGTCAACTGTCAAGCAACCAGCTGGTCTGTGCGAGGAGGAGAAGCTCTGAACGGCCTCTGCTTGAGAACAGGGCTGGAGGCTCTGTGGCCTGACAGTCTCCCAGCTGAGTAGAGGGACATCTCCCAGGTACATCCAAGACCACCTCCCCCTTGAGCCTGCTGCACCAGTGCCTGCCTGCGTCCCAAGAACAGTGTGCCCTTTGAAGAAGAGGAGAGCAATGGAGAGACCAAGGTCCAGTGGGGGATCCTGGCGAGTGAATCCTCAGCGATGTGTGAGAAGACGGCTGCTGCACCGATTGGGTCATCTTCCAGGTGCAAGTTCAAGTCAGTGACCCCATATGCCAGAGGGGGGTTCCCTGAAGTTTGCCATGTCCTCATCACTGTCAATTCGATTGGGCTTAGCCCAGGTGCGGAGTGAAGTCAAGGACCGCATGAAATTACTGCCCACTGTTCGGGGTGCAACCAATGTGTAGAATGAAGTTGGAGACCCCATGGGCCAGGTCCGGCTACCATGAAGTTTACTGTCATTCTGCTTGGGCCGTAGCCTATGTGTGAGTAAGGTCAGTGACTCTGAATGCCAAGGGCCTTTGCCAAGTTCAGCCTGTCATCGTGAGGAGAGGCTGCAGCGTTGACTAGTGCAGCTTAAACCCTGATTGAGGGTTGGAACCAGAGCAACCTACTCCCCACCATTGGGAAGGCTCAGAGGAATTTAATGTCTCACCGGAAGACGTGCCATGGACGCCTTGCCGTGGCTTCTGCAGAGCCGCAAGTGCTACTCACCAACAGCTCCACACTGAGACTCCGGTCTCACCATCCTTGCTGGGGCGGGTAAGATTGATCGCATGGTCAGAAGGCCCCAGTGGAACTTGTTCTGCTACATAGTGCTTTGAGCACTTGAACACTTTTGACTTTTATCAGAGTCGGAGTGGGAGTCCTGCGACTTGGACTACTTGTGAGGCCTAACCTGAATGTCACCTAAAGTGAATGGGATATAATCACTACTGCTTGTGAGAGGGAAGTGAGGCTCGGTGACCTGCCTATTGAATACTAGAGCCCTGACATCATGTGGCTGTGTGCATTGTTTGTGGAAGCTGTATTTCGCTTTGCGTTGCCATTTGTGTTTGTATAAAAATACTTCTTTTGACAGAAAAAAAGACTTTGTTTGGACAATCATTTATTGCTGCTATTGACTGTACTTTGGGTTCTCTCCCCTGTATGTACCTCCTCCCGGGTAAGTCTTGGACTACTCGAACCACGCTACCACTGACAGCTGAAGAGGTACTTGGTCCAGTTGTTCAAGACAAATAGTAAGTTGGGCCCTAGGAGATCACGAGTAAAAGGCCCCAACCCCTCACGGTTCGGTCCAGTAGCTACTGCTTGCCCCGTGGCTGTCTGAAAGTGGTTTTGACAGGAGAGATATTTGCAAAACCTTCTAAAAAGACCCTCCCAGAATCAAGGCAGTGGTACCCACAGCAGCATCCTCTGATTCTTGAAACATCCTACCATGTTTAGTGAACAGCTCTCCATTTACTCCAATGAGCATCCGGTTATAACAGATAGAGGGTGCCATGTAAAACGGCTGCCCCTGCATTACTATAATGCAGATACTTGCATCGCTCATTCTTAGATCAGTCAAGTATTGAGCCACACCTAACTAGCCAGCTTCACAAATGCCCTAGATAAAGAAGCATACCAAACGTCACTATTTGTGAGTAGTGTTGTTCATTCCAGCATGCAAATTGGGAAGACAAATCAAAAGCACCGTAACAAATGATTAATCAGGGTAGGATGAAAGAGTCAAAATGTCACGCTCTCCTGCAAGTCCAGGAAGAAAGGCATTTGCAGGTAAGATTGCTTGCATTTTCTATGGCCATTTATTTTTGCAGGGTAAGCTAATCACAATTACTGTATGACAACGAATACAGAACAGAGGAGACTACTAAAGAGAATTTAAAAGAAAAGTTCATGTAAATCTTCACAATGATATTTTTAACACAGTGGGAATTTAGGGTTAAGGACTGAGTAATGTTAGTGTTTGGGAAAGTGTAAGAGATAGGTTTAGTTTAACTGTGAAAAAATATTAGTGTTTTAAAAAAAACATGATGGCATGTTCCTTGTGGAGAAAAATACAAACTTAATAAAAAACTTTGTGGTAAAGAGTTGTTTTCTTTGGTCATGGACATACTGATTCTATCCTATTGCCTGATCGATATCAATCCATTACTGATTACTATACTGGGGATCTTTTTGTTTCACTTAGCATCTCCATCCTCTGGTTCTGCCGAACCAGTGAATCTGTCTAGCACGTCATTGGACTGGTGATCTGGGCACATTTGTTAACCTCGTATAGAAGATTGGTCCTTTCGCATGAGACTATCCACATCTGATGTCTTGTTAGCTGCCCCATTTCTGATGTAAGTACAAAGAGAGATTGGTCCCAGGATGTATGCAAAGATTATAATATGGAATGGAAAAATTAGAGACAATAAACAAGAGTGGAAAGTACATTTGTTATTAATCACAAAGTACTGCATGTTAAATTTGCACACATAGCACAAATGCATAAATCAACACATCGTGGTGCCCAGGGCAAGGGGGGAGGGGGGCAAAGTGAGGGTATACGTAGTGGAGAGTGGTGAAAAAGCAGAATATATTGGTTATACAATACAGGTCACAAGTACTTCTTTGAGAAATGTTAAGAGACTGGCTATGGTTGGCGCCAGACACTAAAAATCGCATGAATGACACTGTTTTAAATTATGACCATGCTTCTAAATAGGAAAGCAAAATTATTTCAAGCTTTGGAAAGAAGCTGGTGCGGGATCCGGTTGTCGACGTTTTGACCCCATCGATACATAGGAGCAGGCTGGCCCTTACAAGAGGGTCTTCATTTGGACACGTGGGGTGGGTGGTTGGTTGGCAGAAGATCGTGGGTTTTGTTATGAGTCTCCCTGGGATTCAAGACATGGCTCCTGTGTGGGCTGGTTAGGAAGAGTTGGCACCTGTGTCATTTTCAAATATTTAGTCAATATTAATTTTGAGATGTATGGTTTATATGGGATGTTTGCATAGTAATTTATGTAAGCTAGACATTTATAGTAATTGATAAATCTATAAATTATGCTCATTTTAACTGAATCTTTTTAATTTAGAATGTTTCATTTTTAAATCCTATTGAATAATGTGGAAATCCTGCTAAATTATAATTAATTAAACAGTAAAATAGCTAATATCTAAAAAAATATTGTGCTTTTGTAGTGGTAAACAATGTTAAGAATCGTAAGAGATTGTATTGTTTTTCATTCATATTTGTTATTTTAGGGTGGGGTTGAGGCATGCTGTTTATTTTACATATGCTTCATTGAATAATTTGACATCTTCGTAAATTGTTAAAAATCAATACATATTTCAATTTTGTATATTTAATTTAAAATATTTTTTAAAGTACTTATTTGAATTTAATAATCATTTTCAATGGGTTCTTGTATAATTGGGGTGTAGTGTATCTGACCCCCATGTATGCCCTTACTCCTATTTTGTTGGACTGTAGTTAGAATAGTAAATACCCCGCCCCTCAAGAATGTATTTCCCCCAATGTTTGTTGGCCTAGAGTTCATGAATTGTCATTGAGTATTATGATATAAGATTCATTTGTACATTTAAGACAAGTTTCAATATGGCATGTGCATATGTACTCTGGCATATATATCAACTGATTGTCCTTTTTTAGTGTCAATGAATAAATGATGACACAAGAAGCTGCATAATGATTTGTGCCTTTAATACACGGAAGTGCTAAGGCACTGCTGAATGTTGCTGAATGTAGACAAAGGCGTAAGCCGAAACGCGTCCGTACATGTAACTCGTTTCATTAAACGTAGTTATTTTCCTCTCCCGTGAGTGCTGTCTCTTCTTTGGAAGAATTTGGAGCTGGATAAAAGTTGTGGTTCCACCCCCATGTTAAAAGACAAGCACCCGCCCCGGAGTGCAGAGACTTTCTTGGTGGTTCGGGGAGCAGAAAAAAAAATATATATATATAATATATATATATTTATATATATATATATATATATATATATATATATATATATATATATATATATATATATATATATATATATATATATATATATATATCATGTCAATGGGGTGAAATCATGTATATTGGTCCCAAGATGGCTGCCAACACTTCTTGGTTGAAATGTTGGCAGCCAATCAGATCCCTCCATGAGATCTGTGCTTAAGCTCCGAACTACAAAACTACTGAATGAATTTACACCTAAAATTGCTCTTTCAGAACCAAGAGCTAGCTTTCTGGCAAATTTGATGTAATTCCATTCAGCGGTTCGGGATGTAGTCGTGTTTAAATTCTCTAAGTCAATTAACATGGGAAACATCCTTTTTTTCAAACCCCCCACCTTTTTGTTGTCCCCCGCTTTGCAGATCACCCCAAAACTCTCCATGCAGAACTAAAAGCAAGAAGACACTTTTTGTGGAAAGGTTTGTGAAGAGTCGTCAAACAGCACCAAAGTTTAAGCAAGTCCAAAAACGCTTTTCCAATGGAAACTAGGTGCTTACTATAAAACTGCCAGTAGGTAATATATATATATACAATGTCTATCTCTAGTGACCTTATCATATTGTGATATTATCTTATGATTTTTTGTCCTAGAGTGTGAGTGAACGCAGGCATTCTTTTAACACTATTCATGAAATGCTAGGTATTGTACCAGTATTGTTTTAGTGTTTTCAGTCTCTTTTTTCTGCCCTTCGAAAAAAACTACAGATTTGATGTATTTTACCTTGATTGTACCGGCAGTATTTTTACTATGTTAATTGAATGTGGTCCAATTAGAATGTAGCACTGGCACTTTAAATATTCACCTCTCACTAAAGTTCGCTGTCATGTCAGCAAGGCTCAAGGGACCCGAAACGTTATGAAGGCGACAAGCAAAATAAATACCTAAGGAGAACCGAATTCTGGTCTGTGCTTTGTTTTCTGACCGCGCCTGCCAGTGCCATTTGCAGCGCATAGGAAACTGAGGTCACATATTTTGCTGTTTGATTCTAAGCAGTTATACACGGGACCCTCTCCACAACGGATTTTCAATTGGTCAGCGCTAAACAAGTGGAATCTTACCCGGGTTTTCCTGGGCGTCTTGACTTCTGGGAGGAAGACGAGCGCTTGACCCCTTTGGCCCTGGATTAGTGAACCGGAAGGAATTGAGCCCCTGGGAGTACCGCGACGGTAAGTTTCCGCGGAGAACCGGGATGAGTTTCGTGAATCCGGCTACACCAGTGTCTCAAGGCGGAGAGCATAACGGTATTGTGGATGTCAGGGTGTTTGTGAAGATACAACAAACTTCTGTTATATTCCACTGTGAGTTTTTGCATAATTATTATGTCAGCCTACAGCGTGAGGGAAAGGGAGGCTCGGGCAAGCGCTATGTTTTCAGACGAGCTCCCGGCGTTAAATACCACTACACGAGAGAGACCAGACATCCAAACTGGTACGAATAAAGACTTGTTACACAATAAAATTAAGACCCTGGAGAAAAAATCAAGGCAAGAACAAAGTAAATGGTGGGAAGCTAAGTCCCTTCAAAGATATATCGATGTCAATAGGATACCGAGGGGACTTAGAATCTTAACCTCACCTAATTATGAGGATCCTAACCCGGACCTGATGCGGGAATGGGCCGACATCAATCTGGAGGCATCTAGGCACTTAGTACTAGTGTTGATTAAGTACGCTGAAATTGATCGCGCCAAACTTCTGGAAGAAATAGCAGCATTACAGGAGGAGTTGGAGTCTACGGAGGAAAAAACTAAACTTATGAATGAAATGCATTCCAGATTGAAAAAAGAGGAGGAGAAGATCATTGAACGCAAAACATACAAATTCCAACGAGACCGTACTGACTACGAGCTCGGTCAGATTTGTACTTTCTCAAGGAATTACGATGGCATGCGCAAAGCAGCTGGAGGTGGGGGTGTGCAAACCGGCACACACGGCCGGAGAAATCGAAATCAGGCGCAATCGACAACATTGGACTCCACGGCATCGGATTTCAGCTCAGGACCAGGGAGCGAATCTGAGTCTCCAGGGGATGAAATTAGTTTTTTGTGCCAGGAGCGTCTTCAGTCCTTGCGACCAGGGACAAGAAAGAATTACAGAGAAAACACAAAAACTTCATCTGCAGGAGGAGGAAGAGGGCAAGGGCAAGGAAATGCAGGACAACAGAAGAAGAAGGACAGGGGACAGTGGTATAAAAAATGAAAAGCTATGCACAAATGACGATCATTAACTTGACACCTATGGTACTAACAACCAAAGAGGAAAATATTCTTAAATTGGGATTTTCATTTGCCCCCAAAACCAATCTTAACTATGCGGCAACCCGAACAGACATCTACAAAGCCACACGTAAGCTTAAACTGAAAAAATGTTATGCATTGAAACCGGTAGATGTACAACAGACAAATTACAATGTGGGATCGGGTAACAATGCCACTTCCTTGACACAGGAGATTAGTACCCTTTGGAATAATGATGGTAACGACTCAATCACATATATAGACAATAGCTTATCTATAGACACCAGTATGCATACAACTGCGATTTCTGAGGCTACCACTGACATTACCCCCCTAACTTCCTTCAAACCACCATCGACCTTTTGCCCACTCATGCCTCGCGATGCAATAGATGTATTTCATGAGAACATGACCAGCGATCTTAAAGAATTGCATAGCAAAATCTGTAAGAGTAAATATAAATTTAATTCATTGACATATGAATACGAGACTTTGATGGCCAGATTTAAAAAGGGCAACAAGGTTATTGTATGCCCAAGTGACAAAGGGGGCAACATTGTACTTTAAGCTAAAGTTAACTACGACAAGGAGGCATTTAACCAGTTAAACCAACGTGAGCACTATGAAAGACTTAAAGGTCATAAAATAAAAAATATGCAGAGCGAATACCATCTACTGCTTTACAATTGAAAGTCGATGAAATTACTGGCGGAGCCTGAATATAAATATTTAAAAAAGGACTTCCCAGTGACTCCAGCTATTTATTTCATCCCCAAAGTCCATAAAGACAGGAACAACCCCCCTGGTAGGCCTATCATTACGGCTAGAGGCAGTTTGTTGGAAAGAACTTCTATCTATACTGATTATTTCCTACAATGCCATGCAAAATCTCTTTACTCATACATCCAGGACACAGGGGACTTTTTGGTCAAACTGGAGAACATCAAATGGCAGGAAGGAGATTGGATGTTGGCCCTTAACGTAACGTCCTTGTACACCAGCATCCGCCACACAGATGGCATTGCAGCAGTGCAATACTATCTGGGGAGAAGGGAGGCCAAGTACAAACAGCATAGTGAAATGATAATTCAAATGCTCACATATTGTTTACAGCATAATGTGTTTATGTTTAACAATCTCCTATACAGGCAACTACAGGGTGTGGCAATGGGGGCCAGTTTCTCTCCAAGCTTCGCGTGTCTTCACATGGGAGCTTTGGGAGGAACTCGTCCTCCAAACTCGCTTTCAGCATGAAATGACGAATCGGGTCATCGCATGGCACCGATTCATTGATGACCTGTTTATAATTTGGAGGGGGAGTAAAGATTAGGCGACAGAGTTTGTAGATCGTCTCAATGACAATCAATTGAATATTCACTTTAGAGCTACCATGAGTCAACATCAGGTCCCCTTACTTGACATTGAAGTGTATGTACAAAATAACAGGTTAGAAATCAGGCTGTTCCGTAAAAGCACAGCCTGTAATACCACGTGGCACGCTGCCAGCACACATCCTTCCCACCTTATCATGAGTATTCCATACGGTGAGAAGTTACGCTTTCGCAGACTATGTAGCAATGAACAAGAATTAAAGGAGGCTCAAGCTGTCAGCTCTGCAAGATTTCTCGAAAGAGAGTATGCACAGAAAACAATTGACAAAGCCATTCGTAAGTCCTCAGGCTTCACACGTCAATCCCTCCTATCTAAATATGTTGGTTCAACCAATAGCATATCAGATGAGGTGGCAACTGAGTCCAGCAGCACAGTCAGTACCGACACATTCAGATTCATTACAAGTTATTCTTCTCTGCATAGAGATATACGCAAGATGATCAACAAGAACTGGCCCATATTGCTTAAAGATCCAGTTATTGGGCATCAGTTACCCAAACGGGCTGCCATTACTTATAGCAAAGCCCCTAACATGAGGGATAGACTGGTGGATACTGGCCCTGAGGTACGTACCAAAACCTCTTGGTTACACAACAGGGGAGGCTTCTACAAATGCAAGTCTTGCAAGGCCTGTACTCATGGGGTCAACCATACCAGTTACAGGGATGGGTTTGGGGACAAGGAACATTTGATCACGAAAACCTTAACCTGTAAAACTGAGTTTGCAGTTTACATTTTGGAATGCCCATGTCAACTACGATACGTGGGGAGCACCAAATTACCTGTGCATAAACGTATACTACAACACTTACGTGCAATAACCTCACAAGATAACACGTATCCTGTTGCCCGGCATTTCAGGCAATACCATCAGAGCAACAACCGAGATCTCAGATTTTATGTAGTGGATGCAGTTCAAGCCAGCAGACGTGGGGGTAACAGAGAGGCAAAATAGCGCAAACTAGAAACTAGGTACATTTTACAGTTTAATAGCAAACAGCCGGGGGGATTAAACGTAACAGAGGATCTCTATACCTGTTTACATTAAATTTTATAGAAGAGTTTGATCTGCCCTGCATGGCTTACTTCAGTGCAATACATTGTTTTAACTATATAATCAATATTAATTTTTTAGAGAGTGGTTTTATCTGATTACTTATTTATTTATTTATTGTTCTTAACCTTACACTGTTTTGCACATCATTCAACAGTTTATAGGTTGAGTCAGCCTATGAGTTTGCCTTGATTTAATTGTATCTTACAATGTATCTTTGGTTGTCTATCAAAATCAAATCTAGACACAGTATTGCATGGATCAGTTTGCACATTGTTCAACTTTAACTTTAGCCCTACTATGATTTTACTCAAATTAACTGTGAAACATAGTGTTGATGTTCCCCCACATTACAATCCACTCAGTCGGGATATTGTATGCTTTATGATTTTAGCGTTTATCTATTTTCCATTTCTCTTTACTGATATTGTTTACTCCAGGGATCTAATAGAATTGTGTATACATGTGATTTAAATTTTTTATCGAATTTTTCATCAAATTGTTACTATTTTAGATTTGACCCTTCGACTATTAGACTGGGCTCAGTCAAATTTATGGGGTCAGATTTCTTGATCAATCAAGTGAGGTATTTACGTATATTTCGAATCATTTATGCACTTTGCACTTTTTATTTTTTTAGTCACTATTTAAATGGACCCTATCTTACATTCATTTATACATAGTTTGGGGATTTATCCCAGTATTGTAC
This sequence comes from Lissotriton vulgaris, assembly GCF_964263255.1. Lineage (NCBI taxonomy): Eukaryota > Metazoa > Chordata > Amphibia > Caudata > Salamandridae > Lissotriton > Lissotriton vulgaris. The sequence continues at coordinate 1,380,211,762 of NC_141696.1, read as the reverse complement.
AATGTCTATCTCTAGTGACCTTATCATATTGTGACATTATCTTATGATTTTTTGTCCTAGAGTGTGAGTGAACATAGGCATTGTTTAAACACTATTCATGAAATGCTAGGTATTGTACCAGTATTGTTTTAGTGTTTTCAGTCTCTTTTTTCTGCCCTTCGAAAAAAACTGTACAGATTTGATGTATTTTACCTTGATTGTACCGGCAGTATTTTTACTATGTTAATTGAATGTGGTCCAATTAGAATGTAGCACTGGCACTTTAAATATTCACCTCTCACTAAAGTTCGCTGTCATGTGAGCAAGGCTCAAGGGAGCCGAAACGTTATGTAGGCGACAAGCAAATGAAATACCTAAGGAGAACCGAATTCTGGTCTGTGCTTTGTTTTCTGATCGCGTCTGCCAGTGCCATTTGCAGCGCATAGAAAACTGAGGTTGAGTCATACATATATATATATACATAGCCATGTGATCAAGCTTCGTTGGAGGCGAAACGCGTAATGGCGGCTGGCTGGCTGAGAAAATAAAACCACCTTGAATTAGCACGAAATCTGGGTCTGCTTTCGTCATTTGTGCGGTAAACTTCGGCGGCTGCCTGGTTTGAGTGACGAGCTACGTGCATATATATATACATATATATATTTTCACCATACCACTCTTTCCATCAAAGAAGGCGCTGACTCCGTGTGTCTTAATCCAAACGTTTTATTTCACAAATCAGCTGCTGCTCAGGCGCGTTTCGGCGGCTTGCTCCCGCCTTGCTCACTAACATCTGATCACTGGGTTATGCGCTATATATACATTTACATCGTGTCTTGGGATTCAATTAACATGGCTAATTGGCATTCCTTGTTGTCAAGGTAACGTGGTTACACCCTCGTGATAACGTGACTAATAGCATGACTTTGCATGTATATATATATATGCGGAGCTTAAGCACAGATCTCATGGTGGGATCTGATTGGCTGCCAACATTTCAACCAGGAAGTGTTGGCAACCATTGTGGAACCAATATACATGATAGCACCCCATTGAAATGCATTGCAGTGAATGGCAGGTTTTGAGGATCACAAAAAAAAGAACTTATAAAGGGTGATAATAGATTTTATTTACAATATAAATCATTTGTTGATGGTACCATTCTAATCCCTGATCCTGTGTCAGTGGCTCAGCGGTATTAGGCCGCAATATGCTGGCAGTGTCTCTGCAACACCACCAATCATGTTACGAGTTTCCTCATCGTCATAGTTTTCATGGCGGTGAGCCCGCCTTGAAAAGTGTACGGGTAAGGAAACTAAGGGGGCCCTGTAGCCTCAGGGTCTGGGGGTGCATGCAAGGGGGGCACATATCAGTATGCACTTCCTTTTATTTCTGCACGATATGGACTTCACAGTCCATGCCTTGCAGGATCACGCTTTGGCCCTCCCATCGCGGTGCCTTTCTAAGGCTCACATACAAGCCTTTAAAAGGCACCGCTGTGGGACTGCCAAAGCAGGTGCCCTGCCAAGATTACAACTCATAATCCGCTGGGTGGTAAGCAGATGGGTTTGGCGGTGTGGCAGCAGGGCAACATATAGTCAAGTGATCAACTGGATAAAAACAATAAAGATAGCAAATAGTTTAAAATAAATAATTTAAAAGTGCTTTGTTCCTATTTAAGAAAATGTATCATCATTTTAGTTTTGTAGATCACTAACCATAATAGCTATGGGAATAAGATCCTTTAATTTTTATAATTTCTAAAGACAATGCTTTAGGTACCAGAGTTTTGATTACATCAAGATGACATCAGTCCTGCCACACATTTGTAATAAATTTAGAATGTGTCATCTACTTATAATTAGAATACTTTTGGGAGGCAGAGGTCAGGGGCACAGAGTTGTATAATTGGGGGCAGGGAGGCGGGTGCAGAGGCAACAATTTGACCTCGCTGGGCAGGTGGAAGGGGCAGTGGCAGAAGAACGGACCATGGGGGGCAGGGGAAACAAACCAACCAGGCAGGACAGAAGAGAGGCTGTGGTAATATAACAGATAATTGAGGGCAGAAGGAAGACGCAGAGGCAGTTCAACTGTACAAGTCAAATGAGAAAATCAAATCCCCAGGTTTTTATTTTTCAAAATATCCCTCTTACCAAGTTCAAAATGTTGGCAAGTTTGCCACATTGGATCATGGAGAGCAGGAAGAATGAGGTAGGGGCATAGACTCGGATAACAGAGGCATGAGGGCAGGGGCACCAAACTGACCTTTCAGGGCAGGCCTCAGGGGCTGCAGCAGTACAATACACCACACAAGGCAAGCGGGTTGGCAGTGCAGCACAACAGACCACGGAAAGCAATAGGGAGGGAAAATGACATGCACATGGACAACCGATAGCAGAGAGGAATGAGGCAAGGGCAGCAAGCTGACCATACCAGACAGACAGGGGGGACAGTTGCAGCATAACAGACCATGAAGGGCAGGAGGGAGGGGGCAGGGGCATGACAATGTAATAGACAAGGCAGGAGGGAGGGGATTCAGGTTTGCACATGAAAAACAGAGGGCAGGGGGCAGGGGGGCAGGTCAGGCAGCAAGCTGACCATAGAGGGCAGGCGGGGTGGGCACTCGAAGCACAGCCCATCATAGAGGGCAACAGTGAGACTATAATGGCATACAAACAGACAATGGAGGGAATGTGAGAGGGGATCAGGGGCAGCAAGCTGAACACACAGGGCAAGTGAGAGGGGCTGTGGCATCACAGAAAGCAAAGCATGGCAAACTGGAGGGTTAGTGGCAGCACCGCAGCCATTGTGGGCAAGAGAGAGGGGGCAGGGACATGTCAAAGGACCATGGAGGACAGAAGGGAGGGGTAGGGGATGGGCACAGACTACAGAGGGCATCAGAATGGACTTCACAACAGACCACGCAGGGGAGGCAGTAGGAGCAGTTGCAGCACAACAGAGTACGGAGGGCCAAAGGGAGTGGCAGCAAAATGAATTAGGGAGGCCAGAAGGGAGGGGACAGGGGCATGGGCCTCTGACAGGCTTGGCGGTGGCAGGGACATGCAACAGCCATCTGACCATGCTAGGCAGGTGGGAGGGGCGGTAGAAGCTCAACAGAACACTCAGAGTAGATAGGAAGACAGCGGCAGGTGCCTGGAACATGGTGGGCAAAAAGGAGGGATCACGGGCATGCACACAGACATCAGAAGGGCGGGGAAAGGAGCATAGGGGCAGCCAGCCAGATAAGCATAGAGGCTAAGCAGGAGGGCAATGATGGGACGTAGAATTGGGCAATGGAGGGCAGGAGGAGTGGGCAGGGAAATGAAGCTAAATGGAGGGCAGTGGCAGCACATTGGACCTTGCAGGGCAGGAGGGAGAGGGCTGGTGCATTGACTCAGACAACAGAGGCTAGGGTAGAGGAGGATGGGACAGCAAGCTAACTGTTGGGGCAGACGCAAAGGGCAGTGGTAGAACGGTCACTCATGGCTGTATTTAAGGGCATGGGCCTGGACCAATGGGTAGCAAGGAGGAGGGGGGCAGGAGTAGCAAGCTTGGGAGGGGGCAGCACAATGCCAGGCCCTCTGTCCATCTCCCTCTCCCACCGTGCTTTGGGATGAGCATCTTACTTAATGTTAAAAACCCTAGAAATTCACTGAAAGAAACACAGGTTACAGGGATGTTATAGTTAGGATATAGAAAACAACTTAAGAATTCACTGAAAAGGTTCCAGGGACATTATAGTTAGGCTTAGATTTCACTCTTACAGAAACCATTGAAATTCAGAAGTTATAGTTAACTGAGCTAACTATAACTTACACCTCCAGAATGCACTGCTTATGACCTCACATATTACATCACTTCACTGATGACATATCAAATGACATCATGCACAGCACCACTCACATGCCGACCCATACAACCACTCACACACCCACTCAGTGATCCACTCACACAGCCATTCGCTTCCCATACACCTACTAACACAGCCACTCACTCGACTGTACAATTACTCACACTGTCACTCACTCACCCATACATCTACACACACACTCCCATATTAACCCATAAAACCACACACACACCCAGTTACTCACCCATGCAGCCTCCCAACAGAGCCACTCACTCAACTATACAACCACTAAAATACCACCTAACAAACACATATACAACCACTCATACGTGTACTCACTCACCCATACAGCCACTCACTTAGACACTCACTCTCCAATACAGCCACTCACACAAACAATCAGTTAACCCAACAGCCACTCAGTCACCCATACACAGTCTCTCACCCATACAGCCAGTCATACAGACACTTAGTCACTGGTACGGCCACTCACATATCTACTCACAGACCCACACAGCCACTCACACAGCTACTCACTCACCCATGCACCCACTCACTCACCAATTTAGACACTCACGCACTCACTCATGTATCCATACAGACACTCACATACTCACTCATGCATATAGCCACTCACTGACCCACAAAGCCACTCACACAGCTACTCACTCACCCATACACCCACTTACTCACCAACTTAGACACTCATACACTCACTCATGCATCCATACAGCCACTCACATACTCACTTACACATATAGCGACTCACACACCCACTCACCAATACAGCCACACCCACACCCATACAATTATGCACCCACTTATTCACCCATACAGGCACTCAGACACCCACTTATTACTGCTCCCTATGTCCCGGGGTGCCCACCTGCGAGACATAGCTGTTTGCTCTCACTTGGCGGGAGCTTTGACAGTTCCTGCCAGGTGTGAGCAAACAGTAAGGCTGCTCCCAGCAGGCAGGAGTAGGATAACTGCTCTCGCTCGCTAAGAGCTGACTTTTCATCTGTTTTCCTGCCTGCTGTCAACACGTAGGTAGCAGCATTTTTGCGCTGCCCCTTCCCAATGAATGGGGAGTGGGTTCTTTCTTGTCCTGTCCATGGTTCTCCCTTTAAATTACTATGAGCATGCAAATGTGCAAATCACCTGGAAGCTCTGGCTGTCTGGTCTCGCACCATACACCTTAGTAGTATGTAAAAGTCTTCCCATCTTTTACCAGGATGATGGACAGCTTAACAAAAGGCCCCCAGTGTGTTTCTCGATCATTTTGGGGACACATTCTTGATGCCAAGGAATATATAACAACATCTCCACTAAACAAAGAAGCACTTACTTCATATAGTTAAGAGGAAGTACTCATGTTTGGTGGAGATTTACCTCTTTGTCGTCTTGCTGTCTTCTCTATAGGAGAATTCATGTTTTCACAGATTTATGGATGAAGACGCATGAAGAACAATCAGATTGCCAAAACGCACACAGGTCACTGGAGGCCTTTCTTCGTGCTCCATTATGCAGCTGTAGTGTAGAATATGCACTAGACACGTACTCAATGAAGTTGTACTTACTAATTAACCAGTTGGGTAGATATTTTGTGCAAAACTGTGGACTCTTGTTGGATAAAGGGACAGGTGAGGTTCTGTTTTGGCCCAGTCACTCAAACAGCTACTGACACAGCCACACACTTAGATACCCACTCACATACCCATTCAGGCACTCTCACATCCACTCACAGACCCACACAACTACTCACAAACCCACATAACCACTCACACACCCACTCACAGACCCATACAACCACTCACACATCCACTCATACCCCCACAAAACCACTTATACACCCATACAACCACTCACACACCTACTTACAAATCCATACAGTCACTCACATACCCACTTGTAGACCAATGCAGTCACTCACACACTCATATAACCACGACCACACCCACTCACAAACTCATACCAACACACACTCACAAAACCACTCACACACTCACTTACAAGACCATTCAGCCACTCACACACCCATTCAGACCTATACAGCTGTTTACACATCCACTCACAGACTCATACAGCCACTCATAAACTCCCTCACACAACCACACAGCTACTCACATACCCTCCCACACCCACACAGCTACTCACATAGCCACTCACACATCTATACAGCTACTCGCATAACCACTCACTGACTAACAAATCCACTCACACACCCTCAAAACTACTCACACATCCACTCATACACCCATACAGACACTCACACACCCACTCATAGATCCATAGAGCTACTCACACACCCACAAAACCGCTCACACACCCATTCTCAAAGGTTATAGGTTACAGTTAGGTAATAAAATGTAAACAACCTTACAAATTCACTAAAAAACAAAAGGTTACAGGGATATTACAGTTAGGAAATACAATTGAAAAACCTTAGAAATTCATTTAAAAACCAAAGGTTACAGGGATGTTATAGTTAAGAAATAACATTAAAAAACAATAGAAATTCACTAAATAAACCAAAGGTTACTGGGACATTATAGTTAAAGAATGGAATTACAATAAAACTTAGAAATTCACTGAAAAAAACAATGGTTACAGGACTGTATAGTTAGGCTCAGAATTAATGTGCACAAAGCAATAGAAATGAAGAAGTTTTAGTTGCCTGAGCTAACTATAACTCACGCCCCTTCAATGCACTGCTTACGACCTCGCATATTACATCACTCATGACATGTTCAGTGACATCACTGATGACATCTCACATGACATCAATGATGAAATCATTGATGGCATCATCCATAGAACCAATTCCACCCACTCACACACCCACTCACACACCCATAAAACCACTCACACACTGGCTCATACCCATACAACCACTCACATGCCCACTTACACACCCACTCACACATCCACTCACACACCCGCACAACCACTCACACAACCATAGAACAACTCACACACCCACTCATATACCCATACAACCACTCACACACCCACACTTCTACTCAGACACCTACTCACATATCCATACAACCTCTCACATACCCACTCACATACCTTCACACCCACTCACAACACACCAATACAACCACTTATACTGCCACTCACACAACCAGAAAGCCGCTCACAAACCCATTCAGGGACCCCTACAACCACTCACATAACCACTGAAAGATCCATACAGCCACTCACACACCCAGTGACAGATACATACAGCCACTTACACTCCCACTCACACCCATACAGCCACTCAGAAACCCACTCACACACTAATACAGATAGTCACAAAGCCACTCAGATGACATATGTTAGAAATAGTATTACTGAATAGTAGTACTGAAAGAATACAAATTTAACTTATGCAGTAGGCTAGTATATATATTTAAGTCTCAAGAACTTTGACAAATCACACTCACTGGATGATGTCTTCAGTAATGTCATCAGTGATTTCATTTGAGATGTCAGCTGCGATGTCATCAGGGATGTCACTGACCATGTCATGAGAGATGTAATATATGAGATCATAAGCAGTGCATTGCTGAGGCATAACTTATAGTTAGCTACGGTCACTATAACTGCTGGATTTCTACAGTTTTGTGCAAGTGAATTAGGAGCCTACCTATATTGTCCCTGTCCCCTTTATTTTTTCAGTGAATTTCTATGGTTTTTATAATTCTATTTTCTAACTACCATGTCCCTGTAACCTTTGTTTTTTTCAGTGAATATGGTAAAAATATCTAACTTGGACACTTGCCATGTGCAGTGATGCCAGTAATGTTATGAGCAATGTAATACATGAGGTCCTATGTGAGGGCCTAAGCAGCACCGAAGGCAGTGCGTGGCGTCGGGTTGGCCAACCCCCATGGACGTCCAACCCTCCATTCTGAGTAGCATTTGTTTGGCCCCGCCGTCCATTTAAAAAAAAAATTGATCTCTCAGGACCTTGGTGGAGCAAGGTAATTGTACTGGCTTCCGTAAAATAAAGCATAAATACTCCACACTGGGGCTGCGGGATATGGGAGTACCAGACCATGCTTAACATATACTAGCACGTTGAAATGAAAACCATCTTTACCTCCCGTCAATGAAAAAAGGGCATTCATTTAGAAAATAACACTATAAGTCTGACACATTTCAAACACTTACAGTCTTGATCACAGGATAATGCCATAGTCCCCTTACACTCACATCACTTACAGCATTTCCTTTTATTTCCCCTTTCTGTTCATGGTTAATATAGTTCCGGCATAGCAACATGTTCACCTCAAGTGCCAGTCATGCTCGATGAAAACCATAGTGCTCATTGTTCAATAGCACAGAGGAAATATTTTTAAATTTAAATGCCATTTTGATGATAGCCTCACTATTCACATGCCTTATTTAATATTTAACTTCTGTGAGTTCTGGCTGAAAAGACAGTCCCTCATTCATTCCTTGGTAGGACAGTGTTACATTTCTTTATTCACTTGTTCATCCCAAATGGCATCTGCAGCAACCTGCTATGTGCATTGGTATTGTTCCCAGGGTATATGTGAGTTTGTCAATCAGACATCTATTAAGAAAGTCACAATGTGTTTGACCATCATGCCCTCTAGTCATCTTTCACATTCTCATCAGTTATGTAGACTTTATCTACAAGGATTGAGCTTCCAAGAAATTATGTATACTTCAAACTGCTTTGACCATTATAATTATTACCAAGGGTACATGTGAGTTTGTCGTCTAGACCTCTATTAACCATGCTAAATGTATACTTTACCATCCTGCCCTCTAGTGGGCTCTCACAGTATCATCTGTTACATAGACCTTATCTGTCACCTATTAATTTCCAAGCAAAAGCTTTTGAAGGGTAATGTGTATCAGATCAAGGACAAATAGTTCATTCATGCTGTTTCACTCGTGTAAGTGCACATGGAGTTCTAGCTTATTATTCGTGCAATTCAGACCATTGTTGTAAGTGAAATAATGTACTGTGATTCAGTAGGCGGAATTTATTTTCCCTGTCCTTGTTCTTTTTTTTTTTAAATGTGGTCAATGGCATGGTACTTCATCTCTTGCCATTTGCTACTGTGGGAGTGGTCCATAAGTTTAGTCACGGCTGAACACCCCTGATTTCTGTTTACTACTCTTGTATGTTATAATATTCTTATTTTCTATTGTCAAGGTTGTGCTGCCTATGTGTTTCAAGTTTCAAGGACATGTCAAGACAAATATATCATAAATGTACTTTTTCATGTGACGCTCGGTTTGATAGTTCTCATTAGACCAGTGGGTGTTTCAAAATGTTTTTTTATTCAATCCTATTTTGAAGGCTTAGTGATTCATGCATTTCCAAAAGCATTTCTTTAATGTTCAATGTTCATCTTTCTAATCTCTAAAATGACTTTGGGTTAATTTGTCCTTCGGGATTCTAGCTCTCCTCAATTTTACTGCTGGTGTGTCCCCAATTTGTTTGGAGATGAATGAATCACTTTTTTTGCAAAATGTTCCAATATTTATGCTAGAATCTTCTTTCTTAGTATCCAGTGAATATGTCATTATTATTCTGATTTTGCCATCATCTGTTTCATCTCTTTGGTAATTTTCCATATTTAAATTAACCTGTCTGTTTTTTGCCGCCTCTTTTTCCATACCATTTTGAATCACTTTCCTTACTATTTTGTTCAATTCATCGTCTAATGGGCAGTTAATTTAAATCCTCAAAAACTCTCATAGGGGATTCTTCACTTTTTTTTGTTGAAAGCTTTCTGCATGTAGAACTGAGTTGGTGACCCTCTGTTGTCTCTGTATTGAGATTTAAATTATTCCTTATTCTGTACAGATGTTTGTTTCTAGGAAAGATAACCTTGATTTACTGATTTTATATCTAAATCTCACATTTGTATTGGTTAAGCTCAATCCTTTTCCTACTGTCACATTGTTAGGTTTGCATAGCTTTGGGAAAATGTAAACCCCATTGTTGTTCCATGTTTTTGCCTGAAAAAAAGTCCAGTGAATAAGATGATGTTCTTGTATGGACACATTTCTATCATTCCCAATACCATTTTGCTGTGTTGAAGGAAATGCATGCTTCTGTTATTCAAAAAGTGCTTGCACACTTTCATTCCAATTTAATGCTCTGTACTGTTATATAATGATACTACATCCAAGGTTGTTAGTTTGTAGATCAGGTGTCATGGGGTGTATTAAACCTGTTGGCTTAAGGGTGATCTTCCACCAAACAGTTTGCCTTCACCCTCCTATTTGTCTAAATGCTTTTTTCTGGCCCTAGGACTCTGTGCACTTTACCACTTCTAACCAGAACTAAAACACGTGATTGGCATATTTAATTCACTTATTAGCCCTAGTAAAGTAATATACCCTATAGCCTGGGCCTACGCATTAAATGCTACTAGTGGACCTGCAGCGCTTATTGTGCCACCTTCTTAAGTAGTCCCATAAAGAATGTCCCAGGTCTGCCATTGCAAGATGAATGCCTTTTGAAACTGCCAATTCAGCTTGGCATAATAACCCCCTTGCCTAACCTTAAACTCCCACTGTATTGCAAGTCACCCTTACGGTAGGCCCTAGGTAACCTATAGGGCAAGATGCATTGTAATTGAAAGGCTAGACATGTGCTTTCCGGTTTTACATGTCTTGGTAGTGAAAAACACCTACATTTGTTTTTTACTACTGTGAGGACTATCTCTCCCGTAGGATAACATTGGGTTTCCTTATTACATTTAATAAGTGCTAACTTTTGATTAGGGGTAGGTAGTAAATTTGTGTTTGATGTTCAAGAAACTATAACATAAATATTTTGCACATTGCCTTTAAGTTAAGCCTGACTGCTTTTGTGTCTAATTTTGTGACTGTTGTGGTTCACCCTGACAAGGATTGTGTCTGCTGCTTGAGCAGGGTTAACACCCCACTCAACTAACTGCAACAACCTAATTTCTCACCGGGTCTTTTTAGGTGCCTGAAGATACAATATATGTCTCGCAAATGTGATCCTACGTCTTTGTCAAGAAGTGCCAAGAAGTGATCAATATAGGAGTACATTGGTTCGAATATCTATCATTTGGCAGAGACTGGTAGTTTGTTTGGATTTTCATACACTTTTGTGATTGACTCTGATAAATGTGTGTTCCTCCTCATCTTTACACCTAGTTCTTCTCTTTTGATCAGTTTTGTCTAAAAAATGTCCATAGTTTCTATTACTGGGTTTTGTGGTAAATTTTTGTTCACATTTGGTATCAAGCAATTGCCTTTCTGCCTTAAATATGTTGTATACTTTATCTGGTAAAACAGCGGTACCCCCTTGGCCACAGCTTTCATTTTTATGGTGCTATCATCTTATTAGGATATTGTTGCTCTTTTTGCTTCTTCCAATAAGTTTTGCTGTGTATGTGTTCTTTTAATTTGTTCCTAATCTGTTATGACCATATTTTGATAAATATTGATTTTATTGCCCTGTGGGAGAATAGGAAGTGCTGTGATTTGTTCTGTTTTCCTCTTAGTCCTGTGCCCAGGTTATCTAAATCCATCCTTCCAATAGTTGTTGTCCCTGTATTTTTCATCCATCAGGTGTAAAGTTTTCTAACTTTTTATAGGGTGGTAAAATTCAGCTGGTAAAATTGAACATAGGTGTTGGCAAGGTTTTTTTTGTATTTTCATTGAATTTGTCAGCTTTTGTTGCAACTATTTTGGCAATTTTATTTCCCAAGCCTGTATAGATCAGTTCTTGTTTCATAGTCATAGTGCGCCAAGGGGCAAAACTACTATCCTTTACCTAGTATTGCCATTTATGTACTATTAAGTTGATGTTGAACTGATTTTATTATCGTTATTTCACCTGTTGTGCCCTGTCCCCCCTCTTGAATGTTCATGTTTTCATCCTCTTTACTTGTCCTGCCCCTTCCTCGTTTGTTTATTCATGTTTCTTGCCATGCCACATCCCCTTCTCTTCCTTTGCTACAGCTGCTTCCCATGCCCTCTTGCCTTTGGTGTTGTTGGCGTACCAAGCAGACCTCATCTGAAAAAGATAATTTGATTTCATGAGTGGTGATGTAATTTGACATTCCTTCTCTATCACTAGTTTGCAGCTGTATGTATGCTTGTATGTATTTCCATAGCGCAAAGCTAACCAAAAGGCAGAGGAGCACTGTTCATGGTCACAGGCAAGTGTGGTAAATAAAGATTTACCTATGCGGAATTTCTATGCGGTAAAGTTCAATAAAATAGCTCAATCAAAATGAGAGGCAGAGTCCGTGGCATCTGAGTTTATAAGGGTTTTATTCCATAAAATGGAATTGGTTCGAACCAGGTATCATGTTCCATCACCACGAGGGTTCAGGAAGGGATAGACAAGGGAATGGGCAATGCTTTATTAACAGAGTACAATATATATAGTCAATGCATACAATGGTGATGGATACAGAAGGCGTAACAGCTGAAAGAAACGAGATAAGAACACATGTGCGTAACAGAAGGCGTGAAAAAGGGCGTACACGGAGGTGTGTGCTAGAGACGTCACATAAAAGTGTCACAGGTGGGTGGATCCATAGAAGAATCCTGCAGTGTCAGCAGAAATATATGGCTGGATGCGCGCGCAGGCAACATGACGTGTGATTGACGTGGGACTGGAGGGTGCAGGGGACTTGACATTTAGCACTATAAGTGGAGACAGAAGTCTGGCGTGTCAGAACAACCTAAACCCAATCTTATCTGATATCTTGTGTTTGAGGAACTGTATTATCTAGAAGGAAAGGTCTCTCGGGCAGAGGCTATTCTATACTGACTGCTAGTGCGTGCATATGCGACTACGTGTCTACGTGAAATGCGAGGGGCCATGGGCCTACCATGGTAACGGGAGCAGTGAATTACTTGCATGGAGACAGAAAGGCCGGGCCCTTTGCTCCGCAGCTGGGGAGGTGTTTACCTAAATCTCTAGACAGGAATGTATTTTCGAGGAGCGGAGCAGATAACTTAAAGGCAAAATACAGTCTTGGCAGGCAAGCAGGCCGAGCCGGGCACCGCTCGCCGCGCAGGGAGTAAGGTAAAGGTCATGGATGCAGATCCAGGCTGCAGCTTTCAGAGGCAGAAGGCAGAAAGGGCTCGATGGCAGAAATCAGGGCCTAACTCGCCAGAGTCAGGAAAACGTGAAAGTGCACCATGTAAAGACGGTGGCACGGCATACTTAGGAACTGAATAATCGACCCATTCATGGTGGATCTGAAAGAGGACATGTTAACGTTGGACGCAAATGTATTTGCGTCTTCATAGCTGGTTGTGGAGGGAACATACATGTACTTGAAGCACGTACACGGAGCCGTTGGGGTACATAGTAGGGGACACAATTGACCATAAAAATTCATGTTACCTCATTCCCTCCTTGTCCCCTACGGACCCTTCATGATATATCGATCTTCATTAGTCCATCAATTTGTTCATATAACATCATTTGCTCTTCTTTTTTCAGGCGGGATTTAGAACGTGGACTTGGATGGGGAATACATGATGTGGCGCACAAGCCGCAAATCGCTGGCCCACACTGTAGACATAGACAACAACTGAATACTATAAGAAGGGCTATTCCGAGGAAGGATAGGACTTTCCATCCCCAGGCTGAAATTGTACTCCAGAGCCAACCGGACCAAGTCCAGGTGCCTGGATTCTGGTGTATCTGACTTGCAATCTTGTGAAGACGGGTTATGGCTCAATATACAGAAGGTGCGTTTTCTGGAATGAAAACACAGCAACTCGATCCGATGACTCTACAAGCTCCGCCCCTATCGGCCAGGATGACGTCAAGAACAAGACGATTTTGAAGAACAACAAGTCTCATAGCAGACTGTTCCTCTGTTAAGTTGCCTAGGGCGGAAGTCGTTTCATTCACTACTGCTTCAAGGGTTCTGGTCAGGTGACATATTAGTTTACTATTCGAGACAGTGCCTAAATAGGGAAAGAAACCTTTATTGAAGTCTGTATATTGCTCCCATGCCGTTTCAGTATAGTCGACAATTGGGAGATCTCTCTTGGGTCTATTGTGTACTAGATGGGAGTTCCTATGATAATCAGGTGGGGCTAGGAAAACGGGTGGCAGAAGGAATGCAACATAACAAGTACCATCCCAATCTAGAGGTAAACGTATATAAGCTGTATGACCACAAATTAAATAGGAATGACGGGAAGCTTTTAATGTAGACTTGCCTTTATCACTGAATTCGATCACAGTAGTACATTCACTATGACCTAAGTGTACTGAACCATTCTTTCTGACACATAATTCGCCTTTGACTGGTAATACTGGCATAGCGGGCAAGTCTTGTTTTGTATCGGACTGGACATTCAGAATCATGAGGTTAAGTGTAAAATTACCTAATCCATATACTTCGTTTTCTAGATCGGTCCCTGTCCGTTGTGGAAGACCCTCCTTGTCAGGGAAACATGCTTTATGCATAACTGTGTTCAGATTTCCCCATACCCAATTGCCCTGGTATACTATGGAATCAGAATCCAATGAATTCATTAAACTAAACCATGCACCACAGGAACCATTGTGTGTAAACGGGTACGGAAAGAGGGGCAGAACTCCCTTGTACTTCTGATAGGGAGGGAGTCGGCCACATATCCAACAATTGGTAGCATTGCTGGTCTGATGGGAATGATGTAACATACTAATGAATGTATTGTTGCGCAGCGCAAGTCGGTAGGATAACTCGTGCGGGGGCAATTCACTGAAAGTATGCTCGACAGTGTCATTTGAGAAAGAATGTGCACGTGTAACAATAGGAAAGTACATGTGTAGCAATAAACTTGTAACAATAATCGTAAGACTCAGAAAAAACATAATCAGTAGAGTCACAATGCAGTGACTGCGGAGAGATTTACAATATTTCGTTTTCTTGATCTGTTTCTGTCTCTCTCTCTCTCTATTGGGGTCTATCTGGTACATGTCAGGAACCTGTCTAACCGATTCACCTAGGGGAGGACTTAAACAATTAAACTGTCTGACTTGCTAGACCTCAATTTTTGTTTATACTCCTGCTGAGGAGTTTTCTCTACCAGGGGGAGTTTAGTATCATTCTCTGGAAGGGGGCAGGGCTGGGAGTCTATTTTTGGCGGCAGTCCATAGTGTCTTTTTACATGACTCGAGTGGAGCCAGCCCTTGCGGCCCTCCACCTTCACTGCGGTCCTTGTTGTTAACAAAACGAGTTTCGGCTCCTGCCAACGGGGCTCCAGCGGACTCCTCCTATCGAAATTCCGGATAAAGACACGGTCTCCAGGGACGATCTGGTGTGGCTTCACCTCGGAGTGGTCGGGAAAGGCTGCAGCCACCTGTGAACGACATGATTGTAGTGCAGACATCAAGGAGGCAAGGTAATCTGTCAGCATATTACAGTCAACATCGGTTATTTTTCTCGGCAGAGGCGTCCCCCACATATTCGGTGGCCTGCCAAAGACCACCTCATACGGGGATAGCCCTGTTCTTGAATGAGCTACCATTCTCATATAAAAAAGGGCAACTGGTAAAGCTACTATCCAATCTACGCCTTTCTCTTTACATATTTTGGCGAGACGAATTTTCAGAGTCTGATTGTGTCTCTCGACGAGACCTGCTGCCTCGGGATGTTGGACACAGTGGAACTTCCACTGATAACCTAGCAGGAGTGATACCTGCTTCATAAGCTCGGACGAGAATGGCTGACCATTATCTGAGTACACGACACGGGGCAAACCATACCGTGGGAAGAATTCACGTACCAGCTGCTTGGCAGTGGTCGGAGCAGTGTAATCTGGGACTGGATATGCTTCTGTCCATCGGGAGAGTGCACATACAACTACGAGGACATACTTGTATCCTCGACAACGTTCCATCTGGATATAATCCATCTGGAGGACTTCAAAAGGGTGATCGGGAAGATGAAATCCACCTTGCTCTACGGGAATGCCTTTACCTGGGTTGAACTGACAACAGATCATGCAAGTATGCACTTTCTGTTTTGCTGCTGCCCGTAAATGTTTATTGAACCAAAGGTTTTGAATACTGTCTAACATGGCTTTTTCTCCTAAATGTGCAGGACTATGTACTGTGTTGATGATAACTTGAACCATAGAGTCGGGGAGAAACCATGTGGCTTTTCCCTTCGTCATCCATCCTTGTTCTGTCTGGATCCCTCCTAGTTCAGTCCATTTCTTGATTTCATCTGGTGTAGCATGTGTCTGTATGTCAATTACATCTAGGGCGGGATCCCTAACTGTCATGCAATGTGTCGGTGTCGTTACTACTGTCTTTGTCAAGTCAGTTGTGTGAGTCTGAGCTGTATGCTTGGCTGTTCGGTCTGCCAGGTCGTTACCCTGGGAAATGGTATCTGTAACTTTTGTATGTGCTTTGCACTTCATGATGGCTATGGCTGTAGGCAAATGTATTGCTTCTAACAGAGCTTGAATGAGGGGTCCGTGCTGGATCTTGGCACCGTGAGAAGTTAAGAAACCTCTCTCCTGCCAGAGGACTCCGAAGTCGTGTACAACTCCGAATGCATAACGGGAAACTGTGTATATGTTAACTCTCTTATTCTTGGCTAGAATACAGGCTTGGGTCAGAGCGATGAGCTCTGCTGCTTGGGCTGACAGGGTGTCAATACGATGTGTTTCTATGACATCAGTTTCTGTCGTTACTGCATATGCGGCCACTAACTCTCCTGTACCTGTTCTCATACATGAACCATCCACATAAAGTGTCAGATCTGGATCTGGTAATGCGATGTCTGTCAAATCTTGTCTGGGTTTCGTCGTAATGGTAATGACTTCAACACAATCATGTGCCAAAGGGTCTGTCTCACTTAATGGCAAAAGTGTAGCAGGATTCAATGTATTGCAACGTCTGATTTCTATGTGTGGCTGAAATAATGTCAATTCATAACCTGTCAGTCGTGCTATAGTCAAGTGCTGAGTCTGTGTTCTGTTTAAAAGAACTTCCACGGAATGTGGAACTTGTACTGTCAATTGATGTCCTAACACTATGGCATCGCTTTGTCTGATTGCTAGAGCTGTTGCTGCTACTGATTTCAAGCACGCAGGCAGAGCCTGGGCTACTGGATCTAATGTACTAGAAAAATAAGCACACGGTTTGTGTGAACCTGCTTGATCTTGGGTGAGTACTGACAATGCAGTACCTTCACGTTCTGTGACAAAAAGTGTAAAAAGGCTTGCTGTAACATGGTGTCGCTAAAACAGGTGCTTGACATAAGGCTTTCTTTAATTCGTCAAAAGCTTGTGTATGTTCCTGAGTCCAAGGGAGGACAGTCGATGACGCTGCCTCCTGGGTTGTCAACTGTATGAGTGGCTTTGCTAGAAATGCATACTGAGGGATCCATTGTCTACAGTAAGAAGTGAGGCCTATAAAGGCCCGTACCTCCTTTTGTGTCTTGGGTTGTGACATATTTACAATTAACTGGATGCGGTCAGGTGTTAGCTGTCTCCCCCCCTTGGACAGCAAGTGCCCAAGGTACACCACTTGCTGAACACAGAATTGCAGCTTCGAAGGGGACACCTTGCGTCCCTTGTCAGCCAGGAAATACAAGACTGTCAGTGATGCTTGTTCACATTCTGGTTCACTACGGGCGGTGATCAATAGATCATCGACGTACTGTAATAGGGCAGTGTTAGCAGGCATGTGGATACTGTCAAGTTGTCTTTTCAATGCTTGGCTATAGATGCTGGGGCTTTCTGTGAATCCTTGAGGTGCGCGTGCAAATTTGAAGCTACGGCCATTTAAACAGAATCCGAAAAGGTATTGGCTTTCCGGATCAATGGGGACACTAAAGAAGGCGTTCTTCAGATCAATTACAGTAAAGAACGTGGCCTCAGAATCAATAGCCGTCAATAATGAAGAGATGTCTGGGACCACAGGGTACTGTGGTACAATGCATTTATTCAATTCTCGTAAATCGATCACTAATCGATAAACTGGAGGTGCATTCGGATCAGTACGTTTAAGAACCGGAATGATAGGGGAATTACAAACATTCGAGTCGGTTTCTACAACCACTCCTTGTGCAATGAGCTCGTCAATGATTTTCAGTAAAGCCACTACAGCATCAGGGGGTAACTTGTATTGTCGGATTCGTGGTAAAACAATACCTCGCTTGAGTGTAACTCGATATGGTGTAATGTGCATACAACCTACATCAGTGGGGCCTTGTGCCCATAAATGTGCAGGAACATTCTGTAACCTGCAATCAATATCTCTCAACACATAGTGACCCTTGAAGTCACGCAGAAACAATCTTACTCCTTCCGGAGAACAACAAATTACAGCTCCTAGAGCTTTCAGTGTCTTGATACCTAGCAAGTTTTCTGGACATGATTTCGTGAGCAATAGATCTGTAGTGCGAGACAACGGACCAACTGCAAGGGGGACAGGTTTCGATACTTCATTAACAATAGGCTTTCCTGAAAATCCAAGGGAAACATTCTGTGAGCCTGAGAGGGGTGCCCCTGGAACCTCGTCGTGACTGATTGTCGTCCTGCTTGCCCCTGTGTTAATCAAAAACTTTCTATCCTTTCCTAATACCTGACTATGTATATAAGGACCCTCTTGATCTACAGGAATCTCAATGAGAGGCAAGCCAACTTCCCTCTCTAGGCTGTTTCATGTGTATTGCTGATAATCTGGATAGTCGGATTGTGCATACTGGTACATCTGCTGTGTGACATGCTGTGTTGCGGCAATCGGTTGTGGCTGTGGTACCGCTACGGTCTGTACTGTCTGTTGTGGAGCTCGCATAGGCTGTACATTCTGTGGAACGTGTTGTTGGACCTGGTCCTGTCTGGGTTGACGTGGTCTCTCTTTAGTTTTACCTGTGGCTATATTGTGTTTCAGAACTGCACAATCGTTTGCATAGTGACCTGGCTGTTTACAATAGTTGCATGTCCCTTTAACAGGAGCTGCCGAATTATTGGACTGGGTCATACCCTTTTTCTGACCGTCAGCTGGAACTGACTGAGCAACTAGCATTTTCATTTTCGTGTCTTTCATACGTCTCTGTTCGTGATCATGTTCTTCCCTGATTCTGTTCTGGTGGTACTGTAACATCTGTAACATTTGGGAAGGCGTGTTTGCTTGCCATGTGCTCTCGACTTTCAATACACGATTCTTAACTTGGGGCAGAGAATTCTCGACTAATTTGCTTACAAAGAGATGCGGGTATGACTCGCTACTTGTTTTCAGGCCACTATTAATAATAAAACATTTCTCAAATCGGGAATAAAAATCACTAGTGTCTTCGTCGGGTTTCTGTTTGCAGGCTGAGATTGCATCCCAATCCTCCTTTTTAGTTGCCAACAATCTTGGCAAAACTTGTACTAATAATCCTGGCAGTGCTTTAGTGTGGTCCCCAAGACCCAAACCTGGGGTTCGGCCAGTTTCTTCTGTTTCTAGTACAGCCCAATTAATCTTTTTGTCTCCCACCTCCCATTCTTTTTCTTTGAGTTATTCTTGTCTGCTTCTGCTTCCCTTGCATCCTTCTCTCTTTCATGCGTTACTATTATTTCTTTACGGATCTTTCTGTACATGGCCTCTATACATTTCTGTTTATCATGTTTCCCGTCTGCTATATTCTGACCCCATGTAGTTAGTACCTCCATCTCTTCTTTGTTTACACCAGGCCGATCTCGTTCTCTTATGAAACAGTTTATGAGGAATCTTAATATTAAACCTTGAGCGTCTACTTTCTGATGTGCCATGGCCTCGTGAATACATTCAGGACCCTCTCCTGTCTGAACAAAACGATATATCCTGTCTAGATAATCTGGCATTCCTGGCAATAGAACTAAAAAATTTGCAGCACGTCTTATACGTATTGAGGCTAACATCATGCAACTGTCTTTGCCTGGTACTGGATCATATCTACAGTCTGTAAGATATTCTTTAGGCTTTTCTATTGTGGCTGGTTTCGGAGTACGTTGCATTGCTAGTTCTCTAACAGTTAATCGCTGTACTGGTGGCGGGGTACGGTAACCTCCCCCGGCACCTCCTGATACGGAAGCTTGAGCATAACCTGTCTGTAGGGTCGGTGCCTGCTGTAACGGGGTTGGAACCTGAACTGTGCCAGTCCCAAAAGGATTAAGCGGATGAATAGGGGGTGCAGGAAGCGGCGCAGGAATCGGTGCAGGAGGGGTCTGCTGTTGCGGACCCAGGGGCGGACGATCAGCGGGTAGTACAGGTGCAGGTGGGACGGGTACATTGGTATATGCGGGAGCTACGTCGTCTAAATAAGAAGAAAGAAAAATATCTGCTGCGGTCTTATGACGTAATTTAGTCGGAACCAATGGAGGGGGCAGATTCTTCGGGGTTTCCGGGGTCGCCTTGGGCAGGCCCTCGGCCAAGACTGGATACAGTCCTGTCATGATTGCATTTCTCTGTCTTTCGTGTTGTTCTGTTCTGACTCTTTCTCCTTCTTCTAGTAGTTCCTTCTCTTTAGCTTTTTCGGAATCCTCTCTACTTTTCTCTACTTTTCTGAGTGCTTTCTCTGTCCGTCTATGTGATTCCTTACGCCATAATTCAATGGCATCTTTCTGTGACTGTCTGGCTTTCTTTTTCCATAATGCTTCCTCTACTCTCATGATGCACTCGGCATCCCATGTCCCTGTAACGGGCCATTTCTGATTCTCTGCTAAGTCTTTAGTATACTCCACCCACAAGTCTAGATATAATATGGCATTTAAGCCGTGCTTATGGTACATAAAGTGCCCTGGGGTGTCCCTAGGTGGAACAGGCACTGCTTCTTCTAGCATCCCTTTCCTAGTTCCTAACTGTCGTAACTTAGTAAACAGTGGCATTCTGTAACTCCATACTTGATACTTGATACTTACTCGAACTTGAACACAACTAATACAATGAACACAGTAATGAAGATCAAACAATCACTCATACCACGACATTAAACACATTTAAACATTTCGAACAGATACTGAATATGAACTAGTTCCATAACGAAAACAAAACTGAATCGTTGCAATACTATATTACTTGATATGCTGCTAAACAGCACAGATACACTGCTAAAACAGTGCAGACCGGGTCTGTGTACCCAAACCCGTCTTGACCGGACACAAATTAATGCGCCCGTCTTGATGCATCCCCAGCAACGGTACTCACCGGGAAGCACAGAACGGAACGGAAGGCCTCGGAAACTCGACACTGGACTGGACCGGACTGGACTGGACTCGACTCGTGACGTAGTTACTTCGGAACTGGTGGGCCTCTAAACACCTCGGACCTTGCTCTCTCGGCTGGGCTCTGGTCGGGATCCTCCGCACTCCTTACCGCCTCGTCTGGGTGTCGATCGCAGTCTCAGTCACCTCCGTTGGCCTGAGGGAGATACAGGAAATCCTGCAGATGCGCATGAGTGTCCGTCCGGCTGTGGCAGGGGACAAGGCCTGCAACGCACCGCCGGCGTGTAAGGTGGGGGAGGGGTTCCTATTCGGGCGCCAAATTATGTGGTAAATAAAGATTTACCTATGCGGAATTTCTATGCGGTAAAGTTCAATAAAATAGCTCAATCAAAATGAGAGGCAGAGTCCGTGGCATCTGAGTTTATAAGGGTTTTATTCCATAAAATGGAATTGGTTCGAACCAGGTATCATGTTCCATCACCACGAGGTTTCAGGAAGGGATAGACAAGGGAATGGGCAATGCTTTATTAACAGAGTACAATATATATAGTCAATGCATACAATGGTGATGGATACAGAAGGCGTAACAGCTGAAAGAAACAAGATAAGAACACATGTGCGTAACAGAAGGCGTGAAAAAGGGCGTACACGGAGGTGTGTGCTAGAGACGTCACATAAAAGTGTCACAGGTGGGTGGATCCATAGAAGAATCCTGCAGTGTCAGCAGAAATATATGGCTGGATGCGCGCGCAGGCAACATGACGTGTGATTGACGTGGGACTGGAGGGTGCAGGGGACTTGACATTTAGCACTATAAGTGGAGACAGAAGTCTGGCGTGTCAGAACAACCTAAACCCAATCATATCTGATATCTTGTGTTTGAGGAACTGTATTATCTAGAAGGAAAGGTCTCTCGGGCAGAGGCTATTCTATACTGACTGCTAGTGCGTGCATATGCGACTACGTGTCTACGTGAAATGCGAGAGCCATGGGCCTACCATGGTAACGGGAGCAGTGAATTACTTGCATGGAGACAGAAAGGCCGGGCCCTTTGCTCCGCAGCTGGGGAGGTGTTTACCTAAATCTCTAGACAGGAATGTATTTTCGAGGAGCGGAGCAGATAACTTAAAGGCAAAATACAGTCTTGGCAGGCAAGCAGGCCGAGCCGGGCACCGCTCGCCGCGCAGGGAGTAAGGTAAAGGTCATGGATGCAGATCCAGGCTGCAGCTTTCAGAGGCAGAAGGCAGAAAGGGCTCGATGGCAGAAATCAGGGCCTAACTCGCCAGAGTCAGGAAAACGTGAAAGTGCACCATGTAAAGACGGTGGCACGGCATACTTAGGAACTCAATAATCGACCCATTCATGGTGGATCTGAAAGAGGACATGTTAATGTTGGACGCAAATGTATTTGCGTCTTCATAGCTGGTTGTGGAGGGAACATACATGTACTTGAAGCACGTACACCGAGCCGTTGGGGTACATAGTAGGGGACACAATTGACCATAAAAATTCATATTACCTCACAAGCATAAAGTCAATGGATGATAGATTAGGCAGCTGGTTTGTAGACCATTAACATCTGATGACATTGATTCTTTAGGTTATATCCACTGCTTCTTTTTTCTTAAATTATTCTTTTTTTGCAAAGTTAAATATCCTTCCTTCCGCAGAGTCCTCTTTTTCTTTTAGTAATTGTATTTGTTCTCTGATTTTCACTTCCTCATAATGTTTCTCTGTACTTTTCTGATCTCTGCATGTAATGTTTTTATTTCTTCTCATAGATTCTATGTTTTAACTTCATCCTCAATTTCCGTAATTCATTTTTGTATTTCAGTAAGGCTTTTTTGCATGTCTTATCAATATTTTCACCAAACTTAATAAGGATTTGAGAATGATTTTATACATTCCTGTAGGAGATCAGTCCTCATGTCTGCATTACTTAGCATGGAGGAAATTCGTAAACATCATTGAACAGGTCCCACCCCTATGTAACTTTTCAGAGAAAACATTTTCCTCCAATTATTCACTTTTTTGCAGGATAGCCTTTCCAAATTAAACAAGTTTGACTTAATAGAATTGACACCTGAAACCACTTCAATCCTCTTCATGACTTTTTGTTGCCACTTTCCTTCACTGTCTTGAAATAGTGCTATAGCTTTTGCATTATGTTTGGCCTTTTGTTTCTCCATTCCAATGTGTTGATATTCAAAGAATACGATTCTGATTAAATTCTACTTTTCACACCTGTAACCAAGTACTAGATTAATTTGTCCAGTGACTTTTCATACATCATTGAGCAGATGGATGGATGGGCGGGTGGATGGACGGATGGGGGAGCGGGCAGGTGGATGGACGGACGGATGGGCGAGCGGGCGGGTGGATGGGCAGACGATGGGCGGACGGACGAGTGGGCACACGGATGAACGAACTGACAGATAGATAGATAGATAAATAGATAGATAGATAGATAGATAGATAGATAGATAGATAGACATACATAAAGTGAACAGAAAAAAACATTAAAAATAAGTTTAGAGAGAGATAGATACCTGTACATGGAAGTACAAAGGCCTTTGAGCCCTAATGATTCTGCTGCCACAGGTTGACTACCTAATTTATTTAATTGGAATCAATCAATTGCTAACCATGGCATCATGCATACCTGTTTAGTAGTGAAAAGCTCATAACATTGCTCCATTATACATGTGTCAACTTGGCTCCCTGCGATTGTTCAATGCGATTTTACTTTGCGGACTTGCTTTTGGAACTAATTCTGAGAAAATCTGTGACTAGTCTATCGTGCTATAGTGCCTTGGCCTTAAAATACACCACATGAGATATGTTGCCTTTTTCTGTGAAACATAGCCCAGAAACATCACTTTAACATATCAACCACTTCATTGAATAGCCACATTGGCTCATTAAAAACAGGGTTTTTTTTGATTTTGCAAAGTAAAGGCTGTTGGCCTAGAGTATCTATCTTTAATGCATCCTAGATGGATACCGTCTCTTGGTTCAAATGCTGGTATGAACAGACTTGCAGAGTAACAACAAAAAATAAGTATGTATAGACTTAACAACAAAATGTACAGATCATCACCAAACTGTACCACCGCACTGGATCCGGTAATGTACACCCAATGATCAGGTTAGGTTGATACCTTGGTCCGGTGCAGAGATTGTTGAACCACATGTCAGCTGTTCATTAAGGGCGCCGGCCTACAGCATGCAAGGTCCAGGAGCTATGCTAAGGCGCAGCCACCAGGTTGGTTCACTGGACAAATTGTTTCCACAAGTAGATTAGAGTGTGAATATAAAAGCGTTGACCAGTATGAACCACTGGCTTCACTCTGACTGTGCTCGCTTCTATGTCAACCACATTTTAGTTACACACCACTTATATATTCATGCAGATGCTTAAGAGAACATTTACTCATGGCTATATGGTCATTGTAGCCAGCCGCAGCCCGTGCAGGTAAGAGCGGTGGGGCTGGGTGGGGGGGAGGGGGGACCACTTTCCAATAAATAATTAATTAATACATAATTTAAGTAATACATGTTTCACATTGTGGTCTCAGACAAAAGGACAACATTCCCACAAGCATCAAGCCCACCAACAGGGTGTTTCCAATAATGAAACAGGCAGTGGCTCTGCCATTGGGAACATCATTGCAACCTCACTCTAAATGAGATGGGTCGAGACAGGGATGGGTGTCTAGAACATCTCTGTTTTTTGGCACATATACTGTTACCATACATCTATAAATAATTGCCTGTCATTTTATAGCATCCCCTGTTGTTCTACACCTAGCAATAAACACCTTTTGTTGATTTATATGGGGTCATTTGTCAGTAGCTTACAACTTTTGAACCACAAATACACTTTCCTACATTTCAATAGCATTTTTCTTCTAATATGTTTCTCTTTTTAAGTAAATTTGGTTCGGACTATTAACATTATCAGCATCATTAGGATGGCAGGCGGAAAAGGGACCAGCCGCCATAAGTGCGGTGGTCCCGTGGGGGTGATTATGGTGCGTCCGCCAGACTGGGGGCAATCTGCATTTTTGACATTGCAGCGGGCGATGCTTTCAGCAGCGCCCGCCGCAATGCCAAAAATGCATGTTGTTCATATGCATGCACAACGTGGCAGGCACTACGCGGTACCTGCCATGTTGTGCATGCACATGCAGGGGGGTACCGTAGGTACCCACCATGTAATCCCCCATCCTCCCAACAACCTGGGGCCCCGCAACGGGCTTAAAAATCTTCTTGCCTTTCCGTGGCGGTGTCTAGCAGACACCGCCACCATACTTAACCTTTTCTGCCCAGTCAACTTGTCGACCACGTGGAAAAGTGGCGGATGGTCTTCCCATCTGCCGCGGTACCCCCCCATACTAATATGGCAGGGGGAATGGGGTGGCAGCCCTACATCCTAATGGACCCCTATGTTTTTAACTGTTCTACTTTTAGTTGGTTTATTGCACACGGCCACTTATGCATGCTGTCAGAAGATTGCATGGCAGTTAGTTTAAACTGCCAAATGCAAACCACAATTATGCTTATTGAAAACTGTTTACTTCAGTGAGTCTGTTTAGACACAGCTATTGCCAGATCTTTAGCCTGTTTCAGTCATTGCCGGGTGGTGGGATAATTTATTGATCTGTTGCCTTACTGCAGGTAAGTTTTACCTTCCTTGAACGCTTCAGGGTAAAATGACCCAAAAGTGCCTGCATCCTCACAGGAAAGCAGGAGCTTAGAACTGATTTACATCACAGAATCATAGCACTATCTTCTCCATTTTTTTTCAGCGGCGGCTGGCATCTAGAGGAAGGGGGGTGATGGGCATGTGTGTGTATAAAATAATATATTTAAAAAAAATAAAACTTACATAAACTCAGCAAAATCCTCCCTCCAGTCCGGACCTCTTCTTCCACACAGGAACTGGAAGCAGCAACTCCCTCGGCCAATCCTAGGGCGGCTCTCACCAGAATGAAAGCAGCCCTTGGATTGGTGGGAGCAGCCTCACTCAGCTCCCTCGAGGCTTTGGCTTTCTGTAACCCAGATGTCTCCCTTAGGCCAATGTGAACCCACAGTGCATCACAGAGGGCCTGACATTTAGGGAGTCTGTTCCATGTGTCTCTGCTACAGGCACTTCCTGGACATTTGGAGTCAGTTATGAAGCGCATATGGAGGTTTGACTTACACCCTATCATCAATGGAAAAGCCACAGCCCAGTAAGATGGATGGACACCTATATATCAGTAATCCTTTAATAATGTCCCTTCCCTGAAAGTGATAAATCCGTACTGTTGCTAAATAGTGATAGTAAACACTTACTTTTCGTAAGTTTGGAGAGTAAACTCTGGATCAGGGCCTTAATGTTCTGCTGGTATGTGACGACCAGTGGCAATTACCTTTGCTGTCATCACTTTATAAATTATCCTCACTCACTGCCATATCAAAGCCAGAAGATTTCCTATAACATAACATGTGTATTTGTAAAGCAGATGTTCACCCATAGGTATCTTGGCGCTGAATAACAGATGTTTATTGTTACCCAACAGTAATCATTTTATCAACCGCAGGTGGATGAAAGGTAGAGTGGACCTGCCAGGATTTGAACCTGTGACCAAGAGTTCGAGCACAGACCCCTGCAGTAGACGCATCAGTCCAATGAGCCACCAGACCTAGCTACTGAATTCTATACAAAATATTGGAAACATAACATGACGAAACAATAGAACATTGTTGAAAGTGACTCCTAAGTGGCACATGAAAGAACTTGGATCAAATTCAGGTACTCCTCCATACAATAAATCTGTGTTCTTTGTCTCACTGTTGGGCGCACAAGTTTAGGATGCAGAACAGCATTGTTGTTTTCCTGCTGATTGGCTTTGTGCAGGCACCGCCCTCCAATTACCTCTATCCAGCTTCACATCTTGTTCCATCCATCACATCTAAAGAGCTTAAAAAAGCAAACAGAAGGGAGGACGTCATGTTAGTTAAATTTTTTCAAGAAAATGGTTGCAAGGTCCTCTTATAAAAAGAACATTAGACCCCGGGGACCAGACTGCATAAACTGTTTCTGTTTTTACACACTTCTTAACCAAATAAAGCTGTATCTCCTGACGTGTCCTGTATTAAGTTACCAGGGTGAAATAAGTACTCTGCACAGGCTCTGGATTGCAGGAAAGTGGCTGTGCAGTTGTTGCTTTAGGAAAGAGAATTTGTAGAAATGAACAAATTATTTTATGCAAACACAGTTTTATTGCAAATATTGCTTGAGGCCTTTCTCTTAAGACAGGCCCTGTTGTAACTAACGATGTGTAACAGTAGTGCTTCATTCTGGTACTTAACTAACTTACAGGAAAAAACCTCAGGACAGGATCCGACTGGCCCATAGAACAATCAGGCAGTGCCCGATGGGCTGGTTTGACAGATCAGCGTGTTGGCCGGTTTTTCAGCAGTTTGTGGGCCTTTTTACGGCCAGATGGGCGAGGCTTTACTGTTGACTTTCATGACATTGCCTCAAACATTGCCTGCAGCAAACACAAAAGCATGCAGTCTCCCATACTTTGCAAAATACACTTACAGCGTGTCCTTACAAAATGGCCTGATTTGTAAATGTGGGCCACTATTTTAGATATTTGGGGCCAGATGTAGGTGTCCATTTACCGACCGGTAACGGCCGATTTCGGCCGTTACCGACCGGTAAATGGTCATTTGAGATGTAGGGGCCCTTTTTTACCGATTCGGTAAATTTACCGAATCAGTAAAATACTGAATCGGTATTTTACCACCCAATCCAATTGGGTGGTAAAATACCGATTCCAGGTGTGCATCACATGTGTGCATGCACACCTATGGCATGTGACAGACGTACATGCCCTTAGGGCATGTCTGTGTGCCACATGTCACACATGCCTTAAATCGGGATGCTAGAGGGTGTCAAAGTGACACCCCTTGCACCCTTGCAAAAATCGATATTTACCGAATCGGTAAATACCGATTCGGTAATGCCCATTGATTCCTATGGGCATTGAAGCCCATAGGAATTACAGAATCGGTAATTCAATTCCCGATTCTTTCTACATCTCCCCCCTTCTATTTTACCGATTCATAAATACCGAATCGGTAAAATTCGGTATTTATGAATCGGTAAAATTAACTTACCTACATCTGGCCCTTGGTTTGCTAAGGAGGGACACTTTTATTTTGGTGCCTATTTTTTTTGTTTAAGCCTGACCCTGCCTCAGCATATAGCATGTAATAAACAAAACTATGGGCAATAATGGCAGTATAATCTGTCTCTGGTCTTTACAGCAGCCATTTTGGACCGGCTTCCACAAAATGCTTAAAGTTTAATTCATGACAGATGCATTTGCAGCGTACACTGTTACTCTATGGTGAAAAGAGATGGCCCTGGAACCCTGAAGCGAGTAGCAGGGTAGAATGCTAGGATGAAAGCTGGCAGCAAGCAGTTGGAGGGACAGAAAGGAATACTAGCAAGGACTGAGAAAGAAGAAGGGGCGGGCACAGGATGAGGAAATGAACGCAAGCAAGGACTGAGAGAGTAGAAGAAGCGGGACCAGGAAATGAAAAAGTGGTGGCTCACCCCACTGCTTTTTAGCAGTGAAATAAAAGGAAAATAAAATTATAAAAACATTTTTTTAGAGTGTTATATAGCACAAACTAGATCCAAGACATTGGGTATCAGAGCACTTCACATGAGCACCAGTTTCGTTACAGATGAACACATTCATTTTTGATAGGCATGGGGAGATTAAGTGATTTGCCCAGAATCACAGGATGTTGAGTGAGACTTGAACCCGGTTCCCCAGCTTCAAGGTCGACCGCTCTATTAATAAGGCTACATCCTCTCCCCATAATAACTTGTGTTACCATCATTGTATTTTTCCCTACTTCTGTAGCTTTGCATAAGGGGGTGACAGAGCGTCATGTTATTCTGAAAAACGTAGGGGTGCATCATAATCACCGATAGTCAGCACCCGCATATTTAGAGGAGTGTATTAACGTGTAGTCATTAGAAATGCAGTACAAAAAAACCCAGCATATGTTAATGTGGATAGACATGTAATTGTGTTATTCATGCAGATCAATGTCGTGTTTAATCGAAAATTGTGTTTTAGATGATGCATGATGAATTAGCTCACGTGTAAAGTGATGCATTAGATTTAAACTTGCAACCTATTAAAGTTTGCACATGTAGTTTGTTTCTTATGCATGCAGAAATAATAAAGCAATGCTTATAAAGTGATTAAGAAATGTATGTGTAAATGTGTAAAGGCCTAGCTAATTCTCTATGCTTTACCATGAGAAGGCCTGTCTGTAATTTCTTTTGTTAGCTGAATATTGTAGGCTTGAAATGTATTTTTCCTTGGGAAAGGGTTCTCAATAGAAAGGAAGGTAGACAGTAGACTTGTGTGTGTGCGAGGTTGCTTCGCTCACATGCTTCTTGTTGCAGGTGCAAGGACATACATCTTGTTAGGCAGAATAACCCTTTGCTTTAGGAGTTAGAACGGTTGGAGAAGCTGCCATGGGAGTGCACAGGAATGCAGATATGATACTTTCAGTGGAGAAGGTGCCTGGGACCCAAGGATGTCTAAACGGTTTTTGGATGAAGTCGAAGTTTTGATGCAAAGTTACAGGAGTAATACCTGGCAGAAGGGGCGTGACAAGGACGTGTTTTACTGTTTGTGATTTTGTATTAACGACAGTGCCCCGCGGGAGGAGAGTCAGTCGGAGTCGGTTTGGATCAGATGAAGGCAGATGTAGGCAGACAAAGAAGGGAAGAGAATTGAGGCAGGAGGGAGACAGGGTGAGTTAGGGAAACAGAGGGGAAACAGAGCAAGGAAAGGAGCATCTTAGAATGAACTCAGTAGCTTTGGCTACTTACTTATGCAAGTGAGTGAACTTCTAAAGAAGTCCTCACTACAGACACCTTTTTCTCTCTTGCCTGGGAACAATGCTAAGTAGGAATGTCATCTTAGTGATAGTGTAGGGATAGACACATTTTTCTGTTTTAGGTTAATGAGTACTTGGATCCAGATTTGAACTGTAATTGTGTGCTTAATGCTTCTAGAGTTCTTGATCCTTTTGATGCTGAGTCGGATGAGCCTCCTGCGTAGGATTATGTTTGGATTAGTGCCCATCTATTTTCTTAACCTCGTACTGAGGTGCTTGTATGTTCGGTTATTTTTGGCATTGTAATGAATTTTCACAATTTTATTTCGTAGTCAGTGATCCTTTGAATTGAATTGCATTGGTCATTTGTAAATTTTACGAATTCAAAGGTATTTCCCCTTTACACTTCTTGGCAGAAAAAAAGA
Source organism: Lissotriton vulgaris (assembly GCF_964263255.1). Lineage (NCBI taxonomy): Eukaryota > Metazoa > Chordata > Amphibia > Caudata > Salamandridae > Lissotriton > Lissotriton vulgaris. The sequence continues at coordinate 1,380,181,402 of NC_141696.1, read as the reverse complement.
TCCAAACAGATAAGATAAGAATTTAGTCTTTATCAGGGGTGGGAGCAAGGCAGGAGTAGTAGCACCCTCCTAAGTGTGCAACAGCTGTTTGTCCAGCCTGTTTGGGCTGGGCTAGCAGTCTTGCGCACTTCGCATGTTCTCCAAGCAGGCTGCATTACAGCCTGTGTGGAGTACATGCCCGAGCTTCCAGTCAGCATTTGAGCGCTGAAACACGCCACTCAGACCAATCACAATGCTGCTAAGGCAGCGTTGAGATTGTCTGACTGGAAGCCTGCGTGTGCTTCCTGTTCAGGCCAGAGAGGGAGGACTACGGAGGAGAGACATGGCGAGGAAGCTGCGAGAAGGTACGTTTTATTTATTTTATTTTATTTTTTAATACCAACTTCTCACACGTCCTCCCCCCTCCTGTCACTGCCCTCTCCCCCCCTACCTCCGATACTTGCTGGCTGTCACTGAAATGAAAGCAATTAAGGGGTGAAAGAGCGGAAAAGGGGGTACAGGAAGAGGAAAGGTATGCAAGTAAGGACAGAGAGCACACGAAAAGGGTACAGGAGAAGGAAAGGAATGCATGGCAGGACTCAGGGAGCAGAAGACGGGCAGAGGAGCAATAGAGTTATACGGGAAGAGAAGTGGAAATAGAGGGCGCTATTCTCTTAATTTCATAATATTTGTGGTTAAGGCCTGAGGAGTGGGGTTGTCTAATAACGTATGTGATGCCCACTGAGGGATGGATATCGTGCACTCCCATCCTCTTCCCCTGCACTGGCGTACAATGAGCTGTCGTGAGCCAAAGCAGGCACCTTTGCAGCATGGTGCAAGGGTGCCTGCATTGTAGGGTGGTTATTTTTGTGCAGGAAGGGAAACCTTCCTGCACAAAAACAATCACAAGAGGCGTTTTCCTCTTCCTATGTGTGCTGCAGAATGCAGCACAAATAGAAAGAGTAAAAACGAGGAGAAATAAAGATATATCACCTCGTTGTGCCTCCCTTACGTCTCCCCTGGGTAAGTTTTGGGCGCTTCCTCAGATTTTTCCACAATTTCTCGTAAATCTGCTGCAGTGTCAAAAAGCCATGGATGTTGCTGGGGACACCCCCAGCAACACCCATGGAAGGGCACCCCTTTTACTCAGTTTTCTGTGCGAAAGAGGCACATATTTATAATGCCATGAAAGCCACATAACGTCGTACAGGGCCTTATAAATTTCAGTGGCACATTGTGCCACAGGAACGTCAAAAAAGTGACATTCTTGCAGTTTGAAGTTAGATGCTGATGAAGGAAATGATGAGAAATCATTCCACAGTGATCCCATTCGTGACTGCAATCAATAAACAAAGCACAATAAAAATGGAGGAATACAAGGTACACAATCTGACTGCAAATTTCAGGAGGCCTGCAGCATCTAAACATGGTAATATTAAAAAAAAAGTAGCATAGTGGTTAGCATTTCCTGGTTATGAGAATAAGAAGCTACACCATGTACCACAAGCGAAACAGATACCCTTCTGCATCCCTTTACAGGCCCTGTTCTCCCTCTCGCTCATACCCTTGACTTGTGTTGTCTCTTCGATACTCATTTTCCCCTTGATGTGTGCCATCCAAAACCCAAAAGTCAGGACCAAAGCTGTAGTGTGGCATGGACATCCACAATTGCATCTAGATTGTCTGCACAGTGATGTTATATCCATTTGTTATGTCATATCCATTTACTAAAGTGCAATGACTCACACCTGAAGGTATATCTCGACGATCGCCTCCACATGAAACGGACATAGTGATTTAAAATAGCAAGGTTTTTAAGAGTCTTTTAAGTTTAGCAAAATCCAAACAACCACTAGGTAGCTTGGAAGCTGATTCCACGTTGTTGGAGTAGTGTAGGTAAAGGCTCTGCCCCCACATCTTGAGACTCGGACATGGGAAATGGACAGCAGTACCTTATTGTTGCATCTTAATGTGCAAGAGGTAAAGTAGTAGCATCGTTTGTCTTTACGATACAAAGTTGACCTGCCAAATAAGGTTTTGTGGGCAAGACAACAAACCTTAAAGGCAATGCACCTCCTGACCGAAAGCCAGTGAAGAGAATGGAGGGTAGGGGCAGAAGGAAAGCCTGGCGGGGGAATTACAGCCTAACAGGCAGCCGTATTTTGCACCACCTACAATTTGGTCAGAAGGGTGTCATTGGCAACCATCAGCAAAGCGTTGCTATAGTCTAAAAGGGTGATTATCAAAGCCCGGACCAGCAGTTTCCTGGCAAAGGATGGAAGCCAGGAGAAAACTTTCCTCATGACCCTCCTATGGCAGTTAGGTAAATTTTCATGGATAGTTCATGATCAAGTTTGATACCCAGATTTTTTGCCAATGGACTTAGTTCAGAGGGCCACCAGTCAGGGGACCAGAGATGTTGGGATTTGCCAATCAACAGAACCTGTCTGTTCGCTGTTCAACTGAAGACAGTTCTTGGACATTGTTAGAAATGGGGGTCTCTAGTTGGCAGAGGTAGGTACTTTATCCAAATAGGGACCCTTGCTTCTAGTCAGGGTAAGGGGGATACACTTCTAAAATAACCCCCACTCACCCCCTTGGTAGATTGGCACGAGCCGACAGGCTTATCTCAGAGGCAGAGTGTAAAGCATTTGTGAACACTTACAGTAATACAGTGAAATCACCACAAATGGACACCACGCCACTTTAGAAAAATAAGTAATCTTTATCTAAACCAAAACCAGACCAAACAACAAAAATCAACAATACAGTAATAAAGATATGACTTTCAGATGGTAGAAATAGTTCAGTTCAAAGCAAATTGCAGATGCAACACTTTTTACACAAAGTACCTGGGATGCGTCACACAAACAAACAAAACGGGCCGCAGGGAAGGTGATGTCTCAGTTCCTTACACTCAGGGAAGGTGATGCGTCAGTTCCTTGTTCCGGGATTGGTGATGCGTCGGTTCCTTAGTGCTGCGCAGGGGAGGTGATACGTCGGTTTCTTACTACATGGGGAGGTGATGCATCAGTTTCTAACTGAATCCCCCAACGATGTGACAAACTTGGCGCCTCGATTGGATGTGACAAACTTGGCGCCTCGATTGGATGTGACGATCCGGGGCGATGCATGGATTCTTCCAGCTCCAAGCAGAAAACAGTGGTCCAAAACAACAGCAGGCACCTCTTTGCAGGTCAGAACCCACAGCAAGGAAGTTCAGGGGAGCTGGTGGTGAAGTCTTTGTGTCTTTGTGTCTCTGAGAATTTTATAAATCTCCCCAGCCTTTTCCCCCCAACATCCAGCTCCTATAACATAATTATACATACTTTGAGTTGTAAACATTAATAAAATGTGTAATAAAATAATTTTGTAAATTTGTACAAATAACTACAAGAAATTACAAGACATACTAACACTAAAATTAACATCGAGCTATATTAAAACATATTACAAGAATAATTTAACCAATAAAAACAATATTACAGACAACGATATTTTCACAAATGGTATTTTTATAACAATATAAAAAAAAACACTTAAAACAATAATCTGACCTTATATTCTGCTCAATGATATTTTTTGTCATCCCGATATTCTTGACAGGATATCTATGTATCACAATATTTTATATTCAATATTTTGTACTATAACCTATGTAAGGTTGTGAGGTGATCATCAGAGATAGGTGTTTGTGATATTGGAGGGTAGTTTTTGGATATGCAAGAGGAAAAAGGATCTCTGTGGCATTGTAATCTGAATGCTGGAGCTTTATCTGATAAAAAGCTCAAGGTTTATGTTATGATAGGCTGCAGAAAGGAGGCAGCTCACTAACCTGGATGTGATGATGGCGAGATTTCAATGTGTCCTTAGCACAGAGCCAGGCAGCATGAAAAATAATATTACAGTCCGTTATTACAATGGCAGACAGGAAATTATATAACAGTCAGGCAGAAGGGGATACAAAAAGAGTGGAAGGACAATTAGGAAGAGAAAAGGAGAGATAGGCTATAGATAGGAAAAATACTCTTTTACCCACCCAATCATGATCCAGAAGATGCCGAAGTCAGAAGTGGACTCTGCCCCACTACATCAAGGACTTCCCAAAGGATATGGGTAAGAATGTGATAAGAACTAGACGTGCCGAGGGTGGACGATGCACTTCTGAACCAGAGCAGGAGGAGGCTTCAAGGCTTCAGCGGCTAGAGAGATAGTGACCACATGGAGAGAACTGTCCAGTGGGAAAACAGGAAAAGATTCAGAAAGATAAAGAAGAGTTAGAAACAGGGAATACACACTTACCTGACTCGTGCTCCTTTCTTTGGAGGGATGCTGCTGAAGGGAACAACTCGGATGCGGTTAAGGAGAGCTGTTGCTGACCTAAAAGAAGAAGGAAAAATAAAAAAGATAAAAAGAAGGCAATACCTCACAAAGAAGAAAACGTTGAACTGTGTGCATTCACTTACTTAACAGTGTTAGAATATCTGTTCAGAAAGAGGGAAATTATAGAATTCCCTATGAAAGATCTCAATATTTTCATAGATTCACTTTTACCCAACCGAATCCTTAACATATGGTGCCAGAAGTGGGTTCACAACAGCTAATCTAAGGATGAAATAAAAAAGGGTGGGTTTTGGTGAGATATATTTGTAGCTATCAGATGGCCCAAGATAATTTACAGCACACAGTCAAAGATCAGCAAGAACAGATACAGCAGTTATCTTTTGATAAGAGTGCCACCCTAGCCCAGTTGAGCACTGCTTTACCCAAGTCCAGAGAGGCTTTGCCTTAAGTTCCTTTGGTGGTATTACAAACATTTACTCCAGGGAATGACCATGATTCTTTCTTTATACATTTTGAAACAATTGCTCAAGTTGCCAAATGACCAGCCGAAAGATGGGGCCCCTGCTTAGGACCATTGTTGGTGGGTGATATGCAAGCAGCTTATCCATTCCAAAAAAGCGTTATTCGACTTATTAGGTCATCAAAGCACACAATGTACATATAAAACAATTTACACATAATTTCACGGTTGAATTCATTTAAGAAAAAAATAACATTTTAAAATCAATGTACACTTTCTGATGTAGAGTTATAAAACCTTCTAAACACTATATACAATATAAAAGCTTATATAAAAATAAGTAAATTAGAATTTCATAGTTACTTTGGGACAAACTATCCAGTTTAGTGGGAGGCAAATGACTACTCAAACATGAGATACGGCGATACAGATATATTTAGTGGGCTTTTCACTCCTTGAGGGACCGTGCTCTAATTGCCCATACCCACCCCAAGAATTTCGCCATGGAAACAACTATCAATTCAGATGTGTCGCTTCTTAGAATTCTTTCTGCCTCCTGTGCACTTCTTGTTCCTAATAGTTTGCATATTGGGAACAACCAAATACGCCGTGGAGCTCTATAGCTGTTGCATTCAAGCAATACATGAGATAAAGATTCATTTCCAGACTGGCATACCAAACACAAATCATCACTAGATACTGGCCATTTACTAGTGAAGGCTCTTATGGGCAGTGTACCAACTCTGAAATGGAAATTTCATTTCCGCTCGAAGGCTTTGTGATAATGCCCCAATAGCGATCTAACTCAGGTACCGATTTGCCACATAAGAAACAGCCAGTGAGGGAGGTTGACTCACAGTTCCTCACCAGCTCCGTTTGGGCCATTTCCCAGTATTTAGCTTTCAGCATCTGCTTAGAGGGGAAAATAGCGTTCTCTGGGTCATCCCACAGCGAGCTCATACCCATACAAAATTATGTGGCTCTAAGCTGTCTTAGCCATCTTATTTTACATGTACTATCCATCCTGATTACATCTAAGGAGCCAGCTGCATACTCTGCTAGCTCTTGGGTAGACCATAGTCTCTGCCAGTACAACAAAGGATGCAATTTTGCAATTTCTGCGATTGGCTTCCGCCCAAGGTCAATCAACAATGGGTGCATCAGGGTACTCTGGAGCAATCTCACTATATTTCTAAAGCACTTATTTTCCAAGATGGTTAATTTGACTATGTTCTCATCGCTTCAAAGTTCAGCACCGTATAAGGCAGAGCTGATTACTTTCATACTGTATATCTCCATGGCAGGGCTGATTATCTTAGTAAATCAGGTGTTATGAGTTGAGTTGAGTTGAGTTGGGATTTATACAGCGCATAGCTACCCTAGGGCATCCCAGCGCTAATGACCATAGATCCAGAGAGAGAGAAGCAGGGAAGAGTGAGGTTCAAGGGAAGAGCCAGGATTTCAGTTGTTTCCGAAAGCTGAGGAGGTTATGTTCTCTCCTCAAGGTGAGTGGGAGGGATTTCCACAGTTTTGGGGCGTTGTAGGAGAACAGGCGACCGCCGGTTCTGGCCTTCCTAATCCTTGGAACGCTGGCGAGAGCGAGGGAGTCGGATCTTAATTGTTTATTGGACTGGTGCGGTTTCATCAAGGGTCTCAGAATAGGGGGGCCTTCGTCGTGCATTATTCTGTGGGAAATACACAGGGTCTTGAAAGTGACCCGTTCTTTCACTGGAAGCCAGTGAAGGCTTCTGAGAGCTGGTTTGGCCGAACACCTCGCTTTAGTTCCAGTCAGGATTCTGGCAGCCGCGTTCTGTGCGCACTGCAGTCTGTGAACTACTGAGGCTGGAGCCCCCAGATACAGCACGTTGCCGTAGTCTAGTCTGGAGTTCACTAGCCCCTGCATCAGAAGTTTTCTGGATTGGGGAGGAATCAGATGAAGGATCTTTCGTGACATCTTGATGAGGCCGAAACAGGTGCCTGCGGTTTTTCTAGCCTGAGTTTTAAAGCTGAGATCCTGGTCCAGCCAGATACCAAGACTCTTAACTTCGGATTTGTGGGTTGGAGGCGTTCCCATGCATGGTGGCCAAGGGAGGGCTGTGGGGATCTTGTTTGGATTTCCCAGGAGAAGTATCTCCGATTTATCTCCATTTAGTTTTAACCGGGATTCACACATCCACTGATATATCTTCTCTAGGCAGCAAGCCAGATTGTGTTGGCTGTTGCTTGATTGGTTGAGAGATACAACCAGCTGGGTGTCGTCGGCGTACATTATAGTTTTGATGCCAAAGGGAGCTACAATGTCCTCTAGAGGGGACATGTAAACATTAAAAAGCGTGGGGCTCAGGGAGGAACCCTGTGGGACCCCACACTGGAGTGGCTGGGCCTTGGACGTGACATACCCATCTGACACTTGGAAGGATCTATCTTCCAGGAAGGATTTAATCCAAGCTAGGGCGGAGTCAGCGACTCCTATCAGACAAGGGTTGCATGGTCTACTGTGTCAAAGGCGGCACTCAGGTCGAGGAGGATCACTGCCACTGACCCTCCTGCGTCCATGATGCTCCTAGCTTCTTCGTCCACGGCTAACAGAGCGGTGTCTGTACCTTGTCCAGGTCTGAACCCTGTCTGGGATTGGCGAAGCAGATGGTTGACTTTCAGAAATTTAGAGATTTGCTGGTTGGCCACGCGTTCGGCGACTTTGCTGATGGCAGGAAGCAGCGATATGGGTCTAAAATTGGTTGGATCCATGGGGTCTAGGTGCGTTTTTTTTAGAAGAGCCCTGACCGTGGCTTTTTTCCACTTGGCCGGGACAGAGCCTGATTTAAAGGAGGCATTAATGAGGTTAGTAAGAGAGGGAGCCACCGTTGAGGCGACCAATTTGAGCTTGCTGATGGGAGCTGGGTCTGACGGAGCACCACTTTTACAGTTTGTAAGATGGATAGAAACATCTCTGTGGTGATCTGGGGGAAGGTACGTAGGCAGGGGGCCTCTGGGAGAGGGGAGGGGTTAGTGCAAGCTTGTGTGAGAGTGGGGGCCGGTAGCAAAGTCAGAATTTTGTCGATTTTTGCCGAGAAGAACTCTTTTAACAATACCCCTGCCCACTTTCTATGTTTCAGTGATGCTAGATCAACTTGATGTGACCATCTTAGCCCCTTCTGGATGTGGACCCCCAGGTATGTGAACTCCTTAACTTGATCAAGCTTGATGTTATTTAGTCTGATGCCTCCTTTAAATGCCCTATCTGGGTAAAAGGACATCAGTTTTGTTTTGGACACGTTGACCACCAATCCCCGTTGTGCGCAAAACTCTTCAAAGATTTCGAGGGGCCTCTGAAGCCCATTCAGAGTTTTAGAGAGAATCAACGTGTCATCTTTTTGCCTGCCAGTACCGGTGCATCTGTGATAGTTAATTTCATGCAGTTCACTATCCCGTTTATATACAATGAGAAAAGGGTCAGACCAGAGCACATCCCTGGCGTACTCCTTTATCCACTGGAAAAAATTCTGTTACCTCTCCCTGTTTGCCCCAGCGAATCCTGGCCTTATTGCTTTCGTGCAATCTGATAATAAGAGACAACAAATCAAGAGGTAACCCCATGTCTTTTAGTGTCAACCAGTGGCACGAGATCAAATGCAGCCCGAAGGTCAACAAAAACGGCATATAAACTCCCCTTACCCAGGGTCACTACTTTCCAATGCAAAAGCGTGAACCTGAATACTTGGTCTATAGTGCTAGTAAAAGCACAAAATCCTGCTTGGAGGGAGGATAAGATACCATCTTCATCGATCCAATCCTGCCTTTATTTAAAACCAACCTGCCCATTACCTTTTGGAGCGAAACGATAAGGCTGATGGGCCGGTAGTTCCCTGGGCATGCTTTGTCTCCTTTTTTTAAAACGGGGATGATCTCCGCACCTTTCCAGGAATCTGGAATCGGCGACCCCTGAGCTGTAGCATTTAACAATAGGAAAAGATATAAACTCCACCTTGCCTTGTTGGCAAGTAATACATCCCCCGGTATTCCGTCCAGACCCGGGGCTTTCTCTACCATAATAGATTTTAAGACCACCTCAACGTCCGCCCTACTAAATGCTTCCTCAGTACAAAACTGATTAGCAATACTGACTTCACTATCATGCTCACTAGCCGCATATTGTGGTTTAAAGTGGTTGACTCACTCTAATTGTGAGACATGGTTATGGGGCTCCGTGCCTGCCCTCCTCGGTTCCATTTATAGATATTCCAAAATTGCTTTGGATTCCTATTATCACCGGCCTCCTTCAAGTCATCCCACCTTTTACTGTCCCAGTTCCTTTTTACTTTAAGTATTGCCCCCGATATGTTGCCCTTGCTAGTTGTACTTGTGCTAGGTCCCCTAATTTTATAGCATCTCCCAACTCTGCACGTGACGTGACCTTTTGCAATCGGCACTATACCATTTCTGCACTTTGGGTATAAAAACCTTTTTGGGTTTGCTATTTGCTACAAAGTGCATACGCAAGTGCCCCAAAAATGTGTTATGTATGGTGGTTGGTAAATTGCGATCAAGCAAATTGGACATATTGGATACACCAGAATTTAGATCGAAAATCGTCCTGTTTAACTAATTTTCAATGCTAGACAGCACTAGGGGTAGTTCTTTTAATTTGGTCCATTTTAGTTGTCTCTGGTAATTTGATGGCACCACATCCTTAGACATATAACTGTCTTCTATATCGCTGCGAGACTTATAACTGAACAGGTCCATATCCACAAAAAGAGCATTATGGTCGCTTTCCAATCTATCATGTATTATCATATCCCTCACCGTATGCCACAATGCTAGACTAACCAGAACATAATCAATCCTGCTTGAGATATAGCCATTAGTAAATGTAACAGCCCCCAGTTTGTCGGTCTTTGTACGGCCATTAAGTGCCCACAGACCATTTTCCATACATATGGAGTTGATATGGATCACCACATCCGTCCATATTTTTATTGGCTCTAGCTCCAGCTTTGGGGCGCCCCACCTTAGATCTTCCTCATCTAGTATGCTGCCCTCCTCATCAAGAGTGGCTCAAAGGTTGTATTAAAATCTCCCGCAATAATCAAAGGAAGGCATGACTGGTTACTCTCCAGAGGATCGTCAAGTGCCGCTAAAACATTCAACCTTTTCCCTCTTGAGCCACGCATGTGCACATTGTAAACTACTGCAATCTCCTTTGAGCCCCTAGACAGTCTGACTGCCTGGATGTCATGATTGTTGGTTGTTTTAAGACTTTCGGTATTCACAGAAGGCATTTAGGAGTCCTAAAGTTAGTAGTCCTAACTTTACTACTACTAAATTGAGAAAAATCGTAATTTTAGGACTTTCGGTATTCACAGAAGGCATTTAGGAGTCCTAAAGTTAGGAGTCCTAACTTTACTACTACTAAATTGAGAAAAATCCTAATTTTAAGACTTTCCATATTCACAGAAGTTCTAAGGCATTTAGGAGTCCTAAAGTTAGGTGTCCTAACTTTACTACTACTAAATTGAGAAAAATCCTAATTTTAAGACTTTCGGTATTCACAGAAGGCATTTAGGAGTCCTAAAGTTAGGAGTCCTAACTTTACTACTACTAAATTGAGAAAAATCCTAATTTTAAAACTTTCGGTATTCACAGAAGGCATTTAGGAGTCCTAAAGTTAGGAGTCCTAACTTCTGTGAATACCGAAATGAGTAAGTTCATTCTGTGAATACCAAAAGTAGTAAGTGCAATCTGTGAATACCAAAAAAGTAGTAAGGTTAGGATTGAGTCTTAAGTTCATTCTGTGAATCGGGCCCATCTTCTCTATGACAGAACACAATATTTTGGTAGACTCTTTGGACTGGCCAAACCCACAACATGGACATAATGAGATCACATCAAAAAAGTGTAGGTTATTGTTCTTGGGAATCATATTTATGATGTGATTGCCACAATATGAAGCCATTGGGTATTACTCAGTGCAGAAAGAAAATTGGGTAATAAGAAATAGGTAGTAATTTACACCACACAAGTGTAAATTAAGTTCCTTTTATTCTGTCTCTATGAACAGCAACCTCCAGGCTTCAACAGCTGCCAGAGCACCAAATTCTAAATTACCTCAGAGAATTACATCATCATAAATAATGTTTCTTACACATCTTTCCCCTATTAAAGAAACACAACAATATGAATACATTAAAAATTCGATATACATAAACATGAAGAGAAAATATATGAAGAGAGGAAACAGAATCACAAATTTAACATAACTCGGCAATAAACAATATAAATGAAGCATAAGAATATACAATGAACACTAACTAATGTCCATTGAAATGAAGATCATTCATTTTGCAAAGTAGGACTACCATTAGCAAAACTAATAATTAGGATCACTAGGCTGAGATTTCCCAAACTCCATTCTTTTCCTTCTACCAACAGAACAACATTTTTCTTGACATCAACTACTCTTCTAGGTTGAGAAAACTTACTTTCTCCTTTTTTTTTTAATACCACCACTCCTTGTTACCGCCCAGTCTCCACACCTCCAATGAGGGGATTTTACTCCCTTTTTGATATGATACATCTGTTTGTTTATACATTGTTTTTCTCTCACTCTAGATCTCATTGCTTCTAGATCCACCCAAACTCTCTTCTTGTCTTGCAACCAAATTGGTGATTCCTTTGTAGCAGGTTGTCTACCATTTGAAGCAATAAAAGGTAAAACTCCTGTAAAGGAGTGTGGTGTCACTCTGTGAGCCCATATCATCTTGTTTAATTCTTTTCTCCAAGATAGCCCATTGGCCAGAGAAAGTTGAAGATTTTCTATTATAATATGATTAATCCTTTCAACTAAACCATTTGCCTGAGGCCTAAACAACTCCACTCTCTCATGTTTAATTCCCAGATGTGAAACAAAACATTAAGGGAGGTCTCAGGGAAATGTTACAGACCTGCAAGGTGTATTTCCCCTCAGAACATATAAATACCACACAACCTCGGGTCTAAAAAAGAAGATGAAAAATGAGAAAGGCAGGGGTAAACATGTGTCAAAAGGTAAGACAACAGCCTCCTCTATTAGAGAGAGTACCTCTTTTGCCAGAACCCATCATTCACAAATTGTGATATCTCATCATTTGGGACTGGCCTCCTCTCACACGGGACCTCAGTCTATAGAAATGACTAGGGTACCCTTAGCTTATTGGAAGACTAGAGGATGGCTGATGACTCCACAGAGTGCGACATAGAACCCAAAGGCATGTCTTTATGCTAAGTGAAGAGGGTTTCTAAACAAAAATAAAAGAAAAAAGTGTCAAAACATACTTTATTCGATTAAATAAAAATCATAAAAGTATACTATGCAAATACATAAAAACATCATACAGAGTTGTTAAGAACTGTACATTTAAAATTCATTAGCAATACATAGGGGTTGTGTAACACACATGATTTACACCAAATATCAACAATGTTTCACAATTCATTATAGAGCGTATATAAAATTAGGCAGAACCTGGAAATTTAATAATACTATCAGGCCTATGGCACACATTCAGCTATGCTCGTCTGAAGTCTCTTCCGTCTAGCGCGAATTGATGCAATCAAAAAATTCGCTACACAGAACATGACCCGATGATTTTCCATTAATTGAAGAAACAACAATGCAGGTTTTAACTGTAAAAAGCCCATTTCTCTTAGAAGGGGCTTAATATATTTTGCCCTTCCTTCCGAAAAGAAGGGGCAAAAGAATACGAAATGTATCAAATCCTGGTCAGAGAAATTGTCACATTCACATGGCACATTTTCCATGGGGCACACCATTTCTCGTAAATACCCAGCAAAAAATGTGCCTGATTAAATCTAAATTTGGTCAGTAACCAGCGATGATATGGGCGTGTGACAATGGTCAGATATGGTTGCACTGATATTGAAGTAATCAGCATAAAATGTGACCTTACTGTGGGTTTAGAGATTTCAGTCGATTCTCTCTCCATTTCTCTGATCTTAATAAAGTTCAGTTTTACCCAGTTGATGTCTTCTTTTTTCAAGTTTTTCGGGTCTAAATATAGTTCCGGTCGACCTAAAGTTGCTGAAGATTTTTTAATGTAGGCCAGCCATTTAATATCAGCCCCTTTGTCCCGCCCCAGACAATCAGTAAGAATCTTATGATTCAGTGTAAGTTTGGCGTTAAGCCAAGTTCTAATCCATAATAAAAGCGGTGCCATATTTAGGATGTCCGCGATATATCCCATTCCCAGCTCAGAGTGAACCGCAAAGGATGGTGTGGATTGGGGAAGGCCCAGAAGGGATCGTAAAAATTTGTTTTCCTCTCTCTGTAACACAGTTAAATCTTTGTAGCCCCAGATTGCTGCCCCATACCTGGCTATGGCTATTGTTTTGGCTTTATATATCGCCAAGATTGCCTCTGGGGGTTTCCCATCCAATCTTTTCGCAAAGCCTAGGATAGCGGCCGATGATCTTTTAACTGCCATTCTTTTATTGGTAACTTGGGGGACCCAGCTACCCAGATCATCAAACACTACCCCCAGGTATGTAAAGATTTTTACTTTTGATATTACTGCGTCATTGCAAGAGAGGGTCTTGATCTTATTTCTACCTTTCCCAACGAACATCACATGCGATTTTTCTACATTAATCACAAGGTCTAGATTTCGCATAAAATTCCCAAAGGAATTTAAAAGACGTTGTAAGCCTATGGATGTCCTCGCCAGTAGTACTGTATCGTCAGCATACAGTAGGACTGGCAATGGGGTACCCCCCATGCATGGAACATCTACAGACGTTGCAGTCAGATTAGCACCCAAAGAGTTAATATATAATGAGAATAACATTGGGGCCAAAATACAGCCCTGGCGTACTCCCCTTCCGGACTTAAAATCAGCCGTACACTTCCCGTCCTGCGACATGCGTATGGCCGCTGTCAGATCTCTATGCAAGTCAGCCAGGAAGTACACCAATGCCTGGTCTAACCCCATTTCCAGCAGCATGGTCCACAGCCTTGACCTATTGACTAGGTCAAAAGCTGTGGACAAGTCCATAAATGCCAAATAGATTGATCCCTTTTGGGCCACAGTGTACTTGCTGACTATAAGATGTAAATTGAGGCACTGATCTTCAGTGCCTCTGCCAGATCTAAAACCATACTGTGCATCGCACAAAATGTCATTGTTGGTTGCCCATGTAGAGATCTTGGCTAGGATCACCTTCCCTAGTATTTTAAAGGACGAGTCCAACAATGATATCGGCCTATAACATCTTGCGTCCCCTCTCTGGCCCTTCTTAAAAATTGGGACTATTATAGACCGAGACCAGGTTTTAGGCAATCTACTTTTATCTATACTCGCTATATTAAAGATATTTGCGAGGACAATTGACCATGTAGTGGAGTTAGATTTGTACATGTCTGCTGGTACCCCGTCAGGGCCCGGGGCCTTATGAGCAGTTGTGTCCTCTATAGCCTTTTGGACTTCTTTAATGGTGAATCTCAAAGGTGACACTAATTGTTCACTTACTACTGGTACAAATGATTCTATCTGAAGGTTGCTACCATATATCTTTTCAAAATGGTTCAGCCATTCCTTTTCAGATATGTTCAATTCCAACGGGGAGTTATCCTTATCACTAAACAATGGTGTATTTACAATTTCCCAAAATTTGGTACTATCCCTTAATGTGGCCTTATCATAGAGCGAGACCCAAGCATTTTCCTTGATCTCCTTTTTACGGGATTCTACTGTGAATTTATAATTTTTCCATAGTCTGGCCACTGCTTGTTTATCCCGGGGAGACCTTTTTAATTCTGCCAGTAGATCTTTATGAGCCTTTGAGCATTTTTTGTCGAACCACCCATACAGCTTTTGCTCCTTGGGTTTCGTCTTAGACGTTAAATCCGACGCTACTTGCTGGCAGATAGTTTCAAAGGAAGTAATGATATTGCCCCCGCACCTAAGCGGGTCCATACAGATGTTAATTTCATCTCCCACCTCCTCGGTGAGTTTGGAGAAAAATTCTTCTGGGATAATTTTACTCCACTTAACCCGTCTCCCCTGGTCTTTGGCAACTAACTCCATACGTGGAGCAGTCCTGGTATTTGCAGATAGTATTGCTAGGTTTTTATTACATAATTCCATAACCACTAGGTTATGGTCACTAAAAGTTGTTTGCACAGCATTATAAAAAACTACATTCTGTAGCAAACCTGTTGATATAAATATAAAGTCTATGATAGTATTTGCGTCCCTTGCACTAAATGTGGCTACCCGGTCATTGATTTCAATGAACTCTGGTTCAGATAGATCAACATCTGCCAACAATTCTTCTAGTGCAGCCCCCTTTATAGAGTGTTCAAAGTGAGAGTGAGGGAGACAATCCATATCTGCATACACCCTATATTGACAGTTTAGCTGACACAAATGTATGTTAAAATCTCCAAACAAAATCAAATGGACGAAAGTAGTTTGACTCTCCTTATAAGTGGTTAAAAAATTTGCTAAATCGCAGATATTTACATTACAATGCGTACCATGAGGGGCATTATAAAAGTTAACGTAAAGGAATTTAACTTTATTAGGTAAGGTTATTTCGCCGGCCAAAATGTTATGAGATGTTGTGCTTACAATTTGCGCGACTCCCCTGTGTTTAACAGAGATCAAAAACATGAGCCCGCCTCGATCTCTCCCTGAACTGGAACCCTGGGCAGCCTTAAAATAAGAAGAATACCCGTCCAGCCAGAAGTTACATTCCCTATCCCAGGTTTCTTGAAGCGCTACTACCTCATAACCCTTTAGTTGTTCCAGCCATATTGCATCGTCTCTTTTAGAGAAGAAAAAAGTGCAGCACTAACTGATATGAAAAGGTGTATTAAAAATGACTAAAGGAGCTCTATATTCGAAGAGTGCCCTTGTCATGATTAAAAAGCAGTATGCTAACACTTGAAGTTGTCAACTGTTGAGCAAGGAAATTAGTTCAAACAAATAAAAATATATAAAGCTGCTACGTATTATCAAAAGTGAAAAACTATACAGTGATAAATGTCAAATGAAACATTTCATATACTCCACCGGTAATGTCCAACTAAGCAGGAGTGGAAGTGATTACTCGATACCTGCAAAAAAGATATACAAATGTTAAGGTATTGATTACCCCGCCTAACACTTTTATCAAAAAAACCTCTCTCACATGAAGGGGCTTTCATGAAACCCAAAAGTGGTTTCCAAAAATATCTATATAGTACATACACTTACCCATATTAATTGGGTGTCACCCTCACCTCTACCTGGTCACTACTCAGGGAAGGGGGCCCGCTCTGTAACAGAAAGCGATGTCCATGATGCAATTTATCATGGTATGTCTGCCTGTCACAAAATTCTTACTCATTAAGCATCTCACAGCACTGTAATGCACTCTCAAAGGATGTGAATATACATGAAGTAGTCTCCTCCGTACTTTAGTCAAAGAGCAACTCTAAAAACTCTCAGATTTAAAAGCGGTATAAGGATTACACTCAGTCATGGCATGTAATAAATACTGGAAAGGCCGTAAGTTATATGCAGATATAAATTAGAGTTTTTTAAGCTGCCGTCAGATTTCGTTATTTACATAATGTGTGCAGCTGAGTCAAATCGCAAATAAAAGGAATACTGCCTTCGCTTAAGATGTTGATATTAATATTATCTCTGACATCGTTTGGAACGAGGTGTCTCACACGGCAGAACAACTAACAAACTTACAATAAGGGAGCCTGTAAGATTAACACTCGCGGAATTTGTCAAAACAGGTCTTACCTATCTTTCGGTACCCCGGGACGGTCATTGAATAATAACCGGAGGTACCGACGTCGTCCATGACTCGATCTTAAAACTCAGGCGTAGAGTAGCGTCTGTATATGGATGGGGTCCTGATAGGTCTCCATTCAACTGCCTGTCAGGAAAACTGCGATAAGGTCCTAACGCGCATAGCTCCTAGGAAACAAGTTCCCCGATTGCTAGTGGTTACAATGTTCACGTGGTTGTGTGTTGGGATGTAATTCCAAGAAGATTCGAACCATCACCGGTAATATATACTCTTCCTCTGACCAAGTTATTCTTGAATCCAATATTCATCCATCTCATACCTAGAATTTCTATCCTCTTACCACCATATCCCACAGCTTTCATGTCAGACCTTAGTAAGTCTTCCATCATTCCTCTGAAACTTTCCAAGTAAGTATTTTTTCCTACAAGAGTAAATAGACTTCCAGAGTCAACCAGAATCGGAACACTCACTCCATCAAGATTCACTTCACAATGAGGTTTATCTAATTTACAAGTACTCTCCGTTTTCACTTTAATATCATCTTCTCCATGCACACCATCCACTTCACACTCAGGCTCGACAGCTTGATCTGTAGACAACGTCACCTCTTTAATGTTTTCGCACACATCTTCAATCAATTTAACACCTTGCATTTGTAATCCATTCTTTGTTCTGCATACTTTAGCTAGGTGACCTTTCCTACCACAACTCCTGCAAATCATATTCCTAGCAGCACATCTAGTACTTGAATCGATATGCCCTGGACTTCCACATCTATAACAAATTATCCTCCTCACATCTCTTGAATTATTCACCAACTTCTTTCCACCATACGCTCCTGTTCTAACACAGGTACTGGTAGCATTGGTACCTGCTCCTGCACTAGTCCAGCACTAGTCCCATTGTCTGTCCTTCAATTTACATTACCACTTTTGCTTTCTTTGTTTGCCATTCCTTTCACTTTAACTACATTCTCCTCAATGACTTCTTATATTTAAACCACAATGCTGCATTTTCCATGCTTCTAGCAATTTGTATAGTTTCCTCCAAGTTAGAATATTTTGCTAATAATTTCTCTTTAACATGTTTGTTGTTTGTACAACACACAATTTGATCTCTTATCAAACTTTCCGTTAAATCATTAAATTGACACGTAACAGTCAAAAGTCAAAAGTCAAAGTCAAAAGTTTTTATTTGTATAGGTACTCAACAGAGGACCACAAATTTACATTTTACAAAATTTTAAGAAGTAGTTACACATTTTAATCAATACAGTGTTAAAAAGGATTTAAGAAATTTGTAAAAGTTAAAACAAACAAATTCATTTGGTGGCTGTTTACATAAATCTATTAGTTCGCTCACTCGGGTAATTCTGCAAGATCGATAAATAGGGGCAAGGAATCTTGTCCGTGCAGTAATTACTTTCATGTTGGGACACACGAACAACAGGTGCTCTAGGGTTTGTTCTCCTCCTTCACACAGGGGACATATCGAAGAAGAACCCTCTGGCAGCCATCTTACTGTGTAAGTTAGAATGGGTAAGATGCCCAGTCTTAACAAGGTGATTGTCCTCCTTGCACCATGAGTCAGTGAAAACCCAATATATGGTTGATTTTGTTTATACTCCAAAGAATCTACGAAAGATTTGTATGTTGACAGTTTTTTACAGTGTTGGTGATCTAGTTCGTAGCTTAACTTTGGAGTGAAGCATTTTAGGAAAAGTTTCATTTGAGCGATTGTCCAGCCTTTTAGCATTTCCGGGGTAATCTCTGCCATTTGAAAAATAATTGTCATATTTTTTAAAAACGTCTGATTTTTAAATGCTCCCTCGAAGATTTCTTGTTTCAGCAAATGTCTTAATGTGCCCTCCTTTGCATGGTGTCAAGACTTCAAGCACCTTAGCTAGCATTAAGTCAGTGCAAGCGAAAACACAGCGGTCATTAAAGCAGGTCTCTAAATATCCACGTTGGAGAAGGCAGCATAGAGTGACCACGTTATTCCTGCAGCGCTGTGTACAGAACCTAGGAAAGCGAGTACCCCAACATGGCTGTCGAGGAGGATTACGAACTGAGTGGAGTGAGCGTTCTAGTCTTCGAGAGCGCGCGAGCAGCTGTGGAGATGAAGCGCACGGCTGCTCTGGAATCTGCGCACTTCAACTGACCTCTTCACCGGAGTCAGAGCGCGGCTCTGAGTGAAGTTCTTGTTCCGAGGAATTCCTGTCAGCGCTTCTTGTTCTTGGTTGTTCTTATCGCATGCGCAACGTGGGATCCTGGCAAGTGACTTATTTTGAAGAATTTCGTAGTATTGCATTTAGTTGGTGCCACTTCATGGAATTCTAGTTAGATATTTCGTAGTATCAGAGTAGGGGTTATTACCTCATCTTAGTTTAAGACAGTTCTATAGGACATAATTAGCTTACTTATAGCAAGGTTTAGCCGTTTCAGTGTTGACTTTAGCGAACATTTCTTGAGTCAGGAATTTCATTCATCCCAATTTCCCAAGAGACTCTCCAAGCCAATCTCCATTTGGTTCATCGTTTTGGGCTACTTGTAGGAACAGTGAATACCCGTCTGCTGCCACTTACAGAGGCCAGTCCAGCTCATACAGAGGGTAAGAGACATCACCTGTTATCTCTTAGTATAAAAACAACAATTGTTTAGAGTGTAACATAAGTTATTCTTTCAGAGGTGGTGGGCGTAGAAATCAGTGTCGACTCCAGTGTTACTTGAATTTTCTGACAGATTGAAGTGCCAACTTTTCACTCGAGTCGACATGACTGAGGGATTTGATATGAACTCCTTGGCGGGAATCCTAGAAGGGTTACAGGCCCAGCTTACACGCTCCACAGAAGAGAATAGAGTTCTTAGGGACGAGGTAAAAAGGTCCCAACAAGAAACTCGTCACGTTCAACAGAAATTAGAGGAACTCATAGCGGGAACAACTCCTTTACCTAGTTTCAACTCCTCTCATAACTCCGGTGCAGATGTGGCCACGCAAGTGATTCATTCAGTGGCCCCAATTGTCCCTTTAGCCAACCCAGAACGCTTTAGCGGGGACCCCCATAAGGCCCAAATTTTCCTGACGCAATGTTCCTTGCATTTCTTGTGCAGATCAGTAGTGTTCAAAGAGGATCAAGCCAAGGTCGCATTCATGTTGTCTTACTTGAGCGGCGACGCCGCTGCCTGGTCAATGCCGTTGGTCTCTCGAAATGACGCAGCATTATATGACTTCAACCGTTTCAAGAAAGAATTTCTACGAATATTCGATAGAAGAACGGCCAACCAAGCTACAGACAACGAACTCCTAGATCTCAAGCAAGGCAATCGAGAATTGGTGGCATATATAGCCCAGTTCAACAAACTAATCGTCGAAACAGATTGGCCCGACAGTAAACGTGCGGCGATATTCTATCGAGGTCTTAGAGATGAAATAAAAGATGCATTGGCACAGATCCCAAAACGTCCTCAGGAAATATCAGAACTTATAGATTTAGTTCTTCAAATTGAACATCGATTGTTTGAAAGAAGGTCAGAAAAGAAGCGAGATTACAAGTCATTTGTGCCACGCCTAGACCGTATGAGATCAGAACCCTCAAAACCTGATACTGGTGCCGGAGAGGAACCAATGCAAATAGGTTCCATCATGGGACCTCTCTCCCAAGAAGAAAAAGACAAGAGGCGAGCAAACCAGTTGTGCTTGTATTGTGGTACCTCGGGGCATTTTGTGAGAGAGTGTCCGAAAAGAAACAAGAATAACCAGGGGTTAAAAGATCGATCCCACCAGTAAAGGGAGTTGCCCTGGTGGGATGTTCCGAACAGTCAACTCAAGAACCTCAGCAACTGATTAACACGTTACAGTCAGCGGCCCCTCACCTTACCGTGTTTTTTACAGTCAAATTCGGACCTCAGAAGTTGGAAGAAGTTTCAGTTATGATTGATTCGGGGGCCACAGGGAACTTCTGCGACCTGAAATATGCGCAAGAGATGGGCATAAAGGCGACCAAGAAGAAGAACCTCGAAGTAGTAAAGGCGGTCGACGGTTCCAATTTGACTTCAGGACCCATAGTAGAAGAAACGGAGACCTTAGAATTGGAGGGGTTGCAGGGTCATCGAGAATTTATCAGGTTCAACCTCATAGATGCACCTCAGTTCCAGCTGATCTTGGGTTTGCCATGGTTGACTACGCATAACCCAATTATTGATTGGGAGAGGAGAACGGTCAAGATGAACTCGGAATTTTGTCAGAGGAATTGTTTTGCTATGAATCCAGAAGAGTGCGAGGGATCGCCGGCTATGGAGTTGGCCAAATTGTCGCTTCGCATTTGCACTGTTAGCGCCGAAGAAATACCTAAAGAATACCAAGATTTGGCAAGTGTGTTCGACAAAAGGAATGCCGAGAAACTACCGCCGCACAGGAGCTATGATTGCAAGATCGAGTTGGAGGCCGGTGCCAACCTGCCCTGTAGTCGAGTTTACGCGCTCACAGAAAAGGAAAACATCTATCTCAAGGAGTATTTGGAAGAGTATACAAAAATGGGATTCATAAGGCCATCACAATCTCCAGTTTCGTCTCCGCTTTTCTTCCGGCCAAAGAAGGATGGAACTCTCCGCACGTGTATTGATTATAGAGCCTTGAATCAAGTCACAGTAAAAAATCGGTACCCATTACCCCTCATCAATCAGCTATTGGACCAAGTCAAAGGAGCAAAGATTTACACCAAGCTTGACCTGCGTGGAGCTTACCATTTGGTGAGAGTGGCCGAGGGCGATGAATGGAAAACAGCCTTTCGGACCAAGTATGGATTGTTCGAGTATCAAGTGATGCCTTATGGGTTGAGCAATGCCCCAGCAGCATTTCAAAACTTCGTAAATGATGTTCTGCGGGAATTCTTGGATCGAGTGGCTGTAGTGTATATTGATGACATATTGATTTTTTCCGACAAGATGGAAGATCACGTCAAGCATGTGCGAGCCATACTCCAGAAGCTTTTGGATAACCACTTGTACGTGAAGTTGGAAAAGTGTTCATTTCATGCCGAGAAGGTGGAGTTCTTGGGATTCATGTTGTCCGCAGCTGGAGTCGAGATGGATAATTCAAAGGTCCGTACCATTCAGGAGTGGTCATCACCAGGGAGTGTGAAGGAAATCCAAAGTTTTATTGGTTTTGCCAATTTTTACCGGAGGTTCATTCCTAATTTCTCGTCTAAAGTCACTCCCATCACTCACCTGCTAAAGAAGGGGCAAAAATTTGTGTGGACCGCAACTGCAGAACAAGCCTTCCAGGACTTGAAGACTGCCTTCATTAGCGCCCCTATCCTAATGCACCCCGATCCAGAACAAGCATTTTTCGTTGAAACTGATGCATCAGACTTTGCAACCGGAGGAATTCTATCGCAGAGGAACAAAACGACGGGACAACTGCACCCGGTGGCCTACCGGTCCAGGAAGCTGTCTGACACGGAGCGTAATTACTCCATCGCCGACAAGGAATTGTTGGCTGTTCGAGAAGCATTCCAAGATTGGCGGCACTACTTACTGGGGGCCAAGCATACTGTCACTGTATTTACAGACCATCGTAACCTCCAATTTCTCAAGTCTGCAAAAACACTTTCGCCACGTCAATTGAGATGGTCCCTGTATTTCTCAGAATTTGACTTCGTGATCACGTACAAACCAGGTGCAAAAGATGGAAAGGCCGATGCTCTTTCACGCATGAACCCAACAGCCGAAGAAAAACCTTCAGTCGAAGAACCGATAGTTCCGTTGAAACAAATTATCGGAGCCATGCAAATGAAAGAATTCGATGAACAAATTCAGCAAGTCTGCTCAGAGGAGGATCTCCGTAAGTGGGCCGAGTCAGATGGAAAAAGAACTCTTGTCGAAGGACTCCCTTATCATGAAGGCAAGCTATATCTTCCGACCAGAAAACTTCAAGAAGAGGCCTTGAGAGGTTGCCACGATGATCGGTTAGCGGGCCACAAGGGAGTTAAGAAGACTGAAGAACTGGTCCGACGACACTTTTGGTGGCCAGATTTGGCGGCCCAAGTAAGACAATATGTTTCGACCTGCGAGATCTGCATCAAGGGGAAGCCCAGTCGACAGGCCCCGCAAGGGTTATTGCAACCCTTACCTAACGCACCCTACCCATGGCACACAGTGACACTAGATTTGATAGTGGATCTGCCCTCTAGCCAAGGCAACACAGTGGTTTTGGTGGTGGTGGACTCATTTTCCAAAATTGGGCACTTCATCCCCTTCAAGACTGTACCCACAGCTTCACAATTAGTGCAGGCCTTTATCCAACACATAATTCGGGCACACGGAATTCCACAAGTAATCATTTCAGATAGGGGGTCACAGTTCATGTCGAAATTTTGGAAGGCCTTTATGCACAATTTAGGTATAGATACTCGTTATTCGACTAGTTATCATCCTGAAACAGACGGTCAGACCGAGAGGCTGAACCAGGATCTAGAGCAGTATTTACGCCTCTATCTGTTAGAGCAGGATGTTGAATGGTCTGAATTACTGTGGACTGCAGAATTCGCATACAATAACGCAACTCATGACTCCACAGGGTTTACTCCATTTTACTTGAATACAGGCAGGCATCCGACAATCACATTTGGAAAACAGATTGGGGAGGTCCCCGCCGTTGCTAGGGTAATGGAAGAGTTACAGAGTTCTTACAAAAGAGCATTGAGGAACTTAAGCAGGGCCAAACAATCCTATAAGAAACAGGCAGACAAAAAGAGAAGACAAGGTCCTCAGTTTGAAAAAGGTGATCAGGTGTGGCTATCCACAAAACATTTGAGATTAAAGGGTAATCAGAAGTTTCAGCCTAGATTCATAGGGCCATTTAAAATCCAGAAGATCATTAACTCTGTAGCGGTTAAATTACAATTGCCAAAGTCATTGAAAATTCATCCGACCTTCCACGTTTCCCTTCTGAAGAAAAGTCCAGATAAGGTCAGGTTAAAAGACTCTCCACCCGCTATAGCGATAGAATCTAGCGAGGAGTACGAGGTCAGCAGAATCTTAGATTCCAAGATCACAAAGAATAAACTGTATTACTTGATAGAGTGGAAGGGGTACGGACCTGAAGAGCGGTCGTGGGAACCATCAGTCAATGTCATAAGGCGCACCCCAACAAACCCACTTTGGAAGGACCATTCTTGAAAGGGGGTACTGTCAAGACTTCAAGCACCTTAGCTAGCATTAAGTCAGTGCAAGCGAAAACACAGCGGTCATTAAAGCAGGTCTCTAAATATCCACGTTGGAGAAGGCAGCATAGAGTGACCACGTTATTCCTGCAGCGCTGTGTACAGAACCTAGGAAAGTGAGTACCCCAACATGGCTGTCGAGGAGGATTACGGACTGAGTGGAGTGAGCGTTCTAGTCTTCGAGAGCGCGCGAGCAGCTGTGGAGATGAAGCGCACGGCTGCTCTGGAATCTGCGCACTTCAACTGACCTCTTCACCGGAGTCAGAGCGCGGCTCTGAGTGAAGTTCTTGTTCCGAGGAATTCCTGTCAGCGCTTCTTGTTCTTGGTTGTTCTTATCGCATGCGCAACGTGGGATCCTGGCAAGTGACTTATTTTGAAGAATTTCGTAGTGTTGCATTTAGTTGGTGCCACTTCATGGAATTCTAGTTAGATATTTAGTAGTATCAGAGTAGGGGTTATTACCTCATCTTAGTTTAAGACAGTTCTATAGGACATAATTAGCTTACTTATAGCAAGGTTTAGCCGTTTCAGTGTTGACTTTAGCGAACATTTCTTGAGTCAGGAATTTCATTCATCCCAATTTCCCAAGAGACTCTCCAAGCCAATCTCCATTGGTTCATCGTTTTGGGCTACTTGTAGGAACAGTGAATACCCGTCTGCTGCCACTTACAGAGGCCAGTCCAGCTCATACAGAGGGTAAGAGACATCACCTGTTATCTCCTAGTATAAAAACAACAATTGTTTAGAGTGTAACATAAGTTATTCTTTCAGAGGTGGTGGGCGTAGAAATCAGTGTCGACTCCAGTGTTACTTGAATTTTCTGACACATGGAGAAGATTGTAGCTCCACCTGATTACGTTTGATACCGCCGTGGCATAGGAGCTGGTGATCGAAAATTCCATACGTAACGCTTGGACTGGTGTGGAGTCAGAAACTTTCATTATCCTTTTTAGGATTTTGCCCTCTTTGCGGTCCATATAGGTCCATTGTTGCATTGGAATGTATTCTGTTGCATATGATAATACAGGAGGAATTTTTGCCTTATATATTTTTATTAAAGAGGAAAAATGTCGATTCCCAGTTGTTTGGTATAGTCTTAGGAGGGCCTCAGTATGTACCTCTGACTTCCTCATTAAATTTTCTATATGTTTTCCATTTGTAGTATTCTTCGAGAGGATCCTGCCTAGATATGGATATTCGCTTACTGTTTCTATTTTCTCTCCTCCTAGACTCCAACTATATTTAACAGTAGATTTCTTCCTTGTAAAAACCACAATTTTTGTTTTTTTTAAATTAGGGATTAGGAAGTTTGTTTTTGAATAGTCATGAAGAATCTCCAGGGATTTTTGCAGACCATAGGGAGTGAGATCAAGCATCACGATATCATCGGCGTAGAGTAGTACTTGTATGCTTTGTTTAGCGATTTTAGGCGACAGATTTGAGCCTTGGTGTAATTGTTTAGGTAAGTCGCTAAGATAGAGGGAGAATAGTAGTGGGGCCAGAAGACACCCTTGCTTTAGGCAGTTAGCTGTTTTTATCCTTTCTGTTAAGCCCTTTTCGCCTCCCATTTGGACCTGGCACCAAGTGTCGGTGTGAAGATTCACTATGGTTTGGAGCAGTAAATCTGGAATGCCAAGATCCTTGAGTTTGTGCCAGAGAGTAGGTCGATCTACTCGATCGAACGCAGTCGAATAATCTACGAACACTGCGTATACCGCCTGAGATTTACCTGTTACGTATTTGTCTATTATTGTTTGTATTATAGCAATATTATCCGTAACTGAATGTTTTGGCCTGAAGCCAGATTGGAACATTGGAATTTTGTTCAGTGAAAAGGCCCAATCTTTCAATCTTTGTAAAACCTCTGCTGCAAAGATTTTTCCAGCAGCATCCATTAAGGCGATTTGCCGGTAATTTCCTGCGACTGTCTTACTTCCTTTTTTGTGTATTGGGATGATGGTACTTCCCTGCCAAGATATAGGCATTTGTCCAGTTTCAAAAATGTAATTAAATAATTTTGATAACAACTTACTCCATTCCCTTGGGTTTCCCTGGTAGATCTTTATTGGAATCTGGTCAGGGCCAGAAGCTCCTGTTTTCCTTGCTTTTCTTATGTTCCATTCCACTGAGATAGCTGTTGCTCTTTGTATTTGTGGGTCAGCGTCTCCTTTATCTTGTTCTGAACTTTTCACCTCAAAGGTAATCGGGTTCGCTTTATATAGGTCTGTTAGATAAGTTTCCCAGTCCTTTGGTGTAACAGGTATCGCTTGTAGCTTTTTTTTCGTGCCGGTTAGTTTAGCTACAAGGGACCAGTATTTACGGGAATTCATATCTTTTGCAGCTTCTTGTATGTCCACCCAATTACGGTCTTGAGTTTCTTTTTTTATTTTTTGCTTTTCTCTTCTGAGTTTGTTTTTTAATTTATTTATTTATTTCTTAATTGACATTGAATGATTCAGATATTGTGCGCGTACCAGTCTGTTCAATGTTTTCTTAGTTATAGAATTTTGGGTATTTTGTGTGTTATTTTTATTACGGCTATTGTTTTCATAATTCACACCTTTAGGGGCACATAGCAGTTTGTTCAATAGAAGATTTTTTAGCTCATTAATAATGTGTTCAAAATTTTCTATTGGGTCATCCGAGATTGTTTTTTTTAAAAGATCATTCTGTTCAATCAGTGTCGATATTCTGTCCAGTGCTTTCGAACTCCAGAAGATTCTTCTTTGGGCACTATCTGCCACGACAGTACTTCTATGAAATATTAGCTGCCTGTTAGTAGCTGTTTGAGGCCTCCATTCAGAATTTAATATCAACAGAGCATGGTCGCTCTCTTGGCTTAACTGTATTTTTAGGTGAGTATCAGTCTCCATTATATTCGTATTGCAAATAATATAGTCAATGATGGATGAGCTTCCATTACCCCGTCTGGTGTTTGTTGCCGGAATGTCTCCTTCTATGTTTCCGTTCAGAATTACGCCTCTTAGGGAAGGTAGTGTTGATAATAGTAATTTCCCTCTTTTGTCACATTTTGCACCCTGGGGAAATTGCGGGGCTGAGAAATCGGCAAATTCCTCTTCATAAAGTTGCATCCATTTACCAATTTCTGAATTTGAAATTTTTCCGTTTAGATCACCTGCTATTATGTATGGAATACATGATTGTTCTTCAACGATTTGTGTGATGGATTCCATGATTACTAGAAAAGTGTTATCATAGTTCTTGCCCGGAGGGGCATAGACATTGAATAGCAGGAATGGCTGTTTAGTTGCTACATTATGAGTTTTTAAAAGGACCTTTAAACATTGCAGATATTGTGATTTGGTCTGGATAATTTCCTGGGCCCACATGTAATCCACCTTCAATAGAATGGCCAGACCACCCTTTCCGTGGCCCCGAATGGATGCTTTGGCTGGGATGTCATATACATAGTAGTTATTTTGCGAAAATGTTTTTGTAGCCCAGGTTTCCTGTAGCATTAAGAGATCCGGATGGTTACTTATGGCTTCCGTCAATTTGGTCTTAGTGTTTCCCGCTATATTCCATGATGTTATTGTTAGACCATTGCTAAACAGATTGTCCCGAACATGATGTGGATTTGTTGCTGTTCAAGTTCTCAGATACCCAGGACCAAGATCTGATGCTTTCTCTATACTCCTTTCCCTTTAGGTCTTGTTGCCATACTAGCCTTTCGCCATTTTCCACTTTTACCTTCAGTGTGTCTTTCCCTGTATACTTGATTCCTGAGTATGTTGCTCGGGACACGTCAGTTTCTCCCAGAGGATTTTTGTATTGAGAGTTAGAGATTCTCCATATTTGTTCATCATATCTTGGGGGAAATCTGTTTTCGTTAGAATCCCTTCTTATGTAGACATCGTATCCGTGTTTGTGTAGTGTTTCCTTTTCACTGATTATGATGCCAGGTATAACATTTGACCAGAAGGTTACTGTAGCTATTTTATTATTATCTTGTTGTGGAAAGATTACTAGATCTATCTCGTTGCTATTCAAGGATTCTAAAGGTTTGATGTGGTGAAGTAGATTGATGATTCTTCTTCTATTTAGTGGTGCTTGGTCCATTGGAAAAAGTTCTTCAAGTTGTAGTGTTCTGGAGTATGGTGTTCCTGCTCCATGTTGGTTTTTTCCTTTGTTATTACTTTCGGTCATATTTTGGTGTTGTAATTCTTCAGGGACTTTATACGAGACAAAATCCTTTGCAGCCGGATCTAATGGTTTCAATTTCTCTTCTCTTGTGTTTGAACTAGATTCCGTATTACCTGTAGTCCCGAGCTTAATAGGTTCAATTTCTTGTACTTCTTGTTTGTTATTGACAGATGTGGACTTTTGGAATTTTAGCTTGCGATTTTTTTTCCTATGGATACGTCTTATTGTTTTTTTCCTCTTTCTTTTTCCTTCTACTTGCTCAGTATTTTTATGCATTTTTTCTCCTTTTTTGCTTTCTGGTGTATTATTAAAAGTGACTTTTTGGGTGTTTTCATCCATATCTACATCTTTCGGTGTATTCGATTTCATTACCTTTGTGAAAATTGGATATTGTTTATCATCAACGGATTTTTCTTTAAAAAGTTTTTTCAGGGAGAATATTGGTGTTTCATGTTGTCGTACTAGCTTCTCCTTTTTCTGTTTTGAAACTACTGATGTTTGCGTTCCACAATCATTTTTTTCAATATCTCTTTTGCTGTTTTGGTAACTTGTATTGTTCCTTTGTTCATTGTCGTTTACCTTCAGTTGTTTTTTTTCCAATTCAGGGGGTTCTTTCCTTTTCTTTTTTTCCTCTACTAGATGCTTAAGGATTCCAATTTGAACATCCAGGGTTTGGTCTGAATTTTCTAATATATTCCCTAGAAAGGAAAGGACCGACTCAAGTATTTCATGCAAGGAGAACAAGGCTTTTGACATAGGTGTAGCTATGTTAGCTGAGAAGTTGGTTTTTATGAGAAAAGGGTCTACAGATGATTCAAGTGTTTGAGGTTGTACTTGGTTTTTTTGTAAAGGGGGACTATTTGTTATTTTTAACTCAGGTTGGTTTTGTGTAATCTTGGAGTTGTTTGCACAAAGATCTTCCAGATGACAGGTATTTCCAGGGCCTTTTTTTGGCGTTGAGGATGTTAAGTGATTTTCCTCATGACCCTGGTTTTGAAAATTTTTAGAGTTAT
Source organism: Lissotriton vulgaris (assembly GCF_964263255.1). NCBI lineage: Eukaryota > Metazoa > Chordata > Amphibia > Caudata > Salamandridae > Lissotriton > Lissotriton vulgaris. The sequence continues at coordinate 1,380,152,415 of NC_141696.1, read as the reverse complement.
TAAAAGATTTTTGGATATTGTCAGAAACAATGTCACTCAAATTTAGTTTTGGATTTGACCCAAGTTTGGTGAGCGTACAGTCTTCTAACCCTGTATGCAATAGTGAGTTGGGTATTTCTTCTGCCACGTGAAATTCTTTGTCAATTTCACCTTTAGATGTTAGAGTAGAGAAATATTCAGTGATGGCCGGGGTCCGTGTAATGCGACCTTGTTTTATTGATTTGTCTGATGATTTACGAACAGCGTCCTCCGTACCCATCCGTTTCATAAAGATTGTCCTGGATCGTAATTTTTTAAGCCCCATTTCTTTTTGTTACCACGATTTCTTTTGGTATTTGCTTATTTCTAATCCCTCGTCGTTTTAGAACTAGGATTAGCTCCAGTAAGGGGAACAAGTCGGAAGAAAATTTGGCTTACCAAGAGCAGTTGCTTAGTAGGGTGGCCCGTCCCGTCCTAGTACGACCTCGGACGCCTCAGACGGCCCGCCCTTTGCCCGGGCTTATCCCCGCGCTTGGTCCCGCGCGCGTCCCGCGTCGCGGGGAGCGAGATGATTTTTATACGTTTCGTTGGGGGCGTGTCCGTGGGCGGTTCGCCTGGGGGAAGAGGAACCAGCTGATCTTAGCTAAGATTTCTGGTCCTCGCAGTCCCCCAGGCTAGGTGCGCTCGCAATAAACACCCTGGCCTCAACCCCTCTGACTCCAGCTGGGAGCGACAAGCAGAGCGTGCAGAGTGCAGCTCACGCTCACACCAGCGAGTCAGGGGGAGGCAGCGCCACGAGACGATGTTCAGTGAGGGTCAGCTCCAATCAGGCAGCACAGGTTGCAGACAGTGAGGGAGGATTCTTCGCACAGCAAGACAAAGTACAGCACCAGTTCCAAGCTCCGGTGAGTGGCGCCCGCGAAGCGGGTGTCACGAAGCTATATCCAGCTCATTGGGGGCGTGTCCGTGGGCGGTTCGCCTGGGGGAAGAGGAACCAGCTGATCTCAGCTAAGATTTCTGGTCCTCGCAGTCCCCCAGGCTAGGTGCGCTCGCAATAAACACCCTGGCCTCAACCCCTCTGACTCCAGCTGGGAGCGACAAGCAGAGCGTGCAGAGTGCAGCTCACGCTCACACCAGCGAGTCAGGGGGAGGCAGCGCCACGAGACGATGTTCAGTGAGGGTCAGCTCCAATCAGGCAGCACAGGTTGCAGACAGTGAGGGAGGATTCTTCGCACAGCAAGACAAAGTACAGCACCAGTTCCAAGCTCCGGTGAGTAACAGCCAACCCCCTTAAATCTGCTACATAAGTTAATATATATCTTCCTATTCTGTCCGGACCCTGGAAAAGAACTTATGTCTCTCAAATACAATGTTTAACTTAGGTACAAAACATTTGTCAAGTATCATTAAAGACATATCAAAAACATTTGCAGCTTGACCCTCACCCACACCCAATGATGCTTCAGGCAAATCATCATATATTCTCCTGCCTTCAGTTCCAAGATGATTATTATTATTATTATTATTATTTGGTATTTTGTATGGCGCGCGGTTACCCTCGGGCATCCCAGCGCTTGTTCAAGACTCCAGGGGATAGAAATAGAAAGGAAGCATTAAGTGGGGAACAGGTGGGTCTTGAGTAATTTCAAGATGATGTGGAAGAATTGCTTGCCTTCTGATAGGTTCATATTTGTCTCCACCAGATGCGACTAAATAAGTAAAAAACATATTTTTCCACCTTTTCCATGGAATTGTTGGTTCACCAGGTACAGGCAAAAATGTCAGAAGTGCCATCATGCTTTGTTCTGTCATCTTGAAATTCAAATAAATAAACTAAAATAATTAATTAACACAATTAATTAAAATAACGAGCTAATATAATTAACTAAAACAAAAATGTAAAATAATAATAACAAATAAATATAATGCTTGCTCTCCAATCTTGTTTCAAGCACAGTGGGCCCGATTCACAGAATGAACTTAAGACTCAATCCTAAACTTACTACTATTTTGGTATTCACAGAATGCACTTACTACTTTTGGCATTCACAGAATGAACTTCCTACTTTTGGTATTCACAGAATTTAGGATTTTGTCTTAAGTTTGTCTTAAGACAGACTTAAGACAGACTTAAGTTAGGATTCTGTCTTAAGTCTGTCTTAAGTCTGTCTTAAGTTTGTCTTAAGATAAACTTAAGACAAAATCCTAACTTCTAAAAGGCAAAGAAATGGGAATCAAAGCATAATTTGCCTGCATTAGTCTTAAAGTCCCTGTCGGTATTAATGGAGTAAAAGGTGCAAAACACGGGCTGGAAGCACGATTCCCTATACTTCCTAAATTTAGAAGCTGATTCAAAGAACCTAACATTTATCAATACACACATGATAGCCCGGCACACTTTGTACACAACTTGTAGTAGATTCAGAAAACAGTTCAAAGGATTTTGTTCCATAGATGAGTCGATGTTCGATTTCAGTTTATTCTTTATTTTTCATTCTTTAAAAACTTCTGAAAGCACCACTTTTGAAACCGCCAACGCGTTTCGTCCCATCCAGGGACTTCTTCAGGGCAACAAAAGTACATATAAAAAAGACTATTTACAATTCATCCATAACAGTTTCCAAACAAAAAACACACATCGACTTTTACAGAAGTATCAAGCTGGTCTCTAATGTCACAAAATGTCTTTCTTTATAGGACAGGCTTTTTATAATCACATCCTATTTCATTTTCATTTGTTGTTACATAAGCGTTGGACCCATACCCAACACAGATGTTCAAGAAGAAAAGGAGAAAGGGGGAGGAACAACTTCATCTATTACAACATGATAAGTCCATCAAAGCGGTCAAATAAAACACATACCTTGAAAAGTAAATATAGAATATTCAATTTGATAATCTTTCATATGTTCGCAACAGGTAATTCTGTAAGATGATTTAAGAAATATGCAGCCAATTAATTTAAACTGTGGCTTTATTGGAGGTGTTTGCACCTACACATCTAGTTTATGATTTACTTACTTTGAATCTTAGTTTAATGCACTTCCTCATGTATTGAACATAGTATTTGGCAGGTAAAGAATCTTTGATAGGGAGCAGTGTCCTAAAAGGATAAAGTTTAATGCATGTTACTATATTGGACAGAGCCATATCGGTCAAAAATAATATTGTTAACATTAGGCATGGGCATCATTGATTCTAAAGAATAAGTCAAATATAAGAATCCAATTTTAATTTCAGATATATTTTGTTCTCAGATATATTTTATAAGTATATCATCAAAACAGGGTTTACTGGCATCTTCAATGGGGAATTTAAGGTTTAAATTTATAAATACCATGTTCTAGAAGGATAATTACAGTCCATTGGTAACTTCAATTTAATCAATGAGTATCATATATCCATGCCAGTCAGTACCAATTATGTTTGCATTAGTCACAAGCAACATCGATTCTAAAGGGTGAATCGTTCATAAGAATCCAAACTAAAAAACACGGGAGATGTTGCCTGAATTATCAAATTGACACCATCCAAATTACCAAAGATAGGCACTCTAGTGGTCACAATTATAGATGGACCAGTAGTAGTATTGGTCTCAAGTATGAAAGAAAAACCGATTTATGAGTCACAGATTGCCCAATTGTATTGTTGCCATAGAGAGCAGTTTATTAGATGTGTCAAAGGATTAAATAAAGGCCCAGTTTCCATTCATATGTTATAGAAAAATCAGTGCGTTTAGACTAAAAATCATATGTTGCCCATATATAAATAAAGGCACACATCACAAAGGTAATGATATAATGGAGTAGATTGTAGGTATACCAATATTGGTTGCACCATGGTATTACTTATTTAAAAGAAATATAACAAACTAGCAGCCCGCCCTAGCGTTGCCTGGGGCAGAAGGGGGCGGGGGGCTGTATTTCCGGATTGCGGCAGCGTTGCCCGGGGCAGAAGGGGGCTGGGGGCAACATTTCAGGCTTGGGTGCACTCCCGACCCCGCCCGCCCCAACATTGCCCAGACCGCCTCCCGCCCGCCTCCCGCCTCGCCTTTGCCTTTGCCTTACCCTGCCTGCACCGACATTGCCCAGACCGCCTCCCGCCCGCCTCCCGCCTCCCGCCTCCCGCCTCGCCTTTGCCTTTGCCTTACCTGAGCCGCCGCTCTTCCCCGCGCTCCGGACTTCACCTCCACTCCTCGCTGCTCGTCACCGCTTCTCCCCGCCTGTCGTCATCACGCACGTTGCGGACATCACTAGGTCGCGGCCAGTGCTACGTCGCGGCTGGCGCTACTTTTAGGGGACTACTTTGTTTTTTAAAGTTTAATTTTTTAATTTACGTTTTTATTTTTATTTTATGCAGCCTGTGTCCATCTACACACCCTGAGGATTACAACAATATATTGGGTGTGTGGATTGGGGCTGTGGTTCCCGAGTTTACCTTGCCAAAAGTTTCTGTTCTCTCTTTATAATAGTAGTATAGATAAAAAGAGAGCAGTGAATATTGCAAAATCTGTACATAGTTGTTTGTCATTTATATGGAGATGTTAAATTATGTAATCTCCTGCCGATTTTTGAAATGTAAAAACAAATGTAGCCCATATATAATAAAGGTAATAAGGGCACAGCTAAAAACGAACTAGGCTGGGGTTATAAAATGAAAATAGTTTTTGGCATACCGATATTATAAGTATAATGCCATTTTAGCTAAATGCAAGAATCCCACAAGCTAGTAACGAATATCAAGGTTTTTTTTGTGTCAACTCACCCGGATGCAGTAATTCCAGTCCCGCAGTAGAGGTCCTCGATTGTGTCCGCCTCACATGGTTTGCCAAGGTGCATGTGAAGTGGCTAAAAACATGCTCTTTAAATACTGGTGCTAATTAACAGCATATCCAATTAATCAGTTTAAATTGACGAAATTTCCGCGCTCTTTTTGATATAGAGCGTTTAAAGAGATTCCGTCAAGAGAAGAGTAGGCGCCATCTTGGAGTGGAGCTGTTTTGTATATAATAAACGTATTCGAAACGTCTAAAAACTTTTTTATAATAACTTATTAATAATCCTGTGTGTTATTTTAACTTCTAACTTTAGTTAAGTAATTTTAGATTTTAAAAATGAACCTATAATTAACTTTCGGAATATAGGAATTCTGCACTAGTTTTATTATGAACATTGATCGAATTTTATTACACACTTTAGCTAAATTGCTTTAAGTATAATCGATAGCAGCTGTAAGTTCTATACGTTTATACTAGAAGTATACTCACATAAATGTACACCATTTCAAGACAGGCAACTTATTGTTAAAGCTCTGCCATCTTTGCACGGGTAATTTGTTGTTTGAACTGCAACATCTTTAAATGGACACATTAGTTTGTTGTTTTTTCACTCACAACCCCTTGGTATTAAATTAATTTAGCTCAAAAATGAGAGAACCCCAGACGCTCAGATCACAAAAACAAACAGTAAATGTGCCTTCTGTGAATACCAAAAGTAGTAAGTTCATTCTGTGAATGCCAAAAGTAATAAGTGCATTCGGTGAATACCAAAATAGTAGTAAGTTTAGGATTGAGTCTTAAGTTCATTCTGTGAATCGGGCCCTATAACTTCATTGTTTGATCTTCTTCTAGTGATCTTCTTCTTGTAGTCCTCTTTTTATTTATTCACTATTAATCCACTCTCTATTTCTTTTACTTCTCTTGGACGTGAAAAAAAAACGTAAGTAGGATAAAAGAGACAATCAGCGTGCCCTCAAGCTTCCCCACGAGAGTCTCAGTAAGTGATATAATTATACCTGCGTTGTGTCAGTAATGTAAGTTCTCATGTCAGCGTGAGGTCATTGATAACACGAGGCAGTGTGTGAGGAGAAAGTCTTTGATAGTGCGAGGCAAGTCTTTGGAAGTGCGAGGCTGCGCACGAGAAAACGAGCACTCAGTCATGACAGCCAGCAGTTATATGCGCGAGGCAGCGCAAGCGAGCACAGACAGCAGGCTCAGCAGTTATATCCGCGAGGCAGCACACGCGAGCACAAACAGTAGGCTCAAGCATGCACAAGCTGTAATTCAAACATCAAGCGCTCGAGCACAATTCACGAGAAAAATGGCACAAAATAGCAATAATTCAAATTTAAAAATAGTTCCTCTCCTTTCTTTTTTGTTTTTCTTCCTTTCTTACAATTGACACACACCAAGAATTAAAACACACGTAGCTAGTTTAACTAGATTAAACATGTTTAACCAGTTTTAACATATGTAGCTTGCTTCTTGCCATCTAATAACTCCCCAATTTTCCAATCTTCAGAGTTGGGCCAAATTCAGCGCTGGAACAGATCCTTAAAAAAAAAACGAAATCTTACTCACAGTTCTCAGCATTATTAGTACATTTTCATAGAGCTCCAATTTAGCTCTCCAGGGGTGGAGGTTACCAACCACTGTTTGCCCCCTGCGCACTCCATTGTCACCAAAATATGTAGGGCCCGATTCACAGAATGAACGTAAGACTAAATCCTAAATGTAATACTTTTTGGTATTCACAGAATGCACTTACTACTTTTGGCATTTACAGAATGAAATTACTACTTTCAGGATTCACAGAATGAATTTACTACTTTCTGTATTCACAGAATAGACTTACAACGACTAACTTTATGTCCGCACCAGGGCCGTAATTTCCACCACCGGGCCGGAATTTACTGCTCTGCGGCGGGATTTATGATTCCAGACCTCAATTTACGGCTCTGCGGCAGAATTCCCGATTCTGGGCCGTAATTTACGATTCCGGGCTATAATTTACGATTCCGGGCCAGAAAATCCGAATTTTGGTAGTTGGTCATGTTAGCCAAGGGTAAACACCTGTCCAAGGTCCTTCCATCCCCCACCATGGATCAGCTGAGACACTGCAGCCAATCGCAGCCAATAGCTTCATTTTCTCATGATGAATGTTGCTAGTGTCTACCACCCCCCACCACGCTCCAGCTGAAGCCAATTAACACCAATTGACCAGCACCACAAAACACATAAAAGCAGCACACATTGAAGGAACAGGTTTGGCCACAGACAGTTCGTGTCCACATCGCCTGTGAAAATGGAAATGAGGAGAAAGAGGAACGTTTCTACAGAGGAGACCACCATGCTTGTGGACTTCATAGTCAGGCACCACAAACACCTATATGGACTCCCACCCTACAGCACCAGTGGGACACAGTTAGCCACTGCTGTCTAAGCATTGGGGGAGGAGAGGCGCATAGTACAGGACATAAAGAAAAAGTGGCAGGATGAAAGGCAGAGGGTGAAGGAGAAATACTCCAGGATTGGATTAAGCAGGGTCCTCCTTGCTGCATACCCTGGACCCCGCATCCGCCTCACACCACTGGAGGAGGATATCCTCACAACAATATACCCCCACTTAGTCCATGGACTGCCTGTCAGTGAGGTCCGCTATGTGGTACCAGGTAAATGGAATGAAAAGAATAAGTGCAAGAAAAGATTGTCTGTGTCACACTGTCATTGTGAGTAAAGAACTTGTACAAAGTGTATATAAAAATATAGTCAGTCAGAGACTCATGTGTCAACCTCTATGTAGCACCACAAGTCCCAGAATCCTTTGCATTAGAAAAGGCTAATCCCTCCCCCCTTTTGAAAACATGGGCACAGTACTGCTGCCGTATATACACAACCCTGCTAAGTAACAATTGAAAAATATTAGCAGAGAAGCGCCAGTACCAATGTGACATGCAATTCAACCCTTGTGCAACCACAGATGCATCGCAATTACATGGGGGTGCATTGTGGCGCAGGGATAGACACATGTGTGTCGAATCTGAGGGTGTTTAGGGGGGTCTTTGCTGGAGTCGTGTCGCAAGAGCGATGCAACCGCAATAATGTCCATGGACTGCCCGTACATAACGTGCTGCGCCACTCCTCACGTCAGCTTCAAGCAGGCGTAAGTTTGCGTCGCAGCAGCCTCTGAGAAGTGAACCAGTGAAATCTTGTAGATTTTAATGAATCACTTATACGAGGCATATCCCAAAGGAATGCCCACCCTGCCTACATCAAAGCTGATACAGGTTCAATGTTGCGCAGCAACACTGTTAGAATGCAGAAGATATGGGGCAATCCCTAAAAAGTTCCACAAGCACATTTCCCATTTGGTTACATTTCTCTCTTCTCACCATTGACACATCCAGCCAGAGCACAGACAACTGCAGTAGCAGAGGTCACCGCATCTACTGGGAGGAACTGACAACGTACAGAGGAAGGCATGACAACCTCTCTAACTGGTAAGTCAAACTGGCCAGGAAATGGTTAAAATGCATACATTGTCAGGAGACGACAGAGGGACAAATAGTGCCCACCTATGAGACTCAACCAGAGATGCAAAAATTACTTCATTACAATAGAAGTTGTCAATATAACATGTCTTGGCTCATCATACCTTTGTAATTGTGGTACACAACATGTATCTCACCAACAGTCCCAGACCGGGGAATCAAATCATGTGATCCAGTGCCACAACTAGTCCAAAGGGTGTGCTGACTATATTGTAAAAGTGTCTGTAGACCTAATCTAGCAATCCGATTTGCACAGATATGGTGATGATGAACAAGCAGTGAGATACCAGTCTCAGTAGTATTGACAATGCATCCACTGTCCAACTTAGAATCTTACCAATAGACATTAAATTGCACAGTCCACACAGCTGGTCAGTACTGCTTACATGGGATGGATTATTTGTTGGGCATCAACAAAACACGATAGTCGACCTTACCTCTGAAATCGTAGGCACGTAATTATGATATAGGTAGCATCAAGGTAGTGGGCCCATTCTAAGTTATATGTGGGATCTCTCATGACATCATGTATGACACACTTCTGCTACAGTGGTGCCCACAACTGCTTGTGCTCGTCCTTTGTGCCAGAAATTGAGTGAATAACATGTGGCAGCAGAAATGTAATGTTGCAAAACACACTTATCATTGTAGGTACAATGCGGTCCTCCCAGAATCAAAGACACACACTGACTTCTGCTTCAAGGTTGGACATGACATCTGGTCAGGGACCACACACTGCTGCTCCGGTGATGGGCCAAGGTAAGTCAACCTGGCTGAATGCTCATTAATTGGGCCTTTCACCTCCACCGTAAGTTGTATGTGTTGTACAACACTGTTGTCCTGCATCATAATATGCACACATGTGGCATTTGAACACATGGCAGATCAGACTCTGGTGGCAAATGAGAGGCTGACACAAAATGTATGCCAAGTGAGTGCAGAATGGACATACGATAGAACAATGTGTCATATGAACTGACCAAAACACAACAGGCTTGCAATTCAATGATAAGATAAATCACTAGCAAATTATAAATGGTCAAATCAAAATGAAATTGGTATGGCTGAGGCACACACTGATGCCAGTTGTGTACCTCAGAGATGGGTGTAGGGGCTGCTAAGGTGACTCAACATGCACTTACACCTGCAAAATGAATTGGCTGAAGAGCAACACGATAATACAGTGCAGGCGGCAAGCCTTAAAGCTTCTCACATCATCTGCAATGTGTGATCATAACCAAATGTTGTTTTCTGCTTGCCTCCCTTCTATCGTATTCACATGTATAGGTGAGTATTTGACATATGAGGTTTGGATGTCTGCTGCACAAGACACCATCCGTTTTCCGGTAAGTAGTCCTGTGATGTTGGAAATAGAGTATGGTAACAGAGGACACTCAAAGGATGGGCATTAGAAATCTGTGTTCTCACATTCAAAAATGAGCAGTGTGACCTCATGGGTAGGGAAGCACAAATGAGCAACATCATGTCCCTGGCGACTGCACATCTCTCACATGAACTTCTTTCTGACTTGTCAACAGACAACATTACACTCATGAAAAATGTCAGTCTCAATGGTAAAGGTGAAATCAGTGTGATGCGGATGAGTCTGGGTCATTTATTTCCTTCCTTGAAATATCAGTAACCTTCTTATACAAGTTTGTCAGTTGATGTGTCATCTTATTGATGTCAGTGCTGCATGGATGTAACAGCTGGCAAATGCTGCATGTGAGCAGGTGCCCACATGTAAAGTCCATACGGTAAACATGCTGCACATTGTCCTGGATTATCTGCAAATGGTTATTGAGAATGACATGTTGGCTCATAGCTATATTCTGTTGTACTAAAATATGGACACGTATGTCTCATCACAGGTGCTGGCAGGATGATACCACTGAAGCATACAACATCCCGGGGGATGCATGTCATCCTGGCTACAGCAGTGAAACTCTCGCGGACCTGTCCCTCAGGTAAATCTAGCCTGAGGTGTGTCACTAGCTTTGATTACTAGGCCATGACAGAGATCAAGATCCCCTTCTGCATGGAATCAACAGTTGTTGCTTACAAAGTTTTAATACAAATCTGGAGTGTTACATATGCCTGTCTGTCAATTGGTGATGCAGATCATTGAGAATGTTGCTCTACCCTCTACAGCCATGTCTACAACATCTATGAGGAGACAGGTTCAGGAGGATACACCAGGGGGGAACGCGAAGGGACAGCGAGTTGTGGCTGGAGCTAGTGAGTTTGATAGTATTATGCACATCTCTGTGTAACACCTCAGTGCTATGGTGTGAGCGGTCATTTGTGGTGGTACCCTAACCAGGTCTCATGATCCTCATCTGCTGATGCAAAGTACATTTAATACAACCCCGGCGTTGGACCACATGTAATACCAGGTCAATCATTAATACGGTTGCAACCTCTGTGTTTCAGATGATGCTGAGGGAGAGGATGACAGGACGACGACCAGTGGTGGCCGACGGGGAATCAGAGTGGAGAATTCCCTGATTCTCCAGGCAGTGATGTCGGCAGCAAGTGATGCTCAAGAGGAGGAGGAAGATCATGAGGACGTTGACTTTGAGGATGATGATGACCACACATCCATCCACTACGCAGTTGATGATTCTGATGTCACGGCATCACATCCTCCACCACCCACGTTCGTCAGCCTCCTCCCAAACAAACAATACCATGTCCTCAGCATAGATCACACCAGACACCGCTCTCACACATCCAATCATAGACATCACTCTCTCACAGCCCTCACGTCCTGGGCCGACATGGTGGTTCCCCTACCCGCTCTTCCCTACGCAATGAATCCCTGCCATTCTCTCCACCATCTGTGGGAAGTACCAGCCCTGTTATGCTGCAGGTATCCACTGGGCACCCTTCTCCTGCCCACAGTCTTTCACCTGCCACCACCCCTGGTGTTGGACCTGCAGACTGGGCCTGCACCTGGCGATGGTGGCCAGTGGGAGCAGGACTTCTTCCAACAGCAGACAGATGTGATTCAGGACATTTGTGCCATAGGGGCTACCCTGACAGACATGTCTGGGTCCCTGCAGGACATGGTCCAATTCCCGCAGGTGGTGGACAGGGTGAGCCAAGCTTTGGATAGGATGGATAGTACTTGGCAAGCCATTTCCAGGAATATGAGAGACCTGATATCCATCCAAAGGGAAGAGAATGAAAGACACCATGCCTTGGCCATGAAGATAATGGAGGGCATGGTGAGAGTGATCCAAAGTCTCCCTTCACGGCCAAAGCAGGGAGGGGAAGAATCATATCGGCCTGCAGGACAGCACATCCACGCACCTGTAACATCAACTGCACAGCACCACAGCCAAGGTACACAAACACACTGGCATCCTGAACAGGCAACCCCAAAACCCCCACCACCTGCACAACCACCACCAACCCCTGTACAGTCACTCCCACCACCCCCACCACATGCACAACCAGCCCTTGTCCAGGCACAGACACCAGATGTGCAGACACCCTCTCCACCTGCACCTGTAGATCACCTTGTACAACACCCACATACATGTAGCTGACATGCTCAACCTGACACCTCACAGATCACCAGTGACATTCACATGGTCAATTTGTCTTGGGGTCCTTTGGTGTATGGTGAAAATAAAGATCTACAAAAGTAATATCCTATTGTGTATCATGTCCTGTCTAATGATGTAGGCATGTGTGTGTGTGTGTGTGTGTGTGTGTGTGTGTGTGTGTATGTGTGTGTATGAGACACAGTGACAAGTGTAATCCATCATTAAAACACACTATTATCTGCATAGCATATGACTCACAAAATATGTGTCCATATTTGGAAACAGACATTCAAACTGAAGTCAAACAAGTTAAACTAGGTAGAATTCCTCAAAGATATTTATGTAAGAGCTCCCCTCCTCCTCCTCTTCTTCATCGCTGGTGGAAAGAGGGTGTAGCCACCAGCGCACTGATGTCCTCCTGCTCCGGACCTGTCTCTGCAGTTCTTCTGTCTCACCAGCTGTGCCTGCAGAAATGTAAGCAAAATCCTGATGTGGTGGTTCTTTTATGCAGGGCGGGACACATACATAGATGAGCCAAGGTCAGATTTTGTTCTCCTCTGATCACACTCTACAGTTGTCAGCGGCCGATTTACAACTTCTGGTGCATCTCTGCTAATTAGCAGAGATGTGGCAGAAGAGTTGCGACGCATCTGAACACCCGTGCGCCACCCCTGGTGCGCCGCATTCACAATGCGTCACACCGTGGCGCTTGGGTGGGCAGATGCGTGACGCATCCCCGGTGGTAAAGCGGTGCTTTGCTGGAGTGGCGTCGCAAGTGCAACGCTGCTCCAGCAAGGCTCGGGGGTGCCCGATCTCTAACATGCTGCTTCAATCCTTACGCCTGCTTCAAGCAGGCACAGGATTTTGACGCAGCATGGCCCTAAAAGTGACTGAGTGAAATCTTGTAGATTTCACTCAGCCACTTTTATGAGGTGTTCCTGCACCAGAACGCCTTTACCCCCCAGTGCCAGAATGCCTACATGTGGTGCAGGACTGTACAACGTGATGCATCTCCCAGATGCATCAGGTTGTAATTACCCAGCAGCATGGTGCTTGGTTTGCTACGCCACTGCGTCACAAAAGTGACCCAACGTCGGTGTAAAAGAGGCGCAGGGGCCTTGTAAATCGGCCCCTCAGTGTTTATGAACTTACATTACATGTGTGTTCACTGTCATATACTGAATTGAGTTTAACATGAACATCTCATGTGTATTATTGGGGCTTACGCAACTGTATTGGCCAAACCTCAACCTTGGCATTCTAGATATCTGTGTGTCCTGTCACTGCTACTTGTGCCAGTTCCAAAACCAGTCCACCAAATGAGAACATGAAGAGTCCAGATTTAATAGATTTTGCCATTGATACGGAGTTGCAGCTATTTAACGTCTGGACAAGTGTCATCTGCTTTGTAGCATTGTATGGGACAAACAAAATGCCGAATGTGGGTCACATATCCACATAGGGTCTGGGCTACTCCTCTAGCTATATTGTGAGTCTAGCCTTTTGCCGTCCCCATACATCATCGGACAATCCAGTGCCACATATTGGCTTTGTTGACTTAAAAGGTAGTGCAGTACACCTGTGAACAGTGGTGGGTGGTTGTGACAGCTACCTGTACATGTAAAATGTCATACAGGCCACTGAGGGTGAGACGTCTGTCAGTAGACACACCTTGCAAATTTAGGAAGACTTAGGAGTGATGTAAGGTTCTCAAAGTCTGTCTTGACTCCATGGCACTTGATGATCTGTCTCAATTGGAACCCAAACTCTACAGGTGCAATGCAAATAACAGCATCCAATACCCTATGGCCTGCCATGCGCGCACTGGACAGTCTCTGTACCATAGCTCATCCAATGCACACATTAGTTATGATTTCCTTGGTTCAATGGTAGTGGTGCTGGCAGAGCAGAATTCAATATGAATGCACAAGTGTGGCTCATTTACCCAGTTGTCATGAGAAAACTACAACTCCCAAAATGCACTCTGCCCTGTACAGTCTATATGCCACAGTGTGCCTTTTTAATCTTGGTGAATGCTGCATGGACACAGGTTTAGTGGATTTAGGCCTGGAACACACAATGGTACATCACTGTTTCACTCACATCATACTCCTAGACACATATTGCATATGATGTACTTACTAGGTCCCTGCTGTTCATGCTCCTCCAGCTGAGCATGGATGGTCATCCAAGCTGCTCGCAGGACCCTCCTGTACAGTGGGGAGAGGCGAGGACGATGCACCTGGTGCTGGGAGGACAGGCCCACCAGCTCTGTGGCCTTATGGCGGGACCAGCGCTTTAGGTCCTCCCAGCGCTTACGGCACGCGCTAGCACTTCGGGTGTACACTCCCACTGTACTGCAGCCCTGGGCGATGTTGGCCCAAAGCCTGGCCTGGGCTGCAGTGCTCAGCTGGGACTCAGGGTCCCCATATAGCTGAGGAAATTTCTCCAGCACCCCTTCCACCAAGATGTCCAATTCCCAATTCCGGCACAAGTACGCCTCCTAAAAGTGGCTGAGTGAAATCTACAAAATTTCACTCAGTCACTTTAATGGCCATGCTGCGTCAAAACCCTGCGCCTGCTTGAAGCAGACGTAAGGATTGACGCAGCATGTTAGGCATAGGGTCACCGCACGCCTTGCTGGAGCTCTGTTGCACTTGCGACGCAAATCCAGCAGTGCTTCACCTTTATGGCAGCAGATGCGTCAAGCATCTGTCTATTCTTGCCCCATGGTGCACCGCATTGTAAATGCAGCGCATCCATGATGGCGCAAGGGGTGTCTGCCGTGACGCACAATAACTGGGGCATCCCTGCTGATATGCAGGGATGCACCAGTTATTGTAAATCTGCCCCATGGTGCCTGATTTTCCCATGACATCATTATTCACATTCTGGGCCCATCATTAGTGGGGGAGTCAAATCGGTTGTGGTCACAGGCCTGAATATGCAAGGTTTATGGCCTTTTGTGATTAAGTGACTCATCCTCATGAGGTCCAGGTATGTCTCTCAGGACATGTATTGTTTGTCATCAGCTTGAATAGTTGTTTTTAGGGATGTCCACTACACTGATCGTTGACATGGGCACATTACCTGAGGCACACTCCACCTTTTGACTACTGTCAGCGGTTGTGATTTACATGCAATCAGTGTGGCTTGCAAAGTCGTCACAGGGTGGGATTTATTGACACATTCGTGTCTATCCGAGTTTCATCATTGACAACAGACAGCAAACCACATTTTGTCCATGACTCTACAGGTTGCTCATGTGAAAAACGTGGCAACTAGCTGATTACAGACTTGCATGCCCTGCCGTCGGTCATGTGCAATGGCCCGGTTTCCCAGATTCAGAGCTAGCCGAGGTTCCAGAGGCATGTTTAAGCCATGCGATAAAGCAATGTTGTGCAAAACACAACAGGCTAATGTAATCTTGCACACAACTTCTTGGGAGTACAACAGCACACCCCCTGTACGGTCGAGACATCTGAATCGCGACTTCAACAGACCAAAAGTGCGCTCTCTTATGGCTCGAGTCCATATGTGTGCCCTATTGTACCTACGCTGAGGTACATTGTTTGCACGCTTGTAAGGGGTGAGGAGATGTGGGGAGAGTGCATACCCAACGTCGCCTGAGGGAAAAAAGGGCAGTTGTTAACATTTCCCTCTTTGACTTGCACAGAACATGATCTATACGTTCGTACATGCAGTGTATGTTGGGCCATGATTCTTATTGGTAGCGCAAGGCTGCCAGGAGCGTTCTGCACGCTCGCTGACTAGCGTATTTTTAAAATTATTTTCTTTGCTTTCAGGTCTGCTGGGACCCTTCGTTTTTACCTCCCCTTACTTGCACGGTAAATTGTGACCTTCACCGCCGCTTGGCGGGTCCGGTGCCTGGGGTGGGCCGCCATCTTGGAGTGGGTAGAGGCGCTAACATCTGCCAGCGCTTCAATGCGCATGCGCCAGTGAGGGAAGGCCTACTTAAGGCGAGTTCCTGGTTCCCCTGCCCCTGACAAGGTAGCGCATGGCTGCCAGCAGCGTTCTGCGCGCTCGCTGACTAGCGTATTTTTAAAATTATTTTCTTTGCTTTCAGGTCTGCTGGGACCCTTCGTCTTTACCTCCCCTTACTTGCACGGTAAAATGTGATCTTCACCGCCGCTTGGCGGGTCCGGTGCCTGGGGTTGGCCGCCATCTTGGAGTGGGGTAGAGGCGCTAACATCCACCAGTGCTTCACTGCGCATGCGCCAGCGAGGGAACGCCTACTTAATGCTCCTCCCCTAGCGTAGCGGGATCGCGTAGCGGGCGCGCCTTCGCGTGGCCGGAGTCGTGCCAGAGTCCTGCCCGTCTGCGCCCGTCTGCGCCCGTCCGCGCTAAGGCCGTGCGGGACACTGCGGGTAGGTGGACTGTGGCAGGCGAGACATCTTTACGCGAGCCGTGATGCTTACATACTCCAGAGAGAGTCTATGTTCCATCGGTCAGGCCATTCATCGGTGCAGGCTCCCTCCTGTTCACCCGCTCTGCGGCCCGTTCCGTTGCCGTTGCAACGGATGGGCGCTTGACCTCCCGGGGTCTATCCTCCGAAAGGGCTCGCTAGCTGCCCCCCGTACTAAGGGCTTGCCGCCCTTTTTGCGGGTATTAAACCTGAATGTTAGATCGGCATTGAAACATCATCAAGACATCTATGATCTAATCGAGGATGAAGCCCCCGACGTTTTTGCCATCACAGAAACCTGGCTTCAGGATGCGGATGCTGCTATTTCCAATCTAGCATGCCCCCCTGATTATTCTATGTTCACTCTAAACAGATCATCGAGAGGTGGTGGTATAGCCCTTATAGTCAGGTCCTGTTTTGCCTGCGTGTGGAGCGGCCTTAACATTGCCGGATGTGAAAGCGCCTCCTTCAAGATCTCAGTCAGCCCCCAGTTCACGTTCTCTGGGATGGTTGTCTATCGTCCGCCGGGTAGCGATGTGGTGTTCAGAAATTCATTCCCCGATGCTGTTAGCACACTAGGTATAGGTTGTGCTAACTATTCCATCCTGGGTGATCTGAACCTACATTTCGATACTCCTACCAACTCGACGGTACGCAGCATTTCTGCTGACTTAGAGGCCTTTCTGCTCTCCCAGTTGGTATCTCAGCCCACCCATTTAGGGGGACATATCCTGGACCGCTTCTTTACCAATCTGGCTGAGACTAAAGTTATATCCATCTCCCCGTTAGAGTGGACAGACCATTCTCTGGTGACCATCCAATGTCCTTTACCCGTGACCCTCTCCACCTCTTCGGTCAGACGGGTATCTAGGAGGCATTGGAACAAACTTAGGCTAGAAGACTTTCACCGCCTCCTCCATTTCTGCTCTTGGATTGCCAGGGCCCTGGACTCTCTGATTCCTATTGTATTGAGTTAAATCAGCACCAGAGAGTCGAGCCCCTGGTACGACAGCGTCTTACGTGCCTTGAAGGGAACCTGCAGACGGGCGGAAAGAGCATGGCGGAAGACTTATGAGGCTGATTTGAAAGCTGCATATGTTGCTTCCGTCAAGATCTACCACCGGGCAATCTGCCGAGCCCGTGCGGCATTTTATGCTGCTGAAATTCGCAACAGCTCAAACCCGTCAAAGACCATCTTCAAGGCCGTGAAAGATCTTCTGGAGAAGCGGACTCCCTCTGTGGCTGTGGGATCCACCTCCCACTGTGAGTCCCTTGCCTCTTACTTTCTGGGAAAGGTCCAGGCTATTTACCGGCCCTTCCCCAGCACAGGGATTGACCTGGGAGTCTCTAATGGGGCACTACGCCACCCTACCCTGCTTTCATTTCCCCCACTTCTTCCGGAGGGGTTCGACAAACTTGCTTTGCAGGTTAAATCTGGCTCTCCATCGGATCCAGTAAGACCTGCTCTTTTTAAAGATCAGGCCTTTATGGGACGTTCTGTTGTATGTTCCTTAGTCAACCTCTCACTGGATTCGGGTGTGGTTCCAACTAAATGGAAGTAGGCGGTGGTGTCCCCAATTATCAAGAAGCCCACCTTGGACCCCTCGAAGCCCGAAAGCTACCGCCCCATCTCACTGTTACCCTGACCGGCGAAGATAACGGAGGCTCATGTCAATCTGGCCCTGTCAGAACATCTTGTCCGGACCAATGCCCTTGACCCCACACAAAATGGCTTCCGTGCTGGACACAGCACGGAAACCGCCCTCCTCGTGATGGTAGAGCATCTACGAGCGGTGTTGGATGCTGGTCAGACGGCGGCGCTGATACTATTAGATCTCAGCGCCGCCTTTGACACAGTCTCTCATAGTATCCTTTTGCACCGGCTCGAGGAGATTGGTGTTGGGGGCCAGGCTTTGCAGTGGTTCCGCTCCTTTCTCGACAATCGTTCCTTCTGTGTGGCCATCCCTCCTTTCAAGTCCAATTTCCAGCCGCTGGCCATGGGGGTTCCGCAGGGATCCTCGCTGAGCCCCACGTTATTCAACCTGTATGTGAGACCGCTGGCTGAGGTCGCCAGGCAGTGGGGCCTGACTTTGATCTCATATGCCGACGACACACAGCCGGCGGTTACTCTCAGCGGAGATGCGGAACAAGATGCCCCCAGGTTTCAGAATGGACTGAAGGCGGTGGCCAGCTGGCTGACGGGGAACTGTCTCCAGCTTAATGCCACCAAGACAGAAGTTATGATTGTCGGAAAGAGAGTGGAATTATGGGGTGACCAATGGTGGCCGTCAGAGTTGGGACCAACTCCGACTCCGGTGTCGGAACTGAAAAACCTGGGAGTCTGGCTGGATGCTGGTCTTACTTTCGTTGGCCACACTGAGAAAACAGCTGCCTGCTGTTTTGGACTGTTGAGAGGCTTAAGACCTGTCCTCAAATACTTTGATGCCCCAACCAGGCAGCTGGTAATCCAGGCCACTGTCATCTCTCGCCTGGATTACGCCAGCTCTCTCCTGGTCGGGGCCAATCAGGCAGAAATCACCTGTTTACAACGGGTGCAAAATGCTGCGGCCAGAGCGATTGTTGGCCTGCCCAGATTTTGTTCCGTGTCAAGTGTCCTTCGCTCCTTGCACTGGCTTCCAGTGAGGAAGCGAATCCATTTCAAGGTCCTTTGTTTGACCTTTAAAATTTTGAAAGGTATAGGCCCCCAAATCATGTCCAGCTTTCTGTCCTTTTATGTACCCACGCGCACCCTTTGTTCTCAAGTCCAGGCTCTTGCTGTGGTCCCTAGATTCAGGCTCTGCCGTGCGGGAGGACGCTCTTTCAGCGTCAAAGCTGCAACCATTTGGAACTCTCTTCCGGTTGAAATCCGCCTGCTGGAGCGTCAGCTTCAAGCAGGCGTAAGTTTGCGTCGCAGCAGCCTCTGAGAAGTGAACCAGTGAAATCTTGTAGATTTTAATGAATCACTTATACGAGGCATATCCCAAAGGAATGCCCACCCTGCCTACATCAAAGCTGATACAGGTTCAATGTTGCGCAGCAACACTGTTAGAATGCAGAAGATATGGGGCAATCCCTAAAAAGTTCCACAAGCACATTTCCCATTTGGTTACATTTCTCTCTTCTCACCATTGACACATCCAGCCAGAGCACAGACAACTGCAGTAGCAGAGGTCACCGCATCTACTGGGAGGAACTGACAACGTACAGAGGAAGGCATGACAACCTCTCTAACTGGTAAGTCAAACTGGCCAGGAAATGGTTAAAATGCATACATTGTCAGGAGACGACAGAGGGACAAATAGTGCCCACCTATGAGACTCAACCAGAGATGCAAAAATTACTTCATTACAATAGAAGTTGTCAATATAACATGTCTTGGCTCATCATACCTTTGTAATTGTGGTACACAACATGTATCTCACCAACAGTCCCAGACCGGGGAATCAAATCATGTGATCCAGTGCCACAACTAGTCCAAAGGGTGTGCTGACTATATTGTAAAAGTGTCTGTAGACCTAATCTAGCAATCCGATTTGCACAGATATGGTGATGATGAACAAGCAGTGAGATACCAGTCTCAGTAGTATTGACAATGCATCCACTGTCCAACTTAGAATCTTACCAATAGACATTAAATTGCACAGTCCACACAGCTGGTCAGTACTGCTTACATGGGATGGATTATTTGTTGGGCATCAACAAAACACGATAGTCGACCTTACCTCTGAAATCGTAGGCACGTAATTGTGATATAGGTAGCATCAAGGTAGTGGGCCCATTCTAAGTTATATGTGGGATCTCTCATGACATCATGTATGACACACTTCTGCTACAGTGGTGCCCACAACTGCTTGTGCTCGTCCTTTGTGCCAGAAATTGAGTGAATAACATGTGGCAGCAGAAATGTAATGTTGCAAAACACACTTATCATTGTAGGTACAATGCGGTCCTCCCAGAATCAAAGACACACACTGACTTCTGCTTCAAGGTTGGACATGACATCTGGTCAGGGACCACACACTGCTGCTCCGGTGATGGGCCAAGGTAAGTCAACCTGGCTGAATGCTCATTAATTGGGCCTTTCACCTCCACCGTAAGTTGTATGTGTTGTACAACACTGTTGTCCTGCATCATAATATGCACACATGTGGCATTTGAACACATGGCAGATCAGACTCTGGTGGCAAATGAGAGGCTGACACAAAATGTATGCCAAGTGAGTGCAGAATGGACATACGATAGAACAATGTGTCATATGAACTGACCAAAACACAACAGGCTTGCAATCCAATGATAAGATAAATCACTAGCAAATTATAAATGGTCAAATCAAAATGAAATTGATATGGCTGAGGCACACACTGATGCCAGTTGTGTACCTCAGAGATGGGTGTAGGGGCTGCTAAGGTGACTCAACATGCACTTACACCTGCAAAATGAATTGGCTGAAGAGCAACACGATAATACAGTGCAGGCGGCAAGCCTTAAAGCTTCTCACATCATCTACAATGTGTGATCATAACCAAATGTTGTTTTCTGCTTGCCTCCCTTCTATCGTATTCACATGTATAGGTGAGTATTTGACATATGAGGTTTGGATGTCTGCTGCACAAGACACCATCCGTTTTCCGGTAAGTAGTCCTGTGATGTTGGAAATAGAGTATGGTAACAGAGGACACTCAAAGGATGGGCATTAGAAATCTGTGTTCTCACATTCAAAAATGAGCAGTGTGACCTCATGGGTAGGGAAGCACAAATGAGCAACATCATGTCCCTGGCGACTGCACATCTCTCACATGAACTTCTTTCTGACTTGTCAACAGACAACATTACACTCATGAAAAATGTCAGTCTCAATGGTAAAGGTGAAATCAGTGTGATGCGGATGAGTCTGGGTCATTTATTTCCTTCCTTGAAATATCAGTAACCTTCTTATACAAGTTTGTCAGTTGATGTGTCATCTTATTGATGTCAGTGCTGCATGGATGTAACAGCTGGCAAATGCTGCATGTGAGCAGGTGCCCACATGTAAAGTCCATACGGTAAACATGCTGCACATTGTCCTGGATTATCTGCAAATGGTTATTGAGAATGACATGTTGGCTCATAGCTATATTCTGTTGTACTAAAATATGGACACGTATGTCTCATCACAGGTGCTGGCAGGATGATACCACTGAAGCATACAACATCCCGGGGGATGCATGTCATCCTGGCTACAGCAGTGAAACTCTCGCGGACCTGTCCCTCAGGTAAATCTAGCCTGAGGTGTGTCACTAGCTTTGATTACTAGGCCATGACAGAGATCAAGATCCCCTTCTGCATGGAATCAACAGTTGTTGCTTACAAAGTTTTAATACAAATCTGGAGTGTTACATATGCCTGTCTGTCAATTGGTGATGCAGATCATTGAGAATGTTGCTCTACCCTCTACAGCCATGTCTACAACATCTATGAGGAGACAGGTTCAGGAGGATACACCAGGGGGGAACGCGAAGGGACAGCGAGTTGTGGCTGGAGCTAGTGAGTTTGATAGTATTATGCACATCTCTGTGTAACACCTCAGTGCTATGGTGTGAGCGGTCATTTGTGGTGGTACCCTAACCAGGTCTCATGATCCTCATCTGCTGATGCAAAGTACATTTAATACAACCCCGGCGTTGGACCACATGTAATACCAGGTCAATCATTAATACGGTTGCAACCTCTGTGTTTCAGATGATGCTGAGGGAGAGGATGACAGGACGACGACCAGTGGTGGCCGACGGGGAATCAGAGTGGAGAATTCCCTGATTCTCCAGGCAGTGATGTCGGCAGCAAGTGATGCTCAAGAGGAGGAGGAAGATCATGAGGACGTTGACTTTGAGGATGATGATGACCACACATCCATCCACTACGCAGTTGATGATTCTGATGTCACGGTATCACATCCTCCACCACCCACGTTCGTCAGCCTCCTCCCAAACAAACAATACCATGTCCTCAGCATAGATCACACCAGCCACCGCTCTCACACATCCAATCATAGACATCACTCTCTCACAGCCCTCACGTCCTGGGCCGACATGGTGGTTCCCCTACCCGCTCTTCCCTACGCAATGAATCCCTGCCATTCTCTCCACCATCTGTGGGAAGTACCAGCCCTGTTGTGCTGCAGGTATCCACTGGGCACCCTTCTCCTGCCCACAGTCTTTCACCTGCCACCACCCCTGGTGTTGGACCTGCAGACTGGGCCTGCACCTGGCGATGGTGGCCAGTGGGAGCAGGACTTCTTCCAACAGCAGACAGATGTGATTCAGGACATTTGTGCCATAGGGGCTACCCTGACAGACATGTCTGGGTCCCTGCAGGACATGGTCCAATTCCCGCAGGTGGTGGACAGGGTGAGCCAAGCTTTGGATAGGATGGATAGTACTTGGCAAGCCATTTCCAGGAATATGAGAGACCTGATATCCATCCAAAGGGAAGAGAATGAAAGACACCATGCCTTGGCCATGAAGATAATGGAGGGCATGGTGAGAGTGATCCAAAGTCTCCCTTCACGGCCAAAGCAGGGAGGGGAAGAATCATATCGGCCTGCAGGACAGCACATCCACGCACCTGTAACATCAACTGCACAGCACCACAGCCAAGGTACACAAACACACTGGCATCCTGAACAGGCAACCCCAAAACCCCCACCACCTGCACAACCACCACCAACCCCTGTACAGTCACTCCCACCACCCCCACCACATGCACAACCAGCCCTTGTCCAGGCACAGACACCAAATGTGCAGACACCCTCTCCACCTGCACCTGTAGATCACCTTGTACAACACCCACATACATGTAGCTGACATGCTCAACCTGACACCTCACAGATCACCAGTGACATTCACATGGTCAATTTGTCTTGGGGTCCTTTGGTGTATGGTGAAAATAAAGATCTACAAAAGTAATATCCTATTGTGTATCATGTCCTGTCTAATGATGTAGGCATGTGTGTGTGTGTGTGTGTATGAGACACAGTGACAAGTGTAATCCATCATTAAAACACACTATTATCTGCATAGCATATGACTCACAAAATATGTGTCCATATTTGGAAACAGACATTCAAACTGAAGTCAAACAAGTTAAACTAGGTAGAATTCCTCAAAGATATTTATGTAAGAGCTCCCCTCCTCCTCCTCTTCTTCATCGCTGGTGGAAAGAGGGTGTAGCCACCAGCGCACTGATGTCCTCCTGCTCCGGACCTGTCTCTGCAGTTCTTCTGTCTCACCAGCTGTGCCTGCAGAAATGTAAGCAAAATCCTGATGTGGTGGTTCTTTTATGCAGGGCGGGACACATACATAGATGAGCCAAGGTCAGATTTTGTTCTCCTCTGATCACACTCTACAGTTGTCAGCGGCCGATTTACAACTTCTGGTGCATCTCTGCTAATTAGCAGAGATGTGGCAGAAGAGTTGCGACGCATCTGAACACCCGTGCGCCACCCCTGGTGCGCCGCATTCACAATGCGTCACACCGTGGCGCTTGGGTGGGCAGATGCGTGACGCATCCCCGGTGGTAAAGCGGTGCTTTGCTGGAGTGGCGTCGCAAGTGCAACGCTGCTCCAGCAAGGCTCGGGGGTGCCCGATCTCTAACATGCTGCTTCAATCCTTACGCCTGCTTCAAGCAGGCACAGGATTTTGACGCAGCATGGCCCTAAAAGTGACTGAGTGAAATCTTGTAGATTTCACTCAGCCACTTTTATGAGGTGTTCCTGCACCAGAACGCCTTTACCCCCCAGTGCCAGAATGCCTACATGTGGTGCAGGACTGTACAACGTGATGCATCTCCCAGATGCATCAGGTTGTAATTACCCAGCAGCATGGTGCTTGGTTTGCTACGCCACTGCGTCACAAAAGTGACCCAACGTCGGTGTAAAAGAGGCGCAGGGGCCTTGTAAATCGGCCCCTCAGTGTTTATGAACTTACATTACATGTGTGTTCACTGTCATATACTGAATTGAGTTTAACATGAACATCTCATGTGTATTATTGGGGCTTACGCAACTGTATTGGCCAAACCTCAACCTTGGCATTCTAGATATCTGTGTGTCCTGTCACTGCTACTTGTGCCAGTTCCAAAACCAGTCCACCAAATGAGAACATGAAGAGTCCAGATTTAATAGATTTTGCCATTGATACGGAGTTGCAGCTATTTAACGTCTGGACAAGTGTCATCTGCTTTGTAGCATTGTATGGGACAAACCAAATGCCGAATGTGGGTCACATATCCACATAGGGTCTGGGCTACTCCTCTAGCTATATTGTGAGTCTAGCCTTTTGCCGTCCCCATACATCATCGGACAATCCAGTGCCACATATTGGCTTTGTTGACTTAAAAGGTAGTGCAGTACACCTGTGAACAGTGGTGGGTGGTTGTGACAGCTACCTGTACATGTAAAATGTCATACAGGCCACTGAGGGTGAGACGTCTGTCAGTAGACACACCTTGCAAATTTAGGAAGACTTAGGAGTGATGTAAGGTTCTCAAAGTCTGTCTTGACTCCATGGCACTTGATGATCTGTCTCAATTGGAACCCAAACTCTACAGGTGCAATGCAAATAACAGCATCCAATACCCTATGGCCTGCCATGCGCGCACTGGACAGTCTCTGTACCATTGCTCATCCAATGCACACATTAGTTATGATTTCCTTGGTTCAATGGTAGTGGTGCTGGCAGAGCAGAATTCAATATGAATGCACAAGTGTGGCTCATTTACCCAGTTGTCATGAGAAAACTACAACTCCCAAAATGCACTCTGCCCTGTACAGTCTATATGCCACAGTGTGCCTTTTTAATCTTGGTGAATGCTGCATGGACACAGGTTTAGTGGATTTAGGCCTGGAACACACAATGGTACATCACTGTTTCACTCACATCATACTCCTAGACACATATTGCATATGATGTACTTACTAGGTCCCTGCTGTTCATGCTCCTCCAGCTGAGCATGGATGGTCATCCAAGCTGCTCGCAGGACCCTCCTGTACAGTGGGGAGAGGCGAGGACGATGCACCTGGTGCTGGGAGGACAGGCCCACCAGCTCTGTGGCCTTATGGCGGGACCAGCGCTTTAGGTCCTCCCAGCGCTTACGGCACGCGCTAGCACTTCGGGTGTACACTCCCACTGTACTGCAGCCCTGGGCGATGTTGGCCCAAAGCCTGGCCTGGGCTGCAGTGCTCAGCTGGGACTCAGGGTCCCCATATAGCTGAGGAAATTTCTCCAGCACCCCTTCCACCAAGATGTCCAATTCCCAATTCCGGCACAAGTACGCCTCCTAAAAGTGGCTGAGTGAAATCTACAAAATTTCACTCAGTCACTTTAATGGCCATGCTGCGTCAAAACCCTGCGCCTGCTTGAAGCAGACGTAAGGATTGACGCAGCATGTTAGGCATAGGGTCACCGCACGCCTTGCTGGAGCTCTGTTGCACTTGCGACGCAAATCCAGCAGTGCTTCACCTTTATGGCAGCAGATGCGTCAAGCATCTGTCTATTCTTGCCCCATGGTGCACCGCATTGTAAATGCAGCGCATCCATGATGGCGCAAGGGGTGTCTGCCGTGACGCACAATAACTGGGGCATCCCTGCTGATATGCAGGGATGCACCAGTTATTGTAAATCTGCCCCATGGTGCCTGATTTTCCCATGACATCATTATTCACATTCTGGGCCCATCATTAGTGGGGGAGTCAAATCGGTTGTGGTCACAGGCCTGAATATGCAAGGTTTATGGCCTTTTGTGATTAGGTGACTCATCCTCATGAGGTCCAGGTATGTCTCTCAGGACATGTATTGTTTGTCATCAGCTTGAATAGTTGTTTTTAGGGATGTCCACTACACTGATCGTTGACATGGGCACATTACCTGAGGCACACTCCACCTTTTGACTACTGTCAGCGGTTGTGATTTACATGCAATCAGTGTGGCTTGCAAAGTCGTCACAGGGTGGGATTTATTGACACATTCGTGTCTATCCGAGTTTCATCATTGACAACAGACAGCAAACCACATTTTGTCCATGACTCTACAGGTTGCTCATGTGAAAAACGTGGCAACTAGCTGATTACAGACTTGCATGCCCTGCCGTCGGTCATGTGCAATAGCCCGGTTTCCCAGATTCAGAGCTAGCCGAGGTTCCAGAGGCATGTTTAAGCCATGCGATAAAGCAATGTTGTGCAAAACACAACAGGCTAATGTAATCTTGCACACAACTTCTTGGGAGTACAACAGCACACCCCCTGTACGGTCGAGACATCTGAATCGCGACTTCAACAGACCAAAAGTGCGCTCTCTTATGGCTCGAGTCCATATGTGTGCCCTATTGTACCTACGCTGAGGTACATTGTTTGCACGCTTGTAAGGGGTGAGGAGATGTGGGGAGAGTGCATACCCAACGTCGCCTGAGGGAAAAAAGGGCAGTTGTTAACATTTCCCTCTTTGACTTGCACAGAACATGATCTATACGTTCGTACATGCAGTGTATGTTGGGCCATGATTCTTATTGGTAGCGCAAGGCTGCCAGGAGCGTTCTGCACGCTCGCTGACTAGCGTATTTTTAAAATTATTTTCTTTGCTTTCAGGTCTGCTGGGACCCTTCGTTTTTACCTCCCCTTACTTGCACGGTAAATTGTGACCTTCACCGCCGCTTGGCGGGTCCGGTGCCTGGGGTGGGCCGCCATCTTGGAGTGGGTAGAGGCGCTAACATCTGCCAGCGCTTCAATGCGCATGCGCCAGTGAGGGAAGGCCTACTTAAGGCGAGTTCCTGGTTCCCCTGCCCCTGACAAGGTAGCGCACGGCTGCCAGCAGCGTTCTGCGCGCTCGCTGACTAGCGTATTTTTAAAATTATTTTCTTTGCTTTCAGGTCTGCTGGGACCCTTCGTCTTTACCTCCCCTTACTTGCACGGTAAATTGTGACCTTCACCGCCGCTTGGCGGGTCCGGTGCCTGGGGTGGGCCGCCATCTTGGAGTGGGGTAGAGGCGCTAACATCCACCAGTGCTTCACTGCGCATGCGCCAGCGAGGGAACGCCTACTTAATGCTCCTCCCCTAGCGTAGCGGGATCGCGTAGCGGGCGCGCCTTCGCGTGGCCGGAGTCGTGCCAGAGTCCTGCCCGTCTGCGCCCGTCTGCGCCCGTCCGCGCTAAGGCCGTGCGGGACACTGCGGGTAGGTGGACTGTGGCAGGCGAGACATCTTTACGCGAGCCGTGATGCTTACATACTCCAGAGAGAGTCTATGTTCCATCGGTCAGGCCATTCATCGGTGCAGGCTCCCTCCTGTTCACCCGCTCTGCGGCCCGTTCCGTTGCCGTTGCAACGGATGGGCGCTTGACCTCCCGGGGTCTATCCTCCGAAAGGGCTCGCTAGCTGCCCCCCGTACTAAGGGCTTGCCGCCCTTTTTGCGGGTATTAAACCTGAATGTTAGATCGGCATTGAAACATCATCAAGACATCTATGATCTAATCGAGGATGAAGCCCCCGACGTTTTTGCCATCACAGAAACCTGGCTTCAGGATGCGGATGCTGCTATTTCCAATCTAGCATGCCCCCCTGATTATTCTATGTTCACTCTAAACAGATCATCGAGAGGTGGTGGTATAGCCCTTATAGTCAGGTCCTGTTTTGCCTGCGTGTGGAGCGGCCTTAACATTGCCGGATGTGAAAGCGCCTCCTTCAAGATCTCAGTCAGCCCCCAGTTCACGTTCTCTGGGATGGTTGTCTATCGTCCGCCGGGTAGCGATGTGGTGTTCAGAAATTCATTCCCCGATGCTGTTAGCACACTAGGTATAGGTTGTGCTAACTATTCCATCCTGGGTGATCTGAACCTACATTTCGATACTCCTACCAACTCGACGGTACGCAGCATTTCTGCTGACTTAGAGGCCTTTCTGCTCTCCCAGTTGGTATCTCAGCCCACCCATTTAGGGGGACATATCCTGGACCGCTTCTTTACCAATCTGGCTGAGACTAAAGTTATATCCATCTCCCCGTTAGAGTGGACAGACCATTCTCTGGTGACCATCCAATGTCCTTTACCCGTGACCCTCTCCACCTCTTCGGTCAGACGGGTATCTAGGAGGCATTGGAACAAACTTAGGCTAGAAGACTTTCACCGCCTCCTCCATTTCTGCTCTTGGATTGCCAGGGCCCTGGACTCTCTGATTCCTATTGTATTGAGTTAAATCAGCACCAGAGAGTCGAGCCCCTGGTACGACAGCGTCTTACGTGCCTTGAAGGGAACCTGCAGACGGGCGGAAAGAGCATGGCGGAAGACTTATGAGGCTGATTTGAAAGCTGCATATGTTGCTTCCGTCAAGATCTACCACCGGGCAATCTGCCGAGCCCGTGCGGCATTTTATGCTGCTGAAATTCGCAACAGCTCAAACCCGTCAAAGACCATCTTCAAGGCCGTGAAAGATCTTCTGGAGAAGCGGACTCCCTCTGTGGCTGTGGGATCCACCTCCCACTGTGAGTCCCTTGCCTCTTACTTTCTGGGAAAGGTCCAGGCTATTTACCGGCCCTTCCCCAGCACAGGGATTGACCTGGGAGTCTCTAATGGGGCACTTCGCCACCCTACCCTGCTTTCATTTCCCCCACTTCTTCCGGAGGGGTTCGACAAACTTGCTTTGCAGGTTAAATCTGGCTCTCCATCGGATCCAGTAAGACCTGCTCTTTTTAAAGATCAGGCCTTTATGGGACGTTCTGTTGTATGTTCCTTAGTCAACCTCTCACTGGATTCGGGTGTGGTTCCAACTAAATGGAAGCAGGCGGTGGTGTCCCCAATTATCAAGAAGCCCACCTTGGACCCCTCGAAGCCCGAAAGCTACCGCCCCATCTCACTGTTACCCTGACCGGCGAAGATAACGGAGGCTCATGTCAATCTGGCCCTGTCAGAACATCTTGTCCGGACCAATGCCCTTGACCCCACACAAAATGGCTTCCGTGCTGGACACAGCACGGAAACCGCCCTCCTCGTGATGGTAGAGCATCTACGAGCGGTGTTGGATGCTGGTCAGACGGCGGCGCTGATACTATTAGATCTCAGCGCCGCCTTTGACACAGTCTCTCATAGTATCCTTTTGCACCGGCTCGAGGAGATTGGTGTTGGGGGCCAGGCTTTGCAGTGGTTCCGCTCCTTTCTCGACAATCGTTCCTTCTGTGTGGCCATCCCTCCTTTCAAGTCCAATTTCCAGCCGCTGGCCATGGGGGTTCCGCAGGGATCCTCGCTGGGCCCCACGTTATTCAACCTGTATGTGAGACCGCTGGCTGAGGTCGCCAGGCAGTGGGGCCTGACTTTGATCTCATATGCCGACGACACACAGCCGGCGGTTACTCTCAGCGGAGATGCGGAACAAGATGCCCCCAGGTTTCAGAATGGACTGAATGCGGTGGCCAGCTGGCTGACGGGGAACTGTCTCCAGCTTAATGCCACCAAGACAGAAGTTATGATTGTCGGAAAGAGAGTGGAATTATGGGGTGACCAATGGTGGCCGTCAGAGTTGGGACCAACTCCGACTCCGGTGTCGGAACTGAAAAACCTGGGAGTCTGGCTGGATGCTGGTCTTACTTTCGTTGGCCACACTGAGAAAACAGCTGCCTGCTGTTTTGGACTGTTGAGAGGCTTAAGACCTGTCCTCAAATACTTTGATGCCCCAACCAGGCAGCTGGTAATCCAGGCCACTGTCATCTCTCGCCTGGATTACGCCAGCTCTCTCCTGGTCGGGGCCAATCAGGCAGAAATCACCTGTTTACAACGGGTGCAAAATGCTGCGGCCAGAGCGATTGTTGGCCTGCCCAGATTTTGTTCCGTGTCAAGTGTCCTTCGCTCCTTGCACTGGCTTCCAGTGAGGAAGCGAATCCATTTCAAGGTCCTTTGTTTGACCTTTAAAATTTTGAAAGGTATAGGCCCCCAAATCATGTCCAGCTTTCTGTCCTTTTATGTACCCACGCGCACCCTTTGTTCTCAAGGCCAGGCTCTTGCTGTGGTCCCTAGATTCAGGCTCTGCCGTGCGGGAGGACGCTCTTTCAGCGTCAAAGCTGCAACCATTTGGAACTCTCTTCCGGTTGAAATCCGCCTGCTGGAGGACCTTATGCTTTTTCGTAAAGCTATTAAAACCTTCTTGTTTTAGTTAGTCTTCTTAAAGGCCTTCCGTTTTAGTTCCTGTTATGTTATGTCCTACCTTGTCACTTCGCCAGGACGCTCCTTAGCTGGAGCAGCTGTGCGCATAACAAATATCGATAACATAACATAACATAACATTATTGTACAATGGTTAATATTGTGGGCATTCAGACATTTCAATGACACATATCACTCATTGTTAGAGCTTGGTACGTACCCAGGAGCCACATGTTGCCAAATTCTCCAGCAGCCACACGCCGGGCAAGAGGTGACATGCGGAATATGAAGCTGTCATGGGTACTGCCTGGGTACACTGCATGCACATTGATGAACCTCCCACTGGCATCACAGACAGCTTGCACATTGATGGAATACCATCTGTGTCTGTTGCAAAAGATGTGTGCAATGTGGCAGGGTGGCTGAAGGGCCACATGGGTGCAATCAATTGCACCCAGCACACGTGGGAATTGTGCAAGGAGATAAAAATCTCTTGCTGCCCTTTGTCTCATGGCCAATGTATGTGGCATTTGTATGTGGTTGGGGGCTCTAGCAGTGATGCATCTCAGTACCTGATGGAGGCACCACGACTGGTTCACCTGGGAAATGCCCACATGGTACCTGGAGACCCTTTGGAAAGACCCAGTGGCAAAGAAGTGGAGAGCAGAAAGGATCTTGAGATATGCTGGTGTTGCATGTGAGCAGCAGGTCACAGAGTCAAGTTCCTGCTCCCACTCACATACCATATCCAAGATGACTTCAGGAGGGAAATGGTACCTGGCCCTTACACCTTGGCTGGTCATTCCAAATAGGTTGATCCTCTTTCTGAAGATCCTTTCTGCTCTCCTCCTCCTCCTCAAGTAGTTTGCCGCATGGCAAGGGACAGTGCTACAAACACATTCAGTGACATCCTGAAAGGGTTTGTTTGTGTCTGCTCTGCATTTATACATATTGCAGGAATTGGATTGGCTGCAGTGTGTCAGCTGATCCATGGTGGGGGATGGTAGCCACTTGGACAGGTGTTTACTCTTGGCTAACATGACCAACTGCCAAAATTTGTATCTTCTAGCCCGGAATCGTAAATTACGGCCCAGAATCGGGAATTCTGCCGCAGTGCCTTAAATTGGGGGCTAGGAATCGTAAATCCTGCTACAGAGCGGTAAATTCCGGCCCAGTGGCGGAAATTACGGCCCGGGTGCGGATGTAAAGTTAGTAGTCGTAAGTCTATTCTGTGAATACCGAAAGTAGTAAGTTCATTCTGTGAATCCCGAAAGTAGTAAGTTCATTCTGTGAATGCCAAAAGTAGTAAGTGCATTCTGTGAATACCAAAAAGTAGTACATTTAGGATTTTGTTTTAAGTTAATTCTGTGAATCGGGCCTGATGTAATTTACACCACACTCGTGTAAATTACATTCATTTTATCCTGTCTCTATAAACTGCAACCTCCAGCAGCTCCAGGCTTCAGCAACTGCCAGAGCACCACATTCTAAATTACCTTAGATAATTGCATCATCATAAAGAATGTTTCTTACAATGTTCTATTAGATTGGCAGCACATTGAGGTGCAAATTCATCCTTGGTGCAATATTAGCTTGAGTGTGGAAAACCTTTAGGGACACAAATTGTCCTCAGTACAAATTGAGAAAGAATGTTGTATCTCATAAAATGCCAAAATGGCATTTAGGGACGAAATCACATATATAAGTCCAACTTCAAAACAAGTGTGCAAACATGTAGAAACTAAAATCCAATTTAAGTGCAAATAACACCAGTGCAAAACCTTTCTTGGCGGGGACACTTTAAGTAAAAACACCTTATAAGAACAAAAATCAAAATTAGTTGCCCAAAATGTAGATGCTATATTACACAGTGCAGAGAAAAAATGTGGTAGTGAAATGTCACATTAGTTTTAAAATATGTGCCTCAATGTGACATCTTTGCAAATAGTCAAGATCACCCTTAGCACCACAGGAGTACAGAAACACTTTTAAGGCAGAGCTCATGTTGGAGCTCCAAAGGCTACATCCTTGACCTCTTCTTCTCAACCTCATCAACAATCCTGTGCAAATCACCCATTCTGCTGGAATGGACCGACCAATTTGCCTTTCCTATCTCTCTGCTTAACACCCTGCCAACAAACCTTGGTCAACCCAAAACGTGAAGACCAAACCTTTAGTTCTTTCAAGAACTTCTCCATCAACAACATGATGCCTTAACTCATCTCTCACCCTGCCAAATCTACATTCACCTTATAAATGACTTAAGAACTTTTTGGTAAAACTATGTGAACATGCACGCTCCAAATAAAACATGCACATACTGCCCAAAACCTTCAGCATCCTGGAACTCTAAAGACCTCCACGAAAATAAACACTCCTTTTAAATACAAGAAAGATAAAAGAAAGAACCAGAACTCCCAATTACTCTGAGCGCTGAATTATGCCAGGCAATATGAAGACAGCTCAGCACCTCAGCCAAAGCAAAGTACTTTATCACAGAAGCAGAATGCTCTTCAAGACAATCAAGCACTATATCAAATACCCTTCAGACAAGTGCAATGCCATCAACCCTTTTTTCAATGAAAAAGTACAGAAGATCGACAAAACCAAGGTAGCATCTCCTTTTCTACCCAATCCCAGCCGTAGCATTCTGTAATGGCCATCTTTCAATGCCCCATCTCTTGCAGATCTCGCCAACATACTCAACACCCTCAAAGCCACTTCCTATGTTGATATTGTCTTACCATCATTCTTCATCAAAGCTCCTTCTGGGAGAAATTCTCCCTCTTTGCAGGCATCTTTCCAGAAGCTCTCAAGACAGGCCAGATTCCCCCACTCCTACAGAAATGCACACTGGACCCTGATGACTTTGCCAACCATCTGTCCATCACTCACCATTTTTTATCAAAAAGTTAATTGAAAGGCAGTCTGCGGTCAACTCCACGATCACATCAGTGATCGCCATCTCCTGCAAGACTACAACTCAGGCTTCAGATCAAGCTGCAACATGGAGACTGCTACCTTACGCTTCATATATGATGCCTTCCGAACAACAGATGAAGATGACCTCTGCCTCCTTTTATTTCTGGACCTGTCAACGGCGTTCGACACAGTAGGCCATTTCAACCTCATCCACAACCTGGTGTCTGAAATGGGACTCAATGGCAATGTCCTTCACTGGCTTTCCTATTCGATCACTTCCGGTGTCTCGCAGGATTCCACACTGTCCCTTGACATCTTCAGTCTCTACATGGAGCCCCTTGAGACAGCAATCACAAAAAACATCATCAAAATTCACCAGTATGCAGATGAAACACAACTCAATTTGAAAGTTTTCTCCAATGCAGTCATCCAATGCATCCACCAATGCTGGCACACAAGCCAGCCCAAGATGTCTAAAGACCAAGAAGAGTTCCTGTTAATTACCAAGCACTAGTACAAACCTGGCTAACTTTCATGAATCTTGACCACTTCAAACTCCAACTTTTATCGAATGCTGAGCCACTCTAATTCACCCTGGACATCAACTTCACCCTCAACAAACACATTGACAAAAAATCAACCAGAATTTCTGTATAAGCCCTTGCACACTTGCATCTGAATTGTGGGACCGCCCTACTTGATCTCCTCCACTTTGGCCCTTCTAATAGGCATCCTCACTGCGCAGTATGTCTAATCAAGGACCTAAAGAAATGTAATTGTATCACCCCCATTCTAATGGGGCACCATTGCTTCCATTTGCCTGTGCACACGATCTTCACAAGTAGCTACAACATTTAAATTCATGACCAGAACCCCCTCTTATTTTGCAGAAATGTTTACCAGTTGGCAGTGGGCATGCCTGGAGCTAGGACACCATTAAACTGGGAACTAAGAAGTCTACAAAAGAAAAAACAGGGAGCATTCTCTTTCCATCTATGAACCCAGGAGCTGGAACAACATTTCTTGTAACCATCATGACTGCCCAACACAGCTCCAATTTAGAAAAGAGTTGAAGACACCTATTTAAAGACCACCACATCAGAATGCAGCTACCAGCATGCTTTTGATCCCTCTACCCACCAACCTCTCCTATGACATAATCCACCAACCTCTCCTATGACTTGTTGACTTTGGACTTGCCTTTCACCTTCTGCCTTTTGGCTATGTTTGTGCTATCCAAGCACCACATACATACATAAACATTTAGGAGCAAAACACATTTTGGTGCAGAATCATTTTTAGATTAAAAATACCTGTTTTGGAATCCTTAAAGACAGTGCTGCAATATTTTAGGACCGTATTTGCAAACAAAACAAGTGATAGACCGAATGTGGATCAATGTCACACATTCACCCCAGTCCAAAGATCTGGGCCCAAATCCATCGTTTTTTTGCACTCCACACCACCCTGGGTTAGACAATGGAGAAAATCAGCTCTGACCCTGTGCCCCATGGGAACAGTCCAGTCCGAACTACAAAAGCCACGTCCTTCCCAGAACGGAATCAAGCATCCAAGGACCGGACCGGTTTCGAGGTAACACCTCTCATCAGCCCGGCTAGCTTGACTCCAGTGGTGTGGAGTCCCTGGGACCCACGTCTGAGCATCCCCAGCGCACTTATGGCGGTATTTGCAAACAAAACAAGTGATGGACCGAATGTGGATCAATGTCACACATTCACCCCAGTACAAAGATCTGGGCCCAAATCCATCGTTTTTTTGCACTCCACACCACCCTGGGTTAGACAATGGCGATATGCAAATCAGCTCTGACCCTGTGCCCCATGGGAACAGTCCAGTCCGAACTACAAAAGCCATGTCCTTCCCAGAACGGAATCAAGCATCCGAGGACCGGACCGGTTTCGAGGTAACACCTCTCATCAGCCCGGCTAGCTTGACTCCAGTGGTGTGGAGTGCCTGGGACCCACATCTGAGCATCCCCAGCGCACTTATGGCGGTATTTGCAAACAAAACAAGTGATGGACCGAATGTGGATCAATGTCACACATTCACCCCAGTCCAAAGATCTGGGCCCAAATCCATCGTTTTTTTGCACTCCACACTACCCTGGGTTAGACAATGGCGATATGCAAATCAGCTCTGACCCTGTGCCCCATGGGAACAGTCCAGTCCGAACTACAAAAGCCATGTCCTTCCCAGAACGGAATCAAGCATCCGAGGACCGGACCGGTTTCGAGGTAACACCTCTCATCAGCCCGGCTAGCTTGACTCCAGTGGTGTGGAGTGCCTGGGACCCACATCTGAGCATCCCCAGCGCACTTATTTGCAAACAAAACAAGTGATGGACCGAATGTGGATCAATGTCACACATTCACCCCAGTCCAAAGATCTGGGCCCAAATCCATCGTTTTATTGCACTCCACACCACCCTGGGTTAGACAATGGCGATATGCAAATCAGCTCTGACCCTGTGCCCCATGGGAACAGTCCAGTCCGAACTACAAAAGCCATGTCCTTCCCAGAACGGAATCAAGCATCCGAGGACCGGACCGGTTTCGAGGTAACACCTCTCATCAGCCCGGCTAGCTTGACTCCAGTGGTGTGGAGTGCCTGCGACCCACGTCTGAGCATCCCCAGCGCACTTATGGCGGTATTTGCAAACAAAACAAGTGATGGACCGAATGTGGATCAATGTCACACATTCACCCCAGTCCAAAGATCTGGGCCCAAATCCATCGTTTTTTTGCACTCCACACCACCCTGGGTTAGACAATGGCGATATGCAAATCAGCTCTGACCCTGTGCCCCATAATAATAATAATAATAAGGGTCATGGGAACAGTCCAGTCCGAACTACAAAAGCCATGTCCTTCCCAGAACGGAATCAAGCATCCGAGGACCGGACCGGTTTCGAGGTAACACCTCTCATCAGCCCGGCTAGCTTGACTCCAGTGGTGTGGAGTGCCTGGGACCCACGTCTGAGCATCCCCAGCGCACTTATTTGCAAACAAAACAAGTGATGGACCGAATGTGGATCAATGTCACACATTCACCCCAGTCCAAAGATCTGGGCCCAAATCCATCGTTTTTTTGCACTCCACACCACCCTGGGTTAGACAATGGCGATATGCAAATCAGCTCTGACCCTGTGCCCCATGGGAACAGTCCAGTCCGAACTACAAAAGCCATGTCCTTCCCAGAACGGAATCAAGCATCCGAGGACCGGACCGGTTTCGAGGTAACACCTCTCATCAGCCCGGCTAGCTTGACTCCAGTGGTGTGGAGTGCCTGGGACCCACGTCTGAGCATCCCCAGCGCACTTATGGCGGTATTTGCAAACAAAACAAGTGATGGACCGAATGTGGATCAATGTCACACATTCACCCCAGTCCAAAGATCTGGGCCCAAATCCATCATTTTTTTGCACTCCACACCACCCTGGGTTAGACAATGGCGATATGCAAATCAGCTCTGACCCTGTGCCCCATGGGAACAGTCCAGTCCGAACTACAAAAGCCATGTCCTTCCCAGAACGGAATCAAGCATCCGAGGACCGGACCGGTTTCGAGGTAACACCTCTCATCAGCCCGGCTAGCTTGACTCCAGTGGTGTGGAGTGCCTGGGACCCACATCTGAGCATCCCCAGCGCACTTATGGCGGTATTTGCAAACAAAACAAGTGATGGACCGAATGTGGATCAATGTCACACATTCACCCCAGTCCAAAGATCTGGGCCCAAATCCATCGTTTTTTTGCACTCCACACCACCCTGGGTTAGACAATGGCGATATGCAAATCAGCTCTGACCCTGTGCCCCATGGGAACAGTCCAGTCCGAACTACAAAAGCCATGTCCTTCCCAGAACGGAATCAAGCATCCGAGGACCGGACCGGTTTTGAGGTAACACCTCTCATCAGCCCGGCTAGCTTGACTCCAGTGGTGTGGAGTGCCTGGGACCCACATCTGAGCATCCCCAGCGCACTTATTTGCAAACAAAACAAGTGATGGACCGAATGTGGATCAATGTCACACATTCACCCCAGTCCAAAGATCTGGGCCCAAATCCATCGTTTTATTGCACTCCACACCACCCTGGGTTAGACAATGGCGATATGCAAATCAGCTCTGACCCTGTGCCCCATGGGAACAGTCCAGTCCGAACTACAAAAGCCATGTCCTTCCCAGAACGGAATCAAGCATCCGAGGACCGGACCGGTTTCGAGGTAACACCTCTCATCAGCCCGGCTAGCTTGACTCCAGTGGTGTGGAGTGCCTGCGACCCACGTCTGAGCATCCCCAGCGCACTTATGGCGGTATTTGCAAACAAAACAAGTGATGGACCGAATGTGGATCAATGTCACACATTCACCCCAGTCCAAAGATCTGGGCCCAAATCCATCGTTTTTTTGCACTCCACACCACCCTGGGTTAGACAATGGCGATATGCAAATCAGCTCTGACCCTGTGCCCCATGGGAACAGTCCAGTCCGAACTACAAAAGCCATGTCCTTCCCAGAACGGAATCAAGCATCCGAGGACCGGACCGGTTTCGAGGTAACACCTCTCATCAGCCCGGCTAGCTTGACTCCAGTGGTGTGGAGTGCCTGGGACCCACGTCTGAGCATCCCCAGCGCACTTATTTGCAAACAAAACAAGTGATGGACCGAATGTGGATCAATGTCACACATTCACCCCAGTCCAAGGATCTGGGCCCAAATCCATCGTTTTTTTGCACTCCACACCACCCTGGGTTAGACAATGGCGATATGCAAATCAGCTCTGACCCTGTGCCCCATGGGAACAGTCCAGTCCGAACTACAAAAGCCATGTCCTTCCCAGAACGGAATCAAGCATCCGAGGACCGGACCGGTTTCGAGGTAACACCTCTCATCAGCCCGGCTAGTTTGACTCCAGTGGTGTGGAGTGCCTGGGACCCACGTCTGAGCATCCCCAGCGCACTTATGGCGGTATTTGCAAACAAAACAAGTGATGGACCGAATGTGGATCAATGTCACACATTCACCCCAGTCCAAAGATCTGGGCCCAAATCCATCATTTTTTTGCACTCCACACCACCCTGGGTTAGACAATGGCGATATGCAAATCAGCTCTGACCCTGTGCCCCATGGGAACAGTCCAGTCCGAACTACAAAAGCCATGTCCTTCCCAGAACGGAATCAAGCATCCGAGGACCGGACCGGTTTCGAGGTAACACCTCTCATCAGCCCGGCTAGCTTGACTCCAGTGGTGTGGAGTGCCTGGGACCCACGTCTGAGCATCCCCAGCGCACTTATGGCGGTATTTGCAAACAAAACAAGTGATGGACCGAATGTGGATCAATGTCACACATTCACCCCAGTCCAAAGATCTGGGCCCAAATCCATCGTTTTTTTGCACTCCACACCACCCTGGGTTAGACAATGGCGATATGCAAATCAGCTCTGACCCTGTGCCCCATGGGAGCAGTCCAGTCCGAACTACAAAAGCCATGTGCTTCCCAGAACGGAATCAAGCATCCGAGGACCGGACCGGTTTCGAGGTAACACCTCTCATCAGCCCGGCTAGCTTGACTCCAGTGGTGTGGAGTGCCTGGGACCCACGTCTGAGCATCCCCAGCGCACTTATGGCGGTATTTGCAAACAAGGAAGGACATGGCTTTTGTAGTTCGGACTGGACTGGACTGGACTGGACCCATGGGGCACAGGGTCAGAGCTGATTTGCATATCGCCATTGTCTAACCCAGGGTGGTGTGGATTTGGGCCCAGATCTTTGGACTGGGGTGAGTGTGTGACATTGATCCACATTCGGTCCATCACCTGTTGTTTTTGCATATTCCGCCCTAAGTGCGCTGGGGATGCCCAGAGGTGGGTCCCAGGCACTCCACAACACTGGAGTCAAGCTAGCCGGGCTGATGAGAGGTGTTACCTCGAAACCGGTCCGGTCCTCGGATGCTTGATTCCGTTCTGGGAAGGACATGGCTTTTGTAGTTCGGACTGGACTGTTCCCATGGGGCACAGGGTCAGAGCTGATTTGCATATCGCCATTGTCTAATTCAGGGTGGTGTGGGGTGCAAAAAAACGATGGATTTGGGCCCAGATCTTTGGACTGGGGTGAGGGTGTGACATTGATCCACATTCGGTCCATCACCTGTTGTTTTTGCATATTCCGCCCTAAGTGCGCTGGGGATGCTCAGACGTGGGTCTCAGGCACTCCACACCACTGGAGTCAAGCTAGCCGGGCTGATGAGAGGTGTTACCTCGAAACCGGTCCGGTCCTCGGATGCTTGATTCCGTTCTGGGAAGGACATGGCTTTTGTAGTTCGGACTGGACTGTTCCCATGGGGCACAGGGTCAGAGCTGATTTGCATATCGCCATTGTCTAACCCAGGGTGGTGTGGAGTGCCAAAAAACGATGGATTTGGGCCCAGATCTTTGGACTGGGGTGAGTGTGTGACATTGATCCACATTCGGTCCATCACCTGTTGTTTTTGCATACTCCGCCCTAAGTGCGCTGGGGATGCCCAGACGTGGGTCCCAGGCACTCCACACCACTGGAGTCAAGCTAGCCGGGCTGATGAGAGGTGTTACCTCGAAACCGGTCCGGTCCTCGGATGCTTGATTCCGTTCTGGGAAGGACATGGCTTTTGTAGTTCGGACTGGACTGTTCCCATGGGGCACAGGGTCAGAGCTGATTTGCATATCGCCATTGTCTAACCAAGGGTGGTGTGGAGTGCAAAAAAATGATGGATTTGGGCCCAGATCTTTGGACTGGGGTGAGTGTGTGACATTGAACCACATTCGGTCCATCACCTGTTGTTTTTGCATATTCCGCCCTAAGTGCGCTGGGGATGCCCAGACGTGGGTCCCAGGCACTCCACACCACTGGAGTCAAGCTAGCCGGGCTGATGAGAGGTGTTACCTCGAAACCGGTCCGGTCCTCGTGAGGTTCCGTGACAATTGTAAGTGGTGTTTTCGACTCGCCCGAATATGGTCGAGTCTGGTATCTACGAACCGCAAATGACGAGTTTAGTAAGTGTGCGCAGTTTCGCTGTGCTAACTTAAACCATTCGTTTGTTACGTGG
Source organism: Lissotriton vulgaris (assembly GCF_964263255.1). Lineage (NCBI taxonomy): Eukaryota > Metazoa > Chordata > Amphibia > Caudata > Salamandridae > Lissotriton > Lissotriton vulgaris. Next base: position 1,380,111,958 of record NC_141696.1, on the reverse strand, counting down.
GTTATTCATCTGTACCCACGGGTTCCATTTTAGATACGGCATCCATTTTGTTTCTTGCCCTCAAGTAGCCAGCGAACGGACGTTGTCCGTTTCGCGACCCTGGGATTCCCAAGACATCCGCGGAAGACACATGTTCTTTGAAAGTGTCTTTATGACGAGTGGGATGATACTGTAAGGCAGATGGCCCCGCTCGAGGCTCATCTTGCCGTGCCGGTCTATTGTCTCAGCCGTGCATCTCATTAGGCATGTCCCTTTGATGCCTGTAGCTCGTGTTTCCTGATACCTCCCCTTTTACACCCTTTTCGATCTCCCCACTGTTTCCATCTTCCTCTGCACCTGTCCTTGTTCCTTCTTCGATCTGTTTTACTGCCGATTGGAATGTACTAATGGTGGGAAGATGGGTTTTTACAGTTGGGAACCGCCAAATGTTTCCGCACTTATGCCCCGGACCTTGGATGTATCAAAGTGACCAAAGTGACCCCTCTCGGGGATAATTATGGGAACCGAGTTGTAAACCTTTGTGTATCATGCAACCCTATGGGAGAAATTTGTATAAAAGGAGCGATCCTCAGTAGCAATTTGAAGCAGTCTCCTCGAACTTACACTCGTTGTACTTCCTGTGACTTCTGTGTTCCCTGCAGTAAATAAACCTCGAATCTTTGACGCCGAAGGAAGTGTCCCGTGTCTCTGTCATTCGTACGCCGGAGCAGGTTACCCACGAAGGTTTCAGGTGTTGTCCCCTGGCACCGCTGGGTCTTAAATAACCCAGTCCTTCAGTTGGCGCCCAACGTAGGGCTGCATCAGTGGTACCGGTCCAAGCCCGACGATCGTGAGGAACTTCATGTGAAATCTCCGAGGGAAGGTGCACTCCGCTTCATCGATCCTGTTGTCGAAACAAGTGGCCCGAAGACTTTTCCAGCGAAGATTCCCGCCTCCTGACGGCTGCGACGGACTGCTGCCCTGACTGTAGACCTGTTTTGGCGCCTGGCGTAGACCTTGGTATAGCGAGACGATTGACGGGCCTTCCTGGTGACGCCATCGATCTTTGAGTTAAGTATTTGTGGGTCGCTCCCAGAGTTCTTGGTTGTGGTTGCTTAGTTGTTGCATGGTTCCATTGCATTTGTGGTTCTTGGTACTTTGTTGTGATATTTGACGACTGCAGCCGCCAAAGACCGAGGGTTGTTGCTCTTTGCAGGGTACTATAAAGAATTGTCGCAGCTTGTAGACGCTACGATAATGAATCTTGCCGATATTGATATGCTGTTTGGCAATGTCGTACCGCAACCGGTATGGGCTAAGATTCGTCAGGAAAATCATGCCAACGAATTAGGTGGTGATTGGGCTGCCATTATAGCGGCGGATGGGTTGCAAACTGGTGGTGCTAAACCCGAGCAGTTGACTGCTGCTCTCCCTCAGAGAATAATTACGCTAATGAAAACTCTTATGCCAGCTATGAGGGTGAACTGGGATAAATTGTCAGCTTGTAAACAGAAGAAGGACGAGAGTGTCTCTGATTTCTTTATGAGATTTGAGGAGGCATTCATCGATCATAGTGGTCAGGATATGGGCACTGAGGGTGGTCAACGGTTGTTCGTGGACAAATTTGTCTCTAACTTATTGCCCGATTTGAGCAATAAATTAAAAAATTCTGAGAGTGCGTGGGCCGTCTCTACATCTGCTCAAATATTGGCTACGGCACAGTATTATGAGAACAGAGAAAAAGAGGAGAACGACCGCGCTGATAAAAAGACGAAAGAACTTAAAACAAAAGTGTTGTTGCAGCATGCCTATCCTCCGCGTTCGAATCAGAATGCCCCTCAGCAAAATAGATCGCAGTCGCAATCGAATAGGTCACAACCTCGAAATGACTCCTCTTCCCAAAGATCTTCATTAGGGTACAATCAGTGTGCCTATTGTAGACAGGAGGGTCATTTAAAATTCAACTGTCCTGCTCTAAACGATCGTAATAGTGGTAACTCATCTAGAGGAGGTCGTGGTGGTTCTCAGCAGTCATCACGTGGTAGGGGTCGTGGTGTTCAAAATGATCGTTCAGATAACTCATCAAATTCCAATAATTGTTTTGACCAACGTGGATCATCGCAAGGACGATCTGCGCAGTACAATGTGGATGATTATTACGTTGATCAGGGAACTGACGACAGTAATTACTAGGACAGCCATAGACAAGGAGAGGGAGTGGTATCAGTTCCGGTTGATCAGAGAGGGCCTTACGTCGCAGTTGCTACATCAGGCGTCGTTGAGCCTTTTCTGTTGGACACTGGTGCAGCGAAAAGTTCCATAATGCATTCGAAACTCCCTGGCGCACCTTTGTCTGGCTTAACCAATGTTTCCATTGGATTCTCTGGCGCCCCCGTTAGCAATCCAGTTTCACGCCCTTTGCCCCTTACAATTGGGCCTCGTGAGCTTCAAGCTCCGTTAATTTTAACTACTGGTTGTGGTGAAAATCTTTTGGGCCTGGATTTGCTAAAACGTTTGTATGCAACTTTGTATTGTTCTCCTGCGGGTGTAAAGCTTACGTTAGGAGAGAGGGTTGTCTCTCCTATGTACTTGTCTCTCGATAAGCTTCCACCGGAATTGAGTTCTCTTCCTGCATCTTTGTGGGCAACAGGTCCCAATGATGTGGGCCTGCTTGACATCTCCCCTTATGTTGTTCAGCTGAAATCTAATGTACGGTTGCCACGTATTCCTCAGTATCGTATCTCCCTTGATGGTGAACGAGCATTGTTAGCGATCATTTATGATCTGATCGAGAAAGATGTTATTGAAGAAACGCGGGGAAATGTGTGCAACAGCCCTGTACTGCCTATTCTGAAACGTACTGATCCTTCAAAACCGCCTGTTTATCGTTTTGTTATTGATTTACGGGAGGTGAATAAAATTGTGATTCCTCAGTTCCCTGTTGTGCCTGACATCACGGCGCTACTGACTCTGATTCCAGCTTCTGCATCTTGGTTTTCGGTGATCGATTTGAAGAATGCTTTCTTTAGCATTCCGATTGCCGAAGAAAGCAGAGACCTTTTCGGTTTCTCCCTTGGTGGTCGCAGCTTCCGGTTTAAACGCGCTCCTCAGGGCTACTGTGAAAGTCCATCTATTTACAGTCAAGCCTTGAAGGGTCAACTGGATGCGTTTTCGTTGCCGGCTGGTGCGGCCTTAATCCAATATGTCGATGACTTATTGGTGGCTGCAGATACTCAGGACATTTGCAAAACTGCTACGGTGTCGTTACTGCAACATCTCTGTGACTTACATCACAAGGTGTCACCTTCTAAACTCCAATATTGTTGTCAAGAAGTAACCTATCTAGGTCACTTATTGTCAAAGGAGGGAAGACGGTTGACCCCAGAGAGAATTGCAGCAATTGCACGAATGACTGTGCCAACAACCCAAAGAGATGTGCGTGCCTTTCTAGGTATCACGTCGTATTGCAGGCAATGGATTCCAAATTTTTCATTGCTAGCGAAACCATTGGTGGCTCTTACGTGTAAGGATGTTTCAACTCCTTTACCATGGACGGACGAATGTCAGAAAAGTTTTTCTGAATTGCGTGACTCATTGTGTTCGGCTCCTGTGTTAGGTACCCCTGACTACAGTAAGCCGTTTACATTATATGTTCACAAGAGGGAAGGTTGTGCTTTGAGTGTCTTAACGCAACCTTTTGGTGGTAAGCAACGTCCATGTGCATATTTTTCCTCGACCTTGGACCCGGTAGCTAGAGCATTGCCGAGTTGCTTGAGAGCAACAGCGGCAGCCACGGTGTCCATCCGACAATCAGCAGGACTGGTCATGGATAATATGCTTACGGTGATGGTTCTGCATGCGGTCGATACTCTTTTGAATCGTACGAAAACTCAGCACTTGACGAGTGCGAGGTTGTCTGGGTACGAGTTGACGCTGTTGGCAAGTCATATTCAGATAAAACGTTGCAATGTTCTGAACCCGGCGACTTTGTTACCAATTAGCACAGAGTCAGATGAAATAGCAGCCCATGACTGCTATCTGAGGACTGAAGAGGAAACAAAAGGTCGAGTGGACCTTAAAAACACTCCTTTGGAAAATCCAGACGGAACTTTGTATGTGGATGGTTCATGTATTAAATTGCCGAATGGTGATGTGACTACTGCGTATGCTGTTGTGACTTTGAATACTGTCGTGGAAACTGCGAGATTGAATCAGAACTCTGCTCAGGCTGCAGAGCTGATCGCTCTAACTAGAGCGTGTGTGTTAGCGAAAGGGAAACGTGTGATTGTGTTTACCGACAGCCAATATGCATTTGGCGTCGCGCATAGCTTTGGACGGTTGTGGAGAGAGAGAGGTTTTATGACGTCGCATGGTACGAAGATTCAGCATGGACAGCTTGTGAATGATCTTTTGGATGCACTTACGTTGCCTAAACAGGTAGCGATTGTTAAATGTAGTGCACATCGTAAGGTGACGGATGATGTTGGTCGTGGTAATGCATTTGCGGATGAGATTGCTAAGGAGACTGCCCGGAACCTTAGCACTAGAATGTATGTGACGAGTTCGGTTAGGTGGCCTACAGAGACTAGTATGTGTGAGGACACTATCGAGAGTGTGAAAGCGATTCAAGATGAGGCCACCGAGACTGAAAAGACGAAGTGGAAAGAAAGTACGGGAAAGTTGGATGCGAATGGTTGTTGGGTTGATTTGTCGGAACATAAGAGATGGATGTTACCGGATGCGTATGTGCTAGCTGTTGTGACAATGGCGCATGGGTTAGCACATATTAGTGTGAAAGGTATTTGTAAGTTGCTGTCCCATGTGTGGAAGAATGATGGTATTACGAAATGTGCTGAACGGTTGGTTAAGAATTGTATGGTATGTATGTTGTACAATCCTGGTAAGGGAACCCCAACTCCTCCTGGCCACTTTGCTCCCCCTTCATGTCCTTTTGAGGTGATCCAATTAGACTTCATCCATATGGAGAGATGCAATAACCTGAAATACGTTTTAGTTGTGGTTTGCGCGTTCTCCCGATGGATCGAAGCCTACCCTCTTAAAGACAATACTGCCCTGTCGACTGCGAAAATCCTACTGAAGGAATACTTTCCTCGGTATGGAATGCCTCGGATTGTATGGTCTGATAACGGAAGTGAGTTTGTGGGGAGTGTGATGAAGAGTGTGTGCAAGGGCCTTGGAATTAATCAAAAATTCCATAGCGCCAATCATCCCCAGTCAGCTGGTTTGGTTGAAGGGTATAATGGCACCCTTAAACTGAAGATAGCGAAGATTCAGGCTACGACTGGTCTTTCGTGGCCTGACGCTCTACCCTTAGCTTTATTGTCAACTAGGGCAACCGTACACTCCCGAGTAGGGCTTAGTCCCTATGAAATAGTGTTCGGTCGTCCTGCGAATGTCTGGGGGGTCCCTAGACCAGGTGTGTTCTCCAGTCTTGAATATCCAATGTTGATTGACTATCTTCATGATCTGACTGCTAAACTGAGGTTAATTCACCAACAGGTTTACGAAGCATTGCCGACGCAGACGGAGGGTCCAGGCCACCAGCTCCAGCCCGGAGACTGGGTGGTAACCAGAAACTTTGCCCGTAAGAAGAATTTGGAACCCCGTTTCACTGGACCCTACCAGGTCCTCCTTGCCACGAGAACTGCCGTCCGTTTAGAGGGCCGAAAAAATTGGGTGCATGCCACCCATACGAAGAAAGTTCCTATCCCTTTACCGGCAGACTCGTGGGTGAGGAGGGGCATTGCTTCAGCTGAATCCGAAGGATTGCCGGCTTTTGTACCTTTTAGCGACGCACAACCTGTCGGAGAATCCTCAGTGCAGCAGAAAGACACTGTTGAACATTTGTCATCAAAAGACTCGAGACCAGAACATTCGACTGATCAACAGGACTCTGTTCCCTCATCGGATCCTTTGTTTGATGAACATACACGTCCTGGGAAAACTCGATATTTTTTGCGTTCTAGCACTAAGGACAAATAAAAAGATTTTGTTCTGTCCCTTGACAATTGCATTATCCCGTTTTCCACAATCAGTCTGAACACCCGTATCATTGTGATTATTTTTGTATATATTGAGTTTCGTTCCACATGTATTTTTGCTTCCACAGCTAAGAGACATTTTGCATATACATTGTAAATAAAGGCCGTAGGGCCGCGCGTGTACTTCCTTCTGGTTAGTAGGTCTTGACGCTAGGTTAAAGACCGTCGGTTCCTGGGAACTCCTAGGGATTGACTACTGCTACACAGAACGAAGTGCGTCAAGAAACGTTGCGGACGGTCATAGGGGATGGCGTTTTCAAAGCTGATGGACTTGGAAGAAGCTCAGGCGCAAAGATTCAAACTGCAACAACTTACTCGTACCAAATGTTTTATGTTTCAGATGTTCGTATTGCTTTTTACTGTTTCTGCACTATTGGCGGGTGGGGTGTATTACATGATGTCGTACTTCTTACCTTCTGCCATACCTACTCCTACTTCTGACCCTAAACTTACTTCCACTGCATCCCCTCATTCTTTCCAAATTCTACCTGAACACGAGCAGGCTAGACGTGCAGAATTCCGAAATAATTCCTTTATTCAGCTCCTTCATCAACACCAGTTAGTGGTTAATACTACTAATTGTTGGGTGTGTGGACTGATGCCACATACTACGGATAAGGGAATTCCATATCTGGTCTTACCGTATAGTTCCCAGGGTTCAGCTCGAGCATTCCAAACAATTTTTCGAAGCGCACTAGATTCTTATCCCAGTCGAGACCCACGTTCTCCCTACTTTGACCCTGGCTCGTATCATAAGCCTTTGTCCATAGCGATAGAAGATTTAGATAGAGATATCTATGAGCCGTCGCTCATCCCAGAGGAAGAGGTACAAGCCTATAGGGTCCTGAGTAAGGTCGAGTATAGTGCGCTCACGAGTGAAAAACAGCTTAAAGGCTCGCCTCCGATATGGGTCGTACCCCACATTGGTAATTTTTGTCTAATGGGTCGTGGCCGAAGATCGAAAGCCCGACTTGGAGAGAGTGCTTGCACCGAGAATTACATTCTGCCAATGGTCTCGTCCCCTGTGTTTCTGGCTGCCAAGGGTACATACTTTGTTTGCCATGATCGTGCGTATGCATGGTTGCCCTCCGACTTTGTGGGCTCATGTTTTATCGCAAATCTGTTGCCTCCGACGTTCACTGTAGACGCAGACTATCACAAAACTAGAGTTGTGAGAGGCGTAATTAGTGAAGAGGACACTGCCGGTCAAGAGGCAGGAGACTTTTTCAAGGGTTTCCTCCCGTTTTGGGGGCCTATGGTTAATAGTAGGAACCTGAGACAGTTGACTCGAGTGGTAGAATCGACAGCTAATATTACTGCCAGTGCCCTTGGTAATATCACCACAGAACTTCAGGCGGATAGACTTATGACGTTACAAAACCGTATGGTTTTAGACGTGATCTTAGCAGATCGAGGTGGGGTATGTAAGGTGATCCATTCGAGCTGCTGTATTTTCATTCCAGATAACGCTCCGACCGTCTATCAAGCCATCTCAAAGTTGCATAAGATCTCTGAGTCCATACACGTGGATGTAGGGGATTGGACGCTACTTGGGTGGTTTTGGGGCCTGATGTCGACTTGGGGTTGGAAGATTCTGATGATCATCGGAGTTGTTGTGGCGTTCCTGTTCACGTGTTGCCTTTGTGTGCAGTGTGGTCCTGCCTTATGTGGCCTTTGCGCTACAACGTGTATAAGACAGCCACCTGTTACCAAGGGGACTCGGTTGGACAGAGCTATGTTGCAGCAACATCTAGATGGTTTGATGAATATCGAGTATGATTCCGACTAGTGCTTGCCTACATGAGGGCAAAAGGAGCGTCTGAGGTTCCGTGACAATTGTAAGTGGTGTTTTCGACTCGCCCGAATATGGTCGAGTCTGGTATCTACGAACCGCAAATGACGAGTTTAGTAAGTGTGCGCAGTTTCGCTGTGCTAACTTAAACCGTTCGTTTGTTACGTGGGTTATTCATCTGTACCCACGGGTTCCATTTTAGATACGGCATCCATTTTGTTTCTTGCCCTCAAGTAGCCAGCGAACGGACGTTGTCCGTTTCGCGACCCTGGGATTCCCAAGACATCCGCGGAAGACACATGTTCTTTGAAAGTGTCTTTATGACGAGGGGGATGATACTGTAAGGCAGATGGCCCCGCTCGAGGCTCATCTTGCCGTGCCGGTCTATTGTCTCAGCCGTGCATCTCATTAGGCATGTCCCTTTGATGCCTGTAGCTCGTGTTTCCTGATACCTCCCCTTTTACACCCTTTTCGATCTCCCCACTGTTTCCATCTTCCTCTGCACCTGTCCTTGTTCCTTCTTCGATCTGTTTTACTGCCGATTGGAATGTACTAATGGTGGGAAGATGGGTTTTTACAGTTGGGAACCGCCAAATGTTTCCGCACTTATGCCCCGGACCTTGGATGTATCAAAGTGACCAAAGTGACCCCTCTCGGGGATAATTATGGGAACCGAGTTGTAAACCTTTGTGTATCATGCAACCCTATGGGAGAAATTTGTATAAAAGGAGCGATCCTCAGTAGTAATTTGAAGCAGTCTCCTCGAACTTACACTCGTTGTACTTCCTGTGACTTCTGTGTTCCCTGCAGTAAATAAACCTCGAATCTTTGACGCCGAAGGAAGTGTCCCGTGTCTCTGTCATTCGTACGCCGGAGCAGGTTACCCACGAAGGTTTCAGGTGTTGTCCCCTGGCACCGCTGGGTCTTAAATAACCCAGTCCTTCACTCGGATGCTTGATTCCGTTCTGGGAAGGACATGGCTTTTGTAGTTCGGACTGGACTGTTCCCATGGGGCACAGGGTCAGAGCTGATTTGCATATCGCCATTGTCTAACCCAGGGTGGTGTGGATTTAGGCCCAGATCTTTGGACTGGGGTGAGTGTGTGACATTGATCCACATTCGGTCCATCACCTGTTGTTTTTGCATATTCCGCCCTAAGTGCGCTGGGGATGCCCAGACGTGGGTCCCAGGCACTCCACACCACTGGAGTCAAGCTAGCCGGGCTGATGAGAGGTGTTACCTCGAAACCGGTCCGGTCCTCGGATGCTTGATTCCGTTCTGGGAAGGACATGGCTTTTGTAGTTCGGACTGAACTGTTCCCATGGGGCACAGGGTCAGAGCTGATTTGCATATCGCCATTGTCTAACCCAGGGTGGTGTGGAGTGCAAAAAAACGATGGATTTGGGCCCAGATCTTTGGACTGGGGTGAGTGTGTGACATTGATCCACATTCGGTCCATCACCTGTTGTTTTTGCAATATTTTAGGAGCGCAAACAAACCTCAACTGCAATCTATGGGATCTTTGCTTCACTGGGCATGCTCCGCAATGAAGTGCGGACAGGCATGGCTCGCAGAATTAGGTAGATGGGGTAACACACCTAATAGCCACTAGCTAGCGGTGAGAGTAAAATGCTCCTTTGTTCTGATCCAAAATGTGATCATCTTTTACTTCAAGCAAAGGTTGAACCAAGTGAACAATGGCTGATGAACAGCAGTGGCCTGTAAAGGTAAGAGGCGGTGGGGTCGGGCCAGGGCTCTGGGGGGGTTTCGACAGACGAGGACAGGGGAAATGTAATATTTATTTAATTTTTCTCATGATCGTCTCGTCTGTTTAATCCCCCCCCCCCCCCCCTCCCCCCCAACCCGGTCCTACTGCTCTTACCTGCACGGGCTGCTCCTGCTGATGGAGGTCAACCCAAATCCCCTCTTGGTGTATTTCTTTTATGGGAATGACTTGAGCTATTGAATACAAGGTTCCAAAAGCCAGATCTAACACTCCTGCAACTATCTTCAAAGTCATTTATGAGTGCACTTTTTCAACACTTTTTGTTAACTCTGCAGTGTTGGTATTGGTGGGATTCCTGGAGATGCCCTGATGCAAGAATGCCAACCAAACTGGAGTGTGATACACACAATGATTTTCATACATCATTTGGTTGATTCCAGGACGTCACAGTGTATCTCACTCCAATCTAATGAGAGCAGCATGGTTTGTAAAATAATATGACAAGATGCAATTGGCAATAGATATAATTTGTGTCAGTCTGGAGACGAACGTGTTTACTTTTCGTGTGAGGTCCAAAGTTCTGCTTAATTGGCCTTTCTGTTGCTTGGACACACATTTTGAAACATGCTGGCTAAAACAACTTCTCCCTAAAAAGAGTCTCCTAACTTTTAGTAAAGTATTAATTAGTAATTCATTTTCTGAAGTTTCATTTGTGATCCCTTGCATCTTCCAATTTTTTTTTATGTTTTGGCTTTTTTTGACATAGGTAAAGTATCTACTAACGCACTGTGAATATTAAGGCTAGAAAGAGTGGCTCAAAAATCATGAACAAATAAATATAAAAGGTATGCAGTATTAGCCCCTAATAGCAGTGATAATGCGAACACTGCCTCTGAGAGCCTTTGTGCAGAGCATTACCATAAGTAATTACCTCATTTCAAAGGCCCTGTGCCGCCATATCTACCAAACATCTTAAGTGAAAGGTAAGTGAGCTGTGACCTGTCTGCAAATCAGTGTCCTGACTTCTTTACTGCCAACCAAAATAAAAAAAATTAAAAAAAGCTTCAAAGCATTGATCTGCAGACCATTGCAGGGCCTTCTGAGATCAAAGTGAGATAGGGTGAGGTGAAGCTAGTGTGAGTAAGTTAAAAGAAGCATCGTCACTGAGGGCCATATGTATCAAGATACCAATTAGCGATTCTGTAATAGCGATTTTTAAGAAATCGCTATTTCAGAATTGCTAATTGGTATGTACCAAGAAAATTGCAATTTTTTAGCGATTCCTTAATTTCTAAACGCAAATTGAGAATAATTTCAAGGGTGCAGGGGTTTCCAAAGGACACCCTGTTGCACCCCTGAAATAAGTATGGGTGCACATGTAGTGTACATTCATGCCCTAAGGGCATGTATGTGCGTCACATGGCACTTAGAAAATGCAAAAATGGGCATTTTTCAAGAAATTCGCAAATTACTAACAACTTGAAGTTGGTGATAATTTGCGATTCCTTAGGGACAACTAGCACTTTTTTTGAGCTTCATACATTGCATTTAAGGAATCGCAAAATTTGTGATTCCTTAAATGCAATTGCAAAATAAGGAATCGCTAATTTTGCGATTCCTTTTTTTGCGCCGGATTTTCATTCATACATCCCATTTAGCAAATTCACATTCGCAAAGGCCTTTGCGAATGCGAATTTGCTTCATACATATGGCCCTGAATGTGCAGCGACATCATGCAAGGGCATCTCAAAAGCGTCTCAGAGGGCGGGTGGCAGACCTTTACCTCCATTAGCTAAAGGGACTAATCTAAGATGATGACCCGATTTTAGGAAGGAGTAATAGTGACCTCACGTGGGAACGGAGCCCTCCCCCCACTCCTATTTTCTTTTGTTTTGAGCCACGTCGCTGCAAGGATGACTCAGCAAATTAAGCGCTGGCTGTCGACACCTCCTGGTAAATACAGGTCACACCTTTAAATAACTGTAGGACCCAATCATCTTTTCATCCTTCTAAAGTGAGGAACTTTAAATGGAGTGGCGCGGTATTTACATTTCTTAGACATATCAAAACAGGCTAATGAATGCGATGGGGAAATGGCTCCACCGTATCAGCAATCAGCCACAAGAATTCCGAAAGCACAACAGTTAGGATATGTTATACTGAAGCAATACACATGTATATACTTTACTTTTATTCTGTTGGAGTCCTACGTGCATTCTGTGTATTCAGAACATACTTTACTTTCTATCATTTAGAGAAGTGGTTCTTAACCTTGTGACCCGGGTACACCTGGGGACCCTCGACTCCTATTTAGGGTGGGTGTGACAGCTGAGAAAAGTAAATGTTATTAACAGATTAATAAAGTGTATAGAAATAAAGAGGAAACATTTGAAATGTAAACATTTAAAACGCTCTGTAAATGTAGAAGAATTTAAAATTGGAGGCAAAAAATTAAGTTGGAGTCCTCAAAGTGAAACGAGGGAGCATTGTTAATGCATCAACCAGAATACAGTATGGACGACGGGAGGCATCAGTTGAATTTAGGAAAGCCCTAACCTTGCCCTTATAATACAAATTTTGATTTTTTTATATTTGTTTGTGAATTAAGTAAAATATTTCATCATTAGTGTATTTCATACTTGTTTGAATGCCTTCTCTGTATTTTTGTGTATTCCTTTGAGGTTCAAATCATACAAATTGCTTAATCTCGGATCCTTGGCTTCCAATAATGGCTCAGAGGGTCTCCTCAGATCCGCAAATGAATCAGTGAGGGGTCCCCGGATCCCAGTAATGATTAAGTGGGGGACAGCAGAAGACACAAATATAAGAACCAATGACCTAGAGAATGCGAATAAACTGATGGCACTTTGCTTCACTGCAAGATCACCCAGTAAGTAAGGCTTCATGCATTAGAGGGTGCAGAACTGATCACAGGTGTTTACCTGCACAAACAGTGCCTTATTTGTACAATCCATCAGATGAATGCTCCAATTTGCGCGTTTGCCACTGTTTATTAAGCAAGATATGTACAGTAATGGCTCTTAGTAATAATACTTTGAAAGTAAGGACAATGCACCAGGGGCCCGATTCACAGAATTAACTTAAGACTCAATCCTAAACTTACTACTATTTTGGTATTCACAGAATGCACTTACTACTTTTGGCATTCACAGAATGCACTTACTACTTTTGGTATTCACAGAATGAACTTACTACTTTTGGTATTCACAGAAGTTAGGATTTTGTCTTAAGTCTGTCTTAAGTCTGTCTTAAGTTTGTCTTAAGACAAACTTAAGACAAAATCCTAACTTCTGTGAATACCAAAAGTAGTAAGTTCATTCTGTGAATGCCAAAAGTAGTAAGTGCATTCTGTGAATACCAAAATGGTAGTAAATTTAGGATTGAGTCTTAAGTTCATTCTGTGAATCGGGCCCCAGGTGGCTACAAAGAATGTTGATCATCTTTTTGCAAGCTCTGTGATTTTTCTCAGCTGAAATTGTTCTCTAAAAACATTTTAAGGAGGCAAAGTCGGCTGTATAAATGTGTGGGATGAATTGGGCTGTCATGTGAACAGTTGTTTTTGTTCCCTTAAAATAAGTGAAAAATCTAAGAAAAAAATCACCACAAAATATCAATTCGAATGCTTTTGAAACTTTTGCACACTTTCATGGTGTATGTCAAAGCAAGGTATTGCAAATTTTCAAAATGCTACTGATTAAGTTTGTGGAAGGGGATTTTTAAATGCTCCAACTATCTCTCCAATAATGGCTGGTTAATGTCAGTGATGTCAGTTGACACTTCCCGAAAACCACTGGAATTTATTTCAGCTTTTTTCTGCTGAACGTATTAGGATTGATTCACAAAGTTTTTCTCTTACCAAAGTTGAATTCAAAATTTGCAAACATACGTGACAAGAATTTTCAATTCTATTAAGGACAAGGAGGCGAGGATTATGGTTTTCTAATTTCTTTATAATGAAATGCTCAGCAGCCAATTATGATAACAAACAACTACATTTCCCATGAACACTAGGGAATGACCATAGAATATACAGTATAAAAGGTCACAATGTTAGTCCTTCTTCCTCTTTCTTTGTTGAGGAAACAGTTCAAGTCCAATAAGGCAATCCAACGGAGACCAAAAGGAACAGAACGAAGCACGCCGCAGATGTCCAAAGGAACTGGAAGCAGGCAGCAGAAAACCACTGGGTCCCCGAACCAGGAAAGAGGGGAAACTTAGACGGATGGCACCGGCAAACTCTACTTTGGGTCAGAACCTGAAAAGAGACATAGAGCCGTAATACACAAATAGTGCAAGAGAATAAGAATGTAAACCAGGGGGGGGGGAAACAAGGTATGAGAGAGTTTTGCAACATCATCATTACAGATTACAGCAGATTACAATGCAAATCAAGTACAATGGGTGGGATAATCCTCGCCTCCTTGTCCTTAATAGAATTGAAAATTCTTGTCACGCATGTTTGCAAATTTTGAATTCTATGTCAGGACAGGAGGCTCCGATTATTCTTGTTCAAAGCTGATCCACCACCACAGAAGCAATATGATCAATTGGTTTATAATAAAACGTTTTGAAAACTGAATCAAAAGACCAATCTGCGGCCTTCTTAATGTCAAAAAGAGTGACACCCATGGAGAAAGCTTTAGAAGCCATCGCCCCACGTGCAGAATGTGCACCAAATACAGACACATCAATGTCAGCCTCTGACATGAGCCACCGCACCCAGCGCGCTAATGTAGCTGGAGTCACAGGGCGAAATGGTTTCTGTAAAGCAATTAACAATTGACCCTGCATATCTGAACGTAAAGAAGCAGTACTTACTTCGTAATCCTTGAGACACTGCACAACGCAAAGGTTGGGATGAGAGGGAAAAGAGGGATACTTAATCAAAGCAGTATTAGATTTAGTACGCCTGGAAAGACGAAATGTAACGCCTTCTGGCGTGAAACTGTGACCCGCAAGGTCCAAAGCACGGACATCCGACACACGTTTACAAGAAACAAGACACAACAACATGGTCAATTTAGCAGACAGCTGCTTGCGGGATAACAACGGATTAGAGGGCCAAGCCTCCAAGAACCGCAAAACGATGGAAACATCCCATAAAGAGACGTACTTAGGACAGGGCGGTTTCGAAAGACGTATACCCTTAAGCAATTTGGAAATAAAAGGGTGTTCACCAGCAGGTTTACCATCAATCTGGATATGTCCAGCCGAAATGGCGGAACGAAAATTGTTGACTGTCCTATAAGCGAGACCTGAAGAGGCTAGGGACGCCAGAAAATTAATGATCAAGGAGACATCTGCTGAAGCGGGATCAACTTCCTGTTGAACACACCAAGCACACCAACGCTTCCAAGCCCCTTTGTATCGTTTGTGAGTATTGGGAGACCAGGCCTCACTAATGAATCTGGAAGCGTCGCTATAAATGCCTGGGATCGTCCAGCGATCCCCGGGATCCGCCACGCCAGCAACTGGAGAGATCCGGACAGAATCAGGGGATGCGGATCTTCGAGAGGATCCAGCAAAAGATTCCACTTCTGGGGAAGAAGGAGAGGAGCTTCGCAACACATTTCCTGGAGAACCGGGAACCACGCTTGAGCCCTCCAGAGTGGAGTAATCAGAATCAGATCCTCTCAATACCGTTTGGCATAAGCCAGAACCCTGGGGATCATCATAAAAGGGGGGAACGCATAGCACAGAGTCGACGGCCAAGCCTGAAGAAAGGCGTCCGTGGCTAGGGCTAGCAGATCCGGTCTCCAACTGTAAAAGAGTGGAAGCTGTGTGTTGAGGTGAGAAGCAAACAGGTCTATGTGACATTGGCCCCAACGCCGAAGAAGGGAGCGGAATACGCGAGGGTGAAGTCTCCAGTCGCTGAAATCCCGAAGATGTCTTGAGTGCCAATCTGCAATCTGATTGTGGTGACCGGGAAGATACTCCGCAATAACAGTGATCTTGCGCTGTAGGCAAAAATGCCAAAAGTCCTTGGCTATCTCCGCAAGCACCTTGGACCGAGTCCCGCCCAGCTTGTTGACATAGCGGACTGCTGACACGTTGTCCATCCGGAGAAGTATGCAGCAGTTGGACTGATGGGGTGTAAAGCACTTGATCACAAAGGAACCCGCCAGGAGTTCCAGACAATTAATTTATGTGGAGAGATAATTCCTGAGGAGACCAACGACCCCCCATCGAGACAGGACCACACCGGGCTCCCCAATCCCAGAGACTGGCATTGGACTCTATCACTAGTTCCGGCGACGCACCGAAGAGAGCTCGACCATTCCAGGCCTCCATGTGGTCTAGCCACTATTGCATCTCCCACCTCACTTCCTCTGAAAGAGGAATCTGATCTGAGTACCTGAGGCCTTTCCGGAGATGTTGGATTTTCAGACGCTGCATTGCCCTGTAATGCAGAGGACCCGGAAAGATCGCCTGAATGGAAGACGCTAACAGACCTACTACATGTGCCAACGATCTCAATGACACAGTCTGTCTGGAAATAACAGATGTCAACTCCCTCTTGATGTAACGAATTTTCTGGCCGGGTAAGAGAAGCTGACAGGCAACCGAATCGATCTTGAAACCCAGAAAATCTATTGATTGCGTCGGTGTCAAAATCGATTTCTGAATGTTGACCAGAAAACCGAGAGATTGCAAAAGATCGATGGACCACTGCAGATGAGTCAGGAGCCTGAGAGGACAATCCGCCATAAGGAGAATGTCGTCCAAGTAAATAATCAGACGTACACCCCGAGCTCGAAGATGTTCCACAACCAGCCTCAGAAGCTTCGTGAAGCACCACGGTGCTGACGAGAGGCCGACGGGCAGAACCTGATACTCGTACCAAACACCTTCCACTGAAACTGGAGGAACCGACGGTGTGGCTTGAATATTGGGATCGACAGATAAGCGTCTATGAGATCCAGACGGACCATCCAATCTCCTTCGCGAAGGAGATCCCGGAAGAGATGGATGCCCTCCATCTTGAAGTGCCGATACACGACCCCTCCGTTGAAGTCTTTCAGGTTGAGAACCAGGCGAGATCCGCCCCCTTTTTTCTCGACCAGAAACACTGAGCTGACAAACCCCGTCGGATGACGGACAGTTGGAAGAATCGCCCCTTTTTTGAGAAGAACGTCTATTTCCTCGGAGAGGCAAGCTTGATCGTGAAGGGAAAAACTTAAAGGAGGGGGAGGACGGGTCTTATGCAGGGGGTGGTAGAACTCTATCTTGAACCCTTGAACGGTTTCCAGCACCCATGCATCGCTGGAGATCAAACGCCAGTTGTTGAGAAAAAACTGTACTCTGCCCCCCCAAAATCACATCGCAAGCATGAATCAGGCTCACCTGTAGAGTTGGAGTCTTGATAATGTCCCTGTTCTCCTCCGGAACGGCCCTTTCCATAGTTCCCTTTACCCTTGCGGGAGGGATAAAAGTTCGCTCTGGTGGAAAATCCTGAGTCTTGGCCTCCTCCACGTTGAGAGGTATTACCTCGGTGGGACTGTTGATGTGAACCTCGGCCGAACGAGCGTCCACGATGTCGTCCGGCCTTGGCAAAAACCCGACGCATAGCGCGGCGCAATGAAGCCTGCGCTTTGTCGATGCCACTGAAGGTGGAAACAAATTTGGTGAGCTCTTTCAAGAAAGGCTGGCCAAATAGAAGACCTTGTGCCTCCGGACCCGACTCAGAGGTCGATAGTTCCGCCAGTTTAGGGTTTAATTTTAAGAGAATAGACCGGCGCCTCTCTGAAGATCTAGCCCAATTGGCGTTTCCCAAAGGACCAAGCAAGTCAAGCAATTTGTCTTGGCATGACCGCCAAGACCTGTCAAGGCCCTTCTTAGGGTTCTTAGCATACTTTTTAAAGTAGGTGACCATCATGGGATCGACCTCCGGCGTGTCTGCTAAGTGATCCGCGAGATCAGGCCTCGGACATTCTGAGCGGAGTCTGGCTCGAACAGTGGTATCAAAAGGCTGACGTATGTGAGCCTGACCATAAGCTGCAACTGCAGGCGAAGGCAACCAAGAAGATGAATTAGGATGAAGGATATCCGCAGGCTCAAAGTTCAACACTGGGGGACGCTCAGGAGCGTCAACAAAATGTTCTTTGCAGGCACATTTCTTAGGTGGAGGAGAATCATGATCAGAAGAAGCCGAAGAACAAACATTATCAGATTCGTCGGTATCGTGAGGTGCGGAAGACTTGGAGGCTTCAGCTGCCAAAGACTTCGCCTATTTCTGGAAGTCTGACCTGTGGGGATTGACCGGAGACTTGGAGGACTTCTTTGCAGTTGGCAACCAACCTTGTTGTTGTGCATATTTATTCAAATGGCGTTTGAGGGGATTAATAGCACGCACTAGCGCCTTATTGACAGATTGCTGGACACCCTTGTCCAATTCTACCACTAAATTGTGTTCCAAAGAACCATCATCATCGTCCCCATAATAATAGTCATCATCATCACAATAATAGTCTTCCATCATACACAAAGTGTATTAAATAAGAGCCCACAAGATGACAGGAAGTAAATATGGAGTGCCAGAGACACTATGCAGGGGGAGTGTGATAACCTCACAGCAGGCTAACAGAGCAGGCACCAACCTGACTCAAAGCAAAGTAGAAAGTGGAGGGAGATAAGCCTGCAAACAACAAAACACACTCTAGGCAAAGCCTATGCAACAAAGTTACAACCGAAGCTCTCACTGAACTCCGGCATCAAACGGGGTTAATCTTCAAGCAGGCTGTGGGCGTCGACGTGTAAAACGACTTTCTTCTAACCAGCGCTGTGAAGAATGTCACAGAAGCCGGAAATATGCCAATGCGCATGCGCGACGCGGCTGCCCGCGAAGACACGGCTCGGTAGCGCTCGCGCTCCCTGCACGAGCCGATAACCCCTGCTCCCGCTCCACACACAGCAACAAGGCAGCACACAGGCGCCCAGTCCCAGGGAGGTGAACACAAGCTCCCGTGAAAACACGCCGCAAGAATGGGCCGAAAGTGAAAGGGAAAAACGGCAGTGGGCACAGCAGGCAACCGGAGCCGGAGCGCTCAAACGAAATGCAAACAGCGCGTTACAAGCACCAAAGTCAATGCTTACCAAGTAAGTGAAAGTACACAGTATATCAGCGCAAAAACAGTAAAGACATGCAAATACTGAAAAAAGCACTTAACTGGCTGCGGAGCAGCAAAGAAAGAGGAAGGACTAACATTGTGACCTTTTATACTGTATACTCTATGGTCATTCCCTAGTGTTCATGGGAAATGTAGTTTTTTGTTATCATAATTGGCTGCTGAGCATTTCTTTATAAAGAAATGAGAAAAGCATAATCGGAGCCTCCTGTCCTGACAAAGAATTCAGCTGCTCAAATACTGTCAGCATGATTGGAATTCAAAATGTTGGTGCAATATTATGTTGAGCAAATCTGCTCCAACAGGAGAATTGTGGACATTCCATTTTTTGGATACCTTGAATAGTTGGGTGAACACCTCAAAAGCTTCAAGTATGTGGCTATTCGCAGCAGTTATGCATGCATATTAAAATCCTGGATAACGTCAAATACAGGGGGAAAAGATGTATGAAAATGTATTTTTGTGTTTCAGAAGTAGTAACATTTAATGAATTACTCTTTCCAAATAGCAAAATAACATGCACTAGGCATATTCGCAAAAATTATTTCTTATATTTGCTGTTTTTAAATAAGGAATTTGAAGGAGCCGGAGGAACATGTTCTAGATTAGCTCTAGAACCTCGAGTCAATGGTACTTTTTCTCAACATGAATGCGTAGGGGGGGGGGGAGAGAAATTATTAACACTGTATTTCAATCTAATTACAGTTGTTCTGGGCTAATAAAAATCACAGACTACCGAATAAAGTTAGTCAATTTATTACAAAGCCAAAAACAACTGGATATACAAGCATCTCAAGACGAGGGTGTAGAAATACATTGGGACTATTGCAAAACCAAATTTACGAATAAAGTTAGGACGATGCAGCATACACAAGAATATTCGTTCAAGAATCAGGGTAAAGAAAATTAAGGAACAAGAATTTAAGCTCCCCTGCATCGAAGGTTCGTGAAACTAAAGCATTAATCTGTCCCTACCAGCCGCGGCCCGTGGAGGGAGTAATGGTGGGCCAGGAAGGCAGGGAGGGGGAGGGGCAGGGTGGAGGGTGCTAAAAACCGGCATATGGATAATTGCAGGTAAGTAAACAATTTAATTAAGAAAACGAATTTCGTAGTGCGCACTGCACCACATTTTGCGATGCAGGGCACCCTACAAAATTTGTTTTATTAATTAAATTGTTTACTTACCTGCAATTATTTGATTTGATTGTCTACAGAAGGTTTCACATGCTCTACGTTTTGGCCTATACACGTCATGTTCATGTTATTAGATTACAAGATCCTAACACTCAGGTTAACACAACAAAAGGTTACATGTGGATGCAGTCTACACATGTGATTATAGTGCACCCCTACAATGAAAATTGGATTTTGCGCTACATCAAATTCTAAATTGTGGCATCACAAATACCCAATCATCTTTACCAAATTGTGAACTTTGGAGTAACAGCAAGTTATGATTTCACGGATCCAGCAAGTGTTTTATAACCATTCTTTCATCGGCTGAGAGAGAAGCATTCCACAGCTTTAACATCTTAATATCATATCTTTCAAGGCTACAGAATGGTAAAACAGGAGCCATAGGTGGAGGTTTCCAGGAAGAGAAAAAGTACATTCAATGATAAAGAGCTTCATATTATTGTCAGTGGTTCTCATCCATGTGGCACCAGGGCGCTGTCCCACATCTTTGGTCTGCAACTAACTGCTTGAGATGTTACTGCTTTAACATGAAACACAATTGATCTCACGAATTGTTTCTTGCATGTAAAATCTGTAATATCACTTTGGCAACAGGAGAGGGCTTAAGGCATGGGCTGTATTGCGCATGTGTCAGGCAGCAGCAGTTACAGCTCAGCTTCACATTGTCGCAATACAGTTCTGATATGTTGCACTACCTTCAGGCAATGCAGCATGTCAGATAATACAGCTTCAGGGCTTTTCAAACACATGCCCTTTTGGCCAATCGGAAGTTGCAATAGAGAAAAAGAGTCTACCTTCAATCCTATCCCCGGTTCTGATTGGGTAGAAGCTTGAGGATATGGCACTGGTGTACTACTTGCTGGAGATTTGTGACGAGAGGCAAGAATGGTGGGCCACAGCATATGCAAGCCCATGTCAAAGGAGACTGTGATTGACCCAGGTAAGCTTTGTTTTCAGCAGTCTCACTTTGATGAGTGTATGTTTATTTGTGTACATGCTGGAAACCATGTGCGCATGTCTGTGTTTTTGTACGAATCCCTGGGACTTTGAGTGCATATGTGATTGTATGAGTGCAAGCGTGTGTGAATGTTATTTTAAAGATTGGCAAGGAGAGATTCTTGAGTGGCACTGGCTGAAGCTCTTTGTTGGCCTGTTACACTAAGTATTCTCCTGGGAATTAAAGCTATATTTGGGCTCTGCCACCATGCGACTGCTCCCAGGCTGCAATGCTGGTCATTGAGGGCAGCGTGGGAATGGGATGGCTTGGCGAGGAGTTTAGTTGGCAGCAGGACCTCCAAAGCGATGACTTGAAGGATTTGCATTGGTACTTGGGAGCCACTGTAGGCCCCTGCATATCAGTGTGCAACAAAGGACCTGAGATGGGTCTTGTTCGAGGGGAAGGTGAGCACCTGGGTAGCAAAATGTAATTTTACCTGGGGATATGAAAATGTTGAACCTAAACCAAATACACTATTGTCTGCCTAAGCCCATTCATACTGATTCTGTAGATAGCTCCAAACTGCACCATCCACTTCCACCCATCCTTGCAAAAAGGCCTGCACATGTACCCCTTTCCAGATGTTTTGTAAAAAATGCCAAACATGTTGGTGAAATCCCTTTGTCCATTAACTGGATGGTTTACTTGACTGTGATCTTGAGTGTGATATGGGGTAGGTCAGAGCACAACATATTCTGCAATTATTTTGTTGGCCTGTGGCCTTCAGGTAAATGCATATACTGAATATACTTTAAATGATGAATAAATGCTCTCTTTTACAATATGATAGCTCAGTTGGGATCACTGCAGATGTTTCGGTCATACCAGAGTGCCACATAATTTAATTCTCATTGGCACAGTAGGAATAGTAACGTGTATTTATAGGGTTACGAGGTCGGAACTGGTAATAGTAAGCACAGCGATATGTCATTATTTAAAATGTGTATGTTACACAGGATAAGATAGGGTTCCATAAAATGTACAAAAAGGAATGTGGCCTGATTAGACTTTGGAAGCCGCATACTCCGTGACAAACGATACAGGTATACTGTCTGCCTTATTACAAGATCCATAGGGTATACTGCACCTGTAAAAAGCTGAATGGGATCTATGTCAAATTTGTCATCAAACTCTAAAACAGGCCCATAGGCCCTGATTCACAAATGGGCTCCACAGTACAGGCAGAGGCCCCGCAGTCATAGCAGGGAGCTCGCACTTGTGGCAGTACCGCTGCAATGTGAAACTGCAATGTGGAGGTCCCACCAGGAATGCAGGCCCCCTGCTACGACTGCAAGTCCTACGCCAAGAGTTCGGACGCTGCGCTTTGTGAATCGGGCCCATAGTGTTTGAGGGAAAACAAGTGAATTAAAATTATATATTTTTAGTACTATGCAATTAGACTGTATCTAGTGAACCTTTTTTATAAGTGTTATTTAAAAGGATTTGTTCTTCATTTTCAGGTGGAGTTTAGCCATATTGATTTATTTTTTATAAACACTTCGATGGAGAGTGTGTTACTACAGTGCAGTTACTCTGTTTGGACTATATATACTTAGAAGCAATCTACACATTGTTTACTATGGATATGCCAACCAGATAATGAAGGAGCCCAGACTGAGCAGAGTATAGCATGACCACAGGCTGGCTCTGCAGCTAAGTAAGCACATGGGCCAGATGTACAAAGCCTTTTTCCGGTCGCAAATGGCCTGATTCGCAGAATAGTGCTAGTCGCAACCAGAAAAATGCTTTACTGAACTGAGATTTGATTTTGCGATTTGGTATTTGGAAGAGATGTGTTTAGGGCGTCCCCCCAAATACCTAATTGGTATAGTATGTGTTGCTGTTTTGCTACCGAATTCCAGTTGCAAAACAGTAATGCTTTATCACCAGTTTAAAACTGGCGGTAACCCATTTACAAAGGGAAAGGGATTCTCTGTTGAGAATGTAGATATTATTATTTTTTAGAAGCCTACCAGGCAATAGTCCCTCAGCTTCTGGCTTTGTTTAAAAAAGGAAACGTCGGGGCTTGGCCCAGATGGCGGCGTGGTAGGACACTGATCCGTGTCTCTCCGGCACCGTCGCATTTATAGCATTGAATTAGCACCTTGTCCCGGGGCCTGAGACCATGCACTGTGACCTGCCTGTTCGTGCTAGCAACTTGGCGCTTGCTGAGCGATCCCAAAGCTCGGGATCTGTGTTGAGCGGAGACGCGGCGGGTCTATGCCTAGCAGACCTAGCAGACGTGGAGATACCGGAGAGACCCCCAGTATCCTGTGTGGAGCGCCGCAGCGGGGAGCGTTACCTGGTGAAGCGAGAACGAGAAGCCTGGAGGTGCAGGTAAGTGAGCGGACGGCGGTGGCTGCAAAGAGGTAGCACCGGCAGGCTGCATGCGGAATACTGCGGGGACCTCCCTGAGGCTATACGGAAGTGTCCGCCATCTTGTGGTGCGGCGGAGCAGCAGTAATGGTGAGAAGACTTGCGAGTGGAAACCGGGCTGCAAGCATGTCCCTGGCAAGACACAGCCCTGAGCTGGAGCAATAAGCAGCGGGCTGGGTCCCCCCTTCCAGGCCCTGTCTCCAAGTGCTGGCGATTCTGAGGCTGGGGGTGAGCTCTCCTAGCGCCGCCATTTTGTATTGGCTCGGACATGTGGCGTTCCAGCTATCTGGCCGCTGATGGAGGGAAGTGGGGCGGGACTCTGATAGCCCTTCTCATCCCCCGTGCCATGCCCCAGTGGGTTTTCCTTTGTATGACGGACTTTAGTCATTGCTGGTTTGTGGGGGTGTGTTGCTGGGTGGGTTGGGGTGGGTTTTTTTGTGGAGGCCTCTGCACCGGTCAGTTTGTTTACATTGCTTATGTGCATACCAGTTGCCATCTCCCTCATCACACAGTTATAAGCTGCAGTCAGATTTCCCAGCCCGATTCCAGGGCCTCGCACTGTTACGATGGGGCAGGATCTTAAAGTAGTGAGCCTGAATGTTAAAGGCCTTAATCACCCCAGGAAAAGACTGTCCCTCTTGGCAGGCTTAGAGGGTGACATCTGTCTATTACAGGAGACTCATCTCCTTTCCAAAGATTCTATACGGCTGCGTGATAGACGCTTTCCCCAACAATTTTGGTCGGCATGTCCATCTAAGAGAAACGGGGTGGCCATCCTGCTGGGAGCCCGCTTCTCCGGAAAGGTGGTGGCGACAATAGCTGAAATAAAAGGCCGCCTTTTGGCCATCAGGGTCCTTTGGGGGGGAAACTCACATCACTATTGCTTCCTCATACGCTCCTAATACACAACAGGAACCCTTCCTGCTCTCTGCACTTGCTGACATTCTTTCTACACCTGACGCAGCCATTTTGGTGGGAGGGGACATGAACCTGGTCATGCTGAAATAGATAGGTCGGGTCAGTGCACAGGTAAGGCGGGAGAGCTTTCGGCTAAAGGGCAGGAATAGTTGAGAGACAGCGGGTTGCACAATGTCTGGCGGGAGCACAATCCTGGGGAGCGGGATTATACCTATTATTCAGCGACCGACAAGACATATGCAAGAAGCTTCCTTCAGAAGCGGTCGCTCCCCACGCTCCCTGGCCAGCTGGTATCATAGCGCTCTACCGCTATTGCTCCTATTGCTCACGCTTTTGCTCCCATTGCTTTTGTGCTCTGCTTTGATTGTTTAGTTTGCAGTGTTGCCTGATTGGTAGCGTGGCGCTGTTTTGCACAGCCCACATCGCGTGTATTGGAATCTGTACATATTAGTCATGGTAGCGCTTACTGCAAGTTCGCATTGCTCCTCATTCAATCTGAGCCTGATTGTGCCTGTGCCTCTGTCCACATCATAGCGCTATCCCTGCTTGTGCCCCAATCTCGTCCTGGTTGCTTTCGTTTTGCTGCCATTTTTGTTGTTGTGCCTCCCAGCCCGCCTCTCCACCCCGCTCCCGCCTCCCAGCTGACCCTCCCTCCCACAGAAAAGTTAAGGACTGACTCGTGGACTGCAGCGCTGTGACCGTCCTGACTCCTTCAGAAGCGGTCGCTCCCCACGCTCCCTGGCCAGCTGGTATCATAGCGCTTTACCGCTATTGCTCCTATTGCTCACGCTTTTGCTCCTATTGCTTTTGTGCTCTGCTTTGATTGTTTAGTTTGCAGTTTTGCCTGATTGGTAGCGTGGCGCTGTTTTGCACAGCCCACATCGCGTGTATTGGAATCTGTGCATATTAGTCCTCGTAGCGCTTACTGCAAGTTCGCATTGCTCCTCATTCAATCTGAGCCTGATTGTGCCTGTGCCTATGCCCACATCATAGCGCTATCCCTGCTTGTGCCCCAATCTCATCCTGGTTGCTTTCGTTTTGCTGCCATTTTTGTTGTTGTGCCTCCCAGCCCCCCTCTCCACCCCGCTCCCGCCTCCCAGCTGACCCTCCCTCCCACAGAAAAGTTAAGGACTGACTCATGGACTGCAGCGCTGTGACCGTCCTGACTCCTTCAGAAGCGGTCGCTCCCCACGCTCCCTGGCCAGCTGGTATCATAGCGCTTTACCGCTATTGCTCCTATTGCTCACGCTTTTGCTCCTATTGCTTTTGTGCTCTGCTTTGATTGTTTAGTTTGCAGTTTTGCCTGATTGGTAGCGTGGCGCTGTTTTGCACAGCCCACATCGCGTGTATTGGAATCTGTGCATATTAGTCCTCGTAGCGCTTACTGCAAGTTCGCATTGCTCCTCATTCAATCTGAGCCTGATTGTGCCTGTGCCTATGCCCACATCATAGCGCTATCCCTGCTTGTGCCCCAATCTCATCCTGGTTGCTTTCGTTTTGCTGCCATTTTTGTTGTTGTGCCTCCTAGCCCGCCTCTCCACTCCGCTCCCGCCTCCCAGCTGACCCTCCCTCGCTTCGCCCCCCTCCACTATCCACTTATGTCAGATGCACTTGCGCGCAGCGTTCACGCGCTGCGGACGCGCCCTATGCGCGCCGAAGGTGCGCCAAAGGTAAGCCCGTCTAAGCCCCTCCGTGCCTGGACCGCGCCCAGCGCCAGACCCACTGCCCCCCGTAAAACCCACTCCACCCGCATAACGTATGACGCCGCAACCCTCTCAGCACTTAACCCCGGCTGACTCTCAAACTGCTACCAAGCCGCCCCAGGACACACCCATGGACCCTTCACCTGCCACTCCTGCAAGTTCGACTGCATCAGGTCCCACACCAAATCCACAAACTCCAAACTGAGCTCCGACACTAACCACCTAAAGTGCATCCTGCTCAACACCTGCTCGGTCCACAGACACGCCACTGAACTTTGGAACCTACTCGACACCACATCGCCGGACGTTGCCTTTCTCACAGAAACCTGGATGAACGCCTCATTAGCGCCCGACATCGCCATAGCCATCCCAGACGGCTACAAGATCATCCGAAAGGACCGCATCAACCAAACAGGAGGAGGCATCGCCATCGTCCATAAGAACACCATCCGCATCACGACCAGTTCCGACGATAACCTCGCAGCCGCCGAACACCTTCACTTCCAGATCCACACCGACCCCAAGACCACACTCAGAGGCACCCTCATCTACAGACCACCAGGACCCCGCACACAATTCAGCGAAGACATCACTGACTTCATCAGCCCACATGCCCTCCCCTCCGAGGACTACATTCTACTGGGAGACCTCAACTTCCACCTGGAAAAGAACAACGACAGCAACACCACCACCCTTCTGGACAACCTCGCCAATCTCGGACTCAAACAACTTGTTGACACTCCCACCCACTATGCCGGGCACACGCTCGACCCAATCTTCACCTCCAGCAAGCACATCTCATTCAATCACACCACAGCTCTCCATTGGACCGACCACAGCTGCATTCACTTCAACTACAAAAAGACTATGACCCACAACCACCCACAACCAATTCCCCACAGAAACTGGAACAAAATTACCACCGACCAGCTCTTCACATCACTTCACCAAAACCCTCCTGCCAAATCATCGGACCCAAATCAAGCAGCCACCAACCTCACACAATGGATCACCCACACCGCTGACGAATTAGCACCCCTGAAAAACCATCAAATCAAGCAAGGTAGCAAAAAAGCCCCCTGGTTCAATGATGACCTTAAGAAATCCAAGAAGATCTGTCGCACCCTCGAGAAAGCCTGGCGAAAAAACCCAACCACTGACAACCTGGCCACCTTCAAGAACGCCACCCGCAAACACCACCAGCTGATCCGATCCACCAAGAAATCAGCATTCAAGGATCGACTCGACAACAACGCCCACAACAGCAAGGAACTATTCAAAATCGTCAAAGAGTTTACCAACCCCACCGCCGGCACCAACGACACCACTCCCTCCCAAGACCTCTGCGACTCTCTAGCCTTGTTCTTCCACAACAAAATCGCTGACATACATAACAGCTTTGGAGACCAGTCCACCCCACCCACCTCCGAACTTGAACCCCCCTCCAACAACCTTTGCGCCTGGAACCCAATCACCACTGAAGACACCACCCGCCTGATGAACTCCATCCACTCCGGATCGCTAACCGACCCTTGTTCCCACCACATTTTCAACAAAGCAGACTCCATTATCGCACCCCATCTCCGAGACATCATCAACTGCTCCCTCAACTCTGCTACCTTCCCGGAAAGCTGGAAACATGCCGAACTCAGCGCCCTCCTGAAGAAACCCACAGCAGACCCCACTGAACTTAAGAACTACTGCCCCATTTCGCTACTCCCATTCCCAGCCAAAATAATTGAGAAAGCCGTCAACAATCAGCTCGCCGCCTTCCTCGAATCCAACAAATCCCTCAACCCTTCACAATCCGGCTTCCGAGCCAAACACAGCACCGAGACCGCCCTCATCGCAGCAAAAGACGAGATTCGAACTCTACTGGATAACGGAGAAACAGCTGCCCTCATCCTACTTAACCTCTCTGCAGCCTTCGACACAGTCTGTCATAGCACCCTTATTCAACTCCTCAGTAACGTCGGAATACAAGGAAAAGCACTGGACTGGATCATCTCGTTCCTCGCCGGAAGAACCCAGAGAGTCCGCCTCCCCCTTTTAGATCAGAGGCCACAGAAGTCATCTGCGGCGTACCACAAGGATCATCACTCAGTCCCACCCTCTTCAACGTATACATGAGTCCCCTCGCATCCATCGCGCGCCAACACAACCTCAACATCATCTCCTACGCAGACAACACCTAGCTAATTCTCTCCCTCACCAAAGACCCAAACACCGCCAAAACCAACCTACACGAAGGGATGAAAGAAGTAGCCAAGTGGATGAAGAACAGCCGTTTAAAATTGAACTCGGAAAAAACGGAAGTCCTCATCTTAGGATCATCCCCCTCCGCCTGGGACGACTCATGGTGGCCACCGGCCCTGAGAACCGCACCCATACCAACGGACCACGCACGTAACCTGGGCTTCATCCTGGACTCCTCCCTCTCGATGACCAGACAAGTCAACGCCGTCTCATCATCATGCTTCAACATCCTACGTATGCTCAAAAAAATCTTCAGTTGGATCCCCACCGAAACAAGAAAGACGGTCACCCATGCACTGGTCACAAGCCGACTGGACTACGGAAACACCCTTTACGCCGGAACCACAGCCAAACTACAGAAAAAACTCCAACGCATCCAAAACGTCTCAGCCAGACTCATCCTAGACATCCCCCGCCAAGCTCACATTTCCGGTCACCTGAAAGACCTCCACTGGCTCCCCGTCAACAAGAGAATAACGTTATGTCTCCTCACCCATGCACACAAAGCCCTCTACGACCTAGGACCCGAATACCTCAACACATGCCTGTCCTTTTACACCCCCACCCCCCAACTACGATCGTCCAATCAAGCCCTTGCCGCAATTCCACGCATCCAAAAATCCCCATGGGAGGAAGATCCTTCTCCTACTTAGCGGCCAAAACCTGGAATTCTCTCCCCACCCACCTCCGCCTTACACAGAACCACCTCTCCTTCAGAAAACAACTAAAAACTTGGATATTCGATAACTAAAATACCCCCCCTCCCTCAAGCGCCTTGAGACCCTCTGGGTGAGTAGTGCGCTATACAAATTTTAAACTTGAACTTGAACTACTTGGCCTCAAGTGCTCTATTATCTCTCGTCAGTGATTGAGGCCCGCTCTCTCTCAGATCATACACCCCTCTCTGTCCGCATCCCAGTGCAGCGCCTGCGTAAATTCCCTCCGAGCTGGGGCTTGCACGAGTCCCAACTGCACTCAGAAGACACGACGAAGCGTATTAGGGCTACTATCACAGACTATTTAGCACATATTGACACTGACACTGCGGCCCTGTCCGCGGTTTTAGAGGCCCTGAAACTAGTCACACGGGGAGAATTTAGAGCTATTTCAGCAGCGCACAATACGCTTCGTAAGGAGCAGCGTGTGAAGCTGGGGAACGAGGTGCTCGAACTTGAAGCGATCCATAAGCGCACCGGTACCCCAAGAGTCTGGAAGCAATTAGAAAATAAGAGGCGCATGCTGAAACACCTAGACCTAGATAAGGCTGAGTATGCTCTTATCCACTTACTCCATAAATTCTTTTTAAGCAGCGACAAATGCAGCGAGATGCTAGCTCACCAACTCTGTGCCAAAACCTAAGCCTCGCGTATCTCGGTGATTCGTGACCACAAGGGGGTGGAACATGAGGCAAATGAAAATATAGTCAATACCTTTAGCCAGTTTCATGGTGCCCTATATACTGGCCAGGACATGTCCGTGAGTGAGTCCTGTGCTTATCTAGACACGTGTGATGTTACACCCATCACTAAGTTTGCGGCTGGGGGGCTTGAGGCAGAGATCAGAATAGAAGAGGTGACCTCTGCTATTTCTGGACTGAAGGTGGCAAAATCGCCTGGCCCGACGGCTTCCCTGCTTCTTTCTACAAGGCCGTTTGCGTGGAGCTGGCTCCCCTTTTAACTAGACTGTTCAACTCGTTCTTAGAGACTGGGAAGGTGACCCCCTCCATGTCTGAGGTGGCCATTACTGTTATTATGAAACCGGGCAAGGATGTGAAGGAGTGTGGTTCATACAGGCCCATCTCCCTCCTTAATATTGACGCAAAGATTTTCGAAGGAGTACTAGCAGCTCGCCTTAAAACACTCATGGCAGGAATAATCCCCACTCGACAGGGGGCAGACAACACCAAGCGGCTCTTTCACCTGATAGTGTGTGGAGATCGGATCGGAAGGCCCTTTTGCTAGCTATTGACGCTGAGAAGGCCTTCAATCGGGTAGATTGGGGCTATCTATTTGAGGTCCTGCGCCACTTTGGCTCTAGGGAAAACTTCCTTAAGTGGATTGGGTGTATCTACTGTGCCCCATCAGCCTTTGTGCGCGTGAATGGCAGTAGATCCTCACTCTTCCCGATCTCCAGTGGGACCCGGCAAGGATGTCCCCTGTTGCCATTACTGTTTGCGCTTTACATGTTTGGGGCGGATATACACAAAATAAGTTTATATGCCGATGATGTGATCTTATCCCTCATGCATCTGCATACCTCCCTGCCGGCGCTGATGGATGAGATTGCGACGTTTGGGGAGGTGTCGGGGTTTAAAGTGAACCTGCACAAATCCGTTATTTTGAATGTGGGCATACCCCCTGAGGAAGTGATTGCTTTGGAACAACAATTCCCATTCCGTTGGACGCAGGGTGATATACAATATCAGGGTTTTCAGCTGGCTCTGACTCTTGCCCGCACGGTGAAGCTTAACTATTCAACACTACTGGAGCAGATGGCCAAGGCACTAGACACCTGGTCAAAACTACGCCTTGCATGGTTTGGATGCATAGCGGCAGTGAAAGTGTCAATTCTCCCGCGCATTCTCTATGTTTTTCAAATGATACCTATGGCGCCACCGCCTCGAGCACTCGCAAAATTGCAAGCCCTCATTAACAAGTTTGTATGGGTAGTGAAGAGACCGCGCCTTTCTCAATGCCAGATGATACGCCGAAAATGCAGGGCGGGTGGACCTGCCCCTCATTGGTGGCTACTACCAAGCCGCATGCCTCAGATATATAGTTGAATGAATGAATGACTACACATTTGTATAGCGCATGGTTACCCGAAGGCATCCCAGCGCTTCAGTGGTCCATTCATCCCCGATGGTTTAGAGGAACAGAAATGTTTTCAACATCTTCCTGAACCTGAGGTGATTTTCCTCCAGACGAATAACATCAGTGAGGTTGTTCCAGAGTTTTGCCGCCTGTAAAGCAAAACGCCTACCGCCCATACGGATTCTCCTTATCCTTTGGATTGCCAGTAAGTTCTTATTACTGGATCTTAGAGTCCTACCGGTTTGATAGGGCGGAACAAAGGTTGAATGAGATCTGGTCCTGCCTTGGACAGGGCTTTATGAACAATAGACATGGCCTTGAATTCAATCCTTTGTTGTATTGGCAGCCAGTGGAGTTGTCGAAGCGCTGGTTTGGCTGAGGCTCTTCGTGGAATGCCCAATGAACATCCGGGCTGCACAGTTCTGGACAGTCTGTAGGACCCTAAGTGTCCCCTGTGGGGCTCCTAGGTAGACTGCGTTGGAGTAGTCCAGGCGTGTTAAAATCAGGGCCTGTACTAATATCCGCCTAGCCTCAAACGGAAGTAGCCCAATGATTTTCCTAAGTGATCTGATCAGGGCAAAGCAGGTAGCTGCTACCTTCCTAGCTTGCCCCAAAAAATTAAGAGCTGGGTCCAGCCAAACTCCCAGACTCTTAATTCGCTCTTTTGGAGGAGGGGGCTGGCCCAGAATATTCGGCCAC
The DNA here is from genome assembly GCF_964263255.1 of Lissotriton vulgaris. NCBI lineage: Eukaryota > Metazoa > Chordata > Amphibia > Caudata > Salamandridae > Lissotriton > Lissotriton vulgaris. The sequence continues at coordinate 1,380,080,294 of NC_141696.1, read as the reverse complement.
CATCCCTCCACAGAGGAGGGTGCATTGTGTCCCAGCATCATGGCCCCCGTTTTTGCTCCATTGAGTTTCAGGAAGGAATCATCCATCCACTCACGGACTCTGCTGAGACAGGAGGAGAGGTTGTCATAGGTCGACTCCTGCCCAGACAGAGTGATGATGAGCTGAGTATCATCAGCATAGGTCACCAGTTGCACCCCCAGGGTAACACCACCTCAGCCAGTGGTCTCATGTAGATGTTAAATAAGGTCGGGCTGAGGGATGAACCCTGGGGAATGCCACACTGTAGATGCATAGGGGGGGATGCAACATCATCCTCGAACACCGAAAGGTTCAATCGGAGAGGAAGGACTGTAGCCACCCCAGTGCGGTCCCAGTAATACCTATATTACTCAGCCTTTGAATCAGAATAGAATGATTAACAGTATCAAAGGCCGCACTGATGTCTAATAACGGTATGGCCGCACAGCTACCTCCATCTACGATCTTCCTTGTTTCCTCTACTACTGCAATGAGGGCGGTTTCAGTGCCCTGTTTGCACCTAAACCCAATCTGGGTAGGATGTAGTAAGTTGTTATTTTCAATAAAAGTAAGGAGATATGGCGGTTGTTGGCCCAATCACCAGGGTTAAGATTCGGTTTCTTCAGTAGCACCTTTACTCTTGCCTGTTTCCAAGAAGGTGGAACTAACCCCGCTACCAAGGAGGTATTAACCACCTCCTGAATCACCGGGGCTACCGTGTCTGAAACCATATTAAGGATAGTTGGTGGTGCAGCATCAACCGCTGAGCCTGATTTCAGGTTCCCCAAAAGCGATTGAACCCTCGAACAGTCGAGGGGGATGAATCCCTCGAGCAGGATCAGGTCTTGGGCTGGGGGAAGAAGTGGTCTTACGGGGGTCCCCTGAAATGACGAATAGATGTTTGCTACCTTTGAGGGAAAGAAGTTTGCTAACTCCCTGCAGCGAGTGTGGGTAAGAAGAGGATCAGTAGTGGGGGTAGGAGGGGGGACTAAGGACAAAGATTTTAAAAATGTCCCTAGAAGAGCTAGCGGCAGATGTAATTTTCTCTTGGTAGTAGTTGGACTGGGTAAGTTTGATGGCCTGTTTATAGTTACGTAATGCTATCCTATAGCTCTTTTTGCTAGCTTCAAAGTAATCTTTCCTCCACATCCTCTCCTTCTGCTTGCATAGCTGTTTAAGGGCTCTGAGCTCTGGAGTATACCAAGCTTTTTTATTCACCCCACTGCGAAGGGAGAGTTCCACTTTTGGGAGGGCCAGATCTAATGATACCTCCAACCAATGATTATAGCGAGCATTTGCTTCTAGGGGATCATTGCTAGCTTCATGCAGGGTTTCCCTAAGGTTCGAAATCCATTTATCTGTTGACAATTTGGACCAAACTCTGCTTAATTTTTTGGAAAGATTAGCCTGACCTAGCTGTTCCAGGGGGGTAAGGGAAAAGGACACAAGAGTGTGGTCAGACCAGGGGACTATCATAGAGTTTACAAACTTCAACGTGCTTAGATTAGTATAGCAGTGGTCAAGTGTGTGTCCTGCTTTATGTGTAGGACCTTTGATGATTTGTTTGAATTGGACCACCTCCAGCGCTGTCATCAGACTCTGACATGCCGGAGTGTCAGATTCATCTAAATGGTTATTAAAGTCTCCTAACATAGTAAAGTTGGGGACATTACTGGAGAGATTAATAGCACAGCTCGAAAGCTCTTCGCAAAACTGCCCAAGCGCCCCCGGAGGCCTATAAACCAAAAGCCCCGAGAACCTGCATGTTGGAGACAGAGTAACAGAGAACATCATACTCTCCGCCCCTGCGATGGCGACCTTCTCACCCCTACAACCTAAAGAGTTTTTGTACACTATGGCAATCCCTCCCCCCGCCCGTCTGTACGGTCTTGCCTCACAATTGCATAGTTCGAGGGCAAGGCACGGACAACATCGGGGTCAGAACTGTCGTTGGTCCAAGTTTCAGTTAGGAAGAGTACCTCCAGGTCTGGTTCCTCCAGAAGCAAGGAGATCTCAAGCGCGTGCTTATGTAACGATCGACAGTTAAGCAGTGCCAGTGAGAACGGGCGCGCATCAGGGACTGCCGTATCTGGGGTGAATTGATATTGACACCCCGTGCAAGGCCTATGGTCCTTTTGATGTGTGAATGAAATGAAATGAAAAATTACATTTCTATAGCGCATAACTACCCGGAGGCCTCGCAGCGCTTTAGACTGATTACTGTGTCGGACCTACGGGTAGTTAGTACGCTTTTGCAAACAGGTAGGTCTTTAAGGCCTTCCTGAAGGACTGTAAGTTACTGTCTTCTCTCAGGGTCACAGGCAGAGAGTTCCAGAGCCTTGTCGCTGTATGGCTGAAAGAGCGGCCGCCCCATCTGGCCCTCTTGACTCTGGACGAAGTTGCCAGATACAGTGTTCCAGAGCGAAGAGCTCTGGAAGGGGTGTAGAGTGACGCTAGAGGATGTAGAATGGCCGGGCCTGTTCGATGAAGAGATTTATGTAGAATGCACATGGCTTTAAACTGTGCTCGGGCAGCCACTGGGAGCCAGTGGAGATCTTTTAGCGCCTTCCTGGCGGACTGCCAGCGAGGGATGTTAAACAGCAATCGTGCGGCACAGTTTTGGGTGACCTGGAGCCTGTTGACCACTGCCGCAGGGGCTCCCAGATATAACACATTTCCATAGTCCAAGCGGGAGAGTACAAGGGCCTGCACCATGACCCTCCTCGCCTGGATTGGGAGCAAAGGGAGCACTTTGCGGAGCATTTTCATCAGCCCAACGCAGGTGGAGGCAGTTTTGCTGGCTTGAGCTGAGAAGTCCAGTGCTTTATCGAGCCAAATTCCCAAGCTGTTTATCAGGGGCTTAGGGGGAGGGGGGACACCGAGACATGAGGGCCAGATGGAAATTAAGTTGGTCAGAGGAGAGTTGCCCAATAACATGATCTCGGTTTTCTCCCCATTAAGCTTAAGGTGGGAAGAGTGCATCCACTTAGCAACAGCCTCTAGACAGGGGCCTAAGTTGTTAGAGGAGCCCTCCGCGTGGTCCAGGGAGACCACCAGCTGGGTGTCGTCAGCGTATGTAATAATACGCACACCGAACGGGTGGACTATCCCTTCTAGCGGCTGCATATAAATGTTAAAAAGGGTGGGGCTCAGGGAGGAACCCTGAGGCACACCACACCTAAGCGGATGCTTTGATGAAACCCCCTCACCCTCGAACACCCGAAAGGATCGCTCGTCCAGGAAGGAGGTCAGCCATGCAAGGGCCGCGCCCGACACACCCATGTTCTTCAGACGATGTAATAGTGTGGCATGGTTAACTGTGTCGAACGCGGCACTTAGATCGAGCAAAATAATGGCTGTTTTTCCTCCCTGGTCCATTATGGCTCTGGCTGCCTCCGTTACTGCCAGAAGTGCCGTCTCAGTACCATGCTGAGGACGGAACCCCGTCTGAGAAACACGCAGTAGGCTGTTAGACTCCAGATAGTCCACCAAGACCTTGTTGACATGTCTTTCCACCAATTTACTCATCCAAGGGAGTAAGGATATTGGACGAAAATTGGACAGGTCATTCTGATCCAGATTTGGTTTCTTTAACAGGGCCCTAACCATCGCACACTTCCATGGGGCTGGGACAGAGTTGGAGGAGATGGAGGTGTTAAGGACCTCTAAAATGTGCGGGCCAATAGTGTCCATCACTTTAACTAGGGCCTGTGGGGGGGCCGGGTCGTTCGGGGATCCAGAGGTAACTTTGTGGACCAATGTATACAAAGAAACAAGATCCAAGAGGGGAAGGGTGGCCAGTGAACAGGACAAAGGTAGGTCGAAATCTGACATAAAAGTCAGACCCAGGTCATTCCCCCCTGTTGGAAACAGGGAGTATATTGTTTGGATTTTTTGAGAGAAAAAAGTGGCAAGATTATCACAACGAGCCTGCGCACCATCCGCAGCTGGAAGCTCCGGGGGAGGAGAGATTAGAGATTTTACGATCTTAAACATTTCTCTAGGAGCATTCACTGCCTGAGTGATTTCAGTTCCATAGAACTCTGCTTGGGCGATTTTTATTTGATTTTTATAGTGCCTAATTGTGGTCCTGTACTCTGAACCCTTCATCTGAGAGCGATCTTTCCTCCAGGCTCTCTTCGCTTTGCGGCATCCTTGTTTCAAAGTTCTGAGAGAGGGAGAGTACCAAGGAGCCACTTTAGGTCTTTTTATAGCTTGCCGAGAGCTTTTCGGAAGAACTTGGTCAAGAGTCTCAGAGATCCAATTGTCAAAGTTGAGGGCTGCCATATTGGAGTTGCTCGTTTTTGGAGGTGGATTTTTAAAGAGGGCTTGTTCCCATTTAAGGGGCGATAAGGAGCTCCACTTCCTACCCCAATATTTCTCATGGGTTTGTGGTGTAGGGGGGGTGCCTATAGGCCAGGTAAGGGGGATTAAAAAATGGTCGGTCCAAGGTAGAGGAATCGGGGCTTTGGCCAGAAGAGTGTCAAGGTTGCTATAGACATGGTCCAAGAGGTGTGGATAACAGAGTACATTTTGAGCCCATTTCACCTCTTAATTTAACGAGTTGATCCCTGTTGTACGATATCGTGGGTATGTCTACTACGATAGGTGCAGGGGAACTGGCCCCTGGGCCCGTTCTGGCCCGGACGGTAGTTGAATGGACTAGGCCGTTATCAGAGAAACATTGTAACTTTATGGACCAGTCTGTGGAGGGCAAAAACATCTGGAGAGAACTGTGGCTACCTCGTCAACACCGGGCCTGGGGCTTGTACTCTTCGCCGGTTACGACACCCATGCTCAGGGTCTGGGATAGGGTGGCAGTACAGAGGGACTGGACCTCTTTTTCCTCGCCAATGACCCCCATTGTGGATAACCCAGATTTCACCTCGGGTCAGGACTCACCGATATTTCAGTACCGGCGAGAGCGTAGGGTCCCTTTTTGATTTAGAGGGGTTGATACCTTTCCGGCAGCTTAGGCAATGCCATGATTTGCCCGCCGCTGATGTATATTCCTACCACCAACTAACGCATTGGGTCACGAGACCCGCTAACTATGCGTGCATGTCGCGATTGCTTACGTCCTTTGAGAAGTGGCTGGTGCATAAGGAAGACGATCGGTGCCTCGTATCCGAACTATTCACCATGCTTTTGCGGGGGCAGAACGGGCGTCGCACAAAGGCGCAAGTTCGGTGGGAAACAGAGTTAGGCAGGCCACTCTCTTCTAAAGAATGGGACTGTATCCTATACCGAGCACATCACACCGCACATAGTGTAGCAGGGGCTGAATCCACCTTTAAGATCCTCTCCTATTGGTACTATACACCTGCATGAATAAATAGATGGGATAAAAGCAAGACAGACCTCTGCTGGCGGGGGTGCGGAATGGCTGGTACTCTCTTGTACCTACTTTGGCACTGCCCGAAATTACAAAGATTATGGGGTGAGATCTTAGATAACATAGATGCAGCGTTTGGCATCTCACTGCCAAGCGCTCCGGAGTATACTCTCCTTGGCCTCTCGCATCCTAAGACTTTCCAATTGACATCTCGCAGAGGTAAACAAATAGCACTAGCATTGTTGGCGGCCAGGCAAGTTATCCTAGCACAATGGGGCACAGTGGCAGTCCCAGAGTTCCTAGTCTGGTTACACCGTTTATAGAACCTCTTAGCCATGGAGCATCTATCGATGGGGGTGGAAGGGAAGGGGAGAGACTTTGTAACTTTGTGGGAGCCTTTTGTGAGTTTATTGTCACAAGATATGAGGGAAGTTACTTGCCCGAAGTTTCTGCAAGTCCTGCGTCTTCTACCAATGGAGCAGTCATCAGCAGACACTCATCCAGTGGTGTGAAGAGGGGACACATACCAAGCTTGATGCGGATGCTTGATAACGTTTAGGAAGTTTAACCGGTGCGGAGGATGGGGGTGGTGGGAGGTGTACTGGGGGGAAGAGTTTGTTTTCTTCTTGGTTCCTGATTGTTATATTTTCTCTTTTTTTGGTAACTCTTCTTGTTTTATTTGTCAGGAAATGCAAGACGCTTCTAGTGGCCTGTTAGCTACAGATCTACGCGGCCGGCCTCTGGGTTGTAGCTTGAACGCTGTGTAAGTCTACATAATGCTCGCTATGCTGGCCTCTGGGTGTAGGCAGAAAGCTAAGTTTCGCACATTTTTCTTCCTATCAATAAAAAGATTGATTCATAAAAAAGGAAACTTCAAGGTTTCATTTTGTATTTTAATCGCTTTCCTCTTTCCTTTAAGGAAAACGGGCTGCATTTAAAAAATATGCAAATATTCATGAGGTAGGTTGATTTGCAACCCACAAGGAATCCCTAAATGAAACTCATGAGTTTCAAACATTAGGAATACCAATTTCCTAATTGCAATTCTGAGAGAATCGCAATTTGGAATAGCAAGTTTATCTGAATCGCTATTTGGAAATTGCTATCCCTTATGTATAAAAGTTTTTGTTTCATACTTGCGATTCCTAATGGGCCACCCACCATTCAACCTACCTCATGAATATTACTGAGGTAGATCGCAGGTTGTAACCCATTGGGAATGTCTGCCATTACAGTGATGGTGGCCTGCTGATGTCCGGATGAAGTGGAATGCTTCTTCTGTTCTTGATTTATTGCTTAACACGAGGCACTCGGGCAGGCCACGTGGCCGAGGCTGCACGCTAAAGGACTAACATGGTTTAAAAATGAAGGTACAACATTAAATAAGAATGGTGTGCACATGGCAACCCCCTTTTTGTGAATACAATACTGACTGCCTAGCAGCCATGTTGCACCCGTGGATTACGCATACATTGGAAAGAAAGTGATGACATTGGAGAGAGCCACATGTGTTAAGACACGAACGGCTAATCATCTTAAACAACAGAGATTTCTACAATTGGTCTGACAACAACAGTAATGTATTAGTGCTGATTGAGCGCTTCTAAACGCATTATGTGTACTGAATGTTTTAAAACTTTACAGGGTGAATTTATTAAACATTTTTTAAACTAACGTAGAGGCAACAGCTAAGGGTGGGCGGGGTACACTAGATTGTAGCACTGAAAGGCAGGGAAGTTAAGGATTAAACAAGTGTTTTTTAGAGTGGTTGATGGGAATTGTAGGCCAGCAGGTGATTAAGGTAGATCGCTTACATGATTGGTGGGAACAGATGGGAGGAGTTAGCCGTGCATTTATAAGAGAGGGGTAACAGCACGAAAGTATTTGATATAGGCGTGTGAGAGAAGCAGAGACTCATGGAGGAGAAAACGAGGCAGTTTTATGAAGGTACATAGGACTTCTGTACAAGGAAGAGAGTTGGAGTTAAATTCCCAATTTAATGATGTATGAGGGGAGGGTTAGGATAAGCGGCATAAGGGAAGGTGAATATTGTTGTTGAAGGTGCGCGATGTGTTTTGCGCAAATAGCTTGCTTAGAGGGAAAACGTTAGTTTTGAGTAATAACATGAAATGGGTTGTTTAGTTTTGATATGTGAGTACCACATAATGATTTGTAATCACACTGATTTGTTGACACATACTAAAGTAAATATTTTACCATTTTAGTGAACCCCTGAGGAGGGCTACAGATAGCCTAAAATGCATTGGGTCTATGACATCCACTATCAAGGATGATTTTTGTATACAGCATGTTTCAGAAAAAGGCCTGCATGGACATATCTGAATCAGAAGAAGTTTTAGTATATAGATCCCGCCTCACATGTGGCAGGAATAAAAAGTGGTGAAAATTGGAAAAACTGTTTGGAATCAACGGAATAAAGATAATGGAATAACGATAAACTGTGGAATACATTGTGGAATTTATTCATGTAGTACGCTGGCGTCCGGATGAAGTGGAATGCTTCTTCTGCTCTTGTTGTATTGCTTAATACGAGGCACTCGGGCAGGCCACGTGGCCGAGGCTGCACGCTAAAGGACTAACATGGTTTAAAAATGAAGGTACAACACTAAATAAGAATGGTGTGCACATGGCAACCCCCTTTTTGTGGATGTCAGCAGACCACCATATCTGTTATCGTTTTTTAATAAATGTTTTTTTGTTGAAATGCAACCCTTTGTTTCTGAAAGCAAAAAGGAATGCGTTTCAACCATAGATGCCGATGTTGGTGTGGTGGCAGCCAATCAGATCTTGTCTTGTGAGCTGCCAGCCTTATGGATCCTCTGTGGAGTGAAATATACAACTTTTTTGAGGCTTAAAACCTCGAAGACTACTGAAAGGATTTACACCAAATCACACTTTCTGGATTAAGAACTAGTTTTTTGCCAAAATTTGGTGTAAATATGTTCAGCCATTTGGGCTATACCTGGGCCCAATTCACAGAACTAATCTGAGACAAAATCCTAAACTTACTACTTTTGGTATTCACAGAAGGCATTTAGTAGTAGTAAAGTTATGCAACCTATAGAAAAAACCAAGGGGCAAGATCTCTATGCCTGGGCCCTTATGTCTTCCCATATACTCTGCATCCCTCAGAATCCTCTCTGGTATTGTTGGGCAGTTAAAATTTATCACAATACAGTCGACGTTTTTTGTTTTGCAAGAATTTCCCAACCAGGAAACCCAACGCACCATGATAACATTGTGTCCAACTCCTAGTCCTTCCCTGGTATTCTGGTGTAGCCAATGGGTTACCTTATTTTTTAACTGGCTATAGTCTTCTTTCTTCCCTTCGGGGATAGGTGGTATATTTCACAGAACTATCACCAGAGGTGTTGATTCTGGGGGCAGGTCAATGACATGTGGATTAGCCTTATTTCTAAAATGGACGCTTGACTTACCCTTGCCCTCATCCTTTGTCATCAAGGGCGGAGCAGATCTTGCCCTCTTGTTATTATCATCTATGTTCTCAAGTTTACCAGTAGCCCTCTGCTTGTTAATACTCCCTTCCTTTAGGCCCTGGGTTCCAAAGGAGTTTCCTACTTCAACGATAATTGGGGCCAAACTTGATGGTGACAGCATAATTGAATGATGGTTACTCTGCTGGTTCTTACTATCACCCTTCAAAGGCTAGCAGAGAGATTTTCCAATAACAGAGTGTTCTCTATGGTTTCCCGTTGGATTTTACCCAGGTTCTGATTTATAAACTTCAGTCTTTCTATCAGGGGAAGCATGAGGGATTTTAGTAGCTGCTCCACTTGCACTATAAGCCCTACAGAATCACCAGAATCTTGTGTGGTGCAAGACAGGCCTTTTGGAGCATCATTTAAAGCTGTTTTGAGCTGCTCTCTTGATTGAACCAAGGGTACATTGACAGATGATGTGTCTTTTCTGGTGACTGTTTTTGCCGGTTTATTGAATATTTTGGCAATTTTGGATTTGCTACCTAATTGCCTGGCCCCACCCCTCTTCCTTTTTCCTAGTTGATTCTTGCAATTCTCAAGTACTTTCGGATTCTCCAAAACATTACCCTTCTTTGAGTTTATAACAATTGGAAGGATTGTGTCGGATGATACTGTGCTATCTAGAGAAATCAGAGAGGAGGAAGCCGTGTTGTGACCTCCCAGTCCTAAGATTGGGTTCCTCGAGCTGATCCCACTAGTTCTTATCGGGGTAGATTTTTCTGGCATAATGGCATTTTTAATATTACCCAGCGAGGATCGTTTGGAGCACAAAAGATCTAAAGATAGCCGTTTCTCAGTCAGCGCTATTTCGCGCTCCAATACCACCGCCGCTCGGGTAATAAAGTTATCAAGTGTACCTGTTATGCTACCGCCTATTGTGTTCTGTGTGGATTTTCTCCCATTGCCACAGAACAGGGCCATATTTGTTGTTAATATTAGTATTTGCTGGGTAGAAACTCTCTCAGTGCCTATACTCCACAATAAAATGTAGCATACAATTAAAAGGGTCCGAGTTACTTGATACAAGTCTTGCCAGGCATGTTAGGGGGGAGGCCCAGCCCAGCCTTCTCCGGCCTGTGACGGCCTAGGACGGCCCCGCCCTTGTCCCAGGCTTCTCCCGGCGCGCTCCCACGCCGCGGGGGAGGAAGAGCTGTTAAATCACGCCGGAGGCTGTGGGCGTGATGGTCCGGACCAGGTGTGCGGCAACAGAGAGGGTACTGGGACTTGCAGTCCACTAAGGATCGCGGTAGGTCAGTTCAACTGACAGCAAGGGAGGAGCGCCTCTTCCACTCAGGGCGCTGTGTATAGGTTTTTTCTCCCGCTAAATTTCACCAGTTCAAAAAGTGATTTGCAAAGGATCTTCGCCACAAACCACCTCCAGCGCTGCAGCACCCGCGATAGCGGTTGCGGCGAGGTGTTAACAAGGAGCCGGAGGCTGTGGGCGTGACGGGTCCGGACCAGGTGTGCGGCAACGGAGAGGGTCCTGGGACTTGCAGTCCCCTAAGGATTGCAGTAGGTCAGTTCAGCTGGTAGCAAGGGAGGAGCGCCTCTTCCACTCAGGGTGCTGTGTATAGGATTCTTCTCCCGCTAAATTACACCAGTTCAAAAAGTGATTTGCAAAGGATCCTCGCCACAAACCACCTCCAGCGCTGCATCACCCACAATAGCGGGTGCGGCGAGGTGTTAACAAGGCGCCGGAGGCTGTGGGCATGACAGGGGCCAGACCAGGTGTGCAGCAACAGAGAGGGTCCTGGGACTTGCAGTCCCCTAAGGATCGCGGGAGGTCAGTTCAGCTGGCAGCAACGGTGGAGCGCCTCTTCCACTCAAGGCGCTGTGTATAGGATTCTTCTCCCGCTAAATTTCACAAGTTCAAAAAGTGATGTGCAAAGGATCTTCGCCACAAACCCCCTCCAGCGCTGCAGCACCCACAATAGCAGGTGCGGCGAGGTGTTAACAAGGAGCCGGAGGCTGTGGGCGTGACGGGTCCGGACCAGGTGTGCGGCAACAGAGAGGGTCCTGGGACTTGCAGTCCCCTAAGGATTGCGGTAGGTCAGTTCAGCTGGAAGCAAGGGAGGAGCGCCTCTTCCACTCAGGGCGCTGTGTATAGGATTCTTCTCCTGCTAAATTTCACCAGTTCAAAAAGTGATTTGCAATGGATCCTCGCCACAAACCACCTCCAGCGCTGCGGCACCCGCGATAGCGGGTGCAGCGAGGTGTTAACAAGGCGCCGGAGGCTGTGGGCGTGACGGGTCCAGACCAGGTGTGCAGCAACAGAGAGGGTCCTGGGACTTGCAGTCCCCTAAGGATCGCGGTAGGTCAGTTCAGCTGGCAGCAAGGGAGGAGCGCCTCTTCCACTCAGGGCGCTGTGTATAGGATTCTTCTCCCGCTAAATTTCACCACTTCAAAAAGTAATTTTCAAAGGATCCTCACCACAAACCACCTCCAGTGCTGCGGCACCCCTTTTCACAAACTACAAATATTCCTAAAAAATCGCCTGTATGACTTAAACGCATTCTTTCAACTGTTTACAGCAGGTGCACCAGTGCTGTAATCAGGATCCATCACTGAGTAAGAAGAAGTAATGATAACACTACTTACCTGCTAAGTGAATTTCCTTCCATAGGGTAACATTGAGTGGTTTCACTTGGAAATTCTCCTAAGTGTGGAGTTTTGGAACTTTAAAATATTCACCTAAAATCAGCCAAACAACAAATTCTGATTTACTTCCCTGTTATCAGGAGAGACCTCAATGCTGCATCTTTGAGCCCAGTACTGATCCTGAAAAGCAATTCTAACCATACTTACCAGTAACTTACATTTCCTTCCATAGGCTAACATTGACTGGTTTCACTTGGAAATTCTTTTAAGTGTGGAGTTTTTGAACTTTATGAAATTCCTATAAAATCAGCAGAACTATGAACTCCGATTTACTCACCTGTTATCAGGAGTGACCTCAATGCTGCATGTTTTAGCCCAGTACTGATCCTGAAAAGTCATTCTAACCGTACTTACCAGTAACTTGTATTTTCTTCCATAGGAATCCATTGTCTGGTTTTCACCAGAAAAGTTTCTAGGTGTCTATTTTCACAAACTAAAAATATTCCTTAAAAATGGCCTGTATGACTTAAACGCATACTTTCAACTGCTTACAGGAGATGCACCCGTGCTGGATCCAGGAGCCACCACTGAGTAAGAAAAAGTAAAGTTAACACTACTTACCTGCTAAGTGAATTTCCTCCCATAGGATAACATTGGTGATTCTGTGTGAAAAAGTTTCTGTGTCAACTTTTAAAATACAATAATATTCCTTAAAAATCACTACTGTAACCAAAACGCTTTTACTCAACTGTTTACAGGAGAAGTCCCAGGACTGAATCTAGGATCCAGTTCTGTGGTTAGAAAAGTAATCCAAAAAGTAACTAATTGCATTTAACTAGAAATTCACATTGACCTCAATGTTGCATTGTGTCTGAAATTGTGTTGCGCATTACGACAACTGTAACTACTGTACGTAGAAGACTATTGCCTATTTGCAAAGTATTTAAACTAAAGTAATTCATTCTGAGAAAGTATATTTTGTAATGTAATGTATAATGTAATTATAATGTAATTTAAAAAATAAAATATCTAAAAATAAATTGTTTAAAAAAATGTAGAAAATCAGTATAAAAAAATTCAAAATAACAATTAATACAATAAAAAATTGTCCTTTACAAAACCTTTGAAATTCACTGAAAAAACAATAGGTTTCAGACATGTTATAGTTAGGAATTAGCATTTAAAAAACCTTTGAAATTCACTGAAAAAAACACATTTCACTTGTATAAAACCATTGAAATTCCCCCATTATAGTTAGTTGTACTAACTATAACTCTCGCGCCCGTAATCCACTGCTGATGATGTCACATATTACATCATTCATGACATGGTCAGTGACATCACTGATGACATCATTGATGACATCTCAAATGACATCATAAAGGTACCAGAAGGTCTTTAAGTGAGGCACTACTCATGTAATTAATGGATGGATTGATATCTACTCTGTTCAAGAGGACGGGATACTGCCTAAGAATACCCCATCTGTTTTTCAGGATCTTGCATAGCTAGTCTGCCTGGCTGCTAAATGTCGTAATAAACCTGATAAGTTGTTTAGTGGCTTCATCAGGGATTCTCTCAGAAGTCGTTTTGGCTAGGATTTCCTTTCCCGATTGCTTCTCCACTCGCATCTCTGTATGTTTCAGTCCCTTGTGGGAGTAGCCTCTATCTCTAAACCTTTCTCTCATATTTTGCTTGGTTTGTTCAAAAGCAATGGTAGTGCTGCAGTAACGTTTGGCCCTTAGAAACTCGCTATATGTGATATCCCATCTAAAGCTTGGTGAGTGGGAGCTGAAGCGTGCAAAATGGAGTTGCCATCAGTTTTCTTCCTAAACAGGTTTGTGCTAATCCTGCCATTATCCATTGTGAGTTTGATGTTGAGGAAATCAATTGATTCCTTTCTATAGTGTCCGGTGAATCTAAGGTTGACAAGGTTATCATTTAAGGTGTCCACAAACTTATTCAGGTCAGTTTCTGTCCCCTCCCAAACAAAGAAAATATCATCAATGCACCTTAGCCATTTGGTTACATTGAAGATCCAATGTTCTGTTTCATCGTTCCAGAGCACATGCTTCTCCCACCAACCCACCAAAAGGTTGGAAAAGCTAGGGGCGAAGCAGGTGCCCATGGAAGTCTCTTGTAGTTGCTTGAAATGCTCTTTTAAAAAAATGAACACAAGGTTGAAGATGTGGAGGGGACAGTGGTCCATCAGTGCTCCTGAGTGGATGGAGTTCATGATTTTGGTGGTGCTTTGAATAGTCTGCTGGTTCTAGGTGGTTAGCAGGTGGCCTCTGTGGAAGAGATAAGGTTAAGGACGTCAGCAGCTGTAGGTTGGGGCTCGAAGTTTTTGTAGATGTCAGAAATCTTGTCATGGAAGAAGTCCGCCAGGGTGTCGCAGAGTTCCTAGGAAGGGGTGATGATGTTTTCAGAGGCTGATGGTTTGGAGAACTCTCTGACAATGTTGAATAGCTCTTTACTGCGGTTGGCGCTGGCATCGATGCAGTAGGCGAGAGTGTTTTTTTCATCTTTTTCAGGAGTTGCTGCTATTGGTTGAATGAGGTTTTGTAGGATGCTCGGTCTGTGATGTCCTTGCTGAATGCCATCTTCTCTCAAGTCTCAGAATCTTGGTACTTGAAGCTTACAAAGTCTGTCTGATCATTTTATGCTGTTGTGATCAGAGGAACTACTAATTATTGTTATCAGGGCTTGAGGTAATGACTTTGCCCATTGCGTTGTAAATGTCTGAGGGTGGGCTGGTGCACACAAGAGTTCCCAGGGCATTGTCTGTTGCTGAAACATTATTGCCAATGTCAGCCTTTAGCAGTGCACAACGTTTCCACAATGTGACCTGCTTGCCTGCCTCAAGAAGTACTGATGATACAATTGTGTGCACCCCGACTGGCGTCCATTAATGATGGTGAACAGAAATAGAACATCGAGCCCGCCCCTGCTGCTGTGTGTTATTTTGAATACGCCTTTTAAACGAGAAGCCCAGTGAATACTCAGCTGTTTACACCATGCTCTTCCTCAAACACTGCACTGGATTTGGGTAACTGATTGAGTTAAGGGATAGCTAGAATTTCAATCTAGGGAATCAAATAGTGAATGATAAATATTTTTATATAGCATTTAGTATTTCATTTCTGCCATTTCCGAAGCTCTATAAATAGTAACTTACGATCAAGAAACAGAAATTATCTACTAATGAGTGGTAATAAAATACCCATTTGTAGAAGATTTTTAAAAGAGTTTAGTGCAAAGTAAATGGCATTAGAAATAATTTATTTTAGAAAATGCAGATGTTGAAGCACAATGTCAACGGTGGTAAAACTCCCTGACCAGAAAAGAATTTGACCTTTGCTTAATGTTGTCCAATGGCTCAGTGAGAAACTCTCGCTTCTGATATATAGTTATCCATGCAAGTCATAAGTTTGCACCTTTCCAGAGTCAACTATGGCCTCTAGTCAACTGTTCGTCTGAGGCCTGAAAACTCTTAACACTTGTTATTTCTACTCTCTCGTGCTTTACATGCTGAATAGAGGACAGCTTGCACGAGGTTGCAGTTTTCCAGTAAGCTGTGAAAAGTAAGAAAAAAGAAAATGTGATGTTCTTTCTACCAGCTTTGAAACAATGAGGGTATAGACTGAGTGGGAAGGAAGATATAAAAATGGAAAATATGGTGGCCTGCATGAGGGGATGGAGCAGCCGGCCTGGGCAAGAAAAATGACGGGGGAAATGGAGAAGAGGGTGAGAGATGTGGAGGGAGAGAACAAGGAAGCAGTAGAACTAATTAGAGGGGAGAGGCAGAGGACAGAGAGGAGAGATGGCTAGAGGAATGCTAAAGAAGGGCATAGGGCACCCAGAATTAGTGGGATGACCTTGCATCCTAAACCCTTACAACTAAACCTGTACGCACACCTCAGTGCCAGCCACTGAGTACTAGAGCTGTGGGAGGGGCGCTGTGCAAGACAAGGCACTATTTTACTCCGTGCTAAAATAGTTTTCCTAGGGGGAGGTACCCGCAACCACCCTTCTAACAGTCACGCATGCCCGCTGTATGCAGTCAATTCAGAATTTGGTTTTACACACCACTGCTTTCAATGTGCCGTAGCCACCACTGCAATACACCGTCCGTATCTCAGTATTTAGATCATTCCATGGACTTATTTTAATATTGTACTAGATAATTATTTGAACAAGACTTGCTTCCCTATTTCTGTTCCCTTCTGGATGCCAATAAATCTAAAGTTATGGCACCTTCTACAGAATTCCAAATCTTCCTGTTTAAACTGTGCTTAAGATTAAACTGCTCACGAAGCTGATTACTTGTTATTGTTTCACATATAGAGTATCTTGCTGTTCCAAAAGTTAAGCCTATGAAATCCTTAAGCCAGCTATCTTTCCAGTTTCTTAAAAGATTCACTGAGTTCCTAGACTTCCTCCCTCATCGTTTCTGAACTGAGGAGCTCATATGACTGGTCCCTTGATTTCTGAATATCTGGAGAAAGGTTATCCATGATTTTGTCCTTCAACACCGCTAAATCATCATCCGTTGACTACAAATGATTCAGGTTCACATCAGCCGCCCGGCACTACTTGCAAGTGGTATGCCTCATAACAGTTTATTTTGCTCAGGCTATTTGCAATCACAAGCCAAGGTCGACAAAACGTTCTGAATCTCCATAAATATAGACTAGTGATTCCCTCACCTCTACACCTTTGTGATGAATGGGAGTCGTTGTTTTAAGCCGTGAAGAGGCCTTGGAATATGCACAGGCCGAAACATGTCAACTATATGGTATGAGGAGGGCTTAAAACCACAAAAGCTAGAAAGGATCCCTGGCTTCTTGTTAAACTTTGACCAGGATAAAATATAATGTGACCTGTTTTCAGCATTACCTTGGATTTCTAAGGCAAGACACCATGGGATATGTGTCATGTTGAAAAAGTGATTGAGTAGTCATAAACACTCACGTATGCTGGGTGTCGTTAGGTATCTGTAAAAGAGTAAGCAGGAGTGTGTGTTAATGGTTTACCGGTCTCTCTGCGGCGGGCGTGTGAGGCACCTGCATGGGCTTCGTTGCGTGGTACTTACATGCTGTTAGGGTGCTCCGTGCTCTACGGTTAAGTTTCGGCGTTCTCCGCGAGTCAGGAAGTGGATGACTAACGCTCGGTGGTGTGCGCTAAATTTAAACGACAGACTACACTTTTCCCGCAAACCAGGAAGTGGGTAAAGATCCTCGAAGTTGTGCATAAAAGGTAAACAACGGACTGTATCGTTCCCCGTAAGTCGGGAAGTGAACTACAAGTGAAAAACAATCGGCATGCACAGTATTCAGAAAATGTGACTGATTTAAAGGAACGTATATGAATAAGGAAACAATAATGTGATTCCACCGTTAGGTGAATGTACGACCACTCGTACTTCAGGAAGATCTGTATAAGGCATAAAGCACCTTAGGAATGGTTTTTTATAGGTAACATGAATATTCCAAGCGATCATTTAGTCCCATGGGTTTCATGGACTGTAGTCTATAAATCCATGTAATTTCTCTTCTTAAAAGTTCCTTGTGATTGTCTTTGCCCTCATGTCTTTCCACCACTTCTAGTATCAAGAATTTTAGTTGTGACACGTTGTGTCTAGACTCTGTGAAATGTACTGCTACATTGGACTTGGGGTTATGTGTCCTGATATTGGACTTATGTTCGTTGATGCGAATTTTTATTTTTATTTCCGTTTTGCCAATGTAGATGATGCCACACGGGCATTTGACAAGGTATATGACATTTTGTGTGTCGCAAGTCGCACTGACGTTTAGTTTAATTTCATTCCCTTTCATCGGATGGTTGATGGATGTGCCTTTTATGGTGCAATTACAATTACCGCAGTTCATGCATGGTTGAGTTCCTTTGTATTTGCTTTTGGTAATTGAGGTGTTGTTGAGGATCTCTTTGATGTTTGCACTACGGGTGGGGGATGGAAGTGTAAAGTGATCGTACATCCACTGTACTTAAAATTAGTTGTTGGTTCGTGTTCATTTTGATTTGTGCCAGTTTGAGTAAAAAGTCTGTGGTGTCTTGGATGTAACTCTTCATGTTTTTTACAATCGGTTGTAAATAGCGATCTATTAATTTACCCACGGGTTCGTGAAGGGAACCTTTTGTTGAGACTATGGGTCTGCATGGTGGATCCATTAGATTCTTGTGAATTTTGGGGATCATGGTGATGGTGAGACTTTTTGGAAATGATTTTAATAGGTACCTCTTGGTCCTATCGTGGATGATGGACATCTCATGTGCCTTATTGATGATTTCGGCAAGTTCATTTTTGTATTGGTTCGTAGGGTTGGTAGAGAGTTTCAGATATAATTGTTCATCATTGATGTGTTCATCCATTTTTTGTTTGTACATGCTGGAGTTCATCCTTACTAGTGCACCTCCCTTATCTGCCTTAACACATTTGATGTTGGTATTGTTGGAAATTTTGGGCAACGTGTCAAAGTCCTTCTGTGTTATGTTTCTTTTTGGTGGTTTGTTATAATTGAGTTTAGATATATCTTGTCTTGTCAGTGTTTCAAAGAGGTTGATGCTCTTGTGACTGATGGGAGCTTCAAACGTGCTACTTGGTCTTAGTCCCATGAGTAGATCTGCTTTTTTGGTGATGGGTGGGATTACATGGTCGAAATAATGTCTCAGTTTAAGCTTCCGTATGAACTTGTACGTGCTTATTTGCAGTTCTAGATGGTTGGTTCTTGCAGTGGGTATAAAGGATGTGCCTTTTGATAATAGTTTGATTTTGTGTGGATTCAGGATGGTATCAGAGATATTTATGATTAGGTATTCTTCTTCTTGTTTTTCTTCATACTCCGTGTGTTGGATTGTTGGGATTCTTTTTCTTTTGTTTTTACTAAGGCTCCTCCTGGGTCGTCTTGATTGTCTTGGCCTTCCGATAAAAAAGGAACCGCAGTTGATGGTTCAGCTGTGTTGTCATTTGTGGCCTGTGTAGTTTCATTGGTTGGTGGTTGTTCATGCGTCTTATCCCTTCTTGGGGGTCGATTTGATGTGTCACTTCCTGAGGAGGATGTGTCTGTTTTTGGGTTAAATGGTTTGTTTTGTCTTCTTTGGGCACACGTCTGCCCACGTGTATACCTCCCCCAATTTATAATCTTGTGTGTCTCTTCTGAATTTTCTGATTTTCCGATGGTTAATTTCTTTAGTGTGTTTCTCTATTTGTACTTTTGTATCCTCAAGAATTTTTGGTAGCTCCTCGGAGGTGGCCATGCTTGTCAATTCGGTTTCAATTTCCTTGATCTCTTTGTTATTATTATTATTATTATTAAAAGGCTCTTCTATAGCGCATGGCTACTCGGAAGCATCCCAGCGCTTAGGACTAACCAGAAGGAGATGGATTACAAAGATGCAGAGGACTGTGTTATCTAGTTTTTAGGGAACAGGAAAGTTTTTTGCTTTTTTCGAAAAGCGAGTAGGTTAGGTTCTTGACGAAGGGATGGAGGAAGAGCATTCCATAACCTAGCCGCATTATGCAAAAAAAGACGACCCCCTGTGCGGGCCCTGTTGATCCTGGGAGTTACCAGAAGGTTTTGTTGATTCGAACGAAGATTCCTAGGAGGTTTGTATGGCCTAATCATGTCATCTAAAATGGGGGGGCCTCTCCCGTAAAGTGTTTTATGGACCGTGCAAAGTGTTTTGAAGTGAACCCGCTCTTTTATGGGGAGCCAGTGCAGGGTGCAAAGCGCGGGTCTAGCTGATGTACAATGGCTGATACCCGTAAGTAGCCTTGCTGCGGAGTTCTGGGCAACCTGAAGTTGCCGGATAACCGAGACAGGGGCTCCAAGATAAAGCGTGTTTCCATAGCCTAGATAGAACAAGGGACTGGACTATGGTTTTCTTAGCTGTTTCGGGTAGCTGGGGGAGGATTTTTCGAATTGTCTTCAGCAACCCGAAACAGGTGGCCACTGTCTTCCTTGCCTGGATCTTAAATGACAGCTCTGCATCCAGCCAAAAACCAAGACTTTTAAACTCGCTCTTTGGAGTGGGCCCTGGGCCCATGCAGGAGGGCCAGTGTGTCAAGTTGTCGAATATGGCCTTTTTCCCTAGTAGCATCAGCTCAGTTTTTCCTCCATTCAATTTCAGGTGGGACAAGTCCATCCATTTCGCAACCGCCTCCAGGCAGCTGCAAAGATTGGAAGGGAGGGACTCCACCTGATTAAGAGAAACAACTAGCTGGGTGTCGTCAGCATAGCTTACTAGTTGGATTCCGAAAGGAGCTACTACTTCCGCCAGGGGCGCCATATAAACATTAAACAGTGTGGGGCTAAGGGAGGAGCCCTGTGGCACCCCACACTGTAATGGTATTGGCGGAGAGCAGCTGTTTTCTGAAAAGACCTTGAAGAATCTGTCGCCAAGAAAGGACTCCAGCCACATAAGGGCCTTGCCCGTGACCCCAATCCTTCTGAGACGAGACGGAAGGACACGGTGATTCACCGTGTCAAAGGCGGCACTGAGGTCCAGGAGGATAATGGCCGCGCTGCCACATGCGTCCAGAATCCTCCTGGAATCCTCGACCACCCTCAACAATGCCGTCTTCGTTCCCTGTCCTCTCCGGAACCCAGTTTGAGTTGGATGAAGCAAATTATAGGTCTCCAAAAAGGATGCTAGCTGTTTGTTCACCCATTTTTCAGTAAGCTTACTGATGCCAGGGAGAAGGGAGATGGGACGGTAGTTGGAGAAGTCTTGAGGATCGAGGTGTGGCTTTTTTAACAGGGCCCTGACCATGGCCAGTTTCCAATCTTGAAGTACCTTACCGGATTCAAGTGAGGTGTTAACTAGATTAGTGATGTGCGTACTAATGTGAGGCAGGGCCAGATTTAAGATGTTCACAGGGGCAGGGTCTAGCGGAGAGCCGCTTTTTATAGAGTTGAAAAGCGGGGGTAAAAGCTCTTCACCAAGGGGAGAGAAGAAGGGGAGGCAAGGCGGAACAGTGTCAATATCGTCTACCGGAGAAGGGATTGGTTCTTCCAAGGATAGGGGAGGAAGGGAAAGGAGGATCTTTTGGATTTTAGCAGCAAAAAAGTTCGCCAAATTAACGCAGTGAGCGTCAGCTTCCTCAGCAGATGCTGGTGATGATGACGGGTCAGGGGCTTTTAACAGAGATTTAGCTATCTTAAACATCTCTCTTGGGGCGTTGGCGGAGACCTCAATTTTTTCTGCATAGAAGGTGGATTTCGCCATGTTAAGGGCAGATTCATATTTCTTTATAGTGAGTCTGTATTTGTTTTTCTTCTCTTCCTCAAAGTGTTTTCGCCACTGCCTCTCCAGCCGTTGTGAAGTTCGATCAGTATGTTTGATAGTTCTTGTACAATAAGTAAAATCAGATCTAAACTGCACTTGTTTAGGATGGCGTTCCATTTTTCTTGGAAGGATTTCGAGTTCTTACAAAGTGATGGTTTCAGCGCTATCCGTAACCCTCTGGGGATCCACATCGAACGATGATACTTTAGAAGGGTGCTGGCGTGGAGTTTTTGGTTAATTTCACCTTTGGATAAATACATTAATTGCCGGATACATTGTTCCTTTGTACGGTTGGAGATGCTTCTAGCTATATCTTCATTGAATAATGCATATATGCGAGCTGTTTCTCCTTCATCAAAAGCCAGTATGTCAGCCCTGGCTTCTGTTGATCTGGCTATTTCTTCGTATTGCATGTTATCTTTGTATGGCGTGCCATCCTCCACTGGGCGGAATGTGGAAATGACTGAAAAAGTTTTTGTTGGAGGGCGCACAGCAATGTTCTGGAAATGTTAGTGATGTTTTTAATTGAATTTGTTTAAAGGTTGGGTGCTACATACAGGTGGCACGTCCGTCCGGCGCGCGTTTATAAATGTAGACAGAACCTGTGTTCCCATCTAGCTTAGGGACATCCCTGTGTGTTGTGCACACCGTTGGTGCTGGAAAAAATAAGCTTCCAAATGGTAACTTCCCTTCACGAACCCGTGGGTAAATTAATAGATCGCTATTTACAACCGATTGTAAAAAACATGAAGAGTTACATCCAAGACACCATAGACTTTTTACTCAAACTGGCACAAATCAAAATTAACACGAACCAACAACTAATTTTATGTACAGCGGATGTACGATCACTTTACACTTCCATCCCCCACAGTGGAGGGATAGAAGCTATTGAGAAAGCCATCCTCGAAAGTGACATAGAAACAGGGATGCAAACTTTCCTAATGGAATTAATCGTCTTCACGCTTTATCACAGCTATTTTCGACAAGATGACACCTGGTATCTGCAACGGTCCGGAACTTCTATGGGCAATTGTGCCGCACCGACCTATGCGAACATCTACATGAAGCTCTTTGAAGAGGAGAAAATCTACAATGACCCCAACTGGACGAACAACCTAGTAATGTACGCAAGGTACATAGATGACGTCTTTATCATTTGGAGAGACACAGAAGAAGCTCTAGTACAAGCACTGACAACCCTAAACTTAGCAAACGAAAGAATTCAATTTACATGGGAGGTTAACCATAAGACCATAACCTTTCTGGATGTAAAAATTACCACAACCAAAACTGGTTTTGAGACAGATCTATTCCGCAAACCCACGGATAGACATAACACCCTGCTATACACTAGCTTTCATCAAGGATCCCTAAAACAGCACCTACCTACATCACAAATGTTACGTATAAAAAGGATCACCTCGAACCCACAACTAACAACAACACGGTTGAATGAGATGGGAAAAAGATTCCAAGATAGAGGGTACCCGAAGGAGCTCGTAGATAAGGCCATAGAAAAAGCTCAAAAAACCCCAAGAGAAAAATTACTGACAAGAACAATTAAAAAACAGGAGGACAGAATGGTCCTAGTATCAAGATTTTCCACACTAAGTGCAGCTTACAAAAAGATCATCTCAAGACATTGGCCAATCCTGACTGCTGAACAGGATTTTGGAGACTCGTTCTAAAGCCCCCCCATCTTTGCATACACCCGTAGTGCAAACATCAAAGAGATCCTCAACAACACCTCAATTACCAAAAGCAAATACAAAGGAACTCAACCATGCATGAACTGCGGTAATTGTAATTGCACCATAAAAGGCACATCCATCAACCATCCGATGAAAGGGAATGAAATTAAACTAAAAGTCAGTGCGACTTGCGACACACAAAATGTCATATACCTTGTCAAATGCCCGTGTGGCATCATCTACATTGGCAAAACGGAAATAAAAATAAAAATTCGCATCAACGAACATAAGTCCAATATCAGGACACATAACCCCAAGTCCAATGTAGCAGTACATTTCACAGAGTCTAGACACAACGTGTCACAACTAAAATTCTTGATACTAGAAGTGGTGGAAAGACATGAGGGCAAAGACAATCACAAGGAACTTTTAAGAAGAGAAATGACATGGATTTATAGACTACAGTCCATGAAACCCATGGGACTAAATGATCGCTTGGAATATTCCTAAGGTGCTTTATGCCTTATACAGATCTTCCTGAAGTACGAGTGGTCGTACATTCACCTAACGGTGGAATCACATTATTGTTTCCTTATTCATATACTTTCCTTTAAATCAGTCACATTTTCTGAATACTGTGCATTCCGATTGTTTTTCACTTGTAGTTCACTTCCCGACTCACGGGGAATGATACAGTCCGTTGTTTACCTTTTATGCACAACTTCGAGGATCTTTACCCACTTCCTGGTTTGCGGGAAAAGTGTAGTCCGTCGTTTATATTTAGCGCACACCACCGAGCGTTAGTCATCTTCTTCCTGACTCGCGGAGAACGCCGAAACTTAACCATAGAGCACGGAGCACCCTAACAGCATGTAAGTACCACGCAACGAAGCCCATGCAGGTGCCTCACACGCCCGCCGCATAGAGACTTGTTAACCATTAACATACACTCCCGCTTACTCTTTTACAGATACCTAACGACACCCAGCATACGTGAGTGTTTATGACTACTCAATCTCCGCTAACGCGATTAGACACTTTAATGCACATCCGAATGCACTGAACCGCCCACGCCTCACTTTTTGCACACAGTAAAAGACACAATGCTATTTTCCCGATCACTATGCTATGTAATCTGTCACTCACCCCACCAACCCTACCCGCATGTTACGACCTTTTACCTATTAGATAATGTACGCAGCTATATCTCTTATTGTTAATTTCAGAAACCCATGTTTGTTGTTTTCAGAAGCTCCCAGATGAAGGGTTTATTACCCGAAATGCATTGGAGCCATTTCAAGGATATTTAATGTATATAAAAAGAAAATGAATCATAAATCATGAAAATAATGATGAAATACGATTAAAGAACATAAACAGTTTACCATTTGGAAGCTTATTTTTTCAACGGTGTGCACAACACACAGGGATGTCCCCAAGCTATATGTGTCATGTTCCCACAAAATAAATATTTTACAAGGACAAGTGGCTTTCTTATAATATTTGCACTGATTTCTATGTTTGAATACGATAATGAAAATATATATTGTGCAATAATTTGATAATGAATTTGATACCAAAAGTGTTTTTCATGCTTATTGTCGTGGATTAACCACATTCTAGTACAGAGGAGGATATACATGATGCACTTGAGGAATATGAGATATTCTTAAATTAGTATTTTATGTCAATACTGATGGCAAATGTGGTATTGTTTCTAAATGGAAATATGCAGATTGATTTCTACGGCAATATTTCGCTATGGTATATTTGCCAGATTCCCACACAATTGGAGGGCAATCTTAACTATATAATATTTTTCGAATTCACCTTTTTGGTCTTTATGCAACACAGTGTATCAGTTTGTGACTCAGCTCTTTGTTCCTTGAAGGATAGTAAAACTGTGCAGCAGACTCAGAGCCTCCATTCTTTCTATGATTGACACTCAGCTCACCAAAGCCTTAACATGCAAACACATCTACACACTGACAGCATAGGAGACACAATCTAGAGTAGTGGAATTGTTTAGTTTGGATACAAATTAATCCAAAAAAAGAGCTAAGAGATTGGCGCAACAGCAAACTGCATACCATGATCCGGTCCCACAAGCTCCCTTGTAGAGATTTGTTTCTGTTTTAGACCAACATAGGTAGAAACTAGTCTTCCAAAGTCTTCATGCAGAAAGGGAACCTACTATTCCATCCAGTGGGCCGCACTTTTACCTAGGAAACCTAGTATAGGAACCAGTAATGGCACCATGCTTACAACAAATTGTCGATGCCCTGCCTCAAACCTGATACAGACCCCTTCTATTTCTCTGCCTAGATGTCCCCTTCTCTATATTCAGTCCTACAACATTTGCTTGGAGTTTGGCCTCTCACTGTTAGAAAAGTAATGAAGCCCCACTAAGAACTTAGAGAATTACCTTCCAGAAACTCATGGAAAGCCAAGGTTCTGCAGGGCACAACTTGGTGGCTGCACCTTTTTGGTCGTTGCCTTGGCTTTTTGAAACTTCTTGCCTTCTGAATTTAGTAACATCTCCTCAGATCTGAGTTTCAGAACAGAACTGACAGCTCTGTTTTTGCCAAAATTCCGATGTATCGCCAATAACTAAAACTAGACCTTTGAGTGGAAATGCGCTTTATAAATAACATAGTGCTTTTGTTTCCCGTTGATGGAAGCCTTCAGCTTGGTTACACCTGGAAGTCAACCATTGACAGTAAGTCTAAGAAGGCAGTACTCTTTGGGCTTGGTCTCGCTAGGCCATTAGACCATACCGTGGGCAGTGTAGACTATTTTGAAACCTGATCCGCATTAAATTAGGCTCACAGTTAATGTCTTTGCTGCCACCTCATCTATGTAAGAGCTCGTGAGGATGACACTGTTTGCTTACAGTTGTATAAAATCCTGTCTTGTATGTTTGTGGTTTTTATGGGGTAGGTGTTCCACCAGACTTGGAGAAAACTGCTAAAAATAGGTATTTTCTTCCTCTGTTGACAGGTTTGGTGAGGCAGATGTTAAGAAGAGAAAATGGGTCAGTCTAGGTCAAACGAGTGGCTGGAAAATCTAGCAATAGGCTGTTTTACAAATTCCGCCTAGTTCTTGAATGTGATGTCTTGAACTACTGTCTATAAATATATGCTTACCAGCATGACAAATAGGAGGAAACCTGTTAATCATTTTTTCAATTTTCACAAAGTCTTATATATCCTTCTATCCCAAACCTAGACTGCCCTGTCTCACATTGGATTTCTTATTCATTGGTTGTGGTTTGTCTGCAGATTTTCTGTTGATTGAGACCCAAGCCTTTCATGTGGTATTCCGTTACATTTGTCAGTGTCTTCCAGCATTTGCAGATTTGGGGTATTATTTTCCTCTTTGTGCATTTCAAGACACATAATGTCTCCTATTCATGTGTTCTGCATTATGTGAAAAGTGAATGTGCTTAAGTTGCAGTCATTTGTTTCTGCAGGATGAAACAGATTGCTGGCCTGCACGTCATTCATTAAGAGTGGGACCAAGGTGAAGACATCTCCAGTCATTGATGTCATCCTTGGGCACCAGCAAATGTACAGATTATATGCAGTTTTTGCAGAAAAACAATGTAAAACGTCATTTAGGAAGAGCATTTTTGCCAATATTGTTGGGTTTTGGACACCCTGCAAACATATGAGATATGTGTGAGCACACTGTAGGCAGCAGAACTTCCCCCACAGTTGTATATAAGCCAACATTCGATTTGCCTGTAATTTGTTATTTATTGTCCAGCATCGGACAACATTGGAGATTGCATAAATGTATGCTGTATTTGTAGGGAAACAACCTTTACAACGCAGTCATCACATCGCACTACATTTACAATGCAGTCATTACATCGCAACATCCTTTACAACGCATGTCACTACAACGCAACCATTACATTGCATGTCACTACAACACATGACACTACAAAGCATGTCACTACAACGCAACCATTTCATTGCATGTCACTACAATACATGACACTACAACGCATGACACTACAACGCAGGCATTACATTGCATGTCATTACAACGTATACCATTACAACGCATAGTACCCCTTCATTATCCAACACATACCCTACTGTTCCACTCCCTGGAGTTAGAAAAGTAACATTTACCCCTACACTATCCCACACTTACCCTACTGTTGCACCCCCTGGAGTTAAAATAGTAATTATTACCCCTACACTATCCAGCACTTACCTTAACGCCTTTACTGCGGCGGTTATTTTGGCGCAGTGCAGGCGTTCTGAAAGGTGGGCGTGGCTGCGACGGCCAACGGTCGTTCGCAGCACTGGGAAGGGCGTGCTCCCATTGGCCGTCGGGTTAAATGTGTTGTAAATGGTGTTTAAAAAAAATTGTTGTAATGGCATGCAATGTAAATGTATGCGTTGTAAGGGATGTTGCGGTGTAAAAATTGTGTTGAAAAGGCATGTGTTGTAAATGTATGCGTTGTAACGTCATACATTCATATTTGTGTGGTATGAACCTAGACAACATGCCACAAAGTGCTGTTCAGGGTCACAGGGAAGCTTGCAGACCAGGGCAGAGGGGAGTTCTCACTGGGTTCTGAGTGGAAGTTGGCTGACTGTTACTTCCTTGTGATGTGGTGTTCCTCAAAAAGGTGAGTCGTCAGTCCTTCCCTCAATTGGAGCTGGGGCAATCCAGAAGGACAGAGGCATGCTATTCCAGATCCTCGGTACTCAAATGGAGAAGCTCTGGCACTTTTTTTTTTTTTTTACTTTTTCGCCTCCAGTTCGGTGGTGTCCTGGCTGTGGTTCTGCCAAGACCCACCTGAGATGGACAGCTTCTCAACCAGGTATGTGGGGTGCTAGCCGGAATAGAGCTGCAGAGGTTGCACTGGTTTGAAGATAAATTCCAATACATGTATTTACAATACCTGAGGATCTTTTTGCACTACTTTGTCCACTAAAAGTTTTGTCTAAAAAGCATTTAAGTGTGTGCGTTATTATACATAATGATAGGTTAGTATATATGATATGCAAGTGCATTCGTGAGTTCTTATCGGTTATATATCTTGCAAGGGCCATTTCCCGCCCACGTATATAACGTAGACAAACAACAACCCCAGCTCTTTGGCAGCGTTGGCCTGTACCTAATCTCCACCATCATTTAAAGACACCATTCGCCTACAATGCGCGCTCTCATCCACTCATGAAAAACAAAAGTAGAAAAACACGGGCCCAGAGCAGGATGTCAGCCCTTTGTTGTTTCCCTGCCGCAGTTCCCACTGCTCTGTCTCCCTGCTGGAGATTGTTCTGTTTTTTGTGAACTGGGTCACTTTGATCAATAAATATTGATTCAAAAAACATGTCCCCAAGCTGCGGCGCTGGCAGCAGCCGAGTGGCGAGCGGGCAGGAGCGGCGGCGGCGGCATCTCTGGGATAATCCGAGCCCTGCTCCGCCGCCATTGTACCTGTGGCAGGAGGCGGCTTTGATCCGCGTGCCAGGGTGGGCCTGGGTTCACTGCTGCCGGCTCTCCCCAGCGCCAGCATCTGCCAAGGTGCTGCCCGCGAGAGCGCGCGGTGCCAGGGCCCGCCATTGTTACCTCTTGGCGGAGCTGGATAATGACCAGTAAAGCTAAGAGATACCAACTGTTCTCATTTATTGTGTTGAAAGGGAAACAAAGAGATCTCAGGATACTGGCAGGGACCTCCTTTCCTAGCACGTTCTTTTAATTAAGGGTGCCACACACTTAAAAACATTCTCCATTGGTTCTAATGTGGAACATGTCTGGTGAGGCATATGGGCACCACTCCTTGACTTAATGGCCCATACAGTAAAGAGATCTCTTTCCTTTTGATTTAAAAGACTTTGATAATACTTGAGCAACTTGCTGTACCAATACAATTATTGAGAATTTGAATTTGATAGGTAAAGATGCAGTGCCCGATTCACAGAACTAATCTGAGACAAAATTCTAAACTTACTGCTTTTGGTATTCACAGAATGCACTTACTACTTTTGGTTAAACTTACTACTTTTGGTTAAACATACGACTTTAGGTTAAACGTACTACTTTTGGTATTCACAGAATGCACTTACTACTTTTGGTTCAACGTACTACTTTTGGTATTCGCAGAATGCACTTACTACTTTTGGTTAAATGTACTACTTTTGGTTAAACATACTACTTTTGGTATTCACAGAATGCACTTACTACTTTTGGTATTCGCAGAATGCACTTACTACTTTTGGTTCAACGTACTACTTTTGGTTAAACGTACTACTTTTGGTATTCACAGAAGGCATTTAGTAGTAGTAAAGTTAGGACACCTAACTTTACTACTACTAAATGCCTTCTGTGAATACCAAAAGTAGTAAGTTTAACCAAAAGTAGTGTTTAACCAAAAGTAGTAACTTTAACCAAAAGTAGTAAGCGCATTCTGTGAATACCAAAATTAGTACGTTTAGGATTTTGTCTCAGATTAGTTCTGTGAATCGGGCCAGCAGAGTGTAAAATGGAGGATACCTAAGAAGGACAGAGAAGAGCAAAGAGACAAAAGCAGACATAGAGAATGATGCAGATATGAAAAGAGAAAAGGAGGGAGCAGTGAAAGTTAAACAGCAATAAGGACATAGCAAGCATAAGCAGATACAGAGACAACAGTGATAGCGTCAACTTGTGACACAAACTGTACTCCAAAAATTTAGGCTAAGGCAGCAGGTACAACCAACAGGTCATTGCAGCTTGCATTTTACTGCCAGCTGTGGAATGCCCTCTACAGATCACTGGAGTTGAGGGGAAAAGAGAAAAGCTTTTATTCACAGGAAATAACTCAAATAAAGCCTTACACAACACAGGACCAGAATACTTAAAGAGCCGCACACACTTTCACCAGCCCGCCAGACACCTACACTCTGCCT
Organism: Lissotriton vulgaris; assembly: GCF_964263255.1. Taxonomy (NCBI): domain Eukaryota; kingdom Metazoa; phylum Chordata; class Amphibia; order Caudata; family Salamandridae; genus Lissotriton; species Lissotriton vulgaris. The sequence goes on along the minus strand of NC_141696.1, from coordinate 1,380,050,905 downwards.
CAGTCTCACTCGCGCACATTCCCAGCATCCGCAAAAACAAAACTGGAGGTCGCTCATTCTCCTACATCGCACCCAAGACGTGGAATGACCTCAATCAACATATCAGAGCCTCCTCCTCACTTCTTGAGTTCCGCAAGAAGCTGAAGACCGGGCTCTTCGTATAAGCATCTATGGGACCACAAACCTGCACACCTGCCCAAGTGCCTGGATACCCTCTTGGGTGATTAGTGCGCTATACAAATCAAAATAACATAACCCATCTGAGGGGCAGCAAAGGACCTAGCACCAGACTCTGGAATGTTGAAATGGCAGCAGTGGCGTAGCAAGGGGAGGGGGGCCGAGGGATGGTCCGCCCTTGGCAGTACGAGATTTGGGGCAGCAGATCACCCCCCGCTCTTAGCTGCAGCCATCGAGCGGCAAACAAAATGCAGGAAACACCAGCACCTTCCTCCCACCCCTCTTTCACTCGGCTGCAGCGGCGGCAAAAGGAGGGATCGCCATAGGCAGCGCAATGCCTAGCTACGCCACTGAATGGCTGCAGAATACAGATTGAGAGCTGTCACAAAAAAGCAGAAGAAAAGCCCCAGCATTGCAGCAACTTGCATATGATCTAATTTTCCCTATGCCCACAGAATTATCTTCCTGCCTACAGTGAAGACACAACATACACTCATTTCACTGACTTCCACTCACAGAGTCATATTCACCTCTTGCAAGACACAAATGAAACACTGCATAAGATAATAAGGGGCGCACAAGAACCCAGGCAACAGCCAAGGCAAGAAACTTAACAAGCACAGGAAAATGTGCCACACACCGACTCATTTGTTCCCTAGAATCAACGTGTATGTGTACTCTATAGTTCAGATGACCAGGCCCTCCCCCATTTCTAACCCTCTTCTTTGGGAGCGATACCTTTCCAAATTATGGCGGTCTAAGTCGGTAACCTTCACAAGCAGTCATTGAATTTCTTTAGGAGCATTCTTTGGGGGACAGTGGGGAGGGTCTCATGTGGCCATCATGTATGAGGTTCTTTGTGCCCAAACCATATGTGAAGTCAGCCTCTACTTGGTGCGATCTTAGCCCTGATGCTGAAGGGTCTTCAACCTAAGTACAACATTAGATGCATTAGAGATCTTGCAGGAGTAAAACATCCACAATTCAGAAGGAATTCCTGCAGTTTCATAAAAATCTCTAGCATGAAGTGTAGATGCCTAATGAATATCAAGGTAGTTAGCAACATTTCAAGCTACAGGCTGACTGGACCCGTTTCTGACCGTCGGAGCCATTTACCAGTCCCTTAGCTTGGGGGACGAGGCACACGCAAAATAATTTTACTAAAAGCTTTAAAGATGCTCTTGTTAGTGTATTTTGAATAGTATTATGGCCACAGCTAAAGCCCAGATAGTTGGTGGAATGCTAATATTTCGATCTTTGAAAAAACAGAATGAAGAAAGATCACAAAGAGGGCATATTGTACCATCACATCATGGGAGATGTATGCAAAGATATCGGCCAATAGTTATAGCTGAGGAACATGGGCTTGTCCGAAGTCCCTGCACTACTGATTACACAAACATGGGGGCAAATTTACAATAACTGGCGCATCCCTGCATATCAGCAGGGATGTGCCAGTTATCGTGCGCCACGGCTCCTCCACCATGGAAGCGCCGCATTTACAATGCGGTGCACCATGGGGCAAAAACGGAACAAATGCGTGCCTCATCTGTGCCATAAAGGTGGCGCATTGCTGGAGTTGCGTCACAAGCGCAACGCAGCTCCAGCAATGCTCTGGGGGTGCCCTACCTGTACAATGCTGCGTCAATCCTTACGCCGGCTTGAAACAGGCGCAGGGTTTTGACGCAGCATGGGCTCAAAAGTGACTGAGTGAAATCTTGTAGATTTCATTCAGCCACTTTTAGGAGGCGTTCCTGCCCCGGAAGGCCCCCCGCCCCCCTGTGCATGAACTCCTACTTCTGGTGCAGGGCTTCACAACATGACGCATCTCCCAGATGCGTCACGTTGTAAATACCCCGCACCATGGCGCCTCTTTTGCGCTGCCGCTGCGTCACAAAAGTGACACAACAGCGGCGTAAAAGAGGCGCAAGGGGCTTGTAAATCTGCCCCATGTTGCTTACGATTTTGCATATTGCTGACACCCACAAGATCCCTTTACATAATATTTGTGTTTATGTTATGAATGCCACTCTGTTGCAATGGTGAACGTATACCTTCTCCGCCAAACTGAACTTCTGCCCACCAATGTGCTACATTTTCCCAATGTGATACGTGTTACATTTTTGTCTGAAGAAGTGCAACCGAAGTAAACAGTAATTCCTCAAAATGGTGGCTTCTCTGGTGCTTCCAGGTTTTCCACAGGTTGTTTGACTGACATCGTTTATTCCTTCAAGGAACCCACATCTCATTCTGTAGCTGAGATATGACCCTGAAAGTCTTTTCCTGTGACCTTACATCCCTGTTGATAGCCTAATGATATTCTGTAAGTCCTTTAGAATAGATATGATCTTGGTTTCCCCTGCGAAAAATTAACTCCTCCTCCATGAAAGTTGTGCCTCCCTCTGTGTCTTCTTCTTGCTTGCATTGGTTCAGGTCGGTTTGCCAGAGCATTGCCTGTTGTCTCTAAGAGGCAATCTGAATTCTGTTGATACACAGACGTGAGCTCTGTATACGTGCCTGTCCCCTAGGCTGGACCTTCATTTGGCGGCAGATCTCACACCTGAACTCTGCCGTAACCACCTACCACCAAACAGGGTCTGACTGGGAAACCATAGCAGCCCTGGCAATTTTTGAGTGTGCAGTGAAGCACTGCTGCTTTTGTTGCTGGGGACCGTAATTGTAGCACTGCTGCAAAACTAGTCTCTAGTAACAAAATCAGCCGCCACCACTGCAAATACGGCCCCACCCTTCCAGCCTCCTGGGAAAATGCCCGATGCCTGCTACAGCCAGTCCGGCCCTGCCACCAAATCCACAATTGCTCCTCCACCTCCCTCACCTCATCACCACTCCCCGGTGCAGTCAGGGGGCTCCCCCAGCCTCTGGTCCGACCAGAGGAATGAAAAAACAACCAAAAAACTCCTCCTTTACCCAGTCCGTGATGGCGATCAGTGACCCGGCCGCCTTTGTTTATCTGGAGTGGGCGCTGCCATATTCCTTGCTTTCAAAGCATTCACATCTCTGCTGGTCATAGACTGCCCATTAAACCTGCAGCCCAGTGACCCATCCAGCTGGTTCCACAGCCAATGAGGCACCAAGTCCCCAAGAGACGGCCTCACCGCTCGCCTCCAGGCAAGCAGGATGGACATGAGTGGGAGCTCACAACGATGCGGCCATCTTAGAGCCTGATCTACACCCCCAGGAATGGTTTTTAGTAGACTGTTTTGTTTAGTTTGCAGTGTGTTGTGACTTGAATTGTTACTGTGCATCCTTTCCCTTAGCTACCTGTTCCATGATGCTCGGCTCATATGTATATGATGTTTTGGAATGCTGGTAATGGAATGGAATGCTTGAGTGGCTGGTGTGGTTGAGAGAGTCTCAGTTGGGGTGTGTGAGCTGAGCAGCAAGGTGGCTGCTCAAGGTGGGGCCATCTGCCATCTGCCACTTACTTACCAACGTAATAATCCTGTAACTAAGTCTTTATAAACCTTATTCTACAATCTACTCTATGGCTATCTGGACTTCCTTCTGTTACAACACGGAGCCCTTTCTGCATTTACTCAGTGTTATTTCCCTTTTTCATGGAATCTGTGCTCCTGTTCTCACTGGCTGTTTATCGAACCAATCACTCTTCCAATCACTTACTTCTTTAAACAAAATGGCTGCTTTTCAGTTTATATTTGAATGTGATCCCAAAGCAAATATTTATTTGTTTCTTTGAAGTTTTTTAGATGCGCTGTTACATGTGCTCTCTGAAATTTCTCCCTGAAAATCTTGAGGATGGACGGAGCAAGACCTTATGCCAGAGACAGTGAAAGGTGTTTGTGTTGTAATTGCACGACGGGTTCTTGAGGGTGTTCACCTGCTCTGGAGTTTCTTAAATTCGATGGTGTTGCTTTTACATAGAAACAGTGTGACTAATCCAGTTCAATGCAATGTAATCATTAAAGTATTTACAGGCACATGCATCAAAGCCTTTTTGCCATCGCAAACGGTGCGATTCGCAAAAATCAGCCGTTTGCAATCGCAAAATTAGCTTTTGCGAAGCATCAAGGGTCAAGTCCTTCGCAATTTGAGAATTCACAATTAATTGCGAGTTCTCAAATTGCGATTGCATTTAAGGACTCGTATTTTGCAATTCCTTAAAGGCAATGCAAGAACCACTTTGAAGTAGCAATTTCGCGATTTCGCATGGTAATTTGCAAAAACTTTGAAAAATGCACTAAAGTGCATTTTTCAAAGTTCCAAGATGTAGTCATATGCAGATTTCAGGGGTGCACCAAGGTGTCCTTTTGACACCCTGGCACCTTTGAAATTGCATTCTTAATTAGCGACTCTCTAATTGAGAATCGCAAATTGAGAATGTCTTCCCATTCATTCCTATGAGCCTCTAGGCCGATAGGAATGATTGGGAAGACATTCCTATGCAATGTCGCAATTTGCGAGTCGCAATTAAGGAATGTTTAGAAATCGCTATTTTTTAAGCGATTTCTACCTGCATAGGCTTTTGCGATTCCTTAATTGCGATTCCTTAAAAATCGCAATTAAGAAATCGCAAAAGCCAACATTGATGCATGTGCCTGTTATTATTTAAAATATTTAATTTTCAATTGTACTGTTTCTCGTGGATGGGTAGAGATGCAAGGATCTTAGAATGTGAGTAACTATATCTTCCCTACGGAACTCCACATCTTCTACGTGGCAATAGGTTGTGTGTGGGGTCAATAGCAATGGCTGTGGTGCAATGCAGCTCTTACACAAGGCCTGCATGGTAATAAGGTGCCAGACTTCACAATGCCATGAAAGCCTGTGCAATACTAAGGTGTTAAAACTGAATTGAAAGCCAGGAAGTCTGAAGGTCAGAAAGAGATGGTTTTCAGGTTTGAAGTCCTCAACAGTATATATTAACAGAAGACCAGCTTTTTAGAGGTGCTTGCTGCCATATTTTGCAATGTGGTCTTTTTGGCTATTTGAAGACTCAGGGAAATCCTTGAATCCCCTACCGTCACTTTCGCTTAGCTTGTTTCCCCTCTGACCATTCGCTTGTAACATTGACGAGTAAAGTTTGCGCTTATTTGATTTAGCTCAGGATGTGGTGTAACAGCCAGACTGCCTTCTTTCGAACTGGGGAACCAGGTTTGAGTCTTGACTTATGCAGAACATCCTGTGAATCTGGGCAAATGAATGTCCTTGTGTAATGTAACTGGTGCTCATGTAAAGCCCTCCAAATCCTTCGGTTGAGTTTATGCTTTATAATACTGCAAATAAAAATCTCCCTGTTGTGCTATTTGTTTTTGGCCTTCTCAGCTTGAGTTGGGCCAAACTCACCTGTGACATAAACATCCCTCCAACTACAGGAAGTTAGGTGGTACATACTTATAACGCAAGCAGTAGAGACTGCTGCTATTTCCTAATGTTTGCATATAAAATGTTTGTGTTAGAATTGTCTACACATTGGTATCAGTTTCCATGTGCCAATAATTTAGAATAAAACTATTTTAATTGATCTATAAGTGGATACAACTGCCATTTCCCTGCCTAAACCCCACGTCACTGCCTGCACCTCAGGGAGGACGTGAGATGGTGGTTGTGAGAAAACAGCAAACAGCATGACTTGAAACAGGAGTACTGCATGTCAGTCCTCATTGTATTCACAATCCTCCACTGTCGTGGCGGGAACAATGGCCTTAAATATGCCTTAGTGAAAATCCCCAAGTCCAGATCCAGTTCAGTGGGCGTTCTCCAATCCGCAATTGCGGCACCAACCTCAATCATCAGGTTTCTTGTAGAGCGTGACTATTCAGCTGGTAGGGTCTCAAGGTGTTGTGGGGGTGGAGGATCTGCGGTTCACTCGAACAGCCAGGTCTTGAGGTCCATCCTGAACTGAGGCAGTGACGGTGATTGCCTGAGATGTAGAGGCAGGGAGCTCCAGGTCTTCGCAGCGAGGTAGGAGAAAGATCTTCCTCCAGCCGAGGGCCTGCGGATCTGTGAGTTGGTGGCCATGGCCAGTTGGGCGCAGAGATGTGTCGTGGGTGTGTAGAAGGAGAGGCGGTGGTTAAGGTACGCATGTCCGGAGTTGTGGAGGGGTATGTAGGCATGCGTGAGGACCTTGAAGGTAATTCTTTTGTTGATCGGGAGCCAGTGGAGGTCTTTCAGATGCCTGATGATGTGGCTGCGGTGAGGGATGTTCAGAATGAGTCTGGCGGAGGCGTTCTGGATGTTCTGCAGTTTCTTTAGGAGTTTTGGGTGGTGCCGGCATTGAGTGCATTGCCGTAGTCGGGTCTGCTGTTGAAGAGCACATGGGTGACCATTTTTCTGGACTCGGTGGGATCTACTTGAAAATCTTCCAGAGCAAGCAGAGCGTGTGGAAGCAGGAGGACGAGACAGTGTTGATTTGGGGGTTCATTGAGAGCCAAGAATCCAGGATGATGCTGAGTTTTCATGCATGGTGCATGGGTGTGGGCGAGGGTTCCAAGTGCTGCAGGCCACCAGGAGCCATCCCAGATAGTGGGGGTGGAGCCCAGGATGAGGACTTTAGTCTTGTCTGAGTTGAGGTTTAGGCAGCTGTCCTTCTTCCAGGTGGCGACTGCCTTCATTCCGTTGTGGAAGTTGCTCTTGGTGGCTGTGGGTTCATCGGTGAGGGAGAGAATCAGCTGGGTGTCGATGGCATAGGAGACAATGTTGAGTCCATGGTTTCCGACAATGGCTGCAAGCGGGGCCATATAGATGTTGAGAGGGTGGGGCTCAGGAAAGAACCCTGAGGCACTCAGCAGCTGATCTCTGTGGGTTCTGAGTAGAACGGTGGACGTCTGACTCTGTGTTTGGCCGGTGAGGAAGAAGTTGATCCATTCTAGGGCTTTCTGGTGGATGTTGGCATTGTGGAGTCTTGTGCAGAGGGTGTGGTGGGAGACGGTGTTGAAGGTGACCAAGAGGTCTAAGAGGATGAGGGCTGCAGCTTTGCTTCAGTCAGGGAAGGTGCGGATATCGTCTGTAGCAGCGAGGAGTGTTGTCAGTGCTGTGATTGCTTCTGAAGCCTGATTGGGAGAGGTCCAGGATGTGGTTTGTTTTCATGAACTCAGAGAGTTGGGCGTTTATGGCCATCTTGATAAATTTGGCTGTAAAGTGGAGCATAAAGATGGGTCTGTAGGACCATTAGATCGGCAGAGGGTTTCTTCAGCAGGGGGGTGATCTCTGCATTTTTCCAGTCTTCATCAAAGGTGGCATACTCAATGGAGCAGCTGATTGTGTGGAAGAGCTCGGGGGCGATGGGAGTGCCGGCTCTGTTGAAGATATGGTGAGGGCAGGGATTCGTGGGGACTCAGGAGTGCTCTTCATGATCCTGAGGATGTTGTCAGAGGTGAGGGTGGTCCAGTTGGGCAGGGTCTGCTGGTATCTGGAGCAATTGAGTGCAGTGGTTGTGGGTGGGGTAGGTGGGTCTTGGGTTGCAGATCTGTCATAGATCTCCTTGATGTTATGATGGAAGAAGGTGGAGAGGTTGTCGCTGAGGTCTTGGGAGGGGGAATATCTGCTGTCTCTGTGCTGGGTTTGGCACATTATTTGACCAATGTGAAGAGTTCTTTGCTGTGTGTGCGTTGGTGTTAAAGAGTTCCTCTATGGCAGTTTTCTTTGTTGTTATGATGAGGTGGTGGTGTGTAGTGATGGCGGTTCTGAAGGTTGCATGGTCTGCTAAGATCTTACTGCTCCTCCATCTTTTCTTGAGCCGTCTGCAGGTGCACCTGAACTCTTGGAGGGCATGAGAGAACCAGCTGGCTTTCTTGGAGGGCTGCTCACCTGAGGGCTTCCTAAGGGGAGCCAGTGTGTTGGCGCAGTTGGAAATCTATAGGTGGAGGTTGCGTGCTGAGGGGTTGCTGTCTGTGGAAGTCGATGGTGGGGTTTTGCTGAGGGAGGTGGTGAGCTGGTCATCTGTGACCTTGTTCCAGCTTCTGTGAGGATATTGGTGGGTGTGGTGGTATACGGTGGGTTTGGTGAAGCAGAAGCAGACGCAGTGGTGGTCGGTCCACTGTAGCATGGAGGTATGGCTGATGGAGATGTTGCTTGCGGAGAAGAAGTGGTCGAGCGTGTGCCCTGCTGAGTGGGTCAGAGAGGTGACTAGTTGTTTGAGTCTGGTGGTGGCGATGTTCTCCAGTAGAGATGAGGTGTTGTCCAGGTGGAAATTAAGGTCACAGAGGAGGATGTAGTCTGTGGAGGCAACACCATGGTGTGCGATAAAGTCGACTGTGGATTCGCTGAAAGGGGAGTACGATCAGGGAGGTCTGTAGACAAGGGTGCAAAGAGGTTGGTGTTCAGGTTAGTCTGGACCTGGAAGTGGAGGTGCTCCATGTTGGTCGAGTGGTTGTCCGAGCTAGTTGTGAGGTGCAGGGTGCTTTTGTGTACGATGGAGATGCCTCCTCTCTGTCTGATGGTGTGGTCCTTGTGGATGATTTTGTAGCCATCGGAGATGACAATGGCGATATCAGAGTCTGAGGAGGGGTTGATACAGGTTTCATGTCAGGTGAGATGGAATTGAGCCAGTCCCAGATCTCCACTGAGTGCTTGAGGAGGGAGATTGTGTTGAGCAGGATGCAGCTGAGGCAGTCGGTCTGGTTCTTGTGGGTCGTGCAGTTAGTTGATCTGGTGTGCGGTGGCAGGCAAAGGTGCAGTTGCAGGTCCTGCAGGTGAATGGGCCATGGGTGTCATAAAATGACGCGAGTTGGCAGGCGGTGGAACATCCGGTGTTGAGAGTATGGAGGGTGCTGGCGTCGTAGTGGTGGAAGGTCAGGGAACCAGGGTCCGTGGCACTGCACGCGGTCCAGTCACGGCCAGGGGCAGATGGGCTTGCCTTTCGCACACCTTAGGTGCTGTGCGGCTGCACAGCGGCCGCCATTAAGTAGTGTTGGGGAGGGGGACGGCTGGATAGCTGAGTGGCAAAATGCGGCACTGGAGGGGGATAGGGCCGAGGGGTACAAGCAGCCGCAAGGGTGGGAAGCAAAGGTACAGATAGCAAAAAGGAAAGTAGAAAAAGAGAAAAAAAGGAAAAAGCAGAAACAGGAGAAAAACAGGAAAGCAGAGATACTCATCACTGGACCACCAGGGATGAGGCACAGGCGGGTGCCTGCAGTTGGAGAAGGGGCTTGAACACAAGACCTGGAATCTCAAGGGACAACAGCTACCAGTTTGAGCTGTGCGTGGGGGGAGAAACACACTGACAATATCAGTGAGATCGCTCCTTCCCACCACAGCCGCTGCCTTTAAGTATTATTGGGGAGGGGGAGGGCTGGACAGATGGGAGGTGGGAAGTGGCGCTTGAGAGGGGTGAGGGAACGGGGGACAAGCAGTGGCCGCGGCAGGAAGCAGAGACACAGAAAGGCACAGATTAAGAGGAAAATAGAAAAATAGCAAAATGGAAAGTAGAATAAGAGCAAAAAAGCAAAAGGCAAAAATGCAGAAACAGGTGGAAAACAAGAAAGCAGAGATACTCATCCATAGACCACCAGGGATGAGGCGCAGGTGGGTGCCGGCGGGTGGAGGAGAACCTCGAGCATGAGACCTGGAAGTGCAAGGGGCAACAGCTACCAGGTGGAGCTGTGCGCTGGGGGGAGCAACGCGCCTCCATGTCATCCTTCTACCACAGACGTGGCAGCAGCTCTCCAACGATTGTAAATAGGTGACACAGCAGAAACAAGTAAAACAAATTGATGGCACATTTGTGTGCTAGGCAAAACCTTGTTTGATAAAATATGTTTATCTTACTCTTGAACTTACAAAGCGAAGTTCATGATGTACATTAAATGGACAACATCTTTCCTTGAAATGTTCTACTTTTTTGCATGCTGAACCAACATGAGGGGCCAAATTTACTTCTTGTCATGCAACTCAGTGTTTCAACTTGAGTTTCTGTGATGTGTTGTGTAAAACGGAGAGAGCAGGACAGCATCATATCAACAAAGATATGGTGCTGATGCTGTTTTACCTGGTGTTGGTACACTTCTGGAACCCTTGCCAAACTAATACAAAACACTATGCTTAGACAAGCCATTAAACTTTCCTCAAGTTTTATGTGTGCTGTACAACGCAGAATATGTGCAAATTGGGAAATGTTCGGAAGAAATGTAACACTTGCCCTTTGGGCCTGCCTTGAGGAGGTGTATTTTTTGGCGCTTAGTGCAAACATTTGTAGAAATGCATTTTCATTAAAAACCATGGGTGGTAGTGTCAGTGGAGGCTACAGTTTCAAAAATATGAGGGGGTTGCAATCACGCCAAACTCACCATATATGCCACACTTCTTCTCCCCGGCATTCCACAAGCAGAAATGGAAAGACTTCCTTCCTGGTCAGTGGAACGTGAATCCAACTAATCGTGGAGCTGCTCTCATCAGCGTGAGAGAAGCGCCAGGATTGGTGGGAGCAGGCTACCTCAGCACTCATTTTGAGTCTGGGAACCTGTGCAAGCAAACCCCTGGCTGTTTGACAGCCTGGGGGTTGCTAGGTCTACAGTGCGCATGTCGGACTGACCGTAGGTAGCCAGCCAGCTGTTAGACATGGCATCTTTGGCGTGGTTTTCCACTGACTTTTTGCCTGTACCTCCTTTATTTTTGATGCTGTGATGGATTTTGTCTTTACTGGTTTAGATGCTTTGGGCACTTTACCACTGTTGATCAGTGTCAAAGTGCAAGTGCTCCCTGTGTAAATTATTGTTACATTGGTTCTCCCTGATTGGCATATTTGATTTACTGGTAAGTCCCTAGTAAAGTGAACTGAAGTGTGCCAGGGCCTGTAAATCAAATGCTACTAGTGGGCCTGCAGCACTGATCGTGCCACCCACATGAGTAGCTATGAAAAGGTAACTCAGACCTGCCACTGCAGTGTCTGTGCGCAGTTGTTAATTGCCATATCAACCTCGGCAAGTGCACCCACTTGCCAGGCCCTAACCTTTCCTTTTCATACAAGTAAGGCACCCCTTTTTTAGGTCAAAGGTACCCCCCCTGGGCAAGGTGCAGGGTGCAGTGTATGTGAAAGGTAGGACATGTACTGGTGTGTGTGACATGTCCTGATAGTGAAATGCTGCCAATTTCGTTTTTTACTATTGAAAGGCTCTCTTGCCCCATAGGATATAATGGGAAATGCTTTGTAACATCTTACAAGTATAACTTCCTATTGGGACATGATGGATAAATAAAGCTTAGGCTCTCTGAACTCAGAATTTAATATCACATCCTTTCGTAAAGATGTTTTTGAAATTATGCGCTTGAAAATGCAACTAAATGTAGGGATTTTCTTGTGTAGCCATTCTGTGTACCTCTGCCTGTTTGTGTATTGACTGGTTTCGGGGTAACTGGGGCTGGGATGTGCATTCACTATAGACAGCCACTGGGGGTGGGAGGGGGGAGGGTTGAGGTGTGTCTGACCCTTCCTGGATGACTCAGAGCTGGTCTGAATAGACCCTGGCTGAATTTGGAGTAGAGGAGGAGATTTCCTTGCACCTGAATAGGGCCTGTCTCTCTTGCACGATGCTGTCCCCACACCCAGCGGTCATGCTGCACCAGTGAGGACTAAGAACTGGTTTGGACTGGGCTCAGAGACCCTTGCACAAAGAGAACAACAACATTTTGGGGTATAAGTATTAGACCTAAAGCCCCTTAACTTTAGAATACTTCTGGAATCAAGAGGAACCTTTGCCACGAGAAGAGCTGGAGAAACTGTAGGTGGAGGTTTGCCACTTTGCTGTGGGCTGTCTGGAGGTGGCCTGCAGTAGCTGTTTCTACCAAGGAAATGACAGGGACTCTGCTGTGTGCTGTGTCCCCCTGCACAGAGGAAGATCTTTAAAGGCATGAGAAGAGCTTGCCTCCTGTCTCAGGGACCCAACAACTTCACCCCAAGCACCCCTGAACTTCCTTGCTACTCCTCTGTAGGTTGTTCCTCCTATTGGGAGCTGGAAAAGCAATGCAACTACAAGAAAATCAACGCATCGGTCTTCTGTTGGCTGTTTTTCTGACGCAGAACCGGTGTGCAAGAAGATTCTCCACGCACCGCTAACCGACTGACGCGGCGCCTGTCGCTGCTGAAAGAACCGACGCATTGAGGGATCTTAGCTGCAGAAAACAACGCAGCGCTGCTCGATGCCGCCGCATCTATCGCCGACGCATCCCAGATTTTCACTCATCGTACCTGTGCGGTAAGTTTCCTGACGCATCACCCGGGGACCAGAATCGTCTTGGAATTGACACATCACTTCCCCCTGCAGACTGGATTGACGCATCACTTCTTTCTCCTGTATGCAGCAGAATTGTCTCAACACCTCCCCAGGGTCTCAAGAACTGACACATCTCTTTGTTTTTCAACACTTCCAATCTCTGCGGCTGTTTGGCCTTGTGAATTTTGTTGCAACTACAGGTACTTTGGGAGAAATCACGCATCCATAGTTATATATGGGCCAAGTTGTTTGAAAGCTTTTTAAAGTCATATTCTTATTATATGTATGTTGGATTTTTTGTTGTTGTTTTGGTCTTATTGAGTTTAGATATAGATACTTTATTTTTCTAAACTAGTGTGGTGTCCATTTGTGGTGTTATCCCTGTATTACTGTGTTTTTTTAGTACAATTACTTTACACATTGCCTTTGGGATAAGTCTGTCTGCTCGTACCAAGCTACCCAGGGGATGAGCAGGGGTTATCTAAAGTGTGTAACCCCTTACCCTGACTAGGAGCAAGGGTCCTTATTTGGACAAAGGTACCTACCCCTGCCAACTAGAGACCCCCATTTCTAAATTTGGTGGCAGTGGTGGGATTTGAACATGTATTTGTACTTGACCCACAGTGATTGGTGTACATCACTAGTTTAGTGCAGACCACTAAGCAACAACATACTGTGTTTTGTTTTTGGTTCTATTTTTTATCAGACCCTTGAAGTATCCACACATTATGTCTCTAAATAGCAAATCAGCAAGTGAGGCTGCAGAATTGAAGGTTGACATTGAAATGTTAAGTAGTTACAAAGTAGAGTAACTCAAGCAATTCTGCAGGAGATTTGGATGTCCTGTGAAGAGCAACTCTAGGAAAGAGGAGCTACAGAAGGCCTTAGGGACCTGGAGGGTAGCCAGACAAATTGAGGAGGCAGGGGATGCAGGTGTGGATTGGGGTGTGCCAGTGGGAAGTTTCAGATCCCAGGATTTGCCTGTTGGGAGAGCAGCCTCTAGGGCTGGCAGCAATCATTCTTGCAGGAATTTGTCTCCAGGGGAAATAGAAGAGAACAAAAGAGCTAGAGTGCATGAGTTGGAAGTCCTGAGACTCAAGAGAAATTAGATGGAAATATAAATCAAGAAAAAGGCTGGGGAGAGCCAGAGTGCCCGTGCTTTGGAAGAAAAGAAATTGCTTGTGGCACATGAGTTGATCATGAGAGAACTGGACATTAAAGCCAAACAAGTGGAATCCAGTACAAATGGTGGCAGTGCACAGCCAGTGCAAGGGGGTAAGGTTTACATTCCCATGGACCTAGTACAGAATTTCCAGAAGGGGGGAGGATATTTATGCATGGTTTGCATCTTATGAGGCAGCACTACATTTGAATTAGGTCCCAGAGAAACATTGGGGGGTGGGCCTGTGGAAACACTTTGAGGCCAATGGGGGGAACACCCTGACACCTTTGGAGGAGGCGGGTGCTCTGACCTATCCCAATTAGAAGGAGGCTTTATGCCTCAGGTATGGGCTCACACCAGAGCAGTACAGGGAAAAGTTCAGGGGCCAGATGTACAATGGTTTTTGCATGCTTAAACAGGGTTGCAAACCCGCTTGCGCATGCAAAAAACAATAGGGGTATGTACCATACCAAAATAGGGAGTCGCAATTTTTTGTGACTCGCTATTTTGAAATTGCGAGTCACTATTAGGAAGGGGTGTTACCTTTCTAATAGCAAGCGCAACCCCATGTACAAATGTGTTGTGGCCGCAATTGAAGTCACAAAACACTCACAATCTACCACCCTCTTCAAGAGGGTGGTAATGGGGTCGGAAAAGGGAAGGGGTCCCCTTCCCCTTTGCAAATTCAGGGCAAAATATTTTTAAGGGCAGGAAGTGGTCACAGAGACCACTGCCTGCCCTTTAAAAATGAAATGAAAATGTTTCTTTTTTTTTTTTTAAACGCATCCTGTTTTCCTTTAAGGTAAACGGGCTGCATTTGAAAAAAAACTGCTTTATTTAAAAGCAGTCCCAGACATGGTGGTCTGCTGAGCCCAGCAGGCCACCATACATGGGAGGGCCTCCCATTCCCAGTGGGGTCGCAAATTGCGAGAGGCTCATTAATATTCATGAGCCTCTCAATTTGCGACCCCATTGGGAATTGCTAACAGTGTGTAACACACTGTTGTACATCCAAAATAGCGCCTCGCATATTGCGAGCCGCAAAAGACTCGCAATTTGCGAGGCACTATTTTGGGTGTCTTACATCTAGCCCTAGGTCCTTCAAAAAGCTTGAATCCCATACGGGGGTTGAGTGTGTGAATCTTTATTGTAGAGCACTGGATGGTTGGATAAAGGGCAGCAAGGTAACTGATTACCAGGGGTTGTACAATCTGATTGGTTGGAAGCACTTAAGTAGTCTTTGTGTTCCAGAGCTGTGCCAGCATCTGATGGATAGTAAGCTGACTGACCTCAGGAAGCTTGCGCAGGAGGTGGACCACTGTATGAGTAACAGGGTCCATAAGGGGTATGTGGGAAACACAGCCAAAGGTGGGCAGTGTCCCCAGCAGAAGAGTGGTGAGGCAAGGGTAACCAAAAGGAGTTCTCTACAGGGCCCCTAAATATTTCCCGGGGTAAAGATTCTCAGCCCCCAGTTCTAAGAAGCCCTGATGGTTGACCAGATTACCCGGCATTTGGGATTAATCGCTGGGTGGCCCGCTGGTGCAATGTCACCGGGGTTAGTTAGTGTAGTGCTGGAGGAGGAGTTGGTCTCTAGTGAGAGTGGGGAGCCAGCTGTGATGACTCGTATCTCATTATGAGATAGGGAGATGGTCCAGGAAGCCTGCATGCTGGATAACACTAAAAAGTACCTGCAGTGGGTGACCATCAATGGGAGAAGGGTGGAGGCTCAGAGAGACACAGGAGCCAGTAAGACATCTATCAGGTGTCAGTGGGTGTCTGAAGAGCAGGTCATCCCCAATGTACTCCCCCCTGAAATTGCTGCAGACAACTCTGAGCGCCTGTGTAAGGTGGCGCATGAGTGGGGGGTCTCAGGTTCCTTGAAGGTCATTGTAAATCTGTTCATGCCTGTTGACTGTCTGCTTTTCAATGACCTAGAGAGCTCACCTTGAAGGGTGGTGGAGCGCCAGGCTCATTTGAAGATGTTGGGACTGCTTGAGTGGGCCTGTGTGACCACTCGTTCAATGGCAGCCAGTATGGGTGATCAAGAAGACCTGAAGCCTCAAAGAATGGCCCAGGTGCCTGCCAGAAAGAGGAAGGGCAAAGGGCTCGGTGACCCAGCCCCCATTGTTCCCACGGTCCAGGAGGAGGCAGAACCTGAGGAGAATGCCCTGGAACCTACAGGGAAACAAGTGGCCAAACTGGGAGACCTGCCTGAGCTGACCCATTGGCAGCAGGAAGGAGGTCACTCCAGGGAGGAGTTCTGCAAGCCGCAGATGGAGTGCCCTACTCTTGTTAGTTTCCGTCCTACTGGGTCAGGCTCATGACATGTCTTTGGCAGAATATTTGGGGTGCGACAAGACCTATCAAAGGTGTGTCACCCACTTGTACTGGCCCCAAATGTCGAGGCAATTTGCCACACATTGTAGGTCGTGTCAGACTTGCCAGGCAAGTGGCAAGACTGGAGGTAAGTGTAAGGCCCCCCTCCAACCCTTTCCTATGGTGATCACCCCTTTCGAGCGGGTGGGCATCGACATTGCGGGGCCACTGGAACCCTTAACTGCCTTAGGCAACACGTTTATCTTGGTCTTGGTAGACCATGCCACCCGGTACCTGGAAGCTGCCCCTCTCAGGACAATCACAGCCCCTATGGTGAGCCGTGCATTGAGGGGGATCTTTACCTAGTAGGGTTCCTCAGAGAGGTGGTCTCGGACCGTGGTACAAACTTAATTTCTAGGTATATGAAGTCACTGTGGGAAGAGTGTGGTGTAATGTACAAATTCACTACTCCTTACCATCCCTAAGAGAATGGGTTGGTTGAAAGATTCAACTGAACCCTGAAAGCCATGTTAAAGGGTCTTGCAGAACCCATGAGACATAAGTGGGACGTCTTTTTACAATGCCTGTTGTTTGCCTACAGTCAGGTACCGCAGAAATCCTTAGGGTTCAGTCCCTTTGAATTACTCTATGGACACCCTGTGAGAGGACCTCTGAGTCCGATGAAGGAGGGTTGGGAGAAAACTCCTGGTAATACCCCCTAAGATGTGTTGAGCTACATGCTGGCCTTCAGAAACCAGACTCAACATTTCAGGAAACTCGCTTAGGCGAACCTGGAAGCCAGCCAGGAGGAGATGAAATAATGGTACAACCAGAATACCAATCTGGTTGAGTTTAAGCCTGGCCAAAAAGTGTGGGTGATGGCTCCAGTGGAGCCTTGTGCCCTCCAATACAGGTGGACTGGCCCATTTGAGATGGTGGAGTACAAGAGTGATGTAACCTACCTGGTTAACTTGCAGACTCCTAGGAACCCTTTGAGGGTCCTGTACGTGAACCGCCTCAAACCTCACTTTGAGAGGTCTGAAGTCACAATGCTCCTGGCTACAGATAATCGAATGGAAGAGGAGAGTGAGCCTCTTCCTGACACCCTGTCCTGTGAACCTCTCGCCCACCCTGACCCCAAAGCAACTGAGGGACAACACTCACCCCAAGTCAACTGATCTGGGTTTAATCCATCATCATTCATGGCTTGGCAGTTCGAGCTGGACTCAGAATCATCTCGGAATCAACGCATCAGTTCCCCCTACAGACCGGATTTGACGCATCACTTCTGCGTGCAGCTTCCCATCTCTGCGGCTGTTTGGCCTTGTGAATTTTGTCACAACTACAGGTACTTTGAGAGAAATCACGCATCCATAGTTTTCTATAGGCCAAGTTGTTTGAACCCTTTTTATAGTCATATTCTTATTATATGTATGTTGGATTTTTTGGGGCGTTTTGGTCTTGTTGAGTTTAGATAAGGATACTTTAATTTTCTAAACTGGTGTGGTGTTCATTTGTGGTGTTATCACTGTATTACTGTGTGTTTTGAGTACACATACTTTACCTATTGCCTTTGGGATAAGTCTGTCTGCTCATACCAAGCTGCCTATGGGGTGAGCAGGGCTTATCTAAAGTGTGTATCCCCCTTACCCTGACTAGGAGCAAGGGTCCTTATTTGGACAAAGGTACCTACCTCTGCCAACTAGAGACCCTAATTTCTAACACCAGCCAACCCGACATGCGCACTGAAAGGGGCAGCAGTATTCATGCAACAGCAGTATTCAATTCTTCTCCCTGCCTCAAGCTCGCACTATACACAGCGCGAGCTGGTACCAAAATAAAATGGAATTATCATGCTATTTTATTTTTGTGTGTTGCCTGCTGTGCTCGCAGCAGGCGGGGGAGCGCTCCTCTATTCTCGTGGAGGAGCCAATTCTGGGTAGTGCGGGAAAACCAATTCACTAGCTATGGGACTCCCCCGACGCAAAATAGTGCATAGTAGCGCATATGGAACTTTCCAATGCAGGGTAAGTTTTGTGCTGGAAAGTAAGTCCCAAAACATTACTTTTCGCTGGTTTGGGCCACTTTTGGTAACTATGAGCAGCATGAACTGTTGAAAAATCTGGCCCCTCGTTTTTGTGAAGTTGTGTTTTTTGTCAAAGGGCCGGCCTGGTTTTCCACACTTTTAGCCCGGTCACTCAGAAAACACACTTTGCTGTAACAAACATATAAACCTTGGTCTTTAGAAATGCGCTGCCAAGTGCAAAGCTTGTTTTAATGTTTACATTTTGTGCACGGCTGTTAAGGGCGTTCTTTGCAGCACGACATCCCATGTATGCCCGCTTTGTGTCTTTACCCTGCCAAAGATCACAGAAGTCAGAACACACGCTGATTACAAAGAGGTCACTTCAGGATTAGGCTGAGAAATGTTACCACTGGAGTACAGGATCAAGCGAACATATCCAAAATATTTTCCTAGCTCTGTGAGAAAGAGAGCCTCTTTCATCATAAAATGTTCTGGAAGGAATGCAAAGAGCAGCACGTAAGATTATTCATCATGTCGCCTTAAAAAAACACAAAAAGGACAGACAATGGAAAGATTCTCACATCATGTGAACTGGATCTTCAGTTCATCAATGCTTTATTTATAAATGCTCGCACCTCACTCCACAAAACAGCCATTGAGAGAGCCATGACTCAGAGCCATGGGACTTTCCTGCGTGCCTGGAAATGACGAATGCTGCAGGAAAGGGGAGCTTGCTCTCTCTCAGCTAAAGGCATGTTTCTCCCTGAAATAAGCCAAAAACCAGAATATGCCTACGCCTGCAATTCTTTTTTTATCACAAGTGAATGACATCTGGAATGCATCATGAAGAGATACTAATGAATGCCTCCTATTTTAAGTAAGATGCTGCATTTTCCCACAAGGTTGAGATAATTATGAATAGTAGCACGAAGCAATATACTTTAAGGGGAAGGGGAAGTTATATCCAAATAGATTTTGGGGTATTGAAAGCCCCACAATAAAAAAAATCTCAGAATCATCCAGTCATTCGATTTTTTCAAATGTAACTTTTGTCAATTTTTTCACCTTTTTAGCAGCTGAAAGTTGCCTCTTGGCAGCCGCCATCTTTCTTCCTTGTTGCCACTCTCTTAACACGTTTCAAGCAGAAAAGGCACGTCTTATTTTGTTACCTTCTGTGGTCACATTGCCACTATTTCTTTACATAAAGTAATGACGTTTTATATACCAGTCTTACACTTAAAACAGGTCAGAGAGAGGAAGAAACATGGTGGCTGCCAAATTTTGACTTTCAGATGTTAAATTTGCAATAAAAGTTACAGAAATTACATTAGGAACATTAAATTACTGGATGATTCTTGAATTATGTATTGTGGAACATCAATACCCCAAAGAATGTGTTAGGTGGGATTCCCCTTTAAATGTCCTCTGAACAAAGGCTTGACTTTACAGTGTGTTAGAACGATCATAATCCACTTGATTTTCTTTAAAAAAAAAAAGCATATTTCTTTTGTCTGAAATGGTTCAAAAGTTAGAGAAATTAGAAATGTGATTTTTAAATTAATCTAAGATAACTCAATATACCAATGATTCTACTCCAGAACGCTGAGTGCAATCTAAAGAAAAATGTTATAATCCCAGCGGATTGGAAAAGGATTACTATTAGGCCCTCTTGGTAATCCCTTTCAATTTCCAATGTAATTGGAATTACCAGCTATGCAGTGTAAAAAAATTGAGTAAGTGGTTGACTGGTGTGTGAGCCCTGGTCAAGCAGTAAACAAAATCCTTGTCAGGGTAAGGCACAAGCAACCCCAAATTAACCTGTGCTCACCCCCTGGCAGATTTGCACTGAATAGTCAGGCTTAATATAGAGGCAATGTGTAAAGTATTTGTGCAACATTTCAAACAGCAAAGCCGTGCCAACACCACATAGAAAAGATACCACACCAGGTTAAAAAACAAGAGCTTAATTTAATAAATAAAACAAGACCAAAACAAACAAAACAACAACAATGCAATAAGTAAAACTAGAGATATTCAATTGCTGAGATTTATGAGAAAATAGCGCCAAAAATCACAAAGAGCCAGCTGTGGATATCTGGTTGTGACGGACAGGGACAAAGACACAGTTCTGGCCGACAGCGATGGAGTGTGGGTCTGCTACAGGCACCCAGTTAGGCCAGCTGAAAAAAGTGCTTTAAATCCCGGTTTGCGGATCGTTGCATGGATCTGCCTCAAAGATGCATCGCACAGTCAAAGTGATGCGCCGGTTCTGAGATGCATCAAGGATGCAATGTGAGGGCTTGCGTCATCGTTAAAAGTCCAGTCGACAGGACTTGAGGTGCAAAATACGGCATCAAGGATGCAAGTCAAGTCAAGTCAAGTCAAATAATTTATATAGCGCACTACATACCCAGAGGGTCTCAAGGTGCTTGAGGAAGGGTGGGAAATTACTTGTCGAATATCCAGGTTTTAAGCTGCTTTCTGAAGGCTAGGTGGTTTTGAGTAAGGCGGAGGTGAATGGGAAGGGAGTTCCAGGTTTTAGCCGCTAAGTAGGAGAAGGATCTTCCCCCCCATGGTGGTTTTGTTGATGCGTGGGACAGCAGCGAGGGCTTGGTTAGAAGAACGTAGCTGGCGGGAGGGGGTGTAGAAGGATAGTCGCGTGTTGAGGCATTCGGGTCCAAGTTCGTAGAGTGCTTTGTGTGCGTGGGTGAGGAGGCGGAACGTTATCCTCTTATTGACAGGGAGCCAGTGGAGGTCTTTCAGGTGACCGGAAATGTGGTCTTTACGCGGGATGTCTAGTATGAGTCTGGCTGAAGCGTTTTGGATGCGTTGGAGTTTTTTCTGAAGTTTTGCGGTGGTACCGGCGTACAGGGTGTTTCCGTAGTCCAGGCGGCTTGTAACCAGTGCGTGGGTGACCGTTTTTCTAGTTTCGGTGGGGATCCAGCGAAATGTTTTTTTGAGCATGCGAAGAATGTTGAAGCAAGATGATGAGACGGCGTTGACTTGTCTAGTCATCGAGAGTGAGGAGTCCAGGATGATGCCCAGGTTCCGTGCGTGGTCCGTTGGGATGGGTGCTTTTCCTAGGGCCGCTGGCCACCAAGAGTCGTCCCAGGCGGAAGGGGAGGTACCTAAGATGAGGACTTCTGTTTTGTCTGAGTTCAGTTTAAGACGGCTGTGCTTCATCCACTCGGCTACTTCTTTCATCCCTTCATGTAGGTTGGTTTTGGCGGTGTTAGGGTCTTTGGTGAGTGAGAGGATCAGTTGAGTGTCATCAGCGTAGGAGATGATGTTGAGGTTGTGTTGGCGTGCGATGGTCGCAAGGGGGCTCATGTATACGTTGAAGACGGTGGGGCTGAGTGAAGATCCTTGTGGCACCCCGCAGATGACTTCCGTGGCTTCTGACTTAAACGGTGGGAGGCGGACTCTCTGAGTTCTTTCGGCAAGGAACGAGGTGATCCAGTCCAGTGCTTTTCCTTGAATTTCGATGTTGTTGAGGCGTTGTATAAGGGTGCTGTGACAGACTGTGTCGAAGGCTGCGGAGAGGTCAAGCAGGATGAGGGCGACTGTGTCTCCGTTGTCCAGTAGTGTTCGAATGTCGTCTGTTGCAGCGATGAGTGCGGTCTCGGTGCTGTGTTTGGCTCGGAAGCCGGATTGTGAGGAGTCGAGGGATTTGTTGGTTTCGAGGAAGGCGGCAAGCTGGTTGTTGACGGCTTTCTCGATGCCTTTGTCCGGGAATGGTAGGAGCGAGATGGGGGCGGTAGTTTTTGAGTTCGGTGGGGTCTGCTGTGGGTTTTTTCAGAAGGGCGCTGAGTTCGGCGTGTTTCCAGCTTTCCGGGAAGGTGGCGGAGTTGAGGGAGCAGTTGATGACGTCTCGGAGGTGGGGTGCGATGATGGAGTCTGCCTTGTTGAATATGTGGTGGGGACATGGATCTGTGGGGGATCCTGAGTGGATGGAGTTCATCAGGCGAATGGTGTCCTCAGTGGAGATTGGGTTCCAGTCGTAAAGGATGTTCAAGGGGGGTTTAGGTTTGGTGGGTTGGTCTCCGGGTTGGTTGTTGAAGCTGTTATGGATGTCGGCGATTTTGTCGTGGAAGAATGAAGCTAGGGAGTCGTAAAGGATTTGAGAGGGAGTGATGTCGTTGGAGTTGGCAGTGGGGTTGGTAAACTCTTTGACGATGTTGAATAGTTCCTTGCTGTTGTGGGCGTTGTTGTCTAGTCGGTCTTTGAATGCGGATTTCTTGGCTGTCCCGATCAGTTGGTGGTGTTGACGGGTGGCGTTTTTGAAGGCGTCTCTGGTGCTAGTGTTTGGGTCTTTTTTCCAGGCTTTCTCAAGTGAACGACAGAGTTTCTTGGATTTCTTAAGGTCATTGTTGAACCAGGGGGCGTTTTTGCTGCCTAGCTTGATTTGGCGTTTTTTCAAGGGTGCTAGGTTGTCGGCGCTGTGGGTTAGCCATTGTGTGAGGTTGATGGCTGCTTGGTGAGTGTGATGCGTAGGTTTTGAAGAGCTGTGAGGCTGAAATGCGAAGTCCGACATAGTTATCAAGGCTGCTGTCGACAAGTTATGTAAGGGCCTGTGCAAAGTATGCACTGTGCAGTTAGGGCAATGAGGTGTTTCTGGAGAGCTGCGACGTGGGTCTTTGCCACAGGTCCTATCGAGGCACCAGTGGTGATGCATCGGTTCTGCTTGTGTACTGAAGAGTTGGTGTCTGAGATGCAGTATTTATGTAAAGCTGTGTCTTTGAAGTGAGGTGAAGCTTCTAGAGGCATGTCTTTGAAGTGCACAGACGCACTTCCTTCCTGGCAATGGCAAGGGGGTGGGGGGACAAAATATTTAAAAAGAAAACACTTACTTCCTCACACCTCGGCCACCTCCATCTGTTCTCCCTTGCTGCTGAAGAGTCCGGAAGCACAGATGCTCCCCTGAGCCAATCACAACGCTGCAATACAGTGTTGTGATCGGTCCGAGCACCAACTGGGACAGGGAGCATGTGCATGTTCCCCACCCAGGCTGTAATCCAGCCTGGTTGGAGAACACACAAAGTGTGCAGGACTGTTTGGCCGGCCCAAAATGGCTGGCCAAGCAGTCCTGGTCACTTAGTGTACACAGTCCACTCCTCCTCCCTAAACCATCAGCCCGCCCTAACCCAGCCGAAACGAAAAATAAAATGATAATAACCTTGTTATTATCATTCTAGTTTTCCCTTTTCCACTGCTCTGAGAGCAGTGGGGTGACGCTCCTCCACCTTACCGTGGTGAAGTTTTACCACACCTGAGAATCATTGCATTGGTTTTGGGAATTCTAGGCATGGGATTATTGCATTAGAGAATCTGCGAACCTAGGGGGCGTGGCTTGGATGGCAAGGAGGAAGCAGACCTAAGTCCGGAGCTCCCGACCCCCAAGTCGAACGAGCAGCAAGCAACGAGGGAAAACTCGAAGGAAACAGGACCAAAAGTAACGAGGGCATGTAGGGACCCAAGTGGCACCCTACCAGAGGCTGGACTGACCTGAAGGGGACACAACGGAGGCAGCGGCGGAGAAAAAGGTGGACGGGGCAGGAGAGGAAGAAGAGACCCCAAGATGGCGGCGTGAGTCCTGAGACAGGAAGAGAAGCGCGGGGGAAACGGACGGCCGTGCAAGCGACAGGCCGACCAGGGTGACAGCGGTCACGGCAACCAAGCCTCCCGGACCGTAGAACCCCAGCAAGAGGGCGAACGGTGCCACAAGCACGGCAGCAACCAGCCCAGCGAGAACCGAGGCGGGCGCCACCTCGATACAAGACAACCGGGAGGAGGCGCGCCGCAGCCAATAACCAAGTAAGCGCGCCTGGTGTTGCAAAGAACGACAATAAGACTGTCCAGAATATACGCCGCATAGTGCAACAACCGGAAGAGCACGCAGCAAACAAGCCAGCCGAGACTACAGCCGCCATCTTAGCAAAGGCAAGAAGCGCGGGCGGCCATCTTGATGCAACATAGCCGGCGATAAGAGCGGGGGAGCGAGAACTTAGCAAAGCAACGAATACAAGATAATAAGATCATAAGAACAACGCAGCATAACGAAACTGCGGAACAGCCAGATTGCCAAAAAAGCCAGAACCGCCAAGAATCGAGCCAAGCAAAACCGCGGCCGCCATCTTAGGAAAGGCAGAAAGAAGCACTGGCGGCCATCTTGATACACCACAGCCGGGAGGAAGAGCGAGACAGAGATACAGCGAGAACCTAACCGAGCAAGTGCGAGCTGAGACACGGAGGGAGGCACGAACAATAAGGGTCATAGCGAGATAGAGATACAGCAAGAACCTAACCGAGCGAGTGCGTGCTAAGGCACGGAGGAAGACCGAAATTGCGCGCAGCAACCAAGCCAGCTGCGATCTAAGCAAGGCAAGGAGCACGGGGTGGCCACCTTGATGCAGCACAGCCGGCGGCAAGAGCGGGGGAGCGAGAACTTAGTTAACTTAGTAAGCGACGTATGCAAGATAATAAGATAAGATCAGACAGAACAACGCCGCATAACGAAAGAGCGGGACAGCCAAACTGCCAAGAACAGCCAAAACCTCCAAGAACCAACACGGAGAGAATCGAGCCAGGCGAAAACGCAGCCGCCATCTTGTTAAAGGCAGAAAGAGGCACAGGCAGCCAACTTGCTGCACCAAGAGCGAGATAGAAACACAGAAGGCTGGTGGGGGTGAAGACCAGGACCCGCACCATCAAGTGGCCGTGCAGATTCAGGGAAAAGACCCCACCTCCACTCAGAAGCTACACCGCCAAAGCAACGAAAGACCCAAGGGCAGAGCGAACCAAGCAGCAGCAGAAGGAAGGCAGACTTCTGACCCACCAAGTCAGAAGAGGCTTCGACACCATGGCGGGGAAGGAAGAAAGAGGATCACGAATGATCCAAAGAAGAGCAAAATCGAGTACCCGGACTCCCCAGGCAAGAACAAAAATGGCCAGTGCAGCGAAACAATAACGCTCGACACACTACTTAAGAAGATCACGGAGGGCAATGACCTTACGAAAGCCACAAAAAAGACCGTAGACAACATCCAAATGGAGATGATAGCAATAAGGGCGGAGCAGAGCAAGGCAAATGGAAGGATAGATGAAGCAGAGAAAAGAGTGAGCTACCTCGAAGACCGCACAGGAACAATGCACAAAGACCTGGGCATAGTGATAAGGAAAACGACAACACTACAAAGAGCACTGGCGGAACAGGAAGACAAAAGCCGCAAGGGGAATGTCAGACTACTGGGAGTCCCCGAAGGGGAGGAGGACACCCCGGGTGCGTGCACCCTCATGCTAGAGACCATAATTCCAAAGCTTACAGGCCTCAATTTCGACAGACCCTTAGAGACCCTTAGAGATCGTGAAAGCCTACCGCATCCCAGCAAGGAAACCTGCAAACAGCAACATCCCGAGGCCAATAATCTGCAAGCCTCTACGCGCCAACCATACCGACGCAATATTCGCGGTAGCAAGAAAAGGTCAGCCGATGCTGATGCCAGAAGGTGACAATCACACAGGACTACTCAAAACTCACGGTCGAAGTGAGAAAAGGGTTTTTAGCCCTCCGCGACCAACTGCACAGAAACAACATCACCTTCACTTTCGCTGGTCCAGACACGGAAGCAGAATGTTTGAGGACCCCAGCGAACTATGGAGATACATAAACGGCCCAGAGCCGGAGGAAATGGACCTATAAAGCCCAGGAGCAAAAGGAAGAGCGTCATCAGGCGGGGAAGAAGGGGGAGGGGAGTGAAACAAGGTCAAGAAACACCAGAACATTGTTAAACCCTGTTGAACCTTGTGAGATCTCACCTCTCACCTCTATGATCACCAGGTACTATAGACGAGGCACCACTCAGGGACGCATTGACAATCAGGTGAACCCACACATTTGCACAGAAAGAACGACAACTACCTCAATTAATCGTACATTTGTGCACGCACACAGAATCAACCGAATCTACCTCAACAAGGGAAAAAGAGCACCGATGCAGCAGATCAACCAGCACCGTGAGCTACGAAGAAGAAGATAACCAGCCATATCCTTTTATCCCCTGTATCTTTTACCTATGCAGACTAATAGACTAATAGACTCCAACTGAACTAAGTGTGCCAACACTATGCAAGGACACTAGGGTAATAACACCACACCCTCTCACCAGACAGAGACTTGGGGGGAGAGAGAGTGGGAGGACCCTTGCTGTCACACACTCACACTTCTAAAGGCGGAGTGTGGGGGGAAGGGAGGGAGGGAGGGACGGGGGGAGATGGGGGGACAGTACGTAAATGTGCATCTTGGACATATTTTTCTTCTTATATCTTCTTTCCACCTATCACCCCACTTCCCACACGCCAGGCCTCGGGGGGCCCTTAAAGGAAATAACGGAAGATGGACGGCATCCTTATCCAGCCACCGAGCAAAGAACATGAAGGACGGCGATAGCCCAAAACCACCATGAACGACGCACCAAAACCCAAGCTAACCATGAACCTCAAGGTGGTGTCCATGAACGATAAGGGTCTCAATCACACAGTCAAACGAAGGAAAGTACTAGACCACCTAGCCAAACTGAAAGGTGACATCTACACGCTGCAAGAAACTAAGCTCACAGAAGAAGAAGCACGGCAATTGAAAGCGAGGTGGATAGGGGAAGTCATCTGCTCGCCGGCAAACGGAAAGAAACGAGATGTAATCACCATACTGAGCAAGAAGGCAAACCTGATCCTAAAACACTCAAACGCAGATGAGGAAGGGAGAGTACTAATAACGAGCCTACTGAGGGGAGAAGAACAAATACACATAGCCAGCATTTATGGGCCAAACTCCGAGGACAAGAAATTCTGGCAGGAAGTAGACACGATGCTGTCCACTATCCCTCAAGAAGACCTCATGCTGGTAGCAGGAGACATGAACAGGGTGATGGACCAAGCCACAGACAGACACCCACATAGAACAAGCCACGAATCCCAGAACACCAACACCCTGAAAGACCTATGCACCAAACTACACCTTGCCGACCCGTGGAGGCTACAAAACCCAAGTGCGCGTGAATACACCTTCTACTCGCACCCACACAACTCCTACAGCAGGATAGACTACATACTGATGTCCAATACCCACGCACACCTAATCGACCACACAGAAATCGTGCCAATAACCATCTCTGACCATGCGCTCGTCACACTATCACTAAGTGGAAGACACAACGAGAAGCCAACCAGAAGATGGCCGTTAAATGACGACATCCTGCAGAACAAAGACAACGTGAAGGAAATCAAAGGCGCAATAAACGACTACCTGGACCACAACGACAACGATGAGATGGGAAAAGGTACCATCTGGGACGCCCTAAAAGCAACGCTAAGAGGGAAACTGATCAACATCAAAGCAAGAATGAACCGAGGCAGGAACAAAAAGATCGGTGAACTGGAGGAGGAAATAACACAGCTGGAGAGAGCACACTGCGCAAATATCACGGACAAGAACACCCTGACTACATTAACAAAGATGAAATATGAGCTGAACAAGATCCTAAGCGAGAGAGCAGGCACGTGGCTGAACAAATTCAAATCCATAAACTTATGCGCCGCCAATAAGGCTGGGAAACAACTAGCATCATACCTAAAAGCAAAACAGAGGCAACACACAATCGCAGCCATAACAGACAAAACGAACAAGTCCCAAACGACAAATAAAGGCATACTCGAGGTATTCAGGCAGTTCTGCCAGGAACTATACAGCGAGGACAAGAATCTAAAAGCAGACGGCGGCGCAGCCATGCTGAGCAAGACCACCCTGCCGGAGCTCACCGCAGACCAAAGAACATCACTGGACGGGGACATAGCAGACGCAGAAATTGAAGCAGCCATCAATCAGCTCAAACCAAACAAGGCACCAGGACCAGACGGTTACACTACAACATTCCACAAAACCTTCAGTCAACAACTCAAACCACTAATGGCGGAAACATACACACACTGCATACTGAGAGGCAAAATGACCGAGTCCATGGCCGAGGCGAACATCATAATAATCCCCAAAGAGGGGAAAGACCCACAATACCCGCAGAACTACAGACCGATCTCGCTCATAAATGTGGACTGTAAGATATACGCGAAGATACTAGCCAACAGACTAAACAGGGTCCTGCCAACTCTCATCCACAACTCGCAAGTAGGATACATCAAGAACAGACTATCGCAAGACAACACACGACTACTATGCCACCTCAACAACCACACAACACATAGCAACAAGCAGGCAGTGATGATAGCACTGGATGCAGAAAAGGCGTTTGACAGGCTCTCCTGGCCATTCCTAGACAACTGTATGAGCAAGTTCGGGCTTGGAGCCAAATACAGAACTATGGTAATGGCCCTGTACAACGAACCAAAAGCAAAAGTAGTAGTAAATGGCAGCACATCAGAAACACTCACGCTGGGGAGAGGCACCAGGCAAGGCTGCCCCTTCTCACCCGGCCTCTTTCTACTAGCACTAGAACCACTACTAGCCAGAATAAGAGACAACAACGAGATAACAGGCATCAGAATCAAAGACAAAACCGTCAAACTTGCAGCCTACGCGGACGACATCCTCATCACTACAACCAATCCGTCAACGTCGATAACAGCCCTAATGGACACAATAGGAGAGTACGCTGAAGCCTCAGGGTACAAGCTCAATAAAGACAAATCGGAATGCAAACCAATGAATATCCACACCACCAAAGAGGTACTCGGAGACTCAGGACTGGCGTGGCAGACAAAACCCCTTAAATACCTAGGTCTGTTATTCGGAAGAGACTTAACATCCACACTAGAACACAACGAGGAGTCAACCCTGAAGAAGATAAAGGACAGAATGGACCTGTGTTCACCCAAATACATAAGCTGGTGGGGCAGGATCGAAACAAGATGATGGTAACGCCCGCCATCAACTACACGCTCAGCATGCTACCGCTTCCAATGACAGACACTTTCCACAAAAAGCTGGACAAACTCATAAACAACTTTATATGGAGAGATAAGAAACCCAGAATCAACTTACAAAAGTTGAGATTGACGAAAGACCTAGGAGGCCTCAACCTAGTGAACTTCAAGAACTTTCAAACCGCATGCCTAGCGAAGCAAGGAATCTTCTGGCTAGACAACACCCAAAGCTACGAACCTGTATGGTTAGAGGTGGAAAGGAACATCCTGGGGGGATTGAACCCCGTAGCGCTTCTAACCGCGAACAAACACCCCCAAAGACTAAACCCGATACTGAGACACACCAAAAAGGCACTGATGAAAATAGACAAACAAATGGCACGGAGAATGAAAGGCACGGCATGGGAATCAATCTGGTTTAACACAAAGATAACGTACCAAGGGGCAACAATGCACAACGATACATGGATAGAGAAAGGAATAACCCTCCCGAGCCAGCTAGAAACTAGACAATCACCATTAACATTCCAAAACCTGCAACAACTACACGAGCTCTCAGAACAAGAACTTTACACATTCCTGAAGATCAAAACAGCCATAACGAAAGCGAACCTAAGCAAGGAAGAACCGACCATCATCAAATACATGCAAAGCCTGAACGCGACAGGCCACCAAATGGCAATGATATACAAGCTCCTCAACCCATCCACATCGGCTCTGAACAAGAAAACAATGAGCTCATGGGAACAACTCCTGGGAAGGCAGCTAAACGACAACGAACAATGCAAACTATGGCGTTCGGCATTAACAAACAAGATAACCTCACAACTAGCACAGACAAAATCCTGGCTCCTCCACAGAGCTTACTGGACCCCGGCAAAACTTCACAAAGTTGGCATTACAGACTCAGACAGCTGCTGGAACTGCGGAAAAGAGGGAGGAACCCTAGAACACCTGATCTTCAAATGCACCAAAGTCAGGAAGTTCTGGATGAAGGTGAATAGCTTTCTAAACGATATATTCAACAAAGACCTAACAATCAGCTTTGTAAGCCTGGCCACAGAACACATGACAGCAGACCTAAACAGCAAAGAAGAAAGAGACCTACTAGATTTACTGCTCACAGCTGCCCTAAAAATAATCCTGACGAACTGGAAAAATACAGCCAAAGCAAACTTTAAAACATGGTTGAACTGGGTCACCTTTCTCAGAGGAGCAGACAACATAACGGGGAAATTCTCAAAGGAACACAACTCAAAGGAAGAGATGTGGGAGCTCCTAGACGTACAGCTGACGCAAGCCCAGCCCAGGACACTCAACTAAGAGCCCCCGCCCTTTTTTCCTTCTCTCTTTTTTTCTTTTTTCTCTCTTTCTCTCCGTGAACATAACGGCGAAGCTCCTCACATTATGTACTGTATTTACAAACGCTGACATGTATATTTTTTATATTTTAATAAAAATATAAATAAAAAAAAAAGAAAATCTGCGAACCGCACAATGAGGACATTATTTGGGTAATAGTAACAACCGTTATTACAGGGTTCTGCAATTTTTGTAATAAAGTGCTGTATAAGCTACCGGTTGCCTCTTAAAAGAAAAGAGACATGATGTACTGTTTCATATATTGTTCGCAAGAAACAGTACAAACATGCTGATTTTGGTAAATCCATTTTATCTGGGTATATTCTAGAAATGTTCACATCTTGTTTATCCATCACCACAGAACCCTTTTCTTTTGTGTGAAAAACTATTGGTAGAACAGCATGCAGATTCAGATCTCAGTTTGTGCTTTAATTGGAGAGGAATATAGGATATCCTCTTAATTATGAATATACTTAGCAGTGCCCTTTCAATAATCTTTTCAATGAAATCTGCCACAATTATTTATGTTTGTCATGGTTAAGGGACTATGGGCCATATGTACAAAGAAGTGGCGGAGCGTGTGGTTAGCCTCCTTGGCTTAACGACATGCTCCACCACTTCTGAAACGTAGGGCTGTACAATATTTACAAGAATATAGTGCAGATTTGCGTTTCCCCCTGCACCGGCACTAAGTTTAGCAGCCTAGCGCCAACGCAGGCACCCAACGCAGGCAACCTTGCTTTCAGCGCATTAGCTGCCGCGCCTTTTACCTATCTTTTTAAAAGTGTTTTTGCCGTGTTTTTATCTCGCGGCGCTTGTAGCTTATTCGCAGCGCTTTAACGCTCACCTGTCAGCGCCTAATACTTTTTCATCAGCGCTTTTGGCTAGAATTCCCTGTGTAACTTAATCCTGTCGGCGTCCGCAGGCCGGGGAAGTTTGGGAGGCTCACCTGCACTTAAAACTTCATCTCCTCGCATTCGGCGAGGCCAGACAGCTTAGCTGGGTCCGACATCTTGGGTTGGGCTGTGAGGCGAGGCACTCCGCGGCCATCTTGCATAAGGCAAGAGGCTAGTAGGCGGTCCTCCGCACTCTGAGGGGCTTCATAAGGAATCCGAGGTAAGGTCAGTTAGAACCTTGCTTTCAGCGCATTAGCTGCCGCGCCTTTTACCTATCTTTTTAAAAGTGTTTTTGCCGTGTTTTTATCTCGCGGCGCTTGTAGCTTATTCGCAGCGCTTTAACGCTCACCTGTCAGCGCCTAATACTTTTTCATCAGCGCTTTTGGCTAGAATTCCCTGTGTAACTTAATCCTGTCGGCGTCCGCAGGCCGGGGAAGTTTGGGAGGCTCACCTGCACTTAAAACTTCATCTCCTCGCATTCGGCGAGGCCAGACAGCTTAGCTGGGTCCGACATCTTGGGTTGGGCTGTGAGGCGAGGCACTCCGCGGCCATCTTGCGTAAGTCAAGAGGCTAGTAGGCGGTCCTCCGCTCAGCGTAATAGTACTTTAGGATGGATGGATCGACGCGCAGCGCTCGCGCGCAGCGGGCGCGTCGTAGGCGCGCCGGAGGTGCGCCAGAGGTAAGCTCGTTTGCGCCCGTTCGCGCAACGGACGCGCTTAGGGCCGCTACCTCTGGCCCCTCTAGCTCCCATCGTATCACCTATTCCCGGCCTGACCTACTGAGGCTCAGACCCTGTCAGAATGGGGCCAGACCACTAACTACCAAGCGAATCTCCTGTGGATTGCTTAATGTCAGATCTCTCTGTAAGCACCACATGGAAATCGCCTTTCTTATTGAGTCTGAAAATCTCGACGTCCTCTTTCTCACAGAAACGTGGACCCGGGAGGACTGTGAGGTGGAGTTGGGCCTAGCCTGTCCTTCGGGCTATAAAATCAGTCATACTCCTCGCCCGCTTAACCGAGGAGGAGGAATCGGATTCATCTATAAAGATTCGCTTACTCTCTCCCAGCTAAAGATTCGTGAGGTATCAGGTTTTGAACTGATGGGCTTTACAGTTAAACAGCAGGAGCTGAAACTGTGCTCAGGTGTTCTTTGTTATCGCCCCCCAGGACCAGCACCAACTATGGCACTCCTCATTGACTTGATTTACGAACTCTCTAGTTCCCACTCCAAGTTACTGATTCTTGGTGACTTTAACCTGTGGGCCGGTGGCTCAAGGGACAATGTATTTTATTCCCTCAGCCAAGCCTGCATGGATATTAAGATGGAACAGTTGGTGAATGCCACCACGCATCGTAAGGGTCACATTCTGGACTTGGTATTCGCGGACCCATCATGGGTTTCGATAGAGGATATTAAGTGCCAGTATTGGACAGACCACTTTTTGATCTTGTTTTCTCTCTGGCTGGAGGACCATACCTCACGAGAGGCTGGACTACCCCAAGCTAAATTAGAGAGACCTTGGTCCCGTATTCTTAAAACCTCCCCCCTGCCGAACATCTTAGATAAGGACTTTAAGCTTGGCACCACAGCCGAGGAGAGCTATGCTCGCTTCTGTCAATCAATTTCGAGCTCCTTGGATAAGCTGGCACCCCTTCGGAAGTCACGGGGTAGGGTGAATCGAGCTAGCCCTTGGTATACGAGCGAACTTCGTCAGCTCAAACTCGACTGCAAACGTGCCGAAAGGGTGTGGAGGAAACAATACCTAGACTCGGAGAAAACTGTGTTCCGGTCTGCCATACAAAATTACAAGGCTCAGATCAAGTTGGCTAAAGCGTCCTATCTTGAATCCACCTTGACTCTTGCCCCTAACAAGGCACAGGCCCTTTTCAAAATTGTCAGAGACCTTGCCCATCCCACGTGTGTGGCCAGTTCCGTCCCTGCATCGCAAGACCTCTGTGATTCTATTGCCGAGGCCTTTGAGGAGAAAATCCGCAGAATCCTGGAGGGTCTGCAGGACCCAGTCGATTCTCCTACTGGTTCGGGAGCTCCGGAGCTGATGGCTAGCCGACCCTTGCAGGGGATTTCTCACCCCTGTTTAGAAGCTCCAGCCTCAACTACCAGTCGACCCCGACCAGAGGATCAGGCATACAACTTGGGAGCTCCGGCAATCGAGGCCAGTCGACCCCAGTTGAGTGGCTTTCCCCTCTTCCCCGTGGATCAGGCTCTTAGTTTGGGAGCTCCGGCAAGGGAGGCCAGTCGACCCCAGCTGAGTAGCCTCTCCTCGCCCTCCCCGGACCAAGTCCTCAGTCTGGGAGCTCCGGCAAGTGAGGCCAGTCGACCCCAGCTGAGTAGCTCTCCCCCACCCCCCTTGGTCCGGGCCCTCAGTCTGGGAGCTCCGGCGACGAAGGCTAGTCGACCCCAGCTGAGTAGCTCTTCTCTGCCTCCTGCGGACCAAACTCTCAGTCTGGAAGCTCCGGCGCTTGAGGCCAGTCGACCCCGGCTGAGCAGTTCTCCCCTGCCCTTCTTGGACCAGGCCCTCAGTTTGGGAGCTCCGGCAAGGGAGGCCAGTCGACCCCAGCTGAGTAGCTCTCTCCCACCCCCCTTGGTCCGGGCCCTCAGTCTGGGAGCTCCGGCGACGAAGGCCAGTCGACCCCAGCTGAGTAGCTCTTCTCTGCCTCCTGCGGACCAGACTCTCAGTCTGGAAGCTCCGGCGCTTGAGGCCAGTCGACCCCGGCTGAGCAGTCCTCCCCTGCCCTCCTTGGACCGGGCCCTCAGTTTGGGAGCTCCGGCAAGTGAAGCCAGTCGATCCCAACTGAGTAGCTTTCCTTTGCCTTCCTTGGAGGAGTTTAGCAACCTAGCCCTCACGATCTCATCTGGTTCGCCTCTTGACCCTCTTCCGCCAAAACTCTGGAGGTTGTTCCAGGAGGAACTTTTCCAGCCTTTACATTCCATCTGCTGCCAGTCATTGGAAACAGGGATTGTACCGGGTTGTTGGAAGAAGGCAGTGGTATCTCCGCTTTTAAAAAAACCTACGCTGGACCCTGCCTGTCTCTCCAATTACCGGCCAATCTCTCTGTTGCCTTTTCCAGTGAAAATTTTGGAAAAGTTGGTTACCCGCACTCTATCCGGCTTCTTGGAAGAAAACACCTGGCTGGATGAGACGCAATTCGGCTTCCGCCCAGCTCATGGGACGGAATCCGCGTTAGTGACCGTGCTTGACAATCTGCGGGCGCGAGTCGACAGTGGTCGGGCAGCCTTTCTTGTGCTGCTCGACATGTCGGCCGCGTTCGACACGGTCAGCCATCCAACCTTGATAGCGAGGCTGGAGGAGTGTGGAGTTAAAGACAAGGCTAGGGACTGGCTAATTTCCTACTTGGATAATCGTCAACAACGTGTGTCGCTCCCTCCCTTCAGCTCAAAGGAGCGGAGAGTAGGACAAGGAGTACCGCAGGGCTCAGCCATCAGCCCTATACTCTTTAACATTTACCTCCGCCCACTAGTCCAGCTTATTAAATCCTTTGGGATCTCTGCATTTAATTATGCAGATGATACCCAGCTGGTCTTTTCGCTGGAGGGACAGGATGCGGTCCCACTGGAGACTTTTCACCGATGTATGCAGGCCACAGCGGATTGGCTCCGTCTGAACTCGTTACAGTTCAACGGTACCAAAACTGAGGTTCTGCATTGTTCCGGTGATCGAATTCCCAGGAACCTCCCAGACGACTTCTGGCCCCCGTCCTTCTCTGAGACGGTGTCTGCCACACATTCGGCGCGTAATCTGGGGGTCACTTTTGGGCCCAATTTACAGCTGGATCTGCACGTAAACAAGATCACGTCTACGTGCATGATGCTTATCCGGATGTTGCGCAAGGTTCTACCTCTCCTTCCTGAGCAAGCCAGGTCCGAAGTAGTGCGGAGCACAATTTTAAGTCGACTCGACTACTGCAACGCACTACTATTGGATGCCCCTGTAACACTACTGGGCAAGCTCCAAAGGGTACAGAATCTGGCGGCTAAACTCGCTCTGTCCCGCCCCTATTACAGCTCGGCTACAGCAGCACTACAGGAACTCCATTGGCTGCCGATTCACCTTCGTGTTCGCTACAAAGCCGCATGCATAGTGTTCAGAGCTATTCATGGCTTGGGACCTATCCCGCTGCAGAGAATGTTTGCTTGGTATCTTCCAGCTCGAGCACTACGCTCCTCGTCATCCAAGCTGTTAGTGGTCCCGCGCTTCCAGAGAGTGAGGATGGGTGGCCGATCGTTCAGAGTAGCGGCGGCCAAACTCTGGAACTCTCTACCACTATCCCTCAGGAGCCTTGAGGCTCTCCCAGCCTTTAGAAAGGCGTTGAAAACCCACCTCTTCCCGAGGATAGGCTAGTTGCTGAAGCTGCTGTTAGATCAGGGTTCATAGCGCCAGGATGCCCTTGGTGGTGACAGGCTGCGCTCTATAAGTATACCACAATTACAATTACAATGCACCCTGGTGTCTGCTTTCAGGGGAAGATTGTTTATGTACAGGAAGGTCCCCTTTCCTGCACATAATCAATCTTTAAATGCAGCTTTGTAACTTCTATGTGTGCTGCTTAATGCAGCACACACAGAAGTTGCAATACAGCATGTTTTTTAAATGATTGTTTATGTGTAGGAAGGACGTTCCTGGGTAATAGTAACAACCGTTATTACGGTTGCCAGTTAAAAGAAAAGAGACATGCTGTACTGTTTCATATATTGTTCGCAAGAAACAGTACAAACATGCTGATTTCGGTAAATCCATTTTATCTGGGTATATTCTAGAAATGTTCACATCTTGTTTATCCATCACCAAAGAACCCTTTTCTTTTGTGTGAAAAAATATTGGTAGAACAGCATGCAGATTCAGATCTCAGTTTGTGCTTTAATTGAAGAGGAATATAGGATATCCTCTTAATTATGAATATACTTAGCAGTGCCCTTTCAATAAGCTTTTCAATTAAATCTTCCACAATTATTTATGTTTGTCATGGTTAAGGGACTATGGGTCATATGTACAAAGAAGTGGCGGAGCGTGTGGTTAGCCTCCTTGGCTTAACGTCATGCTCCGCCTCTTCTGAAACGTAGGGCTGTACAATATTTACAAGAATATGGTGCAGACTTGCGTTTCCCCCTGCACCGGCACTAAGTTTAGCAGCCTAGCGCCAACGCAGGCACCCATGCACCCCGGTGTCTGCTTTCAGGGGAAGATTGTTTATGTACAGGAAGGTCCCCTTTCCTGCACATAATCAATCTTTAAATGCCGCTTTGTAACTTCTATGTGTGCTGCTTAATGCAGCACACACAGAAGTTGCAATACAGCATGTTTTTTAAATGATTGTTTATGTGTAGGAAGGACGTTCCTGTACATAAACAATCATTGGTACTTTGCTGTTTTCATGTGTGCTGCACCACGCAGCACTTGAAAACGGCAAAAACAAGGAAAATGAAAGATTTCTCCTCGTTGTGCCAGGGTAAGACCAGGTTTTCCCTGGTCTTAATTCTGGCGCTGCCTCCTATTTACGCTTCCCTTGTAAATAGGAGACAGCGTCAGAATCAATGGGTGGTGTGGGGAATGCCCACTGCAACACCCATTGCCCTTCCCTTGTACGCTGAGCATAGCGTGAAAGGGGACCTTATTTACAAGGCAATAAATAAGGCAAAGACCCTATCGCCACAGGAACGTCCTAAAAAGTGACGTTCCAGTGGCGATAGGGGCTTGTACATATACCCTTACATGTTTTAAGGTGTTGAAAACTTCTTCAGTTAATTCCTTAAAAAACTGTTGCATGAAGATGGCGGCGGAGTAGGACGCCTTTCCGTGCCGCTCCGGCGCTGATCCAGCAAAGCATCTAAAAGCACGATCTTGGGGGTGCCCACGCGCCCCGACAGCGGCGGGGAAGACCGGCTGACGGAGCGGCAGACTTTGGTGGGGTCGCCGAGGCGGTGTGATCCCGGGAGCGCCTTAGAGATCGAACGTAACCCGCGGCCTGTGAGACCCCGGGCTCTCCGGACATCGAGGCCCGGCGCGGTCGAAGGGCGGGCCCCTAAATCCACCTGCAGGCATTGGAGTAGACGGAAGGCTGATCGGAACTGCGCCTGGGCGACGGAGGTCCTGACGGCGGAACCCAGATCATACCCCACCACACCTGGGGGAGGTGGGGCGCCGGCCCCTGGCACTGCAGTGGCGCTAGGACTAGCAGCAACTCTCTACTATCTACGCCGCCCGTCCCTCCTTTCGCGGTTGGCGCCTGCGGCCTGTTTGGACTTTTGAGGTCCGCCATTGCACCGCTCCACGAGGCGCGGGGCCTGGGTGCTGTGCAAAGCCGTGACTACGACGGAGCAAAGGAGTGACTCTCCCGCTGGCTGGTGGTGCGACACGTGTTGGGTGGAGGCCTGGAGGGCTAAGGCATACGGACACCGGCTCTCGGGGTTTCCCGCCTTGTGCACCGGAGACACCCACGGATCGAACACCTGTGTGCGGGGGACTGGACATACTTGGTGGCGCCGGCGAGCGCCCTCCCGAGCACTTGGACCGCCTGCAGGCCTCGCTACTTTCCGCAGCCACGTGGCGCCGGCACAAGGCGCTGTGAGTCGCCATGTCTACTTTGCCGCGCAAACGGAACCAGGGGAAGGACAACGCCTCGAAATCTTCCCAACAACCGGCCTCCCCTGGAGCGAGTGGGTCGTCGAAGCCCTCGGATGAAGACGCCCCAGCGACGAAGGCTTTCATGTCGGAGTTGTTTGCCTCAATCAAGGAGGACATATCCGAGCTCAGGGCGCAACTCGCCTCCGACTTGCGGGAGGTGCGGAGAGACGTGGACGGCATAGGCGAGAGGGTGGCGACCCTGGAAGACAAGGATCTGAGTGTGGCCACCGATATTCATATGCTCCAGCAGGATATCATCCGCCTCACCGAGCAAAATTTGGACCTACAACTACACACGGAAGACCTTGAAAACCGCTCCCGTAGAAACAACATCCGAATACGGGCGGTGCCGTGGGACGGTGAGGCGGGGGATCTACGAGGGTACGTCCAGGAGCTGTTTCTCCAGGTCCTTGATGAGGCAGACACGAAAGAGATACAGATGGACAGAGTGCACCGGGTGGGATTGCCACGTCGCGGGGGGGACCTCCCCCTGACATCCTGGTGTGCGTCCACGATTTCCAGCTTAAGGAAAGGATTTTTCGGAAAGCCCGGACCATCGAGTCGCTGCAATTCCGGGGTCATCGGCCAGAACTATATCAGGACTTGGCTGCTTCCACCCTGCAAAAGCGGAGGGAATTCCGACCTGTCACATCGTTTCTGAGAGAAAGGGGCATCGCCTATTCCTGGGGACACCCTTTCAGGATCATCTTCAGGTGGCAGAACCGCCTAGCTCAAATCCGCACGCTCCAGGCGGCAAAAGAGCTTTTGGGACTGGAGGATGTGCCGTCCTCGCAGGCCGCGGCGGCCTCCCCGTCTCGACGACGCCGCCGTTCGAACTCATGGCACAGGGTAGGGCGTTCCCCCGCCGGTTCCCCTGCCAGACAGCACCCGGACCTTTCTGCCAGCCTGCAGGAACGGGGAGCAGCAGTCGCTTCGGTGGCCTCGGCCACGTTGGCCGACTCGCAGCATAGCTCTGGGGCGGCGTGATCCCCGAGGAATGGCGGATCGGCGCCGGAGAGGCTCGGGCCTTCTGATCGAGGGTTCTGAAAGTACTCTGGTAGGAGACGACCTCGATTGTGGCCAAGGGGAATAGTGGTTTCATTCCTCCGGCCTGTCTCTTGATTGGTGGCCTCCTACGGACTTCGGCCTACTGATCTCGATGAGTATTGTTACTGCACTTTCTTTTTTGATTTTGTACAATGTTCTGTATTGTTTAGGGGGGGGTTCGGTTGGGGGTTCTTGGGGATGGGGGGGGGGGACCCGTGACGGGAGGCCATTGGGGGTGAATGCGGTGTGTGTGTGGTTGAGCGCGTACTTTGCTGCAGTGGGGATGATTCAGCGACTATTCTGGAAACGTTTGGGTGCACGCTGCCGGGAGGAGGGGAGGAATGCGGAATGGGCGCCAATTGTATTACTGACAGCGGGGTCTGTGTTTTGTATTTGCCATGCCAATTAGTATAGGTACATGGAATGTCAAGGGCTTGAACTCTCCTCAGAAGCGACAGAAGGTCCTGAAATATGTGGTGGACCATCACCTTGATGTGGTAGGGTTGCAAGAAACTCACTTGGCGCGAAAGGATGAAATGCGGCTCCGCCATAGGGCGTACCCCATTGTGTACAGGTCCTCAGCTGTCACGAAGCATCGGGGGGTGGCTTTTCTGTTCAAAGCAGCGTTGCACTTTCAACCAATGGGGGTCCGCAGCGACAGGGAGGGACGGTGGCTGATGGTCAGAGGGCACATTCAGGGTAGGCTATGTACGTTTGTTGTGCTCTACCTGCCTAATGCAGGTCAGAATAAGTTCATGCAGGAGTTACTGGTTAAGGTGGGGGACTTTGCAGAAGGTCTCGTGTTCATGTTGGGTGATTATAATTTGGTTTGGGACAGAGATATGGATAGCTCGGGGGGGAGGCGGGCGGACACAGGGGTCTTTTCTGAGGCTACGCAGCGTGGGGTGGAGGAGATGGGTCTAGTTGATGGACGGAGGTTTTTTCACCCTGATATGAAGGACTATACGTTCTTTTCCCATGTGCACCACTCCTACTCCCGTTTGGATTACGTCTTCCTTAGTCAATCCCTTAGGGGGAACATTCTAGATGCAGCCATTCTCCCGATATCTGTGTCGGACCACAGCCTCATGGTGCTCACGCTTCGTTGGTCACCTCCTAACACCGCGAACCGGAAGTGGTACTTCCCGGCTTCGGTAGCCAGGGACGAGGTGTCCCATCAAGCCTTACGTTTGGCCATTCGTGACTTTTTTGCTTGCAACCCCCCGTCGGACACATCCCTGATGACCACGTGGGACGCCTTTAAGGCGACGATCAGGGGTACATGCCTGGGCC
This sequence comes from Lissotriton vulgaris, assembly GCF_964263255.1. Classification (NCBI taxonomy): domain Eukaryota; kingdom Metazoa; phylum Chordata; class Amphibia; order Caudata; family Salamandridae; genus Lissotriton; species Lissotriton vulgaris. Next base: position 1,380,010,842 of record NC_141696.1, on the reverse strand, counting down.
TCAATTTGCAATTGAACGCTCTACGTAGGAAGGAGAGGGAGGCGCTAGAGGCCGAGGTGCTTACGCTTGAGAGGGAGCACAAAGCTAATCCCTCGAGAATAACCCTGCGTCCCCTGACGGCGGTTAGGGGCAAGCTGAAGGCACATTATACGAATAGGGCCGAGCTCACCCTCCTGAGGCTGGGACGGCACTCCTACTCCAGTGGTAACAAGATTGGCAGGCACTTGGCCCGACAACTGAGGGACAAGAGGGAGCGTGAGTACATAGGTGGGATTAGAGATCCCGCGGGTGCGCTCCATCATTGTGACGGGGAGAAGGCGGACGTCTTTGGCCGCTTCTACGCCGCTTTGTACAAGGGGGAAGAGCTGGATACTGCTAAACAACGGGAGTTCCTGCAGCGCTTATCGCTTCCGCAGGTCTCCGGGGCCTGGAATGATTTACTCGATGCTCCGATCACGAGGGAGGAGGTCCTCTCTGCCATCAAAAACTTGAAATTACACAAAGCCCCCGGACCCGATGGGTTCACTGCAGTTTTCTATCAGACCTATGCGACGGAGGTGTGTGACTTCCTGGTCGCCCTCTTTAACGATATGGTTGGACCTGGGGTCAATTCCGGGACCCTCGCGGAGGCAGTGATCACAGTCCTGCCAAAGCCAGGGAAGGACCCGGAGCAATGTGCCTCATACCGCCCCATAGCCTTACTCAATATCGACGCGAAGCTTTACTCGGCTATTTTAGCAAGTCGTCTACAGGATCTGCTGCCGACGATTATCCACGCGGACCAATCCGGCTTCATTAAAGGCCGCCAGACGCACGATAATACTAGGAGGGTAATCCACCTTATTGAGAAGGCGGACAAGTTCCGCATCCCGGCGGTCTTGGTGGGTCTGGACGCAGAGAAGGCCTTCGACCGAGTGGACTGGGGCTTCTTATTCCACACGTTACAGGCGTTTGGTTTCTCCGATCGATTCATCGCTATGGTGAGAGCCAACTTCTGCAGCCCACGCTCGAGGGTGGCAGTGAACGGCCACCTATCGGCCTTCTTCCGGCACTCACGAGGCACCAGGCAGGGATGCCCCCTCTCGCCCTTGTTGTTTGCGCTCAGCATTGAGCCCCTGGCGATGGCGGTTCGGGAGCACGAGGGGGTGAAGGGCATCCCATTCACAGGGGAACAGCACAAAATCACCCTTTTTGCGGATGACGTCCTGCTATCAGTGGCCGACCCCGCTAACTCTCTTCCGTGTGTTCGAGATATATTGCTGGAATTTGAAGCAGTGGCCGGCTTCAAAGTTAATTACGGCAAGTCGCATGTCCTGAACCTGACCCTATCTCAGGCCGAGGTGGCGCGGGTGAGAGCGACGACACCACTGGCCTGGGCCTCGGGCTCCATTCTATACCTGGGAGTTCATCTCACCCCTACGGTGGGCGGCTTATTCGCAGCCAACTTCCCGCCCCTCTTGGCCAAGTCGCGGGCGGAACTGGAGAAATGGAAACCAAAATTCCTATCCTGGCTGGGACGGGTGCACGCTATCAAAATGGTCCTTCTCCCCAAGTATCTATACCTGTTCCAGGCCCTACCGATCCCACTGAACTGCTCCTTTTTTAGCCATCTTAAATCGATGATGTTGAAATTTGTCTGGCAGGGTGGTCGGGCGCGCCTTTCGTTTACACTCCTGCGACGTCCGCGGAATGACGGGGGGGTCGGTCTTCCGGATTTCCACCTCTACTACAAAGCTGCCCAACTCAGAGTCATGGTGAAATGGTCCCAGCAGTTTTCCGACAAACAAGGGCTGCATATGGACCGGAGTGTGGCGGGCCGGTCCATCTGGGATCTGGCCTGGAAGCCGAAGCGGGACCGCCCGGCGAACGCGTATATTAGCACCCCCACGGGGACTACGCTGAAAGTCTGGGATACCCTGGCGGGCGACGAGAGGTGGACGACCTTTCCGTCCCCATTCACTCCATTGCATTTCAATCCGGAGTTCCCACCGGCACTCACCGAGGGCCCCTTTGACGCCTGGAGGGAGGGGGGATGCCGGGCGCTACTTCACCTGTTCCCCGGCCCCGATCCCCTGACGTTTGGGAACTGCGTGCGGGACTACTAAGTGCAGCCGGTGGAACGATACAGGCATTTACAATTGCTCCACTGGGCCACGTCACCGGGTGTGCGGGAGGCTGCGACGAGACCTCTGTCCGACTTTGAGGCCTTTCTCCTGAAGACATCCACCATGAAGGGGGCCATCTCCTTTCTCTACCAACTGCTGCTTCGTTCGGCCCTTTCCCCCAGACCGCGCTACATGGAGCAATGGGAGGAGATGGTAGGGAGGGATATCACTGACGGAGAGTGGTCAGCACTTTGGAAAGACATGACACAATTTAATCACTCCATACTCCTGAGGGAGGCGCATTTTAAAACCCTTACGCAGTGGTACATGGTCCCGGCTCGACTTCATCGCATTTACCCGGCTGTCACGGACAGGTGCTGGAGGGGCTGCGGCCTCCTGGGGGACTTCCGCCACATTTGGTGGGACTGCCCAATCATCAAACCCTTCTGGGTCGAGATCTTGTCCCATATTAAAGACATCCTGAAGTACCCTGTCGACGACTCCCCGGAGTTCGTGCTACTGGGTTTGAGAGACCCTGGCCTTGAACACCAGACACGAGCTGACAAAAAGATCCTTTGGCTGTGTCTCGGCGCGGCCAAACTCACGTTGGCTTCGGCCTGGAAGCGGAAGGAGGCCCCGGCGATCTCCCTTTGGCACGCTAGATTGTGGAGGCTTCTGAGTCTCGAGAGAATGGCGGACATATTCCTAGGCAACTACAAAAATTTCAAACACGTGTGGGGCCCCTTGGTGTCCTTTCTCTCTAATGGTTTGCCCTCGGCAGTTTGCCCGGCATCTCTGAGGAATTTACATCTATTTCAGCTCTAGAGTGTGCCTGTTGGATGAATGGGGGAGATGAGCGGCACCGTCACGGGAGGGGGGGGGGAGTTGTGGGGGACTGGGGTTGGGTGCTACTTTGGCACAGTTATATCGATGAGATGAGGCTCACCTAGAGGACAGGGCGATTCTGGACTCCTTGTCGGCTGCGCTACCTGAGCGACCCCATGTTGGGGGATAGGAACGGGACTGCCGACACTTACAACTGACGAAGCCTCTCATCCACTGGCTTTCTGGTGTTGCAGCATTGCCTCATCTGACTTTAACGCTTTCCCACTGTGTGGGCCCATCTGTGCGCCATATGTGGTACCTTTTGTTTAATGTTCCTTTTTTTTTGTCTACAAAATAAAACAAATTTACAAAAAAAAACTGTTGCATTATACAGTCCTACCTATTACTTTATTTTATGCATCTAACTATATCTATGTCTATACAAATATCTCTCAATTAGCTGAGACCTTGGTATTTTATTGAGAAATATCTTCACACGGCTGGATTACATCCTTTCATTCTTTTCTCTTTTATTTGTCTACTAAGGGTGTCTTATTTGACTTGTGTTTATTGTTTACAGGTTATGCTTAGCTATCTACTATACTATAACTAAGCTACTTCTTTAAATTTACTCTACCCAATTACTGTTTATCAGGCACTCAACTATTGTACCCCCCTGTACACTTTGGTGCACATGTATGACCGTTTTTAGCTGTCACCAATGGAGTTTCCACCTGTTTGCGACCGCTAAAACGGCTTTTGCCATGTACCAACCCTATTTTCTTTCCAAGTCAGTAACTTACTACCGACTCTCAAAATAGGGTTTGAGAGCCGCTATTAGGAAGTGGCGTGCCAAGAGTGTCACTTCCTAATAATGAGTTGCAGGGGCTTGTACGATTGTTTTGCGGCCAGAATGCAGTCCCAAAACAATCGCAGTCTACTGTCTACTTCAAGTAGGTGATAAGCCAGTCGCAAATGGGAAGGGGTCCCCAGGGGACCCATTCAACTTTGTGAATGGTAGCAAAAACCTTTTTTAAGAGCAGGTATGTGGACTCACGGACCACTCCCCACTCTTTTTCTTTTTATAATGCATCCCGTTCCTTTAAGGAAAACAGGCTACATTTAAGAAAAACTGCTTTATTTAAATAGCAATCACAGACATGGTGGTCTGCCCAACCCAGCAGGCCACCATCCCAGTGATAACAGGCCATTCCAAATGGGTCACAAATTGTGACCTACCTCATGAATATTAATGAGGTAGGTCATTTGCGGACCCATTGGGAATCGCTAAATATGTCTGAGACACATTAGTACATTTCATTTTGCGACCCAAAAATTGCGAGTCACTAACATTTGCAAGTTGTACATGTGGCCCCTTCTTACGTCTTGCTGAAATGTTTCTGGGTTGGATTGTTAATTTTGTTAAAAGGATTTTCTACAAACAGCAAATAAAAGCACCTGATATCAATACATGACTAGTGTAAGGAAATAGGCCACAGCCAAGATTGCAAAAGTAGAAGCAAGGGGGAGACCAACAATAAATGACTGGGAGGCCAATTATAATAGCGGAAACTTCTAAAGCTGATGAATGACCCACATGAGATGGGCTTGAGGACCATAACAGTTATGGTGCTCCATGTATTTCACAATAGTATGGGACTTTGAGATTCATGGGAAGTCATTCACAATGTATTGCAAAACACAAGAGGGTCAACTTAGATACTAAGAGCTGAAGAGGCTGCTTAGATTGTAGGGCCATGAAACTCGGTGAAGTGATCCTTGAATGATTTCATGTTTGTATCTGATACTCCAGGAGGACCCTATTGCAGCATGGAACTGTCACTTTGGCAATGTGACAGGATAGGGAATGTTGGCCACTTCTTGTTTTCATTCACTATTTTTGTAAGATGATGTCATTACTATTGATCTGGTGGAGAGGCCTCCACAGATCACCTAGTCAGGGTAGATGTGGGTACATCTGTCTCATCAGAGGTTCCTTTTATTTTCTACATCAAGTAGCAGAAATAAAAGTCAAAATGCAAGCAGTTCATGCATTGTCACCAATGAGCAGAAACCATCTGAAGAAAATGCATTTTATTGACCTTATGTCCAACTGTCCAGTTTATCCACATGCATGCGGTGCATTTTCCCGCTGTGTGCTAAGGAATGCAGGATTGCATTGTTTCATGACGAGCTCAGCTCGTCATGAGCACACGAATAGTGTACTGCATGACTAGCTGAGCTCGTCATGAGCAGCAAAGGGGTTAAGAAGAATAACTTTGGATAAAGTTTTATTATGGAGTGGACTGCTAACCCCTTTATGTTCTACTTGGACTTGTCAATGAGCGGATATGAGATTGCCAATGAACCAAAGTTCTTGCTACTTGTATGGAAAATTAACTAATTTTATCCATTGAGACTGCCATGTTTGAATTGCTGCAGCCCTTGATCATGACTAGGTAGGTACAATAGCAATGGTCAGAGTCTATCGATTCACTGTAACATCAAATGTTATTCAAGCATTGAGCAAAAAATAGTTACACCCAAAGTGTGCTTAACCTTATATTCGTTGCTTTAGCACATTATTGGTCAGGTACCCAATTTAACTCAATGAGTACCTAGGTTTATGAAGTATCAATACATTCAAACATAGAGAATTATTCATTCAATTGCTTCATTGAATCACATAGATGCCTATGGGCATTGCTCTCATATAAATGTAATATCAAGAACTTCATGTGGAGAAAACAACACAATTTGTACCAAATAATAGTATTTACAATGCGCTCAAAGTGATGGAAAAAGGGAAACAGTTGAGTGGGGTAGGTGTGATGGGAAAGAAGTGAGGACTGGGTAAAGATGGTTGTGACTTAAAAACAATCACAGTGGTATATAGGCCCTTCACAGTCTGTATTTCGATCTGCAGTTCCAATATACTCTTATACATAGGATCCGTTATATTCCGTTAATTAGTCCTATGATTAGAGAGTGAATATAGTCTGGTCTACGTTTCGACCCCCTGGTTAAAGGGTAGATTGTGTCCTCATGCTGGGGTCTTCTTCAGGACAAAGAGAGACAGGAGCGCCTAAGGATAATAATTCTCAATGAGTGTATCATGTGGTACAAAAGCACAATTGAGCACACTAATGGGAATGGTCAAGTGGGAAATTGCTTACTTTATCACAGGCCCTTAGGTGGCCATTGTAGGAGGACCGTCATGGGTTCCTTTCTTTTCAATTGATAGTCCTGCATTCATCTGAAAGGGGAGTACTGATTACTATCAGAGGTCATGAATAGCGTGTGCACGCATTAGTTATCAAGAAACCCTAATAGGGTACTTACTGGGACATGTGGCCTTCCATCCAAACTGTTAATTCTTGTCTTTCAATGGTATCATCTAGACCAGCGTTTGTGCGGTTGAGAATCAAGCACCGCACGCGGTTCTAGAGGGGAAATGAAAGAAATGTATTTATTTATTTATTTATTTAATTGCTTATATCGCGCCAGAATCGACCTAAGAGGTATCTCCGCGCTTTGCTCGCAAAAGGTTCTGGAATATGTTGACTCTGTGGAAACCACAGGGAAGGTTATGCTACCTGAAACAACAGAGTTTTTAAGGCCTTCCTAAAACATAGATGGTTGTCGTTGTGTCTTAGGTCAGATGGAAGTTTGTTCCACATGGTTGGGCCTATGAATGATAGGGCACGTCCACCTTGTCTGGCTTTTTTTATAGTGGGGATTTCCAGTAGACATTGGTTGCTGGACCGCAGTAGACGTTCAGGTTTGTATGTCTGAAATTTTTGTGCCAAATATCTAGGGCCTTGCCCATAAAGGCATTTGTGCACTAAACAGCAGATTTTAAACGTGACACGTTGTCGTATGGGCAGCCAATGAAGGTGTCTTAACAGGGGTTTTGACGGGGTCCTTGCGGGAGCATTTAGAATTAGTCTGGCCGCCGTATTTTGGACCACCTGCAAACGATTTAACGCCTCCTCATTGGCTGATATGAGGAGGCCGTTGCAGTAGTCGAGGCGACTTATCACCAGGGCCTGTACAAGGGTCTTCCTGTGATTATCAGGCAGCATAGGGAAAATTCGCCTTAACTGGCCAATTGTTCTAAAACAGGCTCCTGTGACATAGTTAGCATGCTCCTTTAAGCTCAAGTTCTGATCCAGTTTCACCCCCAAGTTCTTAACAGTTGGCTTTGGGCATGGGACGGGGCCAAGATCTAAAGGCCACCAGTCGGGGGACCAGAGCATGCTCGCTTTCCCAAATAGCATTACCTCGGTCTTCCCGACGTTACACTGGAGGCAGTTGGTAGCCATCCAGTTGGAAACTGCTCTCATGCCCTCTGCAAAATTGTTCTTCACATCGGGCGTAAGGGAATTGAAAGGAAAAAGCAGCTGGGTGTCATCAGCATATGACACTGGTGTGAACCCAAACTTTCTCACAATCTCTGCAAGGGGGGCCACATACACATTAAATAATGTGGGGCTTAGGCATGAGCCCTGTGGCACCCCCTTAGTGAGTACCCTCGAGGTGGAACGATAGGGTCCCATGCTGACAGATTGTGAGCGGCCTGAGAGAAAACTCTCCAACCAGGACAGTGCCAATCCTCCAATACCCACTCTCTGTAATCGGCCGAGAAGAATCTCATGAGACACAGTATCAAATTGGCCAGGTATTAATGGCGAGTGCCTTAGTAATTAAGGAACAAAATGAAGTCCTACCATTAGAGGTAGTTATACAATTAACTGATCATTTGTTAATGAAAAAACCATAAGTTGTTCATATTAGCGCTGGAAATCGGCGCTGGTCATGGAATAGTTAATCAAGGGAAAGCGTTGGAATCGTTGCAAGCTTGTCATATTAGCGCTGAAAATCGGTGCTGGTCATGGAATAGTTAATCATGAAAAGCGTTGGAATCGCTGCAAGCTTGTCACCATGGAGAAAGAGCACCAAATGGTGTCTCAGTATTTACTTTTAAAACGGCGCGGTATAGAACTCACATCGTGAGGTAGCTTACCGTTAAGTTGGACGGGTTCTGACACGATGCTGCATCCTCGCTCGATGGGCCGTGAGTAATCGGCCGCGAGGTGCAGACGCTGAATACTTCCTAGGGGCTCGCCTGAGTCCAACCAATCGGAAGAGACTCACGCTGGGGAGCGTGTAGAAACCACCACATAATTAAGATTACGTAAGGGGCTATCCAGAGGGATAGGTCTGTGATGTCTGTGTCAGCATATTGCGGGGCAGGTTGTAAACCGGCATTTGCGATCGCTAGTTCGGATAGGTTGTCCTTGCAGGGGAGTAAAACACCCAGCAACCGGTATTGGTGCCTGCATTGAAATCAGAGAGAATTTATGCTCATCTCGAGGGGAGAGCTGCAGTGTTACTGCTTAGCGGCTGTTAATGTGTGACGGGACTCAGAATTGTATACAGTACATTTTCACATATATGGAGGCAGAGTACTGATTGTTGAGATGAGACCATGCCCCCAACTAGCACGGTGCATGTGCCCAAATAGACAAATGGATTGCTTATAGAGTGGGTATGGTCAGATGTACTATACAGCAAGTCTCATTGGCAGAATTTTACAGATAGCCTGAAGTCTAGCCGACACACACCTAAACAAGGAATAAAGTATTAGAACAAGTAAGCATTGTTATTCTCACATCGCTACATAAATTGTACCTTTCAGCTGAGCAATGCCATTTGTGAGAAAGTGGCATCCTGTTCATTGAGGCCATTTTGGACAGAGTCAAAGGACTGCATCCACTTGCATTCACGTAAGTTCATGATGGAGTCCAAGTCACCACCCCGAGCACCCAACGTGATCTTCTCAATGTCAGCCCATTTGAGAGATTCAGGTGTGTGTGTCATTGTCATGAAATGCTCCACTAGAGGTGCTCCTATGGTTTGACACCTTATCCTACTACAGTGCTGTAGTATCCGGTTCTTTACCTTTTGTTTAGTCTGTCCTATGTAGATATGCCCACATGGGCAGAAGATGGCATAGATCACTCCCTGACTATTGCAGTTTGTCAGTGCCTTCAAATTGATTGTCAGATTGTTGTGCATAATCGCCTTGGTTTCTATACACATAGCACAGGCTTTACATTTGCTGCATTTGTAATTGCCCACTGCAATGGGTAGATTCCACATAGTTTGTATACTTGGTGCAGGGGGGGTGTCAAGCATTGAGCGAACAACGTAGTCCCGAATGCTTTTCGCTCTTTTGAATGCATGCATCGGAGGGTCTGGTGTTTCTATTGTCTCTGAAACAATGTGCCAATGCTTATTGATTATTTTGTGGATCTCATTGCTCTTACTACAGTATGTAGTGACGCAGATCATCCTGTCTTCTGGTGGTGCACGGTCTTTGGGTGTCAGCAGGGTTTCTCTGTCACTAAACCAAGCTCTCTTACGACCTCTCTTGACCAGTCTCTTAGGGTAGCCTCTGTCATGACTAAGCATGAGCGAATTTTGTGAATCTGGCGTTCGCGAATTTGCGAACTCGCAATCCGCAAAATCCGCGAATTCTCGCGAATTTGCAGATTTTCTTTGTGTGTTCGCAAGGATTTCTGCCAGTTCGCGAGGGTTTTGTACCAGTTCGCAATTGCGAACTTACATGTCGGCTCGCAACGGTCGCGATTATGTTGTTTCTACGTCTGGTTCATCATCACAGGTTCCCAGCACCCTCTGTTTCACCCCTGCCACCCTCTGTTTCACCCATGCCACCCTCTGGTACATCAATGCCACCCTCTGGTTCATCATCACTGTAGATTATGGGGGGAAAAAGCAAGCACACCTGCCCTGCTTCAACTGACATGACTTAATTTGGGGTTGATTTATTAATGTGTCACTGTTTTAAAATTCCAGTCTGGCACCTGCTTCCTTATCTGTAATTTGCTTTCTGTTGCAGTGCAATTTTTTTTCCAGGACCTTTGTGGCCTACTTGTAGCTATTCTATGAGCCTGCTGTAAGGGTCAGAGCAGGGTCATACAATTGTTGCAACTAGCAACTGAACTCTGGAGGGTCCCCAGTCAGGAAGCACTACAGGGAATGGCTACTAATGATGAGTTTGAACTTTTGAACCTGCTGAATGCTTTCACTTTTGCAAAACTCGTTTTTCTGCAAAACAGCATTACGGCAACTGTAATGCCCCAAACAAGCTTACTTGTGAAAGTTGATTTCTAATCCAAAAGTGATCCAAAGAAAGTCAAAAGGCCTCAAATCCAAAAAAGTGCAGGCAAATGTCAACCTGAGGAGTTATTCTGATAAAAATCATCATTTTCAGAAGGTCTATGCTGCTTGCTAGTGGATTTCTTGTGCAGAATTGCAATTTTTGTAATTTCGCGAGTGCGAGATTGTTGCTGCCCGCTGCACCTACATGTTCGCAATTGCGAACTTACACCGCACGCCGCAAAATTGTATCACCAAGAAACAAAAATCTGCTGCGTGCGAATTTGCGGATTTTCGGTAAATTCGCGAGCGTTCGCGGATTGCGAATTTACCGAAAATCCGCCAAATTCGCGAGCGGAACGGATTTTCCGCCCATGCTTAATCATGACATGCTGTCATGGGATGCTGCAGTTGCTTCTTGTGGATTTTGAGGAACCTTAGGAAAATAGTCGAATTAGCCATCTTCAATGGATCTTTTGAATGTGTCCACTGCCTTGAATGGAAAGTAGCCAATAATTATTTGTAATGTAACTTGTCAATTAATATTTAAGGAAGGAGGAAACCTTGAAGTATTAATTTATAATGTTAACCCATATATCAGGACCCAAGAAACTAGGGTGAGACTTTGGGATATTCATCAAAATAAAAATACCCATGTTCTAGTGACAGACAGTAAATAAAAAAGTTAAAAATCAGCGGAGATTTGCGGCCAGATTCACAAAAGATTGGTAAAGGTACAGGCACAGAACTTTACCTCTGCATGCATGCACTTTTAATACTCCCAGGGATTCACACACATTTCCAGGATTATGCCAAGGAAGCTGCTCCAGATGCAGGTTTGCAAGCATAATGTTGGGGCGGTCCTGTGACATTCCTGCTGAGGTCCTATTTCTGCTGTGCAGAGTTCTACACAGCAGATAATTTTGCACAGGAGAATAGGATCCCCTGTGCAAACACACCTTTTATTCTCACATAATAGCCCTCTCATATACTTTCAACACCCTTCTAACAATAGTTCAGCTCCATTGACTTCAATAGCACCAGACCATCTCATCACCACGAAATGGGTTAATTACCACTGCCTAGAATGGTTCTATCACAAAAAATAATAATCGTAATTTCACCAAAATTTCACTTCCTTTGACTCCATGTCATTACCCTCCCAGCAGTGGTCCGTCACCATAGATTTTAATGGTATTCACCTCTAGTAGGCAGGATTGTCCTTCCAGGAATGGTACCACTCCTTTGACTTCACTGACACAGTTTATAACACAACATTGTCAACAATAGTTCCCCTCAATTGATATAACTGACATCTTCCTAATTATCACCTCAACACTGGTTCACCTCCATTAAAATTAATGGCACCATCTGCTCACAAATATTTGTCACCCTCCCAACAATTGTTCCCCTCCACTGATTTTAGTTGTTCATACACATTGGCTTCAATGGCATTAAAAATGCAATGGCCAAGATGGCCCTACCAGCAGTGGTTCATCTCCAGGACTTCAGTGCCTCAATCTTCAGGTGTTTTCTAGGCCACTACTAATTGCATAGTTTGTGCAATGTTGGGCTACAAAATAACGGGAAATGTGTGAACTTATGCCAGTGCTCAATTTATTTTTTATTTTTTTTTTTTTTTAAGAAATTTTTTTTAAGCATTAAAAAGCAATATAAGAAACATGTCATAAAAAATTAGGAACAAGTACATATGAGTATGATAGTAATTAAGAGACATCAAACTATAGTAATTTATATAGAGAAAAGAAAGGTATGAAAAGATAGAAAGAAGAAAGAAGGAAGAAAGGAAATAGAAAGGAAAAAAAGAAAAGGAGGACAGCAGAAGACAGGGAAAGAGAAGAGGGGAGAAAGAGGGGAAAAAGGAAGTAGAATTAAGGGATCATGGAGGGCAAGAAGCACGCGGTAAGGGAGAAGGATTGGAAGAGAGATAGGAAGTAAAGGGAAGCCATAATAAGTCAGATTTAATTTTCAAAGGAAGAGAGGTAGAAGAGGCTATAGAAATTCTATGTTCGTCACATAAATAATTCCACCATGTGTGGACCGAGAGTTTTGAATTATCTTTCCAACACGATAAAATAACTTTAAATGCAAGTGCAATACAAAGGTCTAACAACTTAGCAGAAGAGGGTGCAACAATATCAATATCATCCGATAAAGAACCTAAAAATATGTGTATAAAAGACAATTGTGAAGAAAGAGATAACATTTTCATACATATAATCCAAACATCAGTCCAGAAAGATAAAACTGGGGAACAATGGTAAATTTGGTGTTGTAGAGTACCAGGAACTTTGGAACAGGACCAACATAAAGGAGAGGAGGTTGGAGAAAATTTATGTATAGTAACCGGGGTAATAACAACTCTGTGGTAAATGAAAAGTAAGGATTGAGTAATGCGTGCAGCAACAGAAACTTTGAAGAGTCTAGACCATAAACGATCCCACAATGCAATGTCAAAAGAGACATCAAGATCAGTTTCCCAAGCAGTCTCTACTGTAGACTTAGTTCGAACAGAACAATTAGACAATAAAAGTGAATATACAAGAGCAGCTTTAGGTTGTTGGGTAGAAAAGAGAGGGTAAAGTGGAGTGACAGGAGTGAAAGAGGAAAACGAATCAGAGGAAGAAGATAAAGAAGATAAGTGAGATTGAATAGCAGAGATTATAATAGAATATTCAGCAAGAAAAGAGGAGGGTAAGTTAAACTTATTTTGCAACTCTACAAAAGAAAGAAGAGTAGAATCAAGAAAAAACTGGTGTACAAACATTATATCCTTTTCTTTCCAGTGTTTAAAATAGAATGATTTACCTTTATACCTAAGAAATTTGTTGTACCAAACTACAGATGATAAAAAACATTGTAGAGGGGAAAGGGTAGAGAAAAAAATATTTTGCAAAGCAGATTGGCAATATTTCATAATAGGATACTTGGATATAAAAGTACAATTTGACATGAAAGGAACATGTTGAAATGAGAAATCTTTTAAAAAAGAGCGTTCCAGGAGCACCCACTTAGGAACAGGAGTATCAAGGAAATCATATGCCAAGGAGAAGGATTGTTTGATAAGAAAGGCAGAATGGTAAGAGCCAAAATCAGGGAAACGAACACCACCTTCATTTTTAGGACGAACCAACTTATGTAACCCAATGCGGGGATGTTTATTATTCCACAAAAATTTTGTGCATATAGAATTGATACGAGAAAAATAGGATTTAGGGATTTTGAAGGGAAGCATAGAGACTGTATATAAAACATGAGGGGTAATCATCATTTTGATGGTGTCCAATCTACCCCACCAAGAAAGAAATAGGGGAGACCAAATCTGCAAAAGGGATTGAATTTTCTTAATTAACGAATCAAATGTTATTTTAAGGGTATCTTTTAGAGAGGAAGAAAACCATATGCCAAGGTACTTAATTTTAGAAGGACACCATGCAAAGTCAGTATTGTTAAACATATATTGAAAACACAAAGGGTTAAGGGGAAGCACTTCTGTTTTTGATAAATTGAGCTTATAACCTGATATAGAGGAATATAACTGAACTTCATCTAAAAAGGGCGGGAGGGATGATTCGGGATTGGACATGTAGATAAGGACATCATCAGCGTACGCTGAGAGTTTGGTTTCGACAGAGGAGAATTTTAAACCAGTGATATGGGGGTTAGAACGAATACGTTGTAAAAAGGGTTCAAGGCATAAGATAAATAATAAAGGAGAAAGGGGACAACCTTGTCTTGTGCCTCTTGTTAAAGAAAAGAATTTGGAAAATTGATTGTTAACAAAAATGCTGGCACGAGGGGAGGAGTAAAGGAGTTTGACTAATGCTATAAAATTTGGACCAAAACCAAACCAAGTAAGGGTTCGAAACATGTACTGCCAATTAATACGATCAAAAGCTTTTTCAGCATCTAGGGATAGGGCTGCTAATGGGGTTTTGACATTTTTACTGTGAGAGAGGACATTGGAAAAAAGACGGGCATTATCAGCTGCGAGTCTGCCCTTAACAAACCCCACCTGGTCTGTGTTGATTAAGCGAGGGATAATGGAATCAAGGCGAGAGGCAAGAATTTTAGCAAAAATTTTACAGTCATAATTAATTAAGGATATGGGGCGGAAATTTTTACATTGGGAATGGTCCTTATCGGGTTTCGGGATGATGACAATGAGTGCATCCAAAAATGATCCAGAGGCCTTAGCTTCAGAAATAAAAGAAGTAAATAATTGGAGGAGTTTGGGAGCAAAAAAAGAATGAAAGGAGGAGTAGAATTCAATTGGTAGGCCATCAGGACCAGGGGCTTTTGATTTCTTAAGGGAATGAATAGCTGAGGTAATCTCTTGAGGAGTAATGTCACGTTCTAGGTGTGAAAAGTCAACAGGAAGGGCTGGGGGAGAGGGAAGGCCTTCAAAAAAAGTTGTTAAGTTAGCCTCAGAAGGATGCGTATCATCTGTATATAGAGCTTGATAATAGTTGTGAAAAACCTCAGCAATGTCTTCATCAGAGGTGACCAGTTTGTTGAGTGAGTCATTAAAAATTGGACCGACAGCTTTACGTTCAGATTTGATTTTCAAGTAATTGGCCAACATTTTACCTGCTTTGTTCTGACCCCCATGATATTTAGATTTTATTTTAAGGAGGGTATGACAAGCTTCATTAGTTATAATCTTATTAAGAGCAGTTTTGGCATGAATCAAGTCCTGAAGGGCAGATGGGGATTTGGAGGAGAAATAAGTATGTTCAAGTGTTTTAATATGTTTAAGTTGATCTTCATATTTTTGCTTATTAAGCTTCTTTTTGGCAGAAACATAGGAAATAGTAAAAGCACAAAAAGAAGCCTTAAAAGCATCCCAAGTGTTGGGAATGGAGGTATCAACGGGATCATTGAAGGAAAAATATTCATTAAAAAACTCAGTACATTTTTTCATAAAAGTGGCATCAGATAAAAGAAAAGAGTTAAATTTCCAACGACTAAAACTAGAGGGACTAATGGATAGATCTAGGGTAGTATAGACCGGAGCATGGTCAGAAATGAAAATAGAGCCAATAACAGATTTTTGAAGGGAGGGAAGGAGAGACTTACTAATCATAATATAATCAATCCTTGAACGTGTATGGTGGACATTAGAAAAAAAAGTATATTCTAGTAAATCAGGATTACACACTTTCCACGAGTCATACAGAGGACGAGAGGCAATGGCAGATTGAAAAGCCTTATGGGTTTTATCAGGTTGAAATTTACTCGAAGACAAGCGATCTGAAAAAGGGTCCAACCATTGATTAAAATCACCAGCAACGATGAAGTTAGGGCAATCAATGGAAGCAATAAGCAATTTAATGTCTTTCCAAAATTTGGGGTCTGGACGAACAGGTCCATAAATATTTAATAAGACCATCGTCTTGTTGTGAATAACAACCTTTGCCATTGCCCAACGACCTTCATCATCATTTTGAGAAGAGATAATTTGTGCATTTAAAGCCTTATGAAATAATATAGCGACCCCTCCTTTTTTGTTGACCGCAGGAGAAAACACAACCTGACCCACCCATTGTCTCTTCAGTTTAAGAGAGTCAATGTCCGAGCAGTGAGTTTCCTGAAGAAAGACAACCTGTGAATGAAGTTTGGTTAAATGAGACAATACCTTCTGACGCTTGACAGGATGACCAAGACCACGAACATTCCAAGAGACAAAATTACACATGTTGGAAGGAGGGAAGAATGGGCGACGAGTGGAAACGATACACAGCAAGGAGGTCACTACATAGGGGAAGACAAAAAATAACAGTTAAACATTGGAGGTTTAGAACGCTCATTGCAAGAAGGGAAAAAAGGATCAGGAAGCATGAAAAGAATAAACGGAAAAGTAAAGAGAACAGCAGAGGGAGCTTGAGAGGAAGAAAGCGAAGTAAGGGAGAGAAGAGAAAGAAAGAGGAAAGATACATAAAGAAGGAGAGAGAATTAGAAAACAGATCAAGGCACAGAGGCTTGATCTGAGAAGAGAACAGTAACCAAAACATGTGAGACGTGGGTACACCAGAGAGAGGACATGACCCACGAGCAAACCAGATACGGACATATGAGAAAGGATAAACACAAGGATGTGAGAGGAGAATCAAAAACAAAATAGAAAAGGGAGATAAGTTAAGAGAAAGTAGATAGATTGGAGTGGTAATTTCAGAAAAAGAAAAACATAGAAAGACGAAAAGGCATTAGCTGGCAGTGTCCATGGTGGAAGGTGTGATACTCATCAAATAGTCTCGAAGTTTCTGGGGATCATCATACGACTTGGTACGCCCATTATGTGTGATCTTGCAGAAACAGGGATGAAGAATTCCATACTGAATGTTAAGTTGTCTCATCGTGGGACGAAGGTTCAGGAATTCCTTACGTCTAGCATTGGTAGCAGAAGAGAGGTCTTGGGAAATGAAGATGTTGTGACCAGACCACTGGAGACGACGTTTGGCCCTGGCGGCTTTTAGAACAGCCATGAGTTCTGTGAACTCCAAGAATAACATGATGATTCCACGTGGTTTGGTTGCATTGGAATTGAGACGGCCAAGACAATGCGCTCTCTGGATGTTGAGAGGATGAGTCGACGGGGAGAGTTCCAAAAGTTCCTGAGGAAGTTTCCGAATAAAAGAGACCATGTCGGACCCCTCCAAATTTTCCGGAACACCATAAACGCGTAGGTTGTTGCGTCTATTTCTATTTTCCAAATCTTCGGTGTGTAATTTGAGTTTGTGGATTTCTTGCTCCAAAAGTGGGATCCGAGTTGAGAGGTCTTGGACATCGCTGACACGTTGTTCTAAGTTCAAAACCTTATTTTCCATAACCACCCATCGCTCCTCGATCTGCTGCAGTTTAGCATTGGTAGCAGACATAAAGGGTTGGAGCCCACGCACCTCCTCAAGGATGGAATCCAGAACAGGATTAGTCGAAGATTTAATGGGGGAGGGTGGGTCATTTTTTGGCCTTTTAGGTTTTGTTCCTGTTTGCGATAACTTCGGCGAAGTAGAGACATTTGCCATGATGCAGGATGACAAAAAGGAACTGTAGCCAACACTGCTGTAGAATATGAAATAGAATGCGGATGCCCGACTGTAATAGGGGCACACCCTGTGGTAAAAAATAGGGCACTGATAGGAAAAAGCAGGAACAGTCCAGTGACACACTAGTAATCAGTGCTAGGATGTAGTAACAGCCACAGGAGAACAAACAAGAGGCATCCACTAAATCAAATTCTTGACACTATGATAGACCATCATGGCAATATGGATTGGCAGGTTAGGTGAAAGAAAGCGCCAAAACATTCACAGGTAAGTATAGACAGTGCATTAAGGCAGTGGAGGAGACCGATGATCATTAGAGTTCAGAAGAACAAGACACTTGAAGTAGCGGGGAGGTATTCATCACATTTTTTGAGCAGAACAATAGTAGAAAGCAAGGCATCCAGAGGCACAAAATGGCGGTCGTTCCACCTCATAGAAAGAACTGCGCATTTAAATTAAAAGCAGGAACATCACCAGAAGTAAAAAAAAAAAAGAGTCCACAGCAACTCCTCGATGTCATAGGACCATATGTGTTGACAGAGCCAAGCTAGCGCCAGTGCGAAAGGGGAGAGAGCAGGAACAGCGCAGATAAAGCACACGAATCGGCGGCATACAAAATGGCGGCCGTTCGCAGTGCAAAGTGAAGAGATAATTACCATGGAAAATAGTCCTTGAAAACGCGCTCTTTTCGGTCGGCAAAGCGCTGCATTGTGGAGTCCCCACCTTCCGACACTTAAATCTAGCAAGAAAAACCGTCCAAAAGGCGGTTTGGCGATTTCTCACGGCATCCGCGGGTTGTCCGATACGGAGCTCACGGGAAAGACGTCCTCTATCGCCGGCGCGCAAGCCACGCCCCTCCAGTGCTAAATTTTGCACATTGTTTTTGCTGCAGCGGACTGGTTCAAGCAGAAAATATTTTCTAGGAGGATTCAGACAGAAAATTGTTGCAAGCAAAATGTTGTCTGCAAGCCAGTCCCATTGCTGATATCTCAAGCGACTTTTGAATCTGAATTCTTGGCTACAGAGTGTGGAACATGCTCTTCCATTCAATTTTCACTGGAGATACCCGAAATGGCATTTCTGTAATTTATGCATAGTTGTGCATAATGTTCTCATCATTTCCTGTACTTTTGGCAGAAACAACTATGCAATTTCACACACCATTATTGTCTCTGCAGAAACTACTTAGCAAGTTGACATGGTTTACCACTAACCCTTGATCCAGCGAAATGACAAGTTTGGGCTACAGCAGAAGGCAGGGCAATGGTTTAGGTCCTTCCTATATTGAAAAAAAACTAACTTTAATTCTCTCTCCTTTTTGTGCAAGTTCCTGTGCGATTAAGTGTGGAGCCTCTTGCTAAGAATATACAAGTCTATGAATTCAAGGGAATTTTCTACATGGATGTCAACTACATTATTCTGAGGTTAAAAAAAATCAGTGAGTGACATCCAGTTTTAGACCAGTGAATGTTTATATGTTATCCTACAGATCTCTCAACGGAGGTTTTGAAACTGAAAGAGACTTACATCATGTCATTTAAATGGTGGTGCCCCTGCCTTGGGGAAGTTCCCTGCCCAACAAAAAAGGTTAAATGCCAAGGAACTCAGTCTGAAGGTTGTGCTCACTTCTGTTATCTAGTCCTCCTCTATCAGACAAGTCTTAAAGCTCCAGTGGTAATTATGTCAAAGCCTGGTACTTGAACTAAAAGTCGCCACTATAAATAAGCTTCAAAGAGTGATGAACATAGGTGTAGGAAGGGGGAGGCTCTAGTTGGCGCAGTGTAGCACTAGCGACAAGCAGGGACTCTCTCTTCCTCGTCAGGGCTGAGGGTTACCTTCCAGACAACCTCTGCTTACCCTCTAGGTAGTGTGGCTTAAGCAGTCTTAGGCTAATCTTTGGGGCACATAGGGTTAAACATTTGCAATATTACACCATCCCAACCAACCCACCACACAATGACACCAAACTGTATTTGTAAAAATATATATCTTTATATAAATTTCAAGCAGGCTTGTAAATACAGTTGTCAAACTTTCAATAGCGGTTCCAGTTTACTCAAGTTCAGGTTGCCACAGTTCTTTCTTAGCAATAAGCAATCTTTTGGGCCTTCTGCCCAGGTTCAACAAGGTTCAGTGTCTCGTAGCGCCTCAATGCGCTTTCCGCGGGGGCTCCGAGGACCAGGAGCCGTGCGAGCCTCGGTTTCAGAGGCGGCTCGCGTTAGGAGCAGATAGCGCGGTGCGAGCTCGAGTTGCAGGACGCTCGCACCGTGAGGATACAACACAGTACCTTTCAAATTCTTGTGGAGCGGGCGGCTTCCAGGGGAGCTGTCCCACGTCGCGTTGCTTTTCCGGGGTCGCTGTTCGCTGCGGCTCTCAGCCGGGCAGGTCACGGGTCATCCGGGGCGGCGGTGTTCTGTGGTGGCAGGGTCCTTCCTTCGTCGTTCGCTCCGACCCTGGAGGCGGCGGCTGTGTGGTGGCGGCAAGTGGCGGTACGGTCCCCAAGTGCAGGACGTACCCAGCCAAGTGCCGGTTGCAGCTGTGCGCTCACAGCTGAGCTGTCGGACAGGATACCGACCAGAGGGGGGTTATCACAGGGCAGCTGTCCGTCTTCGCAGGTGGATTGACGGCTCGAAGCGCAGTCAATTCGGGAGCTTGGACCGGACGGGTCCTCCTTCGCTTTGCTCTCGGGCTCCCGGGCAGATGCGGTCACGGTGTTCGGGCCAGCGGCGGCTGGACCTCACGTTGCTCTCGCTGTTGCTTTGGGCC
Organism: Lissotriton vulgaris; assembly: GCF_964263255.1. NCBI lineage: Eukaryota > Metazoa > Chordata > Amphibia > Caudata > Salamandridae > Lissotriton > Lissotriton vulgaris. The sequence goes on along the minus strand of NC_141696.1, from coordinate 1,379,990,894 downwards.
CCGGTCACGGTGCTTGGGGGGATGTCGATGCCTTGGATTACGGGGAGCGTGGCAGGCTTGCCCAGCGCTCCCAGACCCCTCTGTCAGTACTGCAGAGATAAGCAGCACCCACAGTCGCGTTCTTCAGGATGTAGCGCCCACTGGTCCTGGGGCGCTGGTCAGGGGGCAAGTTCAGCAGCAAGCCCTTGGAGATCTTTTAGCAGAGTTTGGCACAAAGTTTCATAAAGCAAAAGTCTTCTTGTAGTCTTTCCTTTTCCTCTCCTTCTGCAGCAAGGCACCAGACACAGGCAAGAGACAGCACCCTTCCTTGTCCTTCCCGGTCCTTCTCGTCGGGTAGAGTTCCTTCTGTAGCCCAAACAGGATCTAATTTACAAGGAGCAGGGCTCCTACTTTTATACTGCATTTCTTTTGTTCTTGCAGGCCAGGGGGGCCTTTGCATAGCCACTTTCAGTCCTTGAGTACTCTGGTGAGTGTAATCCGGCTTCTGCTTTCAGTGTGAGGGGCAGGCGCATCAGACGCCCCACAGGAGGTGGAGCCAACATTGTGTGGACAGGGGTAGCCAGAAGTACCTTGTTGATGGGGCTTCGCCCTTCCTGGGCCAGGTGTCGGCTGAGTCATCAGTCGCTCCCCAGGAGGGCGGAGCCAGCATTGTGGTGGCAGAGCACAGCAAGATTCAGGGTCAAGAGCCACTCCTACCTCCCACTAAGGTGTAATCTGCGCACTCACCACCTGTCATCCCCCAGCCCTGTCACTCACACATCCCAGACAGTCAGATACACATACCAGCAGAGGCGGCTGAAATGGTTAGGCAAGCAAATGCTAACTTTCTAAAAGTAGCATTTGCAAACACAGGATATTAAAATAAACTTTACTAAAATAAATATTTTATTATTCTGAGTTCAGGCATACTAAACACGACTCTCTACCATGCTCCCTGAGCCTGCTGGTATTATAGAGTGTAATAATTCCAGCAGCCCATTCTGGCCTAACGGAAGCAGGTAGCCTTACAATAGTGAAATACGAATTTAGTTGTAAGTCACTACTAGGACATGCCACACACATCAGGGCTTGTCCTACCTTACACCTACAATGCACCCTGCCCGCAGGCCTACCATAGGGGTGACTAATATGAAGTTAAGGGGAGGTTTTAGGGGCTGGCAAGTGGGTGCACTTGCCCAGCCAGCTTGACAGTACGAGACTGCACGCGGGTTCCGCAATGGCAGATCCTAGACACATCTTAAGGCTGCTTCTGTGGGTGGCGCAACCAGCGCTGCAGGCCCACTAGCAGTATTGGCATCTACAAGCCCCGGCACTCTTAGTGCACTTTACTAGGGACTAACAGTAAATCCAATGAACCAATCATGGACATCAATCACATGTACAATTTACAGTAGGGAGCACTTGCACTGCGGCACGGGTTGGCCGTGGCGCTGTGCCCTGAGTAGCGGAAAACCAGCAAAACATCGGAGGCACACCAGCAAAAGTGGAAGGGAAACTCACGCCAAGGTGCCAGGTCTAACAATAGGGTTATGGTTGGTTTTGCAAGAAATGCAATAGGGGATCTCAGAATCGTTGTAATTTATACTCGTCACCTGTTGCAACCTGGGTCCAATTCAATACCATTTGCATGACTTTTAACATCTTTCAGGTGGTCGGGCTTAGAATCAACAAGAAACACTTCCCAGGTACTCCTCACAGCCCAGTTCAGCTTTAAATGGCAGACATCAAGAAGACTACATCCATAAGAGGGATAAGCATCAGAACAGACTAAAATTGTGTGAGAAACATAATTTTAGCTTCCTGGGCAATCAAGTGTCGTTGCTAAGCTTTCAGCTCTTGCAGCACTTTGGAAACAGACAGGCACACACAAACTTCCCTTCTAATCTGAAAGGAGGATGTGCCCTGGATGAGTTCACAGTGTGTCCTACTATGTTGCATAGAAAAGGAGCTTCTTATTGGATTCAGAAATAAGCAACTTCTTCTCTAAGGAGACACACGTCTGCTGAAATACAAGAGAGAGGTAGAGGGAGGGAGAGAGAGAGAAGAGAGAGAGAGAGAGAGAGAGAGAGAGAGAGAGAGAGAGAGAGAGAGAGAGAGAGAGAGAGAGAGAGAGAGAGAGAGAGAGAGAGAGAAGAGAACAACTTATTGGACCTTTTTAGGTGGGTTAGGAAATGATATACCTCCTGTGAGATCACATGAGAGTTTTTTTTAACTAGGAACGACTGCTGATTCTTCCAAATTCTTAAATCCAGCCTGAATATTGGGCTCACCTTTACAGATTAGGCGAATCTCCTAGGCCATTTGTTAAGAGGGATAGATATTTTATTGTTCTGAGGAAGGAGGCTTCATTCAGCTTTATACCACCAATAGCATTGACACTTGTTTTTTAGGGTTAAATTTGAGGACCGAGGTGTTGCATGGAAATAATAAAATGATGTCAATAGTTTGATTGACTCCTTCAAACCAACCACTATCAATGACACATGTATATGTCTCATATTGTGTCCCTTTTTTAAAATATTGTGTGTAATAACTAGTTGTATTGTTTTCAATTGTCTTTTATTGTGATTTTGTATACACGTCTGAAATATATATATTTTTTTACGAAATAAGATTACATTTGGATTATTTACAATTGTTAGGTCCTTCCCTTTCAAGACTGAGGGAGTGAAATGTTTGAGTGTTTCATGGTTAGTGAGTTGAGAAATTGAATATAAATCTTTCAAGAGTAATTGAATTTTTATACCATTAATGGCACCCTGATTCTTGGAATAAAGGGGTCATTCTCGGTTTCTTTTATATGCTGGACCACTTCCACCAGATGAATATCTAACACGATGATGTTCTTCCTAAGGAGCTATCCACACGGCTGCTAGGCAAGTACTGAAAGCTGTCAGGAATTGTTGAACTGCCATCCCTCCCATATGTGTAGAAACTGTGTCACCATTATGATGTTGCTCTTCATGGGCCATGCTCAGACCAGAGGGCTAGACTCGGTACTGTTGTGAGTTAGTCTAATCACAAAGCTCAGAAATCTTGGCTAACCAACCAGGCAGAGATCTTGAAATGGGCTTCCTTCAGATCCACTGTGCAGATCCAGTCCTAACAAGTGGAGCAAGTTACGTTTGTAAAAGGATCACCTGATTCAAAGCCATCACATGTGATGACAGCTAGGGACCTACACACGCCGGGCGTGTGCTTTGAGGGTTCCTCAATATGACTACTTTGGAAATTCATAAGGGCAGCCAGAGACCAAAAATGATATAAGCCTCTCTTTAACAGGCTTCGGCCTGGTTTAGAAAATGAAGATACCATAAATAGGAAGAAAAAGGTTGCTTAAAATGTATCTCTGAGTTTGTCTCTGCTGGGGCCCAGGCTATTTCCCTTTTGTTTACCAATCTACACTCCAGCATGTAAGTCCGGTTTTAGGGATACGCCATGCACCGCCAGACACACCCGGAGCACAAGAAAGCCTTACAGTCAGCGATGCCAAAGCCCTTGAAATGTGCTGTACTGGCACAGTTTTATAACAGAATACATTTGACAAAAATATTGTTTGACATAAATTCTGTGTCCTGTATATCATTTGCAATTAATAATGTAGAGTGTAAAGTTTCTTTTATTCACATCAATTGGGCAACATTTTCTAAACAATATTTCAGAAGCAATATTTTTGCCAAACAATATTTACTGTATGATATTCCGTTACAGTGCTGCTGGCACTAGACCTAACCTTGACGCGTGCCTACCGACTTGGCAGTGGTGGACAACCAGCCAGAAACCACTTGCTGACATCTCAGCACTCGAGATACCCAAGATCTTGCAAGCTTTCATACAAAACCAAAGATTATATAGATGCCCACGAGAGTATAAAAAAAGCATATAAGATTCTATTTTCTTAAGGTCTTTATTGGGTTTTGCAATAAGAGTTATTGTAGCTTCAGCCCATGTAGGGGGGATACTGTAACCCTAGGTCAATAAACAGTTAAAAAGTGTAGTGAGGACAGGCACCAGTTTTTTCTGTATAATCTAAGTAAACCTCGACCGGTAGCCCGTCTGAACCTGTGGCTTTGCCCGCTTCATTTTCTTTAATTGATTTATTACTTCTCCCTCCATAATCTCACTTTCTAAATACCTCCTATCTGAGTCGGAAATTTGGGGTAAATTTCTCTGGGTCAGCCAGGTCTCGATCTCTTCTAGCTCAGGATTCTTATCCTCCGTGTAGAGACTTTGCATAAACCTCCTGGCTTCCTCTCTGATCCCTCCATCTTCCACAATTAAGACCCCTGTCTCTCTCTGAATTAGAACTTTAATGTTGTTCCTGTTTCTTTCCTCTCTAGATTTCCACGCTAGGAGGGCCCCGCATTTTTCTCCGTATTCTAAGTTCTATAATTTGCTGGTCTCCCATTTTTCTTTTATGATTTTCTTGTCACTGATTTTAAGTTGAAGTTGTAGATCTGAAAGCTCCTTCTCTATTGCCGGGATCCTCTCTGTGTTTGAAGAAATGGCTCTTTGTAACCAGAGTTTTTTCTGATTATAGCCTCTAGTTCTTCCCGCCTTTTGTTTTTTATAGCCTTCCTTTTATGTGCCATTAGAGAACTCAGGACTCCTCTCAAAAAGGCCTTGTAAGTTTCCCAGACACCCTGAGGGGTAGAGGAGCCGATAATATTTGTGAAGAATTCATTGGTCTTTTCTCGCACTTCTCTTTTGACCTGATCACCAAGTAGCAATGTCTTCTCCAATGTCCATCTGGTGTTTAAGGGACTCAAACGTAATAGGAGAACCAATTCCAGAACAGCGTGGTCTGATATCCCAACGGGTGTAAATGAGATGGAGCTGATATCTGAGAGGTGTTGATCGACTAAAAAGTGCTCTATCCTTGAATAGTGTTTGTACTTTTTACTGTAGAATGTAAACCCCCTGGTAGAACCTTATTTAGTCCTCCATACGTCTAGCAAGTTGAAGTCTTTCATCATACAGCCTATGGCAGAGTGTGATTTAGTGGGAGCGTGATACTTGGCTTTGGAGGTTCTATCTAGAATGTGATCAAAAACCAGGTTAAAATCACCCCCTAGGATCACTGGGTCCGTGGTCCCAAGTAAAGCTGCCGCTAACTTAAGTAACGGACCAGGGTTATCATCATTGGGGCCATAGTACACTGCATACGTATAAGGGATGTTATAAATGGATATAACTGCCACCAACCATCTTCCTGTCTGATCAGTTTCATATTTTTTCAGACTTATCCCTCTATTCCCCCGAATAATTATTGTGACCCCCCTAGTTGTTCCCATCTGTCTGGAGCATACAGTTTCCTGCACCCACCTCCATTTCCCAAAAAATGCACTACAAACATTTGCCCCAAGACGAGTTTCCTGAAGCATCATAAGGTGCGCTTCTGATTTTCTTAAAAACTCACAGACCCGGGGCCGCTTCCTTCTTTCCCCCAACCCATTCACATTCCATGAGAGGGTTTTAAAATTGTGTAACCTACTCATGACCCGACTCTTATTTCCCGCCCATCCAGAACCTTGTATAAAAGAACTTCTTCCATATATGAGGATTTTTTATCTTTCCCCCCCCCCCTACGCTATCCACCCAGTGCCCCAACCCCCCTCCCTCCAGAGGCCTTAAGAAAATAGAATCTTATAGGCCAATTTCCCTTCTGAACTCTGACATGAAGTTATATTCCGGGATTTTAGCTACTAGACTTGCTAAAATAATAAAATCCATAATTCATTCTGATCAAAGGGGTTTTATCCCGGGAAGACAATTGAACGAATTAACCTTTCAGGTGATAGGAGCCATAGACTACGCTGAGAATAAAGGCCTTCCGTTAGCCTTGGTTGCGATAGACGCGGCCAAGGCTTTCGATCAGGTTAATTGGAAATATCTATGGGCCACTATGGTTGCGTTTGGGTTCCCTCCAGCTTTTATAGAGGGTATTAAATCATTGTATCAAAACCCACAAGCAAATGTCTTGGTCAACGGGGCTCTATCTGATTGGTTTAATATATCCTGAGGAACCCGGCAGGGTTGCCCCCTGTCCCCCCTTTTGTTTGACATTTATATGGAACCTTTTGTTTGTGGTATTAGAGAAGATAATGTAATTCAACCCTTTAGAATGGCAAATATGGAGCTAAAAACTGCCTTATACGCAGATGACCTTCTTTTATACACCACTAATCACATAGAAGCCATACCTAGGCTATTTTTTTTAGCTGAGGAATTTGGAAGGTTGTCAGGCTACCAGATTAATAGGGAGTAGATAGAGATAATGGGGTGGAACAACAATAGTCCTATTCAGGGGGTAAAACAAAAAATGCGATATTTAGGAATAAATTTAACTCAAGAACTAAAGAATATCCCGAAAATTAGTTGGCAGACTGCAGTGAAAGACATCATTAAAACATTAACAAGATGGGGCAGTCTACCATTAAATATATATGGACGAGTTAACCTCATTAAAATGTCCATACTTCCTAAGTTGACCTTTGTATATAATTCAATCCCTTTCTCTTTTCCGTTGAAAGAAATTGCGAACCTTCAGGGTAAGATTGGCTCTTTTATTTGTGCTTGCAAATCTCCCAGGATAGCCTGGAAAAAATTAAGGAGGGGTTTAAAGATTGGGGGTCTTGCCTTACCAGACCTAATATTGTACGGCCATGCCTTCCATTTTAAAAACTTCAGGCTACTTGCTAACGTATTAGACTCATCCTCACAGGGCCGTTTATTTCAGGCTTTATTACATGATTTACCAAAAGGCCAAGAGTTTTTCTTATTTAAGTTTGGCGACCAGAAATTCTTTAAGAAAGTCCGTCTTAAGATTCTGCAGACCACACTTAGGAATTGGGGGTTTATCCGGAAGGCCTTGGGAATTCCATACTACCACACATATACTCCAATCTGGGATTCCCCAGGCACACCAGTGTGTCTTCAGGACAAGTTATCTCTGCCTCTGAGAACAGCTGGAGTCCAGAAATGGGGGGATTTATGGGTGGACTCAGGTCTTATGGATTGGAACTCTCTGATGTCACTCACAAATGGGTCACTGACAAGATTTAAATTTTATCAACTATCCGCATGGTGGTCAAGCCAGGCATTCCAGCGGGAAAAAGACACTGGAATTCTTGACTCAATTTGCAGGGGGGGGGGGGCTGGAATAGAGAAGTATCATTTTGGTATAAATTGCTCACAGAGGCAAAAGGAAATCTAAAACTTGAGTTGATAAGCCTCTGGGGTACTACCATAGCCGAATATCCCGAAGAGATTAGTAAGATATGGACAGATTCTTTCTCCTTGTCCCAGAGATTAATAAAACCGGCTAATTTAAGGAGGAACCATCTGTTTACGGCTTATCGGGTGTATTGGACCACAGTTAAATTGTATAAGATAACACGGGAGAACTATTAATGCCCCCGTTGTAAATTCTTAGCAGCAAAATTACATGCATATATTCCTAGAGTGCCCTGAGATTGAGGAGTATTGGAGGGCGATTGTTGGCTTTCTGGGTGAGGTCTTATCAACAACTATTCACTGTTCTCCTAGACTAGTATTCTTTGGTCTCCCATGTGAGTATAACATTAACAACTTTTCCTCACAATTTATTTTTTACGTGGTAGTTATAGCTAGGAGGGAGATATGTAAAGAGTGGAAGTCAGTGGCTCCTCCTAGATTTGTAGACTGTTTAAAAAGCATCATGGAAGTTTGTAAGATGGACATGGCTGGTCGAGCTGAAAGCTCAGAGAATGTATGGTCGAAACTAGAGGCCTGGTCAAAAAAGTATACGGTCCGATGATTATGCCAGAGGTTTGTGTCGGTCCTGTCCTCCCCTAGTCTGAGGTATTCCATCAAAAGGCAGGGGAATTGGATAAGGAAACAACCCACCTCTGGGAGATCTCTGGTAGCTATATATTGACCCCCGGGCGGCTTCAGGGATGTCAGTATAGAAGGCAACAGAGAGACCCATCTAGATCATATAATATCTGGTGGCATATATGAGGACAAAAAGAGATTAAAAAAAAAAGAGAGTAAAAAAAAAGCCAAGGGCATGGCTCAGGTATAAAATCCTCTCCCCAGCCACATCACTTGCTAAACAATGTGTATTCCAAGAGGAAGGAGGGGACATTTCGTTGAGCATTGCTAGTGAATCCTGTTTCCTGTTATTGTCCTCGAACAGTCCATAGAAGACCTTGTAAAGGAATGACCAAAGGATAGGTGATTGTAAAGTAGTTAATAATGGTGTGCAAGGGTGGTGACGTCACTGGCTATGAACAAGGTTTGCTTAATTTCATTCAGAACACGCCTGCATAGGCATCTGCATAGGCTTGACCAAACACAAGCGTTTAGCAGTGGGCTCCTAACAGAGGTTTACCTCTTTGATGACAACTAAAAAATCATGTTCTAGGCCTGCAGTGTTGAGGGTGTGACAAATAAGGGGCAACGGCTACAGATTTTTTGTGACCTGATGTCTTCATCTTGCCAGGTCATGGAGTTTCTAATAAAGAATCTTGTATTGGGATAACTCCTTTCCCCTCCTCTTCACCTGCAAGGACAAGCATGTGGGGGTCAGCTGTTTCAAGAAGCAAGAGTGCTCCTGAGCAGTGAGGCTCAGGAGAAAGATTCTGGACAGTCGCGACCTGACTTCTATCAGTGAAATCACTCCATTTATCACAGTGTCTCCAAAACAAAAATGCTGGACTCCATTTGGATGCAAACATGGGGGTGGAAAATTCCAATGTCCTTCAGCTCTTACAACAAGGCTGGGAGAAACAGAGTTTAGATGATGACTTTGAGGAGGGTGGAGCTGAGGGGTAACATGGGGGAGGGGCCAGGAGGTTATGTGCATAGGCAAAGGCTGTTATGAGGTACCTGCTTGTCTTAACTTAGCAAGAGGCGCTTGAGGTCTTAACTTAGCAAGAGCCTCTTGAGGCCTAGAAATGGGGGGATGTAGTTGAGTTTGCATTGGTAGGGATATTCATGTATTCATTATGTGGGTTGAGGATCGGTGTAGTTGAGGGAAGGGGTTCATGTTGGGGAGGTGGGTGAGGGTGCCTTACATTGCAATATGACATTCTGCATGGTTTTCTGGGTTTACATGACTGTGCCTCTAAAGTTTATCATTGGTGAGCAGTCAATCCCTCAAGGTTCACCCTTCCAGGCAGTCATGCAGTGCAGGATTTTATCCACAAGGGCTCATAAACCCACTTCTGGGTGTTAATAAAGTCAATTTCCATGTGAGGGGGGCTTAGTGCCCTGGCTAAAAGTCTGGCAGTGCTTGTGAGTATTGCAGGGCAGGGGCCACATTTATTTGTAATATGAAATGACCTTTGTTCATATTGATGGTGACTGAGGCGTTATCTAAGTGTGCTAGAGAGGAACAGATCCTGGTTATCCATTAGGGGTGGTCTGGGTCTCTGTTCCTGTATTGGACAGTAGGACTTACCCCCCCCCCCCCCCTCCCCCCTTCCGGTTCATGTTGATATTGGTCGGGACGCTTCCTTGTGCATTGGGGATGTAGAGGCCCTGCTTGTTCATGCTGGTGGTGGTCAGGAGGTCTGATCCTCTTTGCTGGAGAAGCGGGCACCTTGTGTTTTTGTATTTATGTTGGTGGTGGTGAAGGGACTCCATCCATGCAAGCTTGCTGGTGGAAGTTCATATTTGTTGGCAGTGATCAATCTAATATCGACAGGTCACCTATGAATCTTCTTACTAGTTCGACCAGGAAACCAACAGTGGGTAGTCACTTCCGTCCTGAGGTTGCCACTGAAATGCTTCAAAAAGCAAAAGTAAGACTAAAAAAGAATCAACCGTAGACCTATGCATATTAACCTATTGCTTCTGGTAATGCTTGATCTGCCCATGCCTGTAGAAAAAACCGACGTATAACACTAATCCATACAGCCATTCACTGCATCCTGATAATGGTTACACAGACTAGTATTCACACTATTTTTTTTTTCTGGTCCTCATTTTGGACACCGATCCTACCTTTTCCTTGTGCCTTCCGCTCCCTTTCCTGAGAAATGCAATATCAATGAAAAGATGGCTCAGTGAGTTAAGCCTTCTGTGTTGTAGTGTGTTCGATCTATTGGTCACACGTTCAAACATTGACAGGGACTCCTAACCCTTCTATGCTTATGAAGTTCAGGGGCGGCATGAGAGCAGTGCAACTGGTGCAGCCACAGTGGGCGCTGACCTGTGAAGGGGGCCACTGACCTCAGAGAGGCACTGTGTTTTGTAATACCTTATGATTGGAGAAATGAGGGGCACTTTTGCCTGGTGGTAGTGAGCAAATATGAGGAGGTGGTCACGGGGTGTAGGGCGCCAAAAATGATTGTCACACAGGACGCCACCAGCGCTAATGCCGGCCCTGGTGAGGTGGGACTGTAAGTGGAAATAAATTGGGTAGAAGTAACGCCTGCTGCCTTCTGGAGCGCAGAAACAACAGAAGTGATATACATAAACACGTTATGAATAGAAAAATGTGCCAGTAATGTGTATCAATGCTCCATGCCTTTGTGCTAAAAGTGAGAACGAGTGCTTGAAATGGAAAAATAGAAGTGCAGGTACTCTGTACCATAGTGGCTGCTTGTTTATGAGAAGTGCCCGTACTCTCCAAATAAAAGTAATATGGGGCATATTATCAAGGGGGTTTATCTCCGCTTTTTTGGCTTTAAAAGCCAAGAAAGCGGAGATGTTATGTTATGTTATGTTATGCGTTTTTATTTGGCGCACAGATGCTCCAGCTAAGGAGCGTCCTGGCGCCCGACAAGGCAGCAGCACAACACAACGAAACAATAGACAAACAGTAAACAACCTAAGCAAATAAGAAAGTTTTCACCGCACGGCGAAAGGAGAGCAGGTCCCTCTCAGCCCGGATCACCGGGGGCAGAGAGTTCCACAGAACCGCCGCGCGAACTTGAAACGAGCGCCCTCCTGCCCTACTCCGTTTAAAGCGTGGCACAACAGCCAATTCCAGGTCCGCAGATCTTAAGGCTCGGGTTGGGGTGTAATGAGCTAGGAGAGCCATAAGAATCGTTGCTGGAGACCCCTTCAGAATCTTGTAGGCGACACAGAGGACCTTAAACTGGATCCGCTGGGCCACCGGGAGCCAGTGCAGAGAACGCAGAGTGCTAGTGGTAGGGCAGAATCTTGGTAGGCCTACCACCGCTCTAGCTGCGGCATTCTGGATCCGTTGTAAACGCCCGATCTCTGCTTGATTCGGTCCAACCAGTAGGGAACTCGCATAGTCCAGCCTAGAGATGACTGTGGCTTGGATCATGAGCTGCCTCGTGGGGGCATCGAAAAACCTAAGCACTGGACGAAGCCCACGCAGGATACCAAAGCAGCAGGCAGCCGTCCGTTTGGTATGACACACAAACGTAAGGGTAGGGTCCAGCCAGACCCCGAGGTTCTTAAGCTCGGCGACTGGGATGGGAGCAGGACCCAACTCTCCTGGCCACCATCTCTCTCCCCAAAGATCCGGTTGTCTGCCAAAGACCATGACCTCGGTCTTACTAGCGTTCAGCTGGAGACAGTTGGACGTCATCCAGCTGGCGACCGCCCGCAGTCCTTGTTGAAACCTGGGGGCGTCGACTTCGGCATCCCCGCTGATCGTGACTGCTAGCTGGGTGTCATCGGCGTACGACACCATCGTCATACCCCATTGCCTGACAACCTCAGCTAGCGGCCTTACGTAAAGGTTGAACAACGTAGGACTCAGCGAGGAGCCTTGGGGGACCCCCAGGTTCAACGGATGGAATTTGGACTGGTAAGGTGGGACGGTCACGCTAAAGGCCCGATTGGCTAAGAACGACCGGAACCACTGGAGAGCAGCCTCCTCTAAGCGCCGCAGAAGGATCGGGTGCGAGACGGTGTCAAAGGCAGCGCTCAGGTCTAATAGCACCAGCGCTGCCGTTTGTCCCGCGTCAAGCACGGAGTGAAGATGCTCCACCATATAAAGCAGAGCCGTCTCCGTGCTGTGACCGGCCCTAAACCCATTCTGCGTAGCATCGAGGATATCTGCATGGCGGAGATGTTCCGAGAGGACTGCGTTGACATGCGCCTCAGTCACCGTAGCCGGCCACGGCAGAAGTGAAATTGGCCGATAGCTCTCAGGCTTGCTACCGTCCAGGCTAGGTTTCTTGAGGATAGGACGAACCATGGCTCGCTTCCACTTCAGTGGTACCTCGCCAGATGTGAGTGACGAGTTGATCAGAGAGCATAGCGGCGAGGTCTCATGTGCCGCTAGGTCTTTGAACACATCTGGGCAGAGCGGGTCCTCTGGGGACCCCGACTTCACCTGCCGGGCCAAAGTGTCGAGACTATCAGATGTTAGGATAGGAAAGGAATGCAACCCCTCAGATGGAAACGGCTTAAGAGGTGGCTTAGCCGCGGGGGTGGTCACCGGAAAAGCTCGATAAATGGCATTCACCTTTTCCAGAAAGAACTCTGCCAGTTTTTCACAGTGCTCCACCGAGCTCTGGTGCGTCGAAGTTACCTTCTTGGCCGTGAGGTCTTTCAGTACCTTAAAGATAGCCTTAGACGGGTTCGAACTCGTCCTAAATTGTGCAGTATAGAAGGCGGCATGGGTTCTACACACTGCCCGGTGATACAATTTCACCGTAGACAAGTAGAGAACCTTCTTCGTGCTGTTATAAGACTTGCGCCAAGCCCGCTCTGCACGCCTACAAGAAACCTTCAGTGCCCGTAGCGAGTTATCGTACCAAGGGCTGGCTTTGCCGGTTCCAGTTTTACAGCATACCAAGGGAATGAGTGTGTCTAAAGCCTTGGAAACCCAATGGCAAAACCTGTCATAAACCTGATCAGCCGACCCCGTGATGTCAAATGAGTCGACCGATAGGAGATGGAAAAACTCATCTAGCTTGAGTTTATTCCAGCGACGTCTTGGAATAGTACACACCACTGGCTTAGGTTGTCTAGCCGGTATAGGGCACTGGATCTGTATCAAGTAATGATCAGTCCATGCTAGAGGTGTGTAGCTGGAGATGCAGGCATCCGTAAGATTGGTAAGAAACGGATCGAGGGTATGACCCCCTGAATGGGTGGGCTGTGCCGCCAACTGAATCAGCTGGAGCGCCTCGAGATCGGCCACAAAACTGGACACCGTGGGGCTAGCTATGTTGTCAAAGTGCAGATTTAAATCTCCAATGATGGAGAAATTGGAGCACCCCGCAGCCAGTTCGCTAATGGCGTCAGGTAGCGCCGTTCTAAAAGCCACTTCACTCCCTGGGGGCCGATATATCAGTAGCCCCGACAGGGTGAAATTAGGTGTAATAGCTACCTTAAACATTGCACTTTCGCAACCCGGGATTTTTTGACCATGCCACGTACATGAATAGCAGGACTTGACCGCAAGAGCTATTCCTCCGCCTCTAGAAGCTCGGTTCAAGGTGAATACCGAGTATTCCGGCGGGAAGGCCAGATTGACAACGGCTGAGTCGGCATCCTGCAGCAGGTCTCCGTCAGGCAAAACACGTCAGGAGCATCCTTATCTAGCAGATCGAAAATATCTAGATGGTGCCTGACAAGCGACCTAGCGTTTAGGTTCCAGATTCTGATATAAGACTGTGGACTAATGGCCACCGCGATTTCATCCCTACAGTCCCTACTTACGGGGGCAGAGAGTGTGAAACAACCGCATCCACACGTAAAAGGGCCGCATAAGGGATCCACACGAGGCGCAGTACAAGTCACCCCAGACCGGTTGATGGCAGCCAGGCTGTCTCTGGTGTAACACAGCATGATAAACAGGAGAACGAACTGGAGGGGGGTCAGAGTCCAGCCACGTCCAGCGCGTCCTGTTGCGGATGGGCGCAGACGGGCAGGACTCTGGCACGACTCCGGCCACGCGAGGACGCGCCCGCTCCGCGATCCCGCTACGCTGGGGGGGAGCATTAAGTAGGCGTACCCTCGCTGGCTCATGCGCAGTCAAGCGCTGTCGGAAGGAAGCTGCTCTGCCCCTCTCTAAGATGGCGCCCACCCCAGGAACCAAGCCCGCCAAGCGGCGGTGGGGGACACAATTTAAGGTGCAGGTGAGGGGGATTTTTAAAAATGAGCCCAGCAGTCTGCTAAGCGCTAACGCGCAACACAAATCACACCCAAAATACAAATTTCGATTTTTAAAAACGCGGTATACACGCCACGCGCTCCTGCAGCAATCGCTCCGCTACCTTGATAACATTATCTCCCTATTACCTAGCTGTCGCTACCACCAGTTAGCGACAGCTAGTAGGAGATAGCGACCATCTTGGGCCCCGCTTTTCATGTCAGTGATATTTATCACTAATGACATGCAAAGTGGGCGTGCCAAGATGTTAGCGACTGAAAACAGTCGCTAACATCGCTATCTCCTATTACCAACTTTTGGAGATATTCGCGCTAAGCGCGAATATCTCCAAAAGCTAACACCTGCCCCTGAGCAGTTCTTAGCCATGTTATCCAATGGGAGGTGGATAACATGGCTAAGAGCATTAGCTCGGTAATGCATGAATATCACTGACTTTTCAGCGATATTCATGCATTGCGGCGATTTTTATCCCATTTGCGGAAAACCTTGGTAATACCAAGGTTTATTTGCGGTAAAAATCACCGCAGCTCAGCGGTAAATTTTTGTCTCTAACCAAGCAATAGCGATAATTATCGCTATTGCTTGGTAATATGCCCCTATGTTTTCTTGAGAAGTGCCGGTACTCTCCCACTCAGTACCAGACAGTACCGGTCCATTTAAAGCACTGGCAAGAACCAGGATATTGTGGCGACAACAGCTTCCACCTCTCATTTCAGTTTGCACCTAAAAAGGTAACTGGACAGGTAGATAGATGGGGGTGAGTGTCTGAAAAGTGTCAGCGCTCCGTCCATCATCTCCTCGTGTTTGCTTTGTTCGTCCTAAGTTGGCAGGGTATGCCCAGATGTGGGCCCCTTGCTCACTTTGCCACTGGATTCAAGCTAGCATGGCTGATGAAGGGTGTTACCCCGTAACCGGTCCAGGGATGCTCCTTTCTGGTCCATGGAGGACCTGGCTTGGCAGTTCAGGCTGGACTGTTCCCATGAGGCACAGGGTCAAGACTGATTTGCATACACCTGGGTGTGAACTAGGGTGGCAAAGTGAGCTACAGAACGATGATTCAACCCAGATCTGTGACTGGGGGTGAGTGTCTGAAAAGGTTCAGCGCTCCGGCCATCATCTCATTATGTTTGCCAGGTAGATAGATCGACACAATTATGCGCCCACGCACATGCACACAACCCTCAGTTGCATATGCTCACAGCGCCGCCTATCGACAAGCAGAAGCAATAGTCCGTTTGCTGCAACTCCGCCCACACAAACCAGACCTCCACTAATGCGAAAGCTATGACAAGCCAGTGATTCTCAAACTTTCCCCAGCCGTCTCCAGGAGAGTAAACACCTGCACTTTTCACATATAACTCACCCTGCCTCTCCTGGCAGCTGCCCTGATCTCTCCTGGCCAGGACTTTGTGTTCAGAGCCAGTGCCTTCGACCTCGCTTCCTTTAATCATTCGGTATTTCCCCTGCAGCTTCTTCTGAAATATCCCCTCGTCTTTGATCTCTTGCATGTGTCATAATCTGTACCTGGGAGGCTGCCTTTACACTGCCCTGCTCGGGAGCCGGGGCTCTGAAGTCGATATGTTCAGCATCGCCGGGGAGAGGGGGGAATGCAGGTTTTGTTGCCAGCGTTTATGAGCATATGAGTAACACGGGCAGAAAAAAATGTCACACCAGACTTCAGACAAAACAGACTTCAGAGAGGACGGAATTTGTTCGCACAATACCTGCAGCCCCCCTCCCCCCGTAGATCAAACACAACATAAAGTGCCGCAGCCGGTGAGTCACAAACTATGATTACATAACAGGTTTCTAGCGCTGCCATTCTCACACTGCATCAGCGCTTTGAAGCGGCCGACAGCGACATGTAGCGCTTTACAAAACTACCAGGTATGTCACTGCACAAAACGGAGAAGTGACCCCCTCAAAAAGCAGTAAGCCGTCCCCACTCACAGTCAATCCACCATTCTTGCTGCCTTAGACCTCCCCCCATGTTCAGGTACCTCTCTCCTCCGCCATATCACTGAGCACCTCAGCCGCCCATATTATCCATTCCATGCCATCCACTCCACCAGGCGCACACCAGAGCAAAAATGAGCAACCACCCTGGCGGAAAGATGCCATCCACCCAACCTAGCCAACACTCACCAGCGGTATCGGAAGTGACATCATGAAAATTTAACAATGTGGTGGCGTCCATCAAAGGAAGCAACATCACATGATAATTTATGCTGTGGTCTTCAAGGGAAGCGGTCAAATTACGTTTTGCCCTGATAACATTACTTGAGCTAAAATGATCTACAGTGCCAGCTATATTGATAAAATATGTCAAAGTTGCAAAAGATAAAAGTATTCTACAGACTAGCTCCAGCTTGTGTTTTAACTGCGGTGCTGCCATGGTGTGTGAAAGGTGAGGCCCAGAACTTCAGTCATTGCGTACCCAGGTATAGACATCATATGGCCTATACAGTAATCATATGACCAGATAGATGCTCAGACATGGGAGCACAGCCTCTACATCACAGCCTGGAAGGATAAGATTCAGCCCACACACCAAGTCGCAGCTTCAAATGCTAAGGAACCCCTTCATGTGCTGAGAGTCCTAGGTTCAATGCCCAGGTGCTGACTCACATCTCAGAGTACAGGCAGGCATGTCCAGGCTCAGCCTAGCAGTTCCTAACCCAGGAAAACCCTGAATATCCGTGGCACTGTCACCAATGGTTGCCTTTGATTTACATGAATAGCAAAAACGAAGAAAGGGGTTCTGATTAGTTTATTTCTTTGAACCATTGTCGACCATTTTTTCACCAATCCGGAGAAAATCATTCTCGAAGAAGTATTCTCTTTGGATCTTTTAGGAGGGGGTGGGCTCTCACCTATACTCCTCCCCTGTTTTCTAAGGGAAGAGGTGTCCCTTGTCCTACACCCCATTCCCCCTCCGTTCCCGTTTCTCTTGTTATCTTCCCTGTCTACCCCTAATGCGCTGCTGTTGCCGGCCCCCCTGCTCCTAAGACGAATACCTTTTCGACGAAACCTACTACTTTCATCGAGAAAATATGTTGCCATTTTTACATTTCTCCATATTAGAGTTTCATCAGCCCGATTTTGTAAGGTTCACTTTCTGCATTATGAAAATTTGTCAAAATGGTGGAATTCCATCACAAATGCCCAGGCACAGTCCAAATGGCAATTAAAACCTCAGAGGGTCAGATTCTTGGGATCATAACATGTGACTGGACCAGCAACGAAGCTCTGATGCAGACCTAAAAGTTCGAGCCATCCTCATTTTGCTCAGGTTTAGGTAAACGTCAAATGCCCAGTACTGCCAACCTGTGCGTAGGAATATGCTGACACGTCAAATCTGCCTCATGTGCCACAAGAATAGCCTTAAAGAATAGTGAAGACGTCATGTGAGCAGATTATGACGAGTGTGCCCAGCAAAGCCAGTCAATGGGTAAAATTTGAGTCAGAGGCTGACTATTCCCTCACCACCTGCAGGTATTGCATTGCATTGTACGATTATTTGTCTGCTTGTATTACTTATATCCAACTTCATAGCTGGAGGTTGTGAAGGGCTCCAATTTGCATTAGGTTCCTGGGCGCCCTTCAAAGAGTGTTTGTAATTTGGTCCATATGTTGGGTCATCTTAAACAATGTGGTAGAAGCATGGTGCATTCGTTGTGGGTGCTCCTAAGCATAGACTGCTGCAGAGATTTTCAGAAAAGATGTAGAGGCGTTCTTGAATGTAGGTACTGAGCATCTTTGGAGAGGACAGTATCATATGCAGAAACCACTACTGATCAACATCATTGAGGGCCAATAGTATTCATAGAGATTACTCAATAGTGTTAAAATACTCAGCCGGGTGGGGGTACTGTTAAAGCACCAAAAAGTTCATAGGGCATAGATATTTATTTATTTATTTATTTATTTATAGATTTGTAACGCGCCGGAATCACACCCGAAGGTGTATCTCCGCGCAGTGCTGTCTGAGGGTGCAAGGAGAGGTAGGCTCTAGTACTGAAACAGAGTGGTCTTAAGACTCTTCCTGAAGATTGAGTGGCTGGTACACTGCCTAAGGGAGAAGGGAAGGTTGTTCCACAGACGAGGACCCATAACAGAGAGGGCACGTCCTCCCTGTCTGGTCTTGCTGAATCGGGGAATCTGCAGTAACAGCTGGTTACTAGAGCGCAGGTTACGTGAGGGGCGATGGTGGACAAATTTGTCAGCTAGATAGGACGGCCCTAGATTATGCAGACTTTTGTGCACCACGCAGCAAATCTTGAATTCCACCCGTTTCCGGATGGGCAGCCAGTGGAGCAGTTTAAGAAGGGGCCGGGATGGAGTTCTGGGGGGGGGCATTTGTCACCAGGCGTGCTGCGGTGTTCTGTACTACTTGGAGTTTGTTTAACACGCCCTCA
This sequence comes from Lissotriton vulgaris, assembly GCF_964263255.1. Classification (NCBI taxonomy): domain Eukaryota; kingdom Metazoa; phylum Chordata; class Amphibia; order Caudata; family Salamandridae; genus Lissotriton; species Lissotriton vulgaris. The sequence continues at coordinate 1,379,972,384 of NC_141696.1, read as the reverse complement.
TTGGCCGCTAGGAGGAGACCGTTACAGTAGTCCAGGCGACTCAACACGAGAGCCTGAACCAAGGTCTTCCTCGAGCTGTCGGGGAGGAGAGGGAACACCTTCCGAAGGAGGCTGATGACATGGAAGCAAGACCCCACTGTGATGTTGACGTGATGTACAAGTGTGAGGTCGTGGTCAAGGCGGACCCCCAGATTTTTCACCACCTGTTTAGGGGAGGGGGCCTCTCCCAAGCTAGTAGGCCACCAGTCAGGAGTCCACAAGATTTTAGCTTCCCCGAACAACATGACTTCTGACTTTCCCACATTACACTGGAGAAAGTTGTTGGCCATCCAACTGGCGACCGCCGTCATGCCACTCGAGAAGGCTTGCCTTACCGCAGGGGTGAAGGTTTTAAAGGTAAACAACAACTGAGTGTCATCGGCTTATGAAATGGGTACAAACCCGTAAGACCTCATAATATTAGCCAAAGAGGCAACATAAACATTAAATAGCGTAGGGCTGAGACAGGAGCCCTGCGGGACTCCTCTGGTGATTTTAGAAGGATTGGAACTGAAGGTGCCCATGCTCACCTGCTGGGTACGTTCTGTGAGGAAGCTGGTGAACCAAGCCAGGGCAGATTTTTCCAGGCCGATCTCCTCTAGTCTTCTTAGAAGAATGGTATGTGATATGGTGTCGAATGCTGCGGACAAGTCCAACAGCACCAACACCACAGACAAACCCCTGTCCAGGGACATGCGTATAGTATCCGTGACCGAAAGGAGAGCAGTCTCGGTACTATACTTTGGCCTGAACCCTGATTGAGAATGGTCCAGGCATCCGGTCTGCTCAATGAAACTGGAGAAGTGAAGGTTGACATGTTTCTCCATCAGTTTGCCGACAAACGGCAAGAGGGAGATGGGCCTCAAGTTGGACATATCAGACCAAGGGACGGAGGTGTTTTTCCTAATGGGCTTGACCAGGGCATTTTTCCACTCCAGTGGAACTAAGCCTTCAGATAACGAGCGGTTAATCAGGGTCTGAATAGTAGGACTAAGAATGTTCCCGATGAGATGCATCACTCGGGCAGGAACGAGGTCCGACGGGCAACCCGATTTAATGGTGCCAATCAGTGAATTGACATCGTCCAAACTGATCTCAGGAATGCAGGACAGTTTAGTGGGGCCAGATTCAATAGTCTCGAGCTGAGGGCTTAGAAAGGAATCACTAGTATCGACCACATTAGTAGATTGAGCAATTTTTTGGTAGATAGAGTCGATCTTATTCGAGAAGAACCCAGCAGTGTCATCACAGTTGTTGGGACACCGTTGTGAGAAGTTGGCCCTATATGCAGTGTTCACTATTCTAGCGACCACTATGCATCGTTCCAAATGACCCTTATGGTGACTGGTTGTAAGTCAACCTTAGACCAGCTATCCTAGTAGCGTGGATACGAGCAGTCTTCGGGCTAAACTCTAGAGGGCGTGTTAAGCCAGCTGTTATACCATCACATACCCCTTTAACACCCAGTGAAAGGACACCACACAAGTGTTATGAAAATAAACAGTATATTTATTAGAATCACAACAGCCCTGTACTCTTTATGAGGGCAGGGTACTAAGCACACAACAAAAAGCTCTTAGAAAATACTTCAAGTGCACAATTAAAACAAGTGCCCGAGGGCACGGAAAGTTTAGTGGTCTCGGGCGGACCCGATAAGGCAAGTCGGAAGCGAGGGACTCGGGACCCTAGAGTAAGGAGGCTATGCAGGCACCGAAATGCCGAAGTTACCTAGCCACGAGGGCTGCGGCTGCACAAGTCTTACAGGCGTCGGGGGTCTTCGCTGACGAGCCAGGAGCCGGAAGAAAAGGAGTTGCTGGCCGGCGACCAGTGATGAATAGTTCGTATAGATCCAAGCCGGATCAGTGATCGTTGATACCTGAAAGCAGAGGGGACCAAGTTCGTACTACTAGCCAGTAGTCAGAGGGTACCAGGAAGGCACCGGATGGCCGTCACCTCGACTAGGTGAGTGGGCGACGCTAGGCTCTGCAGGCTCACGGACCAGGAGGCGTTGTCGGCGTCCAGGATGGAGGTGCGAGCTGTCCCACGAAGGTTGATGCTGTCGGCGTCGCTGGGCCCGGGATTGGGGCAACAAGCCTTGGCAGATTTCAGGGCCACGTGGTGGGCCTAAAATGGTGTCTTGAGTGGACCAGGAGGGTCCGGGGTGCTCCTCTCGGAAAAGGGAGCAAGGGCCGGTCTGGAGCAACCAGACCAGCAGCGTTGGTTTTCGGATGTCGTCAAAGAAGGGCACCAGCCAGCGGCTAGTGACCAGACAACGTGCTGGGCAGCGAGCAGAAGGGCCCCACGCAGATCGTGGAGATGCTGGGAGACTGCACTTCGGTGCTGGAGCTACTCAGGGTCGGGGCTTCTCGGACCCCAGAGCACTCACCAGAGAATTGCTTCGATGGTCGTGCTGATTAAGAAAGCGTGCAGGTTTTGATGATGGCCGGTCCCTCGAGGTCTCATCGCACCCACAGATCTCAGCTGAGCTGACGACGTGGGTAGAGGTCAGAGGTGCCAGGGAAGCCGGTTCTCGTCGAGCTGGGTCGTCGGATCCTTGAGGAAGGACTTGCAGCAAACCGCAGAGTTCTTAGATGGTGCCTGCGGATGCAGGGTGACTACTCCTTAGCCACAAGGGAGAAATCTTGAGAAGAGTCTCGAAGTCCTTTCGTAGAAAGTATTCCTGATTCAAAGATGATCTAATTTGGAAGGGTCCCCGCTCCGGCCTTTATCCTAAAGAAAGGGGTGGGTACATGACTAGGTCCTGCCCTAAGGGTGGGACCAGGAAGGGGGGTATTTACACCCCTCTCCCCCTGCTGGACTTTCCCCAGGTCAGGGGCTGCGCGCCCCTGGAACTGGTTCTAGACGGCAGATGCGTAGTGAGCACCGGGGTGCCACTCCGCAGTCACCTTCTTGCAAAGCCCTACCTACCCAGAATACACAAACCCTGTCTGGGACGGTGCGAACACCGCCCTTGACAGGAAACCCTTTGTCCAAGCTCTCCTCGCTGGAAGGACTCCCAGCAGCAGGAGGTCAGACTTGTGTCTGTGGTGGCAGCGTCCATTTTGTGGAGCTGAGGCTTCAGTTAACTTTAACCGGGGTTCACAGTTACGTACATGTCGTGTCCCTCTAGAAGGGCGGAATGCTAACCTCGTCACCAGAATTGGTGAGGGGGCAGCAGCCCGATTCGTATGACACCTTACTCGACATGTCTCGATAACGCGATACCGAAGTTACCGATATGATACGCGTCATCATGGAACAGCCATTGGGTCTTGGTTCCGCAAGCTGCAACCGGGCTCGGCTCGTGCCAGAGCCCAATTCACACGGTTCCATGCACTCTGCCTTCAGGATTGTCAAGGCCTGCCATAGGAGTGACTGAGAGGAACTCGGGTGTCCATTTTAAGGTTAGGTATAGGGATACTACACCTACAGCAACGGGCGAGTACGCCACGTGGCCCCAGCTGTCGTGCAGCCAGTTGTGTCAGATTTAGATGGCCATCCAGGGGTGGCATAATACATGCTTCCGCCCCTGGTAGGCCCTGGGTACACCGATGCCCTGAGTTACAGGGTCTGACAGGGTGGCCCAGTTCCAATTGGGTAATGCACCTAAGGTACACATATCAATTTAGCGAGAGAACAGCTAGGCTGTGGGTCTGATTGGCAGGCCCACAGCCCGAGAAAGTCGTAAACCAGTGAAACAAAAGCAAAAAGTCCGGGTGATCATAGGATTGCAGACCCTACTCTCCTACATGACCCCCCCCCCCCCCCAAACGTTGGGACAATAAGCTAACCTTGACCAGGTGAGTCTTCTTGTTCTAAGTGGAAATACCTGGAGAGCCCATCTGCATTGCCATGATCAGTGCCAGGTCTATGCTCCACTGTGAAGTCCATCCCCTGTAGGGAAATGGACCACCTAAGCAGTTTGGGGTTTTCACCCTTCATCTGATTTAGCCATAGGAGGGGCTTATGGTCGGTCTGAATCTTGAAATGAGTGCCAAACAGGTATGGCCTCAGTTTCTTCAGGGCCCACACCACAGCGAAGGCCTCCCTCTCTATAGCTGACCAATTTTTCTCTCTGGGGGTCAGCCGTCTGCTTATAAAAGCAATGGGCTGGTCATTACCATCAAAATTCAGTTGAGATAGAACAGCTCCCACACCCAACTCAGAAGCATCTGTTTGGACAATGAATGGTTTGGAGTAGTCTGGACTCTTGAGGATAGGTGCCGTGCACATGGCCTGTTTTAGGTCATCGAATGCTTTTTGACAGCTCGTGGTCCACTGAACCTTTTTTGGCATTTTCTTACTCGTCAGTTCATTGAGCGGAGTCACAATCGACCCGTAATTCCTGACGAACTTCCGGTAGTAACCAGTCAGGCCCAAGAAAGCTCGAACCTGAGTCTGGGTGGTTGGAGGAGCCCAGTCCCTGATTGACTGTATCTTGCTCTCCAGTGGTTGAACTTGGCCTCCACCGACGAGGTGGCCCAAGTATACAACCTGTGTCTGCTCTATCTGGCACTTGGTAGCCTTGATAGTGAGACCTGCTGCTTGCAGAGCCTCTAACACTTTCCGCAGGTGGACTAGGTGATCCTCCCAGGTGGAGCTAAAGACAGCAATATCGTCAAGATACGCCGCACAGAAGTCATCCAGCCCGGTGAGAACGTGATTCACCAACCGTTGGAAGGTGGCAGGTGCATTTTTCAAACCAAAGGGCATCACCACGAACTGATAATGCCCACCAGGGGTAGAAAATGCGGTCTTAGGCTTGGCGTCCTCAGCTAACCTGATTTGCCAATACCCAGCTGTCAGGTCAAACGTACTTAAGTAGTTGGCCGAAGCCAATCTATCGATAAGCTCGTCTGCCCTTGGTATTGGGTGGGCGTCAGTCTTAGTGACTGCATTGAGACCCCTGTAGTCTACGCAGAACCTCATCTCTTTCTTACCGCCCGGGGTGTGAGGTTTCGGCACTAGAACTACGGGACTAGCCCAAGGGCTATCCGAGGGTTCAATGACTCCCAGCTCCAACATTTTCTGCACTTCATTCTTGATGCAGTCTCTAACGTGATCAGGCTGCCGGTAGATTTTACTCTTGACGGGCAAGCTGTCACCAGTGTCAAACTCATGGGTGCACCAATTGGTCTGACTGGGTGTTAGAGAGAACATATGCCGGAAGGATTGAAGAACCTGTTTACAATCCTCCTGTTGATGTTCGGAGAGGCTGCCACAAAAGACAACACCATCTACCGACCCCTCGTCAGGATTCTGAGTGAGCAGGTCGGGGAGAGGGTCACTCTCCTCCTCCTGTCCCTCATCTATGGCCATGAGCAAACTCATGTCCTTCCTGTCGACATATGCCTTGAGCCTGTTGACATGGAGCACCCTGTGGGGGCTCCGGAGAGTTCCAAGGTCTACCAGGTAGGTGACCTCTCCCTTTTTCTCCAGGATGGTGTAGGGCCCGGACCATTTGTCCTTGAGTGCTGCTGGGGCTACTGGCTCCAACACCCACACCTTCTGTCCGGGCTGATAAACAGTCAAGACAGCCTTTTGGTCATGCCAAGCTTTTTGGAGTTCTTGGCTGGCCTTAAGGTTTTCGGATGCCTTCTCCATGTATTCAGCCATCCGCGAGCGGAGACCAAGCACATAGTCCACTATGTTGGTTGCAGGCTTTTTGAGAGGTCTCTCCCATCCTTCCTTCACCAAACACAGGGGTCCTCTTACAGGATGCCCGTACAAAAGTTCAAAAGGGCTGTAGCCAACCCCCTTCTGTGGGACTTCTCTGTAAGCGAATAGAAGGCAGGGGATCAGGACGTCCCATCTACGCCGAAGCTTTTCAGGTAGTCCATGAATCATCCCTTTCAGGGTCCTGTTGAATCTCTCAACAAGCCCATTGCATTGTGGATGATAGGGTGTAGTGAACTTGTAGTTGACACCACATTCCTTCCACATAGCAGTTAAGTAGCTCGACATAAAGTTTGCACCTCTGTCGGAGACGACCTCCTTAGGGAAGCCTACTCTGGAGAATACTCCAACTAGGGCTCTTGCCACAACAGGCGTTGTAGTGGTCCTAAGGGGAATAGCTTCAGGATACCTGGTGGCATGATCCACTACCACCAGTATAAACTTGTGCCCTGATGCTGTTGGTGGTTCCATGGGACCGACGATGTCAATCCCCACCCGTTCAAAGGGCACCCCCACCACAGGCATTGGTATAAGGGGGGCCTTTGTCGTGCCACCTGACTTACCACTGGCTTGGCAAGTGACACAGGAGCGGCAAAACTCCTTGGTATCTTCGTTCATGTGAGGCCAGTGAAAGTGCGAGACAAGCCTGTCCCACGTCTTCGTCTGGCCCAAGTGTCCTGCTAAGGGAATCTCGTGGGCCAAGGTAAGGAGGAAACCACGCTGAGACAAGGGGACGACCAGCCTCCTGGTCATGCCAGGCTTGGGGTCTTTTGCCTCAGTGTACAGGAGTCCATCTTCCCAGTATACCTTGTGGGTACCTGTGGCGTTCCCAGCAGCCTCAGCAGCAGCCTGCTGTCTGAGGGGTTCAAGAGAAGGGCAGTCTAACTGGTCCTTCCCCAGGTCCTCTCGTGTGGGTCCCCCTGAGCCCAGAAACTCAACTTGATCAAGTTCGAGTTCTTTAGGTTCAGTTTCCCACAATTCCTGGAGGTCAGCCTCCTCTGAGACCTGATCCTCGACCTGGGGCAAGGGGGAAGGCGAAGCCTTAACCCGACTGCTCTTCTTCTTGGGTGGTGTCTGGTCCGTTGTTCCAGGATCCAGCACCTGTTCAGTGGGGCATCGTCTGACCTGTGACCTGGTCACAGCAAATACGTGTGCTGGCAAGCCTAACATCTCCATGTGAGTCCGTTGCTCCACTTCTGACCATTGTGATGACTCCAAATCATTACCCAACAAACAATCCACTGGGAGGTCTGAACTAACAACAACCTTTTTCTGGCCATTTACCCCTCCCCAGGAGAAAGCAACAATCGCCATACTATGACTGGTAGTGACATTGCTGGCATTGGTCACCAGGAAATCTGTACCTGGCATGATCTGTCCAGGGTCCACAAAGTTAGGCGTCACCATGGTGACGCTGGCACAAGTGTCCCTATAGGCCTGAGCCATTCTTCCATTTATTAAAGGCGTCTGTCGGTATTTGCCCAAAGTATTGGGACTGACATCAGGGGATATATCCACATCCCCTGTACAGACAAGGACAGCCTGAGTGAGCGTACCAGCTAAGCTGTCACACCCCTCAGAACCCAAGGTTAACCCAACTAGTCCCTTGGGAGGCGCACTACTACTGCTGGCTGTACTAGGGGGCACAGGTGCCTTAGGGGCTGCAGTAGCAGGAGTCTGCCCTCCTTTCTTGGTGCACTCACTAAACCAGTGAGTTTTACTTTTACAGTATTGGCACCACCTTTTCGATTGGCCTTCTTGATTCTTCTTTTTCTGGGAAGCCTGGCCCCCCCCCTCTTTGGGTTGTTGGGGACCTGTCGAAGACTTCTGGTCAGTTTGTTCCCCTTTCGAATCTTTACCCTTCTGGTCTGCTTTCTTCTGACCACCCTGGTTCTGGCCCTGGTTTTGCTTAACCCTTGTTCTGACCCATCTGTCTGCCTTCTTTCCCAATTCTTGGGGAGAGGTCAGATCTGAGTCGACAAGGTGCTGATGCAACAACTGGTTCTGACAATTGTTTAAAATCTGTTCTCGCATGATCAAATTATACAATCCTGTGTAATAAGTAACCTTACTGCCCAGCAACCAGCCCTCCAAAGCCTTAGTGGCACAATCAACGAAATCAGACCAGTCCTGAGACTGAGTTTTCTGGGTATCCCTGAACAGCAACCTGTACTGCTCAGTGGTTAGGCCGAACCCATCAATCAGTGTGTTCTTCAGGATCTGGTAATTGTTAGCGTCCTTGACTCTAGTAGTGAGGAGCTTATCTCTACCTTTACCGTCAAAGGAGAGCCACAAGATAGCTGCCCACTGACTCTGGGGGATGCACTGTACAGTGCAGGCCCGCTCCAAAGCAGTAATCCATTTGTGGATGCCGTCCCCTTGCTTAAAGGGGGGCACTATCTTATTCAGGTGCTTAGTGTCTAAACTCCTGGGTTCCCGTGGGGGAATGCTGCCACCAGTGGGAATTGTCCCACTCAACTCTTGCTCTCGAGCAAAGGCGAGTCTCTCTTTGGCTAGGGCAAGTTCTTCCCTCTCGATCCGCAGATTGACTTCCCTCTCCTTTGCTTCGTACATTCTCCTCTGAGGTGATGTCATCCCTCTTCGAGCAGAACCTCGAGAGCCATTCGTTCGAGCGGATCTGTTAGAGCCTCTCAACAGAGACCTAACTCGTCCGTTCCCAATGTTAAGCTGGCCCGAGAGAGGGCCCAGGGGTCCCCTAGTACCAATCTCGTGCCGGCTTAAGTTGTCCTGAGTTAGCTGACTAACTATGACTGGACCTTTGTCTGCCTCGTCCCCAGATGTCTCTGGTTCCTCGTCCTCCTCTTCGCCCTCGGCGGAGAGATGGATAAGGTCAGGGTCACCTCGGGTTCCCTCGAGGGGAGGCATCTCCATTTCTGGATGAGAAGGGTCGGTGTTACCCGCCCTCCTAGCATCATAAGTCTCCAAGAGACCAATCAGAAATGGAATGGTAGGGTTTGCACCCTGTTTTAACTTCCGAGATGTACAGATCTGTCGCATCTCGTGGAAGCTAAATGCAGCATATCTGGAGGTGACCTGTGGAAGGTCGACTGACACAAGGGGAGACTCAGAGTTTCCTCCTTTGTCCGACATGCTGCTTCTAGTGTGGTGTAAGTGATGCACCTACCTACACTATGGGTTTACCTACTGATCCCTTGCTAAGAGTTGTAGCCAAGGTGTGCTAAGCCTTGAGGAGCTACAACAGCTGGTTCAGTAGAACTCAGAGTATTCTAAGCTAAGTTATATGTACCTGGAGTACTTATGTGATCTTTCACAAGATATTCTTAGGATACGCGTGGTAAAACAACAGCAAGCTCAAATCCCACCGCTGCCACCAATGTGAGAAGTTGGCCCGATATGCAGTGTTCACTATTCTAGCGACCACTATGTATCGTTCCAAACGACCCTTATGGTGACTGGTTGTAAGTCAACCTTAGACCAGCTATCCTAGTAGCGTGGATACGAGCAGTCTTCGGGCTAAACTCTAGAGGGCGTGTTAAGCCAGCTGTTATACCATCACATACCCCTTGAACACCCAGTGAAAGGACACCACACAAGTGTTATGAAAATAAACAGTATATTTATTAGAATCACAACAGCCCTGTACTCTTTATGAGGACAGGGTACTAAGCACACAACAAAAAGCTCTTAGACAATACTTCAAGTGCACAATTAAAACAAGTGCCCGAGGGCACGGAAAGTTTAGTGGTCTCGGGCGGACCTTATAAGGCAAGTCGGAAGCGAGGGACTCGGAACCCTAGAGTAAGGAGGCTATGCAGGCACCGAAATGCCGAAGTTACCTAGCCACGAGGGCTGCGGCTGCACAAGTCTTACAGGCGTCGGGTGTCTTCGCTGACGAGCCAGGAGCCGGAAGAAAAGGAGTTGCTGGCCGGCGACCAGTGATGAATAGTTCGTAGAGATCCAAGCCGGATCAGTGATCGTTGATACCTGAAAGCAGAGGGGACCAAGTTCGTACTACTAGCCAGTAGTCAGAGGGTACCAGGAAGGCACCGGATGGCCGTCACCTCGACTAGGTGAGTGGGCGACGCTAGGCTCTGCAGGCTCACGGACCAGGAGGCGTTGTCGGCGTCCAGGATGGAGTTGCGAGCTGTCCCACAAAGTTTGATGCTGTCGGCGTCACTGGGCCCAGGATTGGGGCAACAAGCCTTGGCAGATTTCAGGGCCACGTGGTGGGCCTAAAATGGCGTCTTGAGTGGACCAGGAGGGTCCGGGGTGCTCCTCTCGGAAAAGGGAGCAAGGGCCGGTCTGGAGCAACCAGACCAGCAGCGTTGGCTGTCGGATGTCGTCAAAGAAGGGCACCAGCCAGCGGCTAGTGACCAGACAACGTGCTGGGCAGCGAGCAGAAGGGCCCCACGCAGATCGTGGAGATGCTGGGAGACTGCACTTCGGTGCTGGAGCTACTCAGGGTCGGGGCTTCTCGGACCCCAGAGCACTCACCAGAGAATTGCTTCGATGGTCGTGCTGATTAAGAAAGCGTGCAGGTTTTGATGATGGCCGGTCCCTCGAGGTCTCGTCGCACCCACAGATCTCAGCTGAGCTGACGACGTGGGTAGAGGTCAGAGGTGCCAGGGAAGCCGGTTCTCGTCGAGCTGGGTCGTCGGATCCTTGAGGAAGGACTTGCAGCAAACCGCAGAGTTCTTAGATGGTGCCTGCGGATGCAGGGTGACTACTCCTTAGCCACAAGGGAGAAATCTTGAGAAGAGTCTCGAAGTCCTTTCGTAGAAAGTATTCTTGATTCAAAGATGATCTAATTTGGAAGGGTCCCCGCTCTGGCCTTTATCCTAAAGAAAGGGGTGGGTACATGACTAGGTCCTGCCCTAAGGGTGGGACCAGGAAGGGGGGTAGTTACACCCCTCTCCCCCTGCTGGACTTTCCCCAGGTCAGGGGCTGCGCGCCCCTGGAACTGGTTCTAGCCGGCAGATGCGTAGTGAGCACCGGGGTGCCACTCCGCAGTCACCTTCTTGCAAAGCCCTACCTACCCAGAATACACAAACCCTGTCTGGGACGGTGCAAACACCGCCCTTGACAGGAAACCCTTTGTCCAAGCTCTCCTCGCTGGAAGGACTCCCAGCAGCAGGAGGTCAGACTTGTGTCTGTGGTGGCAGCGTCCATTTTGTGGAGCTGAGGCTTCAGTTAACTTTAACCGGGGTTCACAGTTACGTACATGTCGTGTCCCTCTAGAAGGGCGGAATGCTAACCTCGTCGCCAGAATTGGTGAGGGGGCAGCAGCCCGATTCGTATGACACCTTACTCGACATGTCTTGATAACGCGATACCGAAGTTACCGATATGATACGCGTCATCATGGAGCAGCCATTGGGTCTTGGTTCCGCAAGCTGCAACCGGGCTCGGCACGTGCCAGAGCCCAATTCACACAGTTCCATGCACTCTGCCTTCAGGATTGTCAAGGCCTGCCATAGGAGTGACTGAGAGGAACTCGGGTGTCCATTTTAAGGTTAGGTATAGGGATACTACACCTACAGCAACGGGCGAGTACGCCACGTGGCCCCAGCTGGCGTGCAGCCAGTTGTGTCAGATTTAGATGGCCATCCAGGGGTGGCATAATACATGCTTCCGCCCCTGGTAGGCCCTGGGTACACCGATGCCCTGAGTTACAGGGTCTGACAGGGTGGCCCAGTTCCAATTGGGTAATGCACCTAAGGTACACATATCAATTTAGCGAGAGAACAGCTAGGCTGTGGGTCTGAGTGGCAGGCCCACAGCCCGAGAAAGTCGTAAACCAGTGAAACAAAAGCAAAAAGTCCGGGTGATCATAGGATTGCAGACCCTACTCTCCTACAACCGTCTCTGGACTTTCACAAGCAACAGGCTTAGTGAAGGTTCGGAGAACCTGATAAAGTATTTTAGGGTCATTGCCTGCCTCAGATAGTTGAGAAATAATATGGTTTTTACGAGCAGCTCTGATGTTTCTGTGATAAGATCTCATGGCAGAGTGGTAGCGAAATTTATCTGCTACAGTATGGGAGCTTCTCCAGGTCTTCTCCAACTTCCTGCATAGTTTCTTTTCTGCACGCAGTAGATCAGAGTACCATAATTCCTGCCTGCGGTTAGACCGCTGATTACAGACTCTTAAAGGGGCAATGAGATTAACTGCAGTATTCAGAGCAGCATTGTATTTGGAAAGGGCCATGTCTGGGGTATCCGAAGTGGAAATGTCCGGGGGAACAAAGATGTCTCTAAAGGCCTCCACGGACACCTTGTGCCACTGCCTGCGCCATATAGGGAGAGGGGCAGGTTGGGGGCGATCCTCTGTAAGAGTGGGGAGGGAGAAACCTATCACAAAGTGGTCAGTCCACTCCACCTGTGTACGAGGATGACAGGTCAGCATGTGCGAATTCGACAAAATTAAGTCGAGAGTGTGACCAGCACGATGTGTGGGGCCCTGATTACATTGTTTGAAGCCCAAAGTTGCTAGGTCTGCCAGTAAGGTTTGGGCTTCTACGTTGTCCACCAGTTCACTATGGATGTTAAAGTCTCCAAGGAGTAGGAAGTTAGTCCCCATGCTGATATGGGGAGCCAGCATCTCCATAAGGATTGTAGAGGTGTCTGTGCAAGGGCCCGGGGGATGATACACCAATGTCCCCTTCCAGCTGGTCTCCAGATTGGAACTGATTTTGAAGACCAGGATTTTGATGTCACTGGTACTGCATTGGTCCAGAATGGTGACGGTGGAGGTATCCTTATAAATAATGGCTACCCCCCCGCCGGTCTTAACAGGGCGGTCCAGTCTAATTATCTTGTATCCCAGAGGGGTCCCCAGAGTAATCGCTGGGACCAAATGGGGTTTGAGCCATGTCTCAGTACAGAAACAGTAATCAGGGAGGGCAGAATGAATCAAGTCCCAAACCTCTGAGTAGTGTTTCGGCAGAGACCTTACATTGCAAAGGATACTGTTCCCTATAAGGGGCCTGGTTCTGAGGCTCTCAGGTAACACCTTGTCTGATAAGTGTTTACTAGGGTAAGACTGGAATTTGCAAATTTTGCAAGAGAACGGACCTTCAGGGAGTGGCCATGAATCCTGTACACAGCCTGTGTGGGGAGTAGTCCACATATTACATTGTTCGTAAGGGGAGTACCTTATTCTCTCTGCTAAGTTACGGTTAAGCGCAGCTGATGTAGGGGCCATGGCCCCAGGCCCCGTTCGGTCACGGACGGGCACAGACGGGCTCCTCTCTGGCTCGTCTCCGGCGCGTCTAAGGCGCTCCCCTGCGCGCAACCACTGCGCGCTTGGGCGACGAGAGGGCTTAAATGCCCTGCCTGCTGCAGAACTAGAGCGCTAACCGCGCGAGAGGCTGGGGTGGAGTGACTGGCTCTTCCTGTCCCGCCCTCCGCTCAACGGCACTGGTTGCCGAGTCGGACCGGGGCGGGGCAGGGAAAGAATCGAGCACAGCCCCTCTAAATGCAGGAAGCCCCAATGTGTCCCCGGTGCTCCAGGAAGATATTAGCAAACACGCTAAAAGCAATATAAAATAAAGAGCAAATCCAATTTAAAATATTAAGAATGGCACAGCACACGGGTATCAGGCAGAATAGAAGCGCAGAGCGCTCTCAGCACTCACGGAGCACGATGTAAGGAGCGGGTCGGGGAGACTCTGCCACCGTCCTCCCTACCGCAAGTGCCCGCTGCTCCTCGCTGCCTTAAACGCCCTGCCTGCTGCATAACTAGAGCGCTAACCGCGCGAGAGGCTGGGGTGGGGTGACTGGCTCTTCCTGTCCCGCCCTCCGCTCAACGGCACTGGTTGCCGAGTCGGACCGGGGCGGGGCAGGGAAAGAATCGAGCACAGCCCCTCTAAATGCAGGAAGCCCCAATGTGTCCCCGGTGCTCCAGGAAGATATTAGCAAACACGCTAAAAGCAATATAAAATAAAGAGCAAATCCAATTTAAAATATTAAGAATCGCACAGCACACGGGTATCAGGCAGAATAGAAGCGCAGAGCGCTCTCAGCACTCACGGAGCACGATGTAAGGAGCGGGTCGGGGAGACTCTGCCACCGTCCTCCCTATCCTGAAATGCCCAATGCTGCCTCCTTTATGTGCAGGTAAAGCCTCAAATGCTCTTTGCAGCAACCAATGCGCAGATTCGGAAATGAATACTCACAATAGCCGTCCCAAGTTTAGGTATCGCCTTAAATGGTTGCTGCAGCTTCTTCAAGAACAGATATACACCAAATGCCCAGTTTAGTCTCTCTGGGCCACATTGACAAACTGCATTTAGTATTAAGTAAAGTAGTACTACTTACTTGCTACAAGATGCAATTCACAGACCTACGTGTGTAGACCTCTACCTCCACCTCGCCTATCTTTTCTAGGGGTAGATCCGCACACATGTATGTTTTGCTACTTTGGGCCTTATTACAATGAGGCTCGGAAAACCTCCTACGGCAGGTCAGAGGCTTTCCGAGCCTCATCACGGTTTAATTTCCGACCACCGCATTACTATGCAAGCAGTCAGAAATTAAACCGGCCGGTCATTCATGCTGGAATCCGATGAGCTCAAGGAGCCCGTCTGCCAGTCAGAGATCGACACGTAATCCCAGTGGACGGCGTTTCGGCAGTTTGGATTACGATGCTCGGTTTCCAACAGACTTTCCATGCAGGACTTTCCAACATGGAAAACCTGTCAGAAAGTGAGTTTGGGGGCCACTAGCAGGGCCCCCTTCTCCCTGCAGCCCCAGTTGGGGGCTTTTTATTAAATCCCTGCACCGCATGGCAGGCACCATGCCGTTGCCCATGCAAGTAAGAGCGGTGGGGCGGTAGGGCCAGGTGGGAGGGATTTCGACAGACGACGATGAGGGGAAAATAATAATTTATTGAATTTTCCCTCATGGTTGTCTATTGAAATCCCCCCCACCCGGCCCTACCGCCCCACTGCCCTTACCTGCACTGGCCGCAGCTGTTAACATAACCTACCATTTCTCTATGGGAGCTTGTGCTACAGCCAGTTTAGGACCGCAGCACAAGCTCTCATCGACAAATGGGAGTATGCGACCACACCACGTGTGGTCGCATTGTGATTGCGGTGTCAGTGTTTTTATCAGGTTTTATATATTCACTGTATTTAAAAAAAAATCTTGCTATTATCTCATGCTGTGTTGTGATGTGATGTTCATATGTACTTTTATGGCAACACCGAATAAAGTTATTTGATGATTTCACATAAAAGTATTTGTTCTTTTTTCAAACTTTTAATAAACTTTTTACATTTTCACTATATTTAGCACTGGGAATTCTCCGACTTGGTGATGGAAATGTCAGCTTACATATGAAACATTAGTAGTTATAACTTTACATTTAACATAATGTTGAATTACATATTTAATTAATTTAAATATATTACATTAAAATATATTTCTGAAGATTTATTTAAAAAATCTTACCTAAAGTAAAATGTTTGTATTTAGTAATTATTTATTTGAAATTACAAAATGTTATGTATAGAATTCTTTTAAATAATTAATTTTAAAAAAAAGTGAAAAATTATGTTCAATTTGAAAATGTTATTAAAACATTTCATCATAAAATATAATTTGCTTATATATACATTTTTAATATTATATTACATTTATATATTTTTCAAAAAAGTTGAAATATATAAATTTGTTTTAACATTATTTGCTATGGGATTCAATTTTAAATCCTTACCTCAATTATATTCTTTGGGTGTGGGGGAGTTCTTGAGTACCAATGGTTAGCCATGTGCAGTGCTGGCCTTACTCTAGCTGCAAGCTACGGTAAGTCCAGTTAATACTTTTTGAAAATTCCTTCTCGCATTTACTGTGGATTGCATGCAAGAGCTTGGCCCAGAATTGATCATAGTATTCATTATTTGCTGCCCATTGCTGTCTTTTATATTCTTTTTATTTTCCAAAGTTTTGCTAAGAAAGCAAACAATACATTTGCGGAACCAATTTTGTAACAATCATTTGTAAACCAAAAATGCCTGTCTTTAATATGCCTTTGCATGTAAAAATGCATTCACAAATGGTGTTTACATGTGCTGCATGCGAAAACGGGGTTTATCACATTAAAGCCTCCCCTTTTGGCTTTGCTGATGTGGGGATAAAAAGAGGCAAAACAAGATTGCTTTCTGCATAGAAGGCACATGGGATATAAAGTATTGAATGTGATACACAGCTTGATGATTCAGTGTACTTTCTGCATGTAAACTAGTCCTTCAAACATTGCAATGGAAGCAATTATTGGTTGATGGGAATTACTATTAAATTTCCAATAGCGTGAGACGAATAATGCTCCTTTGGGTGTAGTGAAAGCCACTCTATCTATATTTTAAAGAATTGGTAACAAGACATTTTGCAGACAGCTATGAAGGCAAGTCAGATATTAAAGGGCTAAAGGGTTAATGAATAAATGGCACTTAGATGACAAAAACTGTTTATAGGACAGGAGTTATAATTTTTTAAGTATATAGAAAAATGGAGAACTACCAGTGGGTAAAACCGCAAAACGCAGTGACAAAAAGTTGGTCCAAAAGTCATGTAAAATACTGGCAGGACACTGGTATGAGGGGAATTGTTCTATGTTATTAGCATTTGTGAAATCTTGTGAAATTTTGTGAAATTCAAACAATGCCTGAAGAAGGATCTAGGCCCTCGATTACAGGGGATTCAAAAAAGGGGGGTGGTGATGGACAGAGTATCTGAACTAAGCAGAATACTCCTACCCAGTCAACAGATCAGGGCCTAATCCATCACCGTTTTTTAGCTCACTGCACCATCCCAGCTCAGAACCTGGCTACATGCAAATTAGTCTGTCCCTGGCCCAGTGCATCATGGGAACAGGGCAGACCAAACTACCAAGCCAATTCTTTAACTGGAAAGGAAACAAGCTTCCGGGGACCGGTTTCTGGCATTACAGCCGTCTTCGGCTCGGCTTACTTGAATCCTGATGGTGCAGTGAGCAAGGGACTCACATCTGAGCATACCCTTCCACGCTTGTGGTGGACAAAATGATTCCGAAAAGGGTGGTGGTGATGGACAGAGTATCTGAACTAAGCAGAATACTCCTACCCAGTCAACAGATCAGGGCTTAATCCATCACTCGATTACAGGGGAGCGGTAGACTGTTATTCTCCTCTGCTTCAGGGACACAACCATAAGTCCAGCCCAGCTTTCTCCAAATGATGAATGCTCTGCTGCTAAATAATCTGAATGCTTCCATCACCAAGATCTCTGGGACTCTCGCATACAGTCAAGTAGGAGAGAGTCCTCTATTCTCATGCTTCCTTAGCGCCACAGCTTGGGCCCAAACCTACAGGCCAGCTGAATCTTTCTTGTAAGGTGCCCTCTTCTCTTTCAGTGAGTGGCCCTAGTTGTCGGGGTAGCTGAGGAGTGAGTTCTGATGCTTCAGAAGTCTATTAACTCCCTCCAGCTAGACACCACCCTTCCCTGTACCAACCTGAGCACAAAAAAGTGGTATCTAAAGAGCAGACTACCCAACTGAATCTTTCTCTGACCTAGTTTTGGAATGTAAATGTGAGGGGAGAATACCATCTCAACCTGCCAAATAATTAGGAGATGATGGTCTGTGATATGATCTTGCCCAACCAAACCTCTCTACAGGCCGTACCCTATGGCTTTCCTCTGACCTCAGTCCAGATCACTGAGCTCAGAAGGTCATATACTATCCCTGCAGCCTTATTTTTGTTTATCCATCTTCCTCTCTCAGTGTTATGTCAATATAGCTCAGAGAAGCCTCTGCATACATGCACTCTATAAAAAACTACCAGAGCATACCATCATTAGAAATATCTTTCTGGTTGCTACAGTAGGGTAGGGTGGTGTTAATGTTGTGGAATGCTGATATTTGGATGTTAGATTGAAAGCATTCAAAGGAGCAAGTCCCCAGCGGTGCAACTGTAGTACAGTTTAAGCAGTCTTAAGCGCCCACTTTGCCCGGTTTGAATGAATGAATGAATTAAATTAGATTTCTATAGCACGTAGCTACCCTGAGGCCTCCTAGCGCGTATGGAGTGGACAGGTATATAGGCATGTCATGCTAATGTGAAGTACTGAAAAGATGGGTTTTGAGAAGTTTACGGAAGGCCAGTATGTTTGGTTCCCCTCGGAGAGTAGGGGGAGAGAATTCCAGAGATTTGAAGCACTCAGGGAGAAAGAGCGTCCACCCCATCTTCGTACTTTCCTTGGGGTGGCGAGAAAAGAGGTGCTAGATTGAAGACTCCTGGGAGGTTGGTATGCTGTGACCAGAGAGTGGATGATGGCTGGGCTGAATTTCCAAAAAGCTCTATGGGCTAGGCACATGGCCTTGAAATGTATCCTAGCCCGAATTGGAAGCTAGTGACGATTCCTCAGTGCAGGTTTCACTGATTGTCTCAGAGGAATCTGGGGAAGTTGGTGAGCCGCACAATTCTGGATGACCTGTAATTTCTGGATTGTGGACTGAGGGGAGCCCAGATACAGCGCATTCCCATAATCCAGGCGGGACAGTGTGAGGGCTTGCACCATAATTCTCCTTGCCTGGAAAGGGAGATGGGGAAGGATCTTTCTTAGCATTCTCATTAGGCCAAAACAAGTAGCAGAGAGCTTAGTGGCTTGATGATTAAAACAGAGGGAACTGTCGAGCCACATGCCCAAGCTCTTAATTTGCTGCTTTGGGGTTGAAATAGGGCCAAGACAGGTCGGCCATATAAGTGCCGAGGAGGGTGATGGAGGTTTGCCAGGAAATATCAATTCGGTCTTGTCCCGATTTAGCTTGAGGTGAGAGAGTTCCATCCATTCGGCTACCACCTCTAGGCAAGTACCTAGAGAGCAAGATGATCCCTCAGGGTAGTTTAATGCTACAACCAATTGAGTATCATCTGAGTAGGTTATGATCTTTATGCCGAATGGAAGGATTATCTCTGCCAATGGAGCCATATGGGCCTCAGGGAGGAACCCTGGGGAACCGCACAGCTAAGAGGCCACCGGGGTGATGTGGAAGTTCCCTCAAAGACTGGAAAGAACCAATCCTTTAGAAGGACTGGCACCAGGTAAGTGCCAAGTTTGTCACTCCAAGATTTTATAGACGCTCAAGCAGGATGTTATGATCAACAGTGTCATAGGCGGCACTGAGATCTAAAATAATGATTGCTGCTGAGCCGCTCTGGTCCAGAAGTCTCCTCGTCTCCTCTGTTACAGCCAGAAGGGCCGTCTCTGTCCCAGGCTGAGGGTGGAATCCTGTTTGAGAGACATGGAGCAGGTTGTTGGATTCCAAGTACTGTACCAGGGTGGAATTTATATGTCTCTCAATCAACTTGCTCGGGCAGGGAAGGAGAGAGATGGGTCGATAATTGGCCATGTTGGAGTGATGTAAATTGTGTTTTTTCAGAAGGGCTCTAACCTGAGCACATTTCCAGGCCAGGGGTACCGTGCCAGAAGTAATGGAGGAGTTTAAAGTATCCAAGATAACTGGGCGAATGGCATTAGCGACTAGTGAGAGATACTGTGGAGGTTTCAGTTACGGAGAGAGTGTTGAGGCTGTATTGTAGGGTTAAATCAGAGGTAGATAGGACAAAAGATGTAGACCTGCTGTTTAAATATAAACATATAAACGTATTTGTCAGCATATTTGTGTGGGTCCTAGCTCTGTATGCAAGATGACTGTAATACCCATAGTATGTGTATGTTTAATTCACATAAATCTTATCCAGTAAAATACCTTTAAATTAGATGGATTTAGATCACTCAGTGTCTAGGGACCCACACACTGAAAGAATTTGTGTACCATGACTGACCACCTCCAGTTCAAGAAGCTCAGGTAGACAACTGATCATGATCCTCAATGTCTGTGATAACAGGGGCAATGAGCCGGGGAACACAGATAGAGTGGTCTATCCCTACAACCATTGGTCTCTAATTAACCATTGACTACCCATAGTTACTTCAACATATGAAACTGAAACAAGCACTTTTTTGTCGCTTTAAACTTCATTAAAGGAGCCAAAAGACCTGGATGAATCTTAGCTTTGTTATTCTTTACAACACAAACTTAGTTAGCTTTTAAATAAAATTGGAGCCTCGTAATGGATGTTAATTTTAATTCCATTTGACTTCAGAGTTTTAGTGTACATCCAAGCATCAATGGTGTGTAGGCTGCCTCAACATTGTTGTTATGTACAACAGGTCTGTTCCCTCTTTGAAAAGGACCTAAGTGTTTTTTGCATACATGTGTCCCCTTCCCAATACTATACCTTCATCTAATAGAGGACATCCTCTGCAACTAGCTGCATGTGTGAGCGTGTCAACATTTAAAGCATGTCCTGCACTTTCACACACGCCAACCAGACTATGCCTACTCTTCAGGGCTCAAGCCTCTGAAAGCCATGCCACTTCGCACAAGTGCACTCCTCAGAACCCACCAGAACAAGTGTGGCCAAAACAGCCCTCAAAAAACAAAAGATAACATTACTTGCAAGACTGCTGCATGCAAGCACCTTTACCATAATACAGAGATGAGTGACATTATTGGGTAAACTATTGCCCCTAGGCCACTGTTTCTTCAAAGGAGTAAATGTTTGACTGATCTCTCAATGTATAAAATTTAATCAATTCTCTTGCCTAATGAGGTTAGCTAGGTGTTTGTCACTTGGTCCTTTCACACCTTTTATGTGCTACACCTTAAGTCCTTTGTCCATCTGCATCATGGGATCACCTTAACAAATACTTTGGAATAGCCCATTTCTGAGGGGAAGGGAGGGGAGCTTTTACGAGAAATCTGGTGAACTTCAGTTAAAATCTACAGATTGGTAGGTGGTGTAATGCTGGCATTCCATATGATGCATGTTCCAACCTTGGCATTCCCTCCAATTCCTACTAAGCATACAAACGCATTACATGCATACATGGTCACACGCCTGTATTTTCACTCTGTACTGTTACTGTGACTCAAAAATACATCTCACTCAACTATCTGAGGACGGTAGTTGAAATACTAAAATATTTTGTGTTTGACCTATTGAGCTTCTGTGCACCTACTTCGATTTTCATGGAAGTCCTCACCCACACTTTCAAGGCACTACATAACACTGGCCTAGCATATCTCAACAATCGCATCAGCTTTCACAATCTTTCCAGACACATCTGCTCATCCAGACTCCTACTTGAACACATCGCTGGCAAATGGACACCAGATCCGGCAGTCAAGCCTTTTCCTACAGTGCTGCTAAAGTGTGGAACAACCTACCACTGAAATAAGACCCGCCCCCCTTACTTCTTGAAGGCCATAAAAAGCTGTAGACCTGGTTTTGCAAGTTGTCCCACTAGGCTGTAGGTTTGACTGGACTCACACCTGCGGAGTACAAATATACCCTCCCGGGTGATAGTAAACTCTATAAATCTGAATAACAACACACGTGAAAAACCTTTAACCCTTTCGATGCTCATGACGAGCTCAGCTCGTCATGATGCACGGTTGAGCTGTGCTGATGACGAGCTGAGCTCGTCATGATCAATGAACCTGACGATAAGTCAGCATAGGAGGGGAAAACACCTAGCAGCCAAGGTGTTAACAGCCTAAACGCTTGTTTGGGAAACTACTTCTCCCTGTCAGTATGCATTATGAGGTGCCGCAAGAGAGTTGTGTTCATGAGTTAAGTGCTCTTCCCTCTGTAGTTTTTCAGTGTGATCAGTGGAGGAGTGTTTGCCTGTGGTAAGCAATGGCACTCATTTTTGGGGACCAGGACTTACTTTTCATCATGAGACTTTGACCGGAAGCAAAAAAGAGAAAAGGGGAAAGCAGGGCAAAGTCAGAGTAGAAAAGGGACTTTTAAGAGTGTGCTATAGAGATATAAAGCTTAGGGGAGGGGCGGGGCGGAAGAAAGACTAATGAAGTGGAACCAAAATTAGGCAGCCTGTGTATTCGACAACCAAGGCATTCAGTATACTATAGACCCCTGTGTTTATTTAAAAAATAATAATAATAATTAAAACAGATTAAGCATTAGGTGTGAAACTCCTAATGCTGTCTTCGCCACTGAAATATCTGAGTCTGAATCAGGGGCTCCGCTGGCTGCGATGTAAATGTTATTTGGCTGGATGTGCGAGAACTGGAGATGAGAAAAAGGTGATTCATTTCAAATAAAGTAGCTTGCTTTTCCATTTCCTCCAAGTTATTAGACATGAAAAAAGCCATTAACCACGTCAAGGTTTTTGGCAAATCTCCAGCAATTTATGGGATAAAAGTGACCACAAAATTAAAAGCATTAACGAGCTCATGATTCACCTTTGCACACTCTCCAGCCTCGTGTTCGTTTCAAGACCAGGAGCGTCGGGTCAGAGATGAGTCGTCCTTCCTCTCTTTCAGGTGCTGCCTCTGCCGAACACCACTTTCTCTCTTCAACGACGCGACCTGCAGTGCCACTGGAACCATACTTGCCTCCTAACAGCCGCGGGCGGTAGTGGGAGAACCGGCCAGTGGTGAGGTGGGGATGTGGAGTGGCAGGGTGAGGGGTAGTAATGTATGGATTACGGACTTTAACAGGTAAGTAAACATAAAAATAAATAAAACGAATTTTGTTGTGCTCACTGCATCACCAAATGCGATGCAGTGCGCTCAACGAAATTCGTTTATTTTTTATTACATGTTTACTTACCTGTTAAGGACCGTAATCCATACATTACTACCCCCCACCCTGCCCCTCCCCACGTCACTGCCCCGCCGGTACTCCCACTACCGGCCGCAGCTGCCTCCTAAGACTATTTAATATCCACCCAGTGGTCGAAGTGTGGGGGGGAGGGGGCGGGCTATCTGAGGGGCATGACATGCCTATACTTTTTAATTTAAGATAAACAGGTTCCCCAGTTTTTATCGGTTAATTCCAAGAGTTGAAAGGCGTCAGCTAACGATTAAGGCAGGGAGTCTCCTGTGCTGTGAAACCGAGGGAGGGCAGACAGCTAAACAGCCCATCTTGCCAGGGTGCTGGCTGCCCTGGAAGAAATGCAAATGTGCACTACTGGTCAATCTACAAATGCAAAGGGTACCTGGAAGATGTATTTGCTCTATTGATGGAATCACTTGAAGCTTCCTGATGACACACATTTATTATTTTTGAGGGGTATTGTAAAGGTGCTACTAGCTAAGCTGTGAAGTGTGTGCTTTTAAAAGACAGTTATAATATTGAAGAAACTGCACTACGTACAGTCTGCAAAAAAATCTGTACTTTGGAAACACTTTTGATCTTAAACCTTTTTAAGCATTATGTAGCAGCCTATCTTACACTATGTGTAATGCAAGTTTAAAATAATGACTTACATGTTCTCAGTGCTTCCTGTCCCAGACTGGGACATTGCAGCATAACATACACAAGTCACTAGTCTCCACTGCACCAACCAGGTTAAAATTCTGTGGGTATGTATTGCGATTTATATATAGCGCACGTATCACCCGAAGGCATCAAGGCACTTGCCTTGGGAACCCGTCCTGGTATTCCCCTGTGAGATAACCCCAGCAGGGTATCCACAAGGTGAAAGCCAGGCGTCCCGCTGCAAGGGGCCGTAGTGGAGATTAAGCAAGTATTGCCCAGAGTCGCAGAGTGTGAACCCGTGAGTCTAGTAGGCACCGGAACGAGAATTATTGAGTCCGTGGAATTTTTGAGCCCAAGACCCGCCGAGGCGGGGAATTGAACCCTGGTCCAGGACCGATCTCAGCTTCCGGGTCTGCCGCCTCTAACCCCTGAGCCACACTCTAACAATTCCCTGAGTCTCTGGTTCCAGACAAAAATCTCTGCGGTCTAATAACTAATAGAGATTTTATAATGTGTGATAGTGCATTTCCCACTGATTAACATAACTTGTATTTAATTTTCATTTAAGCTGTGCGTTATTTTATCTATAGTTACCAGAAGGTGAAATGCCGAAAAAAGTTAGATAATATTGTGTGTTTTAGCCATGCCAACACGCTCACTCACTCAGCCCCTTTACACACAGAATCACAGTTCCTGTACTTACTTCAACAACTGACTCCACCCAGTATGAGTGTACCATCTTATTCTATCCTGCATTGAGAGACATCATGAGGCTGGTGTGCCCTATTGTCCTCATGAAGCTGCGCATAGTATGTTATGTTAGTATTCATTTAAGCACTAGCAAAACAAACGGTTTCTTTACACTAGGCACTAATAGTAAGCCAGTTGCTCTTTTTTTTTAATGGTCAGTGTGTAGTTGAATATTTTATTACGTACATTTTCAGACTGGTTTTTTTCAAGGTTTTCTTTTTATTAGTAAGTGATACAACAAAGAAGGGGCCGATGGGCCTTTGAAACAAATACAATCTACAAGAGAATACTATGGCCCCAATTACGATGTCGGACAGACCTGAGTCTTTCCGACATCGTTTTGGAACTGGGACCGAACAACCTCTTGTCGTCGGTCCCAACCCAGCAATAAGGATTTCAATTCTTTACAATGGGAGCATGGATTCCGAACAGAATGCATGCTCTCATTGCAAAGAGCTAAGGTGTAGTTCATCCCTGCACCCACCGGGTGCAGCGATCAACAGGGGGGCACCATAAGTGCTCGCTAGGCAGCCATCCGGTGGCTTTGCACCCATGGGGGCCCTGCTGGGAGCCCCAAAGTGGGATTCCCACAGCCTTTCTGTATCAGAAAGGACAGCACAGAAAGGCTGTGGGATTCTGCCATCGTAATACCTCGGACGGAAAGAACCGCCCAAAGGATTACTGGAGGCTTTCCACCGAATACGTTGGAGCCCATTCGGAAATCCGGTTCGGATTCTTTTCCGACCGACCCCATCAAAATTGGTCGGTCAGAAAGGAATCCAAACAGGCAATTACGATGCCCTAGGAACGGCTCCGACCCTCGGTCGCAGCCGTTCCTACAGCATCATAATCAGGCCCTATGTAAGAGAGATCCATGCCACATTTAAGGTGTCATACAGTTACATTCTGTATAAACTAAATGCTCTTGATGGTGTTAATACTAGTAGTTTAAAGATACTTTCTGGATCTGTACTGGATATGTTTGACCTATCTTCGTCTAACTATTAGATAACTCCTTGGAACTGGTCCTGCTTGAAATTTCTGTTAATTCAGTATGAAATCAGACATCTACAATGGCGACGAGGAAAAAAGTTTTAACTAGGAAAATGATAAAGTTTGAGACAAAAGAAATGAAATCTAATACCCCACTTGAACCATTAAATACCTGAATATCCCGGAAAGAAGAAGAGAAACAGTACCTGTTGGTGGACTAGGAGAAGCAGCAATGTGCATAGAGAAATAAGCTGGACACCTATGTCTGGAGATTTAGGGAGATAAGTGGAAGAGTTGGCTATAAAAGTGGTGTAGAAAAACTCCAGCTCAAGGTTTGCAGTGGGAAAGGGTGCAACTTATGAATGTCCTCCACGTACACCCCTTGTGTCACCATCCACTGCTAAGATGACGTTGACAATGGGTGGCCGGGGCTGGTGATGTTGTGTCCTGTTTCTCCACACCTGTATATGTGTGAAAGAAGGAATGAATAACATTTGCTTTCTTTACACAGTCCAGATGAGGTTGTGTTGCCATCAATGTATTGATGGAAAAGCACAGTTCCTGACCCCGCAACAGTAGGGAAAGCGTTGGACTTTAAACTCCAACGCTGCTTTGCCTAATGCATGTCGTTATAACGACTTGCATTGTAAATGGAATGCGTGGTTCAGACACATTAATGTTCAGCCCTAATTGCAAAGGCTAGGCATTGTTTGGCGACCATGGTATTTGCTGTTTTCCCATTTAGAAGGGCACAAGATCCCTTGGCCCTGCACAACTTTACCATAGATGACACATGTTACGCAGAAGGCCTAAAGACATAAACCTGATGCCGAGAAAAGCACTATGCATTCATGTTCACATGATCTAGGCGGGAATGTCACAAAACCCACCCTCTTTATGAAACACCCTTTAAATTACATCCACACCAATGTGGTTTGAGAACAATATTTCCCAAAGGAGAACCTCCACTTATGAATCACAACCACAAGCTGATGTGTGCATATAGCGCCAAGAGTCCAAGTAATTGGCAAGTGCTATGCTATATAAACACTTAGTAAAATAACATAAACAAGAAGCTGATTTTTTCCCAAGCCTAATTCTCATTGTGAAACCACAGGCCCTTGTAACAATGCAGGCTGTCACAGGAGTTTTTATTGACAGGGTGTATGGGTTTGACATTTATGTTCATAACTAAAGAAATTGGCAATTAAAAGCTAAGCTTATGACTGCCACAATGACTCGGGTATCTTTTTGTGATGCCTTGATCTTTGTTTGGAAGTTAATGATTCAGGTTTTGGAAACAAATTAATTAATGATACATTTATCGTTCCTGTATAGCGTTCATAAGCAAGTTATTAGGTGCTTTGTAGATAACACTGTTTATCACAGTACATATCACTGAGGAACTCTTGAGCAATGGGCAGTGCAGGAGGCATAGCATGGACTTTGCATGGAATTTATATAAAAGAAAATCACAGGTTAGAATGCCTATCATTTGTCAGATGGAAAGTCAGTCTTAGCAGGGAATGGAGTGCTACCTTAGAAATAGATGGAAAACGTTTTCTTTTAACATAACAGAGTCCCTCACTATCACCATCCAACAATGCCTCTCATCTCTCCATATCTCCTCCTTCACATGCATTTCATTTGTTTTACTGCGCTACTCATATTAGTCAGAGCACTTTTCACCACACACACATTATACAAAGACAATTGTAAATCAGTCAATAGAAAATGTTACATAAAACAATGAGGATTACTAGGTGAAGGAATCATGTCATCCATACTGGTATGGTTGTTTTATAAACGACAGGAGCAAAAACCCATCAACCACGTTGGGATTGGGGTAGATAATATAATACAAACATATGGTATCCCAACTGGTATTATTTGAAGATAGTTAAAGAGGATATGTTATAAACATTATCAGAAAGGAAATAAGAAGACTCTTTTGTAGTTATAAATGTGCTTATGGCATCATATTTATCTAAAACAAGGAATGGACAAGTTACAGTTGTAGCAGCACTGTAATTAAACAAATAATACAACCCTAATTGTACTTGGTGCTCAAAATGTGCAAGTGATATACACGGTGGCGACGCAAGTGACAATGTGATGAGCATAAACGGCGAAAGGTGACTGGTGCATAAATATATACAGTGAGTCCATGAAACAATATGGTTCCAGCTGAATTGTGGTGTTGGGTTCTACTTTGGAATGGCTGTAGTTTGGATGAACCACATTGTGTGTTGCGCCTATGATTGTGCTGAGTGGTCGACGGTGTTTCGATCCTCATAAACTGGGATCTTCATCAGGACTGGGTTGAGTTGTCAACAGTGCTGTACATGGGGGGTAGAGAAAAGGAGGGGGGGTGGGTTAAAGGGAGTAATCCAGGGAAGGATAGGCACCAGTATGGCGGGCGCGAGGTGTGATAATGATGTAAATGCTGTACTGGTGGAAAAAAGGGGGGCTTGCGTGTTCGAAATTCGGAAATAAAGTGGACCAGTGCTTATGGCCATGCCTGGATGAAAAGAGGCAGGGTAAAGGAGGCCAAGTACTGGGAGCATGCCGAGCTCTTGTACATGAATAAAGTAAATGAGGCAGTGGTTAAAGTACAATGATATTTGGGAAGTGCTGGGGGTCCCATTGGTTAATTAATAATTAATAAATGGATTGCCAACCCGCAAAATAGTCCCTATGTACTCGAGGGACAGTAAGGAGTATGGTGGCGTAGTACAGGGGTGCATAGGAAGGAGTAGTGCAAGGTACAGCATGGGCGGGGTCGCTTGTGACCGCAGGAGTCGCGGGGCCATGTGAAAAGGGTTGTAGTCTATCGAAGGTCTGCTAATGCTGGACAACGAGCTGCTGGGAGTGCGGGGTGGCGATAGGGTACTGGGGCAGTACCTGGTAGAAACTTCTGGTGGTGTTTGGTCGGGAATCTGATTAATCCATGTGATTATGGAAAGCCTGGGAAGGCAAAAGGGAGATATAAGTAATGTATCTGGAAGGGGCAAGGTCGCGCGCATGGATTAACAGGAAGCTCACCTGAAGGCTGGGTGAATCGGGGCTAGTTGAGGATTTCCCGTCGGGCGGGATCAGGGATTCGATCCAAGCGTGAACGGTGGCAGGAGAATCAATCTACAAGGAAAGTGGAACCCATTATCGAGGAATCGAGGGATTGGTAAAGGTCCGCGGGGGATTAACTGGAAGCTCACCAGAAGGCTGGGTGTATCGAGGATAGTTATGGATGTCCCGTCGGGCGGGATCAGGGATCCGATCTAAGCGTGATCGGTGGCAGGAGAATCAATCTATAAGGAATGTGGAAACCATTAGCGAGGAATCACGGGATTGGAAAAAGTCCGCGGGGGGTAGTGGGTGGGTTGAGAATTGAGAAGCACGTACCTCTCTCTGAGGAGCTGGCGTGTCTGTGTTGGAGTTAATCCAAGTTGCCAAGGAGATGCCGGGGACTCCGGAAGACTAAGGCGGGCTCGAAGGGGGAGTGGCGAGGTCACATGTTGGGAGGAGGAGGAGTGGCGATGTGTAAAGGTGGTGTGACTAGGCGGCGTAATGTGACGTGAATGGCCACTGAGTCAGATGGGAGGCTCTCTGGGAGTAGCGCTGCCTCCGTGTTGATGCGTGTTGTCGGGTGAAATAAAGTTGGAAAAGGATAAGTGATACATCTATTTGGAGGAGCGATCAACTGTATAACAGTACAATTACATATCTTCGTGCAGTCCGGGGATTATTATTGTATTATATTATCCATACTGGTTGGCAGTATATTTAAGTGTTTGATCCGGAGAAACAAAATCTGAGGAGTTAAAATGTATCACAGTGGTTAGAACTGGTTTTACTGATAAGAATGCATTTCTACCCAAACAAACAGTTTTTTTAGCAACATTAAGATAATGAAAGACTGGGAAAAAACATAACATTCTAATCTATACCATGAAGTTTGCATGCAGCTCTATGATGATAGTTCACAGGTCACTGTACTATATTAGGATTATAACGGCCCTTCTCCTGTATTTGTTTCTATATTAGGATTATGACATATGAATTGCAAGTAACAAAAGGATCTCTGTGATGAAAGCCAAACCTCTGAGCTATCCATATAAAATATAGTTCTGTGATCTCGCACGGTACACATTCCTTACAGCAGGCATTTCAACCTACTGTGTGATTCTTTATTTTTTTTTTGTAACATCATTTTTATTGCAGTACCAAAATTTTGTATAAACAGTAAAGTCATGGATAATAAATCAATACAGTGTGATGGTGTACAGTTGTTCGACGACCATTATTATTCTGCCCGTGCGCCCTCATCCAGAGGGCCGAGCTGTGGTAATAGTATGTCCATCTCCTGCATCTTCTCCCGATATCCAGTTCTTGACAGCACAGGAGAACGTGGACCGCATTTAACTTTTCGCCCCTCCCTCTCCACCTATCAAAAACCCCCTCAAACTCCCTAACTCCCCCCCTCCCCCCCCACCCCCCATGGCTGCGCTGTAGTGGGATCCTAGAAGATGTAAGGTCCGGTTAGTGCAAGAAGGACTGTAACATTCGCTAATGGTGTGTTCCTGGTGTGTTGGTGGGTTGAACTATATCAGAGTCTGTGCCCTCCCCTTCCTCCTCCCCAGTACCATCCCGGAGTGCCTGCACTATGATCTCCCACGCTGATGCCCTCTCCAAAGCTTTCTCATCCGCAGCTCTTCTAGCCAGCTGAAATCACAAAGTGCTTTCGCACGCCGCCCACTTCAAGCATTCATTGTACCAACGCTTGTACGTGGGCCCCTGCCTTGATTTCCAATTCCTGGTGATTTCCCTCTTCGCCAATATTAATCCCATATCTATAAACCTGCTGGTTGTTTTATTTTTAGGTGTATGAGGAAACCAGTGTAACACTCCCACTGCTTTGGTATATTGTATCTCTCTATCTGTGGCGTTGTTCAGTGCTTTCCCAATCTCCTGCCAATATTCCCTCAGCTGGGGACAATCCCAGAGCATATGCCCCAAGTCCGCCTCCAGTGTGCTGCACCTAGGGCAGGCCGCCTGTTCCACCCCAAAGTACTGCTTCAGCTTCCCTGGAGTAAGATATGCCCTGTGAAGAATATAGAAATGTATAAGTTGGAATCTGGTGTTTCTCGTGCTCTTTCGCGCCCTCCGCAGCAGTTGACCCCAGGTGACATCGGGGATCTCCATTTGAAGGTCCAGTTCCCATTTAGCTTTTAGGGTGGTAAGTGGCTGCAATGTTTCTCGCAACATTCGAGAATACAGACAGGTCACTGCCTTAAAGGTTCCCGCTGCCATCATCGTATATTGGCACGCCATAGAGGTAGCAGGTTCCTGCAGCCCTTCGCACCAGTGCTCCTGCATGGCGCCAGTCACTTCCGCGTGCAAGAGATAATCTCCTCTGGGTAAGTCAAATTGCTCCTGCAACTCCTGGAACAGAAGCAAGACTCCGTCCTCGTAGAGGTCGCCCAGCATCTGGACCCCAGCCTCCTCCCAGCCCAGCAGTCTCGACCAATCCCCTCCATGAGGCAGGGCCGTGATCATGCCCAGCGAAATCTCTGGTGCATACATTCCACGGATTCCCGCCCGTTTGCGCGCCCGGTTCCAGCAAAGCCGAAACGTCTGTTCCTCCACCGTCAGGTCCCTGATGAGCAGTTTCTGATGAAGAGTAATATACGCCAGCACATGACGCGGGGTGCCCTCGTCTCTGCTTTGTTCTGGGCCACGGTACACCCTCGCGACCTCCTGGGTAAAGGTTTGTAGTTGTGCCACCAAATAATAGCACTCAAAATCGGGAACTGCCATACCACCCTCATCCTTGGGCCGCAAGAGGGTATCCAGCGCTATTCGTCGCCTACCCGTACCCCATATAAACGCTATTGTCAGCGATCTCAAACGGCGGAAGACAGAGCCTGGTATCCAAACCGGTAGGGTTCGAAAGTAATATAATAGCCTAGGGAGCGCCACCATCTTTAGCAAGGAGATACGACCCGTCATTGATAGTGGTAGGGTGGCCCAGAAGTCCATATTTCCTTTCAAGGCGTTAATGCAACGGGTGATATTACCATCCAGCATATCTGCAGGTGTATGATATACATAAACCCCCAAATAGTGCAGGCAATGAGGCTCCCATCTAAGTTCCGGTGTAGTGAGAGGGCACGGCTCTCCCAGTCGCAACGGGAACAGGCAAGATTTGGTCCAATTGACCTTCAGGCCCGATAGTCTCCCGAACAATTCGAGTAGTCGCCTCGCACCCGCCAATTCCTCATCTGCATTAGCCAAAAACATCAACAGGTCGTCCGCGTATAGCGATATGGCGTGCGGTCTGGTCCTATAGATCAGTCCCCTATAGTAGCGTCCCGATCTTGCTTCCGCTGCAAAAGGTTCCATCGCCAGCACGAACAAAAGGGGGGAAAGTGAGCAGCCCTGCCTAGTACCACGTCGCACCGGATATGGACTCGAGATCAGCGAACCTATTTGAACCCTCGCCGTGGCTTCCGTATACAGCACTTTGGTCCAGCCGATGTAGCCCTCCCCTAGGCCAAAACGCCTCATCACTCCATACAAATAACCCCACTCTAGGCTGTCGAAAGCCTTCTCGATATCTATGGAGAACACTAGGGGAGTGGTCCCCTCCAATAATCGAGCTCCCAGCAGCCGAGTCAGCCTGCGGATGTTGTGGGTGGTGTTCCGTGTAGGAATGAAGCCGGACTGGTCTTTAT
This sequence comes from Lissotriton vulgaris, assembly GCF_964263255.1. Lineage (NCBI taxonomy): Eukaryota > Metazoa > Chordata > Amphibia > Caudata > Salamandridae > Lissotriton > Lissotriton vulgaris. The sequence goes on along the minus strand of NC_141696.1, from coordinate 1,379,940,874 downwards.
GAATCAGGCCCGTCATGTGGGTTAGCAATCTATTAGCCAATATTTTGCTCAGAATCTTATAGTCCGTCGTGAGCATGGAAAATGGCCGATAGGAGGAGAGATCGCTACTCGCTCTACCAGGCTTCAACAGAGGAACCATAAGAGCCTCACGCATGGAGTGCGGTAGTCTCCCTCTCGACTGCGCCTCATTGTAAACCGATTGCAATTGCGGGGCCAAGTATCCTATATATTTACTGTAGAACTCAATCGGCAAGCCGTCAAGCCCCGGGGTTTTATTTCTGGCCATCTGCTTTACTGCGCACCCTATTTCCCCAACCGTTATAGCACGGCCCAGCTCCTCTGCCTCCGTTTGTTCTAGTTGTGGCAACTGCAACCCCCCAAGAAAGGCGTCAAATTCCTCCTCCCCGCCCACCGGCCCACTCTCATACAGGCCCTCATAATACATCCTGAACCTATCCAGGATTCCGGCTTGGGTGTGGCAAAGCCCGCCTCCCTCCTCCTCGATGGATACGATTGGAATTCCTCGCCGAAGCGGGTTGGCAAGCCAGGTCAACATAGTTCCCGCCTTGTCGCCCTCCGCATGTACCCTAGTCAGGTAGACCTTGTGATCGAAACTACGCAATTGCTCCAATTCCGCCGCCATTGCTTCTCTGGCTTTACTAACCTCCTCCTGAAGCTCGGGATGATTCGGGCGTTCCCGTTCTAACTTCCTCAGCCCTCGCTCCGCACGGTCGAGGTCATCCAACAGCATCTTGCGGGCACCTGCAGTGGCCCCAATGCAGTGTCCTCGAACCACCACCTTAAAAGCATCCCACTCCACAGCCCTGGTGGACGTGGTGCCACTGTTCTCCTCGAAGTAACGAGTCACTCGCTCCCCCAAGGCTTCCCTAAATAACAAGTGATCCAGTGTATCAGGTTGTAGTCGCCAAGTTGGGACACAAGAGACATCTACCATCCAGTTCAGGGATAATAACAAAGGATTATGATCAGACAATGTGCGGGCCAAGTATTCCGCACTCCCCACTGCTGCAAGCACGGGAGTAGAGCACAAAAACACATCCAGCCTGACATGTAGGTCGTGTATGCTAGAATGAAAGGAGTAATCCCTCATCCCAGGGTGTAGTGTCCTCCAAGCATCTCCTAGATCCCAACTCTCTTGCCAGTCTAATCTTCGTTTCGCTAACCTATGTACTGGTGACGAGTGTAATGGAGGGTGAGACCTATCCAATGTGGTGTCTACTACCGAGTTAAAATCCCCTCCCATGATCATTGGACCCGCCAAATAACTCGCTAATTTGCCCAAAAGTGTTGTCAGGAAGGCGGGCAAATCCACATTCGGAGCGTACACGCTACACAATGACACCATTCGCCCCCTAAGTCTCCCCTCCACAGCCACGAGCCTGCCGTCTGGATCCACTACTTGTTTGGTGACCTGAAAGGGAATCCCAGCACGTATCCAAATCAAGGCGCCCCTTGCAAAGGCCGAATATGTTGTATTAAACAGCTGCCCCCTCCATCTTCTCTGTAACGCCACTCCTTCCTGCTTCGTGAGGTGTGTCTCCTGAAGAAAGGCTATATGTACTCCCCTACGTGTCAGATAAGCATGGACCTTGTGTCTGCGCACCATGGTATGTAGGCCCCGCACATTCCAGTCACACATTTTGAAGCCCCGGTATTAGCCATATCCCCCTGCATCCCTAGACATAACAATGACAATTTCTGACCATGCGCTTATGCCAACACAATTCTGAACCCCCCACCCTCTCCAAACAACTGAACCCCACACCCCTCCAACCCCAACCTGAGCTGCCCCAACTACTCTCGGTTCCCACCCCCCCAGGACAGGACCCACCTCGATTGGAAGAGAACCCATCCAAAATATTGCAACTTGATAGACTGTCTTCAAAGAAACACACTACAAGTCGCAGTCTCCACTGCGATGACCTTAAGGGCCAGTAGGGCGCGGTCTGATACCGAAGGAGTTCGTCAATCCAGATTAGTCCTGCATTTCCCGCCCCGTGATCCCCACATGATCACTCACGAAGTTCCACAATAATGTTAAACTGCCTCCATGGGCGCAGCGTCCTAGTGTCAGACCAGCAAACAGTTCTCCAAAGCAAGTCCCTCAGGCGTCGACGATCTTTCCCGAAGTTTGAGGTGTTACAATAGGGCCCTTGGCACCACCGAATTCTGAAAGGTCCGTTTCCGACCCCGTACCCTGCTCCTCTGAGTCTGTGCCCTTTTGGATTGGCTCCGCGCCGTTCCCGAGAGATCCACCACCGCCTGCAAAGCCGACTTCCGCTCCTCCTCGGTCTGCGACACCGATGGTTTCCCAGTTCTGCGCCGATTCTTCCGAATCCGTTGTGATTTCCTGATCGGTTGTTGCCTTTGTGCCTCCTCTGCCCTGATTCTGGCTCCGTCTGTCCCAGCCTTATAAGTGTCCCACCATGCCCAAGCGTCTGCCGAAGTGGTAAAGAAGAGTGATTTATCGTCCACCACCACCCTTAGCTTTGCTGGGAAGAGAAGGGAATATTTGATGCCCTCTGCACGGAGTTCACGCTTAAGCGACAGGAAACTGGCCCTGAGCCTCTGAGTCTCAAAAGTGTAATCCGGGAACAAGGTAACCCTGTTGTTGTCAACCTGGAAGGGCCCTGCCTCCCTGGCTCTCTGCAGTAACCAGTCCCGGTCCTTTTAATGAAGCAACTTAATCACCACTGGACGAGGGGGCAGGCCAGGAGCTGGTGGTCGGGTCGGGACTCTGTGGGCTCTTTCCAGCGAGAAGAAGGCAGAGAGCCCCTCTGGCGCCACTTCGGTGCGTAGCCAGTGGTCGAGGTAGCCCACCATGTCGTCTCCCTCGTTTTTTTCCGGAAGACCGACCAGGCGAACGTTATTGCGTCTGCTTCTATTTTCAGCGTCCTCCGCTCTCTTCTCCAACACTTTTAGCCTGTCCAGAACATCTGCCATCTGGCCCCCCAGCGTTTTATGTTCTGGGGTCAATTCTTGCAAGGATATCTCCACAGTCTTGACTCTGTCTTTAAGTTTATCGTGCTCCGCTTTCAGGAGACCTAGGCCTGTCGCTACCTGGGCAATGTCCTGCTGCAGAGTATCCTTTGTGGTTGCGATAGCCTCCAGTATGCGGTCCTGCATGCGTTGGAGAGCGGGGTGGCCATGGTCCGCACCATCCATCGCTTCTGGTTCAGCCGCTCCATCTCCCTTTCCTTTCGGTTTCCCCATCTCGGCGACAGCAATCGTTGGTCCCGGCAGCCCAATCTGCCACTATGTTCGGCTATCACCCAATCTCCGCGCCGTCCGTCAGCAGTTCAGGACCTCGCCTCCGGATAGTTCCCTGGAACAATAGGGTCGGAGATCCGGGATACTCGTAGGCCGCTGAGCACTGTCCAGGCCCCTCTTACGAGGCTGGTCCGTTTCGCGGGACCAAGGCGCCGATGACGGGGTCCCCGAAACTCCGGTCAATACGCGGAGAGTGGAAGGGTCACCTCACAGAGCCACCGCCATTTTGGGGTCTTCCTCAGCGATCTCTCCAGCTCCCTCGTTCCACCGTCGTAGCCTCACCAAGGTGAAAAGGAGGATACCCGTGTTGGCCCTCAGAGTTGGGAGAAATCCTCCTATCTAGCAATCACCACTGGTGCTGGAACTCCAGAAGTGCAGGATCGCAAGCCACCTCCACTCCCTGCGTCACCAGCTCAGGCCTCCGGGCGCCATCTTAGATCGAAGTCGATCGTTCCTGCGGCACTTGCTAAGTTCGAGTTTCTGGATCATAATCAATTGCAGTCCACAAACCCAGAGCGCCGCTGCCTCCGTGGCACCTTCAGCCAGTGAATTTTCCAATTTTCGGTGGAATTCGCGTGGATTATCAGGATGATGTCTGGGATCGGGCGCGGAGCTCCGGGCTCACGCTGCCTACCTCCTCGGCATCCAAGCCCTGTGTGTTTCTTTATGATGCTCAAAACTGCCACTAGACAAAATTCTGATCTCTCTCCAGTAGCAACATTAATGTGCTTTTAAACCCATAAATTATTTCTAAACACAACCTCCCCACCCCCAAAGATTAGAGCAATTCAGCACTCATGTCAACTTTTGGTGCAAAATAGCTTCTTCACATGAAAGTTGATTGCCGCTGCAGTATACATCACATTGTCCCTCCCTGTGTAGTGCAAGTGCCTTCAGAAATTTGTAGGAACTATGGGCCTTTATGTGTGGTTGATGCTATGTTTTCAAGATTACTTCAGATGGTTGCATTTGATGCCATGTGCAAGAAATTACCCTGAATTGGAATGTTTGTTATTAGTTTTCAGGATTGTGGTGGAAGGGTCTTTTAATGCTTTGTGCATGAGATACAGGGCTGCATTTTGCTAAATTTAAAAGATCGTCATAGATAGGAGTTTTTGAAGTTGGTACCTGAGATTACCTTCGATGGGAGGGTTTAATTGTCTGTTCACAAGATTAACCTGCAAAAGTGTGTTTATTGCTGAGGTTTTAAGATTACTATTGATTATGATGTTTGATTCTAGTTCACAAGATTACTCTGGATGTGGATAAATTGTGCTGTTGTCCTGTGTGGGCTGGAAGAGTATGAGTTTTATTCCCCTCTGTGGGCAGGGGGAGTGTAGTTGATCCCCTGTGTGAGAATGTATATATTTGGTACCCAAACGGCAGTGAATTACTGTACTGGGTCAAAGAAAAGTATAAAGTGAACGAGTGACAGGAGAGGCAGCTGGTTTGTGAACTGTTAATGCATTGTGAAGTAGTGATCTTTAAAGAGGTGCATCTGCAACCCTTTCCTAAATTGGAGCAGTATTGGCACTTGTCCAGATCCTGAATGTGTAGTTGAAAAGGATTCTGCCTTGTTTTTTATTTTTCAAACTCCTTAGCCTGTAATCTGATGGTGTCCTGGCTGAGGGTGTGCTGAGCACCATAAGATGAGCTTCTCTGCAAGATATTGAATGTGCTGTCTATAGACTTTGCTTGGCTCAATGTAACTCTAGAGCTGTGATGTTCTGCAATCGTGCAGATGTTATGTTTCAAAAGTGGCTGGGGGCAGAGATAGTCTAACAGCATAACTTCTTGTGGGGATAATAATATTGTAGTCTACAAACACATTCTGAACCCTTTATATAATTTGTGCAGTGGTTTCAGGAAGTTGGTGGCAGTAAAGGGGAAATGAAGGAGGAGGAGAGTTAGACCTGGCATCCTTGGCGTGGTTTTCCGACTTTTTGCCTCTATCTCCTGTGTTTTTGATGCTGTGCTAGATTTCTTTTTTGCTGGCTTAGATGCTTTGGGGCTTTGGGCACTCTGGGCCCGATTCACAGAATGAACTTAAGACTAAATCCTAAACTTACTACTATTTGGTATTCACAGAATGCACTTACTACTTTCGGGATTCCCAGAGTGAACTTACTACTTTCGGGATTCACAGAATGAACTTACTCTTTCGGTATTCACAGAATAGATTTAAGACTACTAAATTTACGTCTGCACTCGGGCCAGAAATTCTGGCCCGGAGGCGGAGTTTCCTGCCTGGAGGCGGAGCTTCCGGCTTGGGGGGAGAGCTTGTGACCCGGAGGCGGAGCTTCTGGCCCAGAGGCGGAGCTTGCGGCCCAGAGGTGGAGATTTCAGCCATGGCTAAATCCCCACCTTTGAGCCGCAAGCTCCGCCTCCAAGCCGCAAGCTCCGCCCCGGGCCACAAGCTCCGCCTCCGGGCCGGAATTTCCGGCCCGAGTGCGTACGTAAAGTTAGTAGTCTTAAATCTATTCTGTGAATACCGAAAGTAGTAAATTCATTCTGTGAATCCCGAAAGTAGTAAATTCACTCTGTGAATCCCGAAAGTAGTAAGTGCATTCTGTGAATACCAAATAGTAGTAAGTTTAGGATTTAGTCTTAAGTTCATTCTGTGAATCGGGCCCTCTGCCACTGCCGATCAGTGTGAAAGTGCAAGTGCTCCCTGCATAAATTGATATTGTGATTGGTTCTCCCTGATTGGCATATTTGTATTACCAGTAGGTCCCTAGTAAAGTGCAATGAGTGTGCCAGGGATAGCGAATCAAATGCTACTAGTGGGCTTGCAGCGCTGATTGTGCCACCCACATGAGTAGCCCGTAAAAAGTTGTCTCAGGCCTACTGCCGCAGTGCCTGCACGCAGTTTTTAACTGCAATGTCAACCTGGCAAGTGCACTCACTTGCCATGCCCTACCCTTCCCTTTCCTTGCATATAGGACATCCCTATAGTAGGGCCAAGGTACCCCACTGGGAGGGTGCAGAGTATGTGAAAGGTAGGACATGTACTGGTGTGTATAACATGTCTTCATAGTGAAATACTGCCAATTCCATTCTTCACTATTGAAAGGCTATCTTGCCCATAGGACAGGATAGGGAATGCTCTATAAAATTTTACAAGCATATCTTCCCATAGGAGTAAGACAGAAAATTGCAGTCTGGTATCCCTGAACTCAGAATTTAATGACAAATCTTTTACTAAGGATGGTTTTTAAATTCTATGTTTGAAAATAGCACTTTTAGAAAGTGGCTAATTTCTTTTTCAACCTTTCTGTGTGCCTCTGCCTGTTTGTGGATTTACCGTCTGGCTTTGAAGTGACAAAGCCTGTGGTGGCTCCAGGAGTCTGGGTGACTCAGCATTAGGCTGAATGGGTCCGATCTGCATTTGGAGTGGTGGGAGGAGTAGCACCTGTATCTGAATAGGGCTGTTCCTGCCTTCCACAATGCTGGCTCCGCCCCCCCTGTGGTGCGTCTGAAACCAAGGCTCACACTGACAAAGAATTTTGTTGTGCACTGGCAGAGTGCCCCCAGAAAAGGTTTGGACTGGGCTCAGAGCCCCTTGCACAAAGGGATCAAAGACGTTTCGGGGTAAAAGTACTAAACCTAAAGCCCCTGAACTTTAGGCTATTGCTGGAATCAAAAGGAACCTTTGCTGAGGAGAAGAGCTGAAGAAACTGAGGACAAGTACTGCCTTGCTGTGTGTTTCGGGTTGGCCTGCAGTTGCTGTTTCTGCCAAAGAAAGTAGAAGGACTTTGCTGTGTGCTGTGTCCCCTGTGTGCTGAGTCACCTGCTTAAAGAAAGTCTCCAAGGGCCTGTAGAAGAGCTGGCCTCTTGTTTTGAAGCCCCAGGAACAAAAGTATTTCACCCCCAGCTCCCCTGAACTTCCTTGCTGGGAGTTCTGACCTGCCAGCAGGCGCCTGTTCCTGTGTGTGTGCCTCTGGAGGTTGCTACTGCTGTTGGGAGCTAGAAGAAACTAAAGAGAAGGAAGAAATCCTGTATCCGACGCCGTCGACACCGCCGCTGTTACATCGCAACCTGCACCTAGGCCCAGGGAGCCGCTCATGAAGTGAACGACACAGGGCCCGGCCGGCATCGCAGCCCCAATGCCCTATGATGCCCACCGACGCCAGCAGTGATCGGTGGTGATCAACGCCAGCGCTCACAGCAACTCCGTCTTCACCAGCACCTGCATCTTGTTATCGCGGTGAAAATAACCTCCGAGGGTGACTCAAGACACTCGCCGACGTCACATCCTCACCGGAGCCAATATTGGCCATCTTCGACGGCGTGCATAGTCACTGACTTCAATTTCCGAGGTACTGTTGTTTGGGGGTCCTGTGTGACTCCACGCCCAACACCGCGATCTTCATGGGCGGCACCTTACTTTGGATTTTGTGCTGTCCTGTCATCGTGATAGCCCCAGTTGGTGCTATTTGATTTCTACAAGCTTATTTTTGAAACATCCTTTTTAAAGACATTTTACTGAGTATCTGTATGTTGAATTTTTGTCGTTTTGGTCTTGTTTAGTTTAGATAAAGATATTTTATTTTTCCTAAACTGGCGTGGTGTCCATTTGTGGTGTTTCACTGTGTTACTGTGAGTGTTGGTACAAATACTTTACACATTGCCTTTGGGATAATCCTGTCTGCTCGGGCCAAGCTACCAAGAGGGTGAGCAGGGGTTATCTAAAGTGTGTATCCCCTTACCCTGACTAGAAGCAAGGTTCCCTATTTGGACATAGGTACCTACCTCTGCCAACTAGAGACCCCCATTTCTTACAAGGAGGAAGATAAGAATAGAGTGATAAAGGGAGAAGGTGGGGATGTAAATAAATCTTCAAGAATGAGATAAAGGGACATGAAGAGTAGGGCAGTTTAAGTAAGAAGCCCGAGGATGAATCAAGATGAGTCAGCCTTGGAATTTAGAATCACTGGCATTTGGCTGGTGCCAATGTTGGTTATTGAGAAAAAAACCTTCGGCCCCAGCACTTATATTTTTATGTATAAATTAAAGGGGCTATCCAATACAGAGAACAAATAGATCTTGTTCCCCACTCCTGCATCTCTAACAATCAACAATGATAGGCATTCTATGTTCTTGTTTTCATTGATGACGTCTGATGGTGGTTTTGAGGTCTGTTGTAAGTAACACCACAGTCTGTATTTGATTTACAAAACCTGTGTATGTGTGGTGGTAATAAACTGCTTGGAACTGCTCCTATTGGGAATTACTCTTCATACGGTGTGCTAGCAGCCTTCCACAGTATCATGACACCTTCATAGGTCATCTTTTTTTGCTTCCTTGCCAAATACTAGGACCTGGACATGACCATCCTTCCTGTGAGAAGTTGGCCCGATATGCAGCGTTCGCTATTCTAGCGACCACTATGTATCGTTCCAAACGACCCTTATGGTGATTGGTTGTAAGTCAACCTTAGACCAGCTATCCTAGTAGCGTGGATACGAGCAGTCTTCGGGCTAAACTCTAAAGGGCGTGTTAAGCCAGCTGTAATACCATCACATACCCCTTGAACACCAAGTGAAAGGACACCACACAAGTGTTATGAAAATAAACAGTATATTTATTAGAATCACAACAGCCCTGTACTCTTTATGAGGACAGGGTACTAAGCACAGAACAAAAGCTCTTAGAAAATACTTCAAGTGCACAATTAAAACAAGTGCCCGAGGGCACGGAAAGTTTAGTGGTCTCGGGCGAACCCGATAAGGCAAGTCGGAAGCGAGGGACTCGGGACCCTAGAGTAAGGAGGCTATGCAGGCACCGAAATGCCGAAGTTACCTAGCCACGAGGGCTGCGGCTGCACAAGTCTTACAGGCGTCGGGGGTCTTCGCTGACGAGCCAGGAGCCGGAAGAAAAGGAGTTGCTGGCCGGCGACCAGTGATGAATAGTTCGTAGAGATCCAAGCCTGGATCAGTGATCGTTGATACCTGAAAGCAGAGGGGACCAAGTTCGTACTACTAGCCAGTAGTCAGAGGGTACCAGGAAGGCACCGGTTGGCCGTCACCTCGACTAGGTGAGTGGGCGACGCTAGGCTCTGCAGTCTCACGGACCAGGAGGCGTTGTCGGCGACCAGGATGGAGGTGCGAGCTGTCCCACGAAGGTTGATGCTGTCGGCGTCGCTGGGCCCAGGATTGGGGCAACAAGCCTTGGCAGATCTCAGGGCCACGTGGTGGGCCTAAGATGGCGTCTTGAGTGGACCAGGAGGGTCCGGGGTGCTCCTCTCGAAAAAGGGAGCAAGGGCCGATCTGGAGCAACCAGACCAGCAGCGTTGGTTGTCGGATGTCGTCAAAGAAGGGCACAAGCCAGCGGCTAGTGACCAGACAACGTGCTGAGCAGCGAGCAGAAGGGCCTCACGCAGATCGTGGCGATGCTGGGAGACTGCACTTCGGTGCTGGAGCTACTCAGGGTCGGGGCTTCTCGGACCCCAGAGCACTCACCAGAGAATTGCTTCAATGGTCGTGCTGGTTAAGAAAGCGTGCAGGTTTTGATGATGGCCGGTCCCTCGAGGTCTCGTCGCACCCACAGATCTCAGCTGAGCTGACGACGTGGGTAGAGGTCAGAGGTGCCAGGGAAGCCGGTTCTCGTCGAGCTGGGCCGTCGGATCCTTGAGGAAGGACTTGCAGCAAACCGCAGAGTTCTTAGATGGTGCCTGCGGATGCAGGGTGACTACTCCTTAGCCACAAGGGAGAAATCTTGAGAAGAGTCTCGAAGTCCTTTCGTAGAAAGTATTCTTGATTCAAAGATGATCTAATTTGGAAGGGTCCCGCTCCGGTCTTTATCCTAAAGAAAGGGGTGGGTACATGACTAGGTCCTGCCCTAAGGGTGGGACCAGCAAGGGGGGTAGTTACACCCCTCTCCCCCTGCTGGACTTTCCCCAGGTCAGGGGCTGCGCGCCCCTGGAACTGGTTCTAGCCGGCAGATGCGTAGTGAGCACCGGGGCGCCACTCCGCAGTCACCTTCTCGCAAAGCCCTACCTACCCAGAATACACAAACCCTGTCTGGGACGGTGCGAACACCGCCCTTGACAGGAAACCCTTTGTCCAACTCTCCTCGCTGGAAGGACTCCCAGCAGCAGGAGGTCAGACTCGTGTCTGTGGTGGCAGCGTCCATTTTGTGGAGCTGAGGCTTCAGTTAACTTTAACCGGGGTTCACAGTTACGTACATGTCGTGTCCCTCTATAAGGGCGGAATGCTAACCTCGTCGCCAGAGTTGGTGAGGGGGCAGCATCCCGATTCGTATGACACCTTACTCGACATGTCTTGATAACGCGATACCGAAGTTACCGATATGATACGCGTTATCATGGAACAGCCATTGGGTCTTGGTTCCGCAAGCTGCAACCGGGATCGGCTCGTGCCAGAGCCCAATTCACACGGTTCCATGCACTCTGCTTTCAGGATTGTCAAGGCCTGCCATAGGAGTGACTGATAGGAACTCGGGTGTCCATTTTAAGGTTAGGTATAGGGATACTATACCTACAGCAACGGGCGAGTACGCCACGTGGCCCCAGCTGTCGTGCAGCCAGTTGTGTCAGATTTCGATGGCCATCCAGGGGTGGCATAATACATGCTTCAGCCCCTGGTAGGCCCTGGGTACACCGATGCCCTGAGTTACAGGGTCTGACAGGGTGGCCCAGTTCCAATTGGGTAATGCACCTAGGGTACACATATCAATTTAGCGAGAGAACAGCTAGGCTGGGGGTCTGATTGGCAGGCCCACAGCCCAAGAAAGTCGTAAACCAGTGAAACAAAAGCAAAAAGTCCGGGTGATCATAGGATTGCAGACCCTACTCTCCTACACTTCCAACCTCAACTCATCTGTAACCATCTCACCTTTCCTTCCTTAAATTTAAAGTGCTTTCAACACCTCTTGAGGTGGCGCAAACACTATAAAAATCAATAACTGAATAGAATCTTATTTTTCATTTGGTAAGATTTTGACCACTTTGAATCCTTTAGTCTAATACTTTATTATCAAGCCCTTCCGGTGCAGTCTGCCCCCAGAAGAGCTTGATTGCAGTCTCCGTTTAATTCCAGAAGTTTGAGAGTCCGCTGAAAGCCAGGCCTTTGCTTGCCAGCTGTAAACCTTGTTTCATCACCTTTCCTGGTGCATGTTTGCTCTCTACGGTCTTGAGCCAAAACCCCTAGACAAGGTGTCCCAATTTGTAGAACTAGGCAGGCTCCAAAATAAATATCACAGCGTTACAGGCCGCTGGCATCTTTCTTTAAGTTGTAAACAACACGAACAGGTCAGGAGTTCAGTTCAAGAGGAGGGGCCTGTGCTTCTGAAACCCACTTGCCAGAGAGGGTCTGACAAATGATGGAAGTTTTGCAAATCAAAGAATCTTGTCCGATATTGCACTAAAACATGCAGACAGACAGCACAGTGCACATATTAATCCTACTAATCGCATACTTGCGTGCACAGAGAGCATAACACAGACATGTGCACTCTAATTATTGGCAAATGCAACATCAACACGAACCGACATTGCCAGGAAAAGTCTGGTTACCTTAATCAGTTCTGCGCAGGATAAAAAAAAGAAATCCTGACCTGGACTCCAAAACAACCAGGGCTCGAATCGGGGTACCACGCGGGTGGACGGTGTCCCCCTACTTATTTTACTGGGAGCTCGATAACTGGAGCAAATGGAGCCACACATTCACTCTTTGGCCTCTCTAGGGCGAGATCAGAGCCCATTCAGAACGCTGCTCACGCGCTGACTTTTCTGAGGCAATCGCATCTAAGGGGTGAGCGAGGGGAGGCAATGAGTCTGATGGTGCAAGCCACCTTTCGAGACGTCACTTCCTGTCGTGACGTCAGCGTCCCCCTACTTCCCTTTTTTAGGACTTGTGCCCTGAAAACAACCATCCAAGCCTGGCCCTTTCCCATCCTGTTTCAAGGCCCGGCTTGCCGACATCCCTGACACTTAACTGGACCACACTTCTAAAGGCCAAACAAAGGACACCCAAAGCTCTCTCACAATGAAACAGCTGCTCTGGCTGCGCCGGCAAACCTGCATAATTCACACGTCCTGCAGCTCCACCTACGTAGCATTGCAGCCAGCAGGCAGGGCCAGCTTTGGGGCAGTGCGACTGGTGCAGCCGCACTGGGCGCTGACCTGTTGGGGGGTGCCGACCTGTTTGGGGGCGCCGACCTGTTTGGGGGCGCCGACCTGTTTGGGGGCTGGGTGGGCGCTATGTTTAGCAATAGCTTATGATTGCAGAGATGAGGGACACTAATGCCCTGTGGTAGTGAGAGAATCTGTGGAGGCGGTCATGGGGTGTGGGGGGCTCTAAAGATGAATGTCGCACAGGGCGCCACCAGCGCTAAAGCCGGCCCTGCCACCATACCACCAAGACTGATAGACAAACTCACTATGTTAGAAAGCACAAAGAATTGAAATTAAGAAGGAGAAAAAATAGCAGAAGTCATACATTCTCAAGCAAAGCACCCAGGATGTGAAACAACATCAAACCACAGATCAACCTTGTTCTCACAGCCATTCACTACAGACAGCAACTGAAAAGTATCTCTTCAAGAAGTACCTTATCGAATTTCATGAGGAAACTGTCTGGAATCATCCTTGAAGAATTCCAAACCCCATCCCCTTCTCTACATTATCTTGAATTATTCTCTGTGCCCCATCGTGTATGGCACTGCTTTGCTGACTTTGTAATGTATGAGATCGAAAATATACATACATATATACACACAAACATACACACACATGCAACACAGCATACACATGCACACAGGCAATGCAGATACATGCCTACACAGATAACATACATATGGGAACATACAATACACATGCAGCCATAGCCAGGTGCTCCGAAAAAGCTCCAGGTAGGGAACTGTTTCTCAGCACTGGCATATGTTATGCTACCTGTAGGAGAGTAGGGTCTGCAATCCTATGATCACCCAGATTTTTTGCTTTTGTTTCACTGGTTTACGACTTTCTCTGGCTGTGGGCCTGCTAATCAGACCCACAGCCTGGCTGTTCTCTTTCTAAATTACGAGATGTACCCTAGGTGCATTTACCAATTGGTACTGGGCCACCTTATCAGACCCCGTAACGCAGGGCATAGGTGTACCCAGGGCCGCCAGGGGCTGAAGCATGTATTATGCCACCCCTGGCTGGCCTCCTAAATTTGACACAACTGGCTGCACGACAGCTGGGGCGAAGACGTGTAACCACCCTTCGCTTTAGGTATAGTAGCTCTATATCTAACCATACAATGGACACCCGAGTTCCTATCAGTCACTCCTATGGCAGGCCTTAACGATCCTGAAGGCAGAGTGCGTGGGCTCGTGTGAGCTAGGTTCAGGCCCGAGCCGAGCCCGGTTGCAGCTTGCGGAATCAAGACCCAATAGCTGTTCCATGATAACGCGTACCATATCGGTAACTCCGGTGTCGCGTTATCAAGGCATGTCGAGTAAGGTGTCATACGAATCGGGGTGCTGCCCTCTCACCAATTCTGGCGATGAGGTTAGCATCCCACCCTTCTAGAGGGACACGACATGTACGTAACTGTGAACCCCGGTAAAAGTTAACTCAAGCCTCAGCTCCACAAAATGGATGCTGCCACCACAGACACGAGTCTGACCTCCTGCTGCTGGGAGTCCTTCCAGCGAGGAGCACTTGGACAAAGGGTTTCCTGTCGAGGGCGGTGTTCGCACCGTCCCAGACAGGGTTTGTGTATTCTGGGTAGGTAGGGCTTTGGCGAGAAGGTGACTGCGGAGTGGCACCCCGGTGCTCACTACGCATCTGCCGGTTAGAACCAGTTCCAGGGGCGACAGCCCTGGCCTGGGGAAAGTCCGGCAGGGGAGAGGGGTGTAACTACCCCCCTTCCTGGTCCCACCCTTAGGGCAGGACCTAGTCATGTACCCACCCCTTTCTTTAGAATAAAGACCGGAGCGGGGACCCTTCCAAATTAGATCATCTTTGATTCAAGAACTACTTTCTACGAAAGGACATTCAAGACTCTTCTCAAGATTTCTCCCTTGTGACTAAGGAGTAGTCACCCTGCATCAGCGGGCACCAACTAAGAACTCTGCGGTTTGCTGTAAGTCCTTCCTCAAGGAATCCGACGGCCCAGCTCGACGAGAACCGGCTTCCCTGGCACCTCTGACCTCTACCCACGTCATCAGCTCAGCTGTGATCTGTGGGTGCGACGAGACCTCGAGGGACCGGCCATCATCAGAACCTGCACGCTCTTAAAACCAGCACGACCATCGAGGTAACTCTCTGGTGAGTGCTCTGGGGTCCGAGAAGCCCCGACCCTGAGCCGCTCCAGCACCGAAGTGCAGTCTCCCAGCATCTCCACGATCTGCGTGGGGCCCTTCTGCTCGCTGCTCAGCACGTTGTCTGGTCACTAGCCGCTGGCTTGTGCCCTTCTGTGACGACATCCGAGAATCATCACTGCTGGTCTGGTTGCTCCAGACTGGCCCTTGCTTCCATCTTTGCGAGAAGCACCCCGGACCCTCCTGGTCCACTCAAGACGCCATCTTAGGCCCACCACGTGGCCCTGAGATCTGCCAAGGCTTGTTGCCCCATCCTGGGCCCAGCGACGCCGACAGCATCATCCTTCGTGGGACAGCTCGCACCTCCACCGTGGTCGCCGACAACGCCTCCTGGTCCGTGAGACTGCAGAGCCTAGCGTCGCCCACTCACCTGGTCGAGGTGACGGCCAACCGGTGCCTTCCTGGTACCCTCTGACTACTGGCTAGTAGTACGAACTTGGTCCCCTCTGCTTTCAGGTTTCATCAATCTCCGATCCAGGCTTGGATCTCTACGAACTATTCAGCACTGGTCGCCGGCCAGCAACTCCTTTTCTTCCGGCTCCTGGCTCGTCAGCGAAGACCCCGACGCCTGTAAGACTTGTGCAGCCGCAGCCCTCGTGGCTAGGTAACTCGGCATTTCGGTGCCTGCATAGCCTCCTTACTCTAGGGTCCTGAGTCCCTCGCTTCCGACTTGCCTTATCGGGTCCGCCCGAGACCTTAATCTTTCCGTGTCCTCGGACACTTGTTTTAATTGTGCACTTGAAGTATTTGCTAAAGAGATTTGGTTTGTGCTTAGTACCCTGTCCTCATAAAGAGTACAGGGCTGTTGTGATTCTTAATAAATATACTGTTTATTTTCATAACACTTGTGTGGTGTCCTTTCACTGGGTGTTCAAGGGGTACATGTGTGGTAAACAGCTGGCTTAACGCGCCCTCTCGAGTCTTTAGCCTTAGACTGCTCGTATCCACGCTACTAGGATAGCTGGTCTATAGGTTGACTTACAACCAAACACCATAAGGGTCGTTGGAACGATACATAGCGGTCGCTAGAATAGCGAACGTTGCATATCGGGCCAACTTCTCACATTGGTGAGCAGCGGTTGGGATTTGAGCTTGCTGTTGTTTTACCACACGTATCCTAAGAATATCTTGTTGAAAGATCGCACAAGTACTGTTAGTACATATAACTAAAAGCTTAGAATACTCTGAGTTCTACTGAACCAGCTGTTGTAGCTCCTCAAGGCTTAGCACACCTTGGCTACAACTCTTAGCAAGGGTACAGTAGGTAAACACGTAGTGTAGGTAGGTGCATCACTTACACCACACTAGAAACACTATGTCGGACAAAGGAGGAAACTCTGGGTCTCCCCTTGTGTCAGTTGACCCTCCACAGGTCATCCCTTCAGGATATACTGTGCTGAGCTTCAAGGAGTTAAGACGACTGTGTCACTCCAGGAAGATTCAGCAGGGGTCTAACCCCACAACGTCCTTTCTGATTGGTCTCTTGGAGACTTATGATGCCAGAAGAGCTGAGAAACTTCGTAGCTCTTCTAATCCAGAAGGAGACATGCCTCCCCTCGAGGGAACCCGAGACGATCCTGACCTCATCCACCTCGCAACTGAGAACGAAGATGTGGAGGAGGATGAGGATGAGGATCTCTCTGGGGATGAGGCAGATAAGGGACAGGTAGAAGTCGTCAGACTAAGCAGGTCCAACTTAAGCAAACATGATAGCGGTACTGGGGGACCCCTGGGGCCACTATCAGGTCAGCTTAACATTGGGAATGGACGAGCCCGATCTCTGTCAAGAGACTCTGGCAGATCCCTTCAAACCAATGGCTCTCACAACTCTTCTCAGAGAGGGATGACGTCCCCTCAGAGGAGAGTGTACGAAGCTAAGGAAAGGGCAGCCAATCTGAGGATTGAAAGGGAAGAACTTGCCCTGGCCAAAGAAAGGCTTGCCTTTGCTAGAGAGCAACAGTTAAGTGGGGCAGTCCCCACTGGTGGCAGCAATGTACCTAGTAATAGGGAAAAGAGTTTCGATACGAAACACCTTGGTAAGATAGTGCCCCCCTTTAAACAAGGGGACGACATCCACAAATGGATTACTGCTTTGGAGAGGGCCTGCACTGTGCAGGGTGTTCCCCAGAGTCAGTGGGCAGCTATCTTGTGGCTCTCCTTTGAAGGAAAAGGAAGAGACAAGCTCCTCACCACAAGGGTGGAGGATGCTAACAATTACCAAATCTTGAAAACTACACTCGTTGAAGGGTTCGGCCTAACCACTGAGCAGTACAGGGTGCTGTTCAGGGATACCCAGAAAACGCAGTCTCAAGATTGGTCTGATTTTGTCGATTGTGCCACTAAGGCTTTTGAGGGCTGGTTGCTGGGCAGTAAGGTTACTGATTATCAAGGATTGTATAATTTGATGATGAGAGAACAAATTTTAAACAATTGTCAGAACCAGTTGTTGCATCAGCATCTTGTCGACTCGGATCTGACCTCTCCCCAAGAATTGGGAAAGAAGGCAGACAGATGGGTTCGTACAAGAGTTAAACAGAACCAGGGCCAGAATCAAGGTGGTCAGAAGAAAGCAGACCAGAAGGGTAAAGATTCTAAAGGGGAACAAAATGACCAGAAGTCTTCGACAGGTCCCCAACAACCCAAAGAGGGTGGGGGTCAGGCTCCCCAAAAGAAGAAAGAAGGCCAATCCAAAAGATGGTGCCAGTACTGTAAAAGTAAATCTCACTGGTTTAGTGAGTGCACCAAGAAAGGAGGAGGGCAGACTCCTGCCACTGCAGCCCCTAAGGCACCTGTGCCCCCTAGTACAGTCAGCAGTGGTAGTGCGCCTCCCAAGGGTTTAGTAGGGTTAACCCTGGGTTCTGAGGGGCGTGACAACTTAGTTGGCACACTCACTCAGGCTGTCCTTGTCAGTACAGGGGACGCGGACGTATCCCCTGACGTAAGCCCCAATACTTTGGGCAAATACCGACAGACGCCTTTCATAAATGGAAAGATGGCTCAGGCCTATAGGGACACTTGTGCCAGCGTCACCATGGTGACGCCTAACTTTGTGGACCCTGGACAGATCATGCCAGGTACAGAATTCCTGGTGACCAATGCAAGCAATGTCACTACCAATCACAGTATGGCAATTGTAGCTTTCTCCTGGGGAGGGGTAACTGGCCAAAAGAAGGTTGTAGTTAGTCCAGACCTCCCAGTGGATTGTTTGTTGGGCAATGATTTGGAGTCGTCACAATGGTCAGAAGTGGAGCACCGGACTCACATGGAAATGTTAGGTTTGCCAGCACATGTGTTCGCTGTGACTAGGTCACAGGTCAGGAAATGCCCCACTGAACAGGTGCTGGATCCTGGAACAACGGACCAGACACCTCCCAAGAAAAAGAGCAGTAGGGTTAAGGCTGCGCCTTCCCCCTTGCCCCAGGTCGAGGATCAAGTCTCAGAGGAGGCTGACCTACAGGAATTGAGGGAAACTGAGCCTAGGGAATTCGAACTTGATCAAGTTGAATTCTTGGGTTCAGGGGGACCCTCAAGGGAAGACCTGGGGAAGGACCAGTTAGACTGCCCTTCTCTTGAACCCCTCAGACAGCAGGCTGCTGCTGAGGCTGCTGGGAACGCCACAGGTACCCACAAGGTATACTGGGAAGATGGACTCCTGTACACTGAGTCAAGAGACCCCAAGCCTGGCATGACCAGGAGGCTGGTTGTACCCTTGTCTCAGCGTGGTTTCCTATTTACCTTGGCCCACGAGATTCCCTTAGCAGGTCACTTAGGCCAGACGAAAACGTGGGACAGGCTTGTCTCACACTTTCACTGGCCTCACATGAACGAAGATACCAAGGAGTTTTGCCGCTCCTGTGTCACTTGCCAAGCCAGTGGTAAGTCAGGTGGCACGACAAAGGCCCCCCTTATACCAATCCCTGTGGTGGGGGTGCCCTTTGAACGGGTGGGGATCGACATCGTCGGTCCCATGGAACCACCTACAGCATCAGGGCACAAGTTTATACTGGTGGTAGTGGATCATGCCACCAGGTATCCTGAAGCTATTCCCCTTAGGACCACTACAGCACCTGTTGTGGCAAGAGCCCTAGTTGGAGTGTTCTCCAGAGTGGGCTTCCCTAAGGAGGTCGTCTCCGACAGAGGTGCAAACTTTATGTCGAGCTACTTAACTGCTATGTGGAAGGAATGTGGTGTTAACTACAAGTTCACTACACCCTATCATCCACAATGCAATGGGCTTGTTGAGAGATTCAACAGGACCCTAAAAGGGATGATTCATGGACTACCGGAAAAGCTTCGGCGTAGATGGGACGTCCTGATCCCCTGCCTCTTGTTCGCCTACAGAGAAGTCCCGCAGAAGGGGGTTGGCTACAGCCCTTTTGAACTTTTGTACGGGCATCCTGTAAGGGGACCCCTGTGTTTGGTGAAGGAAGGATGGGAGAGACCTCTCAAAAAGCCTGCAGCCAACATAGTGGACTATGTGCTTGGCCTCCGCTCGCGGATGGCTGAATACATGGAAAAGGCATCAGAAAACCTTAAGGCCAGCCAAGAACTCCAAAAAGCTTGGCATGACCAAAAGGCTGTCTTGACTGTTTACCAGCCCGGACAGAAGGTGTGGGTGTTGGAGCCAGTGGCCCCAGCAGCACTCAAGGACAAATGGTCCGGGCCCTACACCATCCTGGAGAAAAAGGGAGAGGTCACCTACCTGGTCGACCTGGGAACTCCCCGGAGCCCCACAGGGTGCTTCATGTCAACAGGCTAAAAGCATATGTCGACAGGAAGGACATGAGTTTGCTCATGGCCCTAGATGAGGGACAGGAAGAGGAGAGTGACCCTCTCCCCGACCTGCTCACTCAGAATCCTGACGATGGCTCGGTAGATGGTGTTGTCTTTTGTGGCAGCCTCTCCGAACATCAACAGAGCGACTGTAAACAGGTTCTTCAGTCGTTCAGACATATGTTTTCTCTAACACCCAGTCAGACCGATTGGTGCACCCATGAGGTTGACACTGGTGACAGCTTGCCCGTCAAGAGTAAAATCTACAGGCAGCCTGATCACGTTAGAGACTGCATCAAGAGTGAAGTGCAGAAAATGTTGGAGCTGGGAGTCATTGAACCCTCGGATAGCCCTTGGGCTAGTCCCGTAGTTCTAGTGCCGAAACCTCACATCCAGGGTGGTAAGAGAGAGATGAGGTTTTGCGTAGACTACAGGGGTCTCAATGCAGTCACTAAGACTGACGCCCACCCAATACCAAGGGCAGACGAGCTTATCGATAGATTGGCTTCGGCCAACTACTTAAGTACGTTTGACCTGACAGCTGGGTATTGGCAAATCAGGTTAGCTGAGGACGCCAAGCCTAAAACCGCATTTTCAACCCCTGGTGGGCATTATCAGTTCGTGGTAATGCCCTTTGGTCTGAAAAATGCACCTGCCACCTTCCAACGGTTGGTGAATCAAGTCCTTACTGGGTTGGATGACTTCTGTGCGGCGTATCTTGACGATATCGCTGTCTTTAGCTCCACCTGGGAGGATCACCTGGTCCACCTGCGGAAGACGTTAGAGGCACTGCAAGCCGCAGGTCTCACTATCAAGGCCACCAAGTGCCAGATAGGGCAGACACAGGTTGTATACCTGGGCCATCTTGTAGGTGGAGGTCAGGTTCAGCCACTGGAGAGCAAGATACAGTCAATCAGGGACTGGGCTCCTCCAACCACCCAGACTCAGGTTCGAGCTTTCTTGGGCCTGACTGGTTACTATAGGAAGTTTGTCAGGAACTATGGTTCCATGGTGACACCATTAAACGAACTGACAAGTAAGAAAATGCCAAAAAAGGTTCAGTGGACAGCGAGCTGTCAAAAAGCATTCGATGACCTAAAGCAGGCCATGTGCACGGCGCCTATCCTCAAGAGTCCGGACTACTCCAAACCATTCATTGTCCAAACAGATGCTTCTGAGTTGGGTGTGGGAGCTGTTCTTTCTCAACTGAATTTTGATGGTCAAGACCAGCCCATTGCTTTTATAAGCAGAAGGCTGACCCCTAGAGAGAAGAATTGGTCAGCTATTGAGAGGGAGGCCTTTGCTGTGGTTTGGGCCCTGAAGAAGCTGAGGCCATACTTGTTTGGCACTCACTTCAAGATTCAGACCGACCATAAGCCCCTCTTGTGGCTAAATCAGATGAAGGGTGAAAACCCCAAACTGCTTAGGTGGTCCATTTCCCTACAGGGGATGGACTTTACAGTGGAACATAGACCTGGTACTGATCATGGCAATGCCGATGGGCTCTCCAGATATTTCCACTTAGAACAAGAAGACTCACCTGGTCAAGGTTAGCTTATTGTTCCGACGTTTGGGGGGGGGTCATGTAGGAGAGTAGGGTCTGCAATCCTATGATCACCCAGATTTTTTGCTTTTGTTTCACTGGTTTACGACTTTCTCTGGCTGTGGGCCTGCTAATCAGACCCACAGCCTGGCTGTTCTCTTTCTAAATTACGAGATGTACCCTAGGTGCATTTACCAATTGGTACTGGGCCACCTTATCAGACCCCGTAACGCAGGGCATAGGTGTACCCAGGGCCGCCAGGGGCTGAAGCATGTATTATGCCACCCCTGGCTGGCCTCCTAAATTTGACACAACTGGCTGCACGACAGCTGGGGCGAAGACGTGTAACCACCCTTCGCTTTAGGTATAGTAGCTCTATATCTAACCATACAATGGACACCCGAGTTCCTATCAGTCACTCCTATGGCAGGCCTTAACGATCCTGAAGGCAGAGTGCGTGGGCTCGTGTGAGCTAGGTTCAGGCCCGAGCCGAGCCCGGTTGCAGCTTGCGGAATCAAGACCCAATAGCTGTTCCATGATAACGCGTACCATATCGGTAACTCCGGTGTCGCGTTATCAAGGCATGTCGAGTAAGGTGTCATACGAATCGGGGTGCTGCCCTCTCACCAATTCTGGCGATGAGGTTAGCATCCCACCCTTCTAGAGGGACACGACATGTACGTAACTGTGAACCCCGGTTAAAGTTAACTGAAGCCTCAGCTCCACAAAATGGATGCTGCCACCACAGACACGAGTCTGACCTCCTGCTGCTGGGAGTCCTTCCAGCGAGGAGCACTTGGACAAAGGGTTTCCTGTCGAGGGCGGTGTTCGCACCGTCCCAGACAGGGTTTGTGTATTCTGGGTAGGTAGGGCTTTGGCGAGAAGGTGACTGCGGAGTGGCACCCCGGTGCTCACTACGCATCTGCTGGTTAGAACCAGTTCCAGGGGCGACAGCCCTGGCCTGGGGAAAGTCCGGCAGGGGAGAGGGGTGTAACTACCCCCCTTCCTGGTCCCACCCTTAGGGCAGGACCTAGTCATGTACCCACCCCTTTCTTTAGAATAAAGACCGGAGCGGGGACCCTTCCAAATTAGATCATCTTTGATTCAAGAACTACTTTCTACGAAAGGACATTCAAGACTCTTCTCAAGATTTCTCCCTTGTGACTAAGGAGTAGTCACCCTGCATCAGCGGGCACCAACTAAGAACTCTGCGGTTTGCTGTAAGTCCTTCCTCAAGGAATCCGACGGCCCAGCTCGACGAGAACCGGCTTCCCTGGCACCTCTGACCTCTACCCACGTCATCAGCTCAGCTGTGATCTGTGGGTGCGACGAGACCTCGAGGGACCGGCCATCATCAGAACCTGCACGCTCTTAAAACCAGCACGACCATCGAGGTAACTCTCTGGTGAGTGCTCTGGGGTCCGAGAAGCCCCGACCCTGAGCCGCTCCAGCACCGAAGTGCAGTCTCCCAGCATCTCCACGATCTGCGTGGGGCCCTTCTGCTCGCTGCTCAGCACGTTGTCTGGTCACTAGCCGCTGGCTTGTGCCCTTCTGTGACGACATCCGAGAATCATCACTGCTGGTCTGGTTGCTCCAGACTGGCCCTTGCTTCCATCTTTGCGAGAAGCACCCCGGACCCTCCTGGTCCACTCAAGACGCCATCTTAGGCCCACCACGTGGCCCTGAGATCTGCCAAGGCTTGTTGCCCCATCCTGGGCCCAGCGACGCCGACAGCATCATCCTTCGTGGGACAGCTCGCACCTCCACCGTGGTCGCCGACAACGCCTCCTGGTCCGTGAGACTGCAGAGCCTAGCGTCGCCCACTCACCTGGTCGAGGTGACGGCCAACCGGTGCCTTCCTGGTACCCTCTGACTACTGGCTAGTAGTACAAACTTGGTCCCCTCTGCTTTCAGGTTTCATCAATCTCCGATCCAGGCTTGGATCTCTACGAACTATTCAGCACTGGTCGCCGGCCAGCAACTCCTTTTCTTCCGGCTCCTGGCTCGTCAGCGAAGACCCCGACGCCTGTAAGACTTGTGCAGCCGCAGCCCTCGTGGCTAGGTAACTCGGCATTTCGGTGCCTGCATAGCCTCCTTACTCTAGGGTCCTGAGTCCCTCGCTTCCGACTTGCCTTATCGGGTCCGCCCGAGACCTTAATCTTTCCGTGTCCTCGGACACTTGTTTTAATTGTGCACTTGAAGTATTTGCTAAAGAGATTTGGTTTGTGCTTAGTACCCTGTCCTCATAAAGAGTACAGGGCTGTTGTGATTCTTAATAAATATACTGTTTATTTTCATAACACTTGTGTGGTGTCCTTTCACTGGGTGTTCAAGGGGTACATGTGTGGTAAACAGCTGGCTTAACGCGCCCTCTCGAGTCTTTAGCCTTAGACTGCTCGTATCCACGCTACTAGGATAGCTGGTCTATAGGTTGACTTACAACCAAACACCATAAGGGTCGTTGGAACGATACATAGCGGTCGCTAGAATAGCGAACGTTGCATATCGGGCCAACTTCTCACACTACCAAGTTAATTGGGTAGATGCACAGCAAGTTTGTGAGAGTTGCAGGTTTTTGCTCAAGGTTTAGGTGCTACACAAGTAACGTCTAGTGTCCCACGACGTCAATAGATAAACGTATGAATGTGAGATCAGTGGGTCACTGATCCTATCCTTGGGTGCACACTATAATTCCTCTATGATTCAAAGAGGTTTCACACTTGATTCATTGTAGATTATTCACATTTATTCAACGTAACAGTTCATTGATAAGTCTCATAAGTATATCATGTTGATGAGTTAATCCATTCTCAACATATTGGCACTATCCTTTATGTGAATCCAATGCATTTCGGGGCTAGTAACTGCCCCTTCATCAGGGAAAAGGTACTGTAACAAAATTAAATGAGATGACGTAAGTAATTACGAATATATACGTGGTAATGTGTGGTTTCTAAAAGCTAATGGGGGTGGGCGTTACAGGAAGTGTGAGGGGGGGGGGTAAGTGTCAACTTATAAGGTCACCTTACAAAAACCTTTTGAACCCGTGTGGGAAACAGAGCAATGCTCCCGGTATTGCTTACGTGTGCTGGATTTCTAAATGGGCCGGTATTCTGAAAAGTAAAGAGGTAGGGTTCATAAGTATATATCCTATCTGATTGAACCCGTTCGTGGCTATCTATTGTTCGATACACTAACCTGGTGAACGGAGCTTCAAATTCAGGGGTAATCCACTCGCAACGCCGGTCAGGACATAGGCGTCTTCTGCCGCGTTTGGTCTGTTACAAATGTTACGATCACGTGGTTATTAGATAGTGAAAAAAGACTCGCGTTAGCGGTCAGGGTTCTAGTGCTATGTTCAGCAAGTGGAAGTCGGGATGTTAGAAATAAAAAATGAATGGGGTATAAAATTCGTACAGTGCACGAAAAGGTGGGGTGAAATTGATATTGTGCAATGGGGTGTGCTCAAAGGGAATCTTAAAATGCCAGATGGGGTGATGTTGGTATGCAGGTGGAAACAGTGTAAAAAAACGGTGACATTAATAAATATTGCTTCAAAACATAAATTCAAAAATGTGAACTCAAATAACAGTACATTTGGGGCCCGATGTAGGTAAATCCCATTTACCGATTTTGAAATACCGAATTTTACCGATTCGGTATTTCAAAATCGGTAAATGGGATGTAGGTCCCAACATCTGGATTCGTTACCGAATCCTTAACAATTCTTTAATTACCGATTCGGTAAATACCGAATCGGTAATGCCCATTCATTCCTATGGGCTTTGAAGCCCATAGGAATGATTAGGCATTACCGATTCGGTATTTACCGAATCGGTAATTAAAGAATTCACAAGGGTGCAGGGGGTGTCACTTTGACACCCTCTAGCACCCCCAAAACGGGCATGTGTGCAATGTGGCACACAGACATGCTCTAAGGGCACGTCTGTCTCTCACATGGCACATGTGTACATGCACAGATGTGCATGTACACAGGGATCGGTATTTTACCATGGATTTGTATTCCATGGTAAAATACCGATTCTGTAAGCCATGTGCTGATGCAACATTGACTACCTACATTGCATTTTCGGTAATTTTACCGATTCGTTATCATTACCGAATCGGTAAATATTACCGAATCGGTAAATTTACCGATTCGGTAATGATAACGATTCGGTAAAATTACTGAAAATGTGCCCCTACATCTCGATAGCCCTTTACCGATCGGAAACGGCCGAAAATCGGTATTTTCGGCCGATTCCGATCGGTAAAGGGCTACCTACATCGGGCCCTTGGTGTGATACCGCAGGAAGCCTTTTAGGGCTCCATTAACAACATTTATAGGTAACAGGAGAGTTCGATTCTGTCATTGAGGCCCATAGGCTTCTGTGTAGATAATCTTTGGATCCAGGTATTTTCACGTTGAAGGAGGTATTTGGTGTTGTCTCTACCTTCCATTTTGACAATGGTTTCCAGTATGATGAATTTTAGTTGGGAAATATTGTGTTTTTGTTCTTGGAAGTGTGTAGCAATCGAAGATTTACTGTTTTTTAATCTGATGTTAGACTTATGTTCTGTCAGTCTGATTTTGATTTTACGTTCGGTCTTGCCGACGTAAAGTTTCCCGCAAGGGCATTTGAGAGCATAGATTACGTTGCTAGAGTCACATGTTGCGTTGACATGAAGTTTGATTGTATTACCCTTCATGGGGTGATTGATTGTGTTTCCCTTTATGATGCTATTGCAGTTCCCGCAATTCAGGCAAGGTTTGGTGCCTGCGTGTTTGACAATCATAGTGGGTTTATGTTGAACTAGTTCACCTAAGTTCTGAGCTCTAGTGAAGGCAATTTTTATTAATAAACTGCATGATTACTTAAAATCTTTACAGTATAAAAGTGAAAAAAAGAATAAAAAGCTTTATGAACGTCCCGGCTCCCCCACTCTCAAGTCCCATCCAAACATAAAAGTGAGAGTCACTTTAAGTTAAAATACTAACATATTAGTCCTGATTAGCTGTCCTAAACATGGTTCTTTTAAAAGGAGTGATGAATAGATTGTACAAGTGTTTCTCAGCTGATAAAGGGGGGCACATGAAAGTTCGGTAGAGTCAATTCATGTACCAAGGGCTGTTGACGAAAGATGGATTCTTCGTGGATCTTTAAACCAGCCCAAGTTAGGTAACTGCGGCAGGAGGCTTCCAGTTACTTTGCAGACAATGCCGTTAAGTGGGAGTCGAGTGCCATTTTTACCTGGTGTATAAATTTCCCAACTCTGGCTATCAAACAGGTCGTGGAGACTGAGAGGCACCAGTCCGAGGCCTCTCTACAAGTTCTATAGGCCGTGTTACGTAAAATCGGAAGCAGCAAGCGATGGCGGTCATTGGCCAGCTTTGTGCAGCAGCACAGCAAGTGTAGCCAGGATTCTCTACGGTAATTGCATAGACGACAGGCCAAGGTGCCATCCGTACGGGCCCATTTGGGGTTGAAGTCCATGATCCTGAGGGCCAAAAGTCGAAAGTACAAAATGTTCTTTCTCGCGTAAGTGGATACTGGATCTTGCAGGTAAGGTTGGGGTTTACCTGGAATATATGATTTGTCCAGGGCCTGGGTTAGTGGATTTTGCCGAAGAGATGCAAGGTCAAGTCCAAAGGAGATGATCCGGACTTGGCGCTTAACAGCTTGGGCCCAGGCTGAGAAAGGAATTTCGTGCAGGGGCAAACTCCTTCTTTCGATTTTCAATGCTGCAATAGCTTGTCCTACCTTTGAGTACCAGGGGGAGCCCACCTCATCAAAGATTGATTTTAGGGAGTGCTTTAGCGAATGTTCTGGTGCTTTCAATACTCTAATATAGAGTTTTAAAAGGTCCCCCAATAATACCAGCTCCGGTCGCTTAAGGCCCATTTCTAGCCTTAATCTAGTGTTCCTTGCATATCTAGGGGCCTGTAGCACCAACTTATAGGCTTTCGCCTGGGCTGCGTTGACCACTTTGTCAAATGCACCAGGGTAGGCTATGTGCCCATATGCAATGGCAGGGATCAGTTTTGCCCTGAGCACTGTCAACATTGGTTCTGCTAGTGAAGGCAAATAGCGGAGGTTCCAAAAAGATCTGGTTAAAATCCGGTTCCAAGTTCAGTAGTGACCAATGTTGGTATATGGTCCGTTTGAATTTCATGCTAGCTGTGGAATATTTGGAGACTACCACTATACGTGTCTGTTGTTTTTCGGGACCAGGTTGTAGTAGTTTCTGTCGGTCAATGTTCAGAATTTTCTGCTTAGATTCCTCGATGAGGTTGGATGGATATCCTCTGTCCTGGAATTTAGTGGCAATTTGTTCAATTCTCTGTATGGATTTCATAGGGTTTGATATGATCCTTTTGGCTCTTGCCATTTGTGAGAATGGAAGGTGTCTTTTTAGATTTGGTTCATGGAAGCTCGTATAGTGGAGCACATATATAAACACAATATTTCCCAACTAAAATTCATCATACTGGAAACCATTGTCAAAATGGAAGGTAGAGACAACACCAAATACCTCCTTCAACGTGAAAATACCTGGATCCAAAGATTATCTACACAGAAGCCTATGGGCCTCAATGACAGAGTCGAACTCTCCTGTTACATATAAATGTTGTTAATGGAGCCCTAAAAGGCTTCCTGCGGTATCACACCAAATGTACTGTTATTTGAGTTCACATTTTTGAATTTATGTTTTGAAGCAATATTTATTTATGTCACCGTTTTTTTACACTGTTTCCACCTGCATACCAACATCACCCCATCTGGCATTTTAAGATTCCCTTTGAGCACACCCCATTGCACAATATCAATTTCACCCCACCTTTTCGTGCACTGTACGAATTTTATACCCCATTCATTTTTTATTTCTAACATCCCGACTTCCACTTGCTGAACATAGCACTAGAACCCTGACCGCTAACGCGAGTCTTTTTTCACTATCTAATAACCACGTGATCGTAACAATTGTAACAGACCAAACGCGGCAGAAGACGCCTCCGTCCTGACCGGCGTTGCGAGTGGATTACCCCTGAATTTGAAGCTCCGTTCACCAGGTTAGTGTATCGAACAATAGATAGCCACGAACGGGTTCAACCAGATAGGATATATACTTATGAACCCTACCTCTTTACTTTTCAGAATACCGGCCCATTTAGAAATCCGGCACACGTAAGCAATACCGGGAGCATTGCTCTGTTTCCCACACGGGTTCAAAAGGTTTTTGTAAGGTGACCTTATAAGTTGACACTTACCCCCCCCCCTCACACTTCCTGTAACGCCCACCCCCATTAGCTTTTAGAAACCACACATTACCACGTATACTTACGTCATCTCATTTAATTTTGTTACAGTACCTTTTCCCTGATGAAGGGGCAGTTACTAGCCCCGAAATGCATTGGATTCACATAAAGGATAGAGCCAATATGTTGAGAATGGATTAACTCATCAACATGATATACTTATGAGACTTATCAATGAACAGTTACGTTGAATAAATGTGAATAATCTACAATGAATCAAGTGTGAAACCTCTTTGAATCATAGAGGAATTATAGTGTGCACCCAAGGATGGGATCAGTGACCCACTGATCTCACATTCATACATATGTTATGCTACGTCACATTACGTCACGCTAAGTTATTAGCGTTTATAACATGAACATATCACCTGGAGGGTATCCTGGCGCCCTAGCGGAGAAGTCTACTGGAAGAACTAGGTTTTCAGATTCTTTCTGAATTTGAGGATAGAACTGGCAGCCCTGACGGGGTATGGCAACTCGGTCCAGGTATTGGAGCGATGTGGAAGAAGGCGTGTCGGCCTGCTTTGACACGCTGGATGCAAGGCATGTTCAAAACTCACCTGACCTGCATTCACTACTCTTACCTGCAGGAGTCACACATTTGTCTAAAGTGAGTGAACAACTCCCCGATGTATTATATCAGAAATATAGGGAAACCACAGTGTACCTCTAGTTGCTCCTCATTCTGCTTCACCAGAGGTGTTAATACAGGTCCCTGCACCGTGGCGGCTCCTCTGCTATGATGGAGGAGTGTCGCCCCACTGCTTTTAAGCAGTGCAAATAAAGGAAACATAAAATGATAATAACTTTGAGTTAGTATCATTTTATGTTTCCATGCTGCTTTGCGGGTGGGGGCGGGACTGCTCTGCTCTTGGAACCGGGCACGGGAGGAGTATTTTGCCCACTCCTAAGTGCACATGACTGGTTGGCCGACCCTCTGGGACTGGCCAAACAGTCATGCATGCTTTCCTGGTTATCCACACAGGCGGCATTACAGCCTGTGTGAAGAACATGCCAAGGCCCCCATTCCCTGGCTGAGCGTCGAACCACAATGCTCAGTCCAATCACAACGCTGCATCGCAGTGTTGTGATTGGTAAAGGGAGCCTGAGTGCTTACCAATCACAACGCTGCCTTGCAGCATTGTGATTGGTCAGGGAACCTAGCTGCGCTTCCTAGAGTCTGATGGAAGAGAGCAGGAGCAGAGAATGGGACCCGGCAGCAAGGTAAGTGGGGGGACCCAATCTTTCCCTTCAATGAATATCCGTGAGATATTGGAGACTCAGGGCCCCTCATTACATTCTGCATATGGGACTACCATGCTCGACTGCTCCCGAATCTCACGGAATCGGTCTTTCATGCTGCCTACCACAGAGGAAATTTGTAAGCGCAGAATGGTACTGATCCAGCACGGCCCCAATAATTTGGACAGGGACCAACGTTCAATTTATTACATTTACTTTGGCCCATACACAATGTACATAGTATAGGGTGATGAGATGGAAAAATCTTTTTATATTATCACATTAATACATTCCATACTCATGGTCCAAAATCCTTGAAAAATTAGATGAGACAAGCAGTAGATGAAGACTTGTGAGGGCAAGCGGTAGATAAAAACTATGCGTGTTTCGGCACTACTGCCTTCATCAGGGAACCGTCTATTGCAAACAATCAAATTGATGGAAACTTGAATGGCGATAAACTGTCGTTAACAATTGGCCAAAAGAATCCCAAAAATTCTTTAAAGGGAAATCTGTCGCTCCTACAGATAGCTATATTTGTTGGTCATGGACGTGGGATAAACTCCATAATAAATACAGATCGATTCAGTACTTTGGAACTATGTGTAAAACAAAATGAAATTCGAGGAGAAGGTATTTCTCGATCCTGTAGGTAGCTATATATGCTGATCATAAGTTTGGGACATAATTCATGTTGCATGTTGTATGACTCAATGCTTTCTGGAGTTCAGACAAGAAGTGTAATTCCTCCTGCAGAAGAATCCATGTACTGGTTTTCCACTCGGATGTGGACATAATGATGTCACCTGAAGGAAGCAGAGCGAATCGCTGACACATAGGAGGGTTTGCCTTAAATGAAGACACAAAGCTTAAGAGAGTACCGAAATGCTTGGCTTTTCATTATGTCCACTGCAATTCTTTTTGGGAACTGCAAAGCTTCCAATAATTCCTTTACAGTTTTCCCATTCCAAATTGGTGAGCCAGAGGAGGTCATAAATCCTCTTTGCATCCATAACTGACCAAAATCATGTAAACTCCAAAGCCGTATTGACTGTCAGTGAAAATCATTACTTCTAGACCTTTTGCCAATTTACAAGCTCTGTTGAGAGCGACCAGGTCTGCAACTTGGGCAGAATTTATAGGCATGAGGCTTCCAGGGCTCCAGTCAAGGTACAGACAGCTTAACCAGCACATAATTCACCTTTTAATTCCTGTCATGAATCCCTTTTCTAGGCAATGCCCAGAGCTTGATTCAGTAAGAAAACCCACCCCTTTCCCGTGCACCGGCACTACCTGTATGTGAATGTGTTTATGATTACTTGTATTTCACTGTCACTGTTATTGGCTTTTTGACATGTACTCGTTTTTCTCCTTAGACCACTTTTGTGTATCATTTGGAAGTACCACGTTAGCCTAGCAGCCAAGTAACGAGTTTGCCATTTATTCAGGTGGATGTGTTCAGAGCGCTCTCAGAAGCTGTGCGCAGGACGCGCTGAGAGTGAAAGCCGCTCCGAGTTGTCTGCCGCTTCTGAGAGCGCTCTCAGAAGCTGCGCGCGGGACGCGCTGAATGTTAAAGGCGCCTCGTGTGTTTTCCGTAGCGGAGGCGTTACGTGCGCACGTAATTATTTGGGTGCGGTTAACTATTTAAACCGCACCCAAGCTCGAGATATTGCTTTGCCTCGTGTTCCCTGCTACAGAGAGGCCGCGCTGAGGCAGCGCAGGAGACCTACCCCAAGGATTTCAACTGCAGAACGCCGACCTGCACCCGGAAACCTCTTGAAGGCATCGCAAGACCCTGCAAGGACAAGATAGAGATTAAGTTAAGTGACAAGTCTGATTTATAGGCGCCCATCGCAAGAAAGAGAGAGACTTTGAGAGTAACAGATTTCAAGAGATGCAGCATAAAAGATAGACATTGTAATTAGAGTTTGAAAAGGAGACTTTGAAAGAAAAGGTTTCTTGTGACGCAAAACAAGAATTGACATTGAACTGTAATATGGTTGTTTAGATAAATCCTTTGATTGGAAGTCCTAAAACTAGAGGAAAATATGTTTTAGTTTGGAAAGTGTTTTCTTGTCTTTTCTTTTGGAGTTGCTCAAATAGGTTTTACTTCACTGAAAGAATTCCCAGAACCCTCATATGTTACCCATTTTGAAAACATTTGCAAGTAAGTTTCACAGTCCAAGGAAGTGCTTAATTTATAGTTTTCTAGGAACAATCTCTAAGTTATTTTTCTTCATTTTAGAAACTCATTACAACAAATCCAGACCCCAAAAGATCAACGCCAGGACAGATAAACAGACGACGATCCCGTCATCCCACCACTACAAGATAAAGAAATACTGGACAAAAACCAACTACTTCTGATCGCAGGTAGGAGCAACTTAAGTCCTATATCCCAACGTTAATCAGAGAGAGTAGGGTAATAGAGAAGAGATAGGTTCAAAGACCAGAGTTAACAAACCCCTTCCCATTTGTTGTTCGCAGGTCGACAGCAAGGAAAAGTCTACTCATCAACGTCCAGTACCGGCCCTCCTCCCATATTTCTAGTTCTATTCTTAGCTGTTAATATAGTCAGCAAGTTTATAGTTAGGGATTTGGGAAGTTGGTCACTTGCGTCTCTGCGGAAATCCTCTGCGTTGTCTTCGTCTACTCTGCTATATAAGGTAAGAGACAACGCAGTGAGAACTTGACAGAAGGCAAAGCCCACGAGTAACTTTTCGCCCAGACGCAATGGACCAAGTTTCCTTACAAGATATTGCCGCAGTTCTTAATGATTTAAGAGACGAGAATGCATCTCTTCGTAGAGATATGGCGGCCTTACAGACAGCTATACAGCAAAGACCAATCTTAAAACCCGCAACCTTTACAGGCCCGTCCTCCGAGACAGGAGCTCAGTCGCAGATCCAGGTAGTAACCCCTGTTCCCACGCCTTTGGCACAACCTGAAAGATTTTACGGAGATGTCAACAAATTCTCCATTTTTCTGCAGCAGTGCCATTTACACTTTCTGGCCAAAAAATCTGCTTTTCCCGATGATTCTTCTAAGGTGGCATTTATGTTATCTTATTTTGGAGGAGATGCAGCCCTTTGGTCAGTTCCTTTGGTAGAAAGTGATGATCCCATTTTATATAATTTTAACAATTTTGAGCGAGCTTTAAAGAAAATCTTTTCGAAACATGTTTTTGTTCAATCCTCCGATAACGAGTTACTCAATTTGAAGCAAGGGTCTTCTGATTTACTTCATTACATCTCTCAATTTAATCGCCTGGTCTTGGAAGCAAAGTGGCCTTATGATAAAAGAGTCTCGATATTTTATAGAGGCTTAAAAGACGAATTAAAGGACATGGTTACGCAAATTTTAGAACCACCAGAAGACATAAAGGATTTCATAGATTTGGTGGTAAAACTGAATCACCGTCTAGGTGAAAGAAAGGGAGAAAGAGGAAAGAGTGAACACAAGTTTCTTTTTGTAAAAGAAAAAGGTACCTCTTCCCGAGAAACAGCCCCCAAACTAGATTCTGTGGAACCTATGCAGATTGGTTCTATAAGAGGTCCCCTTTCAAGGGAGGAAAAGGACAAGAGACGTAAGTTAAATCAATGTCTTTACTGTGGAAAGTCAGGACATTTTGTTAAAGATTGTCCTACAAAACCCAATAAAGGAAGAACTAAAACTTCTGATGTGGCCTTGGTCCAAGAGCCTTCGGAAAACTAGTAAACTCGGTGAAGGTTGAGGTCAGTTCATCGAGTTCAATTCCCAGTTTGGCCTCTACTGTTCCCCCTATGGGATGTAAACATTTCTGTATTTTAGTGGAATTAAAGAGTTTAATTCCTTCCTCTCCAATTAGAAGAGTTGAAGCTGTAATTGATTCTGGCGCTACAGGTAATTTTGTTGACACTCATTACTTCTCCCAGTTAGGTTTTAAATCCATTCAGAAGGATCATCCTGAGATAGTAAGAGCAGTAGATGGCAAGGAACTGACTTCTGGTCCTATCAACAGACAATCAGAGTTATTGGAAATGGACTGTTCACCTATTCACAGAGAAAAGATTCATTTTGACATAATTGATGCCCCTCAATTCAAACTAATATTAGGTATACCTTGGTTAATACAACATAATCCGTTAATAGATTGGGCTTCTAAAACAGTGACTTTTAGGTCCTCTCATTGTGCCAATAACTGTTTTCGCTTGAATAAGACTAATGATACTATTCAAGGATTTGATTTTAGTTCAGACTCTTCTAGTGTTTTGGCTCTAGAGGGGGTCCCTTCTGTTTACTCCGATCTATTAGATGTATTTGACAAAAAAAAGGCCAACACCCTTCCTCCACACAGGGATTTTGACTGTCGAATTGATTTGGTTCCCGGAGCAACCCTACCCTGCAGTAGGATTTACGCCTTAACCGAAAAAGAAAACATACACCTTAGAGATTATCTGGATGAATATCTTGCAAATGGTTTCATTAGGCATTCTAGATCACCTGTGTCATCTTCTCTTTTTTTTATTCCGAAAAAGGGAGGTGAGTTGCGCACGTGTATTGACTATAGAGCCTTGAATAATGTGACAATCAAGAACAGGTACCCATTGCCTTTGATTCCTACTCTGTTAGATCAGGTTAAGAAGGCAACTATTTACACCAAGTTAGACCTACGCGGAGCTTATCATCTTGTAAGAGTCCGGGAAGGCGATGAATGGAAGACGGCCTTCCGCACAAAATTCGGCCTTTTCGAATATCAGGTCATGCCTTTCGGACTATGCAATGCTCCAGCAGCGTTTCAATTTTTCATCAACGAGGTGCTACATGAATTCATAGATGTTTGTTGTGTGGTTTATATCGATGACATTCTGATATTTTCTAATTCTGAAGAAGAACATGTGCAGCAGGTTCGCGCCATTCTTCTAAAACTACTTGCAAATTCCCTGTTTGTTAAATTAGAAAAAAGTCAATTTCATGTCACTAAAGTAGAGTTCCTGGGCTATGTCATCAGTCCAAAGGGGATTGAAATGGACCCAAAGAAGGTAGAAGCTGTAGACTCCTGGACCAGTCCCACAACGGTAAAACAAGTACAGAGTTTCTTAGGATTTGCAAATTTTTACCGTCGTTTTATTCAAGACTTTTCCCAAATAATTACTCCAATTACTAAACTTCTTCGAAAGGGAGTAAAATTCATTTGGTCAGATCAGGCTGAAAAGGCCTTCCAGGAATTAAAAAAGAAATTCATTTCAGCTCCTATACTAAGTCATCCTGATCCCAGCCAACCCTTTATTGTTGAAGCGGATGCTTCACAATATGCTTTAGGAGGTATTTTATCTCAAAGGGATAAAAACACAGGACAAATGCATCCTATAGCTTTTTATTCCAGAAAATTGTCTCAGGCAGAACTGAATTATGCTATAGCTGATAAGGAGCTTTTGGCAATAAAAGCAGTTTTCGAAGAATGGCGCCATTACCTGCTAGGGGCTCGTCATCCAATAACAATTTACACTGATCATAGAAATCTCCAAGTGTTAAAATCCGTAAAAGCCCTAACTGCTAGACAACTCAGGTGGTCAATTTTCTTCAACGACTACAATTTTGTAATCACATACCGACCCGGAAAGGAAAATTTAAAGGCTGATGCTTTATCTAGAATGGGTTACATTCCCCCAGATTCTTCTTCAGAAGAAAGTCAACCGATCTTACCAGTGTCACGATTTCAAGCTTGCTTAACCTCTAATGATATCATAGTAGAAATCAAGAAGGAGTTGGACAAAAAAGGTTTTGATTATTGGAAGAAAGAGCTACCCTTTTTACAAGTAAGAGACGAATTATTGTACATGCATGATTTAATCTTTGTGCCTTCTGAGTCTATAAGAAGAGATATCCTTCATTACCATCATGACACTTCTCTTTCTGCCCATCCTAGTAAGATTAAGACTTATGAGCTCATAAAGAGAACCTTTTGGTGGCCATCTATGTTGAAGGAAGTTCAGTCCTTTGTGGAGACTTGTGGTGTTTGCATTCAGAATAAACCATCCCATCAAGCTCCAAGTGGATTATTGACTCCCCTTCCTATTCCACCTCATCCATGGCACACTATTTCTCTAGATTTTATAGTCGAACTTCCAAAAACCAAAAAAGGCTATTCGACTATTTTAACAATAGTTGACCAATTCTCTCGTATGGCCCATTTTATTCCTCTAAGGAAATTACCTACTGCATTGGAATTAGCTCAACTGTTGATTGTAAATATCATTCGATTACATGGAATCCCTTCAGTGGTAATTTCTGATAGGGGATCTCAATTTATTTCTCATGTTTGGAAGAGTTTGAGCTCTCTATTAAATATGGAAGTCCGATTATCCTCAAGCTATCACCCGCAAACAGATGGTCTAACTGAACGAACCAACCAGACCATAGAACAGTTTATTCGTTGTATGTTAACCTCAGAGGAAGGGGATTGGGCAGATTTGTTAAGTCAATTGGAGTTTGCTTACAACAATGTCGATCATACTTCCCTCGGTATGTCCCCTTTCTTTTGTAATTTTGGTTTTCATCCAAAAAGTTTTCCCAGTACTTCTAGAAAGGATTGTTCTGTGCCTACAGTTTCAGAATATGTTTCCAAATTATCCTCTATTCAAGATCAGGCAGCCTTTCATCTAGCTCAGGCCAAAGAAAGTCAAAAGAAATCTGCAGACAAACATAGAACAAAACAACCGGATTATGTTCCTGGAGATAAAGTCTGGTTAAGTACTAAGAACCTAAAACTTAAGGGCCAGCATAAATTTAATCCAAGGTTCATTGGTCCTTTCTCTATCGATAAGATAGTGAATCCTGTTTGTGTAAAGTTAACCCTTCCCAAGAAATATCGGATTCATCCAGTGTTTCACGTTTCTTTAGTGAAGCCCTTTAACCCACAAACTCGTTTCACCAAACCACCTGCATCTGTTATAATTGATGGAAACCCAGAATTTGAAGTGAAATCAATCTTGGACTCCAAAAGAGTTAGAGGAAAATTTTTCTATCTTGTTGACTGGAAAGGTTATGGTCCAGACGAAAGGTCGTGGGAGCCTTTAGAACACTTAAAGAATTCTCCTAGATTGGTTAAATCATTTCATGTAAGACATCCGAACAAACCTAAACCTATTGTACCAGTTTTGGGGGGGATCTTGAGGAGGGAGTACTGTCATGAATCCCTTTTCTAGGCAATGCCCAGAGCTTGATTCAGTAAGAAAACCCACCCCTTTCCCGTGCACCGGCACTACCTGTATGTGAATGTGTTTATGATTACTTGTATTTCACTGTCACTGTTATTGGCTTTTTGACATGTACTCGTTTTTCTCCTTAGACCACTTTTGTGTATCATTTGGAAGTACCACGTTAGCCTAGCAGCCAAGTAACGAGTTTGCCATTTATTTCAGGTGGATGTGTTCAGAGCGCTCTCAGAAGCTGTGCGCAGGACGCGCTGAGAGTGAAAGCCGCTCCGAGTTGTCTGCCGCTTCTGAGAGCGCTCTCAGAAGCTGCGCGCGGGACGCGCTGAATGTTAAAGGCGCCTCGTGTGTTTTCCGTAGCGGAGGCGTTACGTGCGCACGTAATTATTTGGGTGCGGTTAACTATTTAAACCGCACCCAAGCTCGAGATATTGCTTTGCCTCGTGTTCCCTGCTACAGAGAGGCCGCGCTGAGGCAGCGCAGGAGACCTACCCCAAGGATTTCAACTGCAGAACGCCGACCTGCACCCGGAAACCTCTTGAAGGCATCGCAAGACCCTGCAAGGACAAGATAGAGATTAAGTTAAGTGACAAGTCTGATTTATAGGCGCCCATCGCAAGAAAGAGAGAGACTTTGAGAGTAACAGATTTCAAGAGATGCAGCATAAAAGATAGACATTGTAATTAGAGTTTGAAAAGGAGACTTTGAAAGAAAAGGTTTCTTGTGACGCAAAACAAGAATTGACATTGAACTGTAATATGGTTGTTTAGATAAATCCTTTGATTGGAAGTCCTAAAACTAGAGGAAAATATGTTTTAGTTTGGAAAGTGTTTTCTTGTCTTTTCTTTTGGAGTTGCTCAAATAGGTTTTACTTCACTGAAAGAATTCCCAGAACCCTCATATGTTACCCATTTTGAAAACATTTGCAAGTAAGTTTCACAGTCCAAGGAAGTGCTTAATTTATAGTTTTCTAGGAACAATCTCTAAGTTATTTTTCTTCATTTTAGAAACTCATTACAACAAATCCAGACCCCAAAAGATCAACGCCAGGACAGATAAACAGACGACGATCCCGTCATCCCACCACTACAAGATAAAGAAATACTGGACAAAAACCAACTACTTCTGATCGCAGGTAGGAGCAACTTAAGTCCTATATCCCAACGTTAATCAGAGAGAGTAGGGTAATAGAGAAGAGATAGGTTCAAAGACCAGAGTTAACAAACCCCTTCCCATTTGTTGTTCGCAGGTCGACAGCAAGGAAAAGTCTACTCATCAACGTCCAGTACCGGCCCTCCTCCCATATTTCTAGTTCTATTCTTAGCTGTTAATATAGTCAGCAAGTTTATAGTTAGGGATTTGGGAAGTTGGTCACTTGCGTCTCTGCGGAAATCCTCTGCGTTGTCTTCGTCTACTCTGCTATATAAGGTAAGAGACAACGCAGTGAGAACTTGACAATTCCTCATATATGATTAATCTACAAACAATTTATAATCAGATTCTCCCAACAGTTCATCTGCAATGTCTGGCGGTGCTTAGTGCAAAGCTTCGTCACTTCCAATCAGTCATGTTCTGCTTCTTCTCTCACCTCTTCACATCTTGAATTTGGTAATAATGTGGCAGGGTTCACAGTAATGCATCTTACCACGGTCACATTTTCAGCACCAAGATTCGCTCTCTCGTATTTAGTCAGCCAACTATTTGTCATATGTTGAGTCGGAGTACCAGTTAGAAGTATCTCAACAGAGTGAGGCACATAGACCTTCACTGGGTAACCCATCACAATTGATTCACTCTGTTCCAAGCTCACATAAATGGCTGCTACTGCTTTTAAACAACCAGGTAATGCAGCGGCCACTGAGTCCAAAGTAGCAGAAAAATAAGCTACTGGACGTCTTGCCATTCCATGTTTCTGGGTTAGGACCACAAGTGCACATCCATCTCTTTCGCAACAGTACAATGCAAACTCTTTAGACTTATCTGGCATTCCAAAAGCAGGTTCTTGACAAAGATTGATTCGCAATTGATTGAAAGACTCCATACTCTCTTCATCCAATACAATTGGATCCTCCACATCTTTTCGTGTCAACCTTTGCAGGGGTTTTACAATCAACGAAAAGCCACATATCCACTGTCTGCAATATCCATCCATTCCCAAAAACATCCTCACTTCCTTCTGATTTCGGGATGCATACATTTTCTTGATTATACTGATTCTCTCTGGGGTCACTTTCCTTGGTCCCTTTGTAATCTTATGACCTAAGTACTGAACTTCCTGTCTACAGTACTGTAACTTTGATGGTGAAACCTTGTATCCTCCTTCAGCTAAATGGTTTAATAAGCAATGGAGTTTGTTACACATGCTTCTTGTGTTTTTCATGCAAACAATAGGTCATCAATGTATTGGACAAAGACAGAGTTTCCGGGCAGTTTTAGAGTTTCCAAAATCTTTTTCAAGATCTAATTAAAGATGGATGGACTTTCAGTATACCCATGAGGAACTTGGAACCATGCCATGACACGATTGCCGAACCAGAAAGCAAATAAATATTTGCTATTGGGATGCAACGGGATGGCAAAAATGCCTGACACAAGTCAATGACTGTATACCATTCAGCGTCAAAATTACAGCGGGGTTTGGTACCACCGGGCAACATGGCACAACAATTGTATTCCTCTTTCTCAAATCCTGTACTATTCTATATTTTCCGTTAGGCTTTTTGATACAAATAATGGGCGTATTACAAGGACTACTCAATATTTCATTTAAAATTCCCTGTTCAATCATCTGATCAATCACAGGTGTGACTCCAGCAATTACTTCTGGACTCATTTTGTACTGTGGGGTATTGGAATACATGGCTCCATCCTTTACCATCACCTGAATGGGGTCCACATTTCTCATTAACCAAATCTCTCTTCCTGTGAAATCCCACACATCTGATCTAACTGTACTTTTTTAAACTCTTATGGCAAATCTTCTTCTGTCAGTAGTGAATATAATTCCCTTACTTCTGACTCTCGTTGGGCCATCCTTGTTTAGTATTCGACATTCTCATCCGTTGTCATTATTGCACCACCATCCGGTGTACAATAAAAAGTACAATTCATTTTGCACAACAAATCTCTGCCCAAGGGATTCACCGGACTGGTATCATATACCACAAACCAATGCATGTCTTTAAAATTTCCAATGTGAACTTCTATCGGGGCTGTGACAGGAGTTCTAATATGTTTGTTTGCAATGCCTACAACTTGGATAGTTTCTCCCGAGAGGGGTAGGTTTGGGATTTCCGCTGCTCTCACAGTGGAACGGGTAGCACCAGTGTCCAATAAGAAGGTGATGTCTTTTCCTTCTACTTTTTCATCAATAAATGGACCTGACTGATCTACCGCTAAAGATGTGCCAAGTACGCATTCTTTCGTAGGCACCGTCACAGTGTCGTATCCAACACACGCTCACTTTAACACACCAAATACTGCGTAACTAATGGATTCTTAGCAAACTGCTCTTCTCCTTGAAATCCCAAACTGGCACTGTACATCTGCGTGTGAGTATTCACATTGGAAGATATAGGCAGTTGTAGCACCTGTAACTGGGCATAACTACCTGTTGCTGCTCATGGCTAGTCACATCATTCTGCACCTGTGGATTCAAATTTTGATTTGCTCTGTTACCCTTTTGTACAGATCTTCACTCGATCTTCCAATGTCCCAACTTCCCGCAAGCGTGACAAGGATATTTCTTCTTAGCCTCTTCCTTACTCATTTTAAACTTCCCACGAATGTCACTGTTTGCTTGTCCATCCTGACCCTGTTTTTGTGTAACATTATTAGTTTCTTGTTGTTGTTCTGCCAATTTCACTTGAGCTCACATCATTTTCTCTTTTAACTTTTAAGACGAAATTCAATGTTGTTGCTGCAATATTTGGCATATCATAGAATCTCGTTGATTGATTTGCTTTGCCAGCACAGCATATGCTGTTGTATCATGGCACTGATTTCTTAATCCATATACAAATTGATAGACAAAATGTCCCATATCCTTATCTCTAATATTCTCAAACCCACTATACTGTTTAAACACCTGTAACAGCCTCTCATAATAGGCATGAAACGACTCCTTAGGCTCTTGAGTTAGTCTGTCAATTTTAACCCAATCTGTTTCCTTTGGACTGATTTTTCCTTTCAAAAAGGTGATGATTTGATGATACTTTTTCATCACTTCCTCCGATGGGGCACCTGTTTTTGCATCCCTAGGATACTCATCTTTTGGCCAATCAACAGTAATCTTACATTCTGTCCACAAATCTGCAGAAGCCACTATTTCAAATACGCCATCCAGATCTTTCAATAATACCTTTGAAACCTTCACAAATCTGTCCACTTGCTTATGCCACTCAACCGGTTTCTCTCGTAATCTAGGAAAATCATTGGTAAATGACAATATATTTTGTCTAGTCCAAGGTACATGGACGTATCCTCCACCTGGAACTTCTCTCATGGGACAAACTCTTTCTGCCTGTTCAGTTTCCTTTAGCGGAAACATGGATGTTCCCTTTCCACTCGCTTTCTCCTTCTTTTTCACCCATATACTTCTCCATTTTTCTATTGTTCCCCATTTCTTCAAGATATTCAATACTTTTATCTGCAGTCTCCTCCCTGATGTATTTAAATTCTCTAAATCTTTGTCAGTAAAAGCCATGCAGTACGTTTTCTGTAACACCTTTGATTTTTCAATATCGACACCAAATTCACTCGCCACTTCTGACAGTTTCTCATGGAAGTTCTTTGCTCTCTAAGTAATACTTTTGCACAAAAACAACAACTCTACATCATTATAAGTCCCCAATCTATCTGGGCTTATCGTACCGATAATCATTTCTTCCAAATCTACTTTTAACTGACTCACATTCACACTTATAGGCTGTACATCAGTTTTAGTTAACTCCTTTACCCAATTGCTGAGCTCTTCTGGGGAGGGACCCGTCGAACTCCCAGCTATTGGTGGCATTATTTGACCAAATTTCCTCGGTTCTAATTGAGTACTCCTCTTTGGGGTTTCAGTCATTAGATCATCGTCTGGTAGATCCAACAAAGTATTATTTTGTCCACCTTGCCTCTCATTATTCACTATCTTACTCCTAATACTATTTATTTGGACAACTAAGGTAAGTATTTTCTGTAAATTTAAGTTTTCTCCAATTAGTGGGATCACAGGAAAAATAGTCACGGGTACAGTCAGGGCTTCGGCATTCAAATTTAATTGATTTAATTTCTGTACTTGTTCTATTCTAACCTTATTTAATAGACTAACTTCATTCTCCCTTATTTGTTTAGCCAAATCAGTGACTTGTGGAGTTAAAGTGGTTACATTTACTGTTTGCGGAGCACTTGGAGTCAACCCCCCTGAAATTTCTTCATAAGGCGGAGGTCTTTTTATCATAATTTCTTGTAGTAATTCATCATCGCTTTCATCTAAACCTTCTCTAAACAACTCTAGATTTTTCAGTTTTTCCTTACATTTAGCTCCTGTTTGACTCTCTACTGTCAGGACTGGGTATAAACCTGAAGTAACTACAGCTTTTCTCCATCTTGTCATTTGATCCTCTCTCCTCTCAAATGGATAACCTGGGAAAAATCTCCGATTCCTTCTACCTCCTCTATTCTTCTCTCTATCAAATGCTTCTGCTTCCCGCTCTTCCAATGCTTCATATTGTGTGAGTCTAGGATTTGGCTCCAAGAAATTCATTTTGTCTCTCAAATTATGTAGGATCCTTATATTAAATGTACCAAACTCAGGAAAGGCTAACACCCAATCATCCTTTGTATATTTCATCTAGTTTTCTAACCATACTCATGATATCCTCGCTCCATCGTCATATAAGATGCGGGCGTTTTCGGGGGCGTTATAGGAATTCCCTACCTTGTCACAATTGGTCTGTATTTATTAAAAAGATTCTTTAGTTTCTTCCACAAACCCATCTTCAGACTATTCTATTAGTGACTTAGTACTCAATCAAAATACCAATACCTGTCCGTATTTTCCTTTTCCCAGCCATCAACGTTTATAGTATCCCAGCTTGTCTCACACCACCTAACTAATCTCAATAAACTACGTATTTTCAGTCTTGTCCAATGTCAGGAGTCTCACACTAGTCGCCCAATCAACACTCCACTCACCCCCACTGTGTGACCAATACCAACGCGGCACTTTGTGACATCAGAATAACTCCTGGTACTGACCCTCCCTTTACTATCAGCTTTTTGATGCACACCCGCTGTATTCTCCAACACCAGCGCAGCACCTTGTGACGTCAGTATCACTCCTGCTACTGACCCTCCCGTTACAAAGGTTTATGGCAATATTTTTCTAAATTTTATTAATCCATATCCTGTTAGTAACAACATTAAATTACAATGCTACTTCATCTGTTCCACTAAATAAAGAGATAGTCTTCACCTTTCAAAGAGATTTTCTTACACTGCAAACAATAATAACGACCAGCGTTATCTTACTTCTCTGCCAAGCTCAGGAATAACCTATCTACTCCCCTCAAGATCGCACCAAGGTATCACAGGTATTGGCCTCTTGACGTACAAAGAGAGTTGTCCTGTTACTGTTCTAGGCTTCCCTTACCAGTGTTCCAGATACGGTGGCCTTTCACTATTACAAACTTTCTTCTTTCACACAGAAATTTCCCTAAACAAAATACCGACAGCCCTACCTAGCTGTTCAGTATTATCACAAGTACTTCTGCAGTGTGATTTCTTTACCACACTCTTCAA
The DNA here is from genome assembly GCF_964263255.1 of Lissotriton vulgaris. NCBI lineage: Eukaryota > Metazoa > Chordata > Amphibia > Caudata > Salamandridae > Lissotriton > Lissotriton vulgaris. Next base: position 1,379,897,394 of record NC_141696.1, on the reverse strand, counting down.
ATTCCTTACCGGGATTCCTCAGGCACCTCTTGTACCTGTACTTCTGGACAACATATAAACAAAAACACTGACTCTTTACGTTAATACATATAGTGAATATTCAATACCATTACCTAATTAATCAACGATTAAACCATAATTCTGCTACCAAGAAACTGATCCAGCTGGACCAAATAATTTGGACAGGGACGAACGTTCAATTTATGACATTTACTTTGGCCCATACACATACACCCGAGTCCCTGTGGCGCTGGTGTCAAGTTTACGAATTTCTTACCCCTTCATATTCGATAGTTGACATTTCAGACAGTTCATATTCTACACAATAAACCTTCTCGTACAAATTTCCATCTTCTTGGTCGATGGGCCGATTCGTCAAAAAAAATTGAAGGCAACGAACAAAAATAATCACAGACTCATTATTTGCAGTTTGTTAAATTTATCTAACTCAAACGGCATTCATCTTTAAAAATTACATCATGATAGAAAATACACTCTAAACCGTCAACAAATAATCAATCTCAAGGAAACATAAGTGAAGTGGTGTGGCTCAGTGGTTAGAGGCGGCAGACCCGAGAGCAGAGGACGGCCCGGGACCAGGGTTCGAATCCTGGCGCGGCAGGTTTCTGGACCAGGGTCAGCGGACTCGATAATTCTCTCGCCTCGGTGCCCACTCTGATCAGCGATCACACTCGGCAACTCTGGGCATTAGCTTGCCTCATCTTCACTAACGGCCCCACCAGACCGCCGGGGATGCCTGGTCTCACCCTGGAGATACCCATTAAGGGACCATCTCTCAGAGAAGCCAGGAAGGGTTTCGTAGCGGTCGAAGCGCCTTGGGACCCTCCGGGTAAGTAGTGCGCTATATAAATGCCTATACATTTACATACATACATTTACATGGAGGGGACATGAAGAGACATCAGACATGTGCATACATCAAATCTTGATTTGGAAAGATAGATGAAGAGACAAAAGAACATAGATTATAACTTCGAGATATCAAGATATCAACCCAAAGAATAAGAACGAGGAAAACCACCACCAAGGCCTAAATAGCTGCAGGGGACAAAGAGTCAAGGATCAAAGACTCTAAGATCAGGATAAGGACAGGGCTGGAACAGCTAGGCCTCACTGCAACCCAACAATCAGCAGTGCACCCTTTCTCTCCTTACTCCTAATGCAGCAGCCGTATCTGCCGCCCTCGCTTCTAACCCCACCCCTAAATCACCTATTCTTTATACCATTACCATACAGATTCCATCCCATTAAAGTTACTAAAATTACCCTTTCTAGCTACAGGGTTGGTCAAAAAGTGAGGCGGATGATCACCCTATCTTTAAGTCATACTTCTTTCACCGACCCCATTGTCAGACTATTCGTTCTCACATATTTAGTATACATCCCTATTCTCTCATGAGGTGAAAGTATCGACTTAAGGACAAACCTTAATACATTCATCATTTTGTGGATTTTCACACGGAGTTCACTGGAGTTGGCTGCACGTCAAGTGTCATGTCCTTTACTGTGTCATGCTCTTTCAGCTTGTTCAACATTTTCAGCCGCACAGTCATGTGGTTCATGTGCACTGCAAGTTTCACCCATCTCAGTTCAGCTAACTTAACCCAAAATGGAGACTCGTCCATTTACTAAAAGAACAAAAAGCAGACATTTATCAATAAAGTGGTAATTGAATCTTCACTGTTAACCACCCACCTTAATTCTAGTCCATGTTAACAGTAATCCTAGCATAGCATAAGCAAAAAGGGGCATTAATACTATTTACTACTTAAAATTAGTATGTATTACAGGGGTACTTGATACAAACAGGTTTCTTTTTGCGAATCCCCGCTCCATCAGGACCATTTACAGTTCGGTGCACCACTCACCACACCAAACTCGCAGTAACCATAGGAAATGGAGGCATTGCTGAGTTTGCAACATTGGAGCCTCGGCGGCTCTGCTGCTGGAAAGCATTGATCGGGTTCAACAATGGGGGGCGGGGTCACTGTGATGATTGGCCCATGCTACGAGGCATGGAAGCTCCAAAGAGGAAAATATTAAACTATCACTGAAAACTCTGCATACCTCTGCATGCCAAAACCAGCTGTGTGAGTTTGCTCATGAAAAGCAACAAATAAATGCTACACAGGCTTAAAAAACATGGCCATCCTCCTGGCATTTAAATGTTCTAAACGTGCCACTGCAAGCGGGAAACTGGTTCAAGTGTAATGAAAGTGCCTCTGTCCCATCGACAGGGGCACGTTTATCAACAGGATCACTGTAGTAGGCCACCCACCATATAAGAAATTACCTATTTAATGTGAGTCATACATTATTGTAGCATTGGTCTTGAAAGTTAACACATTTAATTTAAATTTCTATAACTTCCGGCAATTCAAATGTTTATCATCGTTATCAACTTCATCATTCATCGTCATGATGGTCAATCTTATAAGTTGCTACAGGCCAACGTAGGAGATAAGCACTGGAAAAATAATAAACAAGGGCCATTCACACATATATAGAGTTCCATAGCACACTGGCAATACCCAAGAATGTTCTGCCCCCACCCCCCCACACTCCTCTGACCTTTTTTCATACAGTCTGATGCAAAACCAAAGCAAGTTTCTCAGCAGACCTCATTGTCCTAGTATGGCAGTAAAAAGAGAAGCTCTGGCTTCGAATAAGTAGTTGCATTGCCAAATAGTGACTTTAGGGTTAGTGTAAGAGTTTTTAAATTGAATTTATGCTGCTTCTTGTAGCCAGAACATTTCTTTTTATTTATTTATTTATTTATTTATTCAAGAGTTTTATATAGCGCTGGCTAGACCCAGAGGTATCAGAGCGCTTTACATGAGGTTTCACAAAAATTACATAACAAGATTACATCAGTTCCAATTTACATCAGATGTTAGACAAACAAATGCAAGAGCATAGAAGATGAGATGATTGAAGTGTAGAGGGAAAAGGGGTAAGGGTAAAGGGATAGTGGGGAGATACTGTAGAGAGACGAAAGGAAAGTCTGTCCAAATTCCTGCTGGTTAGGTGACGGTCGAGGGCAAGTCCCAAAACCCATCTCCTCTATAGCTATCAGGTAGCTCCACCGGGCATTGGCCAAATAGCTCGGTCTCAATGAGAAAAACAATTAAAGAAGCATGTAGGGCAAAATAAATGGAGCGTAGAGAGGAGGGGGCATGAAAGGAGAGAAAGGGGGGGAAAGGGGCAGAGACAACAGGGAGAGACAAAATGAAGTCTGTCTAACGGCCGACTGGGTAGGTGACGACCAAGGAGGGAGTCCACGGCCCATCTCCCCTATAGCTAAACCAGGTAGCTCCATCGGGCATTCGACAGAATAGTTCAGTCTCAATACATTGAGAGAGGAGAGAAGGAGAGACAAAAATAGAGGGAGGATGCAGGAAGAGGCGACAGGAGAGACGAAAGGAAGTCTGGCTGATGACCAACTGGGTAGGTGACGTTCAAGGAGGGAATCCCCGACCTGTCTCCCCTATAGCTAAACCAGGTAGCTCAATTGGGAATCAGAGAAAATAGCTAGATCTCAAATGACGAGGGAAAATTCACAGAATAGATAGGGTGGGGACTAAGGGCCAGGACAGGTGAGGGCAGAGGTCAGCAGCAGGAAAGTGGAGAGAAGCAGAGCGAGGAGATAAACAAGGTAGGAACTAGGGCCAGGACAGGTGAAGGCAGAGGTCAATAGCAGGAAAGTGGAGAGGAGTAGAGTGAGGAGGGGTAGGGGGAAGGTAGTTCGGCAAGAAGTTTCCATGGATCTGGTGGGCTATAGTTGCCAGCTTAGCCAATGTGCGGGTATTCAGCTGATTTTCCGGAGCAGTCTCATGTACAGTCAGGTTCTGCAAGATTTGTTTTGGTTTCCCCATTGTGCAGGCTGGAGTGGATCTTTGCGTGCGGGGTGTTGGCGGTGTCCGGGACATCTCCCCAGGGCGCAGCTCCCAGGACGGGCGTCGGGAGTGTTCCTTGCTCCAGCGGTGTGCCAGGGGGAGGACCAATTCAGGGAAGGGTGTAGGCACTTACCGTCCAGTCGCCCTGGGGTCCTCTCCGGTGGCAGGGTCATTCCATCACGGCAGCTCCACTCTCAGTCCTCTAGCAGCCCATGGTCCAGCCCAGTGGTCCTGGTCCCGAAAGCTGCTGCGCCTGGCGCCACCCCAGAACTTCGGTTCTGTGTGGACTACCGGGGCTTCAATTCAGTCATGAAGACTGACACACACCCCATCCCCAGAGCTGATGAGCTTGTAGATCGGTTGGGGGCTGCCAAATACCTCAGCACATTTGATTTGACGTCTGGGTATTGGCAGATCGCCTTGACCAAAAGAGCAAAGGAGAGGTCAGCATTCTCCACACCAGATGGGAATTACCGGTTCCGGGTGATGCCCTTTGGAATGAAGAATGCCCCTGGCCACCTTTCAGAGGTTGGTCAACAGGGTGTTGGTTGGGCTGAAAGACTTCAGTGCCGCCTACCTGGATGACATTGTGGTGTTTAGCTCCTCTTGGGAGGCGCACCTGCGCCACCTCTAGGAGGTACTGTTGGCTATGCAGAAGGCAGGCCTCACAATCAAAGCCAGTATGTGCCAGATTTTACAGGGTTCGGTGATATATTTGGGGCACCAGGTGGGAAGCAGCCAGGTGGCACCCCTGCAGCATGGGAACCCCCAAAGACTCAGACGCAGGTGAGGTCCTTCTTAGGACTCACAGGGTACTACAGGAGATTTGTCAAGGGATATGGTAACATTGTTGAACCCTTGACTGAGCTGACTTCTAAAAAGCAGCCCAAGAAGGTTAACTGGACTGACACCTGTCAGAAAGCTTTTGACGCCCTGAAGCCTGCCATGTGCACCGCACCCGTGCTTCAGGCGCCCAACTTTTTAAAGGAATTTGTTGTCCAGACAGAGGCCTCAGAGCATGGTATAGGAGCTGTTCTGTCATAAATCAATGCAGAGGGACTGGACCACCGGTAGCCTTCCTAAGCAGGAGGTTACTTCGCCAGGAACAAAGGTGGAGTGCAATTGAGTGAGAGGCATTTGCTGTGATCTGGGCTCTAAAGAAGTTGAGACCATACCTGTTTGGGACTCACTTCCTGGTTCAGACAGACCATAGGCCCCTTAGGTGGTTGATGCAGATGAGGGGTGAGTATCCTAAGTTGTTGAGGTGGTCCATTTCCCTACAGGGTATGGATTTCACGGTGGAACACCGCCCTGGTACAAAACACACCAATTCTGACTGCCTGTCCAGATTTTTCCGCCTTAGTGATGAGAACCCCCAAGGTGAATGATGGCTCCACCTCCCGACGACCGTCTCTCGATGTACAGGTGCCATTTTGTCACCCGGGCACCGGGGATCACGTCGGCTGATATCGCGCTTGGGAATGCTTTTGGCGGCTTCTGCCGCGTTGTGGAATCAGATAACAGCTCCTGCCGCTTTGACTACTCTTCGCGGTTTCTGACGCATAGCATGTAATATGTGGCGGTTACGGACGCTTCAGAGATACGATTTGCGACTGTTGTCGCTTTGCTTAACCCTGGAAACTGCAGGATCCTGGGTCAGAGCCGGGGGCAAGAGCTGGGGGCAAGAGCTGGGGGCAATAGACCGGTCCCGCACCGGACTCCCCTCGAAGCCCCCACACAGCGACCTCAGAGGAGCAGGGGAGCGGCGCTAAACAGAGTCCAGAATCTTGCAGCGATTTCACCATTCTGGGTCATCAGAATTGCTCCATTTCGAACCGGAGCAACTGCGTGTGCCTGGGAGCTCGGCTGGCTAAAATCTTGAACTTCTGTGGCGGTGACGAGCATGGGGCCGGACCGGCAACTTCTGGTTTTTGGCCCCGCTGTTATTCCACTCCCAGCCGGATTCAGCAACTACCCTAGACCCCGGTTCAAGGGGCTGAGGGCCGCAAACTTTCAAGGCTGCTTCGTGCCCCGACACCGGAGCAAGCCCAGAATCTCAGCGCCGGGTGTCGCTTCCCTTCCGCCGTCCGAAATTAGGCTAAGGGCACAGGATTGGCAACCGGGTAATGCTGGAGGCATTAAACGTTTCCACCAACATGTGCTTGTTTGAAATAACAACGTTTAATGGCTATTTTGCTTTAAAAAAAACTCCTGGCTTAATACCTCACTGCAAGGGAGGATCTTAGGCGCTCTAAAATAAGTCGGCTGAAGTCCGTAAAGTAGCTCTGGTTCGTCAGGGCATTGGGTTCTGGATGTACGACTGATTGTATATAATATGAGCCACCGTCTGCATTTGGAGAACAGGTCTCACCGCAGTATTCAGCAGGATCTGCAGAGTATGTAACCTAGATTTGTAGATCCTTGATTGTAGTGTTTCAAAATACAGTTTTGCTCCAATCACAGCCCTGGCTCTACATGCTTGACTATCTTGAAGTAATAAGTAGCAGATTTATGCAGAAGCATGAGGTGATAGCCAGATAACCGAATAACCTGATTCACCTGACCATTAATCGTTAATTGTTCATCGAAGACAACTTCCACGGTCATAACCTTATCTTTAACTTAAATTTCAATCTCGCCAGCAGGAAAGAAGCTATGTCCAGTGAAAGCTAGTCGTCAACTCCTAAATCCAAAAACTCATTGTTATCTGCATTCAACCCCAATCAGCTCTCATGCATCCATTTTTTGGACAGTCTCAAAATCTTACATAACTTTCAGGCGATCCCCCAAAGGATCACTAGAAAGACGGGAAATGATTTATATGTCATCTGCATAATTTTGGAAACGCCCAAATTGACTTGCAGTTTATGCAATGACTGAATATAAATAACAAACAAATCAAATGAGAGGCAGGAACCCTGAGGTACCCCCACATAGAAGCTGAGATGGTGTTAGCTGATTGCTGGCTGACTATGTCTCTGGATTTTCAGTCTGACAGGAATGTTTCCATCCATTTCACAGAAGTCACAGACACCCCCCAAAAGTGTGGCGGGATCAAGTGTGTAAAAGCCACTAAGAGTTTTTTAAATATATTTTACTTTTTGAAGTTTTAACAAGCAATAACAGAGCAACGCCCAATCCACCATAGAGAGAGCAACAAGTATCGAGATCATTGTCGAGAGTGAACCGCTTCCAAAGCAATCAACCACTGGTCATCTCCAAGAAGCCAAATGCATCTAGGCGTTTCCATAAACATGTAGTCTGTTCACACAAGAGTGATTACAATTTAAACAAGGAACCAGTAGCACAAATCGATTAATCCTTGATTTCCTTCACTAGGTAAGCAATCTTTCTTGAGCAACACCAACATCAAATGCAGCAAAATATACTCCCTGGCGGGGGTCTGGATATCATTGACTCTAGACTGGTCAGGCATCAGTTTCTAGTAACTGTCCAGTTGTTTGTTGCAACACAGGTCCTTCAGCCAGTCCTTAGGTTTAGGATGGGGACATCGTCTCCACTGGATTGCCATTCTTCTCTTAACCACTGGTAAAGTCAAAGCAGTGTACTATCTAACATTAGACAGGATGTCTTTAACACACCACAGGCAAATGTTACCTAGTGACCTTGTAATAGCGAGCAAGATGCCTCAGTGGTTACCTGTTCTTCACTGATGTCTGCTCTTATCTGTAATTCATGAGTTTGAAAACTAACAAGGCTTACTCAGCCTTCCATCCTTCCAAGTCTGATTACTCGAGAACCATTATATTAAGTAATATTAGGATGTGTTTTTTGCTATCAAAGCATACATAAAAGAAAATCATTATCACATGATAATGGGGGATGAGCGAATTCCTAAGAAATGTAAAAGAAGAATCTATGGGAGAAAGGTTTAACTTTCCTAAAACAAATGTTGAAGGTAAAATTCTAAAAGAAGAGGTAATATTAAGAAGTAATGGAGGTAAAAATAGTAGGCAAATATGAGAAAGTAATGTTATGATTTTGGATTGGATGCAAACTACTAGTAAAGTTGAAAGGAATACATCAAGTAGGAAGACATTGTCAACTGATTTATGTTGTTAGTTTTATTCTGTTGAAATTAAAATCAAAATTGTGGCCAATGCACACTGATTGCTGATACTAGTACATTTTTTGGTAAGAACATCCCCAATTAAAAATTGAAAATAGCTATTAAATGTATTAATATAGAATAGAAATGTTGCCAGATGGAGAGCTGGAAAAATGTAAAAGAAGATATAAAAAGAAGTGAATGCTTTTTAATATGGAGATTAGCGCATAGCGAATAGGAACAAAAAGTTCATGAGAGGAGAGTGCTAGTGGTATATGTATAGAATAGTCATTTTAGAAAACAAAAAATAAATAAAAGTCTTATAGCCCAACACCTGACAGTAACAAAGATATCGCAAACAAACACACATTAGTGGTATAAGACAAGAAAGAAAAAATTCATATGAAAGTAAATATTTGAGTCAAAAGGGTGAGGATAATATATTTTGACATGAAGTTCATAAAAGCTACTGTAAAATTCACTTCTATTGCTGCTATGAAACAACATCTTATAATAAAAGTATTCTAACCAATCCTCAAACTTTGGAGCGATTCAAAGGCTATGTTTCAATTTTATTGTTTTCAAAACACCCTGAAAATTGAGAACTAACATGAAATAAAGACAACAATGGAGGCAAATGTAATCCATTACATCAACTCCTCTCTGTAGCATGTGCTCAGAACATACCGGAGTGGCACTACCCACATTTTCCCATTCTGAAAGAAGTTGTCACACTAGTGGCAATGTGGTGGTGTGAGAGAGCTCTGCGGCTGCAAGAGCGAAGTCTGGGCCGTCATCATCCAAGTAGTTAGGGGGCCTATCAGCCAAATGTTAAATAGGACCGTAAGTTACCCTGGAAAATCCAGGACTTAAAAAATGTATCTGTCTAAGAAAGCAAGTAACCTGTGTATATAAATAAAAATAAATAAAAATACCCAATTGACCTTTATGTGAAACCTTACACAAATCATTGTGTTGTCATTGACATATGTACATTTGTCTTTTCTTGCCTATTTTGAGCACAGGTGGTGGCTTAGGTTTTTCCCACACAACACTTGGCATAATTCTTACATTGGTTTCTATTAGGAAAAGTAATATTTACTATTAATATGTATATTTAACTTCTTCCAGTTGAATATTTTTATTAAAACTTTGTAAGCTTGTTCAAAGTAAATGCACAAAACAAATAACATTTGAATGGGTTGTTGCTATACATTTTGGTGCAGATTGAATAAGTGCATTGTGTATTTTTGATTCTCTTGGTTTCCACTTCATATTTGTGGCATTCTGTAAAGAATACAGAAACCTTTATCATGGAGATTAATGCAAATTTAGGAAACAGTACACACTTCCTAAACAAAAAGTAACAAATCAGAATTCCAAAAGATCAAAAACACTTGCTTTCCCATCTAGCTTACCTAACCTCTGGTACAGCAAAAAAAACTCCAAGGTGAAAAATATGGCGAACATTCTGCTGGAATTTATTGACGAAGAAGCTTTTTTAAAAGAAACAAAGGCGGAAAGGAGCATACTGCCTCATATCCCAACAGTCAGTTCACTGAGATGCATTGTGGTACATGTGGTTCATGGAAACACTTGCTTCAGTAAAGGTCTCTAGTTTTCCCCATTGTTGGTGCAGTCAGTGCAGTGCTCTGGGTCTCAAAACACTTGTTTCAGGATTGATTTCCTTATTCATTAGAGAGTAACAAGTTGTTTCAGAGGCGCTGGTAATGCTTCTCAGTCTCCTAAGGTCTCTGTACCATTCACTGAACGTAGGTTCATCAACCAAAGATCTTCTTGACAGCCCTTCAGCCCAAGGGAGCCCTATCAAACAAAGGAGAAAGGGAGCACACTCCCTCACATCCCAGCATTCAGTTCTCTCAGATGCATTGTGGTAAAAGCAATTCTCATTTTGACTGTTACTTGGTCCGATTTTCTGAAACTAATAATAATTCAGGCCACAGCATTTTGAACATGCTGTAATATAGAGATGGGTTCCACGGGGCTCAAATTAAGCATGGCTACACAAATTGAGCCATGAATGGACTGCCACTCTCTGCAAGAAATGTAATTAAGTCAGAACCCCTTGAAAGACTAAGACTTGAAGATTGATAAATATGCATTTGTGTTGGGATGGGAATGTCATCTGCATGGTGCACAATCGTGTCCTCTGTCCTGTGTGCCCAAACTGTGAGTACTGGTTATCCTGGTTTTTGGACTTTGCCCTCCTTCTCACACTAATCCAGTGTGTGCATGGAGGCCTAGGCCTGCCCTTGTTTTTTAAGAGGTTCTGGCCCTGGACCTGGAAGGGAGCATCATGCAAACCCATCAGTGATATCTGGACTCCTGTCCCTGTCATGGGTTTCACATGTGTAGCGTTGTGGTGGCGGCATACTAGGTTTTGTGGTTATTATAATCTGACTGGGCCGTTTCACCTGTGTTGTGTGAGTGGGGCTTACTAGTCCACCCAACCAAACTTCTGCTGCTCACAGTGAACCTAGAATCTTAGCGCCAAGATCCTGTGTGCTTGAGCATGCTAGTGGAGTAATGTGCAGTACATGGGTGTGTGAGTGACCCAGAGTGAAACAGGTCTGTGGGGTCTATTTGTGAAGCCCTTGGCCAGTTCATGGAGGAGACATTGCTTTACCAGGCAGAGGAAGTGTGTTGCTGTCATCCCAGATACTGAAATAAGGGAAGAGAAGAACATCTTCTCCTTAGACATTTGATTAAGGCCTTTCTGAAAGAGAGGGTCACCGATTAGTCTTCCTGGATTTGCAATTGGGTGGATGGCAGGGGTGAAGGGTGTGGCTACAGTATATGTTGTCAGGATGTGAAGGGTCTTTTTAAGGGGGCAGTCCTTTGTCTCTATTCCTGATCACTGTCAGATGTTGCTTTTGTTAGTCAAGGTGCAGAATGTTTACACTTATTTGTTTCTTTGTTGGAGGTGCTCCAACCTTGAGACAACGCTACTGCGAGGAACATCACTCAAGACAAAGGCTGAGCCTGGAAGACGCCTTATGAAGGGACTTGAAAATGGAACCAACCCAACCAGTTCTGAAAAGGCAGACTGGGAATCCGCATTTCCTGTTTGCAAAACTCTTTGTAAAAGAGGAAGCAGCTGACCCACTTGTTCTAGTTTCTGGTTCTCCTCAACCAAGGAGAACTTAGTCTGCAGAGGACTTAGGGGACCACTGCTCAACCAAGGACTGGTCTCTGCCATGCGTCCAATTCCCCATAGGTGAGGGGGCATCATCTGCAGCCCAATCTGAGGGAAGGATTGCTGACTGGTCATGGAAACAAGCAGCCCTGCCTGAGCAAGAAGGAAGGAAAACACCAACCTTGCAGGAAAAGTGGACTATCAGAAGAGGTTTCAGCAGTTGGCCCTGATTCAGGAGTTTATCCAGCAGACACTGGCAACCGATGATCGATGAGGTCAAGTGCCTATTAAGCAGCATCATTGGAGGAACTGTGGCACTCCAAGAGTGAAGCTGGCATTCTCTGTGTACTGTCCCGTCATGATTGCTGAGGCATAGGCATTTATTTTCCCATTTGGCTGCCCCAACTGAAGCAGAAATAGATATCTTTCTGTGGCATCTTATGTGTGCCTGTGAATGTGGACAGCAGTACTGCGGGCATTCCAGTTCATGCCATACATCCTGACTGCCACAAGGAAATACAGACTGTGATTCAGAGGTGGCCGCCCAGGTTACCCATCTGCGAACAACAAAGAACTGGGCACTACCCCAGACAGGATGTATGTCAGTACAACGCAGTTGTTTACATTGCAGATTTTACAACGCAAGTCGTTACAACGACTTGCGTTGGAGGGTGCGGATTTCGGAATCTTATAATTTTATATTCCAACACCAGTCTCCGTAACAGTAGGGAAGGTGTTGGAATATAAAATTACAAGATTCCTTATCCCACAGCGCCATCCAGCGCAAGTCGTAGTAATGTTGTAAAAGACGCGTCATAACAGCACTGCGGGGTAACATCCGCATTGTAAAGGATGTTCCCCCCCCAGACATGCCCAAGATAAAGCCCTACTCTTACTAACTGAGGCCCTTGCCTTGTGGCATGAAGTGAAAAAGATAGCAAGTGGCTGCCACGATACTGAAGAACCTATCAGTGCTCCTCTGACGCTAGGAGTGGCCTGGAAGTGCGTCACTGAAACCCTGTACCTGGGAATAAGAACTAACAGCTGCTTCCACCAGGTCAGGTCCCAGTGCAGCTAACCAACTGCTCACCAGAGTGAGAGGACTGGACCTGTTGAATCCTCAAGGCCCACATGCGATTATCAGAGCCCAGAAGAGGGCCTCAGAGGATGCACCTGCTACTGCTGTGGCCACCCTGAGACAGACTTGCCATGCAGCCAGGAGCTACTCTTCTCCAGCAGGACTGTCGTGGGAAGGCCCGAGCCACTGCTGGCGTACCCGTCACCAGAGAAACATTCAGCGCGGCCCCCCAAAACACACCACCGTGGGCAGGTGAAAGATAGAAACATCCCCTTGAGACTGTATGTTCAGCGAAATGGGGGTGAGCACTAAGCCAGATTAAACCTGAGATTTGAGGTAGAGGGAGGAATAGGTGGGAAGAGTGTTTGGAAGGAGAGGGGTCACTTTGAAGCATAAGAGACTCACAGCGGCATGTCATATGTTCAAGCATTATTGTAGTGTGTAGTATTTTGCTTTCTGTGTAACAAAGTACTTGTCCTTTATAAATAGAAGCATTGGGCTGGACAATTATCTTATTGCACTCATGAGGGTGGTGTTGAGTGCTGAGCCTGAGTAACCCCACACAAACCTCCCAGAGAAGCCTGTGACTGCTCCCCATTGCTACCACTGAAAGTCAAGAGCTGAAAGGTTTACACTTGGCCCAGTCTGCAGAGCCACAATAGGACAGACCGAGGACAGCATTTGCAAACAACCTCAGCCCAAGGGTTGCGGACCAGTCGCCCCTGCTTGGCCTGTGGTCTTCCAAATGGGACCGGACAATCTGAAATACCAGAAAAGCATGAATTCATCGAGAGGTCACTCACCTCAAAATAGCAGAAAGCACCAGCTGCAAACTGAAAATACAATCACAAAGAACTTTAAACATGGAAAGAAAACCTACTAAAATGGTCAATCATTATTGTCATAAATTTACTTGGTACTCTAATCCAGTGGGTAATTATCATTTATGAAAAAGTGTCAAACCACTTAATGAAAGTCATTGTTTTATTTTGAAGCTGGTAATTCTGGCTTTACTTAATAAAACATTTAGTTTCCTAAACATGAACCAAATATTTTGCATTGAATTAAAATATACCATATACATCTTAAGTGATGGTGAAAATGTGTCATGTTATGGTGGTCTTTTTTCTGACAAAATCCTCTAGGAGAAATTAGGAGAAAAAATACTGGATATTGCATCTTTCAGCATGCATCACAATTTACATAAATAAGAAAGCCTCTCTTCCCAAGGCCTTGCAAATGAATATGTGTTAAGTCTCTGCACAGTTAACAAGTTGTCACTTCGAGAGAGAAGGTTCATAATTAATGAGCTGGTTCAATTGCTCTGCCGCCTGACTTTGATTAATACGTTTTTGAGAGTTCCTCCTGGGACTCTGTCCAGTTTGTTTAGTAAGCTCTTATGTCTATGTGCAGTTCATGTGCACAGATCAAAGTGCTGGCAGCCATCACCTGCAAGGCAGGAGTGAGCCTCAGCCAGTCCAATCCCTGCAGAAAGAAAATTCTCACAACTGCAAGCAAATGGATCCATCAGGACTTTCTCAACTCCCATTTCTGTTCAGACAAAATATTCTGCATGGAACCAGGTATTGGACAAAGCATGGAATTCTTTATGTGTAATGAATATTAAACATACTTTGAGGTGTTGTTCTGCTTTGTCAAAACGTTAGCACTCCAATGAGTGCAGTGCTTCTGCAGCAAAGAGCAGAGGACAATTTAACATGCACCAGGTGTTTGCACTTCTCTGGCCACCACAGTAGAATTCCTTAATCTAGTTGCCTCCATGCAGGCCTCTCCCCGTGACGAAGGGATTGTGAGCGAGGCTCTCTTCCCCAGACAAGTAGCATACACCTAGTGATGGTAAAGCATCACAGGGCCTCTAGCTGACTGCAGTAGGGAATCCCAAAAATCAATGGGACAGAATATCATTACAACTATATTGAGGTACAACATATCGAAAGGTAAGTGCACAGAGGGAGGTAGGGATTAACTATTCTTAACTCCACATGCACATATCTTGAAGATATACGTCTATGTGGAGTTAGGTCCAAAAAATGTATAGAAAGATACTTTTCAATATTTTGTCTCTCAATATTGTTATAGTGATATTCCATCCCATCAATCCTCTGTGGTGCAGGGATTTTTCGGTAATGACCTACCTCTTCTGAGGCCCATCCTCCTTATGACCTGTCCTCTAGCCAAGGCGAGGGTAAAAGCACTCTGAAATGTGAAGGGGATCTGTGTTGACCTCTCTGTGGAGCTGAGAGTGAGGTGGAGGCATCAGTGGCCTGTGACTCCGCGGTCAGACAGACCTGTTTGGATTTGTTTGTTCACGATGCCGTGATAGCCCCAGAGGGAGCTATCGACTTCAAGGTACTGTTTTTTATTTTGATAACTGAAGATTTCGAAGTACTATATTGTGGATTTTTATCATTTTTGGTTTTGTCTTGAGTATATAAAAATATTGGTTATTTTTATAAACCATCGTGGTGTCCTTTTGTAGTGCTTATACTGTATTACTGTTGGTTATGTGCAAATGCTTTACACACTGCCTCTAAGATAAGCCTGACTGCTTGTGCCAAGCTACCAAGGGGGTGAGCAGGGGTTCTTTTAGGAGTGTACCTCCCATATCCTGACTAGGAAGAAGGGTCCCAACTAGAGACCCCCATTTCTCACAATGCTATACAAGTTTACCCACATTTTCTGTCTACAAGAGGCTTCTCCAACGAGCAGCACATGATCTACAGGTAGCTCTACAGCTACCTGTAAGTTGATCTCCTGTGTGCATCCCACTACTGAATAGCTTTTTTGGTTCAATTATTATATGCATACCAAAATTAAAAAGCATGTATCTGAGATGAAAATGTGTATCTATAGAAATTTTTTCAGAAGCTCATCTTTATCGAAAAATGGTTGACTATGCCAAATATATTTAAGGCGAGTGATAAATCATGCTGTGTCTGGGAGACCTATTACTTATATTACTACCTTGGTCCAAGAGGCTTTGCTACTATGGCTCTTATGTATTACCCACGTAGAGGTTTTGCAAAATTGTTTAGGCTTTTTTACACTACTGCTAGCATCCCTGGCTGAGGCACTGAGGTGATCACTGCCTATAAACTTGTATGGAGAGGCCGCTAATGTAATTGTGTACGATATGGTTGCTACTAAAGCACTAATAATATTAGTAGCTCAGGATAATTTTAATTGAACTCAAGCAGCTCTTACTACAGAAAAGGTTGGAGACCTCTGCTCTAGAAAGTATCAAGGACGAAGAAACAAATGAAGCCTGGCAGGATAGCAGGGGGTCTTTGCTCGAGCTTCCATACACCCTTGAGTATTGCATGCTCATGTTTTCTCCCAGCCTTTACCTACAACTCTCATTTATTGCGACAACTTGCACAACAAAGACATCCTGTCCTTTAGCACACTACTGTTCTGCCTTTATGTGTGTTCCTGTGTATTATATCACACCCTGTGAAAATGAGGCTGGGAGGCAGCGCAATACTTGTTTTTGTCTTTTCCTGTGTACTTGTTGTGAAGGGAAGTTGTTTGGATGTCTTCTTAGTATATGATGTCCAAATATCTCCAGTGGATGAGCAGAAAAGGGCCTTCTCGGTGTCATCGGCTCTTCATTCGGGACTAACCTGCTAAGTATGGAAGGTGGGATCTCATACAGAACTCAGCAGGCGTGAATGACAGTGACAGCCAGTAGGAGCCCATTACTGCTAGTGAACCATTTGATCTGCATAATGTTGCACTATTATTTACTGCAATGCAGCCAAGGAGCACTCTAGTGTCACGTGACACATGCGACTTTCGAGCCAGCAGCATTTCTTATTTTTGGACTTCTTGTTTCAACTTTTTCCTATAATAAGTGGAAGCCTAAAAGTCCCAATTTTGTGTGCTTGTAAATGTAAATCTCGGACTGTCCCAAGGCTTCAGACATAAAGCGAGGGCCCTTGCTTGCTGTGTCTGTGGTGTGAATCTGAATTACAGAATTCTGTAATGCCTGTAACATTGGTTCTACCTTATCATCGCTGAGTTAGGACTGCGACTCCGACATAATGTAGGCCCCTGCAGGTCCCTGCAGTTCTTCTGGTACACGGAAGTAGGCATGGGCGGAAAATCCGTTTCGCTCGCGGATTTTGCGGATTTTCGGTAAATTCGCAATCCGCGAGATTCGCGAATCTCCCGCAAAATCCGCAAATCCGCGAGCAGCGGATTTTGCTCGCACTGCTCGCACTGTTCGCGTGAGTTCGCGGCTTCCCAGTACAACTTCGCGCCCCGCGAATAAGTGCCAAATTGCAGAAATACGATCTAATCAAAACTGAAACTACTTACCAGGTTCAAAAGTTCAGGCTCATCATTAGTAGCCATTTCCTGTAGTGCTTGCTGAGGGGCCCCTCCAGAGTTCAGTTGCCAGTTGCAACTATTATGTGACCCTGCTCTGAACCTCAGAATAGTTACACATATGCCACAAAGGTCCTGAATTACAGCTAAGGGAGACAAGCAGGAGCCAGGCTGGCAGTTCAAATCCATTAATCAGCCCCTAATTCATTATTGTCAGTTGGGGCAGGGCAGGTGTTGTAACTAATTTTGCAACAATGAAAGCACTTAGCAAGTGCAAAAGTTCACTAATCAGGAAGCACTAAGGAAGCAGGTGCCAGCTAAAAAAATATTCTGTGACACATTAATCAGCCCCAAATTAATTCAGGTCACTTGAGGCAGGGAAGGTGTGCTTGCGTTGCCACAATAATGTACACTGACTGGACAACCAGAGGGTGCTGTGATGAAACAGAGGGTGGCATGGGTGGGCCAGAGGGTGGCATGAGTAGTCAGAGAGTGGCAGTGGTGACAGAGAGTGGCAGTGATGAAGAAGAGTGTCCCAAACAGGCTGGACACGTAGAAACAACAAGTTCGCGAAACTTGCGACCCGACAGGTAAGTTCGCAAATTGCGAAATTGTAAAAACCCTCGCGAACTGGCAGAAACACGGGCGAACACAAAAAAAAAAATCCGCAAATTCGCGGATTTTGCGGATTGCGAGTTCGCAAATCCGCAAAATTCGCGAACGCGAGATCCGCAAAATTCGCCCATGCTTACACGGAAGCCCCCACACTTCAGGGGCCCCAATTCAATGTAGAGGTTATAAATGTCTGTGAGATATGGCCATCTCGGGGTCCCTCCTCATATTCTTCAAGAGAACAAATTATTTTGCTTCACACCACTTCTGAGTCAATAAAATATATATTATTTAGGTAAAATGTATTTTATTGAAAGTCTTACCCTGTAACATTTTTTAATCAAGGGGGGGGTGTTCAGAGATGTTAGAGGAATGCCAGATTAAAGGCCCCACCCTGCAGGGGGGAGCAATTCAGTCTAAAGATCACAGATGAGTGTGAGATCTGGGGGTCTCGGGGCACCGCATCACATTCTGCAGGGGGCATTTTGCGGTGTGTCACTGCTGGGACGATGATTGGAGTCAAGGGTATTTTATAGAAAGGCTTACCCTGTCACATTTATTAAATCGGGGTGTGTGTGTAACGAGGGTATACGAAGACTACTTACATGCCACACATTCAGAATAATCAAAGGCACACACATGGAGTACATTAAGTGATTGCATGAAGACTGTTAATAAAACATCTACACTACAGCTGTTACATTTAATTCTGATTCACAATTGCTTCACATGAGGAAATAAATACTTTTGCCAAGTCACAGAATTGGGGTGGAATCGGACCCATATTATATGAACTTTTTCAAGTATCATTACGAAAAGGAGCATCTTTCAGATAAAGCAAGTTGGTCCAAAAATGTACTACAATTGTAAGTCACACTGACGGTATATATTTATTGTGTGGAAAGTAACTAAAACATCATTGGAATAAAACATGACAGACTTGAAAACTGGTTAAGAAATTGATAAACATTCCATTAATTGGCTTGCAGTTCAGAATCACAACATACAGTGAAATGATAACAATTTCTATGTACACCAAACAAAGAAAAACAAATACTCTCATTCCTAGAGAAGCTGCACTTGCAGCAGAGGGACAGGT
This sequence comes from Lissotriton vulgaris, assembly GCF_964263255.1. Classification (NCBI taxonomy): domain Eukaryota; kingdom Metazoa; phylum Chordata; class Amphibia; order Caudata; family Salamandridae; genus Lissotriton; species Lissotriton vulgaris. The sequence goes on along the minus strand of NC_141696.1, from coordinate 1,379,879,112 downwards.
TTGCAGCACTGGCTGTAAACCTGTCCCTTGCTAACTTGAAGAGTGCTGCACAATTCCCCAAACATGTACTTGAAAAAAAAAGGAATACAAAATACTTGGGAGGTTGAAGAAAGTGACAAATTACCCAATGCCTAATGCCTATGTGTCTCAAAACAAGTTATACACATGAAAAAAGCAAATAGAAGAAAAAAAAATACAAAAGGCGCCACCAGTGCACAGAAATAAGCTGAGACAAGAAGCCTTCTCTCAAGTTCTGGAAACACAGCATGAATGGATGACAACAGATGTGGCAGTAGTAGCCAGATGTGTAGTTTGAAATGTAAGGTCAAGGGGTACAAATGACAAACAAGTAGGAAGGACACAAGTGGAAATACGGGATGAACTAGGTAAAACATAAGAAATGGTAAGTAAGGGGCAGAAATAATAAGAGAAAATGTAGGGAAGAGTGAAATAAATGAACTGGGAAAAGAAGCAATAAAGTGGAAGGAGGGAGGACTCATGGAGGCAATAGAGAAGAGTGAATGGGCAAGCGCAGGTCTGAAGCTTATGGATGAAGCAGGTAGGAACAAAGAGTGAAGCAACTAGAAAAGCACCGTGACAGATGTGTCTGCCTTGCTACTGTCTGGATAGGTTTACACTCCGCAAACACCACATGCATCCATATATACCTACAATCGTACTTACATTCATACACACATACATACAAACAAGGGGACAAAAATGGACGAGACAGTAACAAAGATGGAGAGACAAGGCTGTAACGGGATACCAACAAGACGTGCTCCTTCAGCTCAAAACACAAACATGTTGCCACCTCCCGAAGGTACTTTAAAAAATGAGGGTCAAATGCACACAGGTTATGTGGCTGACAATCAAGAGAGATGACAAACCCTTGCGGGAAAATGTATGTGTGCTAAAGAGCACACAGCAGGGCTAACGTTTGACATCACTTCCACTCACATTGGGTATTTTGGAAATCGATTCATCTGTCCTAACGGCAAGTGACCAACATATGAAAAACAAGCATTTGCAATGCAATAGGTCTCGTAGTTACGAGAGTTTCAGCTATTGGCATTGTAAATAACAATGCCTTTTATTTATGTTTTTAAAACAAAAACAACAAAAAAAGGCATTATTATTTGCAATGTCAATAACTCAAACTCGCGTAAATGCAAGACCTATTGCATTGCAAATGCTTGTTTGTTGGTGTAAAGAGTGATCTCTTTATCTCTCTCTCTCTCTCCCTTTATTGCCTCCGAGTGAGGAAGGTCTGCAACAGTAGGTAGCCTTTGATTAATGCGATCATTTCATCTGCGCCCATACATAAGTTAATCTTCGTTTTGGCTAACTTTTTTGAGAATTAAGCTGTAAAAAGTAACCTGGGCCATACTGCTTTCTGAATTCCCTCGCAGAAGCAGTTCCTCAAACGGCTGTCTATCTGGCTCGCACGCCAGTCTCATACAGAATATGGGGGCATAATATCAAGGAAGCGATATATTTTCGCCGCTTTTATCGGCAGGAAACTGCCGATAAAGCGGCGATAATGGGCTAGATAATATGCTCTATGGAATTCTAATTGAAAGCCATGTTGGATGTGAAGTCATCTAACATGGGCTTCGATTGGAATTCCATAGAGCATAATATCAAGCCCATTATCGCCGCTTTATCTGCAGTTTCCTGCCGATAAAAGCGGCGATAATGTATCGAGCTTTCTTTATAATATGCCCCACGGTTCGCAGAGTGTGGATTCATTTTTCTGGCACCTCCCTTTATAGAACAAGGGGACAATCGGGTGCACCCTGTGAGATGACCAGCGGACAGAGGGATCTTCCGGGCTCTTCAGAACACTTTGGCCCCGATTGTTAGCTGCATGGAGCGTGAGAGCCGCACAGTAACACTCCACTAGTGCTGTGCAATTAGGAGTGAGAACCCCCAGGGTGAGCAATAACTGTGTGGCAAAGCATACTTTTGTTGGGGCGAATTTCCTCCCTTGTTCCCTTGTGCTGGGTGGATTGGTGCTCATGTTTTCCACCTGCTCTAGGTAGCTGGTGGATGTGAACTGGGGATCAGGTGATGGGGCGGGGGGAGGGGGGGAGGGACGGGGGTGGGTCAGAGCTGGGAGGAGAAGGACACCCTGGCAGTGAAATCGATTGCATGCTCCCCTGTTGCTGAGGGGCGGGACCCAGGCATTGGCAGAGGCTTGGGCTTGGCTACTGTGGTGCTTTTGAAGCCGGCCAGTGAAGTCTGGGTGCGGAACGGGACTGGGACTCAAACCGGGGTCAGATGGTCCACAGAGCACTGGGCTGTGCAGATATTCAGGTGGAATGATGGTGTTGCAAGCATGCATCTGGTGTGCGTCTGTAAAACGCTGTACAGCGCAATGACAACACGCAGCGCTTTGTGAAGCAATACATAACATAAAAAAATAAATTGACAATATTTAAGGAAATCTTGCTCTCTTTTGCCTTTTGTGTTAGTAACATTTTTCATTTTTAACTGTACATCTATTTATCTCTACTTTATGTGCCCAATTCTTCAAGCCCAACACGTTTTATGTGTGTCCGTCCTTTGACAAGTACGGACAGGGGCCGTTCAGCCGCTCGATCACAATGGAGCGAAATCGTTCCTTTCTGCTGTATCCCTCATCTCGTTGCGCGTTTCCCTACCCTGATTTGAATGCATACAACAACAAAAGCACACGTTTCTGCCTACCATGTTAAATGAGAATAACCAGATTTTTCTTTTTAATGAGCACAGGTTTCCGAGTGTCACACATGCAATTCGTGTTTTTATAGCTCGCTGTCTCTTAGGTCGTATCGGTCGAGCTTCACAGCACTAGCTAGATGCAACAGTGGTCACTATGAAGCAGGGTTACAAATAAAAACAACAAGCACGCGTGCGGCAGAAGGGGAGGCGCGCGCGCCTCGTGCGGGAGGAGGGATGCTGCGCGATTTACTTGTGGGAGCGATATTTGCTACCATATGGCGGCGCTCGCTCCCGCAAGTGAATCTTCAGACGTGCACACGTTACCATTGAAGGCAATGGAGTGCGAATGAAGCGATTGGAATAGGTCTTTTTGCCTATGTAGCGCATGCGCACTGCATAGGCAAGACCTAAAAACTCCTCTTACAAATCACATCACCGACTCCTACTTGGAAAGCTAGTAGGATTAATGACTGTTGCCCTCCCCCAAGAAGAGCGTCCATTGCCTACATCTACGATTGCAGACATCAGTCTGCCCACGAGAGTCAGATGGGCCAAGAGGACAAGAAATCTAAGCTATCCAAACACCTCTGGATACATGACAGTTACCAGTAATGGATGGGAGGTTGGGGGCACTTAATTTCGAGCATATATTAACCCACTGCACAATTGCAATAGGTAACAGGCTGCTTTGACAAGGTTAATCCAGAGGACATGAGTAGGGTAAGAATCTTGGGGGACCAGAAATTATTAATGGACCGATTTTTAGACAAACGAAATACTGGGAGATTCTTAGGCAAACGAAATACTAGGGGAAATCTACCATTCGTAACTAGTATGACATGTAAATGTTGGGGAAGATGTAAACAGAAAACAGCACACACTACCCCATGCACCACATGCTTACCTGTGACTGCCCTGCCTTATGGGAGAGGTACGCTTTGGAACCATAGGATGGAAGCTTGAACTGAGGCTGGAATAACCACAATGGGACACTGTTTCAAGACTGGGGAAATTAAGACAATGGACATCCACGGAGTTGAATATAGCCTCCCTGCTACCCAGTTCTAGTGGTACCACGGCACTTACTAGGACGATACATGACACATTAATTAATTAATTGTGTGCTTATATAGCACAGGAATCACTCCCGAAGGGGTACCTCCGCGCTTTGACCGCTGCGAAACCCTTCCTGGCTTCCCTGAGAGATGGTCCCTTAATGGGTATCTCCAGGGTGAGACCAGGCATCCCCGGCGGTCTGGTGGGGCCGTTAGTGAAGATGAGGCAAGCTAGTGCCCAGAGTTGCCGAGTGTGATCGCTGATCAGAGTGGGCACCGAGGCGAGAGAATTATCGAGTCCGCTGACCCTGGTCCAGAAACCTGCCGCGTCGGGAATCGAACCCTGGTCCCGGGCCGTCCTCTGCTCTCGGGTCTGCCGCCTCTAACCAGTGAGCCACACTACTTCACACCTTCTTATAACAATACAGGGAAGTCCCAGACTGATAACTTGGCAATATTGGACCCTTCTTTCAATGACCAAATGAAGTTTGCATGAAATGAGCGAGTATTGGTCCCTGTGGAGGGAACTGAACAAAAGGTAATGGAAGTTGACATTAGCATATGCCGACTAGATTTCCCGACGTGTGAGATTAAAATTAGGCATGGGTGGAATTTTCTGCGATCCTAATTGGAGAATTATGGTGACTCTGAGTTCCCAAAATACAAATAATGTCACCGGGTCTAAAGAAAGAAAGTGGTACTATCGTCGATGTATTAGAGAAATTACATCTATGTGTTTGTCAAGTTAAGTGGGCACCTCGTGATCTATAACAGGGTTCCCATCAGTCACCACTCGGAACCGCCCTTCATCATTTGGGATTCCTGTATAGCCATTCACCAGGAACCGGCATAGTGGAGGAGATATTAAACCTCTGTTGTTACCGATGCCGTCCTTGATGGACTGAGTCTCACAGGCTATTTTGAAGCTGGAAACAAAGATGAGAGTGACTGATTGTGCAGTGCATATGGTGAGAGTAAAAGTGAAGAGTGAAACTAAAATTGGGTGAGGGGGCAAACAAATTACTTTATTCCGTGTTTTGCCTACTCCACCAATGTTAAAAAGCAGTGGGGTAAATTAAACAAATATTCACCCAGAAATTTCGGTCAACATGTTTCTGCAACTAGAGGACCAAAGAGTCCAATGCATTCATCAGGACCTATCTTTTCTTAAGCTACTGCAATAGTGAGGAATAGTAAAAAGTGACTACAAAAGTAAATCTGCGACCTTAATGGAGATAACCTGGATCCTTTGGGTGTCATCTGGTTCCGCAGTTTGTTGTATGTCACTACTGAAAAGACAAACATAACAGACAATAGTGACCACATAAATTTACATGCAGTTAAAATGAGTACACATATAACTACATAGCCTCATCCTCTTTCAAGGGAATATGATTAGGTTTTGCAGTTTTTCTGACACATAAAGACTTCTGCTGATCTTTTATGGCAGGTTACTTCATCTTACCATTATAGACAAAGTAGAAGGCTGCGCCTCGCCTGGCAACGGCTCAGGACTCGAGGGAAGCACCGCTCTGGAGGGGGAAAGGAAGCAGAGAACAGGAAATGTCACTGCTCCTTTAAGTAGTCCAATATTAGTGTAAAGGCAACTGTAAGGCTTTGTCAAGTATTTGCAAAAAGAAAAGCGGCCGACCGTTATATCCATCAGCCATATGCAAAACTATCCAGTTGGTTCTTTTGGTTATCTACTGAGTGCTGTGAAAGAAACACATAGCGTGTCTTTGCAACTCGCGCTGCCAGTCTGCTACAGGCAAAATGAGAGTTGCTCAGTAGAGCATAGTGAAAGCGCCAAGACTCAAGCAAACCATGGGGATTAAGCACCCAAAAAGATAAAGTGTCTGTGGGCATGTGTAGCGCTCACCTGTCCGTCGGTACCTCGCCGCCTTCCTCTGAGCCGATGGGGAGGTAGCGAGGTACTGCGGGCGCATTGTTTAAGAGCGCATCACTGATTGGACACGCGGCGGTCACGTGGTGTTCAAAGACCAATAGGCGTGCTGCTAATATTTCCGTGTAAGATACGGAGCTATCTGCACTGCAATTCGCTGACGCGCGGTCACGCGGTCCGGCTTTAGAACGAGTGGCTCATTTGGCTAAAACCTTCGTTCCTATGGGAACGGGGAGTAAACAAAAACACGAAGTGTTACTAATCAGTTGTCAGGACGAGAGAGGTTATTCTGTGACCGGTAGTCACTGTTAAGAGTGAAAACGGGCCAAGGAGACAAATATCTTAGTGTGGTTTAATTCATATAGTGATGTTCTTTTGGAACATTGCTATTGGATATTGTCCTGTGATAGTATTGGATAGAGACACTTTTCTGTGATGACTTTTCATATGGGGTGTATGTTAGCGAGATTAGTATAGAGAACCTGGCTTGACCATTTGTTCAGGGGGATAAATAATATGTGTTTTCTCTCATGATGAGTCTCTCGCTGGTATATAGATGTAAAGATTACATGCACCAATGGTCTTGTTGATTAAAGAGAGGACCAAGGGATCTCGTCGTTGAGGCCACCTTTATTCGTGCCCAGCCTGAACACCCATTTTTGTTCTCTCCGTATAAGAAAAGTGGTTCGATCTGTTACATGTGGTGGTATGTATGGCTGTTCAAGAACAGTCCACATAAATGCAGTGGGATCATGATTTCTCTCTATGAAGTGATTAGTCAGTTTGGTGGCTTGCCTTTTTCGTCGGATAGTGCTTTTATGTTCAGAGATTCGAATCTTCACCTTACGGGTGGTCATTCCGACATATTTTAGCCCGCATGGGCATGTGATCAGATAAATTAAATTGTCACTGTTGCAATTCGTGAATTTATCTTGTCTCCAAGGTTTGTTGGTGCCAATGTCTATCTCCGTTGATTTTGTAGTTTGGGGACAGGCTTGACATGTGCCACACGGATGGTGGCCTCTTACTGGTGGCAAATCCCAGATCGTTCCTAGAGCCCTAGGTGTATTGCCCCGTGGTCTGGTATGGACAATATGATCTTTTAAATTCGGACCTCTCTTGAAGGAGAATAGGGGTTTCTCAATGTGGTCCCTCCCAGAATTGAGAATAGACCAGTGATTCCGAATTATCTTTTGGAGGTCATTTGAGAGAGTCCCAAACGTGGTGACACACGTGAGTCTGTTCAGTGTGGTTTTTTCTGCAGGTGGTTCTAGCAGGGCCAATCTGTTGTTGTTACTGGCACGCTTCATAGACTTTTTGACCAATTTGGGAGGGTATTTGCGGTTTATTAGTTGTTGTTGTAAGGCTTTGGCATGTGTTGTGTAGCCTTCTTTGGTAGAACAGTTCTTTTGAACTCTCAAAAATTGGCCATATGGCAGATTCTCTTTAAGCGATTTCGGGTGGTGACTGTCAAAACAGAGTAAAGAGTTTTTGGCCATTGGTTTTTTGTAGAGCTCAGACTGTAAGCCTGCCGGGGTGGAGAAAATTTTTAGGTCTAAAAATGCGATGGCTGTCTTACTTGTTTCAACCGTGAAGCGTAGAAAGTTGTTTCTGCTATTGAGCCAATGATGGAAGGTCATAAGATCCTCTTGTGTCCCTCTCCAGATCACCAGTATGTCATCAATATACCGCTTCCATATGATTATGGAAGCGATATACGGATTGGTGTCTTTCAGGATGAACTCCTGTTCCAAATGATGAACATAAAGGTTCGCCAGGCTGGGGGCAAAAACGCTCCCCATGCTGGTACCAGACGTTTGGAGATACACTGTTTCCTCGAATCTAAAGAAATTTCTCTTCATGGCTATGGTGGCACAGTCCATGATGAAGCTTATAGGTGTTATGCTATTTAGATCCCTTTGCCCCAGTAATCAACACCAGAATCAAACATGGTGGCAACCAGCTCCCTGGCAATTCGGGGGGCCAATGTTTCCTCCAATGGGTCCTTATCCCCAACAAATGGGACCATTCCCTGCACAACAATTTGGAAATGGGTTTGCAGGCCAACCGCCTTTTTTAGGGTTTGGGTTTGGCCGAGGGAGATCTCGAGGACGAAGAAGAGGTGCACAGCCACAGGTCCACTTCAGTCCACCACCAGCAACGAGGAACCTGAGGAGTGCAACAACGAAGACCAAAACAACGGCACAATCGAACATGGAAGCGGGCTCGTCATCAATCTGAGTGCCCATTCTATTACCCCGATTGAAGAACAAGTCTTAAACAGAGGGTTAGGCTTTGTACCTACAACAAAGAACGACCACTTTGCAACAAACATCGAGATGGCAAAATTCTTCCGGAAAATCCGGCTACACTTCCTCTTCTCCAAAAACAACCAAGGTGATTCAATACAAGAAGAAACCAATACAGGTCTGAAGAACAAATCGAAATTCAATCCAGGACCTCAGATGGTCCCTGTGCAAGTGCTGGCATTTGAACAAGCCGTTGAGAAAGATATTGAGAGGTTGTTCTCAACCAAGAAGGAGACCTACAACAATTTTTCAAAGCTTGAACAACAAGCTGATAAAGGCGGTGCGATAGTCGTTATGAACACCAGCGATTACTGCACAGAGTGTTTGAGACAATTGCACAACAGAGACGCCTATTGCCCTCTCGAACAAGACCCAACTCAAGAAATACAAGGGCAGATTAAGATAATGGTGGAGGAAGCACTGGCTGAAGGCTGGATAACTCGGAATGAAGCATCTTTTCTATGCACGGAACATCCGGTGATGCCCTATTTCTATTGCCTTCCCAAGGTGCATAAGGAACAAAGACCCCCGCCCGGACGGCCAATAATATCAGGCATTGGGTCTGTCCTTGAGCCACTGTCCACTTTCGTGGACCATTTTTTGCGCCCTATGGTCCTAGAGATGCCCACCTATCTCAGAGACACAACTGATGTGCTGCGCCTCCTTCCAGAGATTGAATTTAATGTAGACACTGACCATCTTGTCTCATTTGACGTGGAGTCACTGTACACGTCCATACCCCAGGATGAGACATTAGAAGTCATCTCTTCTCTCCTGGGGCAAAGGGATCTAAATAGCATAACACCTATAAGCTTCATCATGGACTGTGCCACCATAGCCATGAAGAGAAATTTCTTTAGATTCGAGGAAACAGTGTATCTCCAAACGTCTGGTACCAGCATGGGGAGCGTTTTTGCCCCCAGCCTGGCGAACCTTTATGTTCATCATTTTGAACAGGAGTTCATCCTGAAAGACACCAATCCGTATATCGCTTCCATAATCATATGGAAGCGGTATATTGATGACATACTGGTGATCTGGAGAGGGACACAAGAGGATCTTATGACCTTCCATCATTGGCTCAATAGCAGAAACAACTTTCTACGCTTCACGGTTGAAACAAGTAAGACAGCCATCGCATTTTTAGACCTAAAAATTTTCTCCACCCCGGCAGGCTTACAGTCTGAGCTCTACAAAAAACCAATGGCCAAAAACTCTTTACTCTGTTTTGACAGTCACCACCCGAAATCGCTTAAAGAGAATCTGCCATATGGCCAATTTTTGAGAGTTCAAAAGAACTGTTCTACCAAAGAAGGCTACACAACACATGCCAAAGCCTTACAACAACAACTAATAAACCGCAAATACCCTCCCAAATTGGTCAAAAAGTCTATGAAGCGTGCCAGTAACAACAACAGATTGGCCCTGCTAGAACCACCTGCAGAAAAAACCACACTGAACAGACTCACGTGTGTCACCACGTTTGGGACTCTCTCAAATGACCTCCAAAAGATAATTCGGAATCACTGGTCTATTCTCAATTCTGGGAGGGACCACATTGAGAAACCCCTATTCTCCTTCAAGAGAGGTCCGAATTTAAAAGATCATATTGTCCATACCAGACCACGGGGCAATACACCTAGGGCTCTAGGAACGATCTGGGATTTGCCACCAGTAAGAGGCCACCATCCGTGTGGCACATGTCAAGCCTGTCCCCAAACTACAAAATCAACGGAGATAGACATTGGCACCAACAAACCTTGGAGACAAGATAAATTCACGAATTGCAACAGTGACAATTTAATTTATCTGATCACATGCCCATGCGGGCTAAAATATGTCGGAATGACCACCCGTAAGGTGAAGATTCGAATCTCTGAACATAAAAGCACTATCCGACGAAAAAGGCAAGCCACCAAACTGACTAATCACTTCATAGAGAGAAATCATGATCCCACTGCATTTATGTGGACTGTTCTTGAACAGCCATACATACCACCACATGTAACAGATCGAACCACTTTTCTTATACGGAGAGAACAAAAATGGGTGTTCAGGCTGGGCACGAATAAAGGTGGCCTCAACGACGAGATCCCTTGGTCCTCTCTTTAATCAACAAGACCATTGGTGCATGTAATCTTTACATCTATATACCAGCGAGAGACTCATCATGAGAGAAAACACATATTATTTATCCCCCTGAACAAATGGTCAAGCCAGGTTCTCTATACTAATCTCGCTAACATACACCCCATATGAAAAGTCATCACAGAAAAGTGTCTCTATCCAATACTATCACAGGACAATATCCAATAGCAATGTTCCAAAAGAACATCACTATATGAATTAAACCACACTAAGATATTTGTCTCCTTGGCCCGTTTTCACTCTTAACAGTGACTACCGGTCACAGAATAACCTCTCTCGTCCTGACAACTGATTAGTAACACTTCGTGTTTTTGTTTACTCCCCGTTCCCATAGGAACGAAGGTTTTAGCCAAATGAGCCACTCGTTCTAAAGCCGGACCGCGTGACCGCGCGTCAGCGAATTGCAGTGCAGATAGCTCCGTATCTTACACGGAAATATTAGCAGCACGCCTATTGGTCTTTGAACACCACGTGACCGCCGCGTGTCCAATCAGTGATGCGCTCTTAAACAATGCGCCCGCAGTACCTCGCTACCTCCCCATCGGCTCAGAGGAAGGCGGCGAGGTACCGACGGACAGGTGAGCGCTACACATGCCCACAGACACTTTATCTTTTTGGGTGCTTAATCCCCATGGTTTGCTTGAGTCTTGGCGCTTTCACTATGCTCTACTGAGCAACTCTCATTTTGCCTGTAGCAGACTGGCAGCGCGAGTTGCAAAGACACGCTATGTGTTTCTTTCACAGCACTCAGTAGATAACCAAAAGAACCAACTGGATAGTTTTGCATATGGCTGATGGATATAACGGTCGGCCGCTTTTCTTTTTGCAAATACTTGACAAAGCCTTACAGTTGCCTTTACACTAATATTGGACTACTTAAAGGAGCAGTGACATTTCCTGTTCTCTGCTTCCTTTCCCCCTCCAGAGCGGTGCTTCCCTCGAGTCCTGAGCCGTTGCCAGGCGAGGCGCAGCCTTCTACTTTGTCTATAATGGTAAGATGAAGTAACCTGCCATAAAAGATCAGCAGAAGTCTTTATGTGTCAGAAAAACTGCAAAACCTAATCATATTCCCTTGAAAGAGGATGAGGCTATGTAGTTATATGTGTACTCATTTTAACTGCATGTAAATTTATGTGGTCACTATTGTCTGTTATGTTTGTCTTTTCAGTAGTGACATACAACAAACTGCGGAACCAGATGACACCCAAAGGATCCAGGTTATCTCCATTAAGGTCGCAGATTTACTTTTGTAGTCACTTTTTACTATTCCTCACTATTGCAGTAGCTTAAGAAAAGATAGGTCCTGATGAATGCATTGGACTCTTTGGTCCTCTAGTTGCAGAAACATGTTGACCGAAATTTCTGGGTGAATATTTGTTTAATTTACCCCACTGCTTTTTAACATTGGTGGAGTAGGCAAAACACGGAATAAAGTAATTTGTTTGCCCCCTCACCCAATTTTAGTTTCACTCTTCACTTTTACTCTCACCATATGCACTGCACAATCAGTCACTCTCATCTTTGTTTCCAGCTTCAAAATAGCCTGTGAGACTCAGTCCATCAAGGACGGCATCGGTAACAACAGAGGTTTAATATCTCCTCCACTATGCCGGTTCCTGGTGAATGGCTATACAGGAATCCCAAATGATGAAGGGCGGTTCCGAGTGGTGACTGATGGGAACCCTGTTATAGATCACGAGGTGCCCACTTAACTTGACAAACACATAGATGTAATTTCTCTAATACATCGACGATAGTACCACTTTCTTTCTTTAGACCCGGTGACATTATTTGTATTTTGAGTCTATTAGGGAACATGTCATCGCTAGGTCTTTAAACTCCCTGTAGGCCCCTTCCCCACCCTATTTTTGTTTATGACTCTGAGTTCCCGCCACATTCTGCCAATCACTGTGTGGTGGAATTTTTTTCCACTTCTAGCAACGCGATGACAACAGGAAAAAAGAAAGGGTTTAGAATTCAAGCTGGTGAGTGCGAGCGAGATTTGGCGTCCCCCAGCGCAATTCCCAGTCACTAGGAGAACTTCTGGCAAGATTTTACAGACGCTGGCTGTCACGGTCACAGTGCTGCTACCCAAGTACATTTTCTACTTGAGCAGCAGCAAAATCAACTCGAAAATGGCCTGGTTCCATTCGTGGTGACTTTACAGCATGGAACATGCTACTGGCACTAAAATTGGAGCGTGAGCAGCGCAATGTGCATTTTCCACCCATTGGCAGAACTGTGTGGAATCTCGTGGACATTTTATGTAACTCCACGTGATTCTGTGAGTTACGCCCAGGCCTTGTTTAAATGTATACAGTTCAACTATCTTCATAAAAGCTATATGGCCACTGAAAGGATCAATAGCATACTAGCATCAAACATATTAGCGTCTCCTAGATGCATTTTCCGAGATGCACATTTCCATTGCATGACATGGCGTTGTCCAAAGGTGCAGCAGTTCTGGATTGAGATTATCACACAGCTAGAAAGCACTGTGGGTGGAGAGAACATGCTGGCCTCTGAGAGCAAAACAAACAAGATGATGGACGGAATGTTGCACAATGGCAAAACATGCACCCCCAGTCACAGATCTGGGTTTAATCCATCGTTATTTTGCTCACCAAGCCACCCCAGTTCAGACATGGCCATATGCAAATCAGTCTTAGCCCTGTGCCTCATGGGTACAGTCCAGCCCAAACTGCCAAGCCATGTCTTTCCTGGATCGGAATCAAGCATCCTAGGACCGGTTTCTGGCTATCAGCCGTCTTCAGCCAGGATAGCTTGACTCCAGTGGCGTAGTGAGCATGGGACCCACCTCTGGGCATATCCTTCCCACATAGGGTGAACAGCAAAACAAACAAGATGATGGACAGAATGTTGCGCAATGGCAAAACATTCACCCCCAGTCACAGATCTGGGTTTAATCCATCGTTATTTTTCTCATCAAGCCACCCCATTTCAAACATGGCCATATGCAAATCAGTCTTAGCCCTGTGCCTCATGGGAACAGTCCAGCCCGAACTGCCAAGCCATGATTTTCCTGGACCGAAATCAAGCATCCTAGGACCGGTTTCTGGCTATCAACCGTCTTCAGCCAAGATAGCTTGACTCCAGTGGTGTAGTAAGCAAGGGACCCACGTCTGGGCATACTCTTCCCACACAGGGTGAACAGCAAAACAAACAAGATGATGGACGGAATGGTGCACATTGGCAAAACATTCACCCCCAGTCACAGATCTGGGTTTAATCCATCAGTATTTTGCTCACCAAGCCACCCTAGTTCAGACTCGGCCATATGCAAATCAGTCTTAGCCTTGTGCCTCATGGGAACAGTCCAGCCCGAACTGCCAAGCCATGTCTTTCCTGGACCAGAATCAAGCATCCTAGGACTGGTTTCTGGCTATCAGCCGTCTTCAGCCAGGATAGCTTGACTCCAGCGGCATAGTGAGCAAAGGACACAAGTCTGGGCATACCCTTCCCACATAGGCTGAACAGCAAAACAAACAAGATGATGGACGGAATGTTGCACAATGGCAAAACATTCACCGCCCAGTCACAGATCTGGGTTTAATCCATCGTTTTTTGCTCACCAAGCCACCCCAGTTCAGACATGGCCATATGCAAATCAGTCTTAGCCCTGTGCCCCATGGGAACAGTCCAGCCCGAACTGCCAAGCCATTTCTTTCCTGGACCAGAATCAAGCATCCTAGGACCGGTTTCTGGCTATCAGCCGTCATCAGCCAGGATAGCTTGACTCCAGTGGCGTAGTGAGCAAGGGACCCACGTCTGGACATACCTTTCCCACATAGGGTGAACAGCAAAACAAACAAGATGATGGACGGAATGTTGCACAATGGCAAAACATCCACCCGCAGTCACAGATCTGGGGTTAATCCATCGTTATTTTGCTCACCAAGCCACCCCAGTTCAGACATGGCCATATGCAAATCAGTCTTAGCCCTGTACCTCATGGGAACAGTCCAGCCCGAACTGCCAAGCCATGTCTTTCCTGGACCGGAATCAAGCATCCAAGGACCGGTTTCTGGCTATCAGCCATCTTCAGCCAGGATAGCTTGTCTCCTGTGGTGTAGTGAGCAAGGGACCCACGTCTGGGCATACCCTTCCCACATAGGGTGAACAGCAAAACAAACAAGATGATGGACGGAATGTTGCACAATGGGAAAACATTCACCCCCAGTCACAGATCTTGGTGTAATCCATCGTTATTTTGCTCACCAAGCCACCCCAGTTCAGACATGGCCATATGCAAATCAGCCTTAGCCCTGTGCCTCATGGGAACAGTCCAGCCCGAACTGCCAAGCCATGTCTTTCCTGGACCGGAATCAAGCATCCTATCACCGGTTTCTGGCTATCAGTCATCTTCAGGCAGGATAGCTTGACTCCAGTGGCGTACTGAGCAAGGGACCCACGTCTGTACATACCTTTCCCACATAGGGTGAACAGCAAAACAAACAAGATGATGGACGGAATGTTGCGCAATGGCAAAACATTGACCCTCAGTCACAGATCTGGGTTTAATCTATCGTTATTTTGCTCACCAAGCCACCCCAGTTCAGACATGGCCATATGCAAATCAGTCTTAGCCCTCTGCCTCATGGGAACAGTCCAGCCCGAACTGCCAAGCCATGTCTTTCCTGGACCGGAATCAAGCATCCTAGGACTGGTTTCTGGCTATCAGCCGTCTTCAGCCAGGATAGCTTGACTCCAGTGGCGTAGTGAGCAAGGGACCCAGGTCTGGGCATACCCTTCCCACATAGGGTGAACAGCAAAACAAACAAGATGATGGACGGAATGTTGCACAATGGCAAAACATTCACCCGCAGTCACAGATCTGGGGTTAATCCATTGTTATTTTGCTCACCAAGCCACCCCAGTTCAAACATGGCCATATTCAAATCAGTCTTAGCCCTGTGCCTCATGGGAACAGTCCAGCCCGAACTGCCAAGCCATGTCTTTCCTGGACCGGAATCAAGCATCCTAGGACCGGTTTCTGGCTATCAGCTGTCTTCAGCCAGGATAGCTTGACTCCTGTGGTGTAGTGAGCAAGGGACCCACGTCTGGGCATACCCTTCCCACATAGGGTGAACAGCAGATGCATTTTTCGAGATGCACATTTCCATTGCATGACATGATGTTGTCCAAAGGTGCAGCAGTTCTGGATTGAGATTATCACACAGCTAGAAGCACTGTGGGTGGAGAGAACATGCTGGCCTCAGAGAGCTGCCTACTGAGTTCATTCACCAGTCACAAGCCAAAGAAAACAGTAGGGGGCAGATTCCTGGATCTCGCCTGTTGCCAGCAAAGAGGAATATACCAAAGCTTTGGAATACCACTGACCCCTCTACATATGATAAATGGAAAAGGGCAGAATGGTTCTGAGTCAGAAATGAAAGTATCACTTTATATTGGAAAGGAAGAATACGAATACAGAGAAGACTCACAGCCAATCTACTGGACAAGGTTTAGGCCAGCTTTGAGGGACAGGGCTAACAAGACGAGAAATAATATGTGAGGGTATGCCACATGACCTTTGTACCTTTCTCTCTCTTTTTTAAACCAAGGGGAGCACTACTTTGCAGAGGCAATACTTTTGTCTTAAACAGAGGGAGGAACGGGGGCGTGGCTTGGCGCCCGGCGAGGACGGCAGCTCTGATGTGAGCGCTCCGGGTCGGCAGGGGATTTCGCTGCTTTCCCTCAATTCCCGACGCCTGCAAACTTCATTTTCCCTAACCGGAATTCAGGGACAACATTGTGTTCTTAAATGTTGCAGCACCCGAGCGGCGAAATGTCCGTTTTCTTCAATTTTCTGGCGGACGCGACTCTCTGATTGCCGCGACCGCCATTTTGTCCTATCGCAGCGCATACTACGGAGCATCCGCTCGCAGACCATGCCTGTTTATCACGAAGCTTCACCTTACTCCAACTGTTCCTGGTGAGCCTCTACCTTCAGCTATGTAACACTACTGCATGTTTTTGAGGAATGCTGCTTTACGTGAGCTCTATTCTCGTATTGAGTTAGTTTGATATCGGCGGCCATTTTGCGTCATTGAGCTCTCCTCATATACCCTACGTCTTGCGCATTTTCCTTCTCTCAAAACCTTTCTACCTCATTTTGGAACATTACAGAGCAAGTACTACCTGCTAACAGACTTTCTTCATTCCTACAATAACTTTTATGGAACGTAGGACAATCACCCGCACTTCCAAGCCTCCACGTCGTGTGTTCATCAAAAACTCGAAAGTCTTTTCTGCATTGGCGCACCTTGAGGCTTCCCAAGACCTCGACACCCAGATGTCACAGTCAAGTACGGAGCGACCTGTTCAACCCCCAGGGAAAGTGACCTCGAAACGCCTCAAAAAAGACCCTCCGTCACCGAATGGCTCCTCCTCAGCTGTCTCCATGGAGTTATTACTGGAAGAGATTCGTGCCCTTAAGCCATTCATGGAAGAGACTAACTCAAAACTGCAGGTTCTCACTGACAATTGGTCTCAGATGGATGCCAGAGTAACCACTGTGGAGCAGTCACTCACATCTCTCCAAGAGTCATCTTCTAAAGTATCAAATATGCAATCTCAGATCTCATCTCTCCAGAAACAAGTTGAAGAATTGGAGAACCGAAACAGGCGCAACAACCTCCGACTCTACGGCCTGGCGGAGAACTGTGAGGGGACCGACCCTATTGCCTTTTTCAAATCGTTTCTACCCAAGCTCCTTCACCTGCCCGAAGGCACAACGCTCAACATCCAACGTGCACACAGGCTAGGTCGCCTTCCCGCCATTTCCTCTCCCTCCTCACGACCAAGAGGTGTCATCATGTACTTCCTAGAGTATACTGATCTACTCAAAGTTATATCAGCGGCCCGTGCCTCACCTCGTTTGCAATGGTCGGGCTCCAACCTCTTCTTCGCGCAAGATTATGCAAGAGCCACAGCCAGTCGACGCAAGGCCTTTTTGGATATGCGACCAGAACTTCGTGCCATTGGAGCCAGATACGGACTTTTCCACCCTTGCCTATTTCGAGTGACTTACAACAACAAGACAACGACCTACGAGGATCCTGTTCATCTCCGGAGTTTCTTGAACGCAACTCAAGCTTCTGACATGGAATTTTCCGGCTCTTCATCAGCTTTCCCGCCATGATTCCTGCGTGACGCAGCATTGATGAATCACTTAATCTGCATGTTTATTGTGCACTGTTGAATGTATTACTGTTTGTTTCTCTTACGTTGTTCAACGACCTTAGTTCTTATGTTTTCCCCCTCAATCTCCGCCATTTTACTTGTACCCCCTGTTGTTTGGTTCAGTAATGTTCACCATTATACCTTCATTCGTCTCACTCATTATTGTTTTCCCTCCCTTTTCTTTGCAGGTTTTACAATGTATATGGCGTCCTTCCCCCGACTTGCCGGTTCGTTTGCATTGGACGTTTGCTTCCTTTGCCTGGCCCTCCCCCCTCATCCGTCCTCTCTCGTATCCTCCCCCTGGTGATCAATCCTCCCCATCTCTATCCTTCGTAAGTATGTTCTCCCTCTCCTCCCGACTGTTCGCCTTCCTTCTTGTATCTATCTCACTGTCAAGTTCATTATTTTCCCTTGTTTCACAGGTGTCTTCCTCTCTTGTTTTTCGACTACTACTCTATTACCGACTTCTTCTCTTCATTCTTACTTTATATTGGACTACCTCCTTATATCTCTCATGCCACTTGCTTCTACTTTTCTCTTCCTCATCCTACTTTCTCCTTTCGCACCCTCTTGCTCACTACTCTACTGCATTAACTCTTATCGACTCTCCTATTTTCCTTGGTTTTTCTACCCTCCTGGGTCTCTTTTGTACTTCTTTTTTCTCCTCTGATTCTTTCCTCATTTTTAATGTGATATGTCTTTGAAAGTAATTACATGGAATGTTAAGGGCATCAACTCTCCCATCAAACGGCAAAGAATTCTATCTCACCTCTCCCGTTTGAATGTGGACATTGCTTTTTTACAAGAAACCCATTTATCTGCTGAGGAATCTGTTAAATTGAAAAGAAGCTGGGTGGGTGATGTTTATTATTCCCCTGGGGATGGCAAACGCAATGGTGTGGCTATTTTATGTCATAAAGCTCTTTCTCATTCCCTGCTCGCTCAGGAATCGGATGCAGATGGCCGATGGGCGTATGCTAAACTTTCTATCAAGAATGTTCCAATTTCTCTTCTAAATGTTTACGCCCCCACCACAGGTGACCACACTTTTTGGCATTCATTCTCTCAACACATTACCAGATTTATTGATGATAATTTTATATTAGCAGGTGATTGCAATCAGCCCTTGGATCCCTTTCTAGATAGGAACTCCAAAGCACACTTCATCCCTAACAAATCTCATAAATCCTTTTGTCACACTATTTTTCAACATAAACTTACTGACGCTTGGCTTCTTTGTAACCCAGAACTACAGGAATTCACTTTCTATTCTCCGTGCCATCATTCCCAATCCCGAATCGACTACATTTTTGTTACCCACAACATTGTCCAAACCCTTACCCATGCAGAAATCGGCCCCATTTTACTTTCTGACCATGCCCCCACATTAGTTCAATTGGACATCTTACCCAAATCAGTAGGGCCTAAACGCTGGCGTTTCAATAACTCCCTCCTTCTAGACCCTAAATTTACCTCCTCCTTCACTTCCTTCTCTCATGAATTTTTCTCCTTAAACGACAATTCCCCTGTCCCCCAACACACCATTTGGGATGCCTTTAAAGCGGCGGCAAGAGATTTCATCATTGGCTTTGTTGCTAAAAAACGCAGAGCTGCCCGCGACTTTACTAAGGCTATCCTTATGGATATTAAGAAATTGGAGCATTCTTATTTTACCTCTCGCTCACAGCACACTTTAACCGCTTTGGTTAATGCTAAAATGAAATTTAACAAAAAATCTACGGACGATGCATCCTTGTATTTATTAAAATCAAGTGCCAAATTCTACGGGGGCAAAAATAAGGCTGGCAAGATCTTAGCTAATTATTTAAAGGTTAAACACAACAAATTAAACATTGAATCAATCTACGATACCAACTCGAATCTCAAACACACAGACGCAGATATCCTCACTGAATTCTCTACCTTCTACAAGACCCTATACTCTTCTGAAACTCAGCCTTCCCCTCACTCTCTAGACGCATTTTTCTCTACTATTCAAAAACCACCCCACTTTCCACTTGACCTTTCGCACTTAGAACTTGATATCTCACAACAAGAACTACTCAAAGCACTTCAAACCCTCCAAAAGGACAAGGCCCCTGGGCCGGATGGCTTCACAGTAGAATTTTTCTCCACTTTTCAAAGCTTCTCATCCCCAGACTCTACTCCCTTATTGACACCTTCCTCTCCTTGGGTTCCTCCTCAGGCTCCTTCTCAGATGCTCATATTTGCCTTATACCCAAGGAGGGGAAGGATCCTCAACACTGCAAAAATTATAGGCCAATTTCTTTGGTCAATATTGACTATAAAATATTTGCAAAATCTCTAGCAGCACGCCTCGACCTTCTTCTTCCAGATCTCTTGGGCGAGGAACAGTCGGGCTTTGTCAAGGGTCGCTTTATCACGGATAACACCAGACTCCTCTTCAACATTCTCTCTAAATCTCGCCTCTTACCCCATCCCCTTGCGGCCATTGCCTTGGATGCTGAAAAGGCGTTTGATAGGGTCGAATGGACTTATCTATTTCATACCCTCCGTTGGTTTGGTTTCGGTCCCGTTTTTATATCCTTAATTTCGTTACTTTATTCCAACCCACGTGCAGCAGTTTGTGCCAATGGTCAAATATCCTCTTTTTTTGATTTAAAAAGAGGTGTCCGCCAAGGCTGCCCCCTATCCCCCTTTCTCTTTAATTTGGCCTTAGAACCCTTCCTCTCCAAGCTCCGTCAAAATCCCTCCATCCAAGGCTTCCAACTATCAGATTCCCACATCAAACTAGCCGCCTATGCGGATGACATTTTGCTATTTATTTCCAACCCCTCTGTTTCCCTTCCCGCCTTTCTCACTGAAGTCCACGCATACTCCCAAATATCTGGCTACAAACTCAATAACGATAAATGCGAGATCCTCCCCTTAACTAAATTCACATTCAAACCCGATTTTGCTGCGTCTAATTTTACGTGGAAACCCTCCAATATTAAGTACCTTGGAATGCACATAACCCCCACCATCCCAGACACTGTTTCCTTGTGTATGTCCAAATGCATTCAAAAACTAACGGATCTTACTTCCAAGTGGCATCCTCTTTACCTATCCTGGTGGGGTCGCCTTGACACTATTAAAATGATGTTGTCCCCCATTGTCCTTTACACCCTCTCCAACATTCCGGTCCCTGTCTCCTCCAAATTTTTCAAACGGATCAATTCCACTCTAACGTCCTTTCTTTGGCATAAAAAGAAACCACGAATGTCTCTAGCACGTTTGATTCGTCCTAAATCAGAAGGTGGAGCTAATTTTCCCGACTTCCCAGCTTACCATAAGGCGTTCCAATTGCGGCAAGCCTCTTTTTGGTTACAAGACCCTGATACCCCATCTCCCCTATGGACTAAACTCGAACGCCTCCTTCTTTCCCCTTTCTCCTTTGCTGAATACCTTTCCTTCTCTCGCAAACCTGCCTCCATTTCTACTCCGATTCATAAGTTCACTACTAAATTACTGCTATCTTCTACTCACTCACCTCCCACAACCACTGCTGATTTCCTCTCCTCCCCCATATGGCATAACACTTCCTTACTTATCCGCAACAGACCCTTTTTTTGGAAATCTTGGCATACCCGTGGTCTGCAGTGGATTTCCCAACTCTTTTCTCATTCCTCTTTTTTATCTTTTGACATCCTTCGCGCCCTCTATGACTTACCCACTTCCTTCGCACGCAAATATCAATTGCTTAAAACTACAGTCTTAACAACATACAATGGCCTTTCTCAGCCCTGCCCCCCCCCCCTGCTTCATCCACCCTCGCCTCCTCCCTTCATTCCTTCTTACGCACCACCCCAAAGGCTGCTGCCATTTACAAATACCTTCACACTGGTGAGGCTCCAAGACCTAAATCTAAGGTGGAAGACTCCTGGGAGCATGAGTTATCTGTCTCCTGGTCAGTTACCCTCTGGGACAAAATCTGGACCAAGCTTCGCAAATCCTCGAGAGCAGCAACCCTCACGCAGACTCTATTTTTCATTTACAATAGACTCCTTTTTACACCCCTCGATCTTCATAAACGCTTTCCTACCACCCCCCATACATGCTGGTCCTGCTCCTCACCACAAGCTAACTTATTTCATATGTTGTTTTCATGCACCCATGTTCGCAGTTTCTGGTTACAGGTTTGGGCTCAAATTAATTTAATTTTCCACACTTCTATCCCTTATTCTCACACACATGTTTTTATGGGCAGCCTCTCCCCTTGTTGGGACACCGTTGATCTAAAACCCCAGATCGTTGACCTACTGCTTGCCGCTGCCTTTCAACAAATAACGGTCAACTGGAAGGATTTTTCCAAAATTTCTTTTAAAGCATGGTGGTTTAATGTTTGCCACAACCATAGACTGGACACTGCTCATGTCTTTCCGGCAAGCATGGCTACTAAACGTATGGACTTATGGACTCCCGTCACGCTTTACTTGGACTCTTGTAGTAAACGCTTGTTTCACCCTCTGCCTCCACAACAGGAAGTACCCAAACCCCCTTAATAGCTCGATACATTCCACATATCCTCCATTGTACCACTTTTTTAATTCTTTCCAATGTTCTCATGCTTTTCATATTTTATGCTTAAGATGTTTTCTCCTTTCCTTTTCTTTTCTCTTGTACCCAGATGTCTTCCTCTTTTTTTTTTACAGCTTGCATTTGTATGATTATTCTATTCTGCTTAGAGTCTTTAAGTTGATATCCCATTGTACTTTGTTTTGACACCTGATTCTTTCTCTTGTTATTACCAAATAAAATTTTCTTGAACTTAAAAAAAACAGAGGGAGGAACGCCTCCTATTTATGTGTCCAAATGTGGCCAGTGTTCTCCCTCTTTGTTACAGTCTTGCTTTCTTCTCTGACCCTTTATGTGTATGTCTGTATGTACAGCAGCCCTAGGGCTGAACTGGGAGCAGCAACTAGTCCTGGCAGATTGCTACTTGACTGGCCCGGGGGTAGGGGTATGGGGTGCTAGTAAGAAATTAAGAAGCACTGTTCCTGCTTTTGCTACAGGGACGATATTGCATTTGCAGCACTGCTGGAAAACCGGCCCCCAGTGACAAAACCGGCCCTTACCCTTCCGGCCCACCGAGGAAATGTCCGGTGCCCACTAAAGCCAGTCCGGCCTTGAGGACCCCCCCCCCCTTCTCATCTGTGGCAGGATAACCTCCCAGGTGAGATGCACTCTTCACGAGTACACATAACATAACCTAACATACGTGATATTTGTCGAGTGCAAACCTATCCAAAAAAGGCAGCAGCCCTTCAACCGTGCTTTTCCAGTTGCTCCTATATTTGTTCCATCATTTCATGCAGTATTTCTTTATTTGGGTGTACAAGTGGTACTAATGTGGTGAAATCGTTGCCCAGAAAATAATAATGTGTAAAAATGCCAAAATAATGGGTCATTACTAACACTAAATGTGCTGCATTACACTGTGTACTTTGCCTTTTGTTGCCACATTATTTAGTCAACCGTGCCACATCATGTGGTCCTCTCCTGTCGCATAAGTCCACCAGCCCTGTTTGTACCATAGCTCTGGGACTGTACTTCACCGTTCAGCCATCTTTATTGCCTACATGATTCCCTCCTAATTCATCTTTCTTGCTCCCTTTATCCTACCTCCAGTTTCACTCTTCACTACATCTTTCCCTATTCCTTCTGCCCGTCACTCACCCCTTTCTCAGTTATCATCTAATTATTCCCCTGTATCCACTTGTGACCTTCCTACCTGTTTTTTATTTTTACCCTTGGCCTTTTAGTTCAAATCACACCGCTGTTTGCTGCTGCCACGTCTGCTCCATCTACTGTTATCCATCCATCCATCATTGGTTTACAGAACTTGAGAAGGGACTTCGGGGCATATTACTAACAAGTAGCGATATTTATCGCTAAATAGGCTTAGCGACGATTCTTTTATCGGTGTCTATCACTGGATATGTTAGCGGAGAAAACATGCTATTAGCAACGTTTTTCTCCATTGTGCTAAAATATCCGGCGATAGCGGCGAAATGCGTAAATATCGCTGAGAATACAGCGATATTCACGCATTAGCGACAAAATGCTCTTAGCCATGTTATCCATCACCCATTGGATAACATGGCTAAGAACTGGTCTGGGCAGGTGTTAGTATTTGGAGATACTCGCGCTTAGCGCAAATATTTCCAACGCTACGCCTGCCTTGCTAATAGGCGATAGCGAAGTTAGCGACTGCTTTCAGTCGCTAACTGGTTGGGTACGCCCACTTTTCATATCATTCGCGATAAACATCGCTGACATGCAAAGCGGGCCCCAAACCGCTCGCTATCGCCTAAAAGCTGTCGCTAACATCAGTTAGCGACAGCTTGCTAATAGGGCGATAGAATTATCCCCGCTCAGCGGCCGAAAACGGCCACTAAATCGGCGATAATTGCCTATCGCCCCCTTGGTAATATGCCCCCTGCTTCCTCTGGCTGGTTCTGTGCAGTGGTTAGAGTCTGTGTTCTGTCTCTTGTGTGTCTATATAATTATTTAATGAGTTTAACCTGTTTTGATCCAGATGGGCATTTGGCATTGTGTGCTTCCTCACTTTTTTCAACCTTCCAAGTTTTTTAAAATGTTTTTATTTTCATTTACGTTTTGGGGGAATTGTGCAATGTCCCTCAGGTTAAATAGTTTACTGTTAATTAAATTGGGGAACTCACAGTATTGAGCAATACAGATCTGAAAAACGTATTTTTGGATATTAAAAATTACACTGAATGGATTAAAGATTAACAAAGCCCCAGGTTGGACCAACCTCTAACTTCCGCTTCAAATTTGATGTCAAAATGTCCATTGGTTTTTGTTGTACTAGAAAGTAATAAAAATGTAGTTTTGTTCTTTGAATGAATGAGCATTTCCAAAATCAAATTGACATGTTGCTATTTTTTTAATGGTTTCTGCAAATTTGTTATATGGGGCAATCAAAAAGTCACCAAAATTCAAAAAATTGTTTTTACTATGAACTAGTCAAGTCAACCATTACTATAGAACCCTTTCGCTGACTACAATTTACATAGTTAAATTGCATATTGACCCTTTAGACTTCATAAATAAATGCTGCATTTGAAATAATTAAGTGAAATTGTCATTTTTTTTAAATGAGAGAACATGTTGCTATTCATTGTCATAAGCATGTCTTTGAAACGTATGTGGAAATCTTCAAATAAACCTGCTTCAAACTGCGTGACACTATTTTAGCCATGAATGTGTTTCACAGATTTCTCCAGCCACACGAATGTTAAATAGAAATTTGCCTGTATACTACTGGTATGTAAAATTTGCTTTTTCAGAACTACGCAAAATTCTGCAAAAGGTACATGAAATGCAAAAAAAGGCATTTAACGCTATATTGTAGCACGAATGGGTGGGGGAATACATTGGAGCTTATTTACAAGCCCCTTGCTCCGCCGGTACTCCACGTTATCCAATATTAAAAGTGGCGCACCGAAGGCACAATGGGCTTGTAAATACACCCCATTGTGCTAAAAAATAGAATAAAAAACACAAGTGCTGATAACAACAGGTGTTCATTTTTTGTTTGTTCGAGTTGTTCTTGAGCTAAAATTGAGCAACTAAAAGATATAGGGGCATATTACCAACAACTAGCGATAATTATCGCTATGTTGGTTTAGCTGCGATATTTTTATCGCCGAGCTGCGGCGATTTTTATCGCTTAGGAACCTTGCTATTATCAAGGTATATCTCCTAAGCGATAAAAATTGGCCGAAATGCATGAATATCGCTGAAAAGTCCGCGATATTCATGCATTACCGAGCTAATGCTCTTAGCCATGTTATCCACCTACCATTGGATAACATGGCTAAGAACTGCTCAGGGGCAGATGTTAGCTTTTGGTGATATTCGCGCTTAGCGCGAATATCTCCAAAAGTTGGTAATAGGAGATAGCGATGTTAGCGACTGTTTCCAGTCGCTAACATCTTGGGACGCCCACTTTGCATGTCATTAGTGATAAATATCACTGACATGCAAAGCGGGGCCCAAGATGGTCGCTATCTCCTACTAGTTGTCGCTAACTGGTGTTAGCGACAGCTAGGTAATAGGGAGATAATTTTATCTCCGCTTTCTTGGCTTTTAAAGCCAAAAAAGCGGAGATAAACCCCCTTGATAATATGCCCCATAATTAGGAATTGGGGCAAAAAGTGTGACATGAAGCTACGCGAGGTTATGCCAGCCTAGTGGTACATTTGACCGTACCTAATATAAACCAGTACATGGAGATACATTTAATATTGCAATATTTGCTACGTAATTTGAATTTTTATGGCAACAATTTTTGTGTTTTTATGTGGGGCTGAATTCTTCAAGCACTATTCGGTTTACTCGGAGACATTACAAGGTATTACCATATAGGGAATCAGTGCATTCGTCATAGATGTTAAACTCTGCATTATAGATGGCAGCGGCGCAGAGGTACCTACAATACAATACAAGAATGGACCAGGCGTGAAAAGAGGATCTGTTGTGCCTGGTGTGATGCCTGGACCCAGCCAGGATCGATGCCTCCTGGGTGCTCGGTCGCGCGGCGGAGCATGTGATGAGGGATAATGCAATTTCCTGCCGTGGCAGCCGCGTGTCCATCACCCTGCCGGCCCCGACCTCACTTTCTATCTATCTGACGAGCAAGGAGGAGGAAGTTCGAAAGAACAGCATTCTGAGTAAATGTCATCATTTTGTGAGCTGTTCTTGTGTTTTTTTAAGTGTACGCCGTTGCCCATGTATCTACAGGATTGAGGGCATTTACCATCCTGCAAAAAGAGTTGAGAAAAGTGTCAGTTTGTCTCTCCTGGTACTCGGGGCGCTAGAACGTCAACGTAGGGCGATTTTAGTGGGAAAAGGAACTGGAGGCACGTGGTCTCAGATAGTCTCTGCTCTGGGCATCTTCGTGTCTAGAAACATTGGATTTTTACAATGTTGTAGGAAGGGGGTCATGGGCCCTGCCTGCTGCAAGCAAATGCATGCCCCAGTCACTTGTTGGTAGTAAAAGTCTGTCAGAATCAAGGGGCAGATTTACAAGCCCCTTGTGCCACTTTTATGCCGCCGTTGCGTCCCTTTTGTGACGCAGCGGTGGCGCAAAATATGCGCCATGGTGCGGGGTATTTACAAGGTGATGCATCTCCCAGACGCGTCACGTTGTAAAGCCCTGCGCCAGAAGAGGCGTACCATCGCAGGGGGAGGCGTTCCGGCACAGGAACGCCTCCCAAAAGTGGCTGAGTGAAATCTACAAGATTTCACTCAGTCACTTTTGGGCCCATGCTGCGTCAAAACCCTGCGCCTGCTTGAAGAAGGCGTAAGGATTGATGCAGTATTGTGCACATAGGGTCCCCCTGATCATTGCTGGAGCTGCGTCGCGCTTGCGACGCAACTCCAGCAATGCGCCGCTTTTACGGCACGGATGCGTGACGCATCAGTGCCGTTTTTGCCCCATGCTGCGCCGCATTGTAAATGCGGCGCATGAAGGGTGGCGGAGCTGCGGCGCACAATTACTGGCGCATCCCTGCCGATATGCAGGGATGCGCCAGTAATTGTAAATCTGCCCCTTAGTGTCAAGACCCCAAAACATCCTTGAGCCCTGGTGCCGCTGCACCTGCTGCACTGTTGATAGCTACACTCCTAGATTCATTAGAGTCACTTGATGGATGGAAATGTAAGCCGAATTTGTAACCAGACGTCAGGTACTGCGTTTTAGGGGGACTAGCTGCAAAAAGATGCAGTCAGGAGTCAGTATGAAGAAAAAGCTTTCTGCATCTTTATCCACAGTACACTAGAATCATCCAATAGCAGTCCCTGGTATATGAAAATAACATTTAAGGCCTGATTGAGAAAGATAGACTTGGAAACGGAGTTTAAGCCTTAGTTCTACCTACACTTCACCGTTGCACGTTTCATGTTAACAAGATTTTATACAGGCATAGGTAGGGGTGCATCTACCAGTATGGACATTGCACAGGTACATTTCAAGCACAGAGACATAGAGCCTGATTTTGATTTCGTTGTAAATGGAAAATCCTCGAATTTCTGGAAGAAAATGGCTCAGGAAACCTTTTTCGCTGATTTTCCCTCCCCAAACGATTCCAACACTGCAGAACATTCTGCTAGTGGACTTTCTTTAGATTTAGAATTTCCAAAGAATCAATAGACTTTCCACCCAATTCAAAATCAGACCAATGAGTATTTGCCTACCTGTGTACATTTCCTTCGCAGTCAGAAAGCTGCATGTGAACGTGAGATGCCCATCAGCGCCTATACATATGTATGCACTGTCAAAAACGCAAATGAACAATACATTTAAAATGGTGGCTGCCAAGATCAGCTCATCTGAGGTCACACAAAAGCATTCTTGAAGTATCCTTGCATTGTAAGAAGGTCCCATAATGATTTTTTATGCATCTTTTATGGCACAAATGTATCGATAAAGATTATGAAAAATAAAAAATGAAAGAAGGTCCTATAATGCTTCCACAAGTAACATTACTAAGTTGGCAATCCATTTCTCTCTCTCCAACCTCAGCCCCTTAGAGCTAGCCTTTGATCTTGCCCTTTCCTGCTACAGGCAGTCATTGGTAGAGTGTCCAGGGCCACGTATGCTAATGATCCAGCTCCCAATTGGGTCTGAGATCCTAGTTGGATCCCAGCGAGCCTCTTCCCCGGAAACGCGCTGTGATTGTTACTACCTCAGCAAGTCCTCTTCCATGCTGCTCCACGGTAGCCTCTAGCCTTCTCTAGGGACTGACTGACTTGTTCTAAGATAGAGATGTTCTGTCTTAAAGTCACTGCAGGTGCTGACGGTTGAAAGACCAATGGATCTGAAAGCTGCTGTGGTGTGCTGGGCATTACCGCACCATCACCCCCGATCTCTTGCCGGCATGGAAGACCGTGGTAGTTTCAGGGAGCAGTAGTTATAGGCCAGCACTCAAATCAATTCAAGTCAAGTCAACAAACTTTATTCGGCATTTAAATAACACCATAAAAGTACAATTTTTAAACGATTCCGACATTTCATTAAACAGACAAAGATAAAAGATAAGTATACAAATCAGCAACACACTAAATCCATCAGTTCAAGCTAGCAGAAAGAAGCTAGAAGACAGTTTTGTTGTCCTTTCAGTGCATTAACAATCATCATAGTTCAATAGTGGACCTTAACCTAACTGCGGTTCTTAAAAAAATTTGTCGCACAGAATAAAATCAGGGGATCTCTAGCTGCTTTTAAAAAGACAAGGGCATCTCTCGCAGATCTAAAATTAGCCTTCTTTAAAAGATCTCTTAAAAAACGGCGCCTAGGCATTAAATAAAATGGGCATAACAGTACAAAATGAAGGGTATCCTGCGGAGATCGTTGATCGCAGCCGCAGGGACCCTTTGGCTCAAGTAAATCAGTGAACCCCACGGGGTCAGCTAATAGGTGGTGAAATAAATTGAGCCTAAAACGCGTTAGTAAGAACCTATCATGTGGGTTGTATATGAGAGCGAGATATGGCTCGAGTCCACTGCAAGATTTCAACTGCACGTATGCCTGGACAGTCTGCATATTATATACTAGTGCTTCCTGTGTTTTTGCTTTAAATTTAAGAAGCTTTCCAATTACTATTGCTTGTATCTGTTTCTTGATACTCTGTGGGTTTGAAAACAGATTTCCACAGCCAATTCCCTCGCAGACCCCTTTCACATATTTTAGCCAGGGAATAGAACTACCTTTCTCCCTGCCCAGACAGTCTAAGATTATTCGTTGGGTCAAGGTGGCTTCCTGGCTAACCCATAGTTTTAACCATGCTAAAGCAGGCCTCAGTTTTACTCGATCTTCCAGGTACTTACAGCCTAGTTCCTCATGTGCTATATTGGCTGATGTACCCTGAGGAACTTTAAGAAGCCTCTTCAAGCATTTATTTTCCTGTTTTTGCAGTGTACCTACGTTCGCCATCCCCCACAGTTCTGCCCCATATGCAACTTAAGCAACAGTGACTGATTTATACAAAATCATAATTTGCCCTGGGGACCAACGTCCTAAACGGCGACCAAAATTCATGATCGCACCAGAGCTAGCTACTAACTTATTTCCATGACCCTCGATCAGAGGTTTAAAAGTAAAATTTCTATCAAATAGAATGCCCAAGTATAAAAAAGTCTGTACTTTTTCCAGACTTATGGAGCCTATACTATAATTAAAATCTTTCCCCTTACGCTTTGGTCCCACCTCCATGACATATGATTTTGTTAGATTTGCCGATAAATCTAATCCCTATATGAACTCGATGAACCCATCAATCAGACGCTGCAGACCTAGTGGCGTACGTGCCAGCAGGACCGCGCCGTCCGCGTAAAGGAGGACAAGCACTGGTCTATTTCCTATCCTTGGGGAGTCTACTTGTAGGTTAATTAAAAAACTTTCAAGTCTATTTATGTAAATGGAAAACAGGAAGGGTGCAAGGATACATCCTTGCCTCACCCCGCTTGAACAATTAAAAGAATCGGTCAGGCCTCCCTCTAGGTTATACCTCACTTTTGCAGTTGTTTTGTGGTGGAGGGCTATCAAGATGTGAATAAGACCACTGTCAACACCCAGACCCGAGAGTATAGCCCACAGCTTTGACCGATTTACGCAATCGAACACCACAGCCAGATCCATAAAAGCTAAACAGACTTTTTCCTTACTTGCTTCAGTATATTTTGTGACCAGTAAATATAAGTTTAAACACTGATCAGTTGTGGATCTGCCTGACCTGAACCCATACTGTACTTCTGATAATATACAATTTTCTTCCTCCCAACACATAAGGCGGTTCAGGATGGCCCTGCCCATCACCTTTACAGTTACATCTATCAGGGAGATGGGTCTATAACATTGGGGGTTGTCCGTACTGCCTTTCTTATAAATCGGGACAATTATGGCCATCGACCAAGAGCGTGGGAGACCCGAGGCTATAGCAGCATTTATAACTCTTGTCAGGATCGGGCCCCATAATTCGATCTTACTTAAAAAGAGGTCTGGCGGGATCCCATCCGGCCCAGGTGCTTTGTTACGAGTCAAACCCTTTTTGCCACCCTCAATCTCTTTTAAAGTAAAGGTGGTCAGCTCTACGCTTGTCTCCCTACAGGCAACCTGCTCTCCTTCCATCTGGGTACCTCAATTATATAGGCCACCAAAATGCTCCACCCATTGTTCGGGGAGTACGGTTGACGCTATACACTGGCTGTTCCCTTCTTGGAAACAGGGTCTGTTAATTATTGACCAAAACCCAGAGAGGTCCCTTTTTTCTGCTGCCTCACGCAAATCTTCCCTTATGTCAGTTTGGAGGGCTTTTTTGCGGCGCTTAACTTCTTGTTTATAATTTAATCTGCAGCATATAATCCTTAGCCCATCTCTTGGTTTTTACTTAAGTGCTGCTCTAAGATTGCGCTGAGCAAGGGAACAACCTCTGTCGAACCATTTGGGCTCGGTTGATACCTTGCCCTTCCCCTTCGTAAACAATAGACTATCCACTAACCGTCCTAAATTCTCAAAAGTCTCAACCAATGGGGGCCCACTTACATCCAGATTAAAAAACACCACCAGATACACCCTGCCCTTAGTCACTAGTGAATTATAAAAACTTTCCCCATCCATTTTTTCCCATTTTAAACGTCCACCCTGATCAGTGATCATCTCCCTAACGCCCGTTACTCTTCTCCTCATTTCCTTGCTCCCTTGCGACAGAAACTTTGTCATGGTAAGGGGATTATGGTCACTGAAACCGCTACACTCAATATTAAATTCTACTATTCTTTGTTTTATAGAGCGGGACACAATTACAAAATCGATGTAAGAGCAACACCCTCTTCCTTTAAAAGTGGGATTCACTCCCCTTTCTGAGTCTAATGGTGTGAGGTCCATTGAATGTACCAGCTCAAGATTTGTCACCATTGTGTTCAATTTGGTACCCTCTATTGTATGCTCAAAATGAGCTCCCTCCTCGATATTACAGGAGGACCAATCATCCGTAAAGGGTATCAATTGCGGACATAAATGGCAAATAAAATCCCCTGCGATTAAAATTTGGGGGGCTAGGACATCCGTCAACTTCTCTAACTGTGTGCCTAACCGTTCTTCCAGTTCCTCCAGTTCCTCCAGTTCCTCCAGTCTGCTCCCCCCTACATTATAAAAATTTACAATAATTAGATTAAGGTCCCTCGTTTTCAACTGTACCGCCAACATGCAATCTGACTTCCATTTCAAGTCCTTCCATACTCCTTCTAACGTCAAGCGGACCCACAGTAATAGGTCCCCTCTCGCTCTCCCTGCTCTTGATCTAACTGCTGGGATGCCGAACAGCTTATAACATCCAGATTGAAATTAGCTGGATTCACTTCCCAGGTTTCCTGGGCACAAATTACATTGTATTTGTTTAAGTAATCCAACCATTCTCTATTTTGAAATTTGGCTGAGAGACCCGCCACATTCCAGGACAGTAGTTCTAATGTGTTCCACTCACTTAGTGTTAGTGGTTCTTTAACTAACTGGGATCCACTAACTAATTCTGGTATGGGTGTTGATACTGATGGAGCGATGCCCGCCCAATTATCACCATTCTGAGTTTGCTGTCAATCACAGACTGACAGCCCAGACAGGGCCTCAAACCTGTTATGTAGCCTTATATTCAGTGGAATGTAATGATTCTGTGCCTCATTCCCTACTGAGTATACCCATTGTGGGTTCTGTATTGGTGCATAAAAGTACATGAGAGGGAGCGGTTGGATTCGGGACATTGGATTTTTCTGTGCCCTATTACAAATGTATTATACTCATTTGTGTCCCTGAAATTGATGATAATACAGTGCCCCCCTAGTGACTTGGCCTGCCTTCCCACCCAATTGACTCTTCTAGCGAACAATATCTCTGCACACATATGGAGTGGTAAAGGACGATTTTCATTGAGCCAGAAAATACACTTGTTTTTTAACTCCATATATGTTTCCCTCTTTCCTTGCTCAAGCGATGGCACCCCTGTTAAAATTACCACGTAGGGGGCTGAGTCTGGGGTTAGATCTATTGTTTGCAGGTTGGATACAGGACGGGTTATAGGCGGTTTTGACACTAACAGGGGTTGGACTGCAAGTGGTTGTTGTAATACAGGGCTACTAACCCCCCCAACACCTTCCCTACCTAATTGTTCTGATTGGGTAACCCCTGCCAAGTAGGTCAAGGGCCCCATAACACTGGCTGTCACCTGGCTATTTACTACAGACGGGGGGGCTGCCAATTGTAAGAACATCAGAGTTTAAGGGAGCATTAGCAGTAATAGTACTAGTACGCTCAATACTTGGTCCTGCCACTTTTGGCTCTGCACAATGTCGCTCGCTGCCCTGGTTGCCCCTTGTTTGTGCTGATGCGAGCAAAAGTTCCACGCACACCAATCTCGATTCAATCCGGTCCAGTCTGTCGTGAATAGGATGAATTGCCTTTTTCACAAGATTTCCCAGTCTTTTCCAGAAGGAGGGGTCTGGCTCATCCACTACTGCACCCTCCTTGTTTCTCAATCCAATGTCTCCTTCATTTACCGGTACCAAATCTTGTGGGCTTAGTGAAGCGCTAACTGTCAAGCTCTCTTTGGGCATCGCCTCTTTAGCTTGTTTTGCTTTTCTATCTGCGGCTTGCATTTGTGCACCTGTGCGTTTCCTTTTTAGTGTTAGCGGCCCCTGCGGTGACTGTACCAACCCAGTTTTGGCACTTCTAGCTGACCTGGTCTTTATATTTGGTGACGGGTGTCTTTTTAAAACATTACTTATCTGTGGCCCAGTTACTACAGTGTTTTTTCAACTGGATCCAGGGTTACACGGGACTCTTCTGGATGAAAGATGCGGCTTCCCTCATCCCCCTCACTGAGGATCAGTGTATCCTGAGGGTCAGTCATGCGGGTAACAGGCGATTTTACCCTTGCCAGAATTCCCAATAATGACCGTTTATCGGATAAATTGTCAAGGGTTAACCTCTTTTCTGTCAATTCAATGTCTATGGCCAAGGCGCTAGACACTCTGATCAGGAAGTTGTCCAGGGTGCCCATTTATGTCCCCTTGTGCTTCTTCTGCCATTTACTCCTTTGGGTGGTGATATAGCCATAGTGAGATAACTTGCAAAGGTGTCTGCGACAGGATGACTCTCGTTCTGGCCCACACTAAATCACGCGTACAAAAAGGGTGAATGCAAAGAGTCACTAACCTCTTTTCGAAAGGCTGTAAATGTGGATATTAGGGGGGTGGCCCGTCCCATCCTTGGCCGGTCTTGAACGGGCTTAAACGGGCCCACCCTTGGCCCGGGCTTTGCCCGGCACCCGTCCGCGCAGCGGAGGTGATGATGTGTTATGTAGGCGCCAGTCAGCAGGAAATGGTTCCCAGGTGCGGGCTTAGGCAGCGTGCCCCCTGGGAGTCGTAGTCCTTATCCTCCTGTCGCCTCCTCCAACAAACACGGCGAGGCGCTAAGAAGGCGCCGGTCAGCAGCAAATGGTTCCCAGGTGCGGGCTTAGGCAGAGTGCCCCCTGGAAGTCATAGTCCTTCTCCTCCTGTCGCCTCCTCCAACAAACTCGGTGAAGCAGCTCAAAGGTAGCGACCAGCCCTAAGTTCTTGTGCTATGTCCACATGGCTCTCCGTGATGAAGGTCCTTGTTGCTTCAATGCCAACACTATATTTCATTAACCGAATAGGGCCCTCAAATCTCTCTCCCATGCCCATATCCAGTCTTTTCTCATCTAAGGTGCTAGAACAGGACCAGATAATTTTGCTATGTTGCCACGTGACACAGGAACAAGCTCCCTGACAAATTACACCTGAAAGCTGATTTAAGCAAATTCAGAACAAATTATACTTGGATATTTCGCAATTAAGCAGTAGTTTTAAGGGGGCGTGGCTTCGGAGCCTTCGGAAATGGCCGCGGTTCTTGGGAGCTCCGCCGAGACGTGAGGGCTTAGATCGGCTCCAGGACGTATTTCTTTGGTCCGGACCCAAATTTTCTCCTCTTCGGACGTTGGAACCAGGGCTGCTTCTAATGCAGCGAAAAACTGTGCTCATGGTTAGCCCAGCGACTTTATTTTCCTCAATTTGTTGCTCCCCCTCAGCGTAACGTCGTGGCCGCCATTTTGTTTTTCGGTGCTCCCGCTGACTATCGCTCATACTGCGTGCAATGAGTATTTCTCTCAGGAAAACACACCTCTTGTAATGACAGCATTTCCCTTCATTATTGGGTACCTCTGACCTTTTTCACTACGTCTCTAACATTTATTTCTTTATTTTGCTCTCTGCTCACTGACTTTTCATTTCTAAAGTTACTGCCTCATAATCTACGAACCTACTCACAATTTTCTTGGAGGGCTGATATTTGTACGGCTTTCCATGGCAACGTCTCGAAACAACTGTGGTGGTTCACTTCAATCTAAACAAGCTGGTTTAGAGGACTTTAATCCGTTCAATGTTCTACAGGAACCCGTGGATGAGATTAGCAATGACTCTAATGCGTCTAAAGGCTCTACATCTTCTTCTGGTTCCCGCTCAAGTTCAAAGCAAAATGCTAAAGTACCCTCGACGTCGACAACTGCTTCTGGCAAACGAGTCAAAGTTAATCCGCCTTCTCCCACTAACTCGTCTTTCTCAATTTCTATGGAGCTCATTCTTGATGAAATTCGTGCTCTTAAGCCACACATGGAAGAGACAAATGCTCGCCTACAAAACTTTGAATCTTCATGGTCGCTCACTGAGCAGAGAATGGGAGATTTGGAAAGTGGTGTAGACTTAGTTCAAGGACTTACTAATCAAATCCCACTCATGTCCAAAGAGATATCTCATCTTAAGCAACAGATTGAGCAATTAGAAAACCGTAATAGATGCAATAATCTACGCATTTACGGTTTGGTTGAAGGTCTTGAAGGGTCAAATCCGATATCCTTTTTTCAGACTTTCTTACCAACTCTTCCAGGACTCTCTGATGGTCCACCTCTGAATATTCAACATGCCCATCGTCTTGGCCCGATTTCTCATTCAGCTTCATCTTCTTCAAAACCTAGAGGTGTTATCCTGTATTTTCTGGAGTACACGGAACTACTCAAAGTTCTTCATGCAGCTAAACAACGTGGAAAAATAACTTGGAACGGCTCTAACCTCTTTTTTGCTCAAGACTACGCCAAAGTAACTGCAGATGGTCAGAAAAGATTTTTGGAGATGAGACCTACTCTACGCAGTTTGAATGCTAGATATGGCCTGTTCCATCCTTGTCTTTTCAGAGTGACTTATAATAACAAGACGACCACTTACGAAGATCCTGCATTACTTCAACAATTTTTGGACAGTTGCAATGGGGAATCCATGGAAGTTCCTCGGCCGTAATGGCTTACTGTTTCTTCTTTGAGGATTCAGTTGTGCTTCATTTTTTAACCTCTCCCTTTGTTGGTATTGTGTGGCAATTTTGTACCGTATTTTATTGACGTTTTTTGCTACTCATTGTTTTATGTGTCTTTGGTGTGTTTTATTACCTAATCCTTTATTTTTCCCTCCTTTCTTTATAAGGTAGCAGTTTTGTGGTCCCTCATCACCTTGTACCTCACATGTCTCTCCTGGGAGTTGTTCTTCTCCTCTCGATCTCGTTCTGGAGTCTCCTGTTCAGCGTTCCATTTCCCTTATGTGGCTCCACCACCCCTGTTCTCTCCGTTTTCTTGTGGTATGTCTTTTGTTGCATTATCTCTTCATCGATTATTGCTCTTATTTTGTTCTTTTCTATTGTGTTCTATCCTCTCCATGTTTCTATTTCCCTTCTTTCTCTTATTTGTCTTCTTTTTTCCTTTTTTCTTTCCTTCTCTTTTATCTTCTTTACATTTTTCTACCTCAACGTATTCTGTTCTCCCCTTTCTCTCTGTTGTACCCTATTAGTTTTTCCTTTTCTAGTTGGTTTTGTGCATACAATTTCTTATCGTTATTCTTGTGTTCCATTATCTCTCTATCTAGTTTTACTTTCCTTTTAGTATCTTCTTTCTCTTCTTCGCACATATTCTTTCTTCTCAACTCCTGCTTTATTTTCTTCCAACTCTTTTTTACTTCTCGATATTGTATTTCTCCATATTTTTCCTTCTTCTTCTTCATTTATTCCAATTGTTTCATTTAGAATGTTCTACTTGCACCTTTGTTTGGTTCTCATTTGAATTTTACATCATTACAGTTGTTAATTACATTTTACTGTTTTAGATGTCAGTAAATATAATCTCTTGGAATGTTAAGGGTTTGGGCTCCCCTATTAAACGACAACGAGTTTTATCACATCTAGCTCATTTAAAAGGAGATATAGTGTTATTACAAGAAATTCATATCAAAGAAGCTGAAATCTCCAAATTACGTCGTAATTGGGTTGGTCATGTTTTTGCTTCTCTGGGCTCGGGGAAACGTAATGGTGTTGCGATTCTCTGTCATAAACGTATGAATATTCAACTTGTACATCAAGATAATGACTCGGATGGCAGATGGGTTGTTGTATCCTTATTGGTTAATAAGATTCCCTTGACTATTTTCAATGTGTATGCCCCCACTGTTCAAGATAAATTGTTTTGGCCTCAAATTCTTTCTTCATCAATGCAATATAATGGTGATTATTTTATTTTAGGTGGTGATTGCAATATAATAATGGACCCCTTTTTAGACAGAAAATCATCTGCCTGTTTTTCACCCTCACCCATTCACACTCAATTTACTTCTACTATATCCCAGAGATACCTTGTTGACTCTTGGAGGCTTTGTCACCCCTCCCTTCAAGAATACACATATTTCTCTCCAGTTCATTCTTCCCAGTCCCGGATAGATTACCCGTTTATTTCTAAAGCCTTATCCCAGCATATTCTTCATTCTGACATAGGTTCTATTTTAATTCCTGATCATGCCCCAGTTTCCTTACTTCTCGATGTACTTCCTCCCACTAAAGGTTCTAGGAAATGGAGATTTAATAACTCTCTCCTTTTAGACAAGAACTTTACTCCAGCATTCCTTAATTTTGCTTCTATATTTTTTATAGAAGATAACTCCCCTCAGGTTTCCCCTCAATTGGTATGGGATACTTTTAAAGCTGCCTCTAGGGATTTCATTATTTCCTTTGTTACCAAAAAATTGCGCTTAGCTGCCCAATCCATAACAACTCTTACTATGCAAATCAAACAGTTGGAGCACTCTTACTTTTCATCCATGAATCAATCCGTTTTGAATGACCTCATTAAGGCAAAATTATCATTCAATAAGCTATCCACTGACTCTGCGAATTTATTTTTACTTAAATCCAGTGCCAAATTTTATTCTGCACAGAATAAGGCAGGTAATATCCTTGCCAATTACCTCAAAGTTAAAAAAGAACGTACGAAAATTTAATCTATTGTGACTTTACCTAACCATGTTGTTCAAAAAGACGAGGACATTTTGTCTGAATTTACCCATTTCTACCAAAACTTATATACTCCGGAATCATCGGCCTCGTCATCTGACATTGATCATTATTTATCCTCCATTCCCTCACCCTCATTACCTGATGTAGATTTTTCTTCTTTAGAAAAGGATATTCTTCCTAAAGACATTTTGGATGCCATTCATGTTCTTAAAAAAGGCACAGCCCCTGGACCTGACGGTTTTACAATAGAGTTTTATTCCCATTTTTCTAATTTTTTGTCCCCAAACTTCATTAGTTGTTTTCGTTTTTTATAACTTCCGGGAAATCTGAGGGCTCCTTTCAAGAAGCTTTGATTTGTTTATTGCCAAAAGAGAATAAAGATCATACTCTCTGCAAGAATTACAGACCTATTTCCTTGATCAATTTAGATTATACAATTTTTGCAAAAATACTTGCCATGCGTCTGGATAAAATTCTCCCCCTATTAATTGGTAAGGAGCAATGTGGCTTTATTAAGGGTCGCCATCTTTCTGATAACACTTGTCTCTTTTTTAATGTCCTTAGTAAATCCCACACCTTCAATCGATCTTTAGCTGCAGTGTCATTAGACGCTGAAAAAGCTTTTGACAGGGTTAATTGGGATTTCATTTTTTCAACCCTCCTTTGATTTGGTTTTGGCCCAAAGTTTCGTTCTTATATCTCATTACTATACTCCTTTCCTAGATCCTTTATTTTTGCCAATGGTCTTGTCTCTTCTTCTTTTCCTCTTTTTCGAGGTGTACGTCAAGGTTGTCCTCTATCTCCTCTTCTTTTTATTCTTGCTTTAGAACCTTTTCTATCTAAAATCCGACTGAATACTAACATCTCTGGTTTCCCATATGGTCCTAATCAACTTAAACTCTCGGCTTACGCGGATGATATTCTTTTGTTTATTTCTGAACCCCAATCCTCTATTCCTGCCTTCCTTTAAGAAATCGCGAATTTTGCTCAGGTATCAGGATATAAACTTAATGTAGATAACTGCAAAATCCTCTCTCTTAATAAATGTTGTTTCCACGCTGATTTTGTATCTTCCTCTTTTCATTGGAGCCCTACTAAAATTAAATACTTAGGTTCATGGTTCACTCCCTTGATAAAAGATACTATAACACTTAATTTAAAAACTTTACAATTAACTCTTAATGATTCCACAGCTAGATGGAATCCTTTATTCCTGTCCTAGTGGGGTCATTTAGATTCTATTAAAATGATGTTAGTTCCTATAATTTTATTCTTTCTTTCTAATCTCCCTGTGAATTTTCCTAAATCCGGTTTTAAAAATATTTATTCAATTTTTTCTCGCTTTTTATGGCAAAATAAGAAGGCCAGGCTGTCCTTTTCCAGACTTAAGTGTCCTAAACATCTAGGCGGAGTCAATTTTCCAGATTTTCATTCCTATCATACTTCATTTTTTCTTGCTCACTCTGTCTCCTTGTTATCGGAGCGTTCATCTGACTCCTCGTCTATCCCACTGTGGGTGAAACTTGAATCCTCTTTTTTCCACCCCTTTTCTTTTGAAGAATTTATTTCTTTATCTCATATACCGCAAAAAATGTCTCTTCTCATCCTTAATAACTCGAGGAAGACTTTTCTTCCCTTGCTTTTTAGCCGTCTAGATGATCGAACAACACGCTTTTTACAATCCTCCATCTGGTATAACTCCCTTATTAAAGTTAAAAATAGAATTGTTTTCTGGAAAGAATGGAAGGATCTAGGCCTTATTTGGACTCATCAGCTTTTTAATGATGGTGTTTGTTTTCCATTTTCTAGTCTTCAATCTTCTTTCTCCCGTCCATCATCCTTCTATTCTAAATATAAATAACTGAGTGCAGCTGCTCAAAATTCGTATAACTCTCTTACTTCTTCTTCTCAAAATACATCTTCTCCTCTCACTCTTTCTTCCCTTATAACTGCTTCTTCGGCATCTCAAATTTACAAGAAATTACGGGACGTTTCTGATGCTAGAGCTAAGTCTAAAACAGAACAAGACTGGGAGACATACCATGTAATGTTTCTTTTTCTACTGACACTTGGCACCAGATATGGTCTAAAATAAGGAAATCCTCTAGAGCAGCTAATACTACCCAAGCCTTATTTTTTGTTTACAACAGACTCTTAATCACTCCTGCCAAATTATATTTACTAAACCCCTCAGTTCCCTCCACTTGTTGGTCTTGCTCCGCCCATGTAGCAGATCTTAAACATATGCTTTCACTTGTCCATTGATTTATTCTTTCTGGTCCAAAGTCTGGCAACAAATTAACAAAACATTTTCTACTCAATTTCCCTTTTCTCCCACTCACATTTTTCTGGGCAGTCTGTCTGACATTTGGTCCACCTCAAATAGCAACATTTCTATTATTGACTTACTTATTGCAGTAGAATATCAGCAGGTCACTAAGTCTTGGAAAGACTCCTCAAATGTTTCTTTTCGGGCCTGGTGGTATGGTGTTTGCTATAACCACAGATTAGATAGAGTCTATGTTCATCCTTTTACCCTAGCTATTAAACGAGACTTGTTATGGTTACCTATTACGAATTATTTAGATATGTCTGCTCAATCTCGACCTGTACACATTCCACGTGTTGAAGAAGTATCCAAACCTCCTTGAGGTATTTCCTCATTATTTTGTTCTTTCATATTTTTTGTTTCTATTTTCTCTCATAAGGTGCCATTGAATTTTTTGAAATGTTCTGATTGTACGTTTTGAATACGAAGTTTTGTATTATATTAATTGATTTCCCCCTTTTACTTTCCTTCCCTTTCTTCTTTTTATTTTCTTTCCCTTACCCCCCATTTTTTACCTAATTTCTTTCGAAGCATTATGTTTTCTGCTGTATTACTTTTATTAATTATGTAATGCACTTGTGTATTCAATAAAATCTTCTTTAAACTGAAAAAGCAGTAGTTTTAAGATTACTTTTTTTTCTGTCAGCCTTATTAAAGTCCTTTGTCACACTGGGATACTCCACTGGAAGTATAAATGCTTTTATACAACTACATAAAATAACAGTGCCACGTTTGTCTGTTTTCATGCGGTTTTATCCCTAAATCCATAACCTCAGTTTTCATGTGTCTTGTTCATGTTCGGGTGTCTCAACTGGCCTGTGTCAGCATCTGTTCCTGTGGGGACATTCCACTGAAAAATGTGAGCTCCAGAATTTTATCTCAAGCTTGGACAGCGTTCTAGGGCAATTGGTGGCTGAGGAGTCCCTACAATAAAGCCTGCACACTCTTTCAATACACCTTTGTAAGAAATTGGGTAACTAATTGAGGGGGATGAAACTGTACTTAAACAGCAACTACAATACAAGGTGAGGCACAAGAAAACCCCAAAATAACCTGTGCTCAACTCCCGGGTAGCTTGGCACATACCAGTCAGGTGAAAACACCGCACAAGAAAAATCTCAAAGCAAATTAGAAAAATAGAATATTTTTTAATAAATAAAACAAGACTAAAACAGCTAAAATCTAAACAGTAGAACCAGAGAAAACTAGATTTTAAGATTTCAGTAAAAGAAGTCAAAAAACATGAAGCTCTAACTTTGGATATCTGGTTGTGCCAGTCCAGTCCCAAGTCACAAGTTCAGGCTGACCGTGAAGGAGCATGGGCCGGCTACAGAGACCCAGTGAGGTCTGCAGAACAAAAGTACCTCAAGTCCTGGTTGCAGAGCTTTGCTAGGTCCCAGTCTGAAGATGCGTCTTGCAGTCGAGACAATGCATCAGTTCAGAGGTGCTGCAGAGCTGAGATGCAAGGTCCTGCATGGTTGTCGATGATCCTTATGATGAGAGCTTGTGATGCGAAGTCCAGTGGTGATGCATCCGTTCTAAAAAGCTGCAAGGCTGTGATGCGAGAACCTGCTACATCGCCCAAGCTGCTGTAGAGAAGACATTTTTGAGGCGAGGGCCTGCATCGGGAAAGCTGTGCACAGGAGGTAGTTCTGGTAGTGTGGGCTGCGAGGTGTACGCGAGGCCTGCCATTGGGAGAACCCCCGCGGCAAAGGTGCTGCAATGGTTCTGGATCAGCCTTCCTCAACCCCCGGTCCACTCCAATATTCAACTTCATTACACATCTCAGCAACCTGCCCCAATGTTTATGGCCAGGGACTGCCGGAGGACGCCCCCATTCTGTTAAACATTATTGAAGGACATGAGAGAGATTTATTTTCTTTGGAGGCGGGGGTCGTACAACTCCTGGCCGTATTATTAAAACATAAAAAATAAATCAAAATTGAAATAAACAATATTTACACAATTACGCAGAAAATGTTACACAACATTTGATTACAATTGATATATACAGATATCAGATGGCTAACCTTAACATAACTCTAGTACAAGGTTTTTCATATCCGAATCTAACGTATTGATCACATGATACAATATTTCTTTTCTGCGTATCCTATTTGGGCCTATGGCAAGGTCACTAACTGGTGTCAGATCCTTATTACTTAAACCATGCCCTCCAGTCGGAGTGCGCATGCGCAGAGAGCTCGTTTACCGTGAGGGTACTTCCCCCCCCGTTACCCCTGTATGCCCTATTAACCACGCCCTACCATCGAAGTGCGCAGGAGCAGAGGGCCTGCATACCGTGAGGGTACTTCTGCCCCCGGTTACCCCGTACGCTCTATTTACTCCATTAAAGGGGGCCCTTGCAGTTCTGCGCCGTATAGTGGCGTCATTGTGCACGTGCGGGGTGGCCAACCAGCCTAGAGAAAGCGTGACTCCGCCCTCCCCCGCACCTATGTAGCCAACAGGCTGTAACTGCCCCTGGAGTTCTAGGAGAGACCACTTGTCCCTCCCTTTGGGCGACCCTATTCAAGGATGGCGCCGCCCCCTAAGGACCTCAAATGTACTGCTCACCAATCATGACCTTACCGCCTGGCCAAGGAATAGCAATAAATACGACGATTAATGACCTGTAAACGGAAATAAATTTCTAAGGAGCAAAACGCCTTAGTCTGACACTTCTGTCATCTATAAACATTTGTAACAAACCTGTGAAAACCTTCATTACACACAATACCAATCATCTGCTTCAGGGGATGGTGGGTGGGGAAAAAGAATTACAGCCTCCTAGAGGCTGGAGGGGCAGGCCATGGAGCGCAGAGTCAAAGAGGCAGACTCCTGCGCTTCCCGTCCTTTTA
The DNA here is from genome assembly GCF_964263255.1 of Lissotriton vulgaris. Classification (NCBI taxonomy): domain Eukaryota; kingdom Metazoa; phylum Chordata; class Amphibia; order Caudata; family Salamandridae; genus Lissotriton; species Lissotriton vulgaris. The sequence goes on along the minus strand of NC_141696.1, from coordinate 1,379,836,155 downwards.
ACCCCTCATCCACCAGGCCAGATCTAACCGGCCTGCCCTTTGTTCCATAATGACCCGGAAGTGATTCGATCACTTCTGGGTCACTAGGGGACCCGTGGTCCAATCCATGTTGCGGCTCGCCCGCCGTGTCATGGTGACGCGATGGGGGCATTCCCCAACATCGAGAGCGGATAGTGGGTGCCGGCAGGTGCGCTCCACCACACCTGTGGCGGGCCGATGTTAAATTCAATGTATGTCGACATTCTTGTTACAATTTAAACTTTATACACGTATTGCTTCCATGTTTTACAGCCCATTTCTATATCGTATTATCCCTCTTAAAGCAGGTGTAAATGATTATAACAAGACCTAGCGCAAAGTGCTGGGAAGCTGATTGAAATATAGGATGCAGGTACGGGGGAAAGTTGAGTTTGTAATGTTAATGGTGGGGTTTGCAAGAGTATTTCGTAAGGGGGATTGTGTACGGGTGTTGATGTATGAGAGCACTGGGTTTAGTGTTTGGGGGTATGGTGTGGGAGAGTCTCCTTCAGACTTACAATTGCAGTAGAGCATCAATACTAGCAGCACTATGTATTCTTTCTGCTAGTGGTTCAATGAAGACCTCTGACCGCTGGTCTAAGGCCTGCTGTCACCTCAGCAGCTCTGCTGTGCCTTGCTCCGCCCACGATCCTCTGACCCCCTCCTCCTGTTAGGGTTCAAGGCCTCTCTGCTCTGTGTCTGCCTACTTGCTCTCAGTTCGGTTATTGTGCCTGTGCCGATTCAGTTTCTTATTTCCTGCTCTTGTGCCTGTGCCCTTCAACTTTGATTATCGTGTGGCCACCTTGTTGTATTTCACTTTCTTGTGCCCTGTGGCTCTTGTGCACTGGCGTGGAGGCAGTAGCTGCATCCACGCCAGTGCACCCCGGTCCATCATGGCAAGTTCCGCTTGTACGGAGGGTGCGGAGGGTGCTGTCAGCACGCCCTCACTTCCTGGAGGGAGCCAGTTCCGGGGGTGAGCGGGCTAGTTGTTCTCACATCAGAGTCTTCATTAAGCGGTGACAGAGCGGACATGGAGTCTGTTGTCTAAGACTGTCGTAACCCTGACACTGAGTTGGTCGACATGCGGTAATATTTCTGTGCTGTTAATGATTTTATGTTAATTCACTATTAAAGCGTCTTTCACATCACAATACTTTAGCCTCTTTTAATCGCTGCCATTCTTACCTGAGGCAGTAGCTGCATCCACGTCAGTGCACCCTTGTCCATCACGGCAAGTGCTGTTTGTACGGAGGGTGCGGAGGGTGCTGTCAGCAGGCCCTCACTTCAGGGAGGGAGCCAGTTCCGGGGGTGAGCGGGCTAGTTGTTCTCACATCAGAGACTACATAAACTCATGATAGAACGGACGCGTGCAGCGGGCGCACCCGTGGTGCGCTAAAGGCAAGCCCGTCTGTGCCCGCCCATGCCTGGCCCAGGCCTAGGGCCAGAACCCCCCCCCGAAAGCAAGGATAAACCGGGCAGGATAGTTTATAGTAGCAAAGAAATACTTGAGCTGAGGACCAATCTGGACTGCTCTATATTAAATCCGCTGGCAGAAACCAAACAATGCCCGAATTGTCCACTGACCCTTAGCTACACACTGTGTGGAACACTATCTCGGCAATGCTCGCATGTCGGGAAAAAGGCAAATAAAGTAGTCATAGCAGCTCTGCTAAATGCGAGGTCCTTAGTAAAACATAATACAGTAGCTAACCTGATTGACACCCACGACCTAGATCTGCTGTTTATTACAGAGACGTGGGCAGACAAAACCTCAGATACAGATCTGCCATTAGCAGTCCCGGGGGCCTATACTATTTTTCGGGCTGACAGGAATGGGAAAGGAGGGGGAGGGTTAGCTATTGCGGGGAATGAGATTTTAATATCTTTTTATGATCAATTTAATAACTTATCTCATTCGTCAATTTTGGATCGGTTGTTTTCTGTCATTGAGTAAAAGACAAGCCCCGCATAGGTTAGATAAACCCCATAAACTGACGCAACTCTGAAGAACCACTTACAACTGATAAGGGTTAAAAGATTTAATATAAAATTAAGAAAAGTTGCATATACAATCCTCTCAGGATAAGGTTCATCAAATATACAGGAACTAGAAGGAACATATATTCCCTAAAGAACCTCAGTCTACAAACGAATACAATTAAAGTCAGCTCGAGAATCAACAAATTAAAAAGCATAGATATGATGTGGTTCCGTTGCGTCATCTAAAGAAAGAGAAAAATAATCAAGTTAATCTGTCCCTACTCTATACTAAGTGACATCCCTACTTAGCAAGTTCCTAACCTAAAAAGGTGTCAGCAGTTTGACTTCCAAAGAAGTACAAACTCTCTTAGCCTCTAAAGGTAATTTTGATCGAGAAGCAGTACCCTCTCTGCCTACCCATCCGCTCTCTAAGGGTCCTCGGCCTACTGCTCTCTTGCGCTCTGATCTCTCTCAGCGCATCTGCTCAAGTCATCTACTCTGAGCTCTTCGCCTTCGCCTTCGTTTTTGCTATCCTCTCCCCGGGGTGCTGTCCCTAAAATACACAATCACAGTATGGGTGGAACGCCCCTTCGACGCCCACCACGGACTTTCCCCATGATCTCATTCTTTGCTCTTTTCCATGGCTTCATCTCTTTCCGTCGTCCGTTAAGTTGACCCTTCTCCTTTGGCGCCATCTTCGTCTTCTTGCTGGTGACTTCATTGACATATCAGTTGTCCTTTAGGAGCAAAAGTCTATCACCTCAGCGGAACTTTACTCTTTACAACTATATGCATAACCTTTCTTGGTCCTGTGAATGGTCATTTCAAAACAAGACTCAAATTCCAAGCGCCCCTTATCACGTTTAGGCCATAAACTTCGTCCGGCATTGTCACCTTAAATCTAGCAAGAACTAGACTCCTTGGCTCTCACGTTCACATCAAGGCTATTCACGACTCCTGTGAGCCCACTAAATTACAAACAGCGGACTACACTCCTGCGAACCCTTGGTCAGCTAGGTTAAAATCACACATGACCTAAACCCTTCTAACATTCTTACAAGAAGCTTTCTACACAGTATAACCTTTAACACACATTTATATATAATCGCATTTAGTAAATCGTTTGCTTAAATGAATACATTCTACATAGAATATAACTTTACATTCTCATTCGTTACATCGTTATGTATGTTCTCTGCACATCTCTCCATGTTACATTTCTCGCCGTTTCTCCATTTAAAGTTACACATGTACATGAATTCTACTTTGCACGTTCTTCAATTCGTAAGCATTTCTACACCTTTCTACATTAGCCCACTATGTATACTGGCCTTCTAAATCTAACGCATGTTCAAGAGTAAATACAGTTACATTTCCTATATTACTTTGGTTACATCGGTTAACTTTATGCTATAAGTGTCAACTTCATGTTACGATATACATTTCATTCCTACGTTATACGATATGCTTGTAAATATGGCTCGGATATACGTTTTATTCAAATTGCGCTCTCTCAGTTCCCCCCTTTGATGACTTCTGGGAGTCATCACTAAATGCAATTTGAATAGCACCCTTATACAGAACTAGTTACAATATTCCCTCTTTTTATCGTTTCGAGAGCTCTTAAACTTTTGTACTGTTGATCTTGTAAAGCAGCTAATCTCCTTTCTTGCTCTCTCATGGATCTTTGTAACCGGTTCGACCTATACCCTTTATACAATTTCACTAACCCTAATATTGTGATTATGCAAATCAATACTATCAATACAGGTTTTAATATATACCATATTATGCTTTTACCAAGGTTGGCAAACCAACTTCCAACCTTTCCTACTCCATGACCTACTTTTTCCCAAACATTTGTTTTTGATAAATCTTCGATTTCTTTATGTATCTGTGTAATGTTCTGTATGACTTTCTCAAGTGGTTTTGAATTGTCAGGAATATAAGTACAACATTCTTGGACCTTCAAAGCCTTGCAAACTCCGCCCTCTTTCGCTAGCAGTACATCTAAAGCAAGTCGGTTCTGAAGAACCATTGCCCTAATCGACTGCATCTCTCCTTCTACTAGCATTAATGACCTTGCAGTACTTGCAGATAATCTATCTACGACTGTAGCTAGTCTCCTGATCTTAACATCGTTAAGTATCAAACCTAACATAGGAAACATCGCTCCAAATATGTCTCCAACTACTTCTGCATCTCCTACTTCCCTTTTCGTTCTTGTCGAAGCCTTTCCTTCTATGATCGCTAAATCCTTTGCATGATATATTTTGGGGAAGACAATTGCCAAGTAACACGAACCATACCAATTGTCAGGCAGTTTTACATAGGCATTTCTTCCACATACAAAATATACATTTGGAATCGCTTGCATCCCTTTCATAAAATCCTTCGTGTAGTACTCTAACCTAAAAGCATGTTCGCAATTTACTTCACCTACAAATACACTCTCATAATACGTCTTGCTTCGAGTTAAACATAACTTCCCTTTCTGCGTTCTATCCAAAGCTATTGGACCATTGCTACCTTTCTTCTTGTGTGCCTTTTCTTCTTCGGTCCAATCTGTTTTCCACTGTCCTGACATTTTCAGAATCTTCTGCCTTCTGTATCTGTCGTCTACTTGTCCTATGAACTTTTTCTCTACTTCTGACACTTTGCAAGTCAGATTATTTCTGCGTGCGTATGATGTATCTAATGTATCCCAAGGAAGAAAGAATTTAGCTAGTCTATCCTCCTTTTTATAATAGTCCCACTTATTCATTTGTTTATAATTCGGAACTTCAGGCAGTACCGAATCATAATTTGAAAAGTAGTACTCAAACCCTTCTCCACCATAAAATATACTAAGCAGTAAACTACATGTTATCCCATAAGTCAGTGGGAGATGATGATATCGGATGCCTTCGTCTACGGAAGCCGGCAATTGCATACAAACGTAACATTCTTTGGCCTCCATGGCATCGATATACTCGTACAACAATTTGGCATATGCATTTGACCTAAAGTTTCCCTGTGACTCGTCTACGTGTAACCTACGAGCTTCATTCGCCAGTAACGCCTTTTCACGGATGACATTGCTCTCCTCCTTCTTCCCAACAAGAGCAGGTTTCAAAGTCGTTACAGGCTTTACATCTTCTGTTTCTTTATCACTTTCATGTCCTACCATGTATGATATGGTCACTACAGTAATTATGAGAAAAATTACTACTGCTATTAGTGTACCTACTATGCATCTAGCTTTTCGGTTTGGGTTGCCGTTCTCCATGTTATCAAAACAGCGTAACTCCTTCCTTTGCGAGGAAAGTTTTTCTTTTCAGTCTTTGAAAGTGCTATTTATCACCAAAAGTCTCTTTTCGCAACAATGTCTTTTTCTCTTTAGCAACAGATAACCCTAACCCTTCTCCGTCCTCTGAATGTAATCCCTAAATTTATTCTTCTTTCCACTCGGCTCTAGGTTATCTTCTTCTTTATAGCTTATATACAAAAGTCTTTATGCATCAACAATTATTCTCGTACCTGCAGCTTTAACAACAAGTTCCAATAGTTCAAAACGAACAACTTTTTCTTCTTCTTCTGGAATTTGATGACCAAAAGTTGGAAACTGTAATCGATTTAGCACTAGATCTTTGATCCGACTTAGGTATGGGGGTATGGGAAGTGTGAAAGTCAGTAACCCCTCAGTCTCGAGTCCAGGCGTCAACATCCATATCTCCACTGCCACAAATGGATCGAGATCGATTACCTTCACTTCTTTCACTCTCCCAGATTTCTGTCCCCAAGACATCTGCTAGATAAGTCCACTCTGGGGTGGCGTACCTTCTGCAGGGCACACGTACCCTTCTCGATCTCCTTGGACTCTCAGTGCCTGAGTCTGTAGTTTCTTCTCCCTGGTCCGACTCTTCAGCGATCGGGACAAGGGTTCTTTCTTGATCTGCTTTTAAGCTTGGCCTTCTCCTTCTCTCCGGCCAACTAGCTTCGTCACTCCTTGTCCTCCTACTCCTTGTTCTTGGACTTATCTCTTGGTAACTCTCAGCTTGTTCGGTATCTGATTCGGACTCCCAATTACTTTCTTCTCCTGAGGCGACTTCGGTCCCACTGGTGTCCTGACCATCGTCAACCTGTTCCGACACCGGCTCAACCTCTTCGATCACCTCTACAGCTTGGCTTTCCCCCTCTGTGGCTTCTCCGCTTTCCGCTGGATTCTCATCCGAGAGAGGAGCTGTTTCTTCCAGAGGTGTTGGTACTCTTCGGGTGTGTGAAGCGTGTATCCAGTTGGGCAAACCTCCACACTTTACTGCAGTGTTCATAACTAGTATGACTTGGAACGGTCCTCGCCAGCGCACGTCTAGACAGTTCTTTCTAACGTGCTTCTTCACCAGGACCCAGTCCCCCGGACACAGGTCATGGCACAAGTCTAGTGCTGATGGAACCTCTGCAGCCTGGACCTGGAGGGACACAGAATTAATGGCATCAGATAGTCCCTTGCAGTAGTCCAAGATCAAATCGTCTGTGATGTTCAACAACGCTGCAGTCGGAACCGATGGCAATCTCATAGCTCTCCCCATTAGCACTTCATGTGGAGAGAGACCTGTTTTCCTATCGGGTGTGCTACGTATGCTCATAAGAACCAATGGAAGTGCGTCTGGCCAACTCAGAGATGTTGATGAACAAACGTTGGCGAGTCTGGACTTTATCGTGCTGTTGATTTGCTCTACAATCCCTGAAGCTTCTGGTCGATAACTGCAATGGAGCTTCTGATCGATACCCAAAGCTGAGCACAACATCTTCACTATTTCGCTGTTAAAATGAGTTCATCTGTCCGATTCCAAAGAGGATGGCACCCCAAACCTCGGTATCAACTCTCTAAGTAACAATTTCGCTACTGTGAGTGTATCGCACCTACGTGTCGGGTAAGCTTCAACCCATCTAGAAAATATACAGACAATCACTAACACATATCTGAGTCGATTGCACTTGAGCATTTCAATAAAGTCCAGCTGCATTCTATTGAAAGGCCCCCCAGACCTCCCAATGTGACTCAATGTGACTGGTGTTCTCTTTCCTACGTTTAGCTGCTGACAGATCGCACATCGCTGACATACTGCTTCTGCCGCTACTCTAAACTTCGGGTTAAACCACGTTTGTCTGAATACTCTCACCATAGCATCTCTACCTATGTGTGCTGATCCATGCAATTTCCTTGCCATTGGACTAACAAGTTCGTTTGGTAAAACTGCTCTCCCATCTGCAGAGATCCAAAAATTCATTTCACTTCTAGTACATCCAGCTGTCTCCCAGCCCTTTTTCTCATCCTCTGGTGCATTTTCCTGAACACTCTTTAGCTCATCCCACGTATCTACAGTGTCTAACAACATTGTCAATTCAGTTCTTTCCTGTATTCCCCCCACTTCTACATTGGTGTGAGAATAACCTTGTTCTGCGCAATAACGCGGTACCTCGTCAGCATAACGGTTGCCTTGCGACACAAAGTCTACGTTCTTCGTGTGCGCGGCACATTTGACAACTGCTATGGCTGACGGACCTTGCAATGCTTCTAACAATAATCTCACGAATTCTCCATTCCTAATTGGAGAACCCGAGGAGGTCATGTAACCTCTTTGAGACCATAACTGCCCGTAATCGTGAACTACCCCGAAACCATACTGGCTATCGGTGTATATGGTGACTCGAATTTTGTTACCTGCTAAACAGGCACGGGTCAAAGCAATAATTTCAGCTACCTGAGCGGAATGTACTCCTTCCAGGCAGGCGGCTTCCACAACTCTGGTAATAGTACAAACTGCATATGCTGCTCTCAGCTGACCAATATCGTCTCTTACACATGAACCATCAACGAAGAATATTTCATCGGGGTCAGTCAATGGCTCATCTACGATATCTGGTCTCGGTTTGGTGCATAGTTCAGTCACATCAAGGCAGTCATGATCTGTACAAATTTCATCATCAATCTCATTTGGAAGTGGCATCAAAGTTGCAGGATTCAAGACGGAGCATCTCTTTAGGGTCACATTCTCGGCAGCCAGTATGACTTGCTCGTAGCGTGTGAGCCTGCTATTTGTCAGATGCTGAGTCTTAGTCCTGGTCATTAACAATTCTACAGAATGCGGTACGTACACCACTAACTGATGTCCCATTACCACACTTTCACAACGTTCAATGCTGACACCCGTTGCAGCAACGGATTTGAGACATCCGGGCAACGCTGCGGCTACTGGATCTAGTGTAGCCGAAAAATACGCAACTGGCCTACGCGCATCTCCGTGTATCTGGGCCAAAACTGCTAAAGCGCATCCCTCTCTTTCGCAGCAGTAAAGCAAAAATGGTTTTGTGTAATCAGGCATTCCTAAAGCCGGGGCACGACATAAGTCCTCCCTCAGCTGCAAAAATGCCATCAAACAATCTTTGTCCCATGGTACCGGATCACTTACTCCTTTGTGCGTCAGTTGTAATAACGGTTTTGCCTTCAGTGAGAAGTTGGCTATCCATTGCCGACAATAACCGACCATGCCTAGAAACATCCTGACTTCTCTTTGTGTTGTAGGCGCGTTCATTTTTATGATCGCCTCTATTCTGTCTGGAGACACCTTCCGCTTTCCCTTTTCAATCCTATGGCCCAAGTATTGCACTTCGGTCAGACAATACTGCAATTTACTTGGAGACACCTTGTGTCCGTTCTCGGCCAAGTGATTTAACAAGGTGATGGTGTCTACTTTGCAAGCTTCCTCAGTTTCTGACGCAACTAGGAGGTCGTCTATGTACTGGACTAGAACCGAGTTCTTGGGCAGTACTAGACTTTCAAGATTCTTCTTCAGTAGCTGGTTAAAAATCGATGGGCTTTCTGTATACCCCTGAGGGATACGACACCATGTTAAAACGCGATCTTCCAGCTTAAAAGCGAAAAGATACTGGCTCTCTTCATCTAAAGGAATCGAAAAGAAAGCCTGGCACAAATCTATTACGGTGAACCATTCAGCTTGGAACGGTATCTGAAATAATATCACTGATGGATTCGGTACCACTGGACAACATGAGACAACAATATTATTAATCTTTCGAAGATCCTGCACTATTCTGTATTTTCCACTAGGCTTCTGTAAACCCATAATCGGGGAGTTACATGGACTTCCCACGATCTCCTTCAGTATTCCCTGCTTAATCATGGACTCGATCACAGGCTTTATTCCTGCAATCGTCTCCGGTGTCAACTTATATTGTGGTATTCTCGGATACTCGGCATTGGGTCTTACCATGATCTTTACTGGTTCTACCCCTTTAATCAATCCTATTTCTTCTCCAGTAAAATCCCACACCTCAGCTGACACTTTCTCCCTCAAGTCCTGTGGAAGCTCCTCCACCGTTAGGGTAGGATATAGTTCCACACATTCCTGCGAGTTTACAACTTTAAAATCGGCATCCTCATCATTGGTCTGCATTTCTACTCCTTCAGGTGTGCAATGTATTGTGCAATTCAATTTACACAACAGATCTCTTCCTAACAGACACACAGGGCTAGAATCACAGATTACAAACTGATGTTCATCACTGTAATTCCCTATCTTCACTGATACTGGTTCTGTCAAAGGATTCGTCATCCTCCTGTTTGCGACTCCTACCACCTGTATTGTCTCTCCCGACATTGGCAAACCTGGGACTACCGCTGATCTCAACGTGGATCTAGTGGCCCCCGTGTCTACCAAAAAGGTCGTAGGACATCCAGCTACTTCAGCCTCTATGTAGGGTCCTCTCTGATCTACCTCCAGGGCTGCACCTAGAGTACAGTCTTCTTCCCTATTCACTCGTTGTCCTGTCAGAGGATCAACGTAGTAGCATTCTTCTCCTCCGACGAACAATGGCATTTGTCTATAGGTTTTTCCTCCATTTGTAATGCGAGGCGGTTGAGGAAACGGGGCTCGAGGAGTCTCATTCCCCCCTTTGATAAACTTTCCCTTCGGGACTGCTGTTCCCTTTACCATGCTGGGTTGAACCTCATCCTCCTCCTGTTCTAATTCCCCCGTCTCGACATTATATGGACACTCGCGTCTCCAATGTCCCACCTCGTTACACTGATGACACCTCGTTGTCTTTTTCAGTGTCGCGATATCCATTCTCGGTCTCGGTCTTTCTTCCTCATCTCTGCTCGGATTATTCTGTTTCTTTACTGGTGTTCCTGTTCCCTGTTGCCGCTGTCCACCCTTTCCAGCTGATTGCATCTGCACCAACATCAGCTTTTCTTTAAGTTTCTTTGCTTTTGAGTCTATTTCGTCGCTACAGTACCTTGCATACCTCAGAATCTCATCTAACGGTTTGTTCTGCCAACAAATCAAATGCTGTTGTATCATTAGGCTTATGTCTGGTCTCAATCCTAGAACAAACTTCGACACAAACTGTCCTATGTCTTTAGGATCCATGACATCCAACCCGCTATACTGTTTAAATGCTTTCAGCAATCTCTCGTAGAATTCGTGAACTGTCTCTTTAGGTTCCTGAGTTGTTCGATCTATCTTAACCCAGTCTATGTCTTGCACTGGCACTTTCTCTTTTAACCATGCAATTACTCTTTCGTACTTCTCCATGACTCTATCGGATGGGCCGTTTGTCTGGGCATCTCTCGGAGGCTCACAAGTGGGCCATTCGATACTAAGTTTGCATGCCGTCCACAAATCTCCGGGTACTACGATATCGAACAAGGTGTTCAAATCGATCCACAGCACCTTAGAGATCTTCACGAACCTCTCTACCTGCTTGTACCACTCTACGGGGTTCTCTCTTAACTTGGGGAAAGAATTAGTAAATGCCGCTAAATCCCCCCTACTCCAAGGTACATGAACGTAGTTTCCGTTCGCGATTTCTCGCAAAGGGAAAGCTTCCATTCGCATTAGGTCTCCATCCTGGGACTTCACAAGTGCACTCCTTCTGACAGATCCCCTCTTGGACCATTTTTCCTCCCATCTATCCAGATCTCTCCATATCCTGATACACATGATCAGTTCCCTTATGTGTACTCTTAGCCCAATCGTCCTACGCTCATCTAGATCCCGATCCGTGCAATTCAGCCTATGGTTGGCCTGTAAGGCTTTAGTCCGTGACATGTCTATCATATACTTGTCTGCCAATTCGGATAATTTTTCATGAGCTGCCCTTGCTTTCCGAGTAACATCCTTAGATAAAAACAGTATTTCATCTGGGTCGTACAGCTCTAACCTTTCTATTGCCACTGTGCCATCAATTATCTCATCCAAGTCTGATTTTAAACTCATTACATCAATCCGTCTTGGTTTTATTTCAGCTCTCAGTACGTCAGTCCTAGGTTGTTCTCTTACATCCCTCTCACCTCCACTATGCGCCCTACGCCTAAGCACAGGTGAGTTATGAGGAGTTTTTCTTCCATCTCTTTGTTCCCACCTCTCTAGATCCCAAGCCTTTCCATCTTCCCTTGGGGTGTGGTGGAACATTGCTCCATTCCCCATCACTACATTCCGTCTTTTCGGCTCGGTGTCTCCAGATACGATATAGGATCCACTGTGCTGTTCTAAACCATTGTAACTCGCTTGCTGTCTGGTATCGCTCAACAAAATGAAGGGTCCTTTACGGTCCTCCATGTTCCCGCGATCTCGTTCGTGATCACCGGATGCATGTCGAGACGTTTCACGACTCTCCATGTTCCCGTGATTCCAATGTCGCGCATTTTCTTCTGGGGCATGGTGAGTGCATCTGAAACTATTTCGATACTCCTGCGTCCTTCGTTCTCCCTCACTAAAGGTGACGCGAGGCACTTCCCCACACCCTGCACTCCTGTCATCGTACATTTGCCTATTGCCACTGGTAGTATGGCAAGTATCTCCTCTGCTTCCTTGACTCCCTCTCTCCCACTCTGGGCTGCTTTCGCCAGCTCCACAATGAGAGAGGATCCTGTTATCCTGATCACTCCATTCTGCTCCTGTTTCTAATTTCTTATTCTCAGTTTCTTCGGCAGTATCCCATTCTCTCAAATATTCCCTTAATTCCTTATAGGATTTCGGTTTCGGTCCCCTTAAATCCATCTGTCCTCTTTGGCCCCCTTGTTCTACCCAGGGACCCGTTGCAGAATCTAGTGGGGTACTCCGACTCATTGGTCCTGACAACTGCCTTTGGGAATTGGTCGTGTTATTCCTTCCCCCTGTCTCTGCCCTTTCTCTGTCCCATCGTGCCTGTTCCTCCTGCTGGACCCCTTCTGGGTTGTAGATTGACACTATAGGCCCTATGGTAACAGGTACTTGTAGAGCATCTGGCATTTGATACGACCTTGCATACTGCGTTTCTGGCACCTTCTGGACCACGAATCTTCCTACTACTCTCTGTTCGGAACTAGATTGAGGTACTTCCTCACCCTTCTTGGCATCCCACTCTGTTACTGGAAGCGATTTATATTCCCCCCATCTAGCTCCGTCCCCTTGTTGTAGTACAGGACTTTCGGCTTCTTCGCTGTACGGAGGTGGTCTATCTGTTAGTAGTCTCTCTATTAGATCCCCATCTGGCTCGCTATCCTCATCTTCTTCTAGAGGTTTCTTTTCTCCCGTAGCTTCTAGCATTGTGAACAGTTTGTCTGCCTCTATCTTTTGTACCCTCCACTTTTTGGCTTCATCGTCCCATTTAGCATCCTGCACTGCTTTTACCGATCGCCTCACTCTTTCCTGGCGCCTCTTTAAGCTCTTTTCATGTGCTGCTCTAAACCATGCACTAAGGGCTTCGAACTGTGTTGGCCTCGGTAGAGGTCTTGTTGCAAGCATTACCGCTTTCAGTTGGTTCAATACTTCCAATTTAAACGTCCCGTATCTCGGAAACGTCAGTTCCTTATTCCCTTCTGTTAGCTTATTCCACTCGGAGATCCATAATATCGAGTGTAAGCCTACATTCACTGCCATATGATAAGCTGGTGTGCCTTCTGGTGGAGCTTCTTCTCCGGCATACAAGTTTCCTCTATCTCTCTTAAAGATCGCCCTTAAACGTTTAAAACACCTCATTTTTGATAATCTACAAATTTCCTCTACTCTCTTCCTTATTTACGTCCCGATGACAAACCAACCAATCCCTACGCGACTCTCGCTAATCGGCCTATCCCAGCGCGACTCTACGCTGACCGACCAATCTCAGCGCGGCTCTACGTTGACGTCACTCGTTCTCTTTGCAGCAATTCCCCTCCTTTCTCAACTCGTCTCACGATCTTGCATGCGTTTTCATTCATACGCTGAAAAATGACTACTTCCGTCAAGCGATCACTTTTCTCTGACTGTACGGCCACAGTCTAACTGTAATTGTCACCTCAACTGGCGAAACGTCTTCCCTCTTACGGTCAGACGCTTGCCTCAACTGATAGGTTACTTACACACAGTAAACGTACGACCAGCGTCCGTTACTCATACACTCACTCTTACGCTCCCCCTATCATCGGTCTGTCGGGCGATCAATGGTACCTCATGACCCCCTTTCAATGGTAGACAAATTACTCTGGGTGTTCGATACACCCGAACCACTTAAGCTCTCCTTGAACTTAAGATTTTATCCGGTTGCGCGCGCTCACAACCTTCTCTCAATCACACTACAGGCATTCAACTCCGCTTGACATTACAACACAAGTACAACATAAAATACCGCAATCTTACAACGCATGACCCTTATACTCACTCTCGACCGACTCTGCTGCTTTTCTCTCGACGCACCGTCAGCACCAGGGATTCTTCTTCTGGTCGTCGATGACTAGGGACCTTGGGGTAAACTAGACCTGACCTAGGTTGTCTTCCTCAAGAAGAAAACCATCCTCTGCTACCAACTGCGGGGAATGAGATTTTAATATCTTTTTATGATCAATTTAATAACTTATCTCATTCGTCAATTTTGGATCGGTTGTTTTCTGTCATTGAGTAAAAGACAAGCCCCGCATAGGTTAGATAAACCCCATAAACTGACGCAACTCTGAAGAACCACTTACAACTGATAAGGGTTAAAAGATTTAATATAAAATAAAGAAAAGTTGCATATACAATCCTCTCAGGATAAGGTTCATCAAATATACAGGAACTAGAAGGAACATATATTCCCTAAAGAACCTCAGTCTACAAACGAATACAATTAAAGTCAGCTCGAGAATCAACAAATTAAAAAGCATAGATATGATGTGGTTCCGTTGCGTCATCTAAAGAAAGAGAAAAATAATCAAGTTAATCTGTCCCTACTCTATACTAAGTGACATCCCTACTTAGCAAGTTCCTAACCTAAAAAGGTGTCAGCAGTTTGACTTCCAAAGAAGTACAAACTCTCTTAGCCTCTAAAGGTAATTTCGATCGAGAAGCAGTACCCTCTCTGCCTACCCATCCGCTCTCTAAGGGTCCTCGGCCTACTGCTCTCTTGCGCTCTGATCTCTCTCAGCGCATCTGCTCAAGTCATCTACTCTGAGCTCTTCGCCTTCGCCTTCGTTTTTGCTATCCTCTCCCCGGGGTGCTGTCCCTAAAATACACAATCACAGTATGGGTGGAACGCCCCTTCGACGCCCACCACGGACTTTCCCCATGATCTCATTCTTTGCTCTTTTCCATGGCTTCATCTCTTTCCGTCGTCCGTTAAGTTGACCCTTCTCCTTAGGCGCCATCTTCGTCTTCTTGCTGGTGACTTCATTGACATATCAGTTGTCCTTTCGGAGCAAAAGTCTATCACCTCAGCGGAACTTTACTCTTTACAACTATATGCATAACCTTTCTTGGTCCTGTGAATGGTCATTTCAAAACAAGACTCAAATTCCAAGCGCCCCTTATCACGTTTAGGCCATAAACTTCGTCCGGCATTGTCACCTTAAATCTAGCAAGAACTAGACTCCTTGGCTCTCACGTTCACATCAAGGCTATTCACGACTCCTGTGAGCCCACTAAATTACAAACAGCGGACTACACTCCTGCGAACCCTTGGTCAGCTAGGTTAAAATCACACATGACCTAAACCCTTCTAACATTCTTACAAGAAGCTTTCTACACAGTATAACCTTTAACACACATTTATATATAATCGCATTCAGTAAATCATTTGCTTAAATGAATACATTCTACATAGAATATAACTTTACATTCTCATTCGTTACATCGTTATGTATGTTCTCTGCACATCTCTCCATGTCACATTTCTCGCCGTTTCTCCATTTAAAGTTACACATGTACATGAATTCTACTTTGCACGTTCTTCAATTCGTAAGCATTTCTACACCTTTCTACATTAGCCCACTATGTATACTGGCCTTCTAAATCTAACGCATGTTCAAGAGTAAATACAGTTACATTTCCTATATTACTTTGGTTACATCGGTTAACTTTATGCTATAAGTGTCTACTTCATGTTACGATATACATTTCATTCCTACGTTATACGATATGCTTGTAAATATGGCTCGGATATACGTTTTATTCAAATTGCGCTCTCTCACTATCATCAGCAAAGAAGATCTACAGGTTCGAGGCGCAGCTACAGGTAGCAGCCCAGACTGCGAGACCCTATCCTTCAAGATTGCCATCACAAAAAATGTTGCTTTATAGGCCGCCAAAGGCAAAAATTCCCCTGTCATAATCACTTGGCCCTTTTTTAGAATCCAGCATAAAAGGGGCAGACTACACCATACTGGGGGACTTTAATCTCCACCTTGAAAAAGATACAGATAAAAGCACGATATTAATCTCAGACACAAATCTCTTGACACAAATGGACACAAATGGACCAACAAGATACAGACATTGCCGGTCACACTCTGGATGGGATTTTTTCCTCCAATATTAAAATTGGCGAAGTAATTCCGGTCCCATGGTCAGACCACAAAGTCATCAAATTCATCTTAACAATAGAACAAGCAAAAACAACAAGGGCTGTTCAGGGAAGGCACTACATATACCAGGATTGGGATAAAATTGATATACCCAAATTACAGTAGCAACTCACTTCAACCTTATCAGATCTAGACCCTGACAGTAATATAGCTACTGACCAAGTAAACACCTGGATCAAAGCGGCGGTCTTAATTCCTGCACCAATAAAAAAAAAACTCCAAGAGGAAAAACATTTCAGAGCCTTAGTTTTCGGCGAAGCCAGGACTACAAAAGCAGCCATGTAGGAGGGCCGAAAGGGAATGGAGGGTTAGCTATGAGGTTGAGGCTAAAGAAACCTACTGTAAGTCCTTGGCAACCTATAAAAAATTAATAGTTGAAGAAAAATCAGCCTATATCATAAAGGGAATAAATGAGGCCAAAAACTCAAGCAAAGAACTGTTTGCTACAGTCAAGAAACTTACAGAGCCAGCCTCAAAACAAATAGAAGGAAGTACAGGATTATGTAATAAGTTGGGTCAATTCTTTGTTGACAAAGTGAAACAAATTTACGAATCCATTACTACCTCTAATAACGTCCACCGGGCAGAAGACAAGGCACACATAAGCCCTGATAGGCACACAGAATCTGGGAAATCAGGATTTCAGTTTGCAACTGGTCTGCAGAACAAATCTGCCAACTAATACTGACAACCAAGTCATAGGGTCTTACGGACCCGTGTCCACCAAAGGTCTTACACATGTTCCCAGAGCTGCTCAGCAAACAACTTCAGCTGCTCTTTGCCAAGATAATACAGGCCAACTGTTTCCCGGATGCGTGGAAAACTGCATCGGTTCTGCCGCTGCTGAAAAAGCTTAATCTGGACCCGTCAGACCCAGCAAACTATAGGCCAATTTCAAGAATACCCTTTCCGGTAAAAATACTGGAAAAACTCCTGAACGCACAGCTAACTGGGTTCATTAGGGCCTCCCATGCCTTAGATGAATCACAATATGTTTTCAGGGAGGAACATGGGACTGAGGAGCTCAGGAGTGTACTGGATGCAGGTGGAAAGGCTGCCTTGATCCTTTTAGATCTATTGGTAGCCTTCGACACCGTCAATCACGACATACTCCTGGCCCATCTAGGAGAAATAGGAGTGCATGTATCAGCACTCGCACGGCTGGCTTCATTTTTTGGAGGGGAGAGAACCTTCACTGTTAAGTTAGGGGACTACACATCTAAATCCTTTAAATCCCCCCTGGGGGGTGCCACAGGGCTCGTCCCTAAGTCCCACCCTCTTTAATATATATGTTGCCACATTAGCAACTGTCATTAGAAATTGTTTATTTCTGCCCGTGTCATACACTGATGACACCCAAATAGTGGTGTCAATCTCTAACAACACAGATGAGACAGCAGACAGATTTAGGCATTGTATGGAACAAGTCAGCCGCTGGATGCAACTAAACTGTCTAAAACTAAACGGGGATAAGTCAGAGGTCATGCTGCTGGGGGCGGAGCAGAGCATTTGGTCATATAAGTGGTGGCCTGCCAGCCTAGGCAGCTGTCCGTCACCAGTGGACAAAGTCAGGAATTTGGGGTTCATGTTTGATACCAAAGTAACATTTCTAGCCCATATTAACAAGCTCTCCTCTTCTGTGTGGCACACCCTGAAGTTGATAAAAAAGCAGTTGCCTTTTATCCCAGTAGAAACCTGTAAAACCCTAGTAACTATGCTGGCGCTAGCGAGGATGGATTACGGGAATGCTCTGTATGCAGGGCTTCAAAAACAACTCTTGCTAAAACTCCAATGCCTCCAAAACGCTGCAGCCAGGCTAGTACTTGACATCCCTAGGTTCAAGCTGGTAGCCCAAAGACTAAGAAGTCTCCACTGGCTCCGATGGAGAAAAGAGTTACATTCAAGACTGCTTGCCTGGCATATAAGGCTTTGCAGGGAATAGGCTCACAATTTTTTAAAACAAACATGAAACAGTACGATCCGCCAAGGATACTCAGATTAAGCAGTGCAAAGCTAATCAAGACTCCCAGATTCAAACAACTAAGATGGGGGGGAGAAGCTTTCTGCTGCATACAGCTAAAACTTGTAACCAGATACCAGTACCAATAAAAAATAGCCCACAACTTCTACTGTTTCGAAAGACCTTAAAAACCTGGCTCTTCTCAGCATAGTTCGACTCCCACCTTTGTCAGTCCTAGACTCACTTCAACTGATTTAGCACCAAGACGCCCTAGGGCATTCGTGCGCTCTATACATTTTAAATCAAATCAAATCAAATCTGTGTTATTTGTATTTCACTTTCTTGTGCCCATCTTGTTGCATTTCATTTTCTTGTGCCCTTTGTTATCTGTATTTCACTTTCTTATACCCTGTGTTTGATTGTACTGTTCGTGTAGTGCTTATTTTTTTTTCCTTGGCCTGTCCTTTCCCACCATTTCCATCCGCTCCCTCTGCCCCCATAGCCCCTCCCCCCTGACTGTCCCCGCCTCCCAGCTGCACTTCGCTCCCCCTTCCCTGTCTAATGGCGGCCGCTGTGCGGTCGCGCCGCTGGCGCGCCATGTACCCTGTATCTCTGACCATCCATCGCTATGACACTACCGCCCTCCTCGCACTCAACCCCGGAAGACTAATAGACTGTCAACAAACTTCGCCGAACACGACCCACGTCCAGTTCTCCTGCCTCAACTTCACCACCATCCCGGCCTCCAACACCACCGACACCAGCACCTGCGACACCCTAAGATGCATCCTCCTCAATGTGCGCTCCGTACAAAAACATGCCATGGAAATCTGGAACCTACTCAACTCTCTCTCGTTCTACATCACCTTCTTCACGGAGACCTGGACCAATACCTCCTCCACCCCAACAACAACAACGCCATCCCGGACATATACAACATCCTGAGGAAGGACCGCCCCGCCACCCAGGAGGGGGCCTCGCTATCGCCCACAAGAGCCCCCTCTGCCTCACCACCTCCAGCGAAACCTTCCCCTCCACCGAACACCTGCACTTCCTGATTCAAACCAGCCCCAATACCTCACTCCGAGGAACCCTCGTATACAGACCCCCCAGGCCCCGCACACCATTTGCCACCGCCATCACTGACTTCATCGCAAACCCCGGCATCGCCTCAATTAACTACATACTCATCACAGTACTTATACCTCGACAACCCCAGTGACCCCAACACCACCATCCTTCGTGACAACCTCACCAACATTGGACTTAAACAACCCATCACTATACCGACCCACAGAGCAGGACACACCCTCAACACCATATTCGCTGCAGGAAACAGCGTTCACTTCAGCCACAGAATACAACCGCCAGGGACCAACCACCACTGCGTACACTTCACCGTCGACAAAACCAAGGCACCCAAACCAGCCCCACACTCACCACAAAGGAACTGGAGCAACGTTACCAACGAGCAACTTAACTCCACCCTCACCTAAGACGATGCAAACATCGCAGCTAGAGGACTCAACACTTGGATCTCCACCAGCGCAGAGGAGCTCGCCCGCTACGCAACCCTGACAAACAGCGCCCCAGGAAAGCCACCTGGTTCACCACCAATCTCCAAGAATTCAGGAGCACCTGCAGACACCTAGATAAAAACTGGAGCAACGCCAAGACAACTGAAAACTACTCCACCTACAAGGAAGCATGACAGACTACCACAACCAAATCAGAACCACCAAGAGGAACTTCATGAACAACAAAATCCTCACCAACTACACCAACTCTTCAGTGTCTTTCAGGAATTCACCAACCCATGCAGTGAAGCCACAGACATCACCCCATCCCAAGACCTCTGTGACAAGCTTGGAACCTACTTGCACCTCAAGATCAAAAACCTCTATGACAACTTCGTCGACCATTCACCTGATGCCACAGCCGGCACTGACCCCCAGACACGCCAGCCAGCCCACCATCTCCAACCGCACACGACTGAAGACACCGCCTCGACCATGAAAGGCATCCACTCGGGGGCCCCTACCGACCCCTGCCCCCCTCACATGTACCACAGAGCCGTGGCCGCCATCACACCCAAACTACAACACACCATCAGCACCACCTTCAAAACAGGCACCTGGAAGCGTGCAGAAGTCGGGTCCCTGCTTAAGAATCCCACCACTGACCCCACTGACCTCAAGAACTACCGGCCCATCTCACTCCTCCCCT
Organism: Lissotriton vulgaris; assembly: GCF_964263255.1. Taxonomy (NCBI): domain Eukaryota; kingdom Metazoa; phylum Chordata; class Amphibia; order Caudata; family Salamandridae; genus Lissotriton; species Lissotriton vulgaris. The sequence goes on along the minus strand of NC_141696.1, from coordinate 1,379,816,110 downwards.
TCGCAGCCAAAGACTCAGAGAAAACAGTCAACAGGGAACTGACGAGATTAATCGAAGAGAACTCCATCCTCGACCCATCCCAATCCGGATTCCGAAGTAAACACATCATGGAGACCGCCCTACTCGCCACCACAGATGACATCCGCACCCTCCTGGACCAAGGCCACTCCCCAGTAAGGGTGGGCGTAAAATCCGTTTCGCGGGCACATTTGCGGATTTTCCGCGATTTCGCGATCCGCGAATCTCACGAAATCGCGGTAAAATCCGTGATTCAGCGGGGACGAATGTTCAGCCAAGCAAGGGTTACAGCAGCAGGTGCAAAAGTTGAACCTAATTTCTTTGTAACCTTTTACAAAAAGGTTACAAACAAATTAACTTCAACTTGGACACCTGCTGCTAATTGCTTCCTGGCGCCTCGTTGCCTACTTGCAACTATTCTCTGACCCTGCTCTGACCCTTGAAGCAGGGTCAGAGAATAGTTACAAGTAGGCAACGAGGCACCTGTCCAAGGAATTAAACCACATCAGGAAGCACTTACAGATATAAAAAACAGGAAGAAGGGAGAGGATGGCAAATACACCCATTTTGAGTTGTCAGGAGGGGTTAAACTAAAAGAGACCTTTACAGCACAATTTTCATATGCATTTTGCTAAAAATAGAAAGCTGTATGTTCTGTAGGGGCAACTCAGGAATCTGGCCCTTCAGAGATCCGGCCTCTCTTTCTTTCTCTTTCTTTCTCTTTCTTTCTCTTGTTCTCTCTCTCCCTCTCTCTTTCCCTCTCTTTCTCTCTCTTTCTATCTATCTATCTATCTATCTATCTATCTATCTATCTATCTATCTATCTATCTATCTCTCTCCCTCTCCCATAAACGACTGCATGGGTAACTTCGCTATGCATGCGGCTCGCGAACACGCAAAAATCCCCAAGAACACGCAAAAAACCCCACGAACACGCAAAAAACCCAGCGAACACGCAAAAAACAAAAATCCTCAAATTCGCACAAACTCACGAATTTTGCGGATCGCGAATTCGCAAATCCGCAAATTTGCGGATCGCGCATTCGCAAAATTCGCCCATGCTTACTCCCCAGCACTCATCCTACTCGACCTATCAGCAGCCTTCAACACCGTCTCCCACCGCACACTAGTCACCAGACTACACGACGCCGGCATACAAGAAACAGCCCTGTACTGGATCTGATCATTCCTCACTTTAAGAAGCCAAAAGATCAGACTGCCCCCCTTTGTCTCCAAACCCACGAAAATCACCTGCGGAGTCCCACAGGGGTCAACACTGAGCCCGACCCGCTTCAACATCTACATGGTCCCCCTCGCAGCCATCGTCCGACAACACGGCCTCAACACTTACCCTACGCTGACGACACCCAGCTATCCCCTCCCTCACCAAAGACCCCACCACCACCAACACTCAACTTCCAGAAAGAAATACAAGACGTTGCAATCTGGATGACCAACAGCTGCCTGAAGCTCAACGCTGAGAAGACAGAAGTTCTCGTCCTTGGAATCACCCCTTCAGACAACACCTGGTGGCCGACCGCCCTCAGAAGCCCACCTACCCCCTAAGACCACACCAAAAACCTTGGCATCGTACTTGACTCATCACTCACCATGAACCGACAGGTCAACATCGTCACCTCCAGCTGCTTCAATACCCTTTGCATCCTCCGCAAGACCTTCAAATGGATCCCCCCTGAGTCAAGGAGGACAGTCACACACACACTCATAACCAGCACACTGAACTATGGAAATGCACTCTACGCCGGCATCAACAAGTCCCTACTCTGCAAACTCCAGACAATACAAAACACCACCACCAGACTCGTCCTCGGCATCCCCCGGCACAAACACATCAGCCTACACCTATGGAGACTCCACTGGCTTCCCATGGATAAAAAGAGTCACCTTCAAAATCCTCACTCACGCCTACAAATGCCTACACAACAACAGACACAAATACTCAACAACAGAATCATCTACTACATACCCAAAAGAAACCTCCCATCTTCCAACCTCACACTGGCCAAAACCCAGTGCATCCACAGAGCCAGAGCAGGTAGAAGATCCTTCTCTCACATTACAGCCAATACCTGGAACAAACTACCGGTAAACATCAGACGCACCCCCTCCCTGAACACCTTTAGAAAGACCGTCAAGACCTAGCTCTTCAGCTAAACAGATTTGTGGAATGCCTGCCCTCTCCCCCTCAGCGCCTTGAAACCCTCATGGGTGAGTACAGCGCTTACAATCCCCGGATTGATTGATTGAAAAGAGAAAAATCCTGCAGACCACAACGCGCCACCGGCTTATCGACAGCCTCGAGAACCTCTAGCAGACCTTTAATTTCCTGGCCCTAACGAAGGTTACCAGCGCCATTAATTGCGCCGCATTGTGAACTGAAATTACCGCAGCTAAAGCTCAACCCTCTATCCCCTCGAACCAACAGTGATTCAGACTGAGACGCCCTACTAGGAAAACAGAGACCTGTTTTCCGAGTTCGCATGCCATAAAACCACCCGGTGTACATCAATTCAGCCAATTCATAGAAAGACTCTCAGCGCTAAACCTTAAAAAAGCGTGCCTCCACGGGACAACAATTATAATACCAAGTGCTAATTGAAAGTCCAACTAGATCTACATACGCTACTGTGGTATACCAGACTTTAGCCTCATCCCCGCTGCACAAGTTTGAAGCCCAGCTCATAAATGAAATTCCAACTTGGATGACGGGCGTTACCCTAATTACTGAGGACATCCAATAAGAATAAACCTCAGTCACAGACAAAAGTCTGGCGGTTATATGTTAAAAGGTTTTATTCAGGCAAAAGTTATGATTGTGAAAGTCCTGAAGATGATCCCCCTATAACTGAGCTTGGGATCGAAACGTCGACTCCTTTTAGAGTGTCCCATACTTAGAAATCTAGGGCCCGATGTAGGTAGGGCTTTACCGATCGGTATCGGCCGAAAATACCGATTATTGGCCCTTACCGATCGGTAAACAGCCATCGAGATGTAGGGAACCAAAAACAGAACGAATCGGATAGAAAACCGATTCGGAATGTGTACCGAATGTGAAAGAATCCGATACGTACATACCGAAAATCGGATATGTAACGAATCGGAAAAACACCGATTCGGTTACAAAGACCGAATCGGTCCATGTACCGAATCGTTAGTGACACCGAATCGGAAAATCACCGATTCGGTCCCACTACCGAATCGTCAGTGACACCGATTCGGAAAATCACCGATTCGGTCCCACTACCGAATCGTTAGTGACACCGATTCGGAAAATCACCGATTCGGTCCATGTACCGAATCGGAAAAAATACCGATTCGGACATGATCCGATTCGGAAAACATGCCGATTCGTATAAATCTCCGATCGGGAAATTCCCCGATTCCGACAGTTGGGGAGATGTAGGGAGGCACAGAAACACCGAAATCGGCTCAAAATCGGTAGAATTCACTCGGTATTTACCATGGATTGCAATCAGGTGGTAACCAACTCCAACCCATATAAACAGTCCCAAAATGCATTGCAACTTGCAGGATGGCAGCTTTCTATGTCATTGCGAGGCGGCTACGGCTACAGCAGGAAGGACTGAGGGAATGGCTAAGAAATGAACAGGTCTACAGACAGAGGATAACCCTGTTCATGCTCACTGAGGCTGAGATCCTACAGAGATACAGGCTGGACTCTGACACCATACTTGAGCTCATCAGGGACCTTAAGCCATACTTGGACCACCACACCCCAAGGGCACACGCCATCCCTGCGCACGTCCAGGTGCTATGCAGCCTACACCTGGTAGCGTCTGGCAGCTATCAAAGTGGTGTAGCAGCAGCAGGAGGGGTGAGCCAGAGCAGCCTGTCAAGGTTCTTCCACATATTCCTTGACGCCATGATAGACAGGATGGACCAATACATCTCATTCCCTGCAACCCACGCAGAACTGCTACAAACCAAAGCGGACTTCTACCAGATGGCACACTTTCCCCAAGTCATCGGTTGCATAGATGGCACGCATATTCCGATTTGCCCACCAGCGGACACCGAATACATATACCGCAATCGGAAATCGACACACACCATCAACGTGCAGGTGATCTGCAATGCCAAGTGCACCATCACAGACCTGGTAGCAAAATTTCCAGGGAGTACCCATGACTCCTATATATTCCAACAGAGCAGCATATATGCACGGCTGATGGCTGGCGATTTTGGAGAAGGATACCTCCTAGGTGAGCCACATCATCAGACCCCCATAACACATAGTAGGTAGGTGTAATACATGTATGCATGTGTCTAATGTGACCCCTTTCTCTTCCAGGCGACAGTGCATATGCCCTCCGCTCATTCATACTCACCCCCTACCTCAACCCCTCCACACCCAGCCAAAGGAGGTATAACCGTGCCCACATACGCACCAGGAATGTTGTCGAACGGACCTTTGGCATCTGGAAAAGTAGATTCAGATGCCTGCACAAGAGTGGAGGTGCTAGGCAGTATACCCCCATCACCTGCTGCAAGATCATAGCTGTATGTGCAATGTTACACAACCTTGCGGTCAAGAAGGGCACTGAGGTGGAGTTGTCTGACTACGAGGACTATGACGACGACGAAGCTGTGCCACTGACACAGCCAGCTGGGGTGTGTACGCCATGTGATGGCAGATACAGACGTGAGGAGATCACTGAGAACTATTTCTGACTGAGTACAGATGCAAAGACAGCTAAATGTTGCTTTGAAAATAAAATTTTTAATAGTGGTGCACCACAGTTACATCACTGAAGTGCATCAAAAAATGGAGTCTGTCAAAACAAATAAAGTCCAGGGTTCTGGTATGATCATCCCCCCTTGCCAGCCTATTTTTTGGCCCGCTTTCCAGACCCACTGGGGTGTCCCTCGGCCCCCTCCGAATGGCCTGCAGCATCAGCGGATCGCCTGGTGCTCCTCCTTGGCTCTGATGCAGCGCTGGCCGGGCTGCTGCGGCTGCTGCTGTCTCCAGCATCACCCAGGTCCAGGGCAGGATTGGAGGCGGCGTTTGATATTAACATGGCCTCCATGGCCGTGGTGATCCTGGCCATCCCCCTGGTCAGCTCAGCCGTATGCTGACTCAGCACCGACTCCTGATTTGAGCTACGATGGCACAGCTGTGCGGTCGCCGCTGCAAGGCGGGCCATGGCCCGGTTGAGCACCCGGGCATCCCTCCTGCGCGCAACCTCATGCTCCTCCTGCCTGGCAGAGGAGTGGGTGATGGCAGTGGTCAGCCTGCCCAACCCTGCTGCCACCTCCTTGTTGCTGTCCACAACAGCCTGGAACCCCTTCACCAACTCCCCCATCTGCAGGTTGTGCTGCAGGAGCTGGCGTTGGCAGGCCATGGTGGATCTGGCCTGTTGGCGCTGGATTTTGACCATCTGGCCCTCCAGGCCCAGGAACACACTGCCCTCCCGTGCTGGTGCAGCAGTGGTGGTGGTGGTGGTGGTGGTGGCACGGCGTCTGGCACTGCTGCCTCCGGCCTGCTGAGTGGGCTGGGGTGCCACTGGTGGTGGTGTGGTGCTGGCCGGTCCCGGAGCCCCTGCTCCCAGGACAGGTAGGACGGGTGGCAAGGCCACGGTTGTGGCAGGAGCTGTTGTCGGCGGAATGGTCTGCCTTGTTGGGGAGTTGTATGGTGAAAATTGCAAGGGGGTGAGCTGGGCAGTACTGGGGAGTGCACTGCCTGGAAATCAATCACCAGGACTCCCTCCATTCCAAGCCCTGGGGTGTCTCCTTCCTCATCCTCATCCTCCTCCTCCTCCTGGCCAGGCTGGCTGGTGCTCGGCCCTGCCACTGCAGTATGTGATGTCGAAGCTCCCTCTGCTGCCACAGTGGTGCCGCCTGATGGTGCCCCTAGGTACAAAGAAGCATTTGTAAACTGAGTGCCGATGTATTACAGTCAGTACAATTATGGCATTCCACATGTCCTTGCATCTCCTTACACCGTGTCACACTGTTTCCTGTCTTGTGATTCTGCACTGACATATTTGGCTAACTTCTGCTGACTACATGTACCATGATGCTTGTCTCTTGTATGTTGGTGACAGTACAGTGCTGGTGTTTGCCTATGCATTGTGTCTAATGGGGAGGTGTCTGGTAGGGTGTGTCATGATGCGCATGCTTCTTACCTGTAGCTGTGGCCATCGCAGTGCTGTCCAGGGTCCCGATCCCTACGATGCTCTCCCTCTCGATGGTGCTGGAGACAATTTCCTCCAGCTCGGTGAGGGGTGGCGCCGGGTTCTTGCCTCCTCCGGTGAGTCCAGCCTGCCTTTGGAGGTCGGCCAGCTTCCTCTTCGTGAGGCTGCGGAGGTCATAAAACCTTTTCTTAAGTTCCTCAATGGACCTGGGGGTGACTCCAGCAGCATTGACCTTCTGGGCGATGTCTGCCCACAATCTCCTCTTGGTGCTGTCTGGCACGTTGAGGGACAGCTTGCCAAAGAGCTGGCGGTGCACCCTCACCACCTCCTCAACCAGCACCTGTAGTTCTGTGGTGGTGAATTTGGGCTTCCTCTTTTGGGAGGACTTCTGGCTTCCTGCCTGATCTGCCATATTCTCCTGCTCCTGCTCAGTCTGCAACCTCCTTCTCCCACTGTTGCTAACTGTGTGTTGGGCTCAGGCAGGCTTTCCAGAAACTTCTAGAAACTTCTTAATTGGCTGCACCTGCCAGGGTTGCCACTCCCTGTTTGGGTGGGGGAGGGGGAGCCACCTCATTGGCTGAATCGCCTATTGCCGAGTCTGCTTTTACCGATTCGGTAAAATCCGAATCGGTAAAAACCGAATCGGTATTATCCGATTCGGTAAAAGCCGAATCGGGTCATGCAATGCATTCCTATGGGCTTTTTCGCCATGGGTCTATGATTGCCGATTCGGTTTTTACCGAATCGGCTTTTACCGAATCGGTATTCGCCGAATCGGAAATATCCGATTCGGTGGTAGCCGATTCGGTATTTTCCGATTCGTTGTTGGCCGATTCGGTAATTTCCGATTCGGACCGAGCTGAATCGGAACGTACCGAATCTCATTACCGATGCCGACCGAATCGGTTTTCATTCGGTATTTTTTTCCTACATCTCGTTTTCCGATTTCAGAATACCGATTCGGCCCGCCTCGGTATTTTGAAATCGGAAAATCCCGTTTACCTACATCGGGCCCCTAATGTATTAATGTATGGCTGATTCACTCCAGGACACACTGTTAATTCGAATTCTTGTCAGTGGCCTGTTAGCTCACTTTGTTTGCCTGATATTTCTTTCACTTACTGTCTCCTTTATTTCCTCCTCACGTACGGCACAGGACTGTGCCCTACTGTAACCTTTATGGTTTTGGTTACTGGTCTTATTTCTTTATTGAAAAAACTTATCAAATGAATAAATATTCCCTGCCCGGCTGGACAAGGGATTTTTGTACTATATAGCAGCCCACTGCGGTCTATATATTATCTTTGCTCATTTTTATTTGTTTATGCTAAGGACCACTTGTTTCCTTCAAAGCACCTTACATTGTCAGCATTCTTGCTGGAAACCCAAATGTTTCAAGTGAAAATACTAAGGCATCCCAGTTGACAAAGTTAAATGCCTTTTCGGCATCAATCAATATAATTGCAGCTCTATCTAGGCAACTGGAAAAAAAGTCTATAGCCTGAACCAAATACAGCGTATTTGCTGCCACTGTTCACTTTGGTAAAAACTGTCAGGACTAGGGTGGCTTGCGGTCTAGGGCCCGCCCCACTCTGCAGCAGTTACAGTCCTCTGCCATGTCCGAGGCGTTTATGTGGTAAAGTGCATCGGTTTGCTTCAAGAGGACGTTGGTGGCAGAACTTTTCAAGGGTTTAACCTACATTAGTACCTTGTATATCAATGTTATGTTAAACCTCCTTTTGTTTAAGTACTGTCCGCCAAATGCGTGAGATTTAGCAGTCTGCCGCGTCCGCGAGATGCGTGAGGTTCGGCATGCTAAACGCGTCCGCGAGATGCGTGAGATCTGGCATGCTGTCGCATCCGCGAGATACGTAGGGTTTTTCAATGCGGTCGCATGCGGGGAGAATACAAGGGCGTAGTCACGTTGATGTACGCGACCACACCCTATCTCCTTTGCTCACTATTCTGGATGCTTCAGGGAGGAAGGAGGCTTATTAGCTAGCTCCGATCTACTTTGTGCTATTTTCGATTATTCCTCCAGAGCAAAGACTCGGCAATCAGCGATGTTTCCAGTGGGTGTGTCCCGAAGTTGCAGCTTCGTGTTTGAAGGCAAGGAGGCTGTTTCTGGTCAAATTTCTTCGTGGAGAGTCTTCTTCATGAGTCCAGGAGTGCAGTAACGCGAGACTTCATCTTGGGTCCAGAACTTGCAGTAGGCCTTCCTAATTCGTAGAGTAGGTCGTACTCTACAGGTAGGAGAGCATCTTAATTAAAGAAGAATTTGAATACAAAATTCATTATTGCAAAACTGTTGAAAAAACAAAGTTTCTGACAGTATGTTATGTCGAATCCTGAGTATTATTGGGCTGTGATTTATTATTTTTAACTGTTTGAGGTGCATTTAACCTTCTAGGTTCTCAGAATATTTTATGGCACATTTTGATTTCATCTGACATTTTTGAAAAGAAGTACAATTTAAATGTTCTAAGTAATAGACATATAAAGGCGCAAGCAGATGGTGATTGTGACTATTTAAAGAGGAATTTACAGGTTTTTGGGTCACTACAGTATCTTTCTTTGAGTGGAATTGCAAACTAGTAACAAAGAGAAATAATAAGTTACAAACATTCAAAGGTGATCAATCTTATTCAGAATTTTATAAGAACCAAATAGGTTTCTTCATTGTATTGGTCAAGCATTGGAAAGAATTTTATTTTTTGAATTAATAAGAAACAAAAGCATTTTGTGTATCAATAACTTTTCCTTTTCAGATCTCCTTCCCAGCTGTTCCCTTCCTAATTCCCTTTTCCCCCCGCTTGATCACTTCAACATTCTGTGTATTCATTACAATCAGAATTGGAGGTATCGAGAGGTGGGCCTTTATATCATCACATCAGATCCCGAGGTAGACTTCGTCTGACAGAATAGTGAGCCCACAAATTATTTTTCTCCCGATCTGATTGTGCTGGCATAATGGCCACCATGGATGACTTAATGGCGGTTATAATTAAAATGCAAGCTGATCTAAATGAAACTATTAATGCTACTGCGTTATTGTCTGACAAGGTAAATAATATACAATTTATGAATACTCCCCTTCCAGAGGAGGCTCAAGACACTAGCACAAGAGCATCCACAAATATATCAGTCACTGTTCCACCACAAATTCCTTTGGCTGCTGCAGAGCGTTTTTCAGGGGACCCTTCTAAAGTACAGATTTTTTTTAACACAAATTGAGTTGCATTTTTCCTGCAGACCAGCAGCATTTCCTACCCCCCAGTCTAGGATTGCATTTCTAATCTCTTATCTGTCTGGAGATGCTGCGAATTGGGCAGTCCGATTAGTACGATAAGATAGCGCACTATTGTATAACTGGCGGCGCTTTGTTGAAGAATTTGAGAAAGTATTTGATAGACGAACTGTGACTTTATCTGCAGATCGTGAATTGTTACAGTTAAGACAAGGGAATAGAGACCTTATTACATACCTATCACATTTTAATAGACTTGTTGCAGAAACCTCTTGGCCGGAAGAAAAGAGAGCAGCTCTTTTTTATCAGGGGTTGAAAGACAATTTAAAGGATGTTTTAGCCCAAATAGACCCACAACCAACAGCATGTTCGGATTTGATAAATCTAACTTTACGTTTAGATCACAGACTTTCTGAACGAAGAACAGACAAGAAAAGAGGTGATAAACCTAGTTGGAAAAATGAAAACAGATCTCAAACTCAGTTTGCACACTCTGAATCAAGCCCTGAGCCAATGGAAATTGGAACTCTTAGACAGCCATTGTCAAAAGAAGAAAAAGACAATAGACGTAAGAATGGACAATGCCTTTATTGTGGTCGTAAAGGACATTACGTAAAAGACTGTATGATGAAACCAAAGGGCAAGTCTCCAAATGCCAGCAAGGCGGCAGTTATTGAAACAACAGATCAAAAGTCGGAAAACTAACATGCCCAAGATGTTTTGAGGGGGATCTCTTGGGAACCATTTCTTACCCTTCAATAAACTCTTGTGTAACTAATTATAAAGCTCATTTCCGATTAGCAGTGCAAATACAGCTAACTCATAAAATCTGGCAAATGGAAGTTTTAATTGATTCAGGGGCCACAGGAAATTTTGTAGACCTGGAAACAGCACAACGATTAAGTATAATCTGTGAAAAGAAAGAAACTCCAGAAATAGTTCAAGCAGTAGACGGAGAAATCTTGTCAGGAGGCCCAGTTACAATGCAAACTTCAAAAGTAACTATGTTTTGTGAGGATTCCAAAAGACAACATCATAAGGAGGAGGTTCAATTTGATGTAATCCAAGCACCTCAGTATGGATTTATTCTTGGAATGCCATGGCTCTGTCTGCATAATCCTTTTATTGATTGGCAAAAAAGAAAACTTGTATTTCTCTCTGATTTTTGCCATTCATCCTGTTTAAAGTCTTTCGCGTCAACAGTGAGTCAAATTGCAACTGCTGAGGAAAAAGAAACAATTCTACCCACATGTTACAAAATGTTTCAAGAGGTATTCAGTGAAGAAAAGGCAGCAGTTCTCCCTCCTCATCGCAGTTAGGATTTTCAAATCGATCTCATACCAGGTTCTTGTGTACCAAATTGCAGAATTTATGCTCTGTCTGAAAAAGAAAATCAACATCTGAGGGAGTATTTGGATCAGTATTTGGAGAATTGTTTTATCCCCCCCTCTAAGTCACCAGCCGCCTCCCCTTTGTTTTTCATCCCAAAAGCAAATGGGGAATTAAGAACATGCATTGATTACAGGGCATTGAACAAGATCACAATCAAGAACAAATATCCATTGCCGTTAATCCCAGTCCTTTTAGATCAAGTTAAAACAGTAGTAATTTACACAAAACTTGATCTAAGGGGGGCTTATCATTTGGTGCGTATGAGGCAAGGTGATGAGTGGAAAACTGCATTCAAAACTCGATATGGATTATTTGAATATTTGGTAATGCCATTTGGCCTTTGTAACGCACCAGCCGCCTTTCAGTTTTTTCTAAATGACGTTTTAAGAGAATTTCTGGATCTATTTGTTATCGTCTATATAGATGATATTTTAATTTATTCAGATTCTGAAGAAAAGCATGAGGGACATGTCAAACAAGTGTTAAGAACTTTACAATCACATAACCTGTATTGCAAATTATCTAAATGTGACTTCCATGTTTTTGAAGTTGAATTCTTGGGAGTACTGCTCACACCAACTGGCATGAAAATGACTGATAGAAAAATTAAAGCAGAATGGCCCATTCCAAAGTCAGTTCGAGATGTACAATGTTTTTTGGGGTTTGCAAATTTCTATCGTCGTTTTATAGATCATTTCTCAGCAGTGATAGCTTCCATAACTCGCTTGTTAAGGAAAAAGGTGAAATTTGAATGGACTACAGAAGCCAATGATGCTTTCCAGGGTTTGAAAAAGGCATTTACAGCGGCTCCAATTCTAATGCATCCTGATGTGCATGAACCTTTCATAATTGAGGCAGATGCTTCAGATGTAGCAATTGCAGCCATTCTATCCCAAAGACATCACAAAACAGGTCAAATGCATCCAGTTGCATATATGTCTCGAAAATTGAATGCAGCAGAACAAAATTATATCATTGCAGAAAAATAATTGCTTGCTATACTTGAGGCTTTCAAGGAATGGAGACATTATATTATGGGAGCAAAATTCACGGTGACTGTGTATACAGACCATAGAAATTTACAGTTTATGAGTTCAGCCAGGATGTTAATTCCACGACAGTTAAGATGGATGATGTTCTTTGCGGAATACGATTTCATAGTAACCTACCGTCCTGGGCAAGATAACAAAAAGGCTGATGCTCTTTCTAGAAAAGACTCCACATTGCATAGATTCGAAGGAGCTCCACAAGCAATAATAGAAGCTGACAAAGTAATCTGTTTGTTGAATGCAGATCAATTTCTAGACAACATCTATGAAAATTTTCCTCCATCTCAATGGAAAAACTGCGAGAACAAAAAAGTAAATCAAACAATCAAAGAAGGAATACCATTCCATGGAAAGCAAGTGTACCTTCCTACCAAAGAACTACAAGAAACTTTGTTTGGTTGGTTACACTCCCATCCTATGGCAGGACATCCAGGTCCAAAAAAGACCGTAGAAAAAGTACAAAACTTATTCTGGTGGCCAACTCTACAAAAAGATGTTTCTTTGATGGCTCAAAATTGTGAAATTTGCGCTAGATTTAAGACTGATCATAGTAAACCAAAAGGTTTGTTGCAAGTCTTACCAACACCAGTTAGACCATGGGAACATGTTTCTTTGGATTTCATTTCAAATTTGCCACAGATACATTTTCATTCAGTCATTTTAGTAGTTGTGGATAGCCTAACGAAGTATCCTCATTTTATTGCTTGTAAACGATTGCCATCAGCAGGACAATTAGCACAAATATTTCTAACAAATGTTGTACGATTACACGGTTTGCCTTCAGTGTTACTATCTGATCGCAGTTCTCAGTTTTCATCTAAATTCTGGCAACAATGGTGTCAGTGTCTGCAAATTACTTCCAATATGTCTACTAATTATCATCCACAAACAGATGGTCAAACCGAACGACTAAACCAGACATTAAAACAGTATTTGAGATGCTATGTTACAGATTCCAAAAAGTCCTGGTTAGATTTGCTTTGGATAGCTGAAATAGCTTATAATACATCACCACATTCATCTCCTGGATCCTCTCCTTTTGAAGCTCTTTGCGGTTATGTACCAAATACTATTCCTTTAACCTTGCCCAAGGATGTGAGTGATGCACCTGCTGTGCAAGATACAGTACAGCTCATGCAAACTGTTCATCAACAAATTCATAAACGTTTATTGCAAAGCAAAGAAAAGTACAAAAAGCAATATGATACACATCATCGGTCAGGACCAACGTATGTTACTGGAGATAAAGTATGGTTGTCTACCAGAAACTTGGCTTTCAAACACAAAAACATGTTTCATCCCAAATTTATCGGACCATACCCGGTACTTTGTCAAGTCAATCCAGTAACGTACAAATTGTTGCTTTCCAGAACCTTACGGATCCATCCAGTATTCCATACTTCCCTGTTGAAACCGGCTAAGCAGGATGTGACACCCAGACCAGCTCCAGTCTTAGTTCAGGGTAATTGGGAATACGAGGTGCAAAACATATTAGACTCTAAACTGAGGGGCGTTAAATTGTGGTATCTTGTTTCTTGGAAAGGATATGGATCTGAAAATGACTCATGAGAACCAGCAGAAAACATTCATGCCTCTCGCTTGTTGCGACGTTTCCAACTTCTTCACCCTTCAAAGCCGGGCCCTAGACCACTCCAGGGAGGGGGGAATACTGTCAGGACTAGGGTGGCTTGCGGTCTAGGGCCCGCCCCACACTTCAGCAGTTACAGTCCTCTGCCATGTCCGAGGCGTTTATGTGGTAAAGTGCATCGGTTTGCTTCAAGAGGACGTTGGGGGCAGAACTGTTCAAGGGTTTACCCTACTCTAGTACCTTGTATACCAATGTTATGTTAAACCTCCTTTTGTTTAAGTACTGTCCGCCAAATGCGTGAGATTTAGCAGTCTGCCGTGCCCGCGAGATGGGTGAGGTTCGGCATGCTAAACGCGTCCGTGAGATGCGTGAGATCTGGCATGCTGTCGCATCCGCGAGATACGTAGGGTTTTCCAATGCGGTCGCATGCGGGGAGAATACAAGGGCGTAGTCACGTCGATGTACGCGACTACACCCTATCTCCTTTGCTCACTATTCTGGATGCTTCAGGGAGGAAGGAGGCTTCTTAGCTATCTCCGATCTTGTTTGTGCTATTTTCGATTATTCCTCCAGAGCAAAGACTCGGCAATCAGCGGTGTTTCCAGTGGGTGTGTCCCGAAGTTGCAGCTTCGTGTTTGAAGGCGAGGAGGCTGTTTCTGGTCAAACTTCTTCGTGGAGAGTCTTCTTCATGAGTCCAGGAGTGCAGTAAGGAGAGACTTCATCTTGGGTCCAGAACTTGCAGTAAGCCTTCCTAATTCGTAGAGTAGGTTGTACTCTACAGGTAGGAGAGCATCTTAATTAAAGAAGAATTTGAATACAAAATTCATTATTGCAAAACTGTTGAAAAAGCAAAGTTTCTGACAGTATGTTATGTCGAATCCTGAGTATTATTGCGCTGTGATTTATTATTTTTAACTGTTTGAGGTGCATTTAACCTTCTAGGTACTCAGAATATTTTATGGCACATTTTGATTTCATCTGACATTTTTGAAAAGAAGTACAATTTGAATGTTCTAAGTAATAGATATATAAAGGCGCAAGCAGATGGTGATTGTGACTATGTAAAGAGGAATTTACAGGTTTTTGGGTCACTACAGTATCTTTCTTTGAGTGGAATTGCAAACTAGTAACAAAGAGATATAATAAGTTACAAACATTCAAAGGTGATCAATCTTATTCAGAATTTTATAAGAACCAAATAGGTTTCTTCATTGTATTGGTCAAGCATTGGAAATAATTTTTTTTTTTAAATAATAAGAAACAAAAGCATTTTGTGTTTCAATAACTTTTCCTTTTCAGATCTCCTTCCCAGCTGTTCCCTTCTTATTCCCTTTTCCCCCACTTGATCACTTCAACATTCTGTGTATTCATTACAATCAGAATTGGAGGTATCGAGAGGTGGGCCCTTATATCATCACATCAGATCCAGAGGAAGACTTCGCCTGACAAAAACCCATTCTGCTCCTTATGGGCTAATGTCTGCCTAATTGTAACTATAAGAGATGCCCAGATCTTTGCAAAGAACTTGTAATCCGCATTGAGAAGGCTTATCAAATGATAGGAATTTGTGTTTGTAGGATCTTTATCTTTTTTTAAAAAGCTTACCAATACTGATTCTTTAAAAGTCAAAGGAATGTCCAACCTGCCCCCTATTTCATCAAATAGTTGTACCAGATGCAGTAATAATTATTTCTGGAATATTTTATGGAGCTCAGTTGAAATTCTATCAGTGCCAGTCTCCTTGGCATTAGGCATCTTTTGCAATGCCTGAGTAGCCTCCTTGAGTGGGATAGCCTCCTGCAATGTCTCTGCCTGCATCTCAGTCAAGCATGGGAGCCACATCTGCCCATAAAATCCCTCAAGACTATATTTAGTGTTGGCATAAACGTTCCAATGGATATTATTATAATGCTGCAGAAATATTAGCGCTATTTTATGATAATCCTTTTGCCCTACATTTGAGTTTGGATCATTAACCCGTTGAATGCTGATGACGGAACCGCTCCGTCATCAGCTACGGGTGACCTGTGCTGATGACGGAGCGGTTCCGTCATGGCCCGCTCGGCGCGCCTGCGCGGCGTGAATTTCGCGCCTGCGCTGACGTTCTATTGAGCGGGGCGGGCCATGACGGAACCGCTCCGTCACAAGCACAGGTCAACCGACGCTGGTGACGGAGCGGTTCCGTCACCAGCATGCGGCCGCCGCGCGGCCGCCCCGCCCCCTTAGCACTGCAGCGGAATAGCCGCCACAGTGAAGGGGTTAATGTCCACAACACGCAATGCATCTTGTTTAAAACATGCCGACCAAGCCAGCAGCCTTCCCACCAGCTGGCTATCTTCAGACTTTTTCTGCTGGAAAGTGTTCGCATTATTACTCTCCTCCAGAACAAAAAACATCCTCACTGCTTGCTTGGCCTGATCAAATCTTTCTTTTCAGTTCACTCTTGCTTCTACCCTACCCTGGACTGGTGCATCTTGTGCCTTTTCAAGAACAATTTGAAGGTCTCCTGTTTCTTTTGTACTCACACTCAAGTTCCTACTCGTACATCTGCTCTTTCATGTTTATAAACCACCCCTGTGCAGTCCCACACCCGCCCACAACATGCCGCATGCCCAATCCTCCTCGAAGGGGGAATAGCTCACACTATCCCCCAATCATCACTTCCTAGCTCGGGGGCTCTGGAAAGCACCTCAACATGCCCAATGGGGAGAAGATATCCCCCCACTCCCTCTCAGATCTAAGAGCTAGACCATGTAGCCTCACAAACATTTCCATCATTTTCAACAACCCTCCTCAAGACTGAACCTTCTTTAATATGCTCTGGGCTTCTTCAAGTGATTCACACAGAAAGATTTGACCTTTCAATAGTACTTTTAATATGTCTGATGAGCTATATACGCCTGGGCCCCCGCTGCCCTAAATTGTCCTATTAGTGCAATCAAGTCTCTTCTTCTATGTGCTGATGCAACTGACATATCAGAAAATGCTCAGACCTCCGCTTCCTCAGCTAAGATAAATTATTTCTTTTGAATTGCTTTATTTAGGATCTGTTCCTTTATTCTATAATCCGCAAAATACACAGTGATTGTACAAGGCTGCTTTGAATTTGTTGACCATTGCGCAGGAATCTGATTGGCTCTCATGATGGATGAGTGATGTGGGTGTCACTGGTACCGCGCTGAAATGGCTGCAATCCTTCCTCTCAGACCGGACCTTCTCTGTATTTGAGGATGACATCTCTTCTCCACCTGTGCATCTTCACTGTGGCGTTCCCCAGGGGTCATCCCTCAGCCCGACCTTATTTAATATCTATATGAGGCCTTTGGCTGAGGTGGTGTTACCTTGGGGAGTGCAACTAGTGACGTATGCAGATGATACGCAGCTTATCATCGGCCTTTCGGGCCAGATGTCATCCTATGATAAACTCTCTTCCTGTCTTAGCAAGGTTCGTGAGTGGATGGATGCATCCTTCTGGAAACTTAATGGAACAAAGACGGAGATCATGATGTTGGGACATGATGCTCCCTCCGCAGTCGACAGATGGTGGCCTACCACTTTGAGTCACCCCCTTCCCCCAAAAAGAAAATCAAAAGTCTAGGGGTTTGGCTAGACCCAGCACTTAATTTTTTGGTGCAAGCTCAGAAGGTTGCAGCGAACTGCTACGCCCTGATGAGGTCCCTTAGAAAAGTTATAGAACTGCTTCCGTTCGAAGCAAGGCGGATATTAGTCCAGGCCCTGATTTTAACTCGCCTGGACTATGCTAACGCAATATATTTAGGAGCACCATTAGGGACACTCAGGGTTCTACAGACGGTACAGAATTGCGCAGCTCGGATGCTTTTAAAGATACCGCGTAGAACTTCTGCCAAACCAGCACTCAGGCAACTCCATTGGCTGCCAATACAACAAAGGGTCGATTTTAAGGCTATGACTATTGTCCATAAAGCCTTGACCAAGACAGGGCCTGGTCTAACTCAATCTCTGTTTTGTCCTTACCAAACCAATAGGACCCTTAGATCCAGTAATAAGAACTTCCTGGCAGTCCCACGAATAAGGAGAATCCGCATGGGTGGCAGACGTTTTTCTGTCCAATCAGCTAAACTCTGGAACAACCTGCCGGACCCTATTCGGATGGAAGAGAACCACCTTAGGTTTAGAAAGATGCTAAAAACCTTCCTATTTCTGTAATCTCTCGGGTGATGAATTGGTACACTGCAGCGCTGGGATGCCTCCGGGTAACCACGCGCTATATAAATGAGTATTCATTCATTCATGATCGATAAATCCTCTGGCAGGTTCTCCAGAATGGATGTTTTAATCAATGATTAAATATAAAGCAGCATATTCTGGTGGTTACCCATACTTTCAACCCCTTCCAATATCCCCACAAAACGGAGGTTCGACCTTCTTGCCTACATTTCCATGTTTTCAATTTTATTCTGAGGTTTGGACAGCTTTTTCTCGTCATTGCCGAGTTCCTTATCCCAGACAATTGAGTGATCTTCCAGATCTTGTTGTGAACGTATCTAGGAACCTAATTAAATATTCCCGATTCATGGCCTTATGTGGTTATAACAAATCATATCCTTATAAAGGCATAAGAATCATATCCATATTTAGTCATAGCCAATGCAGTCCAAATACGGCAAGGCTACTTCCTTAAGACTCCTAGAAAGTACCACACGTTCTTTAAACAAACCAAACCTCCAGCAGCCCGGGAATTCCCCCTGATTTTGTTTTGATTTATTCTAGAACTCCTGCGAGTCCTGAAAGAACTGCTAGTTCTTAGTGACAGTTCTTAGTGACAGTTCTTAGTGACGTCTTATGTCCAACCTTACGTCAAACACGGCACCTTCCAGGTATAAATATACCAGCATTTGCCTTAAGTAAACCTACAGTGGTTTGGAGCTGAGCGGCTATCTACTTACCCAAAGCCCAGCTGATGCGAGTGCTGAAGGAAGGCGACCCTCCCATTTGACGCACTGAGAAAGACGCTGTCTTTTCTCCCGCGGAGAAATCCAGCTCCAGTGTTTCCAGTCACCCTTGGGGGTTGCTGGCAGATCGAGTCCTGAGAACGAGATACAAGACCTCCTTCATTCTAAAACCAAAGGTACGGAGCTGATAAAACCCTTAGAGAATTCTTGATTCAGATTCTTGGCAAAACTAACTTAACTTAAAACTGCAGCTTACTTACTCCTTCCCACGTACTATGCTTAGGTTAGGTACACCGGGGTGGGCGTATTTTAGAAGCACCAGTTGAGTAAGTTTAGTCAACTTTTATCATTGTATGTAACTGTATATATTTTATCCGTTTTAAGTATCATATGGCTCAGAAACCATATAAATGCTTTTACAGTATTATTTCATAATACTCCTTTTACTGTACGCACTTTACTTTATGACAAGTATTGCAATTGTGGCAATTCATTTCTCTTGCATGACAAAGAAGACTGCTCAATAAATAACACCTTTTATTGAAAAAACCCTTCTCTCTATTTCTCTGCACTATGGTGAAACTAAGCATGCACGATTGACTGAGTGAAATAGCTATCTATTGTTTTCACACGACTCTGGAGATATACTCCTTATTCTGGAGGGAGCAAAGTTGTCATGTTTATGCGGTTGTCAGAAACTAATCCCTTCTTGTCTAATCAGGAAAGTTAACACCTTCCTGTTAATTCGAGAAAATTTCTAGTGACCTCTGAGCTAGCTGGAATACCTAATTAAGTCTAACATATTCAGTAGAGACCTAGTCGACCTCAGTCCTACGTCTAAACTACCGTTTGTTATTCCAATGCGCAGAGCCTATTGGCAATATAGGAACTACACTATATGGCGCCCAACGTTTGGTAAGGCGATAATCTAACGCAAGATACTAGAGTAACTCAGTCGAGCTTTTCACACAGACCCCTTTTCCTGTAAAAACTCCAATTGATGTCTGGAGTGGGTGAAAGGTTAATATCCGCCAAAACTTAGTAGGGAGAGATTCCTATGTATTCGTTTTTGGTTCAGTCAAAGTTGAAGGATACAGTGTTCCAAAATATTGTGCACCTAATCTTTGTTTAGTTGAAACTTGCTCTGCAAAACTTTCATTAAACAATGTCAAATAACGGCGACAGCAATGAAACCGGTGGAGCTGCAGTAGATGCGAATCAACCGGGTTCAGACGTTACAGGGTTTAATGAAGACAGACCGGATGCTATAATCATCCCGGTCAATATAAGAAAAACTATAACTATAAAACTTATAGAAAATGGAGTAACATCAAGAGGTGGTACAGTCGTATTTGTGGTAGAGGCCCATGAATATCGGCAGACAGAGGTATTCTATTCCTGGATAACTTTTCCAGCAGCACATGCTGTAGCACACGAGTTCCACTACTACAAAATAGAGGAATCTCCAGAGGAATACTCTCCTTTTGAGGAAGTTGAAATTCCACTAACATACCAAGAGCACCTGCTCTGGTTTAATGGCGCACTAAAACATCAAAATCACATTACCAGGCTCGGTCCACTAGGTAGACCAGGAGCCACATGGCCGGTTCTAGCCAGCTATACACCACACCCCGACAACTAAAACAACTAATTAAAATACATAGACAATTGGTCCAATATGTCATGCGGACTTCAACAGTCCAACCTGCAATTAAAATTCCACAAAACACCCCGCAACAGGGGAACACAAATAAAATTACACCACCGAATATACAATCATGTGTTGGTAAAGTACCCACAAAACGGGAACAAATTCCATTCTGGTTAGCTAAAAAAATCACTCAAATAGAGCAAGTATTTCCTGATACTACCCCTCACGAAAAACACAGAATCCTGACTATCTGTCTCCCAATGGGGATCGCACCACATGTGGAGGACTGTGACACTTGGGGTACAGTCTTTGCTTCTATCTACACAAAAACACATAGTGTTCCGTCTATGGCGGTTATACCAGATGCACTAAGACAGATTCAAAATGAATACGATCCAGAATCTGCTTTAACTCTAGGTATGAAATTACTGAAAGACTTTAAGCAGGTCTCGGCTATATTACTAGCCAACATAAAAGGAGAAGCAGCATCTGTTGCGATCCCCCAAAAATTGAAAGAAACAGACATAGCAGAACAACCTTTTGAACTTACCAGAATAATTGAAAAATCCTATGAAGAATTAGGTAGAGATTGTTTGGGTGGTAAACCAGTAAAACCCCAACTAACTGAAAATCCTGAAAAGACTTTCATTAAAAATAATCTCAATTCTCAAAAGAAGAAGTGGGAGGGTAATAAACAAACCTCTCTCAGAGAAAAACAATTTCAGTCCAGAGGAAGGTCTCCCCAACGAAGAAATAGATCTCCAGAATGGGGGGGGGGGGGCAAGTCTCCCCAAAGGGAGCCCTCTGAAAAAAGATGCAACCTTAGAAATAGGGAAAATTTGAGAAAACCTGACAGATATCAAGATATTAATACACGTCCCTCTCGATCTTTTCAGACTTTCTCACAGAAATCGGAAAGAAGAGGATGGTCAGAACATAAAGAAGAGCACGTCAAGTCCAAAGACAAGGAACCTGCTCATCAAAGTAAAAAATTACAATTTCCCAGAAAGAAGGTAGCCAGAATTAAAATAAAACATGCCGAGAATCCTGAGGACACAACTGAAAAACGGAGAGTGGGCCCAGACATTGCTAGACAGCGCAGCAGAAGTGACCATAGCTCGCAAGATCCTGATGAATCTTCTGGAGACAGTGGACACAAATGAATACATTCAAGTTTAAACTGCCAACACCCGAGCTAGCGTGCCCCATAAACTATATGAAATAACATTACGTATAGGGGGAGATAAAACTAGGAAAATAAGAGGTCTCTTTTGGGAGAATCTATCTAAAGGCTATGATATCCTTCTAGCAGAAAAAGACTGGCCACCAGTGTTTGTCAGGGAGTGCCCACATGGCGTAGAAATGATTATGCCTGCCTTCTCAAATCACATTCCAATTCATAAAAAATACACATTATATAAAATACACTGCATTATATAAAAACCATGTAGGATGTGATGAGGATTCTCCTCACCATAAAATCCAGTTAAAAAATCAACCTACTGCACAAAGGCAGTATCCAGTTAAGCAAGAAGCTAAAAAACAAGTAAGAGAAATTTTAGATCAACTTGAATATCAGGGGGTCATTAAAACATGCACCTCACAAATGAACAATCCTTTGTTTCCTGTCTCCAAGCCAGAAGATTCATATCGTCTAGTTTTGGACTACAGACACCTAAACTCTTGTTGCAAAACATTTGCAGTACAAAACTCCTACAGTGCAGCACTAATGAATAATATCGTTCGCAAAAAATATAAAACAGCATTAGATATTTCAAATGGTTTCTTCTGTCAAAACATAGCACCTGAAAGCAGACATTTGACCCCTTTCTCCAGCATGGGGACCCAAAAACAATTTTGTTGTCTCCAACAGGGATTCAAGAACAGCCCAGGATTATTTTCAGCCAGGGTAACAGAGTTACTACAAATATATGGATTCAAGAACAGCCCAGGATTATTTTCTGCCAGGGTAACAGAGTTACTACAAATATATGGCCGCTGCCAAGCTAGCTCTCGGCTGGACTAGGAGATCCTCGGCCACAGCGGCCTTAGCCGAGCTACACTGGTTACCTCTGAAGCAGCGTGTGGCATTCAAGGCCCTCTGCCTTGTTTTTAAGGCTCTGCACGGAGTTGGGCCCAGACCTCTGCAAGCCCTGTTCTCTTGGTACACTCCTAACAGAGCCCTGCGATCGGCCTCAGCCTATCTGGTAAAAGTGCCCAGATATAACAAAGTCAGAACTGGGGGCAGATCCTTCTGGGTCGCAGCGGCTAAATTATGGAACAGTCTGCCCATCGACATCCGCCAAATTCCACAACTCCTTCCCTTTCGGAAACGCATCAAAACCTGGTTATTTCCCTAACTCCTCCCGCCTGCTACCCGTTCTTGTTCTCCTCAGTTAAGAGTATTCTCCAGCGCCAGGAAACCTGCAAGGTATCAGCTGCGCTATACAAATACTTTAAATAATAAATAATAAATAATAAATAATTTAAATAAATATGATGATGAGGCCTAATCTTATGTCGATGACATCTATCTTACAGACGATGACCTGGAGACTCACTTAAAAAGAGTGAACACCATCATACTTGGGTTCGCATCTGAAGGGTACACATTTAACTTTAAAAAATCACCAATTGCCCATCTAACTGTCCTATTTTTGGGATATGAACTATCAAGTGAAGGCAAAAGCCTAGCAGACAACTTCTTAGAGAAGTGTGCAGTACTCCAAGCTCCAAAAACGCTGAAAAACATACAATCAATTGTAGGTTTCCTGAATTTCGGAAGAACGTACATTCTAAATTATGCAGAGAGGGTTAAACCTCTCTACGAACTAATAAAACCTGATTTTAAACCAATTAATTGGACTCAAAAACACACAGAAATCTTACGATCATTACAAACAGACATGTTAACTAAAACAAAACTGCAAACACGAGCAAACGAACGCAACCTTGTAATCCGAGTCATCCCAGGAAGATGCGGATTCACATACCTGACCTCCAATGAGGGAGAAACGGTACTAATAGCATACAAATCACACTTGTACACACAAGCAGAAATGAAATTCAGTTCTACTGACAAAATTCTAACTGCGGTTCAAACTGCTGTAGCAAAAGAAAGAGCCCTAGCGCAAGGGAAGAGGATATCTGTACTAACAGCAGTATCAGCCCTTGAGGCAGTAATAAGACCAGGCATTCTAAATGCTAAAGCTCTAGATCCGAAATGGATACAATGGGAAAATTCTCTTGCTACAGAAGACGTGAAACACGCTTTTGATCCGAAAATGAAAAAACTAGAAGATCTGGAATGCCAACATGAATGCCCTCTGTCAATCGAAATTCTGCCTCTCGAACAGTACACCTGTGTAATATACACGGACAGATTTGCAGAACACTACATTGTGGAAAAACAAATTTACAATGCTGCATGCGCGATTGTTAAAGGTCGCTGGCGCCTAGGTAAATTCAGACCGATGGTCACTAAAACTGAATCACTCGGAAACTGTACAGCTCAGCGAGCTGAAATAAGATCTATAAAGATGGCGCTTGAAAATGCTGATCGCGAATTCCCGACACTAATAGTGTGCGATTCGCATTACTGCATCCGGTCTTACAATAATTCCATGCAGACCTGGATAAAAAACGGTTACAAAGATGAGACAGGTGCTACAATAAAGCATAAAAACTATGGGAACAAGTAGTTCTTTTGAAGAAAGAACTACGAAAGACTCAGGTGATACATACGTAGAGTCTTCAACGTGATGGCGTTCACGTTGCAGGGAATTGATTGGCTGACAGAGCCACAGCGGCAGATGATCACTCGGCTTCCGTAGCAACAAAAAAGCATACGAAAAAACAAATAGATGGCAAAACACTGCTTGCAGTAATAGCCTCACTGGAAGGCAATTATGCGGCGTTACCTCTAAACTATCCACTCGGCAATACATACATAATTGATGCGAACTCCGTTCCATTTGCTCAAATCCCTGGAGTGGGGGATAGAGTAATTCCAAACATGAACCGGAGAGTCTTCTTGATTGAAGAAGCACACATGGGATTGGGTCTGAGGCACCAAGAGATCCTGTAATCTCTAATAGAATTACAATCAAAATACTGGTGGCCGAGGATGAGCGTGCACATTTATAATTTTGCAATGAATTGTCACGACCATTCAACAAACAACCTTTCTTGGTTTAGCCAAGATAAAAGATTTAAACAACCCTTCTATACCCAAGCCTATGCCTGATAGAAACACCACTACAGATGAGGGGTTAGACGTGTGCTATATTTTAAAACAAAACAGAACAATTCTTGATTGGAACAAATGGTTGATCCGGCCCACAGACACTAATAACTGTCAAGATAGATTCCTGAACAAAATACAGGGGTTCAAACAGAATAGGCCAGACCCAAGATATCCCCAGAGACAACATCCAGGGATAGTTACAACATATAGTGTAGGAAAAGTATGCCTCGATTGGCTACAGAGATCCACACTTCCCGAAATTAAGCAACACTTAACTTTACTTAAAGAAGGTGCTGACTTGTGAGATTTCATAATGGGACCTCGCATACAGCGTGAAAAATGTTTCATATATGCCGGTATATACGCAGCTTACAATGAAGCTTGGAAAGTAACACAAATTGAAACTGCAGAAAAAATACGAGAAATTGATCGTATTCATTTGAAAAAATCACTTTCTGTAGTGGACAATGGGTTAACGACTCTGTCCTCCAGAATTTATTCACTGGACAGCATTGTGTCATCTGCTGTTGATATAATAAAACAGGATATGCTAATGCTACAACATGGTCAATCCCAATTGCGTTCTATTGTACAGCTAGGCTGGACGTTACAAAACCTCCATTCAGGCTACGTGCTATGGCGTCTAATAAACACAACGTCATTATTTTCTATCTTTAACCTTACTGATAGACAAATCTCGTTGGCACAAAAAGGAGCAGACTATACGGTGCTGAGCATTGAAAAACTAGAAAGATTACCATTGACAATGTCAGAAAGACCTGTCATTGAATGGATAATACATGGCACCATTACAATCCCGATAACAACTTTTCAGTTTCAATACTGCCAAAAGTATATACCAGCAGGAATGTATGAAAGGTTGGGTAAAGGATACATCAAGTCAACCTGGAATTTACCTTATACACATAGATGTTATAGTGAAGGTAAAAAAGAGGTATTTCTTAGTGGTAACAATTGTAAAAAAATCACTGAGCGGTACACTTCTGTGTCAAGGTATTAACTTGCATGGAGCCTGCGAAGGTTCATCAAACAACGTTTCATGTCATCTGCATGGCACCCCTGCTACACAGCTAGAGCCCTTTTTCAGACAACTTTCCAATGGTGGCTACGTTATAATAAGTGACCACAGCTGTTGTGGCATGATGCCAGGAAAAGCCTTTCTTGTGAGCATTCCTTCCAGGGTCATTTGTTGTATGCAAGTATTGTATCCAAACAGTAATCCTGACATGGAGGTAGCAATATGGACTTCTGTGAATATCTCTTCTATTCGAATTGATACTTTAAGCAGAATGAAGTCTATTCTTTTACAAACAACTAAGCCGTTAACCTCGTCCAAAGAGATGTATGACCTGTAAGTTGCAAGGACAGCGGCAGAGATACATACCCTATTATTGACAAATTTCCCCGTGCATTTCGTAGAAATGTTAAGCCAAATCTTAAACATGTCAGATACCAGTGGCATCGCACATGTATTTAAGACAATTTTTTCGGAACTGTTAGCACCCTTTGAAACAGTTCTGGGCATCTTCCTGAATTTTGTGCATTCTTTTTTCAGTGACCTGCCTCTTATTCTGGGACTCGTAGCAGGAATTTTATTTTTGTTCCTTCTGCTCCGATATGGCAAGCCAAGTCACAGACAAAACTCAGGCTACGATGGAAGAAACGATCCTAGCAATACGATACCATGACCATATCTCGAAGGTCCTCGGATTGGCCGGCTAAAAGATCTGAATACTACCTGGTTTCTTTCATTCAAACCAATCTGGCAAAATTGCATCTTACCTGTGTTCGATGTCTGCTATGCGGAGAAGAATGCGTGTTGGACGTCTGTCTTACACTACCATCAGCAGTACCAATGGATCTCGATGCTTTGCTTTGTCCAGTAACGACTCATACAACGTGTTGTCCCCAGCGGCTACCTATTCTGATGATGGCATTCGTTGAGACTTCACCATTACGATTAGGTGGCGGTGAAGTACGAGATGAAAGCGGCACCACACAGGTACAACCTTTTGTGAACATTGCTGATCTGAACACCGATGATGGCAATGCATCGCAAATATGCACTATTTCTGATTTTTCAGCGTTGGCCCAACTTTCACCTACTGTTATAGACAAATTTTTTGCTGGCCTATCTGAGGTAATGTTCTCTCCTAACAACGAGAATAATATTTGAAATAGCGAGCACACAGCGTTCCCTGAACTCTGAATTCGGCCTACAGTTTTTATAAACAACACTGCTGAAAACATTTGGAACTATTTTTTCCCATGAAAGCAAAATTATTTTTTTCCTAATTTCCAAAATATTTACCTTTTTTGACACATGGTACTCTGCTTAAAGTAGAACTATTCTTAGAGAACAGAACTTCTATTTTTAGAGACTCTAGAGACATTATTTTGAATCAGCCTCTAGCACATGTACAATCTTGTATAAATATGTGATGAAATGGTCTCGACCTTCTCTTCTGTATTAAGAGCCATTTCATAAATGTAAATTTCGTGATTCATTCAGTGAAGATTATAATGCACTACAGAAATTTTATCTGAATGATAACACTACTTTAAAAACGTACAGTATAATACTCATTTTCGTGTATCTATACCATTTCAAATGCATTTGATGTATTTTCGGGTGGGCTGGAAAACACATGTATAATACTTATATGTTTATATATTGCTTAGTATTTAGTAATGATGGACATTATACGTGGACGGGTGTTGTGAGCTTATCTAGCACCCTAATTAAATATTCCCGATTTATGGCCTTATGTGGTTATAACAAATCATATCCTTATAAAGGCATAAGAATCATATCCATATTTAGTCATAGCCAATGCAGTCCAAATACGGCAAGGCTACTTCCCTAAGACTCCTAGAAAGTACAACGCGTTCTTTAAACAAACCAAACCTCCAGCAGCCCGGGAATTCCCCCTGCTTTTGTTTTGATTTGTCCTAGAACTCCTGCGAGTCCTGAAAAAACTGCCAGTTCTTAGTGACAGTTCTTAGTGACGTCTTATGTCCAACCTTACGTCAAACACGGGACCTTCCAGGTATAAATATACCAGCATTTGCCTTAAGCAAACGTACGGTGGTTTGGAGCAGAGCGGCTATCTACTTACCCAAAGCCCAGCTGATGCGAGTGCCGAAGTAAGCCGACCCTCCCATTTGACGCACTGAGAAAGACGCTGTCTTTTCTCCTGCCGAGAAATCCAGCTCCAGTGTTTCCAGTCACCCTTGCGGGTTGCTGGGAGATCGAGTCCTGAGAACGAGATACAAGACCTTCTTCATTCTAAAACCAAAGGTACGGAGCTGATTAGAACCTTAGAGAATTCTTGATTCAGATTCTTGGCAAAACTAACTTAACTTAAAACTGCAGCTCACTTACTCCTTCCCACGTACTAGGCTTCGGTTAGGTACGCCGGGTTAGGCGTATTTTAGAAGCACCAGTTGAGTACGTTTAGTCAACTTTTATCATTGTATGTAACTGTATATATTTTATCAGTTTTAAGTATCATATGGCTCAGAAACCATATAAATGCTTTTACAGTATTATTTCATAATACTCCTTTTACTGTACGCACTTTACTTTATGACAAGTATTGCAATTGTGGCAATTCATTTCTCTTGCATGAGAAAGAAGACTGCTCAATAAATAACACCTTTTATTGAAAACGCCCGTCTCTCTATTTCTCTGCACTCTGGTGAAACTAAGCATGCACAATTGACTGAGTGAAATAGCTATCTATTGTTTTCACACGACTCTGGAGATATACTCCCTATTCTGGAGGGAGCAAAGTTGTCATATTAATGCGGTTGTCAGAAACTAATCCCTTCTTGTCTAATCAGGAAAGTTAACACCTTCCTGTTCATTCGAGAAAGTTTCTAGTGACCTCTGAGCTAGCTGGCATACCTAATTAAGTCTAACATATTCAGTAGAGACCTAGTGGACCTCAGGTCTACGTCTAAACTACTGTTTATGTTATTCCAATGCGCAGAGCCTATTGGGAATATAGGAACTACACTACAATCTAACATTCTTTGCTCTAGCTCTAGCTCTTGTAGATGTACTGGAATTTGGCCTATCGCCTCCTCTATTTTGTCCAATCTCTGAGGGAGTACAACCGTTACCTTGCACTGAATATCCTTCAGCTCTCACAGTTCATGCAGAATAGTTTCCAACCACAGCTGTGATTGAGCCTGTGCCTAGTCTATCTCATCCTGCTCTTGCATCATTTTCAACCTTTCTACTAGACAAAGGCTAAAGACAGGCTGGTGCAAGTCCTGCCCACACCTATCCACCATTCACTGAAGGCTTAGTTCAGGGTGTGGCGCCGACAGTTGGTCTACTACCGATTGTTCATCAATTTGCTTTTATGGGCTCTTGTGTCTTATCAACTCCTCTGGTACCTGCTTTAGAGTCAGCTCTAACACGCTTATAGGAATCTCACTGCTCTCTGTCCCCATAGCATCAACCTGAGCTGCCTCCATGTCAGCCAGCAGGCCTGCCAGGTTTTAGTAGTTTTGATGAACAATGGATAGTCTTCCTTGATAGAACTTAAAGCCCTCTCCACATTTCGGCTGCCCTGCATTTGCGCCCCTTGTACCTGGGAGCCGCTTCTACTCTTCCATCCTTCACAGTGGCTCCTTCCCCCATCTTCATGACCTCAGATACCATTAAAGAGTGGGCTACTGAATGTTTTGAATCATCCAGAGCCTCATTCATCTGATTGATTTTTGCGCCTTGCATCAAATTAACCGGACTGCCACTTGTCAGATGTGCAACAAATTCTAAAGGTGACGCCAACTTTGCTATTACTACTGACTGAAGATTGCTTACAGTTTTGTCCTTATGCAGAGGAGGCTGCAATATTTTTTATTTTGCTATTCTGCAAGTGAAGAAGTGAGTCAACGGCTGTGGGATTGGAGCCCCTGCCATTGGCTGCCGCATATTCCACAAGCAGTTTTTTTCCCACTTGCACAGTGTACCAGAGCAGGAAGAGGCCTCTGTCTATGCTCACTCAGGCGCAAGTCAATGAATGCAGCTAAAAATCCGAGGAAACAACAAAAGAAACCCACAGGAGCCCGTCCCAGCAACCCTCTACCAGGGAGTGAATGTCAGCATTATGCCGACCATGCGAGGCGGTCACTTACCCCCAGCAATTAAGCAGGCAGCTCCTTGGCATGTTGTCAGCCAATGTCTTGACAGTTCAGGGCAAGGAGACATCTCCCAAAGCCTCTTGCATCGTAAATCTCCTGCAGCAATGGTCAGGTCACCACCGGTGAGAAAAAGACACCGGACCGCACAGACACTGCTTTTCCTCGCGCCTCTGCTCATGGCCCAGCCAATATGGAAGCAATCCATGCACATGCTGAATGCAGCAAGGGGTAAATCCTAGAGCGTGTCTACCAGCGCATCATGTGGGATCCATCCGCTAGCCCAGCACTATTAACTTAATTCTGAAATAAATCTTTAATTAATTTGACCATATTACATTAAATAGAAAATATTTTTCTGAACTTTAAATTAAAAAATAAATTCTCACTTAGGCCCAATTATTTTTTTATGATGCATTAATAATTCTTAAAAGTGATTCATAGAATTAATTAAAATAGTTCAATTATCTTTCTTATGCATTTATATTTACTTGCAAAATGTATTATACTTTTATTTATATGTGTAACTATTTAGAATGATTTATCTTAATTCAATATTATTTCCTAAAACCAGTGCTTACAAATGTGCAGGGTTGGGAGTACTACTGCTTCTTTTTGTCAGTAGTAACTTACACAAACAGTAGAAAAACACCAAAGGAGGCTGGAGGAATTAGTGTATGAGACTGAATGTGTTTTCTGGACAAATGGTGAAAAAAAACAGTGAATAAGATGAAAGAGGTTGCGAAGAAGTAAAGCTTATCCTTGTGAACGGAAAAAAGAAGGAAAACAATTGACTGAACATAAAGCAGAGTTATAATAATCATAGATCTTTCCTTTTAGATGGTGGCTTTCTTGAGTTATAAATGCTGTCATGACATTATTCATTGCAATATGATAATCAATTTCTGCTTGAACATATCTATGTTTTGTTTGTATGGATTGAATTCACTTTTCAAGTGATTGTTTTCAAAAAAATGATCAAGGTTTCATAGAAACTGATATCTCCATTTAATGTGTTTAAAGAATAGGCAAAGTTTCACTGAATGTAAGTAAGTGAAAGGATGCCAGGACTTTACCACTAATGGAAAGGGAAGACCACTCGGTCCCCCCGCACGTATGGATGGGTGTCCCGATCCCCCCGGGAAACCATTTTGGGCGGGGGGCGTGGTTCGGCTGGTATGCCAGAAGCGGCGTAGCCGGAGCACGCCCTTCCTGCCCAGAAAGGGTTGTCCTAGACACCCACCCGGAAGACCGCGCCCCGTGGGCGTACCTGAGGAGGGTCCCCGCCCTCCCGCAGACGGATAAAAGAGCGGGAATCCAAAGAAGCGTCCTCTTGTTCCAGTGCTCTGAAGGCTGCACCACCCGTTGCTCGTGAGCCCTCGAAGGAACAAGCAGCAATTTTGAGAACTTGTAATCTTGTTTTTTCTCTTTCAGTTATCGAGAGTCGAAATTTGCCTAGCTTACGTAACGGTAAGTTTCAATTCTATTAAGGACACGGAGGCGAGGATTATGCTATATCTTCCTTCGCTTTATTAACATAAAGAAACCACAGCAGCTTAGGAAAAGATATAATAAGAACAAAAAAATGCTTTAAACATAAAGCATTGACGTAATGTTCAACACAAATCAACAACAACTCCCAAGAGTCTCTTTGCTTATAATAATAGTCCACAGTCCTTTGTCTCTGTCCATCATCCCTATATAACCGGACTTCCCATCATCTTCCTCCTCTTTCTTCGCGTAGATCACGCTTAAGCCTCATTGGTCCTGTTTAGCACCGTCGTTGCCTGTCGAAAAAGGAACAGTATCAGCGAGGTGGCCCAGTAAAATGCGACAACAAGGCGAGGAGCATTCAGTGAACAACACAGTACTGACAACGTAAAGGAAAACGCTTTACTTACTGCCATACGGGTGGGTAGAGACACCACTGTAGTCCGGGTGGGATAATCCTCGCCTCCGTGTCCTTAATAGAATTGAAACTTACCGTTACGTAAGCTAGGCAAATTTCGATTCTATGTCAGGACCGGAGGCTTCAGATTATGCTAGTTTAAAGCTTACTTACCACCAACCGAGCTAAATCCACCACCGGCTTAAAATAAAACCTCTTGAAGGTGGAATCCGAGGACCAGTCCGCCGCTCGCCTAAGGTCCTCCAGACGAGCACCCACCGAGAATGCCTTAGAGGCCATGGCTCCCCTGGCGGAGTGTGCTCCAAAGAGAGAAGTATTGATGCCCGCTTCCTGCATGACCCAACGCACCCACCGAGCAATAGTGGGGGAGGAGACAGCTTTGTGTGGCTTCCGCAGGGCAATCAACAACTGACGGTCGCGCGGAGGGCGCAGATCCAAGGTCAGGTCCTCATATGCTTTGAGGCATTGCACGACACACAACTTAGGAGTGTCAGTAAAGGCTGGATAAGAAATGGAACGCGACGACGTCTTAGTGCGTCGGCCCACCGTAAAAGTAACCCCATCCGGGGAAAAAATGCGTGCAGAAACATCCAGCGCGCGCACGTCCGAGACGCGCCTACAAGAGACCAGACATAACAACATGGCTAATT
The DNA here is from genome assembly GCF_964263255.1 of Lissotriton vulgaris. NCBI lineage: Eukaryota > Metazoa > Chordata > Amphibia > Caudata > Salamandridae > Lissotriton > Lissotriton vulgaris. The sequence goes on along the minus strand of NC_141696.1, from coordinate 1,379,784,075 downwards.
TCGCCGAAAGCTCCTTAAGAGACAGATAAGAATTCGCTGGCCACGATAGGAACAGGTTCAGAACCAAATTGACGTCCCAAAGGACGGAGTACCTGGGCTCTGGCGGCAGTGCGAGGCGAACCGCTCGCAGAAGCCGGCACACAAAAGGGTGTTCCCCTACCGGACGGCCATCGATGTTATCATGGCCCGCAGAAATCGCCGACCGGATAGCATTGATCGTTCTATACGCTAAACCCTTGTCGGCCAAATGAGCCAGGAAATTCAGCACGGGAACAAGGCCGGCGACCATGGGATCCGAATCCCTTCGTAAACACCAACGCATCCACTTAAGCCAAGCGGATCTGTAACGCTTCGTCGTACTATCGGCCCACGCTTTGGAGAGCAAGTGCTCAGCTGACCCCGAAAGGCCCGGGAGCGTCCAGCGTCTCCTGAGAGCCTCCACGCCACGAGGCGGAGAGTGTTCTGCATGACGAGAGGGTGAGGTTCCTGATCCGGGCTCGTCAGGAGCAGAGGAAACAGGGGGAGTAGGATTGGAAAATCCTAGGAAAGTTCCAGAAGAACCGGAAACCATACTTGAGACCTCCACAGCGGTGTAACCAACACCAGGTCCGCACCCTGGCGGCGTATTTGAGCCGCCGTTCGCATGATCATGGAGAACGGGGGAAACGCAAACGGCTGTTCCCGACTCCAATCCTGTAAGAACGCGTCCGTGGCCTCCGCCAGAGGGTCCGGCCTCCAGCTGTAGAACCGCGGCAGCTGGTGGTCGAGACGGGACGCGAAGAGGTCCACCGAGAAGGGGCCCCAAAGGGAGTGTAGCCACCGGAAGACTCCCGGATCCAGTTTCCACTGGCTGGCATCCCTGAGATGTCGAGAGTGCCAATCCGCTACTTGATTGGACTGGCCTGGCAGATACTCCGCCGTCACCGCAATGTGACGAGACAGGCAATAATCCCAGAAGTCCTTCGCTAAATCCGCCAAGGCGCGGGACCGAGGACCTCCCAGGTGGTTCACATATCGGACCGCCGAAATATTGTCCATCCGTAGCAGGACACAAGCCTTGACCGAATCTTTGGTCCAACAGCGAACCGCGAAGGAGCCCGCAAGGAGCTCCAAACAATTGATATGCAATTGTTGTTCTTCTGACGACCAGGCGCCGCCGGTGGAAAAATCCCCGCACCGGGCGCCCCAGCCCGACCTGCTGGCGTCGGACTCTATGATCAAGTCCGGAGCCGACCCGAAGATCGCTCGCCCATTCCATGCCTCCATGTGAGACAGCCACCATGACATCTCCTCCTTCACTTCGTCTGTGAGGGGAACCCACTGATCGTAACACATCCCACGGCGCAAATGCTGCGCCTTCAGGCGCTGAAGAGCCCTGTAGTGCAGCGGGCCTGGGAAAATCGCCTGGATGGAGGACGATAGAAGACCCACCACCTTGGCGACATGGCGCAGTGACGTACGATCCCTCGCGATCGTCTGCCGAAGCAGGTGTCGTATCTTCGCGACCTTCCGACCCGGTAGGCTCAAGACCGCCTGTACCGAGTCCACCACGAAACCTAAAAAGGTGATCTGCTGAGTGGGAACCAAGACCGACTTGGAGCCGTTGACGACGAACCCCAGTCTCTGAAGCAGGCCGACAGCTTGACGCAGCTGTCCTGTCAGTACCTCTGGGCACTGCCCCATGAGGAGGATGTCGTCTAAGTATACTATCATACGGACCCCCTGGCTTCTGAGAAACTCCACTACCGGGTGAAGGACCTTCGTGAAGCACCACGGGGCCGAAGAAAGACCGAACGGCAGGGCGGTGAATTCGAACACCTTGCCGTCCCACAGGAATTGTAGGAAACGACGATGAGGGGGGTGGATGGGAACGACCAAGTAGGCATCCTTGAGATCCAGTCGCACCATCCAATCCCGAGGGAGGAGCACGTCCCGAAGGAGGTGGATCCCCTCCATCTTGAAGTGACGGTAGACCAACCACCCATTGAATTCCTTGAGATTGATCACAGGCCTCTTGCCCCCATCCGTCTTGTCTACCAAGAAGACGTTGCTGAGGAACCCATGTGGGTGGCGCGTTGATAGACGGATGGCTCCCTTGCGCAGCAAGTCTGAGACCTCCCCGTCTATCAATCGCGCGTCGGATTCTGAGAAAACCATCGGGCGCGGGGGCCTCACCTGAGTTGGTTGGTCGTGAAACTCTATATGGAAACCTCTCACAGTCTGCAAAACCCAAGCATCGACAGTGAGCAATTCCCACTCCCCGTAAAAGCTTGCCAGCCGCCCCCCAATCGGGACTTGATCCAAGCAAAGTACACTTACCGGGGGCATTTCCCTGTCCGGAGTTCTTCTTGAATCCTCTGCCACCATAGCGCTGTCCCCTCGTGGGGTAGAAATTGGTGTAGTTGGCCGAGGTCTGGTACTGACCTCTTCCGGAGCCTTGTCCACGGTTGTTGGTCTGCTGACCACGGCCGATCGCACGGCCCCTGCCGCGACCGGCCCCTCCAGAAAAACGCTGGTGGAACACCCTCTTGATGCTGGACTGGGCCTTGTCCAGCGACGTGAACGTGTTCACGAACTTTCCAAGCTCGCGGATGAAAGGCTCACCGAAGAGGCCGCCCTGGGCCACGGCACCTGCCTCCGACGAGGCCAGGTCCCCCAGCTTCGGGTCCAGCTTGATAAGGAGCGACCGCCGCCGCTCCGTGGACAGGGCACAGTTGGCGTTGCCCAAGAATACGATCACCCTCTGGGCCCAGTTGGAGAGCACCTCCGGTGAAATGGCGGTGCCATTCGCTCGAGCCTCCTCCGCCATATCGAGGATCTTCGTGGCGGGCCCGACCGCATCCAACAGCTTGTCCTGGCAGGCCCGCCAGGACCGGTCGATCCCCTTCCTGGGGTCCTTCATGAATTTCGCCAGGAAGGTGGCCATCTTGGGGTCCAATTCTGGTGACATGGCCACTTTCCCTTCCAAAGTAGGCCGAGGGCATTCCCCGCGCAGGCAACCCCTCGCCTCCTTCTCCAGGGGCTTGCGCAGCCTGCCCGCGACAAACTTCGCCACCGTCTCCCCCGGGGCCCAGGCCGCGGATCGGGGGTGGACGATCTCGTCCGGGTCCAGCATGCCCGACTCATCTCGGGGCATCTCCTTCCCTGAAGGCGTCGGGAGCCAAGAACGGGTCGACTCCCCGTCGTCATCCGTGTCCGGAGAGTCGTAGATCGGGGAGGCGGGCGCCGTCGACAGGCCGCCCGAAGTGCCAGGGTCCACCAAGGGCGTCGGAGGCACCGCCGTCGCCTTGGCCAGGAAGGCGTCACGAAGACGCTCGAAAGCGCCCTTATCCACGCCTTGGGCCTCCGATGAAGGCCCCTCACCCCGGGGTCTCTTCGGAGCGGGCGGCAACCCGCCGGACGTCCCCGGGAGTTCGGGGGACGGCGGCACCTGCGCCGCTGCCAGCTTCGCACACTCCTCCACGATGCGGGCCGAAAGGCGGTCCTCCATGGGCCCTACCACCTCCGTCACACAACGATAGATGGAGTTGTCCACCGCTTGGTAAAACTCATCATCCTGCAGATAGGGGCAGGCCTCCTCATCGTACTCCCCCTCCATCTCGGAACCAAGGGCAAATGCGGGGCACCCAAGAGGGCGGCAACCGAGAAAGTTCTCGAATGTGGGCAGGCCCAGCGGCTGCGATCACGATTTGGGCCAGCTGACGTGGCAGGTGGGCTGCACCAACCCCCAAGCGCGCAGACCCTCCTCGCCGGGACCGGGTCTACGTACCCCTCAAGCGCGCTAGGCCACACACTGTTAAAGAGGTGCACAGATCTCGCCCGAAGGCGATTCACGCGGTCAAAACCGCTATACAGACCCCAGAGGGCGTCAAAATTGTGAAAGTACAGACCCGGATCACCAGGTGTCAGAGGGGTACGCGAGGGTCGGCCCCTGCGCAAGCAGACCCCACGGCGCGGCTCCTCGTACTGCGGAGGCGCGCCGGAGGGTCGGCGAGGCGACAGGCCGCCCCCTTGCGGTCTATGTACACACCGCACACAAGTGGGAATAAAGTCGCGTAGGAACGATAGAACGTTCCCGCAACCAGGGACTCTGAAAGGGAATAAACCATGCAAGGAGTCCCCAAAGACCGCAAGACAATCAATCACAATAAAAGAAGACAAAATAGAAAAGCACTTATCTGGCTGCGGGAGCAGCGAAGAAAGAGGAGGAAGATGATGGGAAGTCCGGTTATATAGGGATGATGGACAGAGACAAAGGACTGTGGACTATTATTATAAGCAAAGAGACTCTTGGGAGTTGTTGTTGATTTGTGTTGAACATTACGTCAATGCTTTATGTTTAAAGCATTTTTTTGTTCTTATTATATCTTTTCCTAAGCTGCTGTGGTTTCTTTATGTTAATAAAGCGAAGGAAGATATAGCATAATCTGAAGCCTCCGGTCCTGACATAGAATTCGAAGGATCTGGGACCTTCGTTGATCGACTTGAGCGGAGTAAACGGAGCTATGGCAGGCAAAAAAGCGGGAAAGAGCTCCGAGCTGGAGAAGGTACTGCCCACCTTGTCGAACCGAATGGCAATCATGGACCGAAAACTTGGTAAAGTTGATTCGATCGGTAGAGGTTTGGCCGAAGTTAAGAAGCAGTTAGCGGCCCAGAACGACCCCTTAGGCCGCCCTAAGAAGGTAATAGGCCCGGCCTTGCCGGGAGTCGTCCCTGAGGGTAGGGGGAAGCATATTAAGAGGAGGGCGGTTTCCGGGGAGGACCCGGTGCCCGAGGTACCCCCACCCGCCCCCATCACACCGGCGGACAGCCCGGTACCAAGTTCAGATACGGGTCTACCAATCCCAATGGTAATTACCCCTGTCAATGATGATCAGATGCCCCCGGAACTGGCTCTTCAGTTAGCGGCAGTATTATCCTGGCTCAAGAAGAAAGCGGGGGGGGCAGTGGCGGGGGGGATCCGGCCGAAGAGGCAAGATTAATAATTGAGCAGTTGCGGCAATCGAGAGAAGCCGGGACAGCGAATGTTCCTTCTATTTCCTCACAGGTAGCGCCAGGAGCAAGCACGGTTGGCCGGGAAAAGACAACGAACACGGCGGTTGAACCTGGTAAGAATCCATTGCCAATGGTTGGGGAAAGTTCAGTGCCTTCGCGGCGAGAGAGGGTGGCACAGCACATACCAGCGGCCACTAAGGAAATGATATGGGGGGACAAGTATGTGAACATGTTTTCTTTATTGACCGACCATCGTGAGATGGAGTATGCAAAGACCCAGAAGGATCATGGCACCCCAGCGTGTGGCGGGCCAAAATGGCAGAATTTAGGGTCGATGAGACCATAGCGAACTGGGTGAAGGCCTTCTCGATATTTACAGCAGTAATGGGGGAGCGTAAGCCTGAAGTGATGACAGAGCTATCCTGTTACCAGAATAGGATCATGGATTTTTATACCATGTACGGGGGGAATAAGTGGAAAGGATATGACATGCAATTCCGAAAGGCTAAAGAGTTTGATGTAACTTTAACGTGGGACTGCCTCGACACGGTATCATGGCACAAGCAGCTCTTGCCTGGATCGGCAGGTACGTCCTCGCCGGGCGGGAGCGGGCCTGGGACAGTTCAGCAAAAGCCAGCTCAGCCCTTTCGAGCTAGTGCCGGGGGGGAGACGCAGCCCAAGACCGGGGGGAACGGGGGCAAGCGCGGGGTCTGTTGGGGCTTCAACAGAGGAAACTGTAACAGACCCCAGGGAACGTGTAGGTTCCGGCATGCTTGTGCGGGCTGTGGGAACTCCTCACACCCGGAGAGTAGCTGTAGATCCAAGAACAATGGTACGGGAGGAAAGGGGGGGTCCAAGCAGGAGTGAGGTGATGCTGGGTAAACAATCCCCTTCACCCGTTGACATCATGGCTTTGACTCCCTGGTTGAACAAATACCCTGATCACATATCCGCCGGGGTGTTTTCACAGGACCCCCTTTTGTAAAAATCAGCTATCTGTCCAACACAACCCTGCAGTGGCAGCCAGAAAAATTAACAAAGAAGTCGGCCTGGGGCGGGTAGCAGGACCCTTTCCATGCCCGCCAGTGGCGGATTTCGTGTGTTCACCTCTGGGAGTGGTCCCGAAGAAAGACCCGGGGGAGTATAGACTCATTCACAACCTATCGGCCCCGAAGGGCGCTTCGGTGAATGAGGCCATTGATCCGGATGTCTGTTCAGTTAGGTACGCATCATTCGACAATGCTGTGACCCTGCTGAATCGCTTGGGCCCTGGGGCCCTGATGGCTAAATCAGACATCGAGTCGGCATTCAGGTTGCTCCCGGTAAACCCTCGGGACCAGCGCTTGCTAGGATTCACCTTCCAGGGGAAGTATTACATGGATAAATGCATGCCCATGGGTTGCTCAATTTCATGTGCTTATTTTGAGATGTTCAGCTGTTTTTTGGAATGGGCTTTCACTAAGGCTACAGGACGTAGAGAAGTGATGCACTATTTAGATGACTTCCTGTTCTTGGGGCCGGCAGGCAATGCGAACTGCGCACAGGCACTGCAGGATTTCTGCATTCTCATGCAGGAGTTTGGCGTCCCATTGGCACCAGGTAAGACGGTGGGGCCATCTACTTCACTCGAGTTTCTGGGAATTGAGCTCGACTCGGTGGAGGGTTCCTTCCGTTTGCCAGCAGAGAAGGCGGCCAAGTTCAGGGCATCCTTGACGCAGTGCCTGGGCAAAGAGAAAGTGACCCTGCACCAGTTACAACAAACAGTGGGTCAGCTTAACTTTGCCTTGAGAGTAATACCGATGGCTCGCCCATTCTCCCGCTCCATTGCACGAGCTATGGTCGGCCTCAAGGAGGGACACCACCGCACGAGACTGTCGGCAGAGGTTCGCCAGGATATGCGCATTTGGTTGGCATTTCTGGCGGACTTCAACGGTCGAGTAGTGTGGAACAAACCCCCAGCTTCGTCGGAGGAACTGGGTTTGTGGACCGATTCAGCCGGGAGCGTGGGATTTGGCGCCATTTTTGGTAACCGATGGTCGGCGCAAGTATGGCCGACGTGGTGGCACGCCAGTGGCCTAACAGGTAACATTGGATTCTTGGAGCTGTTCCCCATTTGGGTGGCTCTGTTGGCATGGCCAGACGATTTCAGGGACCGATCAGTAGTGTTTTGGTCGGACAATGTGTCTGTAGTTGAGTGCATCAATCAGCAAGCGGCCCACTGCAAGTGGATCTTGAGACTGTTGAAAGAGATTGTGTTGCGTTGCATGAGATTGAATGTACAGTTCAGGGCAAAATATGTGCCGGGTGTACTGAATAATGCAGCTGACGCACTCTCTCGTTCACACATGCAGGCTTTCAGGGGCTATCTACCCACAGCGGACCTAGTGGCGGCACCATTCCCCGAAGCACTATGGCGGATCGGTGCCCCGGATTACAAGACCTCGTGGCTGCCAGCTTAGCGCCCAGGACGAGGAAGGCTTATGAGGGAGCGTTTCGCTCTTACTGCGCCTTTTTAGGCCCGGCAGGGAGACATAGCTGGGGGCAGGAGGATTCCTTCCTGGGGTTCCTAGTAGCACTGCACAGAGAAGGCCGATCAGCAGCAACGGCCAACAGACATAGGGCGGCCATACCCCTATGAAGTAGTTCTGTTCCGTGCAGCTTTCGCCTTGGCGTTCCATGGGGCCATGCGGGTAAGCGAACTCGTGGCGAGGAACAAGAAGGATAGGGAGGGAGGCCTTGGCAGGGATCACGTGCAAATACGGGGTATTTCGATGCTAATCTCAATAGCTAGGTCCAAGACAGACCAGGATGCTGTGGGAGATAGTGTGGTTGTGCAGCGCGCTCGAGGGTGCCCCACTTGTCCGATAAAGTGTTTAGAGGAATACCTGGCACAGAGGCCGACGACATGGGGAGGGAGCCTGCTTAGGCACAAAAATGGCACCCCTCTGACGAGATTTCAGTTTCAGAGGGTGCTAGCACTGATAATCGCTGAGGCGGGCATGCACCCGTGCGATTTTGGGACCCACTCCTTCAGAATAGGGGCCGCTACTGAGGCTACGGCTCGGGGTCTGGGTGTTGAAGAGGTGAAACAGCTGGGCCGTTGGTCCTTGAACTGTTTCAAAAGGTATGTGCGGCTGCACATGTTGTAAAAGACTAATGAAATGCACTCACGCTTGTTGTCTTTTGCTTGAATTACACTTTCGCGAGCCTGTGACGCGGGGCAGAATCTGGGATCAACCCATCACCGGAGGACCAGCGGTCGAGGATCACCGACTGGAGAGCAAGTGGTATGGGTCGTGGGCCACTCATATGTGAGACGCGCCGGGGACGTATTCATGGCAGGTGACGCGATTCACGCATCTGGGGAATACGGGTTCAGAGTGATCTTCCATGGGATGGGAGGCCTCTGTTTTGACCAATTTCAATCGTTTATGGAGGGTCTTTTAGGGCGGAAAAGGTCACGGCCATCTATAATCATAGTGCACTTGGGGGGCAATGACTTGGTGAGACTGGGAAGACGAGTGTTAGTGGAACACATTTTGTCGGCAGTCAGCTGGTTGGCTAAGAGGCTCCAGGGGTGTACAATTGCCTGGTCCCACATGATTCCCAGGAAAGTGTGGCGCGGGGGTTTCTCTGTGTCGGCGTTGAACCACTCGGTAAAGAGGGTCAACAATAAAATCGGGAAACTGTTTCGCTCTGCGCATCTGCATAGCATTCCCCATGGGTGTATTCGGGGTGATCATTATTATCTGAATGATGGGGTCCACCTGTCCAGGGCAGGGAATGAGTTACTAATAGGAGACTTCATAGCTTGGCTGAGGGGTTTGAGTAGGCATGACCTTTAGGAGGTGTGGGGGCCGGATAGTCGGTCAACTATCCGGCCTGTGGCGGTAAGGTCATGATCGGTGAGCAGTAAATTTCAAGGTCCCTAGGGGGGGCGCCACCCAGAATGGATGGGAGCGCCTGGGGGGAGGCGGCCATTGGCCCCTCCCATGGGTAGGCGGGACCCACTACGGATGGGTCGCCTAGGGGGAGACGGCCATAGGCCCCTCCCAGGGGGGAGACGGCTAGATGCCCCTCCTACGAATTTCCCGGGGGTCGGATATCCGCCATGGCGGAAGAGAGTGTGGGGAAGGGGGGGGGGGAGTCCACGCTGTCCTTCTTACAGATACCTCACACGGGGACTCGGACGACCTTTAAGATGGCGTCGAGTGAGAGGGGGCCCCCACGACAAGGGAAGTCACAGTTGGCAACGAGGGTAAAGTCCTCTGCGCATGCGCCACTCACACCGTGAGGGCGGGAGTTGGGTAGTAGGGATCTGACACCGGTTAAGACCTTGCCGTTGGCCCTTAATGCTAGGATGTACAATTTTAATTTAGAATGTATACATTTTCAGGATGCTAGACTCGGCTAGGAAACCTTTGTATTAGAGAGCTGTTAAGGTTAGCCAAAGAACATGTCTTCATCAAAATGTAACGAAAGTAAAATTGTACATAATTCATGAAACGTTTTAATTTAATGTTTTAAATTTTGTTTCATATTTTAATAAATACGGCCGGGGGGGTAACTCCCCCCCGCCTTCCAAAAACTCAAACCAGTGTCTGTCTCCTCCCCTTGGGGAATTGGTGTTGGGAGGGGGTGGCGGGCATCCCGGCCATATTGTTTATTGTGAAAATGATCAACAATGTTCAGATGCAATATCGGTACTAACAACAGAAGGTAATGAGGTAGGGAAGAAGTTTGTATCAGGGACTCGAAACAGAGGGTCATACAGAGGTGTAATCTACTTCCTTTGCTAAAGACTTTAGGGAAGGCATATCCAGTCTTCACCCAGCAAGCATATCTGCCTGCCTGCAGATGTAAATTAAAAGAGCAGATATAAATTATCCTGAATATTGTGTCTATTGTTCAGAAGAGGTATGCGGGTTTAAACCATCTCTGAAAGTCAAAGGAACTCACTTGTTATGCTTCATTTAGCTTAACGGAGAATAAGTTGGGGTTGGAGATATTGGTATAGAGAAGCTTTATGATATCATCAAAATATTGCAACTTTGTTATTGTTCACCCTCCTTATAGGTATTGTTACCACACTTTTGGTCGTTTTTGTAATAATTCAGTGCCCTAACAAAATCTGTTTTAATTACTTAAATTCTACATTACATTTATTGCTCCAAACAAAATCAACTTTTACACAATTCGCTCAGCGCAAGCGACTTATCTGAAAAATTAGGAATAAAATGGTTATAAAATTCCACCATTCCTAAAAAAGAACAACTCCTAACTTTTTACAGGTACCTCCATGTCGTACATGGTATCCACAAGCTCGTTCTTTGGCTTTAAACTTTACTTGAAACTCTTTACCCAAAATATAAAATGTCATCCTCTTCCTTGCTAAATTTGCACTTCTCTGCCCTCAAGACAAGTTTTTTAAAGTCAAGAAAGTATTAACTTGTTCGATCAAATAAAATCTTTGCAGCAGAAATATGCATCCCCCATGCACCCCACACCCTCCCACCCAATATCATTTAAAAAGAAAATACAGTCTAAAAATAATTGTTTACTCATTTTCTTTATGAGACAAATTCAGCTAATTCAGATCTTATAAAAAGCATTTCACTTGCACTAGTTATCCTTCAGTAGAAATTTCACAATTCCCCTAATTGCACACAACCCCCACAATAGATTCCTCTAATAAAACCTTCAATCGAAGTTGTTCAGCTCCCATTAGGATTCTTGTCCAACATGAATTTAAATTAGCAGCTCAAAATCTATAATTGAAATTGCAAAATTCCCATATTCCTTTATTGCACACAAACCTACCTAATAAACTCCTCATCTTGGTTATCCTTCAGTAGAAAATGCAAAATTCCCATTATAGCTCACACCTCCTAGAAGACCGAATTCTCCTTCAATAAAAGGTTTGCACAATTCACCTTATTGCACACAGCCCACTCTGGTAAGGTACTCAGCTAAAACTTCTTAAGCAATCTAAAATTCTAAATGTGTCCTTTAGTAAGATTGCACATTTACCATTTATCATCATCATGCTAAAGTTCACAGCATATAAAATAATTAAATTCCTACATTCTACCAGCAAAAACTTGATGGACTAGAAGTTATAGACCGTATCAGGGTTTCGGGCAGCATGTTGCTCATTTATTCTTCTTTGTGATTATATGTCTGTTACAACTGCCTATTGCTGTAGGTGTGCCACCACTTTCATGTATCGTAAGAAGCTGCCTTGCGGTTGACACAATTCACCTCGGTTGACACAATTCATCTCGTAGGCAGCAAAGTATTGGTTCCCTACAAGATCAAATGTTCAGGGCACATAACATTGGCCATAGCCAAAACTGCCTCAAGGACTTTAGGCTCTCGAAGATGCAAATCGGGTACAACAACAATTCCTCCGATTTACCTCACAGTGTACATTACTTACAAATATATATATTTCGGCATTCATATCAGTAGCATTTTAGAGGAATCAAACCACCACGCAGCCTCAGGAGTTTATTTTTTGCCTTGTTGGAAAGAGGCAGTCTCAGGTAATCTGGGATGGAGTCCTGGGTATAAGGATCAGTAGCCTAACAGCCATGCACTTTGTTCCTTAATTCCCTTGGCCACCAATAGTGTTTTTACATTCTTCATTAATAATTATTCTATAGCTTTTATCAACAGATTTGTGCTCACAAGTTTTTCCGCATTCAGCATTTGGATGAACTTTCTTAAGAAAGATTCCAATGCAGAGTTTGGTACCTGTACTTTACCTCATAGCAGCTGCTTCAATATACTGCCATTCGCTGTTTTTAGTTTTAAGCAATATGATATCCATTTAGAACGCAACACCAGATTTTGCTTGGAGAGATCTAATTCTTTTATAATTTGTGCTTGGCTGCTGCAATCCGGGAGAGCAAACAGCCGTCTGTAATCTGTGCATTGCTGTTTGTCCAGTAATTCAAATAATTGATCTTTAAACATTATGGCTCCACTTGAGAGGGCAAGCATCACTTTGCAGCCTGCAACTGTTAGAAGGGCTTGTAGATTCGGCTGGCCAAGTGTTTTGTCTCTTTGCACACAGTAAAGGCCTAGCTGAAACCTTTAATGCTGCTTCTTGTGCCCCTTTACAAATCCTTTCATCCAGGTGTGCACTAAGGTATCTCAAACATTTCAATTTCTCCTGATGTGAACCCTTAACAGGCCAAGATCCTTTTTTAACCAGTTTCCTGCAAAATATTGCTATCATACCATAATTAAACAGTGGTTGCCCGCTTCCCTTCTTTTGGATTGGCACCAAAATAGACCCACGCCAGCTATCATGCCTTGGTGCTCTTGGACATGTCGGCCGCGTTTGACACGGTCGATCAAAGAATTCTGAAGGACTGTGTTGAACAGGCCGGCATACAGGGCCCCGCATACAACTGGATTAAGTCCTTCCTGGAAGGCAGAACCCAAGCAGTACGACTTGGCCCTTTTACTGCCCCTAAGATCCCCACCACGTGCGGGCTCCCACAGGGCTCGTACCTGTCCCCACACTTATTCAATCTCCACCTCATGCCCCTGATTCACTCCTTAAAAAACAGAAAGATAACTACCTTCAACTACGCTGACGATCTTCAGCTCGTCTTCACTTTGGACTCCCCTGACTCTATCCATGAATTCCAAGCCCCTATGCTTCACATTTAGCGTTGGATGGACCTTAACTACCTTAAACTCAACACGGGCAAGACTGAACTAGTCTTGCCAGGGAAGAGTGAGTTCTCCTGGGGCCCACATTACTGGCCGACAGAACTAGGAACCCCCCACCCCCCCTCCTTGAAAAGCCTTGGGGTCACCATAAATGCAGATCTCTTACTTAGAGGACAAGTGGGGGCAGTGGTCTCCACCTGTTTTCTCCAAGTGTGCAAAATCAGGAAGATCGCCCATATGCTGTGCCATTCAGCCCTCATACAGGTAGTCATAGCTCTGGTACTCTCTTGTCTCGACTTCTCAAATTCTATTTACCTCGGGCTGCCTCTGTTCTTACTCAAACAACTACAAATGGTATAGAGCCAAGCTGCAAGATTAATCCACAAATAACCTAAATGGCAATCTGCCAGACACTTGCTATCAAAACGTGCAGCTTTCAAGACTGGGTGCTTAATCTTTAGGGCTTTGCACTGCAGGAGCCCCAAATTTATTAGAGGCATGATTGTGAGGCACGCCCCACTCCGCAACCTACGGTCAGCCCATCTTCAACTACTGACTGCCCCTGCCATTAATCTTAAATACCAGGGAGGGTGTAGGTTCTCCTACCTTGCCCCTAAATTCTGGAACTCCTTACCACTAGCAATCAGGATGCGTGACAACCTGTTGGGGTTCAGAAAGGCGCTTAAGACTTGGTTGTTCAAGCAAGCCTATGCATAGTTCGTCTTGTCTTGACACTACCCAAGATTAGCGCCATGAAACCTTCTGGTGACCGTACGCTTTAGAAGTTCCTGCTAACATAACATAACATCAGGAACCAAGCTTGTATAATAGCAGTCAGCATAAATAGATGTTAAAATTGATCCCCACGAGGAGTTATCTGATTTAGCAGAAGCATCATGCACTCCATTTGGTCCTGGGGCGCCAGTCCCTCTTAGATTACCTAGCGACTTGACCACATTTCCTTTGCTGGGCCACTGGATGTTTACTTTAGGATCTCTTTCATCTCTTACGGGAGGCTCCTCTCTTTTCAACATGGAATTCTCATGGGGCGCACGATCCAGTAATTTGGGACAGCCCTTTCATTTAACAGTTAAGTGGTGATTCTTCTCCCTCCACTCTAAGGGTTTACCTGGCAATACTTTCTCTCCCCCCCCCCCCTTGTTGCTGGTGTGGACCTTTTTTTCAACACCTTGGGTGTCCAGTTTATATGACTGTTGAATTTAATTTGTGTGTAAGAAATAACTCTTCTGACCTACTGGGTCCCTTGAGGTTGGCATGGGAAGGGACCTTGGGTTGCTTGAGGATGATGGCTGCGGGAGTGAAGGGTCCTTTTATTATATCCTCTGGGACTGCCAGTTGGTGCAGGGTTACTGGGTGAAGGTGACGACAAAAATGGCAAGAGTGGTGGAGATGAAGGTTCCCTTTGATGTTAAATGGTTACTCCTGGGGATTGAGGGGAGCAGAATTGGCCCAAGTATGCCGAAATATGGTTGAGACTGGTATCCAGAGTGGTTAAGCAAAATGTAACGAGAGCGTGGGGGCCATTGCCACGCCAGTGGACTCTGAATGGGAGGCCGACTTAGACTGATGCCAAAAGGCATAACATGTGGTGTATAAAGCGAGAGGTTAGTCCTGGTATGGGAGGTGTGGGGCATGGAAGGCATACAGAGCACAGGTTGACTGGAGAATGTGGGAGGGCTCTTGGGGTTGGGACGGAGGGAGGGTGGGATATATATACTGAGTTGATCGGCCGTAGAGGTGCCACAACCGGGAGGTTCAATATTGTAGCGGAACTGTTTTGACAACTGCTAAGGCCTACAGTGGTGCATGGATTGCATTTCATTATGCTACTATTATATGATGTGCACAACCTGTGTTTTGGATTCAATAAAAAGAATTAGAAAAACTTTTTTTTTAATTTAGTCTGTGCACTGTTTTGTCGATATGTTGCAATTTGTTTTTTACCTCAGGTAAGTTCATTAATGAGGACCCAACATGTCCTAGACTTATTTAATTCAATAGCTGCCTGGAGTCTAGCTCAGTTTTATCATTGTTCTTTGTTTTCATAGTCAATGTTTACTTTCTGCAAGATCGCCTCAAAAAGTTGAACTTATCTGTAGGCCTGGACAGAGTTTGCAGAATTATGCTCTGTGAAACTCCATGAAGTGACGCAAAAACTTCACCGCACTCCACGCAAATCGACGAGCGATGGAGTTTGGCAAGTAGCACTGCTTGCACTGATGTTTAGCGCAGGGAGTTTGTCCCACACTCTAAAATAACAGTGAACAGCACTATGCACTGAGCAAGAGAGGGCTGCTTCATTCTGCCGCTCGAGTAGATGTTCTGCTCAAGCGGCAGCATCCTCAGTGCTTGCTGTAGATCTCTCAACACGAGCGGCCGTTACCTAACGCAATTTGTCAAGACCAGCCACAATGACCTGCATTGAAAAACCTCACTTGGAGGAGGTCTTGCACATTATTTTTATCTTGCCAGCGCTCACCAACTAAATGTTAATGAACCGCTCGAGAGAAAAAACTCTGCTCCGCGTCACTTTGCCGAGTTTTATGGAACTTCGCACTCCGTGCAGAGTAGGCAAAAATCCACGAACTCCGCCGGCAGAGCAGAATTCTTCGCCCACCCCTACTTATCTGTCAACTCATTAGCTGATTTGTTCTTACTATAATTCCGTAAGGCTTAATTCAGTTCTTTACGTAATTTCCTGGCTTTCAGCCCCATATATGAGATGGATTTGGCCTGTGGACGATTTCTCCACTTCTGAGACTCCTTATAAGAATGTTATCATTCTTTCCCACTCTTGCATTGTCGTACAGCTTGTACCTCACTGGTAAAACTGTGCATTTGTTGGACAACAAACATAAATGTCAGGATATGTTGGCCTATAGTCCTGCTAGCCCACAGTGCACCATCTGCACCCCTAACTGTACAGAGTGATGAATGTGTGTGCAACCTTAGAACATGACAACCCTGATCACCCCAAGGAAATCGTGGAAACAGATCTAGAACCTCTTCATTTAGACTTTCATGCATACTCAAGGAAATATGCAAGAAATTCTAAGCAAGGCATTTCAATATTTATTGAAGCATTGTGATTCCTGCATAAAATATGTGCACTGTGATAATTAGCAGAATGAAACAGATCAGTGTAATAAGCATTATGAGAACAGTGAAAAGGATGAACATCTCTACCATTGTGCTAAGACAGTGAATATATGCAGGCATATACATGCTGTGTATAGAGTACTCCTACCTAGCGCTCACTAAACTAGTCTTGCCTAGGGTGGGTGATCTGCCAAATTCCCTGCCAGGTGGACTAACTCACCAATACCTGTGGGTAAGCGTCATCAGGCTGTCCATCTTGGTGTAGAGGTGGACATCCCTTGTGTTGGTAAACAGGAATCAGCTGATCTGGAATTCCAGCATGCAGTGGCCTTACAGTGTCAGCTGAGTGCTCCTCTCCCTAAACAAGGAAGTGGTTTTGTTGATATAATAAACAGCACCCAAGTGGCCATGTCGCAACCCCTGTTCAGCAACAATTGTTTATTTTAGTTGGATAGCATCATCACCTACCGATCAATAGCGACATTTGCGCAGTGAACTTTATCCCTTGGACTGAATTTTCAAGGTGTTGCGGTAGTGTACATACGAAGTTGAAATGTAAGCAATGCCGATTTAGAGAATAGTAATTTGCATTATCACGTACGCAAATGTATGTCAAAGTCATTGTGTGTAAAGAGGAGGCATCTTAAGAAACATGAGCATGTAAATGGTGGTGTTCCTTTCAGGCCTCTAGGCCTATCCTGACCAAGTGACAGCATTGGGTTGTTATTTTCCTCTGGGATCACTTTTAATCTATTCAAGAGGCCTATTGAAGTCCTTTTGTTTCTATCGGACCCCTCCCATTCCCGGGCAATTCGATTAAGGGGGGGGGCAGGAATATCATAGTGTGCCTCTCACCAGTGTTCACCAGTGTTCACCAGGCATGCAGTGTTGGCATCACTGCACAACTTTAATACAAGGTTTCAGCGACATCTAGGGTGGCATGTCTGGGCCAGGGGAGTCGTCTCCAGTGCAAATCACTTTTGTTGACAGCAGTCATGCCATCATGCCAATATGCCAGCATGCACGCCTCATGCCAGCTGCTCAGGGATTATTAAAACCGCTGTCTGGTGGTTTTTTGCAAAGCTTTAAATGTGCTCAAATATTGTTCATTACACGCTCGAAGTATGGGGTGGAGATTAGATTAGGGGTGGGCGGGGCGGAGGGTTGGCATCTATTATGAGAGAAGTAGCGAATGGCCTATTTCCAAGTTCGAAATGTGTTTGATGAACCACAGTGTAGAGCAATATTTTAATTCAACATGTGTTTGAGAGCGGCCCAAGCCGGGAGAACGAGGCTTCTTGTGAGCCAAATGCTATTTGCACTCGGGTAAATTCCGATGATGTCCTACAGAGAATGCTCCAATTATCCTTATAATTCAATTTTACAATTCTCCTTAGAAAAAGCTGTTTTTACTTTGAGCCAATCCAGCGTCAGCCTTCCCTGCAGAATTGGAGTCTGGCCCCACTGAAAACCATTTTCATACTGTGTCTGCAGACCAAGCCTCCTGAATAGCTGCAACGCCGGGACTAGGGTCCCAACAGTGAGAGATCCTTTTTCCTCCTCATCTTTATGTATCCTCCCTCCCAGCCCCTGGTCCTCCCCTCCCGCATCTTTACCACCTCTGTTAGACAGTGAGCACAGCACAGCAGAAGGTTCTCGTTGGGCTATGTCCATCCACGTGCACTGATAAACAGCAACAGCCACAAACTGAGGTTCCCTCCTAGGCTTTGAGACGGCTAAAAACTGTTCATGTCAACAACAATCTTCATGACAATACCACTAAATAGGCATTGGCAAAGTCAATAGGTCTCGTCTATGGACGAGCTATTGGCTTTGGCAATCAGGTGGGGAGCCGGGGTGGACATTTGCAATTGTAATTATATTTATATAGCGCTTACTACCTCTGATAACGCATCAAAGCACTTTTTGGCGAGTAACACGCTACTCCGGAACCCAAAAATGATTAGTGATGAATTAGTATAGGGAAATATTACATTAATTTGAGCAGTGGATATGTGCGCCGGTTCGTTGAATTGAAAAGGATAGTGGAGGGATAGAAGAGAAAAGTAGAACATGTTTATTTGGAGAACATAGCAGTAGGAGGAGGATTGGGATGAGTAAAGGAGAGATGGAGGAGGGAAGAGTCTCTGGAAGTGGATTAGGAAGAGAGATGAGGTACTGGATGAGTCAAGGAGGGATACATGAGAGAAGGGATTAGAAAGGCTTGTTTGAGAGATCTGAATAGTAAACAAGGTTTGAGATGATGCAAAGAGTAGAAGAGGAAGGAAGAGTCTGGAAAGTGTTATTTAGGAGATCATAGTAGTAGAATTGGATTGGGGATGAGTCAGAGAGTGGAGGTAGAGGATATATTGAGAGAGGTATAGAGTGAGAAATAGGTTAGTGCATTGGAGAGAGGAGTAGAATGAGGTTTAGGATGAGTCAGAGAGGGGAGGTAGAGGATATATTGAGAGAGGTATAAGGTGAGAGGCTGAATTAAAAGTAAAGTAATAAATATAAAGATACATAACTACATGGAAGGTATATATATATGTATAAGGAAGGCACTATATCTAGATTTAAGTTGAATTTAATAAACTCAGACTTTCGTGTGTTGCTGTACTTGAAGTCAATTTATTGTTTTTTCCCCTTCCTTTTAATAATTCAACAGTTCAGCTATTGTAGATGGGTATGAGAAAACATGTACTTATTAATGCAGTGAACTATATACAAGTTAAACATGGAATAATATAACTATAAATAATACATACATTTGTTGAGCAGACCTAATGAATATCTATATGTTTATAATCATAATTATTATCCACATTTATACAAAGCTATATACACATCTAGATACATACATATAATCCAAATAAATGCGTATATACTAAGGGATTTCCTGTACATTTAGGTTTGAGTTTTAAAAAACCTCAATCACAGTATGAGCAGCGGAGAGATAATGAGTGGCATCAACATAGAGAAGTGGGGGGGGGGGAAAGAATCACAGGCTAAAAAGCAAAGAATCACTGTGCGAGCAGCAGAGAGACATAAATTTAGAAGAACCAATTAGGAAGCAGCAAAGAAGCAGTGGGCAGGCTCCAAGCCTTTTTTGCAAACAATAGTGTATCACAAGTGAGACACATGCTATTGCACGTTCTTGCAGGCTTGACCCTAAAAAGGGACATTGTAGGCTGATAATAGCCAGGTCTAGCCCAGTTATTCTTTCAGTAAATATTATAAGTCTCTGTGTTGATTTTTTGGGTGATCTTGCTATTGTTGCTGGTTTGCTCATACGTATTGCTTGTGTTATGAGGTGTTAAGGAGGTGCTTACCAGCCTTCTGTTTGTCTTTTCTGCCATGCATGAAAAAGAGAAAACCACTCTGTCACTTATTAGAGTGATAATCCCTACGTCCAAACTCCTGTGGAAGCACATTCCGTTATTCAAATCTTTCTTAGCTGTATCTTTAACGTAGAGAGCCAAAAATATGTAATAAAGCTTTACTGTGGCTTACCAATGCATCTGTTTTAGTAATGGCATTCACAGGCCTTCACGAGAGCCTACCTGCGATTGTCCTGTGTTTTGCTTTAAAATAAAAATGAATTACCTTACATTTACATTGTTTTCCACACTGTCTTTTATCCAGATGATGACCTACAAAGTGATTAATAAGGCTGAAACATTGTCAAATAATTTAGGCCGTCCTACAATGAGTGAAGGACTAGGCAGTGGAATTTTTTAGGTGATCCAAAAAGAAATAAATCTTGGCATACTGAATTGACGGAGCCCAATTGCATAACATGCCTCCACCTGATGAAAGTAGCGAAGGAATGGCTATCACTCTTAGGTACTCTTACCTACTCAGCGGTAAAAAGTGGCAATAGGTTCAGAACAGACACCCCTTTACCATTTGTCTGCTACCACTGAGAACTTCCACTGGCATTCCAATGCTAAGACCACCCACCTAACTCAACCATGTGCCCACCTATTCCTACAGGGAACTGACTGCACCAAGAACCTTTCTGGGTCCAGATCAGATGCATCCAGGACTCTAAACACCTACATGGACTGAGCAGGTCTAGGCCCCCCTTTCCCAGGGTCACGCAACGCTGCATTCACCACACCATTCCAATCAAGGATTCAGTGCCTCAGTATTGACACCAACAGTGAACAGGGACCACATAACCAGTACCATCACTCAACCGGGCCACGACACAAGCCTCTTAACCAGCCATTGACCCTCACTCACAGTAGTTAATCTGGGGTCTACTTTGCCACCACACCATCTGGAATGATTGTGTTCCCTTAGTGGACCCCATCCCAGGCACGGAGTGCTCTCAGCTTTCGGCTGTGGGTTATTCCTCTATGTATAGGTTTGAAGTACACCCGGTAATCCTTATGAATACGCTCCCTCGGGTATGCAAGTCATCCTCCCCCCAAGATAAAATGAGAATCTACTGATTGCTTTGCAAACACAGTGCACGCCTACTGTATCAGCAGAATTCCTCTTTTGACAGAAGGTTTGTACACACTCAGGGAAGGTAATACTAAGGATTCCCATGATACCTTGGCTTGCTGAAGTGACAATAGCCCTTTCTCCATCCCCCGGGACTCAGGTAATCCATGAAGATTCCCCAAGGCTCGCAGGCCATGTGCCGCAGGCTGAGGAAAATCTGGGGGCTCCCTTTAACCTTGCTCTGGAACAACGTGGGGAATCACCACCAACACTGGGGTGACAGGCTCCAGCACCAGCTTCCCACAAGGTCATGTAAAAAGTCTGTGGAGAAGATCAGCATTGGGCTCTTTCTTGTGGGGGGTTTGTGGGCAGTCGGCTGTGACAGTAGTTAGAGGCAAAGAGGCTGTGGTCTGATTTTCCCTACACTCACCTCTACTATGTAATTGTTTGTGTGTTACTCTTTTTTTGTTAAACATGAAGATACTCAAATGGGTGGATAGATTGAAAGACAACAAGACTGTTGTTTACTCTTTCGAACATCACTTTTCCTCGACTAAACCGCCCCAAACTTCTACCCTTCCAACTTCATAAGTACTTTATCTCTTGCTCATTGCATCACTTCACGTGGGCTCAGATTTGCTCAACTAACCATCATGAAGCGCTACATTGTGCAAACAGAAATATAGGACAGCACCACAATTACAAAGAGACACGACCAGCTTAAAGCCAACCCCTTATGTTTCTGTGTGAAATCTGTACTCTAGGGGCGCCTTCCTGTAAAGGCTACATCATGGCAGCCGTTCCAAAGTAAGTTGCACAAAACTTGTACGTTTGTGGAAATTTAACGTGATAAAACTGGGAATAACATGCAGTATTCCGCTTTCCCTTCCTAGCACCTGGTTTGATTTGGCACTAGGATTTCGTGCAAAGCCTTATCACGCCACTTGAGTAAATATAGCTTTCTGTGACATTGCATGAGCGTGTGTGCCATTCTTGCCCAGTTGTGCTCCATTCTGCATAGATCACAAGAGCTCCATGCTAAAAAGCCATGGTGCGCTGTGCCCGCGTAAAGCTTTCAGCACAAAATAGATTTTAATAGCCGCAGTTGTTTGCATGGCGACTTACTGCTTAGCGTTGCGCTAAATAATAGTGAACCAAGGGCCATATGTATCATAGTTCCGTTTTGCGATTCCTAAATAGCGATATTTAAGGAATCGCTATTTTGGAATCGCAAAATGGTATATATGAAGAAAATCGCTTTTAATTAGCGATTCCTTAATCTTTCTTAATTGTGAATTCGCATTTTGCGAATTTGCAATTAAGGAATAATTTCCAATGCATTCCTATGGGCCAGGAGGCCCATAGGAATGATTTCCAAATAATTCTCAAATTGCGAATTCGCAATTTGCTAATCGCAATTTGAGAATTATTGCAAGGGTGCAGGGGTGTCTCAAGGACACCCTGCTGCACCCCTGTAACTTACATGTGTGTGCATATGGCGCACATACATGCCCTATGGGCATGTATGTGCGTCATATGCCACAATCAAAAATACAAATTTGTGTATTTTGAACAGAAATCGCAATATACCACCAACTGGAAGTTCGTGGTAAATTGCGATTCCTTAAGCTGAATTCGCAACAGTAAAATGCTTCATACTTTAGCATTTAAGGAATCGCAAAATTGCGATTCCTTAAATGCTATGGCAAATTAAGGATTCGCAAGTCTTTGCGATTCCTTAAGATGCGATTGTTTGATACATTTCAATTCATGCTAATTAGCCTTTTGCGGATCGCAAAGGCCGAAATTCGCCGAATTTCGGCTTTTGCGAATCAAAAAAAGCTTGATACATATGGCGCCAAGGCCTTACTTAGGGTACACCAGGGTGACTGTTGGGAAATCTCAGACTCAACCTGCCCTGCTCCCTCTCTCCCTAGCCCTTACACACCTTCTAGCGGATTCACGAGTGTGCGAGAATATCTTTGAGAATTCCTTTAAGTCAAAAATGTATCAAAATCACATGTATAAAGGTCTGACTTTCCTTTGGAACGTTTGGTGATTTGTGTTCACCGTGTGCAGATGGCTAGAAAAACGGATATGGACCTTTATGTCGATCTGGCAAGGATGAAAGGCTGTCCCAGTCCAGACCTATACCCTGGAAGCCCTGGGCCAGGTGTTCAGTCTGCCAATGGAAACACTGCTGCTTGTTTGTGGGTTTGGGTTAGATGCTGTTCTTTGATGCGTCTCTTACAGATTTACAGTAAAACAAATTCTGATACTAAAAGTAACTTTTCTGAAATCCTGCACAATTAGCAAAATCAGCTCAGTGCTGAGATGCAGAGAAAGCGCCTTCACAGCCGCTTCTCAATTAGCACCGCACCGAGCCACTCCGTGTTTCTTCCCTCCATATTTCGCACGCTTAAAAGGGCAGTATCATGTTCGCCCGGGCCTTTTAAGTGTGTTTTCCATTAAGGTGGGAGATTGACAGCAGCGCCAGACGAGCGCATCAGATTTCAGTTCATAAAGTGGGCAAATTGTGGAATTTAATCTCCAAATAAATGTGTCACCCTTACTCACTTATTTTGAAGCTGTGGTTGTTTTTTTTAAACTTTAGCTTCACTGTTAGATCTTCAGTCGTTTTTCTGTTGTTTTTCAGAGTCAGCTGGGGTGGTTGCATTCCTGTCATAAATGTCAAAAGGTCAGATTTGGGATGGAACAGTATTGACTATAGTCTGCAAGCCCTCTTGGTCCGTGTTTCCAGCATGTAAACAAGTTTGCACTTTCAAAGCTTATCCCAAACATTTTTAATGCATTTGTGTATATATATATATATATATATATATATATATATATATATATATATATATATATATATATATATATATATATATGTGCGTGTGTATATATATATATATATATTCATTAGCACGTAGGGATCAGAAGATGTGGTAACCGTGGCTGCATTAAACAACCACAACATTCTCCAGGCATGGGCTATATAATTCCTGGCTTGTTGAGTGGGCAGGTGGTGGCACAGACTCCTGGTCTGTCCTCCTGGGTCCACCTGAGCGTCCCAATCTAAAACGATTCCTGTGGCATCAGTACATTGCTGTGAGAAATTGGGTTACTGGTGGGGGGGGGGGACAGGGAAGGGGAGTGAAACCCTACTTAGGCAGCAACCACTATCTCTGTCAGAGTGAACCACAAACGTCACTAAATTAACCTTTGCTTAAACCTCTGGTAGCTTGGCACAAAAGTAGTCCACTTTAACTTAGAGGCGATGTTTAAAGTATTTATGCAGCACACAACAGTAATAAAGTGAAAACACAATGCAAGAAAAAATCTCACAACAACCTAAAATAATAGTGTACATTTTAATAAACACTTTGACCAAAATGACAAAAATCCAAGCAGTAGAACTGGATTGATGAATTTCTAAAGTTTGTGGTAAAAATGAGGCCTAAAATATCAAAGTGCCTACGATACAGGGTCAAAGTAAAAAATATGGCTGGCTCAATTCGAATCAAGAAGAGGATTGGGCCCAGTCAGTGCTTAACTTTGGATTTAGAAGAAATTTTGCAGAAATTGTTCTGGGAAGGTAAAGGTCAGTGGGGCAAGATTGCAGGGGGTGTCCATGGAGGCGTCATCATCGTCGGGGGAGCTGCTGGATAAATTTATGGTGAAAATTTCTACGTTCGGACTTCGTCCCTTGTTTGGAATTCCAAAATTTGCAGTGGCACGAAGCTGAAGGCTGCAGCTGATGAGAGTTATTATTATTGATATTAATTTAATTTGTAAAACGCACAAATTACTCTGAAAGGAGTTCCATGATGCTGGATACCCCTTGGGTGAAGGACTGCTGAACAAGATCTACTGCTGCAGAGAAGAATGTATTGGGAGCTACCACAAAATCAGGCTGACCGTCAATGCACCTAAGTGGGATAGACAAACAGGTTGGTTCTGGTCTTCCTTTGGTTCTCAAAGCAGTTCTTAGCCATAAATGTTCATTTTCATTTAAAATCTTTATTCGATCTATTAAAAAATGATCATAAAAGCACAAATGCATCATATCAAACCGTTAAAAAGACCGTAACACAATTTACAATCATAAAAGTTTAGGTAACCTTTACAGTAATTCAAGTTAGCGTGCCTATGGACTTTCTTTTTCTCATACAAGCCCACAGAAAAGATGCTACTGAGAAACAAACGAACAAATTAGGTAAAGACTTCAGAAAGTACAGGTCCACTTTGCATTGTTTAAAATTTTGAAGTCTTAAGATGGGTAAAATAAAAGTTTATCTTTCTTTGTGGTAAAATTGACAAAACAATACCAAGTGTAGATCAGTTTGGGGTGAGACATTGTCACACGGACACAAGATGAGGTCAGCGTGCTTGAACTTCCTCTCTGGGGACCCGAGCATAAATGTTCCAAGGCCCAAGTTTTAGCTATCTGGGCACCTTTAGCCCTACCACCAAGAGTCCAGCACTGGAGGGGCACCACTTGGGAGAATCAGGACTCACTCAGGGTGGGTCCAGGTGTGCGTTCAAGATGGATGGTGCCTTTTCTGTCCCTGAGGCTCTGATCAGGAGGCCAACCAACTAGCCCCTGGAATCACTCTGGTATTCGTGTGTTCAAGTGATGAAACACGGCAGGTCTCTAAAGGTTCAAGACAGGCTCCAGACAGCAAAGCAGTCTTGTAGAGTACACCGAAGGCCACAGAGGCAGCCAGTCCCATGAGAGTCCAGAATGTGACCTGAAGAGTAGGTCTGAAGGTCCCATTTCTAGACCTAGTGCCTTCCTTGAAGTAGGAAAAGTTTCTAGAGAATTCCATTTGAAGTGCTTAAAGTTTCTTGACACGCCTGGCCTGGATCCAAACTGGTTGCATGAACAGTGCAAGGATGACGATTCCTTTGTGTGAAGGCAGAGAACAGCCTATTCAGTTGCACTTAGGGCTGTGCCCAGCTCCTCTCCCCATTCTGCCAATTCATGGCCCATCAAAGAAAACACCTAAAATCTCTATTATGTGGATGTCTGGGAGAAATAAACAAAGTCTAACTACACCCATTCATGTGACCCAATAACAGGCCGTAGGCACCAAATAGTTAGTGCAGGAAAGTACAACATTTCTAAAAGTGGCATTTTCAAAATTGTAACTCAAAATCCGATATTATCATTAAAGATGATTTTAAATTACAATTTCCCAGACACCAAACATGAATTGTTTACCTGTTCCCAATCAAAAGTTTTCATCTAATAAATGAAATAAGGCAACCCAATCTTTTTCTTATGACAGACAGTGGTGTAACTTTAGCCCCTGCAGCCCCGTGGTGCGGAGGGAGCACTAGGAGTCCCATTCCTGCACTGTGCATATGCGGTGGGCCCCTGCCTGAGAGCTCCTAAGTCTGGGGGTTTCCTCTCCATGTACTTTGCAGAGGTGCCTCTTCTACTTTCGTTTCGGCACTGATGGCAAAGGTTGACCTCACTGTACTGAAAAACTGACTTAGGAGTTTTTCAGTACCAGGACATGTAAAACCTAAAAGTACATGTCCAACCTTGTAATTACAATGCACTCTGCCCTAGAAGCTGCCAAGGGCCTAAGGTGGGGCTACTTATATGCAGTAACAGGGGAGTTTAAGGCTTCGCAAGGGGACTGTATAGCCAAGTCGAATTGGCAGTTTAAAACTGCATTGCAGTTGCAATGGCAGGCCTGGGCCATTTTTTAGGGGGCTACTTAAGTGGGTGGCACAATAAGTGCTACAGTCCCACTAATAGCATTCAATTTACAGGCGCTCTGTATATGTGTACCACTCGATGAAGGACTTATTAGTAAATAAAATATGCCAATCAGGTGTAAGCCAATTTTATGTCTGAGGAAGTGAGTACAAACACTTTAGTACTGGTTAACGTAGGTAAAGTGAAAAAAGTCCTAAGGCCAACAGAAACAATTTCAGAAAAAATAGAAGTGTTACACGTAAAATGTTTGAGGGTGACCATGCAGAGAGAGTCAAATCCAGCCATTACAAATAACATATCAGGGCTCACTGTCTCAGTTTGTGCCAGGATGCATCCATAATGGGGAGAGGAGTTGGCCTAATGGCTATGACCTTTGACCTCGAATTAGGGGAAGTGGGTACGAGTCTCGGCAATGACGCTGAACAATCTGTGATTCTGGGCAAATCACTTAATCTCCCTTTGCCTAACAAAAATTTATGTAATGTAACTGGTGCCATGTAAAGTGCTCTGATACCCGATTCGTATCAAGTTTGCGCCATATAATACTCCACCAAAAACATTGTGATCTAAGGACTAGGATAGCGTGCCCAATTACACTAAAAGATGTGCTGTCCTCAGCGTGGGGACAGACTCTAAGGGTTTTCACCTTAGGTAGGAGAACACATTAGTGAAAGATGACTTTATGGTTTAAAACCATGGCTCTGTTTTTTTTTTAAGGCAGATCTGAGGAGAGGGAAAGGCAACCTTCTTGAGGCAGGAGCAGTGCTTCAATGAACCTGCCTAAAGAGGGATGGCTGGGGGGTCCTTCGGACCTCTCTCTCCCTAACTGTGACTATGGGAGACAGACGGTACCGACTGTGCGCCACATTATATGGCACAGAATCAATTCAGCTTCTGGCAGCCTATTTGCCTATTCACCCATTTCTGTAATACAGCACAAAGGCAAAGTGTCCCTTATTTCCCTGTGATCACTCTGGCATTGGTAGAATCCATTTTATGCAAAGGCCCACAGAAGAATCTGTGGTCCTTTTTTATAATACTGCAGTGCCTCAGGGGGGACAAGAAGCAGGCACAATTGTCTGTTTCACTGCCAATAAACTTACTGTAAGTGACTCAGATGTTGTAATGAATGCTTACCTCCTGACAAAATATATCCATATGCCAGCACACCAGTGTATGTAATCAGCACACCACAACCTGACCCTCAAATCTCTCAATCCCTGTAATCCCTTGCCTCAAAGGTGATAACAATAATAAGATCATAGTGGAGGTGCAAAGGAACTAGTAAGAACCTCAGAAAGTGGTTAAGTAATGTTTGCACACACATATATGGATCACGATCACTAATTGTTTGAAATCAGCATACTGTCTACACGAGATTGGCATCCAGCGGCCCACTCCCAGCTGGATCTGCTCTTTCTTAGCGCCCTGTCAGAGCGAACAAGACCCTTGCGGATATCAGAGAGCTTAACAACACAGTGAGGTTACTTATACAAAAAGTAGATGTTATACAATACATAAGACAAATCAATCAGCTGTACATAACAGCTGTGCAACGAGAGGAAAGTAGATGCTAGCGAGTAAGGTCCTGTTGAATCAAGGCCAAGGCAACTATTATGACTAGGTAGTCGAGTGGACCCTTGTCATGGGAGGAATACTGGTGAAGGTACGAAAGATCATCAGAGTTTCTTTAGTCTATGTTCATGTGAATTTAGCCATGAGGATCGATTTTACTTCCTTTTTTAAAGAAACAGTGGAGGGATTGCATCTGGTTTCCGGAGGTAGAGCATTCCAAATCCTGGGTGCCATCCCTGAGAAGGAACGTGTGTATGTTTTTTTCTTGTTGAATCTTTGTAGCTTCAGGAGTAGATTTTTTGCACGTCTTGTGGATCTTATACCACCAGAGATTGTGAGTTTCTGTGAGAGGTATTTTTGTGCATTGTGATGTAAAGCCTTATGCGTCATGCACGCAATTTTCAGGTGGATTCTGGCTTCAAATGGTAGCCAGTTCAGAGATTGTAGGTCTGGGGAGATGTGGGACCTTCTTTTTGAGCCTGTGATGAGTCTCGCTGCAACATTGATGGAGGTTCTAAGGGATGCTGTTCTTGCTTTAGGCAGACCAGAGAGAGAGACATTTCCATAACCCACCCGCGCGATAACTAATGCTTGAACTGCCAACTTGAAGTCATTGTGGGGCAGGAAGGGTTTCAACTTCCTTAGAGTATTTATCTGGAAGTTTACTCCCTTTGTTGCAGTGCTAATGTGTTTCTGCATATTGAGGTTGCAGTTGAGGGTTATACCTAATGATTTCGCTGAGTCAACCAAGGTAGGCTGAGCGTTGAATACCGTAAGATGTTTGAGCCAGTCCTGAAAGATGGGGACTTTGGCGGGTGGGGCTATTAGGAGGAATTCAGTTTTTAGAGCGTTCAATTTGAGGTGGTTCTCTGCCAACCAAGTCTGTGTTTTCCCAAGCGTTGTATTAAGCAGTTTAATGTCTTCCGGGGTGTGTATCTTAAGGTATAGTTGGGTGTCATCTGCGTACATGCGGTATCGCACGTTAGATGCTTGCAACAGTTTGGTGAGTGGTTCCATGAATAAATTAAACAGTGTTGGTGATAGCGAGGACCCTTGCGGGACTCCCAACATTACTGGAACGGGTTTGGATAGGGTGTTATTTTTTTTTATTTTTTTTATTTTTTTATTGGTATTTTCAACGTAATTAACATAGGACATACAATGTCCAACATTTGGGCATTTCTGCCATATACAACTGAACTGCATTACAACACTCCTTATCCAATAGGGTACTTCCTTCCATACATATTATGTCACATAAATCGCAGTCTATTACAGTCTTATTCCACTTGTTCTTCTAATCCCGATAGATAATCCACTAGATAATTCCAATAGTCCTTAGGTCTTGCTCGTGGTGGCAACTCTTCCTCATATAATTTGAAAGTGTCCTTGCAATATACCATATCACACACCCACTGCTTTATTCGTGGCCTTTTCTTACCGCCCCAACACATCGCTACATTCCGTTTAGCCAATAGCAGTGCTAGTACACAAAATTTACATTTCCTTGCTTTGACATTCCGTAAGAGACTTAGCAGGCATGTCCGTATAGTACACTGATTCTCTGTACCCACCATCTTACTCAGCATATCTGTGACCTCCACCCAAAATTGAGCCACCTCCCTACAATACCATGCCATATGTATAAAATTCGCATCTTCCACTCTGCATCTTTGACATCTGGAATCTTCTCGCAGACCATATTTATGTAGGTGTTGAGGTGTATGGTATGTGTGATGTAAGTATCTAATATGTATAAGCTTTAGGTTCCGGTTTGGTGGTAGTATTCCAGTAATTGTGCCTGCTGCCCGCCATTCCTCCTCAGTAAGGGGCGATTCCAAACACAAATTCCGTTTCTGAATCGCCTTACTTGCAGTGTCTCCTATTTCAGCTTGTAACGCCGCGTACAGTCTAGATACCAGATGCCCCGGGTTAGGTGACGTGATAATCAACTGCAGTGTCAGTAGAGTGTTAGGTTCTGCTGGGTAGGTGGGATAGTGTGCTCTTAGTGCACATTGTAGTCTACAGTACGTAAATTTAAATAACTATGATTTATTTTGTAAATAGTCCAGGTCTTCTAATTTTTGATACAGATCCCCCATTGTGTCAAACCCCACTTGTTTAAGTAAGTCCATGCCCACCTTCTCTTGCGTAACCGAGAGTGCTGGGTGATAATGGAGAGGCATTTCTGGTGCGTATATCGGTTGCTTACCCACTTTTTTTGCTATCAAGTGCCAAGCTGCTGACGTAGCATCTACTGTATTAATATCCTTTTTATGTAATGGTGGCCTTACGTGTACCAGCACTGCATCTAGTGGTATAGGGAGGGCGTCTCCCTCTTCCACCGCTACATGTGTGAGGTAAGGAATGGGGTGGTACCAGTATTGTGCATATTGTGCTTGCGCACATAAGTAGTACAGTGGAAAATCCGGGACTTTGAATCCCCCTTTCGCGTATGGTAAAGTTAGAGTGTGGAGGTCTATTCTAGCTGTCTTTCCCGCCCAAATTAACTTTAAGGTTGCCGATTTTATCGCCTGGAACACTGGTTTCGGTGGCTTTATCAGAATATTGTTGAACAGATATAGTAATTTCGGTAATAGCACCATTTTCACTATTGCTATCCGATCTGCCATAGATAATGGCAATTTCATCCAACGCTCTATTTTCTGCTCCAATTCAGTCAATACCCTTCCGTAATTTGTGCGAATCACCTCCTCCGGGTCTCTATGGAAACACACACCCAGATTTCGCACTGGGTTCGTTTGCCATTCTAGGGGGTGATCTAGTTGGAAGGGAAGAGTCGTATCAGTAATGGGAATGATCGTGGATTTCGCCCAGTTGATATTTAGCCCAGAGTGATATCCGAATTTAACGAATTCCCTCAAGAGTGGGTTTAAGTTTTCTTTCGGGTCTCTCACATATAGCAGCACATCATCTGCATATAGCGAGATGTGAAGTGGCCCTTGAAGGAACTGCAGTGCCGAGTGTTTATACAGTGGTTCTATTGCTACGGTAAAAAGAAGTGAGGAGAGTGGGCACCCCTGCCGTGTGCCTCTCTCTATCTTTATTGGTTCTGAGACGTATTTGTTGACCCTGATCCGTGCTACAGGATTAGTATACAGGAGCGCCACCCATTGCAAGAACATTGGTGGGAACCCCATTCTACTCAGTATTGTGCGCAGATATACCCACACAATGGTGTCAAACGCTTTTGCAGCATCCAGTAGTACCGCTGCTGCTTTCGTTTCAGGGGTTAAATAATGTGCCAGTGCAAACAAGGTTCTCGTATTGTGGGAGGTCGATCTAGTAGGGATAAACCCTGATTGATCCGGTAGAATCAGTTTCGTCATTAAAATGTGCAATCTCGTCGCCAGGATTTTAGATAGTATTTTGGTGTCAACATTTATAAGATACGAGTCACATCTCTCTGGGTCCTTGTCTGGCTTCAACAGGGCTATAATCATAGCCTCTCGCAGGGAGGCCGGCAGCATACCTTTCTCATGTGCATCTCCTAGCATAGCCACCACGTGAGGGGCCAGCAAGTCCACAAAGGCTTTATAAAATTCCCCAGTGAATCTGTCTGGACCCGGCGCTTTCCCATTTGGTAGCACCTGTATTATCTCCGTCACCTCCTCCACTGTCACGGGGTGGCACAGATACTGCCTTTGGGCGTCCGATAGCCATGCCAATGCCACTGTATCACAATATTTATCTATTTCTTCCACTGGGGCGGTTGTGTCAGCTTCGTACAACTTACCAAAAGTATTCTGAAATGACTTCAATATACCTGCCGTGTCATGTCTCAATACTCCATTTTCGTCCCTTACCGCTTCTACCACCGGTGGTGGCTTCTGCACACAAATCTTTGCTGCTAGTGTGGCCCCTGGTCTCCCTGCCTCCCCGTATGACCTAGCTATTTGCCGTTTGTGTATGTAATTTAGTTCTGTTTCTGCATGTTTTTGATATTCTATCAGCTCGAGTTTAATTTTACCCAATGTGGCTGGGTCTTTTGTCTCAGCAAATTCTAGCTCTAGTCTCCTAATGTAAGCCTCTTTCTTCTCCATTTGCTGTCTCAGGTCTTTCAAAATACCAGCATTAGTGCTAATACAGACCCCTCTGATTGTGGCCTTAAAGGCCTCCCACAGTAAACCTGGGTCGTCCGTTGTAGCCTTGTTAAATTCAAAATACTCCTTTATTGCTTTACTGATCGTGTCTCTGTAACACGTGTCTTGTAGTGCTTTCACGTTGAAGCGCCAGCTAAATGGTGGGGGCATGTAGTGAGGCAACGTAATCATGAGCAGCACCGGGTTAGGATCAGAAAGTGTCCTCGTTAGATGAGTGACATCTTCCATCCAATGTAACACGTCCGATGATCCAACCCAGTAATCTAGTTGCGACCAACTATTAAACGCCGAAGTTGTGTGTGTAGCCTCTTGTTTATTTGAATTTTTTTATTCGCCATAGATCCACCAGTTGCCAATCTAGCATTGTGTCCTGTAGTGTTTGCAACGCTTTTTTATGTGTTTCGGTCGAATCTTTTGATCTGTCAACATCAACATTCAAAGCCATGTTAAAATCTCCTCCCCATAATACCGGTACATCCGGCAGTTCAGTTAGTTTCATCCAGATAGTGCTAAAGAATTGAGGGTCGTCTACATTTGGAGCATATACATTTAGCAGGTTGATCCTATGTCCCCTTAGGACGCCTGTGACAATGATGAATCTCCCCTCACAATCTGTTTGTACTTGTTCCATTTTGAAATTTAACTCCCTACGTATCAGTATGAGTACTCCCCTCGAATATGAAGAATAGGCCGCACCATACAAGGCTTCCGCCCACCTATGACCGATGCGTGTCTGTGTACGTGGATCTACGTGCGTCTCTTGTAGATATGCCTAATTTTCTTGGGGTTTTTTAAGCCCCGTACATTCCAAGTTATCAGTCTTAATCTACTTGCACGCTTATCCTCCATCATAGCGGAACAGTATTACTAGTATTTTCAAGTTTTTTGTATCAGTCTTAGACATGCTATGTGACATCTTTAGTTTACACAGTGTATTGAACATTTCATATCTCCCATGGAATTTGGCAGTGTTTCTCAAATACAGTTCTACAATCCAACTTTCCCCAACTGTTCCCCACCTCCCCCCGCCCACTTTAGCACCCCAAACATGCCAAAGACATTCCCTAGTTGTAACATCAACCAATACCATGTCATTGTAGGGGGACACCCTGTGTGGGGGTCCGCTTGGGTCACACGACTGCATCCAACATAGTGGATGTGGCCAGAGTATCCTTCATAGAATTAGGTGCCTCAGTTCACCCACACAGCTCGGCTCGTCACCATAGTTACCCCTAGTGGCAGTTTAGCGCATTTCCCCCCACCATACTACCCGTGGGCAATCTCACAGACTAGAAATAAACAGTGTGATGGGCTACCATTAGGCCTGAACTGGGTGTCTAAACAGCCCATATGACATTTTACATTATTCAGTTATTGCATTAACAATTTCCCGTCGCTGCAGTGGGCAGTCTACTTTACCATTCTCTTACAATGTTGCTCACTCAGTCTAGGCGTGGTGCAGTATGTCTCTAACACACCACCGTGGCTATTGTCTACAGCTTACACAGCTGGCGCCCGTGCGCTATTATCCTTCTCTGCTCCTGGTGCGCACATTGATGGGTATCTAGTGTTCATCACACCAACGAATGTCTGTGGTACAACCCTCCATCCGTGTGTGTACTCCTTGCACTAGGTATGGCATAGTCATTCAGTTCTGTACATTGCACTCACAACAGCATGGTGAGGGCCGTTGACAATGTAGTCTGGTGCTCACTGTTTCCCTTTGACTCAATCCGAGCCCCGATTCTGCTCTTGACGCCTTTGCTCCCTCTGACGTTTTCCCAACTTTTTAATATAGTCATTTGCTTCCTTGGGAGTGTGGCATATCACAGTTTTACCATCTTTTGTTATTTTCAACCTGGCTGGATACAACATCGCATAGGAGATCTCCAATTCTCTCAGTTTTTGTTTTGCCTATGCAAACTCCTTCCTCGCCATTTGTTCATTTATGGTGAAGTCCGGGTAGAATTGTAGCTTGTTGCCTTGGTGTTCAATCTCTTGTTTTTCTCTCGCCATCCTTAGTATGGCATCCCGACCTCTATAGTTCAGCAGGCGTGCCACTATCGGGCGTGGCGGGGGCTCCTGGTTTTGGTCTTGGCGCTAGTGTCCTGTGCACGCGCTCTACGATAAGCACTGTCGATAGCTGGTCGGTTCCAAAGATCGCTCTCAGCAGGTCCTCTATATAGATCTCCATCTTTCCAGTGTTGGTCGATTCTGGCACCCCCGCTATGCGATGTTATTTCGGCGGGATCTCGCCTCCAACTCCTCAGACTTGCTTTTAATGACCTCCAACACTTTGTCCATCTCAGTGCATTTTTGTGTCGTCGCATGCGATTCATTTTCCACAGCCGACAGTCTGGTCTCAGCTTCTTCTAGCCGCTCCCCGTGCTTGTCGAGTTTTGCGGCCATGTTGTCGACTCTTTGCGTGATGGAGTCCAGCTTACTATGTACGTCTTGTAAGCTTTTGTGAATGGCTCTGAGGGTTGACTCCATGGTATTTTGCGCCTCAGTATCCACGTCCATGTCTACATCTGCAGGCGCCGTGGCCCCTTTCGTTGTTTTTTTATTATCAAAGGGCAGCTTTGACTGTACCTTCTCTGGCTTACCCATTTTTCCGGACAATTATTTCCTAGCTGTCCCAAGTCGCTGTGTGCGAACACGCTTTACAGCAGGCGACAGAGGCCGTTGCGGCATCGCTGGACTCACAACCCGTGAGCAAGGTCTGTGCAGTTCCGTTATATGAGTGATTTGCTCGCTACAGAGCCTCTCCTCCAGTCAGTCTTGAGCAACCCTATGTTATGCCGCCTATCCGCTCCTATGTATATAACCCGCTGTGCCTCCACTTACTGCACTTCTCCTCCCGACGTCTTTTCTCGCTTTCCCACTGTTCATTTTTTTTGTGCGCTAGGGTATTGCGAGCCTGCTCACCTCCTATGTTTAGCACAGGTCCGCCATCTTGGCCGCAGTCTGGGTTCAGCCACTCCGATTTCACGAGCCAATTTCGGGGGTAGTCACCGTTGGTTTCAGTATTCTTTCTGTTTCGACTCCCTCACTACACCTTCCAACTTCGTTTCCTCCCGTTTGCAGTGACCATGGCACCAGTTACACGCTGTTTATTCACGTTATATGGCTCTGGCCGGCGGAGCGGTCTCAAGAGGCAGCCATTCCGCTGTGCGCCCTCTAGCGCCCCTCCCTGGATAGGGTGTTATTGACCTGAAATTTTTGGGTCCTGTTCTGTAGAAAGGAGAACCAGTTGAGCACTGAACCTGATAAGCCCATTCTATGATTCAGCATATCTATCAAGTTTTCGTGTTTGACCACATCAAAGGCTTAGGATAGGTCTAATAGGATGAGCAGGCAAGTACCGTTCTGATCAAGTATTTGAAGCGCATCATCAATTATGTGTATCATAGCTGATTCCGTACTATGGTCTGCTCGGAAGCCCGATTGGTGTTTGTTAAGCAGGTCGAATCGATCAATGGGATTTGTCAATTGGAGGTGGACACCTTTTTCCAATAGTTTGGCCAAGGTAGGAATGTTTGAAATAGGGCGATAGTTGTTTAGGTCTGTCGGGTCCGCAGTGGGTTTCTTTAGGATGGGTGAGACCTGTCCCACTTTGAGGGTGTCCGGGATGCAACCTTGTTGCAGTGAACTGTTAATGATTTTGGTCCAGAGAGGCAGGAGCAATGGAGTCCAGTCTTTAACAGCTTTAGCTGGGAGAGGATCGGTGAGATGATTGGCAGGCTTCAGGGTGCTAAGCATCTTGCCTATCGCATCTTCTGTGTAGGTGTCAAAGGAGGACCAGGCTGCGTTGTGTTTTAGGTTAGTCTTTGCAGAAGTTTGCTGTGGTGAGCTTAGACGTGTAGGGGGTGTTTTGATGAGGGAGCTCGAGTGTAAGCTTAAGACATTGAGGAGGTCTTTCTTGATGTTGTCAGTCTTTAGATTAAAGAAGTAGGAGAATTCTTCGCATATGGGTTGGAGACGGGCTATGTCTTGTGATTGTTGAGGTGCATCCTTAGATTGGGTTTTGATTAACTCAAACAATTTTTTGGGACGTTTTCTTGCTTGGTCTAATTGGTGGCTGAAGAAGTCAGCTTTCGCGCGCTTGATCTTTCTATAGTATGCGTTTCTCTTTTTTCTTAGAATTTTGAGGTGTTTAGCAGAAGGTACTGATCTCCAGTTGCATTCCGAAGTTCTAAGGGAACGTCTATCTTCATTAAGTAGGCCATTGTACCAGGGTTTAGAGTCTTTCGTGGAGACTCTCTTTAGTTGAAGAGGAGCAGCCTCATTGATTATTGAAGTCATAGTGTTGAGGTAGTGATTGGTGAGATCATGTACGTTGGATGAGTCGGCAGGGGGCAGAAGACGCTTGTAACAGGTAGAAGGTAGAGTGCAACAAGCAACTCCCTAGAAAACTACAAACCATCCAGAACTCACGAGCCAGACTCACCCTCAATCTCCCACACAGAACACACACCTTGCAACACATCAGGGTACTACACTGGCTCTAAATACATAAATGCACTCAATTTAAACTCCTCACACATACATTCAAGGTACTATACAACTCAGGTCCCACCTACATGGGCATTCACATATCCTTCCACCCCAACCATCCAGACACCTCCGCTTTGTAGGACTCCCGCTCGCATGCATCCCACACATACATATAACCAGTTCAGAAGTGTAGTGTAGTTCCTATATTCCTAATAGGCTCTGCGCATTGGAATAACATAAACAGCAGTGTAGACGTAGGACTGAGGTCATCTGGGTCTCTACTGACTATGTTAGACTTAATTAGTTTTGCCAGCTAGCTCAGAGGTCACTAGAAACTTTCTCAAATGTTCAGGAAAGGGTTAACCATCCTGATTTAGACAAGAAGGGATTAGCTTCTGACAACCATATAACATGACAAATTTGCTCCCCAGAATAAAGAGTGTATCTTCAGAGTTGTGTGAAACAATAGACAGCTATTTCACTCAGTCAGTCGTGCATGCTTAGTTCCACCAGATTGCAGAGAAATAGAGAGACGGGCGTTTTCAATAAAAGGTGTTATTTTTTTGAACAGTCTTCTTTCTCATGCAAGAGAAATGAATTGCCACAATTGCAATACTTATCATAAAGTAAAGTGCGTACAGTAAAAGTAGTATTATGAAATAATTCTGTAAAAGCATTGATATGGTTTCTTAGCCATATGATACTTTAAAATGGATAAAATATATACATACATAAAAATATTGACTAACGAACTCAACTGGTGCTTCTAAGATACGCCTACCCCAGTGTACCTGACCTAAGCCTAATACGTGGAAAGGAGTAAGTAAGTTGCAGTTTTAAGTTAAGTTTAAGTTTTGCCAAGTATCGGAATCAAGAATTCTCTCTAAGGTTTTAATCAGCTCCGTACCTTGGTTATAGAATGAAGGTGGTCTTGTATCTCGCTTCTCAGGATTCGATCTCCCAGCAACCCGCAAGGGTGACTTGGGATCACCGGAGCTGGATTTTCTCAGCTGGAGAAAAAGACAGCGTCTCTCTCAGTGCGTCAAGGGGAGGGGCGGTCTCCTTCGGCTCTCATAACAGCTGGGCTCCCGGGCAAGTAGAACGTCGCTCTGCTCCCAACCACCGTGTGTTTGCTTAAGGCAACGTTGGTATATTTATACCTGGAAGGTGCCGGGTTTGACGTAAGGTTGGACATAAGACGTCACCAAGAACTAACAGTTCTTTCTGGATTCTAGGAGTTCTTGTGCAAATCAAAACAAAAGCAGGGGGTTTTCCCGGGCTGCTGGAGGCTTGGTTTTGTTTAAAGAACGCGTTGTGCTTTCTAGGAGTCTATGGGAGTAGCCGTGCTGTGTTTTGGACTGCATGGGCTATTACTGAATATGGATATGATTCTTATGCCTTTATAAGGATATTATTAGTTATAACCACATAAGGGCATGAATCGGGAATATCAAATTAGGGTCCTAGATAGAAATACAACAGAAGGACAAGCGTTCTCTTACATCACTCCTCCCACTCCAAGTCAGAGGCTCCTCCTCTCTTCTTGAATTCCGCAAGAAGTAAAAGACAGGGCTTTTCAATTAACCGATTATATTACAGGAAGGCCTAGGCACACACACTTGCTCAGCGCTAGGCTGCCTTGGAAGGTGATAGTGTGCTTTACAAACACACATAACATAACATACTTACTGGAAATGCAATAGCCATTAAAAATCAGGGTCCGTTATTAAATGCCCCGTAAATCAGTCAATTCACAGTACTTGGGTCCACATGTATGAAGCCTTTATGAGTTCGCAAATGGACAGATTCAGAGAATCGGCCTATTTGCAAACCTAAAAAAGGCATTTCACATGTATCAAACCCAAATTGCGATTTGGTAACCTGTTACCGAATCGCAAATTGGGTTTTGTGATTCGGTATTAGAAAGGAGAGTGTTTAGGGCTTCCCTTCCTAAAGCCGAATCGCATCGATATGAATGAATGTTTTGCGACCAAAATGCAGTCGCAAAACATTCACATTTTGCCACCTACTTCAAGTAGGTGGTAACACATTCGCATTGGGAATGTTGGAAAAGCATTTTTTAAGAGCAGGCAGTGGTCCCACAGACTACTGCCTGCTCCTAAAAAATTAAAGGAAAACATTTTTAAAAATTCTAAACGCAAACCATTTTGCTTCACAAAAAAAAAGATTGCTTTATCTTTAAAAACAATCACAGACATGATGGTTTGCTGACCTCAGCAGGCCACCATCTTTGTGTTTTTTTGCGATTCCTAGGAGGTAGCAAATTGCGATCTACCTCATTAATATTAATGAGGTAGGTAGGGTTGCAATAAACTGTGAATCGGTATATGAAACTCATGGAGCTTCATACATTGGACATTGCGATTACCTAATAGCGATTCTCAAGGAATCACAATTTCCAATTTTGATACATCTGGCCAATTGTTTCCAAGCCACAGAGCAACATAACAAATGTCAAAGTGTTCAGTGGCAATACAACTTTAAAATAGCCATACATTAAAACAGATAGAAAAATGGAAACTCATTATACTGTCACTGTGACCACGTATTCAATAGGCATTAATAGATTCACATTGTTACAGTGCCAAGCAAGAGAACGATGTTGAGTCCCAGGCGAGGGAACGCTGTTGCATTATCAGAGTATTCAATGGCATTAGGCTGACAGAAATATTAAGATAACTTTTGATACGAGTTAGAAGCCCTAAGACCACTGAAACCAGGTCCATAGTAAGCCTTTAGAAAAACAGTCCGTTCGCAATATTTAGTTCCCAAGCATAGAAAAAATGTTAGCATTTATCAAAATATTCAAGAAGGTACGAAGTCCTGAGCCAATACACTATTTTTAGAAGTGTTGTCTGGTTGTAGGCCAATGGTATATCAGCAGTGTTGAAACATTTCTTTGCTGCAGCAGATCTCGACTCCCCAATCCTTTCAACGCTGGAAATAATAAAGCCTTTCTTCACCAGGCGAGATATGACAGCAGCAGAGGACTTGAGACAAACTCTCCTTACAGACATCTGAGGGTCTCGGGATCCTCCAAGGTTGATCTGTTTCCCCATTTATTTTCAAATAGAGCAGAATGGTTTCGAGCCTACGCTTTTGTAAGTTTCATTGCAGAGCCCTTTAACAAGTAAGTAGGGCTGCAACCTATCTTTGGTATAAGGTGTTAGTAACACTCCATGGGGAATCCTAGTTTCACAAGATTTGTAATCAGAGATGCGTTATGCTTGCAGGAGTTTCTGTTCAATCAGACATGGTTTAGACGGATCTGAGCCTGTGATAAGGAAATTGGCAAGGACTAAGATTCGGTCGTTTGGGGAAGTTGAAATATTTCACAGCCATGTTTTAAAGCAGGCCTGAATTCCATGTGTAATTATATTCGGCAGTGGCTTAATCGATGGACCAGGCAAGTTGCTGGACAGCTTTATCATTGCAAAGATTAATGCCTTAGATGTTAACTTTAATATTGCGGGTGATATGCTGAACTCCCAGACTCTTGAAGTCAAATTCCTAGATACTTATCGAGCTTGGCCCTCAGACTAAGATATTTGAATTCTCATAATGTATCCTCACACTCTTGCCTCTGCAGTAGTTTGCAAGGTAATCAAAGTGGGCTGTAATGCTAGTTCTATCCAGCATGGCAGTGTCATCTGCATACAAGCGCCAGGGCATCACTACACCTCCTAATATCTGAGGGCAGGCTCTGTCGTTAGTGAGATATGATATAATAACTGAGCTATAACCTGGAATAGCCTCCTCGCGTCCCTCTGCACCATCACCTCACTTCCACGATTCCGAATGGCCCTTAAGATCTGGCGATAAAACAGGCATAAAGTTTCATAAATTTAGTTTTTGCATGATTATTTTCTTCGTACCATTCTTTTAAGTCATTTAGCAGCAAAAATGCATAAAACTGGGCTTCCACGTCTAGAAGGGTTACTTTTCTGGAGTTAGCTGCAACAGCCATTAAACCCTTCTTATGCACCTGGCAAAACATAGAACTCTGCCAGGAGGATGGAATGGCGCCTGTACAAAAGTATCCATTACAGCCTTATAGCGGGATGCCGAGGGCCATATTGGTTGTTAAAGTCCCTGATCATGAGTTATAGGCCTGAGATGCAGGCGAGAACCTATAACGATGGAGAGGGCCTTTAACAACCGGTATAGCCTGAGGTAGAAGTGCTATAAGGCTATTAGAACATTCCACCCACTAAGGTAGAAGGTTCTAAATTAAAAAGGGAGAAACATGAAGACAAACATTGGAATGTCTTCAGTGGAGATAACATTCCAATGTTCTAATAAATAGTGGGGTTGACCAAGATAACCAATAGTTCCTCCTGATCTTAGTAGGAAAGCCGTTCAAACCAAGAGCTCCCTCTGTTCTTGATTTCCTTATGATGTAAAGCTGGACCAATAAGGGCATGGACCAAGTAAAGGTCAGCATCAGGTCACCAATTTGCACAGGTATTGGAACTGACCCCATAGGCTGATTGACTACAGTGACCTTACTGGAATGATACTGTATAACCTTTTATCCCAATGACATTGCAGAAAATGATATCAATGAAGAAAAAATTTGACGCAGAATATTTTAACATGTGCTTTTATGGTTTTAATATCCGAAACCGAATAAAGATTATTTTGATTTGATTTGACACAGAATGCATGATAAATAAAATAGCAAATAATTGTTACTAAAACTATAACAGGTCAATTTTAGTAACCACCATGTAGATTAGATTGGATTAATTAAAATGCTTATAAAGAGCATGGCTGCCTCGACACGAAGGCATCCCAATGCTGAGGCAAGACAGAAAAAGGGGGACAAAACAGGGATTAGAGTTGAGAGAAAAGCCAGGCCTTCACAAGTCGTATGAAGATCTGGTGATCAGAGGTGCTGCGGATGTGTAGGGGAAGGGAGTTCCATTAGGCAGGGGCCAGTCGCCTAAAAGAGCGACCGCCAGATCTGGCCCTTCGAATGCGTGGGATGCACGCAAGGATGAGGTTTGCCAATGGCAGCGCACGCGGAGGGGAAGAAACGGTGCACATGTCGCTTAGAAAATCTGGGCCGATGTCGGTCAAAATCTTGTGCATGGTACAGAGAGCCTTGAAATGTATACTGTGTACAAGGGGCAGCCAGTGCAGGAGGAGAAGAAGGTTGGAAGTGTGGCTGTACTTAGGGAGGGCGAAAATGGCGGGTACTGCAGCGTTCTGAACCCGCTGTCGTCCGTTCAGCACGGACTTATTAGAACCAAGGAGAAGTACATTACAATAATCCAAATGAGCCAGTATGGGTGCTTGGATGATCAGTTGCCGCGTTTGGGCGTTAAACAGATCGAGTATTGGTTTAAGGCCGCGGAGCAGCCCAAAGAATTTTCCTGCCACTGATTTAGCATGCGTCTCGCAGGTGAGACCTTTGTCAAGCATAAAGCCTACGTTTTTTACTGCAGGTTTGGGGGCCGGGGGTCTCCAAGGGCTGGGGGCCACCATTTATTATTCCAGAGATGGGAGTCTTTGCCAATCAGAAGGATCTCATATTTCGCAGAAATCAATTGCAGGAAATTATCTGTCATCCACTCTGCAATGGCCATTATGCCTTCTTTAAATTTCGCTCTGTCCTGGCTGGGATTGTTAGACAGGGAGACCACCATTTGGGTGTCGTCCGCGTATGCCACCAAATGTATTCCCCTGGTTTTGGCCATCTGTGCCAGTGGACTCATATATATATTAAAAAGCGTGGGGCTCAGCGCCGAGCCCTGAGGGCCCCCACAATGCAGTGGATGGACACGGGAGGCGAAAGGAGGGGCTGTCACTTGAAAGGACTGATCGGCCATGAAGGAGGCGAACCATGATAAGGCTTTATCACTAATCCCAATCTCCTCCTGGCGGTGGAGAAAGATTTTGTGGTAGTCCGTGTCAAACGCCACGCTTAGATCCAGCAGGATCAAAGCTGAGGTCCTGCCGGCATCCGCAGCAGATCTTGGTTGCTCTACCACCGTCAGCAGTGCAGACTCTGTACTGTACCGTGGTTGGGAACCATTTTGGGAGCAATCAAGTATATGATTAGCTTCCAAGAAATAAGTTAACGTCGAATTCACAACGGCTTCCAAGATTTTAGATAAGAATGGAAGCAGTGATATTGGACGATAATTTTCTGGTTTGCTTTGGCGGCATCTAATAAAGGTTTTTTAAGCAGTGGGACCACTTTTGCGGGTTTTCAGGATTTTGGGACCATTGCCGTGGAGAGGGATAGGTTAAGTAATTC
This sequence comes from Lissotriton vulgaris, assembly GCF_964263255.1. Taxonomy (NCBI): domain Eukaryota; kingdom Metazoa; phylum Chordata; class Amphibia; order Caudata; family Salamandridae; genus Lissotriton; species Lissotriton vulgaris. The sequence continues at coordinate 1,379,741,603 of NC_141696.1, read as the reverse complement.
CAGGCATTTCGGTAGGAGACCCAGTTGGGCTTTCCTGAAAGCATCTGGTATTAAGGGGTCATCTGGAGACCCTGATTTAATTTCAATCACTAGCCCCTCCAGATCTTTGAGGAGGATAGCAGGTAGTGATGTAAGAGAAGCGATCTTAGTGCAGATGTACGAGTTCTTCCCGATGGTGCCTGGAGTGACGGTATGATCGAATTTCTGGTAGATACCCTCCAGCTTCTCGAGGAAGAAGTTAGCCAACTCCTCGCATTGTTGGCTGGAGGATATAATACTGCCTGATGCTGAGGGGGGAGTGACCAGATCTTTTAAAAGGGAGAATATGGTTTTACTGCAATTAGTGCTGGTGGTGGTCAGACTGGAGTAATGGGCTGCCCTAGTTTTAAGCACTAGTTTGTGGTAGGATTTAATCGCTGCTCTATACTGTAATTTGGCTTGGAGGTCATATGTGTGCCTCCATGCTCTTTCTAGAACTTTTCTTCCTGGCTAGGGTCAGCTCCTCATTGAACCAGGCATTAGCCCGCGCACCTTTCGAGTGAGTAATTTCAAGAGGGATGTAGGTACCTAGGGCTTGGGTTACCCATCTATGAAAGAGCCCATCAGCTTCTTCCATATTAGTGGTACTATCTGAAATAACCATCACAATGCAACTTTCACAATGCACTACCATTACAACGAAACTTTTACAACGCAAGATCCATTACAAAGCATGTTATTACAAAGATTGCCATTACAACGTAAGTATGGGCAAGTATTTAATTGAAATAAAAATTATTTAATTTAAATTTAATTTTCTTAAATTAATTTAATTACTTTATTTTTAATTTTAATGTAATTTTAAAAATAAATTAATTTACTCAAATTAATTTTAATATTTTAATTAAATTTTATTTTTATTTTAATTACATTTACTTAAGATAATTATAATATTTTAATTAAAGTTAATATTTTTAAATTTTTAATTTAATTTACATAAATAAATTTAAATATTTTAATTAAATTTAATTTAATTTTAATTTATTTTAAATAAACCCCATGGAGTTAGAATAGTCCTTTTAACGCCTACTCCATCCAACACTTACCCTACTATTACATCTCCCTGGAGTTAGGATAGTAATTTTAACCCCTACACTATCCAACACTTACCCTACTATTACACCCCCCTGGAGTTAGAATAGTAGTTTTAACCCCTACACTATCCAACACTTACCCTACTATTACACCCTCCTGGAGTTAGAATAGTAATTTTTAGCCCTACTCTATCCAACACTTACACTACTATTACACTGCCCAGGAGTTAGAATAGTAAATTAAAATATATTAAATAAAATTATAAATTAATTTAAATAAATTAATAAACAATTTCGCAATTATAATGAAATTAAATTAATGTTAATAAAATTAAATACTTACTATACTTATGTTGTAATGGTATGCGCTGTAATAGCATCTGCGTTGTAATGGCATGCATTGTAAAAGCATGTGTTGTAATGGATCTTGCGTTGCAAAAGGTGCGTTGGTTTGGTATGCGTTGTGAATGTATGCGTTGTAACGTCATACATTTGTACTATCTGGTGGTTTTGTGCTCAAGGCTGCGAGGAAGGCCTCCTGATCGAATTTATGCCAAGGTCGCTTCAATGAGGGGTGCTGGTTAGATTGGGACTTAGGGTCGGTCAGCGTTAGTCGCATTAGGATGAGAAAATGATCTGTCAAGATCATGGGGAGAGGTGTTAGGACTTTCAGTGACTCAAGATTAGTAAAAACTGTATCGAGGAGATGCCCGGCACTATGTGTGGCGCCAGGAACTAAATAGGTCAGTTGGCAGGCTGCCAAGTCCCCTAAGAAGGTAAGGGTATCTCATGTGCTGCTAGGATTCAATGGGTGCTGTAATGATAGGGTGAAAATTGAATTAATGCCGTAAATACCCAATTGAAATCATCAGAAATCCAGGTGAAGTGCTACATTCCTAGAAAATACAACAAACGCTGAGATGCAGCCTTAAATGCACAGACACAACTAAAACCATCAGATATCCAGGAAAGACAATCTTATATCAGGTCACAAAGCTTTATGGCCAGATCTCTGGCACACTGAGAACAATGGTAGTTCTTGTAACAAGTGTGGCTGTTGTCCTTGGAACCACTGGAGACAGGCAAAACTGCAAGGTCACTGAACTGGTAAGTATCTCTGTAGTAAGCTTTGACTTTCACTGGATAGTGAGGTTGAATGGTTGAGGCTCATTCCTGCAGGTTGATTGCAGGGGTGAATCTTATACACATTTAAATAGTACACAATAAATAGAATTGTCTGGACTGCTAATTCTTTAGTAAATGAATAAAATGTTTATTCATTTAAACTCAAGAGCTAAAATGTATGTAATGCTAGCAGTTGAAAACATAATCCTATCCTATGTATGCAGCTACTAACCTTCTGTGACATACCACTATATTCTCGGAGACCCTCGACCACACATGCACAGACTGCGGTGCATATAATCTCCGCTTAGTGTGATTCTGTGGATAGAATCATCATTGGATCTTGTCATTTGAGTGTTCCGTTCTACAAGTGTCATCAAAACCTCCACCAGGAGGGAGACTGTCTTGATGTTGACAGTGGTGAGTGGATTAAAATATATTTTATCCATTAGGTGAATCTTTAATGGTGTAAAAGAGTAGGATAGGGATAAGTCTAAAAACAAAGCAGTGTTTAGCGGATGAGTCACTAGTAAAAAAACAAGAAAATAGTCCATGACACTTGGTAACCAGAGCAATACCTGCCTGGTTAGCCTATAGGAAATTAAATGGTTCAATAGCACTCGCTTCTGCTTACATTGTTCTTTTTGAGCAGCATAATTTTGATTTTTAAACACGTTTTATTGGTTTTCATCATTAGTTAGTGTTTAACTGTTACAGTAAAGATAATTGTCTCCTTTTTAGGTCTCGCCTACGCAGCGTGCATTCGCTGCATAGGAGAGAGACCTAATGCCATCGGCACAGCTTTGGGGGCAAATACGTGCATGGGTTGCATTGCTTGCAATGGCATTGCGTGCACCTCTGGCGATTTCCTTGCGGGAGTGCGCGGCGCCATATGGTGGCACCATATGGTCGCACACTCCCGCAAGGGAATCGCTCAGGCCCCCTCCCCTGCTGCTGCGTGAGGCGCTCGCTTGTTGTTACTCACAGAGGCACGCAAAATAAAATTACCACCTGTCTACGATTTACAAGCACCGGGTGTTTACAGTCCGTCATCCGCAGTGGATCGTTTGACTGGTGTCTGTCATTAATCCATAATCTGGACACAGCAGGATCGCAAAATAACCATTCCAACGACAGAACATAGTTTGAGGGATGAAAGTACGCCTAATATGTAAAGGAACTCAGGATTGCCGCATTCGGTGGCATCTAGACCAATCATAGTTCGTCACACAGAACTCCGAAACATGGTTGGCTTTCCAGGCTGCACAACCCTTCGTCCGGCACGGCAGCCTTCCTTTCTCCTTCAATCAATGAGTAATGCCCAATTCTGGATGAGTTATGGGGCAGGTTTAGATTAAGTAACAGTTGGTTCACTTGCTTTTGGCAGCTGCTTTTGCGTTTGGGGTCCAGGCTTAGTGTGAAAGCCATGCGTGATACAGAGTGGTGACAGGATGTGGTCCGTCTGCTAGACTGCCGACTTTGGTGTAGGAAACCAGGGTTCGAGCCTCGGGCAAATCACTTAATCTCCCCGTGCCTGAATGTGTAATGTAAATACGGTGCTCGGGTAAAGCGCTCCGATACCTTCGGGTCGAGGTCGCGCTATATAAATATACACCAAAAAAAAGAGAGTGGCAGTTTGGCATTTACTGGCAAGGATATTTCGTTTGTTATGGCACGAATGACACCCTGCTGCCACATTGACTGCTCTTTTTTAGCATGTCTGGACTTTGCGGTTTTCTATAGCGAGTACCTGACCCTTAAGGCATTAGAGCGCTTTCATGAGCACCAGAGCCCCAGTCAGGTTCACCAAATTCTTGTTGGTTCCAATGACCAGTGCCATGGAAATGAACGATGAGGAGCGAGTATGCCCTTGCTTACATTACAAGCATGATGGTCCGTGAAGAGAACCTAGAATGAAAGCACTCGCCCTAGCTCAAGAATAAATAAGCAACGTATTTATTCATTTTGCATAGAGCTAACCAACCAGTATTGGACGCCCACGTTTGCCATCCTTGTTCTCTATTTCGGCGTCCACTCTGTGTATCAACCTTCCAATGTTGATAAATATTTCACTTTAGCACAAACAAAGTTCTGGTTCACGGAAAAGAACCACTTTCCCCTATAGGCATTGTATGTTTTTTTTTTAAAGCTACGCTGGTTACTGCCCAGTCGCAAGTGTATCTTTATTTAATTTTTGGGGTACCGCTTATCACTTTTCTGCGGCATAATGATCTATTGTAATTAGTGTTATACAGGTACTGCGTAGCATTTTGCACACAAGCATATGTTTTTGGGCATATCTTTTTTTTCAAAGGCGCAAGGCATAGGCTCATATACGTGCACGCCCACTGGTTCAGCCTTCACATGTTGATAAAATTATAGGGATTTATACAATACCTTAAAACAACAATAACCACACTTGTAACCACAACTTTAAATGCAAACAAGTAATGTGCAAGGCAGAGGCTCGCATACGTGCACTCGCACTCTGTTTTGCAGCTTCACAATATCGATGTTAATATGGGGATTTTTCAAATACAGCACCTGGTTCTCCAGTTATCATCTTTTTTCATTTCCATCTCCCATTATGCTACACATTTAAATAATATTTTAGTGGATACTGCTGCTTTTCACGGTTCTTTGTTCCCGGCATTTTTTGTTTTATGCGCACACGCAAGCGTATCTTTATTTAGTTAGTTAGATGCTGCTGATAGCCCTAGCCATAACAGGCCACATACAGTAACCGACTCCCTTCATCATTAAAAAGACACTTTTTGTGTGTTTCACACAGCTAATTTGGAAAGACTTGCTAAGAAACGGTGGCGGCATTTATAAAAGAATCGCAGCGTATATAATGTCTTTGTACAGACAAGGCCAAAGCCCCGAAGGCCTTTCTCACCTTTCACCACTGGCCGAAAGTTGTTCTGCTGTAACCTAATTATCAGACGCCGTAACGAAGCGTTAACATTAACATTTTTCAAGGCAGTGTATGCTATTGGCAGGACTTAACATTGCATAAATAAAGTATTTTTATTTTGTAAAGCTGCGCAGGTTACTGCCCCATCCCCACACAAATTAGTATAACAATAAACACACTGACAAGTACAAGTTGGAATGTAAACATGTAAAGCGCAAGGCACAGGCTTATACATTTGCGCACCCACTGTGGTGTTTAGGTTTGAAATGTTGGTTAAATTATGGGGATTTGTGAAATATGGCAGTTTGTGCCACTATTTCACTTCTCTTTTTTATGTCTCCCCTTCTGCTACACATACAACTGCACACCCCCACCTCTTCCTTTTTAGGTCGAGCAGACCTATAAATGAGGCGAAGCCTGCTTGTCTGCGAAGACATCTTTTGCTGGCGTGTCTGGAGGAATGTGAGACAGCGATCGCCCACGCGCTTCGCTGTCTCAGATTCCTCCTCGAGGGCGAGCACGTCGCCGTGCACATCCCCTTCCTCGCATTCTATCTCAATCACACACAGTCACGCATGCGCGCACACATTCCCTCGCGCACACACGCACACGTGCACACACTCCTCCCCTCAGGCATACACACAGGCAGGCACGGAGTCCCCTACGGGGGACTCTAAATTCACATCAGCCCTGGGCCCCACTCACCGGCTGCTCTCTTCCGGCGGGGCTCCTCTCGCGCTCTGCTCCTCACGGCGCGTCTCCTCTTCTGGATCAGGGCTCCTTCAGGTCAGAGGAGCCCCGCAACAGGTGCCACACTCCTCTTTCCCCCCGGGCCCCCTCCTGGGGACCCGGGCTACCCAGGACCAGCAGGGCGCTCCATGTGCCGGCAGGCCTTCTTCTCCCGGACATCAGGAGGCGGGACTTCCGGTCGGCCGTGAGCGGATTGGCCGGCCGGGCAAGAGCTTCCGGGTCGCCGCGGGCAGTGCGGCGGCCCGTTTTTCATGGGTTTGTATTTTTTTTTCAGGAGGTGTGCGTCGGAATCAGGGGTTAGCGGGTTCTTGACTTTGCTTGACTGGGCATTAGCAGAGTGCATGCTGTAGGCGTTTTATGTGAAGCGCGCTTCCTGAACGCTCTATCTGGGGTTGCTGTTAAAGGCATTTCACCTTTTTTTCAGACGTGTACTGCTCACATTTGGGGTACGCATGTGTCTGTATTCAGTATGAGAAATGGCTAGTGTGTGCGTGCCACGGATAAAAGGGGGTGGGGTGAACGGGGGCTGCCTCGGATTAAGCATGCTCTATCTTTGTATACTCCTCTCTCCGCCGTGGGCTCTCGTCTGCCTGTCCCTCCTTTCATCATATGCTCTGTCCCCTCATACTCTTCCACTGTCCGTGGCGGGCTCGTCTCTCCTCTCCCTGTTTCCTCCCTTCATCACATGCTCTATCTTCTCATACTCTTCCTCTCTCCATAGCGCCCTCTGTCTCTCGGCTCTCTGTCCCTCCTTTCTTCACATGCTCTGTCTCCTCGTACTCTTCCTCTCTCCGTCGTGGGATCTGTCTCCTCTCTCCCTGTCTCCTCCTTTCATCACATGCTCAATCTTCTCATACTCTTCCTCTGTCCATAGTGCCCTCTGTCTCTCGTCCCTCGTGTTCAGGAGCTGTCTGTCATGTCGCTCTCTGTCCATCCACTCCTCGCAGGATCTGTAATGCCTGGCTTTATAGCGCCTAGATAGCTCGAGCTATATTAGTGGCTCTCCACACCTACACACATTGTAGAAGGGTGAGGTTGGGGGGTTCTGCGGCTCAGTGAGGAGCCTAATGCGTGTAGCAAACTGCGAGAGGGGGGTCACGTGACAGGCAGATAGGGGTTCCAGTCTGTAATTCTGGAAGGTGCTACAGAGCCAGTACCCATCAGATGCCCAGACTGACTGCTGCGAACCGTCAGTAGGCTGGTGGGGCTTATGGTATTGTAAATAACAATGCCTTTTCATTTTTGTAAAGTAAACCTTGATCAGCATGAACTATCATAGCAATTTTATTTTATTTTATTTTTTGCATTCTATGGGTATTACAGGAAGTATAGAATCTTTTTGCATTTTTCAACCCGTTTACAATTTTTTTTTCTTTTGGTTTCCGATTTTCGCTAGGCTGTTTGTGATATTTTTGCAGCAGACAACACAAGACAACATGGATGTATTCGGTTTATGAGAAGTGTGATGGTATGACTTTGTATTATAAGCTATAAAATACCTTCTGCCATCCAGTAAAGGGTATTAAGTCACCTCTGAGTTTCATGCTCTTATAAAGGAACTTGGCCTTCCGTATCGCTCATATGCACAGAATATGCCTCAAACAAATGTCTGTATAAAAATTATAAATTATGGACAGTACTAATTAGATTTTAGGTAGCTTTTTCGACACACTTCTGCTGTTTCTATGCCTTGTAATTGAAAGTTACTACCAAAACCAGTTTAATGTTACTGAACTGACTGACCTCAGAAGGATGAAAGGCTAAATTGGCCTTAGCAGGATTCAAAAGTGTAAACTGCTTGCTATCTACAAGTCGTGAGTGGACATCCAGGGACTCACAAGCATATGTTTCATTTTTGCACACCATAATGTCACAAGTTTTTTTTGTCCCTATGGTTCAAAGTTGTTTTTCTCATAAAAAAAAAAGGCAAGATATGCATTTACCACAGCAATGACATCTGCAAAGGCAGTCCATTTACTACCTTGAAAAGAGGATCTCCTAGGGTGAACATTCCAATTAACCAGTTACATATGGTCCCTACTGGGTCCAAATGCAGACCCATCGAGATTGGACAGCTAATAAACAGAAAGGGAGAAAATTCCAAGTGATCTGACGCAACCGATAGTTCGTGTCTAATTGTTCAGTTCTAATTCCAGCCGAGTGTTTGATTTAACCAGTAGAATGTAATGTTGTTTGTTCTGTGCATGAGAATTTCAGATCACCTTGTGGGTAACGAGTTTTGGAGTGTTCAAAACATTTTTGTGCGTTGTGATAATTTTGGCTGATTCTTGTTCACACAAGCTGGCGATGTTTAAAAATCTCAGTCTCGCCCCACACTCCATCCCTCGCCCCACACTCCGTCCCTCGCCCCACACTCCGTCCCTCGCCCCACACTCCATCCCTCGCCCCACACTCCGTCCCTCGCCCCACACTCCGTCCCTCGCCCCACACTCCGTCCCTCGCCCCACACTACGTCCCTCGCCCCACACTTCGTCCCTCGCCCCACACTCCGTCTCTCGCCCCACACTCCCTCCCTCACCCCACACTCCCTCCGTCACCCCACACTCCCTCCCTTGCTCTCTCCCCCTCCCTCCATCTATCTCTCTCTCCCCCTCCCTCAATCTATCCTATCGCCACAGCATCACTCATCGCCGCCACAGCATCACTCGTCACTATGCGCTACCAAAATGCTTATAAGTAAAACAGTAACTTACAATATTATTATAATATAATATTATTGCCAACATTGCTTAATATTTTGCAACAGCTATCATCTTGCAAATCATCTTTATACACCAATACAGACTTTGCTAAAAATTTAATGCAACGCATTGTCATATACAATGCCAATAACTCAAACTTTAATGCTGCGAGACCTATTGCATTGCAAATGCTTGTTGTCTATTTGGGAGTAAACTCTGTGTATCAGCCTTACACACATAATACCACTCACTACCACATTATTACATATCACATATTTACACTATACTTAATACAGCATCAATACAATCAACATAATATCACTCCTACAACTCGGACTTAGTAAAATCGCTGGTTGGATGCAGAAAAACTTTCTAAAACTCAACGGCGAGAAAACCGAGTTAATCGTGCTGGGTAAAAACAAAGAACTCTGGGGACCCCAACACTGGCCATCCGAAATGGGTACCCCCCCAACACCTGTCACGCATGCTCGCAACCTGGGAGTCATTATTGACGACTCACTCAGTCTACACCAGCAAGCAGTAAAAACTTCATCTACCTGCTTCGCCATATTGAAATGGCTCAAAAAGATCTGTTGGATGTTACCTGAAAACACCAAGAAAACAGTTGTCAACGCCCTGATCACATCCAGATTAGACTATGGCAATGCTCTGTACCTGGGGGCAAATAAAGCTACTGTCCGCAGGTTACAGTCAGTACAGAATGCAGCAGCCAGACTACTCTGGAAAATTCCCATCACTACTTCAACTACCAAATACATTAGGAAACTACACTGGTTAAAAATTGAAAATCGGGTCAAATTCAAATCCATATGTTTCATGCACAGGATTTCCACCAATACCGCCCCAAAATACCTACAAAGTCTGATGCGCCCCTACCGTCCCTCCAGATCTCTTCGTTCCTCGATGGCAAATAATTTTGAAATCCCAAAGATCAAGCTGTCACGCATGGGTGGCAAGTCCTTTTCATTTCTAGGACCCACACTTTGGAATTCAATGCCACACTCATTGTGGTCTGAACCAAGCTACATCAAATTCAGGAAAGCCCTAAAAACATGGCTATTCAACATCTAAATCCTGTAACCGCATTGACACTGGGATCTGTTGCGCCGGGAAACCCTTTGTTGGGTAGCTGTGCGCCATATAAATGCAAACAAAATAAAATAAATAAATTTAAAAAAAAAACATAATTACACTCTGCTTAATACGATATAAATATATTCCATACAACAAAACTCAACACCACATAATTAAACAACATAATTACACTCTACTAATGCAATAACAGTACACTACACATACCAACACTAAGTACCACATAATTACACACCACATAATTACACTATACTCAATGCAACATTAATACACTCCACATAATACCACTAAGTACCACATATAACACTTTAAAATACTTTTTTCATAATAAAACACATCAGCCACAATACTAAACAACATAGCACAAAAAATAAAAAAACACATAATATCCCAAAAGCGAGACCTATTTCTCTATGCCAATGCTTGTTATTTATGCAACCAGAAATATAACAGTTAGTAGAAACCTTGTATATACCTACCACACAAGGCCAACCCCCCTCCCTCTGTCATGCCCCTTGATGATTTAATACATGTCGGAGATACAGTTGAAGTGAAACATCATAATGTGATCAAATTTAGAGAGCCTGCAAATCATTCTTATGGGTTGGTGGTGATCTAACGAACCAACAAGCACACTTTGTTTTTACTGAAGGGATAACAACCATTCAACCATCAGGTCCTCTCTAGGGAGTCCCTAAGGGTGTACCCAGAGACAGCAGTTCTGAGTGTGTTACACAGTCTACTGCGCCTCCCAGTATCCATTGACCCTGAGTGTAACCACATCTAGCTTCTCTGAGCAGCAGTGCACTTTCATAGCCCGCCCATCATTCTAGTTCTCTGCACCATTCTAATACCCTGGATCCCTGCAGGGCCTGCCAATTCTACTCCCTCTTCATCACATCTTGAACTCCTCATTTTGTAGTATTAAAATATCTATTTACACACCTAGGGGTGAGATACTCCCTATGTATAACAAACACAGAAATTTACAAGTTTAAAATGGGGGGTTCTCAAGATTTTGGGAACCCTCTCCAAGATGTCCACCCAGTCGTTTTTGGGTATGGGGTTCCCCAAGACTCCTTCCCATTGAGCTCGGAGACTGGCAGGGGGCTGCAAAATGTCCTTCTTCATCATCCTATAGAGGCAGGTGATGGCTTTAATGGATACCGATGATGTAACCATATATTGACAGCTCCTGTGGTGCAGAGTTTCTGACATTCCTGCACCACGCTGTTTTCGTATTGCAGCCGTCACTGCTGCGTGGAGCAAAAAATGGCCCAGTGGCAGGTTATGTGCTGCAGCAGAATTCCTCAAAAGGGAGAAGCATCTCAACCTCGAAGGAATCCCCATGGATGGATGCTACCGCAGCTACCCACTCCGCTAGTCCCCTCCAGCCCTCCCTCATGGGGCAATACGTCTAATAGTCCGATGGGAATTTCTGGAGACTTTCACACATGTTCTTTGAAGGCAGCGAGTCCAACATCGGCATAGTACCCAAACGTCTGTAGCTTCATTATGGCAGGGCACTTGATTTTTAGTAATACTCTAAACAGTCAATGAAGATCAGGTACAAAGGGGACCATTTCCCACCCAGGTGTTAGTCTGTCCAGGAACCACTGCATCAGCCAACTGGATCTGCGTAACCAGATCATAAGATTCAAAGTCAGGAACTGCAAACCCTGTGTCTCCTACTGGTCTCTTCAGGGTGGTCAGGGCCATTGATCTGAAGGCAAAATCCCAGAGAAAGGTAATTACGAGCAGAACAATCTTGAGAAAGAGCCCCTAAGGGACCCACATCAGCAGCACTACAAAACGATACAATAAGCTGGGCGAATGCAACCATTTTCAGTATGGCAACCCAGCTCACTATCGCTAGGGGAAGTTTTTTCCAAAAGTCAATTCTCGTTTTGAGAGCCCAGATTGCCTTTGTGATATTTCCTTATGGTAAGTCAACTGGGTGATGGAAGATATGCGCTCCCAAATACTGCAAACATCAGGACTCCCATTGCAGGGCCTCCAGTGTCCCCGGGGGACCGCGATTTGCTAATGTCAGGAATAAGTGCAATTTTTGCCAATTGACTCTCTACCTGAAAATCAATCCAAATTGTTCCATGAGCTATCGAGCGCAAACGAGAGCTGTTGGCGCATCCTGCAAAAAGATCAGCAGGTCATCAACATACAGCACAGTGTGGTGGGTTTGCCCACCCATCTCGTTACCCCCATAAGCGTTCCCAACTCTGGTGCAGCAGGCCAGAGGCTCCATAGCCAGAGAGAATATCAAGGGTGATAAAGGGCACCCGTGTCTGTTTCCACTGCCCACTCAACAGCTTTCAGATATAGTTTGCCCCGTATGGACTCTGGCAGTGGGATCCGTATAAAGCAATTTAGTCCATCCTCGTACTAGCCTAACGCATTCCATGACTGCATAGAGAAAGGCCCATTCTAGACTGTCAAAAGCCTTTTCTATATCCAGCACAAAGATCGCTACTTTGGTCTGATCACAGGTGTCAACCTCCAATATTGCAAGTAGGTGCCATGTGTTGAGCACTGCATTACGAACTGGGATGAATCTCGCTTGATCAGAGTGTATAAGTGTGGTCATGTGGGGGAGAAGTCTGGTGGTAAGGATCCGGCTAAGGCTCTTGTAATCGATGTTAAGCATTAATAATGGCCAGTAGGCCTTCCTGTCATAGGTTAGTTTCCCTGGTTTTAGTAGGAGCACTATTAGGATCTCAAGGGTGGAGGACAGCAAGAGACCTGTATCCCAAGCTGTCTTATAGTGGTCCACTAGTTTTGGGGCCTTCTCTTCTGCATAAGCAGCAGAGAACTCAATGGAGAGTCCATCGGTTCCCAGCGCTTTGACCTGTGCCATACTTTTAATAGCTGCCTGGATATCTGGTAGGGTAATTTCTCCTCCCAGCTGTTAAACTTCCTCAGGTGATACTAGTGGGAAAGTAAGAGGCACTAAAAAGGCATCAGTGTCATCAGTAGATCCGTCAGTGGCTCTCCGGTAGTGGGTAGAATAGTAAGTATAGAATTTATTATTGGTATCTGCCTGTCAGTAGACTCTGACCCCGATCCATTTCAAGTTCCACTATAACCAAAACCCATATAGCCTGGTTCACAAGTCAAGCTAACAGTGATCCAGTGTGATATAGCTCCAGAGGAGCCCTGGACATGTAGGCCTTGTAGTCAAAGCATTTCAGTCTTTCTACTTGCTCTGCAACTTTTCCTTTATCTTCTAATAGTTTCGGCTCAACCTCAGGATGACCCGGCCTACGTTACTCAACTATTCTCAATGCCTCTTCAGAGGCCATGAACTCAATTTGCAGAGTGCATCTCACTCCCACTGATTCCGTGATACACCTCCCTCAAAGCATGACCTTAAATGCTTCCCACTTCACCTAAGGGGACATTGCCATGCCTGTGTTTTCATCAAAGTGTTGCCAAATGCTATTTCCTATGGAATCCCGGAAAATCGGGTCATCTAGGGACTCTGGTTTGAGTTTCGATGTTGGGATACAGGGCAGCATCCTCCCCCACTCCAAAGCCATTAGGATTGGATTATGATCTGATACGGTCCTAGATAGATATCCAATGGCCTACACTGACCCATGGACTACTGGGTGCAAAGAAACACATTCGGGTGCACACGGAGGTCATGGAGAGATGAAAAAAATGAATAATCCTGCTCTGAGGGTGTTGCAGGCACTTGGAGTCAACAAGACCCCACTATTCCTGTCAGTCAAAGAATACTCTGTCCATTCTAATATCTGGAGAGTCCCTTAGTGGGGGGTGTCATTAGTCAAGTAAAGGGTCCGCTATTCAATTATAATCCCCCCATTATGATGGAGCCTATCGGGTAGGGGGTCAGTACTCTCGATAGTTCCTCAAAGAATGCTCCTTGATCTATATTTGGTGCTCAAACATTTATTATTTTTCTATCCTGCCCATTGAGCAGCAAGTGACAACTACAAATCGAACCGCTGGGTTGATTAAATCACCAGTATGCTGGAAGGGGACCCCCGAATGTACCCATACCACTGTACCTCTCGCAAAGGCTGAGTAGGTGATATAGTAGGCTTGACCCCTCCATCTATGCTGCAGTGCTGCTCCTTCCTTAGCTAAAGATGTTTCTATTTGGACTCCTCGTCTACTAAGGTACAAGAATACTTTATAACTCTTGGCCATGATGTGCATCCCCCTGATATTCCAGGATAAGATTTTGTAGGTTACTGGGACTGCTATCTCATGGGATCTGAGATTTCCAACCAATTCCACAGGCTCTCGGTCTTACAAATGCATTCTGTCATCCAACAGTAGATTAGCAAGTGAATTGCCGTTGGGCACAATCCATAGACCTCTTGCCAACAGTCAAATAGAAAACAACCCAACTCCATACCCCAGAACAAGCAGGTAAACACCCCCCATCCAAACTCACAGCTAAACTGCTAACAGTCATGGGTGTACCCACGGAAAATACAAACAAAAGGGGGTGACTATTCTGGAGCTCCACACCTGGGTTCCCCTCACCTGGGGGCCGATTCACAGAACTAACTTAAGACCAAAATCCTAAACTTACTACCATTTTGGTATTCACAGAAGGCACTTACTCATTTTGGTATTCACAGAAGGCACTGAGGGCCAGATGTAGGTAAATATCATTAACTGATTCTAAAATACCGAATTTTACTGATTCTGTATTTTAGAATCGGTAAATGATATGTAGCTAATGATTCAGTAAATTTTACAGAATCTGTAAACTTCGGTAAATACCGATTCGGTAATTACCGAATCGGTATTCACTATTCATTCCTATGGGCCTGGAGGCCCATAGGAATGAATGAGAATTACAGATTCGGTAAATACCGAATCGGTAATAGGGGGTAGACCTGCAAGGGTGGCAGGTTGTCACATTGACACCCTGTTGCACCCCTGTATACTGCATGGGTGCACATGTGGCACACATACATGCCCTAAGGGCATGTATGTCTGCCACATGGCACGGTTGAAAAAAGCACAACATTGCTTTTTTTACTGTTTTCGATATTTGCCACCAACTATTAGTTGGTGGTAAATACCGAATCTTAATGCACATAAGCACTCTTAAATGGGCTTGCTACATATCATCTACCGATTCGGTAAATACTGAATCAGTAAATACCGAATCGGTAACATCCGATTCGGTATTTACAGATTCAGTATTTTTTGGCCTCCTACATTACAAATTCCCAATACCGATCGGTAACAGCCGAAATTCGGTAATTTTGGCCATTACCAACCGGTATTGGGAGACCTACATCTGGCCCTTACTCATTTCGGTATTCACAGAAGTTAGGATTCCTTACTTTAGGACTACTCAATGCCTTCTGTGAATACTGAAAGTCTTAAAGTTAGGATTTTTCTCAGTTTAGGAGTTGTAAAGTTAAGACTCCTAACTTTAGGACTCCTAAACTGAAAAAAATCCTAACTTTAAGACTTTCGGTATTCACAGAAGGCATTTAGGAGTCCTAAAGTTAGGAGTCCTAACTTTACTACTCCTAAACTGAGAAAAATCCTAACTTTAAGACTTTTGGTATTCACAGAAGGCATTTAGAAGTCCTAAAGTTAGGACTCCTAACTTCTGTGAATACCGAAATGAGTAAGTGTCTACCGTGAATACAAAAATGAGTAAGTGCCTTCTGTGAATACCAAAATGGTAGTAAGTTTAGGATTGTGTCTTAAGTTAGTTTTGTGAATTAGTCCCCTGGTTATTGATAAACAAAATACGTTTTAGGTCAAGGGCTTGCCGTGACAGTTGTTTTCTACCCCCACATGGCATAGTAGACTTTCCCCCAATCAAATGGCCCTAGTCTTACATTACAGTGTCCGCTTCAAATTATGTCATCTGTGGAGTCCGGTGTCACCACAGGTAGCTCAAAGTTCTATTTACCAGAGGGTTCATGTGTCAGAGCCACGAGAGCTGTCCAAGCCCACCAATGAAAATGGCCTCGTCCACATGCCACTCATCGCTGCCATCAACTCTGCTGCTCTCCACCAATCTCTCTGGACCTCCACTCCTGGTGGAGCAATCCAGTGGGCATTCCTCTCTCTGCATGCCTACTTTTGTCATCCTGGCATCCGTCAGGGGGACCTCTGGTTGGGTCCAGCCTGCGGATGCATATCAATACAATTCTACACCTCCTGCGGGGTCCAGAAAAACTACACTCCATCCAAGTTGCCACCCGCAACCTAGCTGGTAAGAGCATGGCATAAGTCAGGCCCATCTGGCGGAGCCGCTGTTTTGCATCCATGAATGTTGAACATTTTTTTGCACCTCCATGGTGAATTTCCGGAAGAATATGATCTTATCTTACTATTGTCCGCTTTGATGTCTCCTTTCTTTCTGGCTTGATCAAAAATATAATCTCTATA
This sequence comes from Lissotriton vulgaris, assembly GCF_964263255.1. Classification (NCBI taxonomy): domain Eukaryota; kingdom Metazoa; phylum Chordata; class Amphibia; order Caudata; family Salamandridae; genus Lissotriton; species Lissotriton vulgaris. Next base: position 1,379,725,509 of record NC_141696.1, on the reverse strand, counting down.
CCTAGAGTATAGTAGTCTCACCACCACAGGTCGCTGTGGTACTCCTGGCATCGAGCATCATTTTTAGTATTGTAAAACAGCAGCAGCCTGGTCCTTCCTATTTAAATCCCCTTCAATGGCATGGTTTCAGTGCTAAATTCATCTCTTTTGTTTCTCTTCTGTATTCTACTCCCTATGCTTCAACCATTGTTAATGGTCAAGCCTCACAACACTTTTCTCTTCATCATGGTGTATGTCAGGGTTGTCCACTATCCCCCTTTTATTTGTCCTTTCTCTTGAGCCTTTCCTCTCCCGTATTCGCCATAATTGCTCTATTTTTAGTTTCCCATATGGAGATCATCATCTCAAATTATCTGCTTATGCCGATGATATTTTATTTTTTATTTCCAATCCAGACTCCTCCATCCCTTCACTTTTACAAGAAATTTCCGATTTTTCTGCAGTCTCAGGATATAAAATTAACTCTGATAAGACAGAGATGTTACCAATTACAAAATGTTGTCTTAAACAAGAATTTTACTCTACCCGCTTTCATTGGAACAGCTCTAAAAGCAAATATCTTGGAATCTGGTTTTCAAACTCTATTACACATTCTGTTAAAATAAACATGACAGTCGCTCTGGATCGTGTTTACAAACTCCTATCTTTATGGAATCCTCTCTTTCTTAGTGGGGTTGTCTTGATTCCATTAAGATGATGATTACTCCAATCCTTTTATATTTTCTTTCAATGATTCCAGTTCATATTCCTCTTACCTTCTTTAAAAAAAAAGATTCTCTTCTTTCCAAATTTGTATGGAAAAACAAAAAATGCAGAATCTCTTTATTTCACTTCAGGAAACTGAGACTTGTAGGTGGGGTATATTTTCCAGAATTCCGGTTGTATCACAAGGCTTTTTGTTTGAAACAGGTTTCTCATCTGCTCCTTATGGAACGTTCTCCTTTTTCTCCTTTATGGGTCAGTATTGAACGCTGTATATTTACTCCTTTCTCGACCATTGAAGTTCTTTCTTTTACTGCTAATAATACCCTCACTTCTCTCCCACTTTTGAAACATACCTGCTCATCGTTAAAACCTTTCAGCCAAAATCTCTCTCCAGAAATGATTTTATACAATCCGCTCTCCGACATAACAGACTTATTACCATTAACAACAGACCTATATATTCGTCTTCTTGGAGGACTAAGGGAATTACCTGGGTCAACGATTTGTTTGGTGGTACTTCTCCCTGTACATTTCCTGCTTTTCAAAGTACATTCAAGTGTCCTCGTTCCTTTTCACTCAGATTCTTGATTCTCATGGAAATAATTCTTAATATTTTTTACTCCCTTTCTTCTGATGTGTCTTCATCTACACAGGACCCTCTTCTCAAAATGTTAGCATTATGTCCTAAAGCTTCCTTAATCTATAAATTTTTCTATTCCACTGCTTCAGAACGCGTTAAATCTAAAATAGAACTGGCCTAGGAATCGTATTTAGTTTTTCAATGCACCACTGATGTATGGAATGGTATTTGGGCTCGGTCACTGAGGATTTCGAGATCTGCATCAACTACTCAATCTATGTTTTTTCTATATCATCCATACTAATATAATAAAGAGAGAGCCCAAACCTTTGAGGCGGGTAATCTCTGGAACCACAGCACCAATCACAACACCCAATAGAGCGTTGGAAAGGGCAGTTGCAGCAGAAGGACATAGGCTATGCAGACGCCCACCATATACAAACCACTTGGATGCTAAGGGGAAGGCTTCTCATATAATGAGATTTCCATTGAAATGAATGGGCAGTGCATGACAAGTTACCCTTGTCATTAGCATCCAAGTGGTTAAAAGGTAAAAGAACCATGGCAGTAAAATAGTCCCTTGTGGGCGTGTCTGCGTTGTGCTGTGGGCGTGTGCTGGGGGGCGTGACAAACACTGGGGGTGTGTCTCATATTGTGTGCTAATTTATTTATTTTTGACATTTATTGAGCGCGAACGAATACCCGTAGGCGTCTCGGCGCTAGACTAATCAGATGTCTTTACCCAGATATTAAAAACTTAGGCAGATCGCTGGGCCGTGTCACTGGTTAAACAGCCAGGTTTTTAATCTCTTCCGAAAGTGCAAAAGTGAGAGGCTGGTTCTGATGTGTTGTGGCAGGGTATTCCATATCTTAGGAGCCGCAACTGAGAAGCGGCGGTCTCCCCAGGAGACTGTTTTGGAACGTGGAACCACTAATTTGTTGAGAGTTGTGGATCGGAGTTGTCTGACCGGTTTATAGGGAATAAGCTGGTCCTTGAGGGGGCGTGGCCCTTGATCGTGAAGTGCCTTATAGACTATACAGAGTGATTTAAACTTGATCTTGTTTTGGATCGTCAACTAGTGGTATGTCCTTATAGTATCAGAAATGGGTGCAAACTTAGGTATTCTAGACAGCAGACGTGCTGCTGCATTCTGTATTGTCTGCAACTTTTTAATTACCCTGGCTTGTGAATTTAGAAAAAGTGCATTACAATAGTCTAAGGATGATAAAACTAAGGAACTGACCAGTGTTTTATCAGCAGCATCCGGCAGAAAAGGGATGATTTTCCGTATCATTCTAAGTTTATGATGGGCTGTGGCCGCTACTTTGTTCGCATGTGCCATGAAATTGAGATGATCATCAAAGGTTACTCCCAAATTCCTAACCTTAGGGGTCGGGCTAGGAGGGGTGCCGAAGGCTGGTGGCCACCAGGTTGCAGACCACATCGGGGAGAGGGGTCCAAAAATGACCACCTCCGATTTATCGGAGTTGAGCTTCAGGCAGTTACCTGCCATCCACTCTCCAATAGCCATCATTCCATTTTGGAAGCATTCTGCCACCTCCAGCCCGTCACCCTTAATGGCCAACACCAGTTGCGTGTCATCTGCGTATGAGGTTAGGCTCATCCCGTGTGCTTTGATCACACAAGCAAGGTCCGACACATAGATGTTAAATAGTGTCGGACTAAGGGATGAGCCTTGGGGAACCCCACACGGTAGTGACAGCTTGGCTGATTGGTATGGTCCCAGTGTGACCGCCTGCGTTCTATCGGCCAGGAAGGATGAGAGCAAGTCTCTTGCAGTGTGGAGAACGCCCATCCTTCCGACACGGTTGACCAAAGTCTTGTGGTCGACCGTGTCGAAAGCTGCCGAGAGATCTAGCAATACAAGTAATGCTGTCCCTCCCTGGTCACGGATGATTCTGATGTCATCTGCTGCTTTGATAAGGGTGGTTTCCGTACCATGATACTTACGGAAACCATACTGTGTGTCATCTAGTAGATGATGTTTCTCTATATGCTCTGATAGCTGCTGGTTCATGGCTTTTTCCACCACTTTGGCTAGGAAAGGGAGGCTTGCTATGGGCCTATAATTCTTTAGTTCCTCCTTATCTAAACTGGGTTTCTTCAGCAAAGGCTTAACCAGTGTGTTTTTTAAAGAATCTGGATATGTCCCTGAACTCAGTATTGTGTTACAAACATGAGTGATGATCGGAATAGTAGTGTCCAACACCATAGAAAGTGCTGAGGAAGGGCAAGGGTCCAGAGCCGATCCCGTTTTAATAGACACAACAATGGTCTTTGTTTGATCGGTAGTCAGAGTCTTAAAACTAGTCAAGGTATTTCCTGAGGGCATGTGGGGGGGAGGGGCTCTGATAATATTAGCTTTTGAAGTAAAAGCTTGGTATATATCCTTTACCTTGGAGAAAAAGAACTCGGACAGTGCATCACAGAGTGATTGTGACGGGGACGGATTAAGATCTGGAGTATTACCAGATAAGGTTTTAGTGATGTCATATAGTTGCCTGCTGGAGTTTTTAGCTTTTTCGATTTGCTCCGAAAAAAATGTTTTTTTGGCTACAATAATCATTGTTTTGTAGGTAGCCAATGATTCTTTATATTTAATCTTGCTTTCGGAGTCATAAGTTCTACGCCATTGCCTTTCCATATTCCTACTTAATTGTTTTTGTGTTCTTAACTCCTCTGTATACCACTGAGCGGTCGGTGTGCTCCTGTTCCTAGAGTGGCGTTTAGTGGGTACTAGGTGATTCGTGGCGTCACCTAGCCATTCATGGAATTGACGAGTTGCGGTGTTGGGTTCATAGGATAAGTCTGGGCGGGTCTTATCCAAAAGTTCTTTTAGATCAGTATGGTTTATATTATGCCATACTTTGAAAGAGCCTGGCTTAGGGGATGTGACCTTCTTCCTAAACGATTCCTTGATTGTGAGGTCGCTGAATATGGCAAAGTGATCCGTCCATGGCATGGGTAGAATGTTTGATATGTGCAGGCCCTCTACGTTGGAAAAAATACCGTCCAGCGTATGTCCTGCCTGGTGGGTGGGAGAGGTGATCAATTGTCTAAGGCCCATTATTTCTAGGTCTGATGTGAGGGCGGTGGTGTCCCTATCATTTTCTTGTTCTAGGTAGAAATTTAAGTCGCCCATAACAGTCATAGACTCTTCGGTGGCTATCGATTCCGTTATCGTGCTTAAGTTAGTCAGAAAGGCTGCTCTTGTCCCAGGGGGACGGTATAGGAGAACTCCCTTAAAGTTAAAAAGGGCTGTGAATTTTATGTTAAAGTGCATAGCTTCACATGATGTGACGGAAATAGATGATGTTCGGACCTCGAACCTGTCCCTTGCTATAATCGCCAGACCCCCTCCCTTTTTTCTAACCCTGTCTTGTCGATAGGCTTTGTAGCCAGGAGAGACTGCAATTACTAGGTCAGGGGCAGATGCATCATCAGTCCATGTTTCTGTGATATAAAGGGCATCTAAATTGTTGTCAATGATAAGGTCCGCTATTTCTTGGCAGTGTTTGCCCAATGACCGCGCATTGATGAGGGGCATAAGATGACCACCTCGTTGACATCGCTTTGCGATTTAGAGGGAGTCCTCAAGTTGTTAATAGGAATCGTACTATTACAGTGGGGGCATATCAAGTTAACCGACCTGGGTTTTTGTGATAGGTCATGTTTTGTGTAGCGGGAGGATGGGGTTGGTCGAAGCTCCATCAGAGAGAGTAGGCTAACTTATGATCTGAGGGAGCCCGAGCAGGGGTCTTGGCACTGGGCCCGGTCCAGGCTCAGACGGGCGCAGACGGGCTGGCCTTTGGCGCGCCCGCTGCGCCCACCCGCTTCGCGGACGAAAGTTCATATCCCTACATCCGGTGTAAGGAGGGCGTGAAGCGGCCAGCAGCTGCAGCGCTACCCCACCCTCACCCAAGATGGCCGAACCCCTTCTCCCCAAGCACCAGGAAATGGAAATACGCGCTGGGAATCGGGTTCGAGGGGGCAGAAAGACGTGCACGTAGTTTTTAAATCAACTGAACATGCACCAAATACAATTTATAATAACAGTTTTAAAATTATGCAGTATATTAAAAAAGTGATCAAAAACTGAGCCCCCGGCTTCCGCCTCAGGGGAGAGACTTCAGTGAAGTCAGCGTGCAGCGCTGTTCACCGAGTTAAGTAGTCTGGGAGGGCGGGAAGCGGCCAGCAGCTGCAGCGCTACCCCCCCCTCACCCAAGATGGCCAAACCCCTTCTCCCCAAGCGCCAGGAAATGGAAATGCGCGCTGGGAATCGGGTTCGAGGGGGCAGAAAGACGTGCAGGTAGTTTTTAAATCAACTGAACATGCACCAAATACAATTTATAATAACAGTTTAAAAATTATGCAGTATATTAAAAAAACGATCAAAAACTGAGCCCCCGGCTTCCGCCTCAGGGGAGAGACTTCAGTGAAGTCAGCGCGCAGCGCTGTTCACCGAGTTAAGTAGTCTGGGAGGGCGGGAAGCGGCCAGCAGCTGCAGCGCTACCCCACCCTCACCCAAGATGGCCGAACTCCTTCTCCTCAAGCGCCAGGAAATGGAAATGCGCGCTGGGAATCGGGTTCGAGGGGGCAGAAAGATGTGCAGGTAGTTTTTAAATCAACTGAATATGCACCAAATACAATTTATAATAACAGTTTTAAAATTATGCAGTATATTAAAAAAGCAATCAAAAACTGAGCCCCCGGCTTCCGCCTCAGGGGAGAGACTTCAGTGAAGTCAGCGCGCAGCCCTGTTCACCGAGTTCAGTAGTCTGGGAGGGCGGGAAGCGGCCAGCAGCTGCAGCGCTACCCCTCCCTCACCCAAGATGGCCAAACCCCTTCTCCCCAAGCGCCAGGATATGGAAATGCGCGCTGGGAATCGGGTTCGAGGGGGCAGAAAGACGTGCAGGTAGTTTTTAAATCAACTGAACATGCACCAAATACAATTTATAATAACAGTTTTAAAGTTATGCAGTATATTAAAAAAGCGATCAAAAACTGAGCCCCCGGCTTCCGCCTCAGGGGAGAGACTTCAGTGAAGTCAGCGTGCAGCGCTGTTCACCGAGTTAAGTAGTCTGGGAGGGCAGGAAGCGGCCAGCAGCTGCAGAGCTACCCCTCCCTCCCCCAAGATGGCCGAACCCCTTCTCCCCAAGCGCCAGGAAATAGAAATGCGCGCTGGAAATCGGGTTCGAGGGGGCAGAAAGACGTGCAGGCAGTTTTTAAATCAACTGAACATGCACCAAATACAATTTATAATAACAGTTTTAAAATTATGCAGTATATTAAAAAAGCGATCAAAAACTGAGCCCCCGGCTTCCGCCTCAGGGGAGAGACTTCAGTGAAGTCAGCGCGCAGCGCTGTTCACCGAGTTAAGTAGTCTGGGAGGGCGGGAAGCGGCCAGCAGCTGCAGCGCTACCCCTCCCTCACCCAAGATGGCCAAACCCCTTCTCCCCAAGCGCCAGGAAATGGAAATGCGCGCTGGGAATCGGGTTCGAGGGGGCAGAAAGACGTACAGGTAGTTTTTAAATCAACTGAACATGCACCAAATACAATTTATAATAACATTTTTAAAATTATGGAGTATATTAAAAAAGCGATCAAAAACTGAGCCCCCGGCTTCCGCCTCAGGGGAGAGACATCAGTGAAGCCCCACCCTGCTCCCTTTAAATACCCCTGCACCCCATAATCATAACCCACCCTTCCTCCTTAAAATACCCCAACACCCTTAAACACTAACCCATCTTAACCCTATAAATATACCCTGTACCTCAAAACCCAAACCTACCTCTGAAACCTAAAATACCCCTGTACCCCAAAACCCAAACCTACCTCGGAACCCTAAAATACCCCTGTACCCCAAAACACACACCTACCCCTGAACCCTTAAAATAACCCTGTACCCCAAAACCCACACCTACCCCTGAACCCTAAAAATACCTCTTTACCCCAAAACCCTAACCTAGCCCTGAACCCTAAAAATACCCCTGTACCCCAAAACCCATACCTATCCCTAAACCCTAAAACTACCCCTGTATCTCATAACCCAAAACTATATCTGAACCCTTAAAATACCCAAACACCCCAAAACATATACCTCAGTACCCCAAAACATATACCCATATACCCATACTTACCTTATCCAAACATTAAAAAAGCATGCTTTTACCATTCATGCATTTACAACAAATTTCGTTGTAAATGTATGCATGGTAAAAGCATATAAAATGTAATGTCATGCGTTATAATGGCATTGCGGAGTCATGGTACTTTCGTAATGAAAGTATGCGGAGTGATGGTATGCGGAAAGAAAGTTGCAGAATAATGGGTGTTTACCCTCCCCCGGAGTACATTGGTGGCACGGCGGCCCACATCTCCAGCAACATACTCATATTTTTCACCACCCAATTGAAAAATGCACAGGTCTCTTTCATTGATGGCCAGCACCGACATTCACTTTTAGACACACCTTCCGCCACAAGTTCTAGAATTGCGAACTTTAGAGCTGGGGAGCTACGTTCGAATCACGGCATCAGCTCAAAATCCTGTGATTCCAGGCAAATCGATTTGTCTCCCCGTGCCTACCACAAATGAATGTGTTCTTCTGTAAAGTAAATTGTGCTCATGCCATGTTGTCAAGTTCGCGTTATATAATATTGCAAGGAAAAACTAAGTAGGGAAACTCGAGTTCAGACACTACTGAACGTGCACTCTTAAGTGCAGGGCACTGTGAATCGGAGCGTTTCACAGGCCTTTCACAGATAAGAAATGCTATCTAAACGAAATCCTACAAAAACAATATACTACTTGCCGGCAGCAATTCATACCCAGACAACGTCGGGACGGGCTACTAGTAGACTATATTTTACTCCTACTTCCATAGCAAATTTTACACACACTGATGATCGGAAATGTTGGTCTTGCGATTTTTTACCAGCAGACCTTTCACATATCCTTTTTTCATGCCCCCATGTAGTTTCTTTTTGGACACAAATATGGGCTCGCTTATCCATCATTTTTAAGTTCCACACTCCCATGTCCAATCTCCTTCTCTTTATTGGAAGTTTATCAGAATCCATCATTCTACCCCCCTGTGAAAGAGGATTATTTGATATTATATTAGCCTTAGGATTTCAACAAATTGTGTTAAACTGGAAATGTTTGTCAAAACTTTCAATTAATTCCTCGTGGAATACTGTGTGCCAATGTCATAGGTTAAGATGTTGCTTATGCCTCCCTGTGTAATCTATATGTTCCAAGAGATGTTTTTTGGTTGCCGTTGCCTACGCATTTAAGTAAGGTTTCAGTTAATACTGTTTCTCATCACTGTTCTGAAAACTTCCAACCCCTTAATTTCTTTCCTCTCTATTCTATCCATCTTCTCTTGATTCTGACGGCTTTTATTTATTTATTTTAAAAACAGTAATGCTTGTACACTAATTCTTATGTTTTATGGAGCACAAATTTACTTCTTATTTACTTCTTATTTATAGTTCATAAATTTATTTTCTTCCCCCTCCTTTCTCTCCTTCCCTTGTCTCTTCTTCTTTTCTTTTATTTTTTTCCCATAATATCCCTAAATTTTAAACAGCTTTCTACTATGTTTAATTGCCTACTATACTTTGCTCATCCATTATTTTGTATATAATTATGCGTTTGGCCTTTGCTTATTGTATTGACTTTTCTTTCAATAAAGCTTATTAAACATGGTAAACCAGCAGCACCTCACTAATATTACTGCAAATAACCTCTTGACACTCTCCCATGTCCCATATGTAAGGTCCTGTTTTGATCTAAAAGAATTTTTTATGAATGTTTTATGAAACATAAACACAACATTTCTCTGCAAAATGTCTGTAATCGACTCTCACACCTCACCCTCATTAAATTAAAGGAAAACGGTATTTAAAACAATCTATTTATGAATTATTCAAGGTCCAGTTGTGGATTGTGAGCTGTTACTGTTATAGACATTCAGATAATGGCAATAACGTTACTGCAGTCTACTGTTTGTCTATGTTGTGTTACAAATAAAAAATAAAAACTCTTTTTTTTTTAAGAAGAATTATACACGGTCATTAGGGCAAGACTTTCGGCAGAATAGAGATGGCTCTCTCAGGGAACCCCCTGAAAGGTTGGAGCCCTCGGCCAGAGAAACTGTGAATCACATTTATGTAAGCGCTACTCACAGAACCACTCACATTTAGAGAGGGAATGAACGACCCAAGACATGAAAGACGAAATGGATTCTAACGGGGAGAGCCAGAAAGAAGCCTCCACGTTAAAGGTAAAAAGGCCTGTGCCCTAATATATCAGCAGCCACCAGCTGTCAGACACTCCAGGACTTCGTGATTTTGCGATTTGCAAAAATATCTCTAAATTGGCCTCCTTTAATTGGCCCAACATTGGCCGCTGAGCCAAAAAAAAGGAGGGGGTCAGCGGGCAGGCGAGGTGTTTCTTTACTCAGGTGTCCAATTACAACTTGAAATGCCCATGCACAATTACACTATATTCAGGCACGAGTTTAAATGAGCAGGTAGAGCCTCATGTGCCAAGGACTAGCTTCCGATACCCAGGTACAACTATCGAATGCCCCCTCCCAGGCCATCTGGCCCATAGCACTGGATGCAAATGGCCCAGGTAGCCTTTCTGACTGTGACCACATTTACTTGTATTTTCTCCTTGTATTTCACAATGCGTGGTGCTCATTACAGCCAGATTGTTACAAACACCCAGAAAATATAAGACCCAGAATGCACTGGACACTGCCTGACAATATCACCCGAAGCAGCAGTGAGCCAATACACAGGTACACCAGAGAGTTTAAGATATCCTTTGATTGTAGTGTTACTTTTCGCGTGAATCTATAAAACGTGTATCAGAATACAGCTTCATATGGTCAAAAAAAAACAACTGGACTGCCAGACCCTCTCACATGGGATAACTTTGGGGCTTTAGGGTGCCAGGATTAAATTTTCAGTTTACAGCCAGTTGATGCAGACATACCTGAGTAGCTGATCCTGTGCAAGGCTCTGCATTCTGGGACTTGTAGTCCTGCTTATACCATTATAAAATTAGGATTGTTGAACTTAAAAAACCGGACTGGATGAGATATTCACGCACATGTCTGGGAAGCTTGAGAGCTCAAAGTTGGATCTACGCTGAGGTGGGGGGCTGACAATAAACATTATTGTTTCATATTGTATACTAAAAGTGCCTTGTGTTAATATAGTGTGAATGGAAAGCCGATAAACCATGTGAATCGAGCGTTGCTTCTTTTTCCTGAGATTGCAACAGGTCTGATTGGCAAGCAATAGGCATCAGGTGATGTGGCAGCCTTGATTGACAGGGATCTCAGGTGAGCCCTCCTCCTGGGCTCAGGATTGGTGGAACTGAGTTCTCAGGGTATAAAATCACACCCTGTGGTAATTGAGCCAGGGTTCTTAGGTAAGATGGCGGCTGTTATTGTATGCGCGGTGTTGTTGCTGGTGTGCAGTTTCAGACCGGTATCTGGTGCTGAGGAAGAGGCGCGGGAAGTGGTGCTCGATGACCAGTCTTCCTCGTTGACCTGCGGCCCCCGCGGACTGCAGTTTGTTCTTCCGCCTCTTGCGACCAATGGCTCCTTCACTGTGTCTGTGAGAGGTAAGAAGGAAAATTGGAGTTGGGGTGGCGGTGCGAATGTAGTGAGGCACTAGGAGCGTTGGTGGAACTATGCAGCGTCTGAATTTTAACCCTAACTGCGGCTTTAATATATATATATTGGTCACGTGTTGAGTTCCTTGGTAATGTTCGCTATGTGAGAAACTGATGTGTTGCCGTTATCTCCTTAAAGATGTAGGAGCAGCCTACAGTTGTGGCGCAGCTTTACATCGCATGTGGAAAATGCTGTTATTTTTTTTCATTCCACCTTATAACTATGTACCAGCATGCTTCCTTTGGCAGGGTATTTTTTGTTTGGTGGGGGAGGGTGGACCGGTGTCGGGGACTAGGGGGACCGGTGTCGGGGACTAATGTGAGGTGGTCTTTTGAAGTCGAAGATGTATTTTAGATAAATGTTTTGCATCGTTCTGGCTGTTATCATTCAAGCTAGGTGATGGGGGTTCAAAATGGTTTAGTCGCAGCTCTCCCTAACTTGCGCAAAAACCTTTAATAAATAGTTCGACGATGCTAATTGCAGTGTATATCTACCCCTCCGACGCCCCCAAAGTAAATTTGATGCGCGACTTTTTTGCAGAGAAGGTGTTGCCGTTTAGGGAAAAAGTGTATCGTTGTGCCACCTTTTCATGTTAATGATCGGGGTGCGAACGGTTACGTTTTATTTCTCTAAACTGAAAGCAAACTTACAAGCCCAGAGGAACTTCCTGCTGGGGAAGCAGCTGGTTTGGAGGCCGAGTCTTGCCATGAAAAAAACCTGAAACTACAGGTTCATCATGTTTGGTGATCGGAGAAACATTCGGCTGGCTCAACCTTGACCATTTGGGTTGAGTCCAGGTGGCTTGTGCCTCTGTCTTATACATGATGCTTTTAGATGGCACTGGGTCTTGCTGAGTTCCGTCCTTGTCATTCCTGTCTGTTTTGTACTTTGGTGCGTTAATGTTGTTTGTGTGCGTTGTATCTGCGTGGAGCTACTTCTGTGGGCCTCGAGGAAGACTTTTATTATGTTTTTAGTTTGGTAATGGTGATATTTGGACACAGGGTAATGTAGTGTGGAAGCCTATGATGGTCTGAAGGGCGGTTCCTGATCACTGCTCTTTGTTCCCCGTGTCCAGATCAGACCGGACTCTCTCATGCTCTCCAGAACGACACTGACTGCAGGACTTGGGTTGTTTGGCGACCAGATGGCTCTCTCGTCATTGGCGTGGACTACACAGGGTGCTACGTGAGTGAGCAGGTGAGGAGCTTTGTACCCGAAGGAATGCACCACCACAATGACAAGGGGTACCTTGTTGCACTCAATGCTCTTTCATCTTCCTGGGTGGGAGCGTTTGACTCACTGGGGGCATAGACTGACCTTTGCATCATGGGGAGGCGACAATGATTGACTTTGTAAAGAAGTGTACAAAAACGATAGCTGCAGTGCTCGATTTATCTCAATCACTGTCATTGCATTCTATTATATTGCACACCATTCTACCTCCGTTTGGACCAAGCCATAGGCAAATCAGTCTTTCCTCTACCAAGAAAGAAACACTCTAGCCTATAGAAAACAAGCAAACAGACCAGTTTCTTCCCTGACTGGGGCTTGTCAGCTGGGTGCAGCTTGATTTCCAGTAGCGCAGTAACATAACCTTGTCATGGGAGGATGGATGCAAGCTGTATAATCTCTCTTCTCCTATAGGCTGAAGAGTATGTGATGACCCTGGAGATCACGGAGCTCTTTTCTACTCAGAATGCCACTCTGGAGAAGCCTCTGAAGTGCCCAGTTGTGCCAGGTGAGTTGGAGGTGGTCTCAGGCAGTAACCGCCTTCAGAGGGGCCTATAGTCATCGCTGTGGTAACTTGAACCTACTTTCTTTGCAGCCATGGACGCTCCCAGCCCTGATGTCTGTGCTGCTGTCGCCAGAGTAGACCGGCTGCTCTGTGGCCGTCTGCCCATCACCCGGACTGCCTGCCAAGAGCTCGACTGCTGTTATGACCGGACTGATGGCTCCGCGCCATGCTACTTTGGAAAGCCAGGTTTGGGTCAAATTGTCTGCTGGTTTGTGAGCTGCTGTCTCTCCCTTCCCAAAGAGCCTTTGGCTAGTGGTTAGGGCCGAGTATACAGGTCGTCCTACTAAAATTCGTTCTAGCTGCTATCACAGGGAGGCTATTCAGTCGGTGCATGCCTGCTCCAAGAACTTGCAAGAGGAAGGTAATGGTGCATCTTTAAATGGCAACTTAAGAGTTGACCTCCTTTGCCTGAGGTGAGCAGATATTATAACTGTTTGAGAATTGCTCTGTTCCTGCAGACCTTTTCAACTGGTAACCATCGGGCATATTTGAATTAGTCCAACTTTCCAATGTGCGTTCTTAAATCCCTGGCACTGCCAACTTTCGCATGGTGTCAACAGTATCTCCTGTGAAATCTGCAAGGGGTGTCTTGGCAGCAATTGTTTTAGGATGTGCGTTACATATTAATAAAAGCCTTTACTTCCATAATTGAGGACTTTCATGGAAAGCAAGGCCCATGAATTAAGGATGCAGGGATGTGTGAAGGAAAACTACGCAAGATCTGGGACTAGTCTGGTTTTCTCAGGAAGAGCTACCTTGGATCTGCAGGCCACCCCTGCCCAGACGCTGTTCTGGGCAGCTACAGAGCTGGTGTGGGAGGAACAGAGCAGACCATAGCAGGGTAGGGTCTTTGGTCTCGTACGAGGCTAAACCTGACCAGGTCCTGTAGTACTGAAGTCATGTCGGGTTTTTGAGGAGAGTTCAGCTTTTTGTGGCCCCTTATGTGTAGTTAATCGTGGGCTTTACTCATACACATTATGGAATGTTTACCTTTTGGGGGAAGAAAAAATATCATGAACTCTTCACTGGAAAAAATGGTTGCTGTTCAGCCATGGAGAACGATCAAACCCAGCCTCCTTTTTATTTTAATCCCTTTAGTGACTGCCCATTGCACTGCCGAAGGCAACGCGACCATCGCCATCTCCGCAGACGTTGTGGTGCCGCCTCTGAACCTGAGCTCCGTCCGTCTCCTCGCTGTGAGCAGCGCATGCCCGGGACTTCAAGCGACTCAAAACCAGGCCTTTCTCTTGTACCAGTTCCCCTTGTCCTGCAGTGGTGTTTACCAGGTGAGATGATGCGGAAGCCTCTGACGTAGGGATTGGAGGAAGATTGTGAGGGTGCAACTTGTATTGGAGTCGGGCGAGTGGCGGCCTGCAACGTCCCAATAAGCACTTTTTTACTTTAGGTTGTTGAACAAATGTTCAACAAATGAAAGCTCACTGGACCGATCTAGCTTTACCAGTTTCATTTTGTGCCTTTCGTGGACAGACTTAGGCTCTGCACTATGCCAGGCTCCTGCCCATGCTAGAGTAACCCCTGTCTTCAAGGTCAAAGTAGACTCTGCTTTGCTCACTCTGTGCATCTCGTCAACAGGTCGATGGTGACTCCACTTTTTATGAGAACAGACTGGAAGCGCTCAACCGTGTGCTGACCTGGAAGGGCGCCTCCATCAGCAGGGACAGCACCTTCAGGTAGGGGGCACCTGATGGCGACTGTACTTGGTGTGTAAAATTGGCACCTTGAAGTAGGGGTGTCTGTCGGTGTGACTGATTCAGTGGGGGTGTTCTATGCAATTTTCCCCTTCATTGGAACAACCTACCTACAAGGCCTTATACCTTGTAGGACAACCTGGTAGGGCACCCTTGGTTAAGAATTGTTTAATGCCGAACCTGGTGCCAGAAAGCTGCTGGCCTCACCCAGCCTCCTCTAAGTACTTTATTTTTCACCTTACTTCGTCACAACCTCTCAATCCTTAATCCGTGCTTGTACTGAACTCACTATCTTGAGAACCGGCTTCCTGTAAAGCCTGCTACGGGCGATAGCCTGTATTGCTTGTAATAGGCTACCGAACCAGAGGTGGTAGAGGACTCCTTGGTGCCAGTTTGTGGTACGGTCCCTGCACAGAAGAAACTGGCCCAGCCTTAATCTTGGAATCACTGCCCTTGACTTTGTTACTATGAAGTTGTCCTAGTGCAGAGAACTTGAGTGCTCAAAGTCGCACCCTTTTTTTAGTAACCCGTAAAGGGCGGCTTCTTGGGCACATATCCAACATTTAGGGAAGAGGCCACTTTTTTTCTGTACCTAGCCCAGGTGTTTTCGTCTCTAATATTTCTCACCCAACCATTTAGATCTGCATCTTCACTGACCTATTATTCTCTAAATATCCCCTACTGTTGGAATTCTATTAATCCTCCCGTGGGGTTGAGTGCACAGGGCGTCTGTCTTGCCAACTTCTTTTGAATAAATTTAGTAGGGCTCATGGTTTTTTTTTTCTTCCCGTAGTCTCCTTTCTGTTTTTTGCTTGCATCTGAGTGACACTCCACGAAAATGCGTGCTGGTGGACCCCACTTGCTCAAATTAAGCAGTGCCCCCTCTGTGCTGATTCTTGACCCTGTTCATTGGGAGTCATTGATGCTTCTGCTCTTACTCCTCAGGTTGACCGTGCGTTGCACCTTCAGCAGCAGGACCAGCGGTGCTTTTGTCCCACTGCAAGTGGAAGTCTTCACGCTACCACCACCTCTGCCAGTGAGCAGCCCTGGACCCCTCTTCCTAGAGATGAGGCTCGCGAAAGGTACGGGGTCTGAAGCGTGTCCTTTGATGGCGGACCAGATAGCTAATGCTGCTTTTACACTGACCAAGCTCATCCCAGGGTAATGCCTCACCCAGCTGAGCTCAACATCGCTCTTCAGTTGGACTCCTTGCTGTACAGAATGCTCGCTGGGCTTGGAAACATGGAGTTTGCACAGATGGGTTGTCACTACCTGAAATTGTGGCAGGATGCTAGCTTACTGGCAGGTGAAGGTGGCTTGGGTATTGAGGTCCTGTGGTGGGTTGTATTCGACTTCTTAATTGGCTTGAGTCCTCTTCTCAAAAGCTTTTTGACACCTTCACATCACTTGGTTAAGGACAAAGTTTTCCTTTTTGTAGACTGGTTACAAAAAATATTAGTGGCAGGGTGAAGCTTTTCAAAGTTTTGCTAAATACAAATTCAATGGGCTAAAATGCTGCATGTGGGAATCCTACAAGTTAAATTCAAAGGGGCGTTAATCAATATTAACTATCTCTTCTGATGGTGGTAGTGCTTGAAGTTTAAATCGATGGGATTTTTCAATACGCGGAGGACTAACACAAGACTAAAGCGGGTAAGCTAAGCTTGGGGCCATATCAAACGTGACGAGATGTATTGGGGGGGGGGGAACCCATAGGAATTGCCCTCACCCATGATGGTGGCATGCTTCAAGATGGTGGCGCTTACACACCATGGCGCAGTCAAACATCCAGGGTGGAGCTTTATTTTTGTAAGGTTATTTCAAGAGTCGGATCCCTAGTGCAGAAAGTAAACTGATTAAAACTAAGAGGGTACCCGCCTACATTTTATTATGGGTTCCACTTGGCAGGATTGAAAACCTATATTGAAAGTGTAATAGGAGAAACAACATTTCATTATCCTTTCTCAATCGCTCAACGGGCTCGCTGGCCTTCCTCAGGATACAGATCCCTTATAGTTGATACTTCCTCATAGTCACTATATTGTAAGGAGAAATGTATGGCAGCCCTTGGTGTAGACAGTAAACACCCATTTTCTTTTTAGTTATTTTTGTAGGTAGGCCTTTGGTCTTCCCTCAAAGGATCACCCCCTTCATTTTACCAACAGCAATATTCACAATGGCCTTCTGTTTTTAATCCTGCAAAGCTGGACCCATAATAAAATGTAGGTAGGTACCTACTTGGACAGCTTTAATTTTCTTTCTGCACTGTGATCCCTCTCTGAAATAACTTTTGGGGGGGGGGGGGTAGAAATGAGCGCTCTAACCTGAATGTTGGTCTGCGACAGGGTTTGTAAGCAGCCCTATGATGAAGCATGCCTCGCTCTAGTGGGCGAAGACCACTCTAAAAACCTTGTGTTTCCCCAACCTGTCTCTTCTCTCTCCACTTTGGCTTGATATGTCCCGAAGCTTAGTGGCTCTGTGGCTTTTTTTCTTCCCTCTTTAGTATTTTGTTAACTTGGCGTATTGAGTTGTATAGAGCTTTCAGGAGAGCGACTGAAAGGGTACTCTTCTCCTCCTCCAATCTGTGTGTTGGAGTTTAAATCGAGACGTTTATAGAGGGTTTTTAATCCGATTTGAGGGGTTGCTTTTGGAGGGTGGGGCAGCGCGTGGTGGTATTGCTAAATGTTTGTATGTAGGAGCTGTAATCGGCTAGTTCAAAACATGAAGCCGTTTAAAATGTCAGATCTAGCCTTTTGATCTGTGGGATAGCAAGATTGACGTAAAGTCTTTTTTGTGTAATATACCCTGAGTTTGTTATAGGTTCAATTGTAACTAGTTTCGCAATAACAGTAAGTTTTCTGAGCAGAGACCTGTTGCTCCGCTCATTTGGGGTCACTGGTTATAGGCCATAATTGCATGTAATGTGGACGTCTGTATGGCGGTCTTTGGGACTGCATTACCTTGGTTATCTACATGAACTACTTATAATCTGAGTGATTACCGGTTATCTTACCATGAGGATGAAAGATGCTGAGGTTTGACATTGAGACCAGCTGTTTCCTGACCTGCTTTGGCTCCTACACGGCTGCCACATTGGGAGCACATAAGCTTCCTGTGGCCAAAAGTTTCTTGTCGGAGCATCAATGGAGACCACTTCCTCAAAGCCCCAATGTACAGTTTAGGCTTTTGCATCAGTATAATGTATTATGGGTGTCGGTTGTTGCATTTACATAATTACTTTCCACCAGAAAATCAATCAATTTGGAGGTGAAAACATTTACACTAGACTGTCTAATGGCCTTGAGTGAGGTGGTTTTCCTAGCAACTGTGGTGTCTAGCAATGCTTGAATACCCAGTCAATTGTTTTTAGTTGCCAGTGCATTTGCGTTTTTGGATGTCTTTTGTGTAGTAGTTAGTTGGTCATGAGACCTCAATGCACTTCCAGCCTGGCTGCAGCAGGCTGAAGATAACCAGAGAAGCTCATCCGGTTTGAGATGCTATTACCTGCAGGACCTAATCTTCTTGCGTATCACTGGGTAGAACAATAAACTGGTTAAACTATCATGGAGGTCGGTGCTAACATTCAGTGTTATTTCTACACAGATCAAATGTACAGTTCCTACTACACCACCAGCGAGTATCCAGTGCTGAAGGTCCTCCGGGACCCCATATTTGTGGAGGTTCGGCTTCTGCAGCGGACAGACCCCAACTTGGTGCTGGTTCTGAACGAGTGCTGGGCCACCCCGTCCAGTAAACCCATGCAACGCCCACAGTGGCCTATCTTGGTGGCAGGGTCAGTGTGGCAATGAGTTTGGTTTGGGGGGGATGGAATATTTTGCCCGTTTGATAGTGCTCATGCTTTTTGATTTCCGTTCTGCTCCAGATGTCCGTATGCTGGCGATAATTACAAGACCCAGGTCTTCAACAGTGCTGCTTTTTCTATGCTGCAATTTCCGTCACACTACCAGCGCTTTGCCGTCAGCACCTTCACCTTCGTTGGTGACAATCAGCAGAATCTGAGGGGCCAGGTGAGTTCTTGAGTGTTTACGTGTCAGTTTCTTTCTTTAACCCATTTGGTCGACTTGTGGCCACACTTTGTGGGTTCTGCATAACTTTCCTCTTGCCACAGCAGAATGACTTGTCTTCTCTGGTATAGATGCTGATGGAGTATTCAGGTCCTGATCCCACCTTCTCTTGCAGGTCTTCTTCCACTGCAGCGCCTCGGTGTGTGTCCCTTCTGCGCAGAGATCCTGCTCGCCTTCCTGCCCGTCAAGGAAGAGTAAGACATGGGCCTTAGCATGTATTGAGTGGTGGGAGCTGGTGGTTGATGGGTTTATTGGCTCACTCCTTCTCCACCCCCCACCGCACTGTTGGTCCCCTTGCCTCTAGCTTAAACTACTTTGGAGACCCAAATTTTGATTTCTGAACAACCGTTGCTTGTTTCTTTCTATGTAGAGCGAATGGCGGAGGATTTGTTGACCAAGGATGTGAATATTGTGACCGAGGGCCCTGTCTACTTTGTCATCAAAGGAGGAGAGGTGGCAGGTATGTGGCAAGAGTAACTGGGAAGGAGAAATAAGTGGCACTAGGTATGGAGGGCTGCATGTATTGGAGTGCTTTACACTGTACATTGGCTTCTGATTAAGGACTGCTGTTGGAAGGATGCTTTCTGTGTCATGTTGGGCAGTGCAGCAAATGGGTTTTTAGTCACGAAGAACAAGATGTAAATACTGTAGTTCATGGTCAAACATTAATTGCCAATGTGAACGTCTGGACTTGCTATTCTTTCCCATTCAGTAAACCGAAGTTGCTAAACTCAAAAGTTTTGGGAGGGGTGGGGCTAGCGTTGGGATAACTGAGCCAACTCCAAGAATAGTAGTGGAGCAAGGAATGCGTCTACTGCACCAGTTACAATTTCTGCTCCTCAATTACAATGTGCATGGAGTGATTAAAGTAGCAATGATCTAGTATTACATCAGTCTTGCATTTTTCCTCGTCAGGCTCCCGAAGCATCTCTGAAGAACCCTTGGTACCAGGATGGGCCAGAGCAGCTGTATTTGCAGTCGGATTCCTGGTGTTTTTTGCTGTGGCTTGTCTTGCTTTGGTCCAATTTGTCAGACTCTGGAAGCAACGCAGTATTCGTAAATGCAGAATGGCAGTGGTGGAGACCTAAAATAAAATCTTTACTACCAGTCCCAATGCTTTGTCATGTGTTTGTGTTCTAATAGCTAGTACTAGGCTCTTTCTTGATTGAAGTGGTGATTGTTGGACCTGGTCCCCTTTGCAGGGCTATCCTCCAAACATTTTCCTACTTCTGGTTTTATTCTTGTTTTACTGACCTGTATTTGTTGGCTTAAGGACTTTAACACCGAATAGCAGTGAGTGCCTAAGCTGCATGTGCTCTCTCCCTTAAACATTGTGTGATTGGTCTACAGCTGTTTGTCATATTTAATTTACCCACAAGTCTCTTGAACAGTGGTATCCACCTATACCGAAGGCCTGTAAATTAAATGCTACTAGTGGGCCTGCAGCGCTGCTTTCACCACCCACAGAAGTAGCCTTTCAAACCCACGTCTGGCCTATGCTACTACAGGACCTGCATGCAGTTCAGATAGTGACTTGCTATTTAAAGTTACTTGCCAAGCCTGAAACTCTTCTATACTTCGAGGTCACCCCTAGGTAGCCCTATCGGCAGGGTGCTGTGTAGTGTAGGACACGTGGAGTGTCCTGGTAGTGACAAGAACCCAGTTATGTTGTCCAATACAGGGTGTCTAGCTCCTCTCATAGGTTTGCATTGGGAATTCCCTGATATGTTTTCAGTGGTAATTTCTGATCTGAAAGGAGTAGCGTTGCCTTGTTTGAAATAGTGGTGATAAATCCTGCTTATTGGTGTAAGTGGGTTTTTATTATGAAGGTAGAAATGCCACTTTTAGAAAGTGGACATTTCACTGTGCTTATGACTTTGTGCTCTGCAGCCTGATTCAATCTAGAGTACAGTGACAGCCGGGCTCTGTGCATACTTTCTAGACCGCTATCACATAGGAAGGGTTGGGTGTAACTGGCTTGCATCTACATACTGAATGGTGAGAGGGGGTGGTGGGGCACTCTTGTATTTGTGTAGGCTGGGCCCTGCCCTTGCTCAAAGGGCTTGTTTACCCAAAGCTGATGTCTGGAGCTAGTATTGAATGGGGTTGTGCACTACTAAGATTGCTTTTGGGTTTACCTCCACCAGACCTCTTGAGTAGAAATACAGGGGCTCCCGCTATAAGGAGTGGGACATTCATGTACCTGCTCAGTCGTGCTGCGCAGAAAGGCATCTAGACCCAACAAACTACCAGGATGGGGTCTCATGGCAGCTGAATGTCTACACTGACCCCCCTGAGGCCCAGGTCGTGGCTGCCCAAATGAGGCAGCACAAATTGAGGTCCCCAACATCTTCTCTGAGGAAGTTTGCTTTTTGACCCATGGTTAGGTACCTTGACTTGCTGGTTCTGTGTTGGTGGCATTACTGCAAGAGTCCTCTGTGATGCTTATTGAGAGTTTCAAAGCTTATGTATTCACCATAACCGGCATGCAGCTGCTTCTGCGTCCTACGCACTGCCTGGGAAATTACTGTGTAAACTGTAATGGGCGCACGGCTAAACTGTGCTCGAATTTCATGGAGCAATGTGGTAATGTCTTTTATAACCTGAATTTCATGCCTGATGTTTATTAATGTAGATTGTTTTGCCTTACGTTGCCAGGGTTGGCATATTATGCCCAGCAGTTAATATTCATGTGTTCTCTCACTAACTGCTGCAGTTTATTCCCTGATGTTATGGTGTCATTTTTATCTTCAGGATAACTAGTATTTCAGGACTTGCATTTGTTCGCACAGTAATGGTGGTTTCATGTGTGAAACTGAAGTCTTCAGCTTATTGCTCGAACTGTGATGTTTTGACAAATAGTTGTCAAAGTGATGATTGGTATATGTCGTTTTGGTTTGTATGCAATTTTTTTTAATATTCTATTGTGTGGAGTCTCTTTTGTGGTGTGTATATATTGTTGCACAAATGCTTTCCACATTGTTTCTCTGGGATAAACCTGATTGCTTGTGCCAAGCTACCGAGGGGGTGAGGAGGTACCTTGGGTGTATAAATCCCTTACCCTGACTAGTGGCGAGTTATGCATGGCTAATGTGCATACTCTAGCCAACTATAATCTGAAATCCGTCACAACTGGCTTTAATCTGAGTGCCACGGGGCAACGCAGAGGTTCTTGGGGCCAACTGTGATGGTTGATGCCTTGTGCTCCTGATGTTGCAGGGAAAACCTACTATGGAGCCCTCTACTGCGCATAATACCCCTTCTGCACTTGACTGCCAAAGGTAGCTGTGGCCAAGCATTCCAGGATCCCTCTGGAGAAAGAAGGGGTTAGCGGGTGCAGATACGACTCATAAGTCAAAGTGCAAAGGTCATGAAGTATAAATCCATGTCCAGCCAAATACTTTCTTTTATAAGCAAGTCCCCCCCCCCCCACTTGACATATGTAAATCAATACAACATTGAGAAGCACCAACCCCATCCCCCTTGAGGCCAGGGCTCTGGTCTCCAGTGAATCCCTGTCCCACCATCCTTTGCGTAACATGTTCAGGTTATTCCCCTTTCACTGATGGCTGCATCAAGTACTGAGTGCTCCCTTTGACTCTGGCATTTAGTTAAGTTTATATGGTGCTGCAGCAAGGTTGGGACACTCCTTTCACCCCCGGGGCCCAACTGGCCTAGCTCATCTTACCCACTCTTGCTACACAGAAGAGTTCAGCAAGGACATTCAACTTGCACTTTTGAGTCCTGTCAAGTGAGAGGACTGGCTGCACAGGCACTATCTCTGATTGGATCAGTGCTCTCCCTTGTGAACACTCAGTAAGTTTACTTCAGTCCTCCACGCCACTGAAGCCAGCGAGGATGTAACCTCTTCCAGGTTTTATGGTGAAGTGGGCACAGGTCCCTCGCAAGGTAGGAGTACCCTGCTTATTGTAGTCTGTCCCTCCTTTGGGTGGCAGTATTATTCATTTGGCGATATTGGCACTGGCAACATCTTCTGGCATATGGGGTTTCTGTGGTACATAGTTGCATGACTCTTCCAGCACAGGTGGCCTTGCCCATAAAGTTGCATGTCTTGGCACTACTTGCAGTAGTAACTTTACCATGGGCTCACTCTGGCATAGGGGTTTAGCACAGCATTATGAGTGTAGCATGCACACGAGTGACTGCCTGATCAGTGCATAGCCGAATCCTCGCATGAAGTCCTTACAGTAGAGTTCCTCACCAGACCAGGGCACACTGGTGCAGGTAATGGTGATCCACAGCAGGTGGTTTTTGTTTACCTGATCTTACTCTCCCAGCAGGGAGACTCACAGGGATTTCTTCTCCCCCTTCCACCACCCCGGGTCCTGTTCGCTGTCAAAAGGGGAAGCTCTGCAAGACCTCTTCCTCAGTCTCTCTGGCTACTTGGCAGAGGACTACTTTTTGGGGGATAAGATGATACTGTCCCTACATGTTTCTCCCTCCTTCCTGCCCCCCTCTCCTCCCTGTTCAGGCCTGGATTTTCCAAAATGCAACCCAGGGTCCTCCATGCAATTTACCTTTATAGGTACCCGTGTGTAGTGCTGGACTAAATGTGTGCGTTAAATGTACAGTTTCATTAAAACATTGTCGCAGGGATTCCGTGCTCAGACAGAACTGTGCATAGAGGCTTGGAACCTCAGTGAAATAGGGTGTGCCAAAACCAAATATCCCCTACCAGACTAGCTAGTGTCCAATTGGTTATCACAAACTAACAATGCTTAGACAAACCAGAACATGGACTTAGTACACCTCAGGTAATGTGGAACACATGAACACTCTTTCGTTATAATCATTTCAATCCAGAACAAGGAGTAAGAGGACACGTGCATATTTGAAATTTTTATTCACTAATGCAGTGCTCTCAAATGCAGTATCTTAGCTAATACAAGCAAACATATTAAAAGAAACAAAGTAATCAGCATAGTCACTAGTCCATAGAACACCAACTGTGAAAGCATGGTATTATGCTAAAATGAATAGGGTTTAACAACCTAATTCTCACCCTCCCTAGATAGTATAATATATCTAAGGAGGTCTCTTTGGGTTTTAGCAGTGCGGCCCTATACCTCAAGATCCTAGTGGTAAGGGTATCACATCAGCAACCAGCTCTTCTGCATGCGAAGCACCATCAAGTGTTTGTATGCTTTTGTGCAAAGCAATATAAAACGCGCCTAAAGCCAGAACTTGGCTGCATGTATGTCTAGCAACGTGTGAAGATCAGTGCTCACAACAACCACTGTGTTGAGATCTCCTTGAAGGTTTCTGCACTCTCTGTACAGACACAGCTCGCCAAGCAAGGCTGATATCAGAGTAACAACATATTATTCTCGCATGAATCAAAAACGTTCTAGGCTCAAAGCAACAGCTATGTGTCGTGTGCAAAAGCAGCAGAAAGGTAAAATGGCGTTTAAACTCCTAAAAAGCTTATGCTAACTTAACACAGCATACAGGCTATATATCCATATGACACCCTCCCTTGATCTGAGCACGTATCAGATAAGCAGAGTCCAATAAAACATTCAGATCGAAATAGAGTAGGTGAGGAAAATAATGTAGTCCGCCCAAAAATCCAAAATCTCACCAGCATGACAATGTAATGTCCACTGTTATGTTATTAAAGCCAATAGGTCTGATATATTGTCCCTCATAATTTTGAAATGAGAATTTGGAGAGAAACAATCATGACATCAAAGGCCTTGAAAGGAGTCAGCCTAAAACGGGCGTATGAGAAATAAGCAGCAACTGCTTCCATAAGGAAGTCACTGTTATCATCCGTAAATAACGCAGCCATCCAATTCAATAGTGTGAAAGAACATACATGCTCTTCAATTACCGGAGCCTCTAGTACCCTCAGAGGACAATTCGGTGGGTTTTCAATGAAGCTGTGTGCCATGAAATCTTGCGCCGCTGTGCATATATTCCAACGACCCAGAACTCCATGCATCGCTGCAAATGCCATAATCCCTCTGTCAGAACAACTCCATTCATGAGTAACTAAGGGACTCGTGAGATGATAAAATCCACTTCAGGAGACACCAAATTGCAGAGGCACAAATCCAGGTCCCTGTCAATCGCAGCTCAGGCAATGAAAAGCCGGCTGGACACAGGTGAAATAGGAAAATCGAAACGATAACCCATATGCTGCACTTAAGGTGGCAAGGGGCAGCGCGCCATAGTATTCAAGCATCCTGTTGCGAAACCGTGCCAACTGCGCCAGCTTGTCTGCGAACACAGGACGGGCATCCATTTTGAATAAAACAAAATAGCAACAAAAAGCCAGCAGTCAGCGCCAGTAAAACGGGAAATCCACCAAATAGGCTGGAAAAGATTGAATGGAAGAAAGCATGAATGACAATATCTTTTGGAAAGAAGTCACTAGACCACTGCTTTAAAAAAATGAGCCAGCCCCGAAGTGGAGGACGCATTAAAGATTGTATAAATCAGCTCATCGAAATGTAAAGCAAGGTCAGTATTTAATAAAGCATGCACTTCTGTGCGGGTGTTAGCTACTTGAAGGACAAATGTTTCGCGAGCAGATGTCAGGGCAACTTTTTGTGACAATAAGGCTCTTATTCTGCTCATCTTTAAGAACTCTGACTTCAGGCATTCTCGGCCAGATGGAAACATCCAGGTTCCCATGCGTGGGTGGATACAACACATTTTTTACAACAAACCACACGCTCACTGACTGTTACAACATAAGCTATGCCTTACAATAACCCACAGCAATCTTCATTATTTAAAAGTAAATAACTTCTGTTTGCTAACCAAGTAGTCGGGACAATAGCGGGCATGGGTGTACCTTTTAGAACACACGCTAAATTAGGCCGTTCCTGATTACAAGAACCATGCAATTGTATGTGTCTACACAATGAGTTATCTGGTATGTCTGTGCACTCCTCTCCTTTAAGATAAACCTCCTTTCCGTCCCTAAGGCATCTGTAAGTGAACAGGAGCGACCAGGCTTCATGTAAATGGGAGCTGCCCAGAGGTTCATACCTACCAATGGCAAAATATTTCATGAAATTTGTAAACTGGAAAAGTGCAAATGGCAAAGTTATTAGCCTGTGGATAAGCCACATAGCAGCCGTGGCCACTGAAAAGGGTGAAGACTCCAATTTCTCAATGTGTAACATGGAAAATGAAGCATCTCATTGAAAGTAAACATTGTTTTTCAGTCAAATTAAAAGGGGCAAACCGAGATGAGACAATGTAATTCCAAGGCACTTTTCCGTTTTTCAGTGTCTGCAGGGTCCATGCAAACTGCATAATGGAACGCAATTGTTTTTGACCATGGTACAAAATAGACACTTCGTCCTGAACAATTTCAACCGATAACACAATATTATCCAACATGTAAATGCGGGAGGAAAGTGTTAATGCTGTTATCCACCACTGCAAGCACTTTTTCCAAATTAGCTTGATCAATAGCCCTAAGGCGGGTAGCTGCTTCAATCTGTGATGTTTTCCAGAGTTCATTATAAACGGCATAGATCTATCTTTTATATCTACTTTTAGCCGAGCCCTTTATGAAGTCATTCAAGTCAACCTAGTCCGTTTAGACAAATGCAATTTTACTGACACCAATGTAGAGTGTTTGAGCCAATTCTGACACAATTTGCCTACTGAGTAAGTGGTTACAGAATGATCACTCTCAAAATGGGATCTACTCTGACCTGTGTAAAACCTGCAGCCAGGTCCAAAAAACAATGTTGGCATGTATCTTCACTTCTGTGCCACATCAACCAACCCTTGGGATCCAAACTGGATATGTTAAAGGATGTATTTAGCAAAAGGGTCTGCAACTCTCCAATTTAAAATGTAGTTGAATTTTCCCAACCCAAATATTCTTCCAAATCAGGGAAAGAAGGAGCATTTAATTTTTTTCGAAGTAGCCAATCCAAAGCATGTTGTCTGTGATAGTAGAATTCAAAAAACAAATGATTTGGGATGAGATATGCAGGGTGAAAAGCCTCAGTGCCTCGTACCTGCCAACTTTTAGAACCCCAAACTGATTTAAGGTCAATTGTTTCCTTCCACAACTTGTAGCCACCAACAGCTAGCTGGTCTAGAAAGGATTTCGAATACAATAGTTTAGTATCGGTAAGTCTAACTTTGGATATGGATTTATCTGTCCTTTTAAAATAAAAGGAAGCTGGATTGGACTTATTCAAGTCAGTAAAATAAGTGTACTTTTTCAAAAATGTATTCAAGCTGCTTCTTAAAGGAGCCGGGCAATGTTCCCACTGGGTATAATTCACAGTACCTCTCCTAGAATTAGTATTATGTAATTAGTGATTGGCAAAATGTTGGAAACAAATCTCCATAATTAGCATATTCTAACTATAAATCCTCAGCCTCAAAGGCAGCATAATATTTCAAATCGGCAAACAAAGCCTCTACGGCCTGAACATCCCAATCATAATGTATGTTTTGTTGAACCACATCCCCCATGTTAACTCTAAGCACATTGGGAACATTAATAACTTCAGTCGAGCCATGGATTTGAAATTTAACTGCATCCCAGACTATTCCATCCAGGACAGGCCACGCAGTGATGTTAACAAAGGCCAAGTCTCTTTTCAATCTGTGGGCTGAATGTGATGAGCGGGGAGCCAATGTTGCATTCAGATGTCTAATGCATGTTCTCTCTTTGACACAATGTCCATTGATGAATTGGAAAAAGTAAAACACAAAACCAATTGACATAAAAAGATAGAGCAAAAATCCCCAGCCAAATATAAATCCAAGGGGGTATCAAAAAATGTTTTTTAAACAGTCTCGTAGACCCTTAGCCTCGTGGGCTTCCCTGAAGTATGTGAAATAGTGTCAAATGTGGCTAAATGAGTTTGTAAATCAGGCATCGATAAGTCAGTTGGGTAGGTGTAGTGTCTATCAAGGCGAGTACCAGGCAAAGCACTCAATAAAGGACTTGAAACTGCAGACATCTCAAGGGCCACCTCCGGTGCATGATCCGAAGCTGAGGCCAATACAGAATTACTCACCATCGAAGGACATGGGACTGCTGGAGTCATGCTAAGAAGAATCGGCCATTCTGTGTATTTTGACATTGTCAATGGAGATATACCTGTTCTCTTTATGACCTGGAAGTGGTGGTAGAATGACTGTTCTTGTGCCCTTCACACCAAGCACGGGAACCAGAGCACGGTATGAGGGACCAAATTCCTTTTATCGATCTTTTCCCGAACCAGTTCTCCAACTTGGGGTAGCCAGCCAACTACTGGGATCTGCAACGCATCATCCGAAGTGGGGGCAAATGTTCCTATGCAAGACTGTCTCTCGTCTCTTGTAGAGTCTGTAAAACATTGCAATGTTCATCTACGTCAAAGGAGGCAGCTGAACCAACCATGTCTAGACTGTCAAGGTCCAGGACCTACATCTTGATACCAAAGAGCATTTTGTATGGGGTCCACCCACCCAGAGACCTTCTAGGGAGATTATTATGAGCACGCTGCACGCCATTAAGATGGGCCAGCCAGTTTCTGCCAGTGCCTATAACTCGAGCTGTCAGTGATTGCTTTAAGTCACGGTTCATTTGTTCCACAACACTCAGGTCGGTATGAGATAAACTTGACTTGGACCCCCATCGAAGCCGTGCATCCCTATACGCCTTAAAGGCGAAAGCAGGACCCTGATCCGAATGGAAGGTACCACAGGCAAAAATCCCTACAAAGCCACGCAAATCCCTGATGACAGTCTATGAATGAGCGCAGCAACGAGGCCAGACCATACAAAGGGTGTGCATGAATCAACTGCTACTAAGATGTACTTATATGCAGTATCCGAAGAAAAAGGACCGCAGTGATCTAAATAAACACAACCAAACGGTTTATTAGAAATGAGCAAGTGTTTGGGGCGGACGCGTAGCAGTTGAAGGCTTAATCTGCTGGCAAATGTCACATTGAAGGACATAGTCGCGCGTCTGTTTGTACAGTCCCTGCCACCAAAAACGTTGTTGCAACTGAGACACAGTAGCTGAAACGCCCGCATGCGCAGACTCAACCCCTTCATGGGCTGCTGTGATCAGTGAATGTCTGCGATCTGAGTTGGGAATCAACCTCTCCCCAACTTCATGTATTTTCACATAAGGAACCTTATTGGGACTTAAGTGGTATGTGTACTTCGAAGGGAACCCCGTAGGATAATTACCTCCCTTCTCAGTGACAGCAATAGCTGCCAAGATATCATCAATCTTACTTTTGGACCGTGTGACTGCTGCAACTAAATATGTCGATACTGCTGATTTCGCTGCTTCATCAGCAAGCGAGTTGCCAACAGCTTGGACTCCCATGCGCTGGTGACCGAGAGTATGAATTACAAACACAAGTGGCAACCGCTCTTTAAGCTCACCCACTCGGACCCAGATCATTTTATGTTTTGTTGTTCTACCCTTGGAATCACCAAAATCATACTGAATCCAAAAGAACAAGTTCTCATTGTAATACTGGACACAGTAGTAAGAATCCCTCACGATTAGTGCTGTCGCACTAGGATCAGCGTACTCCAATGCAAGCATCAGAGCATGAAGCTCTGCCAATTGGGCGGTGCCGTCCTTTAGAGTCTGCGTGTGCACGACTCTGGACTTGAACTCATCATTCACCATGGCACCTACCACAATGGCGCATGCGGAAACGTAGGTGTGTTTAGAACCATGCGCAACCTGCGCCGAACCATCAGTGTATTTGATGCAATGGTAATCCTCCGAAGGCCGCATAGCCAAAGGTGCAGGAAGAACAAACTCATATTGCAAAAACTCCTGCGACTGTAAGGAGCCATCAAAAATTAACGTGACATCCGGAGACATCAATGATGCTGGCCCTTGTATCCATCGAGGGTGCAAAGCTTTAGAATTGGGTACACTGGCTTTTGTAACTGCCTCCAAACTAGGACACGGGGTAACCACCAACATGCGTTTTCCCTGTCGGAGCGCGTTCCTTCAGAATCGCCATCTGTCCAGATGTCAAAACTTTCTCCACAGTGGAAAATCGCTTTTCAGCCGAAGTGTACAAGTGTGACTTATAAGCAATAGGTACTGTATCTCCTTCGTTAAAAGTAAGGTATGTGAAACCCACCGTCCCAGGGATGATTCTTATCACCAGGTTGGTGTGATTATCACGAGTCAATAAGTATTTAGAAGCGAGCAGATCAGCCTGCAAAGATTGCAGAATAGCAGAGTGCTCAGGCAGCCAGTTTGATTTAGTAAAATTTGGTTGTATCAAAGCATACAAGGGCTTGTTGCGCTGGGCATAATCAGTTATGTATGTCCTCCCGAAATTTAAAAATCCCAGCAAAGACTGTAATTTTTTCAGAGTTGTCGGAGCGCGCAATTGTGCACATTTCTCCAAGAAGTGAGGAGCTAATCCTCGACCTTCATTGTTGAGCTCGTAGCCCAGGAACAACACTGTGTACTCTGCAATGTGCGATTTTGCAAAGTTGAATTTGTAACCGAAGTCCGCAAAGCTACAAATTATGTGGTCAACTCGACACAGATGCTCCCACATTTCATCATCCGTGAGATAAATGTCATCCACATATGAACAAGCATCTGGGTCTATTCTCTCTAAGAGAGAGACTATGCGTGCATCAAACACTCCAGGACAATTGTAGCCCATTGGTAAACTTTTGAAATGTTTTTTGACACCTCCGCAAGTAAAGGAGGTCCAATTGGAACTCAGACCATCCAAATGGTGGGCATAAAACCAGTTGGAAATGTCAAGCGTGGTTATAAACCGCTTACGCACGAGACTATCCACTAAAGCAGAGCCGTGGGTATTCAGTACTGCACAGGTACGGCAATGCGAGTTTAAATGGCGGTAATCCAATACCAAACGATATGAACCGCCAGGCTTGGTTACAGTAAAAAGAGGGTTATTCATTGGCGACACACAAGTTTCAATAACACCCTGATATTCCAATTTTTCAAGGATTTCCGCAACGGAAAACTTTGCTTCGCGCTTAATGGGATATTGAGGTTGAGGTTGTGGCATAGACCGCAAAGGAATTTCGTGGTGCAGGGAAAATTTATTCCATCCACAGTGAGTACAGTACAGAGCCGGCGCAAGGGCCTTAGCCCACCTTTTCCAAAATTCAGCGCATGCTCCTTCGAGACAGTGTGCGCGAAACTAGGGAGGATTACCTCCTCCCCTCTTGGAGCCGCGAGCACAGAAGGTGGGGGCCAGTCAGCCTCCGCTAACAAAATGTCATAAGTAGCCGTAAGATTCTCCCAAAATACCCCCTCTATGGTACGTTGAATGTCACCTTCAATGAATAAGACAATTTCATAGTCTGTCTGGGGGAGCTACTCTAGTGTCAGCTGCCTCCACAACAACATAGCGGTCAGTCGCTGTCGCCTTCAGTAGTGGACGCAGGGCCTCTCGTACTATGGTAATCTCCGCCGCGCTGTCCAGCAAGGTCAGAGCCCATGTCAGATTCCGTAGCTGGGTTCTCACTATCTGTGGCATATCTGTGTGCTGTTAAAGCAGCGACTTTCTTTTTCTGAAACTGGGGTCTCTTCGGTGTAGAATCGTCCTGCTTGTCTTTACCGTCTTTCGGGCGGGGCTGGTCTCGTCCTTGCGGGCCACCCCGACCGCTGTCACCTCCTCCACCACCAGACGAAAAGGCTGATGACTCCTGAAAAGAACGAGAGCGTTGGTCAGAAACCTGAAAACGATCAGGTGATTTTATAATCGCGCAAGTCATAAACACGTTCTGTGGGCGCAGGCAATGGAGACGCAGGACGAGACTCCTGTTTCTGTTGTTGCTTTCCCTGTTTTTGTTTTGTAGGCCAATTTTATTTTTTGGTCTTGGGCTGGTCGTCTGTTTCCGACTTCTGCCCTTGGGGTTGTTTTTTCTCTTTAGTAGAAAAAGGCTCGAGACCCCTACTATTGCGGCCCACGGTTTTATAAGCCGCCACAATAAACCTCGCCAACTGCCGGGGTTTTTCGGCATCGGGAATTGCCTGCAAAGCATTGGCAACCTGAAAGTTCACCGCATCCCCCTTGACATTAGCAAGTATGAGATCGGAAACCACATCAAAGGCGCCACAGAGACGCATCCCCAATTCAACCGCAGCCTCTGGTCGTGTTAATCTTGAACATGTTTAAGGACCGTCGGCTGGACAGTCATAGACTGAGTGCCATAACACCTCGCGTAGACCGCTGCAAACGTCTTACCCCAGGTCTCGCAGTCACCGACTTCGGGGGTCAAGCCTTTCGGTAAGCTAATTGTCAGAATCGTATATTTTTCACCAGGAGACGTTTTAGGAAATACTGCTTCCAGTTGGTCAAACTTTTCGGCAAGCATGAAAGGAAAATCATCCTTTTCTTGGGGGCGCTTGCCCATTACAGCGTTGACCATAACTGCACTGAGCTCCATTCCGCCCTGTCCGGCAGGAAGCGCCGCACCACCTGGGGCCCCGCCCGGGAGATTACGGGTTATGTATTACACCAACGACCGAATAACGCTAATTGCGACTACATGTAGTCGTCTTAACTCAGCCACGTTACATGCTCCGTGCTGAGGATGAGGCATAAATCCAGCCAAAACAGGCCAAGTTGCGCCTGGAATGGACAAAGGACCTAACCTCGGAGCTGATAATGAATGGGGTAGGGCGCTATTAAACCAAACTCGATGCTGCCAAGTATCAATAGGAATCTCCTGTGCCCTATACGGTGCATATTCTGCTGGCACAGCCCTGGGAGTATATGTGTCGAACACACGAGTATTTGCATTCAAAGCTGGGAAGGTCACCCATGAGTAGAAGATCTCATACGGGTAAGCCACCTCTGCACTCACTACCAAGATCACGGCCATACCATCTTCGGGGACATTATAAGTCTGTAAATGATTGTGCACCACAATGCGGCTATGTTGAGCAATGTCCACCGCAGCGATAGTGACACAGAAAGAAAAAAGGTACAAAGGAAACTTTGTAGCACAACTGGGTAGTAACTCAATGAAACTGTTTTAGAACGATTCAAGCTTGAAAGGACTTATACGAATACAGGTAGGTTTGTCCGACACAACCGTTAACCGGAAACAATAGTGAAGGGGCTAAGGACAGAATGATGCACTACTCAAGTATCATGCTTTAAGAACACCAATGATTGGGCCCCATGTCGCAGGGATTCCGTGCTCAGACAGAACTGTGCATAGAGGCTTGGAACCTCAGTGAATTAGTGTGTGCCAAAACTCACCTTAGTACCCAAATATCCCCTACCAGACTAGCTACAGTGTCTCATTGTTTATCACAAACTCCCAATGCTTAGACAAACCAGAAAATGGACTTAGTACATCTCAGTTAACGTGGACCACATGAACACTCTTTCGTTATACAATCATTTAAATCCAGAACAAGGAGTAAAAGAGACACGTGCATATTTGAAATGTTTATTCACTAATGCAGTGCTCTTAAACGCAGTATCTTAGCTAATACAAGCAAACATATTATAAGAAACAAAGTAATCAGCATAGTCACTAGTCCATAGAACACAAACGGTGAAAGCATGGTATTATGCTAAAATGAATAGGGTTTAACAAAACCTAATTCTCCCTAGCTGGTATATTTTATCTAAGAAGGTCTCTGGGTTTTAGCAGGGCGGCCCCCTACCTCAAGATCCTATTGGTAAGGGATCACATCAGCAACCAGTTCTTCTGCATGCGAAGCACCATCAAGTGTTTGTATGGTCTTGTGCAAAGCAATATAAAACGCGCCTAAAGCCAGAACTTGGCTGCAGCTGCATGTATGTTATGTCTAGGAACGTGCGAAGATCAGTGCTCACAACAGCCACTGTGTTGAGATATCCTTGAAGGTTTCTGCACACTCTGTACAGACACAGCTCGCCAAGCAAGGCTGATATCAGAGTAACAACATATTATTCTCGCATGAATCAAAAACATTCTACTAGGCTCAAAGCTAAAGCAACAGCTATGTGTCATGTGCAAAAGCAGCAGAAAGGTAAAATGGAGTTTAAACGCCTAAAAAGCTCATGCTAACTTAACACAGCATACGGCTATATATATCCATATGACAACACATGTATTAAGTTATTGCATACTTGTACTGAAGCTCTGCTATGTTGAACGAGGCAGTGCTATTTACAAAAACACATGCTTCCAGCACACTTG
The DNA here is from genome assembly GCF_964263255.1 of Lissotriton vulgaris. Taxonomy (NCBI): domain Eukaryota; kingdom Metazoa; phylum Chordata; class Amphibia; order Caudata; family Salamandridae; genus Lissotriton; species Lissotriton vulgaris. The sequence goes on along the minus strand of NC_141696.1, from coordinate 1,379,691,748 downwards.
CAATGTGTGAGCAACACAACACTTAACCTTCATGTATTGTACTTCATGCAAGCACTCTTGCATCCAGCACATGCTTTCGTTGTACATCACTACATCTCTTGTAATGTATTCTTCTCAGGCATACTTGTTTTATCCACATTCACTACACTGCTCTATAGCTGTACCGTACTATCCTAGGCACACGTGTCCATCAGTTACTACATAGCACAGGGGTAGTATTGCACATCTGCTTGATGGAGGGCAAGAGTGTGTTAAGCACATAGTAGTAAAACCTTTAAAAAGGTGATTTTGTAGGCCACCTCTAGTGGCACATGGTTAAAAAGGACCTGGTTGCTACAACTTATCACTACACTGTATGTTGCCACTACTGTGCATGTTCTGCTTAATTCCTGGTGAAGGCGGTATATTTCCAATATGTGGATAGCACTTTGAGTGCACCTGGTCCAACATGACTGCAATCCAGGAGACCGGCCTGTCACAGCTCACATTCATGATCTGTTTGCCTATGACAGTCCGCATTAGGGATCCAGACAGTTCAGTTGAGCATTTGGGGCAGGGCTTCATGGTTTTACCATGCAGAGGACTTTTGCATCCCACAGTGGTCATCTTACACCATGTGGTGGTTTACTCCTTTGCAAATGTAGGTGTCTTACCATGGATTCCTTCTATGTTGCCATAGGTACATATTGTTCCAGCCCTTGTTTGAAATCTGTATTGCCTTCTGGATATTTGAGCTTCACTCTAGGCACTACAATGGTGAAAAAAGCCAGCATGTTAAGCTCTTGGCTTCCATATTGTCCTGGAACTTCATAAAGACACATTTTTTCTTGGTAAAATTGATTGAATACAATGAAGTCCAATTGGGCTTCTTTAATTATGTCAGAAGTGAGGCATGGACTGGTGGCATACAGTAAGTGTGAGGAGTGTGCAAGTATGCTCAGCCACTACCTGCCTCAACATTACATGTCAGTCTCTACTGCTTTGCCCTAGAATATTCCCAGAGTAATACAGACCAGTCAAATGACTAGACTAAAGCATAACCATCTGGGTCTGATTCACAAAAACTTACACTATTGTGTAAGCTTACTTTTTTGCCACTTATTGAAAGTTTGTCTGCAGCTGGGGCATGGAACTCCAAATAAAAAGAATTGAACAGGCCCATCTTTATTAGGGGTGGGGCGGTACAATCTGCTCTGCCAGCAGTTGCAAAAACACAAACCACTTTCGGAGCGGAGTTTACTGGTGCGCTCACCCCAACCAGTAGTACACAACGAGGTGTATTTGCAGAGTGGTGGAAATAGAGGACGGGGTGTCGAGTGCTCTGCAATTCTGCTGTGTGGGGCTTACTGGTGGTGACAGGAGGGTTTCTTGGCACCTAAGGAGTCTCAGGATCCAGTGGGACTTCATAAGGGGTGGTCAAGCAATACTCCACCTGATTGCAGAACTCTGAAATTGGGTGGAGGTTTTCGGTAACTCTGGAGAACAACTTTACAAGCTCTGGCCAGGCCTCATCTCTGAGGGAGATATCTGCCCTGACTGCAGTCTCCAGTTGTAAAATTAATATTACCTTAAGTTTGAATGGCAAACAAAATAGTAAATTTGCACAATATACTGTATTTGATGCAATCTACTTTTACAATTCCTTGACCTGTCCACAACTTTAGCTTAGAATGTTTTTGATTTGCACATGTTGCCTTTTAAAATTGATCTCTGCATTATTAGTTGTACCACTTGGATTAAATTTATGCATGCTTTATCCAGGGGAATACTTATTTCAATAAATTGAATAGATGTAATTTTACTAATCTGTTAAACTGTCATGGTTTGTAAGCGGTTTCTGTTTTTGCGGTTTCTGTTTTTACTGTGGGGGTAAAATCAGTTACATTGACATACTTGCAGATTTGTGAATTCAGCCTCAGTTGGATACAAAGACCCTTTGAGTGGCAATAGCCAAGATTGAGGATTATTTACTCTCAATAGAAAATCATGCAAAAGAATTGATTCTTTAAGAAAGGAATGGGAAAGGTAAGCAAATGTCTCGGAAATGGACACCACCAACATTTTGGTGAAACACAGCGTAGGAGTGTGTAGAGATGGATTTATCAACAGGGAAAATCTTACTGTGAAAAAGTGAGGGAAATCGATTCCGTCAAGGAACGCAAAGGTTCGGTTTGCTTTGTGCATGGTTGCCTAATATGCCAGGATTAGCAGTTGAGTAACAGGTTTACATGTGAAACTTCCAAATACAGCTGTATTTTTTTTCTTCTGATGTGTATATCCCGAATGTTGTAACTAGGCACTTTTATTTTGTATTTGGCAGGTTATATATAATCAGTCTCAGATCACTGCATGAATCCGATCATTAGCAAGGTGAGGCGTGCTGCCATCCTGACGTGTGCTTGGAGAGGTTTGCAAGTGGCGATTGGTGACATATAATGTAATTGTGTTTGTATTTATATAGCACCTTCTACCAAGAGGTCTCGTAGCGCTGTATTCATACCCAAAAGTATTAGAGCACTTAAATGGAGCATTAGCTACCTTACACAGGTTCATCTTTGCTTTTTTTAATAGGCACAGTGATTTGCCCAGTGTTGGCCTGGCATTGTTTCCCCAGTCTCTTTTTAACTCATTTTTTTTATTTGCTGTTTGGGTACTCTTGGCACTTTGCCACTGCTGATCAGTGCCAAAGCGCAAATGCTCCTTGTGTAAATTGTGAATATGATTGGCTATCCATGATTGGAATATTTGATTTACTGATCAGTCCATAGCAAAGGTCACTGCGTGCGCCCAGGACCTGCAAATTCAATGCTACTGGGCCTGCAGCACTGATTGTACCACCCACACAAGTAGCCTTTCAAGTGTTTTGAACCTGTCACTGCAGTGTCTGCATGCACAGATTGTCAGGTCGACCTGGGGAGTGCACCCACTTGCCAGGCCATAACCTTCCCTTTTCTTACATGTGAGCCATCCCTAAGGTAGGCCCAAGGTACCCCTGTGGGCATGGTGCAGTGTATGTAAAAGATGTGACATGTACTGGTGTTTTACCTGTCCTGATGGTGAAATACTGTGTATTTCATTTTTCACAATTGCAAGAACCAGCACTTCCATAGGCTATCATTGAAACTGCCTTGTAACATTTTACAAGTATAACTTTCAGTTGGGAACAGATTGAGATTTGGAGTTTGGGCTCTCTGAACTCTGAATTTAATAACACACCTTTTAGTAAAAATGTTTTTTATATTGGTTTAAAAATGCCACTTGGAAAGGGAGCATTTTCTTATTTAACCTTCTAGTATGTGCCGCTGCCTTCTTGTGGATACAGACTGTTTTAGAATGACGGGAGTTGTTTGTGCATTCACTCAACTCCCACACATACGGAGCTGAGTTGTGACCTGCATATGCTGATGGGCCAACCTGGGCTAGAGTGGTGGGAGGAGTTCCAACTGACATCTGGACAGGCTGTGGTTGCTCTGCACAGTGCTGACTCCACCTCCTGTAGTGAAACTGAACTGGGGGGGGGGGACAGAACTGGTTTTACTGAGCAAGAGAGACTTTGTGAACAAAGACTTCAAAGATTGCATCTGAACTAAGAGTACCCTACCAACAAGAGCTGACAGTAGGTCTGCTGACCCCCCCCCCCCTTTGCTGTGTGCTGCTTTGCTGGGGGTGGGCCTCCTGTTGCTGTCTGCGAGCAGTGGAAAGGACTGCACTTTAGCCTTGACGTGGGATCCTACTTGAAATCTTGAAATCTCAAGGACTTGATGTAGAGCTTGCATCCTGCTCAAAAGTCCTAGGGACACAAACCTAATCTGCAGCTTCCTTCAACTCCACTGCTGGGAGGTCTGACCTGCCCTGTGGTGCCAAACTCAGTGCTGGACCCTGTTGGAGGTTGTTCCTTCTTGTGGCTGGATTTTCTGATTCTCGAGAAAACCAGACTTTTCATTCCCTACAATATCTCCAGGAATGACAAAAATGCCATTGAAACACTGAAATCTAATAACAATGTTGTGATCAAAAGTGCAGACAAAGGTGGTGGTATTGTCATCCAAGAGACCGACGCATATAAGACAGAAATCCTGCGTCAACTCAATAATAGCGACCATTACCAAAAATTACCTGGTAATCCGACCAAACAAATTCAAGATATAATTACCAAAATAACATCCCAAGCATGTACCGATGGCTTCCTCAGCAAGAAAGAATTTAACTTTCTCAACACCAAATCTCCTCGCTTGCCAGTAATATACACACTGCCAAAGATACATAAAAATCCTCAAAACTCACCAGGACGCCCAATCGTGTCCGCGTGTGGCTCAATTCTGGAACCTTTGGGAGCCTATGTAGATTTCTTTATTAAGGAATTTGTCCCATCCACAGCATGCTATGTGAGAGATAGCATGCAAATGATCAACCTGGTAGAACACCTCCAATTTGATCCACTTCATGAGACCCTATGTACGTTAGATGTGGAATCGTTATATACGAACATCCCACAAACCGCAGCATTACTAGTCATCCAAAAGACCCTTGATACACGGCCACACCCTCACAGGGTTCCCACCCTTTTCATTCTACAGTTACTGGAACTTTGTTTGACAATGAATTTCTTCTTTTTTGAAGATACTTACGATCAACAAATAAAGGGTACATCCATGGGGGCTATTTTTGCCCCCAATCTGGCCATATTGTTTATGGACCAACTAGAAATTGGATCCATCTTGGCACTATCTAACCCCTTCTTCTCAGGCATCAGAGTCTGGAGGCGCTATATAGACGAGATTTTCCTCATTTGGAATCAGACAGATGAGACATTGAACCATTTTTTGCACTGGCTCAAAAACAATTGCTGCGGACTACCTTTTACTCTAACTTGGGATAGGTTCTCCATAGCCTTCCTGGATCTTACTATCTACTCTTCAGAAGGTGAGCTCTTGACACCACTCTTCAGGAAACCCACTGAGCGTAACACGCTCTTAAGTTATAAGAGTAACCACCCCAGGGCTCTGAGGGATTTGTTACCTTATTCACAGTTCCTTGGGATCAAACGGAACTGTTCCTGTAGAGAAGATTATTTCAGAGAGGCAGCAACCCTCTCCAGTAAGCTCAAAGACCGAGGCTACCCCAAAAGGATAGTAAAACAAGCCTTAAAACGAGCTTGGTACTGCCCAGGGGAAGTCTTGCTTTCTCCCAAAGACAAACATCAGACAGAGAGAATTGCCTGTGTAACAACCTTCTCACCAATCTCCAACAAAATAAAGCACTGGCCCACAATAAATGCTAGCAGTATAAACATAGAGAGACCCCTCTTTGCATTCCGCCAAAGTAGAAACTTAAAAAATCACTTGGTCCGAGCAGCACTGCCAGCTCTAAAGCAGGGACCCACCATCGACTCAGCCTGGGGTCTACCCCCAATCACAGGGCATGTTAAGTGTGGTTGTTGCAATGTCTGTGATTACACGGTGGAGGGTAAAAGTTCACCCTCAACAGCACCACGGTCGAAAGACGTTCATTTTCAAACTGTAATACAAGCAATGTGGTGTATATCATAGAATGTCCTTGCCCAAAACTATACGTTGGGCAGAAAGCTAAAACCTGCATCTGTCAACACCGGAGCAGAATCAGATGCCGCACTGCCAACGCCCCCCTGGAGAACCACTACATTGCAGCAGGGCACAGTGAAAATTATCTAAAATGGACTATACTAAAGGTTGTGAAACTGCCAGCAAGAGGAGGAAACATAACCCAAATGCTGAACAGAGAGGAGCTCAAGACTATGATTCAGTTTGACACTATCCAAAATGGTCTTAACCGCGCTGAGGATTGGACCACATTACTATGAAATAACTATATACCCAAGCCTGGATAAGTGCAAACTTAGAGACTGTTTTGTATTCCAACAATATCAACTGCAAGAACTGAGTTGTCCATGAGGCACTGGCTGTGCTCACAATGGGCAATTGCTTGATTCAATCATTACGACTTTTGTTTTAAAATAATTTAGCACATTATGCCTATAATTCCTTTCACTATCATTGTGCCACCGCCGCCCACATGATTTTACACGCACTTGGCACATTTCACAAAACCTCGATGTAATTATTGTTCACTTCCTTTCACATACACCGATGTCCTCTCCAAGATGGCGGAAGCCTCCCTCAGAGCAGTATAGAAATCCATACATAATATGCCCCCACTCCAAGATGGCGGCCAAAACCGGTTGTCCTTCTACCATTTCCACCATCTGGATGCACGCATATCTAGCGTGCTGGCCAGACAGCTCGCCGTAACTGCGATCCTGCAGAATACGAATGGGCATTGTTCCTTGGAACACCACGGAGCCACAGTACTCCTAAGGTAAGCGCATATCAACCCCAGCCAGCAGCATAATACGATGGACCCGCAACCCTAGCGTAACCGCTCACTTACACTTATTATCCTCAATTGTTTCAGATCCCCACAGGTCTACGGTCCCTGGCACACCTTTGAGTAAATATTTACTCCTAAGGTAAGCAACGCCGCGACTCCGCCGCTAACACCCCTCCTTGAAAATCACTGCCACAGCGTTGACTTCCGCTGACACCAGGTTCCTTCCCTCCCTACATCTAGACTCTAATGGTCGATCGGTTATTGCTCAAATACCGCCGGAATTCAGCCAAGATCGTCCTTATCCCCTGCAGGTAATAACGCTGCAAGTCACATTAATCACCCTCAATAGCGCCTTCACTCACCCCTTAGCCGACATACCAACCCTATGTTCTCTCCCCACCCCAGCAGGAGGTTGCCATATCAGATATTCCCTCGACATAACACCCCACATACTCGCCGATCAGGGTAAGACAACAGAACTGAGCTCCGCTTCTAACTATTCCATACGCACAACAGCACTGAATGAATGAGCACGGATGCGTGCACTGTAAGAGGTGACATGTTGTAAGCCAAAGTCTCTTTTTGAAAAGCGAGCATAAATAACGGCTTTCCGTGAAGGTTAATTGTGCATGAAGCTTAAATGAATTTAACCCGATGTCACAACACACCGCGACACCTCTTGTTGAATTTCCGTTTACAGCACAGCCTACACAACAATATATAGTACACGCTAAGTCGGTTCCGAATTAAATGTAGGGTGTAATAAACCTTAGCTGCGCTAATGATTTTCAGAGTATAATTCAGTGACCTTCCTTCTTTTTTCTTCCCTCTTTAACAGGCGGTTGTAAAATGACTATGCCAGGCAGGCAAATGTTCAATTGTCAGTCCTGATGATGATCCCTCATATTAGAGCGTAAGGGATCGAAACGTCGACTTTTTATAAGTGTTTTCACAACCTGACTATTATGTGTGAATATTGTTGTGTCCAGCACTTGTTTGGCATTACTTAAAACTAACACTGACTTAAAAGTGGACAATAAAGCTCTCCCTTGCCTGAAAAATTCCCTTGCTTGTGTGTTCCCAGTATGGTACAGGACTGTGCCTTACTAGCATCCCTTTATGTGTGTTTTCATTTGATTGAAAAATAAAATATCCTGTCCGACTGGACAGTGGACAAATATAGTTCCCATTGTGGCCCATGTTTTATCCCAGTATTGATCCTAGATATACTAAGGACCTTTGTTTCTCCTTAATTAATAACTAAATTAATGGATTTCCTGATTCAGCACAGCTGTGCGCAAGAAAATCCTGATGCACAGCCCGTTCGGCCAAGGAACTACATGCAGCACTTGCCAGCGGCTTGAAATTGCCACACGCACAGTCCTGTGCACTGGTCCTCAAAGTCTGAGACCACTGCCCTGACTCAGGCCCTGCTGAGCAGTTAACAAACGACGCATCGCTTGGCCGTGGCCGTGGCTGAAGAAATAGACTCAGTGCTTGTTTGCTGCCACCGCATTGCCCCCCAGTGTGTCCAGAATTTCCATGCATCACATCTGTGCTCCGCACTTTTCCAATGCAGCACCTGCAGACCAGAACAGTCCTGGAATCAACACATCACTTTCCCATGCATCACTTCTCCTGCGTGCAACAGAATGCATCTCCAACGCCCAGGGACTCAAACAGAAGCATCGTTGTTTACAGATGCTTGCCTCTGCGACCGTTCTGCCTTGAGGATTTTGACTCAGATGAGGTACTTTGTAAAGAAATCACACATCCATAGTTTTCTATGGACAGAATTGCTTAAAATATTTTAAGCCCTATTTTGAGTTGTGTATGTTGGATTTTTATCGTTTTGTTTTGTTTGGTTTAGATGAAGATACTTTATTTTTCCAAACTGGTGTGGTGGTAGTTTGTAATGTTTTCACTGTATACTGTGTTTTGTGTAAATACTTTACAAACTGCCTCTGTGGGGGGTGGGGCAGACGCATTGCTTCTCATCCCAGCACAGTTCACCCCATTGCATTTTGGTAAATGCGGTATGCTTAATTCAAAGTTGCTGTAGGTTTTCACCAAAGCTGGTGCAGGTAGTGCTGTTATCTTTAGGGAAGTGTTTCTGGGTTTAATTCTTCATCAGTAGAAAGCAGAAGTGGTGGAGAACAGAAAAAAATTCATCTGGGATTGCTGAAATGCTGGCTAAGTCCTCACTGGTCACAATACCACTCCACAGATGCATCCCATGTCAGTCTGTCGGCTCAAGGAAGTCTTTTTAGACCCAAGGGGGAGTGTTCTCCAGTCAGAGTGCGGTCCACTCCCACAGCTAACACCCCTAACCAATCCAAACGCTGCTCTCATGTTAGTAATGTTCAGCAGCATAAGAGAAGCCTTGGGATAGGTGGAGAGTGGAGAAGTGTGGCTAAATGATTAGAGCGGCAGACCCTGATGCAGAGGTCTAGCCTGGGACCAGGGTTCAATTCCCCACCTCGGCGGGTCTTGGGCTCAAAATTCCACGGACCTGATAATTCTCGCCTCGGTGCCTATTCCAATCATGGAGTCCCACTCTGCAACTCTGGGCAATAGCTTGCTTAATCTCCACAACGGCCCCCACAACGCTAAGGATGCCTGGCCTCCACTTTGGGGGTGCCAAGGAGTGGACGCCTCACAGGGAAAGCCAGGATGGGTTCCACAGCGGTATTCGTACAAGCGCCTTGAGACCCTTGTGGGTGAGTAGTGCGCTATACCATCATCAATTTACATATAGGTTGGAGCTGGCTGATTTGATGCTACCTCAGGCACTGGGTCTGGGAGCCTGTGCCTGCTCTCTTCCCAGCTGTCATACAGCTTAGGTTTGAGAGGTTTGAATTGCGAATGTTGGGCCAGTCGATGCAAGACATCCAACATGTGTAATTTAAACTGAAGTTGCCACCACTCCTTGCCAATCATCCCAAATGGCCCATTGGCCCCAGCCTCACACTTCTCAGGCTGCACAATAAAAAAATAAAATGGTAATAACCTCATTCAATTACCATTTTATTTTTCACTCTTTCCTTTCTAAACTCACAGCGGGGGCCAATGCTCCTCCGTCCTTATGAAGGAACTGCCACTGTGGTTTAGAGATGTGTGTAATAGTATAATAAATTGGTGAGATGGTGTCTGGGAGGAAATGGGCAGTTTTGTAATACCTTCTTTCCATGGTGCTATAATTTTATTTTTTTCAGGAAATTTATTTTGATGCATAAGATGCCATAAATTAACCCTCAAGGTGATAGCAAAATGATGCAACTCCAATGCTGTCTAAAACCACAGATTCACTTGTAGCAAGGCACACATTACTTACTTTAGACATAAAGGGCCAGAGTCACTAATCTGGTTCTATGCAAATGCCAGATTTAAAGGTGGAGGAAATGGAAAACTCTGTGCTGGTGTTACTCACAAGTGCCTCATGTGTGTGTTCTAACAGTAATGACACACAGTTGAGAAACTATCAGTGGTCCTGGTGGAGTGAGCTATACAAATTAGGTTAACTTTGTGGGTAATAAACATTTTTTGGACCTTTCTCACATGTATCTGTATTTCTAAATTTACATCTAAATGAATCCGGCATGTATGCGTTGTGCAGCATGGGTGCAAAATGCAGCATGCATAATTTCCAAGTGAACAAAAAAGCATTAATGTTAATTGTGAAATTTCACAACAAAAACTAATTCTCTGTATGTGGATTGTTTGCAACAGAAGAATCTTCACTCTCCAGGGTGGGGGCGAGAAGGGTGCAGGAGAAGATGAGAAGACCATATATTGCCCGCTTTTATTTTCATTTCATATGTGAAATATAGTTTTTCTTTTTGTGAAATCCGTCACCACCTATCAAGCCAAGTTCAAATTTGGGCATTAAGGATAAAGGAAACAAACCAATGCAAAAACTGGGAATGGAGTCTAGTTAGAGATACCACTGCATGTGTTGCAACCAAAATCATGCAGTCCCCCGCAGAGAGATGAATCACAGCACAACTAACAGCACTTAGAAACAATATCTGAACCTATCTCTGCCTATCTCCTTTCTCTTACCTCTCCCTATAACTTTTCCTCCCACTACATTACCCCGTACAGACAGATGCTAATGCAGAATTCTTGTGGTAATCTCTCTTTGGAAAATTTAGCAAATGTGTCACAATAACCTTAAATTATCATTACCCTTTTTCCACGCCAATATGTATTCTCAAGGTGATGAATCTTGGCCACTGTATTTTGACTAAAAGATCTCCTTCATTAACACAGCCAGGTAGTCCAATGCAAATAAATATTTTATTCAATAATGAGTGTGAGTAGTTTTACTTTCTAATTAAAGTTTTAAGATTCTCTGATTCTTCATTCAAAGGTCATAGATCTCTGATTCTTCATTCAAAGGTCATAGATCAATCGGGTTACCGAAATGATAATAGAAAAATACAGTTAGTGCAGAGCATACTATAATGTGCATACAGGGCAATCCATAAAGGAAAAATCCCTATTCTAAGAAATGGGGTGCGATTGATGTCAGTCAGAACCCATGAAGAGTTAAAAAATAAAGACAATGGTGAGATTAACATGAAGCTAAATCAATAATTGCAAAATCTCCAATAAGGAAAAATAAAGCATTGAGCAAATAAGATTTGGCAAAGCCAGTCATTAAAAACCCCAAGCTTTTTGTTATGCTTTGACTAAGAGTAAATGGAACAGAGCCTGCATCTAATCTTCCATTGTCTGATTCTGTTCTGCTCTCCATCAACGTCTACCCTCTCCCCTCTACATCAGTTCTATGTGAATTACATCTGCTCCCTTCAGTTCTGCATCGAAGTCTGAAACGCCTAAACTAGGAACATGTTTAGAAATCTGTAAAAATGTTGCTAAACATATGTTGCATGCTGTTTGTCTCCGCCAATGAAATCCAGCATTCTCCAAGAGCACATCTCCACCTGCTGTCTACCCGTCATCCATCAGGCGCTGTTCTCGCAGCACATTTGAATCTTAGTTAAAATGACTTCATCTCCTAACCTTTTGTTAAAGACACGTTTATAGTAACTAAACAAATAACATTAGCTGCAAAATAACTTATTATTTAAGCAGGAATCATTTAAATGTAATATATTTTGAAATACATATGCTTTTCGGTTCTCTCTAAGGCAAACAAAAGAAATGGGGTTTTGTTTTGAAACATTTTGCCATCAACTAAAGATGAGGCTTGGAGGTAGCATGCTGTAAATGATGCCAGGCATCTCTATTTCTCACAAGAAACAGATTCCTCTTTTATCTGGAAGGTCAAGTTGGAGCTCTCTGAGCAAGCTAAACCATTATCTGTTTTCCACACTTCAAAATATGTTTATTCAATACAACCTAATGCTCCTACTGCACACTTGTTTAAACATTCTTGTAAGTTAAAACCATATTCTACAGTGAGGACAATCTAAACTAGTCACATTAAGGTCAAACTATAAATTAATTGTGGAAAGTGAAAGCTTCTGGTTTAAAGCCTGTGAATATCAAAGCCCCATGTTTCATTGCAGCACTAAATGCCTGTGTCACGTTTTGAGATGCATTTTATGTTTGAAGCCAGTGCAGATTTGTCATTAGTAGTGCTTCATTCTATTGGAATTTTTTCACGCCTTCTCACAGTCACACAGCACATGCAAAAACATCTCAAACATTTTACAGACACCAATTTCTACAGGTGTGCTGATATGTGCTATAGTTCCCATGGTGCCCCACTAAAAACCCCTCCAGTCGACACCCACTTTGCTGCACACAAACCTGAAACAAACAATCCTGGTACTCAATGATGAGTTCTTGGGTAACATAATGAAGTAATCCCAAACGATGAGCTATTGAAACCACAGGATTTGTGTTTTCACAGATGCTGTATCATTACAAGTTTTTGTGTTTCGAAAAAAAGGCATTGCATTATAATTTGAGTTTTGTGTACTGGTTTGTGCAAGATTTGTATCTAGAACTTGTGTGTTTATTTTTTTTAGGAAACTTGTCATTCCACGTGAATTTGGTTGGAACCCTAGTTCAGCAATGATGACTTCATGCCCTTTTGAGATACAGGTGTCACCACCCCCGTCAGCTACTCCTCCACCTCCTCCTTTAGAGCCGAGTCACCCTTGACACAGATGTGAATATAAATCGACGTGCCCCACACAGATCCATCAATGCTGCTGGACCCCTCCTATTACATTCATATAGCAACCAATATACCCCACCATCCGTACACAACCATTTCTTGTTACCTCAGGATCAGATCTTACATTCTATACCTCAACAAAGAAGTCCTGACTCGACCTCTAATTAGCCAACAGAGAATGGTTCTTTTTAGGGCTCGGCCTACGTCACCACGAAGTGGGGCGGAGCTTCGAGCTCTATTGTTATAAAAAAAAAAAAAAGGTTTCTTTAGGGCTCGGGCCAGAAACATTCCTTAGTGCGCGTGGTTGTTTTATGGCATCTGCATAGTGAGTCGTCTTCGCTGTGCTGTCTTTGTAGTAGCCTTGACGCAATAGGCTATATGTGATTTGCGTCTGCCATTGTGGGCATTTTCTCTGCGGTTTCGCGCACGGCCGTCCATAAATATCAATTAGGAGCTGTCAGGGTGCCTCGTTAAGTGAATGCAGATGGCCGGGGCGCGTTCACCATTCAGCAGTGCTCCGCGCGCTGGCTCGCTCTGCACTGCAGCCTCAGTCTCACCTCTGCTCTGCTGCCAGACACTCAGTCCTGCTTTTATTTATTGTGCAAGCCGCAAGCGCACGGAAGAGACTAGAGTCACTTTATCTCAACATTGGCAGTTGTTTTTAGTTCAGCTCGTCTGACCAGCCCTCATCTTACATCAGCACTTCCACTGCGGCAGCTCCCGAAATCTGGTAAAGACTGACTCGACTCTTCCAGAACTAGTCCGAGTTATTCGGCCCTTCTTGCCTCACTGCACACCGCCTCATCTGCCTACGTGCTGTAAAGCCACAGCCTTGGATACAGCACTTCATAAAAACAAAGTACATTACATTAAAAACCCACAGTGATGCAATCTGCAAAGCATGAACTTTTAGCTCAGTTCATCACCGTGAAGCTGACATCTGTGAGGCTAGCTCAGTGGGTTAGGCGCTGGTAGCAGAGGTCTATCACTTAACTTTCCATTCTTCTTTTGAGTTTGAATTGGAAAACGGCAATACAATTTGTGTGTTTGCATGTGTCTACTTTAAAAATTGTACTATTAATTACGTTTTGTCACCTGTAAAATCAATATAGAATATTAGTAAACTTTTTGGTTTTTCCAGGCTATGCCTCCAGGCTCATCAGCACAAGGTTGCATTCATACATCCTTTCCATTGCTTGTTACCTCATTAAGAATTCGCAAGTTGTCTGCTGTGAGTGTGTTTACGTCTGTCTTTGTTGCTCGTGGGACATGAGGCGTGCAGAGTGGCGGTGAGTGCAGAGTGGCGGTGAGTGCAGAGTGGCGGTGACTGCAGAGTGGCGGTGACTGCAGAGTGGCGGTGAGTGCAGAGTGGCGGTGACTGCAGAGTGGCGGTGAGTGGAGAGCGGCAGTGAGTGCAGAGTGGCGGTGAGTGCAGAGTGACTGCAGAGTGGCGGTGAGTGCAGAGTGGCGGTGAGTGCAGAGTGGCGGTGAGTGCAGAGTGGCGGTGACTGCAGAGTGGCGGTGACTGCAGAGTGGCGGTGAGTGCAGAGTGGCGGTGGCGGTGAGTGCAGAGTGGCGGTGAGTGCAGAGTGGCGGTGAGTGCAGAGTGGAGGTGAGTGCAGAGTGGCGGTGAGTGCAGAGTGGCGGTGAGTGCAGAGTGGCGGTGAGTGCAGAGTGAGGGTGAGTGCAGAGTGGCGGTGTGTGCAGAGTGGCGGTGTGTGCAGAGTGGCGGTGAGTGCAGAGTGGCGGTGAGTGCAGAGTGGCGGTGAGTGCAGAGTGGCGGTGAGTGCAGAGTGGCGGTGAGTGCAGAGTGGCGGTGAGTGCAGAGTGGCGGTGAGTGCAGAGTGGCGGTGTGTGCAGAGTGGCGGTGGCGGTGAGTGCAGAGTGGCGGTGAGTGCAGAGTGACTGCAGAGTGGCAGTGAGTGCAGAGTGGCGGTGGCGGTGAGTGCAGAGTGGCAGTGTGTGCAGAGTGGCGGTGTGTGCAGAGTGGCGGTGTGTGCAGAGTGGCGGTGAGTGCAGAGTGGCGGTGAGTGCAGAGTGGCGGTGAGTGGAGAGTGGCGGTGAGTGCAGAGTGGCGGTGAGTGCAGAGTGGCGGTGAGTGCAGAGTGGCGGTGAGTGCAGAGTGGCGGTGAGTGCAGAGTGGCGGTGAGTGCAGGTGCAGAATAAACAGTGTGTGACTATGCAGGGTGACATTCGGAGTGTGCGGGTGAGCAGTGTCTGAATGTGTAGGGGCAGTGTGTGATTGTGCAGAAAACACCACACACACATACACCACACACACATAGCACACACACACACCATAGACCCATACACCACACACACATAAGGCACACAGAAACCACACACCTCAGTCTCTCAACACCACACACTCGTCACCACTCAACACAACACACTCACCACCACACTCACTCCCCAGACTCACCGCCACACACTCACCAGTACACAGAATACAACACACAGAACAACACACCCCCAGCCGTCAATGAATGCTTTCACCATGCACAAACACCAACAACCATCAGCCATCTGTGCACGCTTTTACCAAGCACACACCCACCAGCCGTCAGTGCACCCTTCCACCAGGCACACACACCTCCAGCCGGCAGTGCACTTTTCCACCAAGCAATCGCAGTATGGTACACTTTACTTTTAAACATATTCATATAAAACACAGCATGCCACCATTGGTAAAATTACAATCCAACCCACATAATTCCACTACACACCACATGCACACACTCCATAACACATGGCGAAAAGACATTGGCATTTACAATGCCATTAGCTCAAACTCAAATAAATCCGAGCCCGATTGCATTTCTAATGCTTGTTTTTATTGTTGACTTTTTAGTTACTCACATTGAGAACAGGCATACAATTCCAAGTATGCTTTGATACACTTTCACACTCTTATGATTGTATCACAAGTGTTTCGATTTCAGTCAACTTAACTGCACTGTTAGTCATTTGTGATCACATGCTGCTTCAAATTGAATGGGTTAACATGCTCTACCCCTTTTGATTATTAATGTAATTCTCACTTTTTCATTGAATAATAGCAAAATGCATAGTAGTGAATTACAATGGGATATGTACTATTTGTATTCTATTTAAATGCAATTAAAAAGGTATTGAATAATCCCCCAAGCCTCTCAAATACACATATTTGCATGTCAATGGCACACCAGGCAAGTGGCACCGGCATCCCAGGCCTGCAACATACTGATGATTTGAGTTAACAAGCAAGGAACTCACACAGCAAACCTGTGTCTGGTTGGTCAGTACCACTATGAGGAACATGGATTAGCTAATGGGGACAACAAAGCACCACGCGGTTTGGGGGAGCGGGGGCAAACAAAAGTAGAAGATCGGTGCATGCCACATTTGAGAGGGAGCCAGATGGCCAAATATGTCCACAACAGCAGAAATAGAAAGTAGCAGATTAGAAAGAAATGAAAGGGGAGAAAAAAGATAGACAATGGGACAATACTGTATCAATCATTGAAGTATTTAAAATGCATACTTTGAAACAAGCTTTTTTAAGTATTGCATAACCATAATCTATTAAAAAAGAATTAATTATGTATTAAGTTAATACATAGTTTACTTCACTTTGGATTGAGAACTTGTGGTGATGTTATGCTGGTAGAACTGGGTGAGGTCATCTGAAGTGGTGGTGTTGGTTCTGTCTTGAGTGTTCTCGGAGTGAAAGTTACTGCCTGTGTGTCTTGGCTGTGTGTTGTATCTTTGATCCAGTTGGTATAGCCCACACACATACACACACACCCACCCCTCCCTCCTTTTCCCCGTTGGTTCAGCCCACCTGTCAAACGTTCTATGCTGAACGCCTGAAGATTATTCCTCAGATAAGGGTTATGGATGTTTGCTGTTAGCACTTTCTGTCTGGTTAATAAACTTGTTAACCTACTTAAGTAGTGCTTAATTATTTCACTGGCGACGATCGTTGGGAGGAGGCCAACGCGCAACATCCCCTCCAGGAGTTACCCAAAGGCGAATGTAAATAGAATTGAGGAGCGGAGAGATAAATAAAGCCACATCAGCTTGCTGAGAAGAAATCAGCTAAAGAAAGAAGTTAGCAGTAAGAAAGAGCGTCTGGAAATGAACGAGAATGACAGTCAGTCTGAAGGGAAAGGATTAATGGAAATCTGAAAGGAAAAAAGCGGAGTAAGCACTCTGTACTAATCAAAATAAGCAGTAGCGAGGAAGAGTAAAATATTAACGCAGTGAAGAATTCCGGAAAAAAAAGAAAAGAAAATTAAGGTGGAATAGCTGACTAAAGCATGCAAGGAGAGAGGTGGAGAGAAGCTAAAGGCACAGCTAGCGTCAACACGGGTGGAGAAGTGAAACGCACTGTAAAAGGCTTAAAGGAGCACGAAGAGGAAAGCAAAGTCTGTGTGGAAGGGGAAGACCACGGTTCACACTAGGATCCCAAGCAGATGAGCTAATGTGTGGGGAAAGCAACTGAAGGGAGCGAATGAGGTGATAGTAGATACGACGAGTGCAGGCAGATAAACAACAAGTTCGTGAGGTGAATCCCACTGTCAGAAAGTGCCGGGTCACGTAGAGGAACATCAGCGGTTGCGAAGAGGCGCGAGGGGCGGAGCGTGTCTAGTCAGGTGTGGAGAGAGGCACCCTGGGCAGCGTGGAGCAATGAATGTAACGTGTGGCAGAAAGAAGTCTTCTAAGGAAAATTTTTAGAGACTTACTCTTGTCAGAGCAAAAAAACGTGGCTGGGATGAGGAGGAGCAGCAAGAGGCTCTGAAGCTGCCTGACATTGCGTGTCGAGGAAAAAAAAAAGAAAAGGAAATAAGTTTATTTCTGGCATGAGCAGATTCAACAAAAAGTGACTGTCTTGTTCATACAAGCAGATTCAACACGGAAACATAAAGGAACACTGAGGAACTTAATGTGGAAGAAAAATAAGGTTGGAAATGCAATAGTGATGGTAATGGATTGAATACATGTATGTAACCATTTACCTGGGAAATGTGAAATGTAAAAATAAGGAATAGTACACTGTGTATGAAGTAGCTGTTAGAATATTGAAAAACTGAAGGGGTTAGTGAAAAAAAATGCAAGTTATTAAAAGAGTTCATTGTAATAAATTTAAAAAAGGAGGAATACAGTGATGGGGGCAGCTAGCATGAACCAGCCGCCACCTTTCCTGACAGAAGAGGGGGAACTGGCCTTGCCATGGAATGATTGGAAGAAGGGGTTTGAATCATATTTGATCGCAATTGGTGCAAGTGGGTTCTCAGCAGTAAGGAGACAAAATATACTAATGATAAATCTGGGGACGGAAGGAAGAAGAGTCTATGATAGTTTACCAGAGTTGGAGGAGGGAGAAGCTGAGGGAGAAGATATAGATGCATATGATCAGAGCTTAAGGAAACTGGAATTATAATTTGCTGATAAAGTAAATGTTGTATCGGAAAGGCATAAATTCTTTGGAAGGGTGCAAGGAAAAAATGAAAAAGTAGGGACTTACATTGCATGTTTACGTGGAATGGCTAGCACATGTGAGTTTAATGATTTAACAGTATCGCTCATAAGAGATCAATTGGTGAGATGTACCAATAACAAGAAAATTCAGGAAAAATTGTTGGTTGGGAATCCAGACTTGAAAAATGCTGTAGATATAGCGAAAAGTGTAGAACACACAGCTGAATGTGTGAAAGAGATGAATGTAAATGAGGGGAGCAAGGTAAATGAAGTAAATGAGAGGAAAGAGGAATGTAGAGAAATCTATGCAGTAAAAAATGTAAGGAGGAAGGAGTTTTACAAAGAGCCTGTCAGAGAGAAAAATAACAGGGAAGTCAGATTTAAGTGCTACAGATGTGGAAGCACAGCACATTTAGCAGACAGTATTCGTTGTCTAGCAAGAACTGCGACATGCAGAAATTGTAACAGGAAGGGTCCTTTTGAGAGAGTATGTAAAGAGGTACAAAGGAAAGTTGTAAATTTGGTAGAAAATGATGAAGAGTATGAGGGAAGATATGTACTGAGCATAGACAACAAAGAGGAAAACCAGGTTAATATGGTGAATTTACCGAAGTGTGACATAAAGCTAAATGGAGAAGTGATAGAAGTTTTTGCAGACTCATGTTCACCTTTCACTTTTGTAAATCTGCAAACTTACAAAGATAGATTGGAAGTCAAAGGGACAAAATTAGAAAAATCAGATGCATGCCCAGGAGGGTACAATAGGGACCCCATTCCATTAGAAGGGATGATCACTATGGAAATATCTTTTAAAGGGAGAAGCACGGTGGGGAAAGTGTATGTTGCAAAGGCGGGTTCAAATCTGTTGGGATGGGCTCATCAGAAAGAACTAGGAATGAAATTAGACCCCACAGCAGAGGTTCCGGTAATGCTTGTGGACAGGAATGCATGTGGTTTGGAAGTGGTGAAAGAATTCAGAGAAGTATTCACAGAGGAAATCGGATGTTTGAAGGAGTACCTCCATAAAATAAAACTTAATGAAAAAGCCAAGCCAGTAGCTCATAAGTGCAGGAACATTGGAACCACTTAAAGAGGAACTGGACAAATTGTTGAGACAAGGTGATCGAACATGCAGAGAGCTCAGAGTGGGTGGCTCCCATTGTGATAACGACCAAAGGAAATTCAGGCAAAATCAGATTGTGCATCAACCTGAGGGAATTGAATAGAAACATATAGGTAGACAGATTCCCGATGCCCAATATAAATGACATGTTAAGTCAAGTTAAGGAGGCAGAATTTTTCACAGTGATAGACCTTTCACAGGCATACCACCAGGTAAAATTACACCCGGCAAGTAAGGCATTGACAACCTTTATCACACCTTTTGGGGCTTTTAGGTTCTGTAGAATGCCATTTGGGCTAGCCTCTGCGGCTGCGGTTTTCCAGAGGGCGATGCAAGGCATTCTGGAAGGGCAGAAACAAGTACTGTGTTTCCAAGATGATTTACTGATTTATGGAAGGGATGTGGAGGATCATAACAAAGTTTTGAGAGAAGTTTTGGAGAGATTAAAAGAGGCAGGATTGACCTTGCAGAAAGCAAAATGTCAGATAGGGGTGACTTCGGTTACATACCTAGGACACGTAATCTCAAGGGAAGGAGTCAAACCTAAATCTGACCATGTGGAGGCAATCAGATTGGCACCACAGCCAAGTTCTAAGGAGGAAGTGAAATCCTTCCTGGGATTGGCGGAGTATTGTTCAAAGTTTATTAGGAACTTTGCAGAGATATCATTACCTTTGAGGCTAATACTAAAAAAAGGAGCTAGGTTTGAGTGGAGTGAGGAGTGCGAAAGAGCATTTGAAAACCTAAAGTGTTGTGTAACCAAAGCACCATTTTAAGGCCAATTTGATACTAAACGGAACACAATAATAACAACAGATGCGAGCAATAAGGGCATAGGAGCGACCCTTAGTCAGACGATAGAGGGAAAAGAAAGAATAATTGCTTTTGCCTCGAGATCTCTCACGGAGGCAGAGTTAAGGTACTCTGTGGTGGAGAAGGAAGCATTAGCCTGTTACTGGGCGGACAGACATTTTAGGGTGTATGTGCGGGGACTGCCGTTTACTATCCGCACCGATCACAAGCCTTTGGTAAATGCGTTCAGTGCAAAGAACGTAGAGAGTACCACTCCAAGAATTGCGAAATGGTTCTTGGGATTGGAAGGTTTCAATTACAGGATGATATATATTCCGGGTAAGCTAAATGAGGCAGCGGACTGTTTATCTCGCTTACTCATTGAGAATAGGGAAGGAGAGTGCGAAAATGTTGAGGAGTATGTAGTGGCAGAGATTAAGGAGGGATTAAGCAAAGAAAAATGGCAAAAGGCGGTGACCGAGGATACTGTAGTGCTTAAATTGAAAGACCTAGTATCCAAGGGCTGGCCAGAGAAAAGTTCTGAGCTTGGATATTAAGAGAATAGATTTTGGGAGGTCAGGCATGAATTGAACCTTCAGGAAGGGACATTGTACAGAGGCAGGAAGCTGATACCACCTGAAAATATGAGGGAGAAAATAATGAGTCTGGCTCATGAGGGCCATCTAGGATGTAGTATAACGAAGAATAAAATCAGGATGCATTACTGGTAGCCCAGTATGGACACCATGGTAGAAAGATACATCAGACAGTGCAGGAGTTGTGCAACCAGTGACAAGACAAAAATAAGTATGAAAGGGCCAATTTCTGCGGTAGAAGTACCGACCACCCCATGGAACAAATTGGCTATGGATATTGTGGGACCTTTAGATGTAAAGGGTCTGGGAGGAAGATTTATAATATCACTAGTAGACTACCATTCGAAGTGGGTAGTAATAAAGATAGTGGAGAATGTGACAACAAATACAGTGATATCTTTCTTGCAAGAAACATTCAGATCTGAAGGTGTACCACAAACTTTGGTGACAGACAATGGGGTACAGTTTGTTTCGTCATTAATGAAAGAATTCTTACACAGTTAGCAATAACTCATCTACGTACTGCACTATACTGTCCCAGGGCAAATGGGATGATTGAAAGAGTAAATTGCATGCTAAAAGAATGTATACAGTTGAATGGTAACAGCGGGAGTGATGTGAGAAAGGCCTTGGATGAAATGATCTGGTCCTATTTATTAACCCCTCACAGTATTACGGGGTTATCCCCTTTTAAATCACTAAAAGGTAGAGAACCTGGGACCAAGATGTGCCCTATGTGGCTGAGGGGGAAATGGCTAAGGAAAAGGATAAAGGAGAAGTGGTGGAGAGAATAAAGAAATACCAAGATGCTTACGTTGAGAAATACAATGTGGGTATAGGAAGGCAGAACAGACTATGGAAGGTAGGAGATGAGGTAAAAGTCAAACTTCTGAGGTCAGTGCACTCAGGGTGCTCAAAGTTTTCAGAGAGGAAAATAATTGCCAAAATTTGTAAGAATGAGGTAGTACTTAATGATGGACAGGCATGGAGCATGGGTCGTATTGTAAAGGACAATAGTAAAGTACTGGAGGAAGATTATTCAAACAAAGGTGAGAGAGACGACAAAGAAATAGACAGTGGACCTATCAAGCCGGATCTCAGGAAGACGGAGCGGAGACCATGTTGGCACAAGGACTATATAATGTGGTGACATGTATTTCTGTTGTTTATTGCATAGGGTAGGAGATGTGTTGTATCTTTGATCCAGTTGGTATAGCCCACACACACACACACACACACCCCTCCCTCCTTTTCCCCGTTGGTTCAGCCCACCTGTCAAACGTTCTAAGCTGAACGCCTGAAGATTATTCCTCAGATAAGGGTTATGGATGTTTGCTGTTAGCACTTTGTGTCTGGTTAATAAACTTGTCAACCTACTCAAGTAGTGCTTAATTATTTCACTGTGCCAGCTGGGATGGCACAACTTTCGGGGGGTACAGAGAGCGTCCGTTTTTTTTTGTGTGTGTGTGTCTGCCTTGCCTTAAACTGTGCTTTCCTCTGTCCGTTTACTTCTCCTTCGTGATTGATGTTTTGTTGTACCACAGGAGACCAAAGCTGCATTATTTTTTTTAAAAAGAGACACTTTCTATCGCTCACCAGCTTGAACTTCAGCTCGCGCATTGCCTCGCGGCTGCAGCGCATTTCTTTTATTCCTCATCAGACGCCTTGTTCTGGCTGCACGCTCCACGAAACACTGTTTTGTTCATCCTGATGTAATGCTAACTCTTTACGCAGCGTCATTACGCATCATCCCCTTGTGGCGGTCATCTTATGTGTATTTCGTCATATGCAGGCAGCCATGGTGGTTCATAGCAATGACATCGGAAACCTCATGCTCCGGAAACTTTGGCGCATTACGTCTGTGATACGCACACAGTGCTTTATTAATTAACATCAATCCAACGCTGACAACTACATCGTTTGTTTCTTCACTTGTGTCATGTCTGTGACACACACACACGTCTTGTGATTCAACCAACAAGATTCCTTTGTGTATCATTTCTGTGATACACACACACACACACACACACACGTCTGGCCACAGCCACACCTTAATGAAGAGTCTGCCACGTGCTCATTATTTGTTGAGCCATCCATAACGAAAAATACAAGGATTTTTCTTTTTCTTTTTTCCTCTTATTTTCTCTCCTTTTTCTGGATTTCCTCTTGTTCTCCTTTTTTGTCTATGCAATTTCCTTTTTTCTTCTCTCTCTTGTTAACAGTTTTACTTCACAGGTAATCCATTGTCATGCAGAGTGTGACAGCTCCGGCTCCATTTCTGAAAGAACCAGGAGAACCTCCACTTGAATGGAAACTGTGGTTTAGATCTTTTAAGGCTTATTTGGGCGCCATTGATGGTCCAAGATTTAGACCTGAAAGAAAGAAAAATCGTATGTATTATCACCTGGGTGTGGAAGGACAAAGTCTTTGATCATTTGCTTCCATATGACCCACCGGAGGGTCATATAGCTCAACTAGATAAATATTTTATAAAAAACAAAAAACATTGTAGTACACATACAATTCTTTTACCAGAATGCAGAAATCATCTGAGAACATTGACACCTTTATCACAGCACTGAAAGTTCTTGCCTCTAAGTGCGAGTTTGAGAATTTTACCTCCCAGCTCATGAGGGGTCAATTTGTAGCCAGATGTTACTGTAAAATTCAGGAAAGATTACTTACAGTTAAAGAGCCCTCCTAGACAAAGTAGTAGACATTGCCAAAAGTATTGAGAGTTCTATGGAGGATGCAGAGAAAGACAAGAAAATAAAACAGAACATAAACTTAAAGTACCAAAAGAGAAACATCAATAAACTACTGCGGCAACTATACCGAGATGGCCCCAACAAAGAAGTCCAAAAGGAACTCAAAAAACAAAAATCCATCAAAAAGAAACTAATCTGGAACCTAAAAAGGGAAGCAGAGGAAGAGTTATGGGCTAAACTGCTCCACGATGCAAAAGGAAACAACACCAGTAGAAGATTCTGGAAGACAGTGAACGACCTCCAGAACTCAAGAACACCCAGCATAAATTCTCATATTTCTGAAGAAGCCTGGTCTGACTATCTACTGCTCCACTTTAACACAATACTAAAGACCATTGCTAAGAAGCTATCAGAACCCGATAGAAAAACCTTAGACAGCACACAACTAACAGTGAAAACTACAATGAATTTTTCAGAAAAACAAATTATAAGCAGGATAGCAAAAGGAAAGAAGGGATGGGGCCCCAGGGCCCAATGGAATCCCTCCCATTTTGTATAAACGAAACCCAGAATACTGGGCAGCAGCCCTATCGCCACTGTTCAAACAGATTTCTGAAACTGAAACAATTCCCGATTTATGGAAAGGCTCAATAATAGCACCAATGCACAAGAAAGGCAGCAGAAATTATCCAAAAAACTACAGACTTGTTGCCTTAATCGACAACGAGGCCAATTACTATGCTGGTCTATTACTGGAGGAGCTCACGGAATGGGTTAATGAAAATGCTGTAATCCCATCACCCAGACAGGCTTTAGAAAAAAATCAGGAACAATGACAAATATTCTGGCACTAACTCTCCTAATAGAGGCCACCAAACTCGCCAGCTTACCCCTCTATGTATGTTTCATTAACTTCACTTCAGCATTTGATAACATCAACAGAAACTTACTGTGGGAGAAGCTGGAGAATAGGAAAATACCGATAACATTACTAGCACAACTGATGCTATTACACACGGACACATGGGTACAAATCAAGCTAGGCTCAGGAGATTGCCTGTCAAGGAAAATACAGACGACCAAGGGCCTTAAACAAGGGTGCGTACTAGCCCTGACCCTTTTCAAAATTTTTTTTTTTTTTGCGAGACCTTTATTGCAAGTAAAACATATACACAGCAGTGTGCCTACAACCCGATGTCAGGGCCGGCTGCAAATTGTACAGTATCAAATAGTGCATGCAATAGCAACCCTCCGTTTAGCAAGCTGTAACGCCAATATGTTATGTTATGTTATGTTATGTTATTTATATTTCTATAGCGCACAGCTGCCCCAGCAAAGGGGCGTCCTGGCGCTTTGACAGACGCTGTAACATAACACACAATAAAAGAAAAAAAATTAGCTAGACACTGGAAACAGGAAAGTTTTAATCGCCTGCCTGAAGGCGAACACATCCTCAAGAGCTCGGATGTGTACCGGGAGCGAGTTCCATAGGCCTGCCGCTAGCACCCTAAAAGAGCGGCCACCCATCCTGCTCAACTTAAAGCGTGGACAGACAGCCAGATGAAGCCCCTCAGATCTTAAGGATCTCGAAGGCACATAGGGCATGAGTAGATTGGCAAGTGCCGGTGGCGAAGAAGATTTCAGAATTTTGAAGGCCAGACACAGCGCCTTGAACTTGATTCGCTGTCTGACCGGGAGCCAATGCAAGGCCGTGATGGTACCAGACACTGAACAGTGTCTGGGAAGGCCCACAATGGCTCGTGCCGCGGCATTTTGTACTCTTTGGAGCCTAGAGGCCTCCGCTTGATTCACCCCTAACAACAGTGAACTGCCGTAGTCCAGCCGAGATAGTATTGAGGCCTGAACTACAAGCTGTCTGGTAGGGGGATCAAAGTACTTTAAGACCGGCCTGATACCACGCAATATTCCATAGCACGTGGCAGCCACCTTCTTGGTGTGGTCCCTGAAGGTGAGCGCAGAGTCCACCCAGACTCCCAGATTTCTCACTCCAGCCACTGGAATAGGAGTGACACCAAGCTCTGACGGCCACCACTGGTTACCCCATAGCTCAGCGTGCTTCCCTAAAACCAACACCTCCGTTTTGGTGGCATTCAACTGGAGGCAGTTGGTGCGAAGCCAGCTAGCTACTGCTAAGAAACCCGCACGGAATCTCGGAGCCGCCACCTCGGGGTCTCCACTAAGTGTCACCGCTAGCTGTGTGTCGTCCGCATAAGAGGCCATCGTGAGACCCCACTGTTTGACGACACCAGCCAACGGTTTCACATAGAGGTTAAACATTGTAGGGCTCAACGAAGATCCCTGTGGTACCCCCATCTTCAGGGGATAGGTGGCGGATTGGCCAGGTGGTATAGCCACTTTAAAGGTACGGTCAGCCAGAAAGGACCGAAACCACTGGAGAGCGACATCCGTCACTCCCGCCTCCTGTAAGCGTTGGATAAGTATTTGGTGGGACACAGTATCGAAGGCAGCGCTTAGATCTAATAGTATAAGCGCTGCAGTATGACCTGAGTCAAGTACCTGGCGAAGATGTTCCAAGATGTAGAGTAGTGCCGTCTCGGTACTGTGTCCTGACCGGAAGCCGTTCTGACTGGGGTCTAAAATCTGGTTACGAACCAGATGCTCAGACAGAACCGAGTTGACGTGAGCTTCTGTTACTTTAGCGATCCAAGGCAACAGGGAGATAGGTCGGTAGTTTTCTGGCAGTCGGGGGTCAGAGTTAGCTTTTTTTAATATGGGAGTAACCACTGCCTGTTTCCAAGCCGCGGGTACTGTGCCACAAGACAGAGACATATTGATGAGATCCAATATGGGGTTACGACACAGCAGGGAAAGTGTATTAATGAAGGCTGGCTTTAGCGGGTCCGCAGGGGAGCCTGACTTGACCCTGAGGCTGAATCTGTCGAAGGCCTCAACCGACAGTTCAGGTAAGATAGCCAGGGGCTCATGATCCGACGTATCAGAGACAGTGGCTTCTCGATCCTGGTGGAGTGTGTCGAACCCGTGATATATTTTTTCCACTTTCTCCACAAAAAAGGAGGCCAATTTATCACAGTGTGAATCTGTGCAAATCGCCTCTGATGAGGATCTGTTTTTCATAAGGTCCTTCAGTACCTTGAAAATCAGTTTTGAGCGGTTGGTGCTGGTAGCAAATTCATGAGCGTAGAATGCAGCTCTAGCTCTACAGATAGCTCTATGATAAAGTTTCAGCTCAGTGAAATACCGGGTTTTCAGAGCAGGGTCATATGATCGTCTCCATTCCCTCTCTGTTTTTCGGCAGGATTTTTTCAATTCTGCAAGAGACTCATTATACCAGGGACTAGGTGTTTTTGTCCGGCCTTTCGCCCATCGTAGAGGTATAAGAGAGTCCAAGGCGTCGGTGATCCAAGTGCAGAACTGTTGGTAGCCTTGTTCCACATTAGTGAGATTGCTCAGAGGTTTCCGCTCTAAAATACCGTAGAACTCTTCCAACGTAAGTTTGTGCCACGGCCTTTTAAGAATTGGCCTTTCCATGGATATAAAAGGCTTGTCGTGGACCGGGCAGAGCGCTTCTACTAGCAGATGATCAGTCCACCCTATCAACCTCGGATCTGACACCCTTAACCCATCAAGTGTGGAAAAGAAGGGGTCAAGGATATGGCCTCCAGCGTGGGTTGGAAGGGTGACGAGCTGGGTAAGTTGGAGAGCTTCCAAATCGGCCAACAGGGAGCTCACGGTAGTGGATGACCCATTATCGAAATGGATGTTGAGGTCACCCAGGATGTTAAAATTGGCGCAGCCAAGTGCTATAGGACTGACCATGTCGGCCAATGCGGATCTGAATACAGAATCATTGCCGGGGGGGCGGTATACCAGCAGCCCACTGAAGGTGAACTGATGGGAAAAGGCGACTTTAAAAATAGCACTTTCACATGCGGGTAGTCCTGACGGCTTCCATTCAGCCGGAAAGCAGGATTTGACAGCCATAGCGATGCCACCACCTCTTGTGGTCCTATTAGAGGTGAAGATGGTGTAGTTCTGGGGGAATGCAAGGTTCAATATGGCAGAGTCAGAATCCTGAAGCCAGGTTTCTGTCATTAAGAAAACATCGGGATCCTCTTTATCTATCAGGTCATAGATGGACAGGTGGTGCTTTACAAGAGATCTCACATTAAGGCACCAGATACGGAGATCGCGCGATACAACACGAGGCCGAGTGACAGGGGCGACATTTTCCAAGGATCGTATTTTGGTTGGGCTCTTAAGAGACCAGCCTTTACAGGCGCAGCTGTAAGGTCCGACTAAAGGGTCCACAGGCTTACACGCACAGCCTTTGGACGAATAACCTATGGCCAACAGCTCAGGCCGTGTGTAAGATACCATGTCTGGCAAGAGCAGCAGT
The DNA here is from genome assembly GCF_964263255.1 of Lissotriton vulgaris. Lineage (NCBI taxonomy): Eukaryota > Metazoa > Chordata > Amphibia > Caudata > Salamandridae > Lissotriton > Lissotriton vulgaris. The sequence goes on along the minus strand of NC_141696.1, from coordinate 1,379,664,147 downwards.
ACGACGCTGAGAAAAGATATAAGACTGAGCCTGCCCTGCCTCGCGCTGCCTCGGCGCGGACGAGCGCAGACGGGCAGGACTCAGGCACGACTCCGGCTAAGCGACGGCGTCCACACCTGCGCGTCCCGCTGCGCGGGAGGGGGGAGCTTTAAGTAGGCTCTCCAATCCTGGCGCGAGCGCGAGGACGCTCCAAGATGGCGCCTAAAGCTAAACTTACTGCCCAACCCAAAATGGCGCCCACAGTGACCCACCCCCGGGATCCAGGCCCGCCAAAACGGCAGTGCGGGAGACAATTATGTGCAGAATGAGGACGGGGGCAAGACCCTGTTAAAACCAGGGGAAAAGTGCTACAAATTAAAATAAACAAAAAGACACAATCAGGTAGGTTAAAAACGAACGCGCTAGCAGTAGCGCTGACAACAGCAATTGCGCGGTAGAATAGGCGTCTGTCAAGACCTGTCTTGAGTCTGGGTCCGCCTTAAGTAGGCTCTCCAATCCTGGCGCGAGCGCGAGGACGCTCCAAGATGGCGCCTAAAGCTAAACTTACTGCCCAACCCAAAATGGCGCCCACAGTGACCCACCCCCGGGATCCAGGCCCGCCAAAACGGCAGTGCGGGAGACAATTATGTGCAGAATGAGGACGGGGGCAAGACCCTGTTAAAACCAGGGGAAAAGTGCTACAAATTAAAATAAACAAAAAGACACAATCAGGTAGGTTAAAAACGAACGCGCTAGCAGTAGCGCTGACAATATAATCAAACGTCGCACTTTCGCCGGCAGTCCAGAGGCTATTCCTAGCAAACACAGGCGGATATCCAACACAACCTCAGTTAACGTCATGGCAGTCAGTGCAGCAGTCACGGCCCCCCAAAAGGCATACACTCTTGCACATCCCCAGGCTAGGTGCACAAAATCAGCATCATCCTCACCACAACGAACGCATTGTGCAGTGGCACGGAGACCGTAACGAAGCAGTTGCACAGGCGTATAGTACCACTGATGCACAAATTTGTAATGAAGGAGACGAAAATTACCATTCGCTGCATACCCCCCAGTCATGGAGCAACATTCATTCCACTCTTCATCAGTCAGTGGCTCTGGAAGGCACTTTTCCCATCTGGCCCTAGCCAGCACTGCGCCTCCCCCTTCGTCCTCTTGTGCAGCACGGTATAATCTAGAGAGTAACTTGGCCCTATTAGTAGTAGTATAGAGCAACTGCAAGGCACCGAGTGTCGGTGGTTCCCCTGGGTAAGTAGGATATAAGGAATGTATCGCAGCCCTAAACCTGACATAGATAAATGTGGACATAACTGCGTTGGTGGATCTTTCCATCATGGCCTGTAAGGAGAGGAATGAGGCCCCGGGGTAAAGATTCCCCATGGTATGGAGTCCGGCACCCTGTAGAACCTGCAAACCCCCAATTTCACCTGACACCGAGATCTCCGAGTGATACAGCAGTGGCATATCAGGGGCGTACAACGGCAACTTATTCGCCCGCCTACCCAGCTCCCGCCAAGCATTGGCGGCGGATCGTACCGTGTCCACCTCTTCCTTCTCGAACACCGAATGAGTATTAACTATCATGGCCCTTAGTGGATTCGGCAGAACTGCACTGGCTTCAAGCGCCACGTGTGGGGTGTACGGAGGGGCTGAAAGCCAGTAGCTGGCAAAGTGCGCCTGAGCACATAAGTAATACAATTTCATATCAGGTATAGCAAAACCTCCCAAGGCATACGGCTTAATCATTACTTCCCACGTCACTCTCGGTTTCTTACCAGCCCAGGTTAAAGTGATCAGTAAGGACCGCATCCTAGCAAAAAAGTGTGATTTCAACGGGAGTGGGATATTAACAAAAAGATACAAAAATTTCGACAGCACCACCATTTTAATTAGCGATACACGATCAGCCAGGGTGAGTGGTAGCCGGATCCAACGTGCTACCTGATCCTCCAACTTGGACATAGCCACCCCATAGTTAGCCCTGATAACCTCCTGACTATCCCGGTGCATCCAGATTCCAAGATAACGCACTGGTTCTGTTGCCCACTCCAGCGGGAACTCTAAGGGAAAGGGGAGAGTAGCATCTGTAAGAGGGAGCATGACGGATTTTTCCCAGTTGATGGAGAGCCCGGAATGCTGACCAAAACGGATAAACTCTCTGAGTATAGGTTCAAGATATTGAGCAGGCTCACGCACATATAGAACCATGTCATCAGCATACATGGAGACCGCCATGGACCGAAGAGGGAACTTTAGAGCTGTGCCCGCGTATCTCTGCCGTAAGATGCAAGCCAGGGGCTCCATCACGATAGCAAATAATAAAGGCGAGAACGGACAACCCTGTCTCGTCCCTCTTTGCACAGGAAACAAGCTCGAAACATGTCCATTGACCCTCACTCGCGCTATGGGATTAGTGTAAAGAAGGGTTATCAGTGATGTAAAAAAGAAGGGCACCCCCATCCTGTGCAAGATTGCCATCATGTATCGCCATGCGAATCGAAGGCCTTTACGGCATCGAGCATGACTGCCACTGCAGGCAAGTCCGTCTTGAGCAGATGAAGCACCGCAAACAGCGTCCTCAAATTATGGGTGGTGGACCGGAGTGGAATAAATCCTGACTGGTCCGGCAGCACCATGACTGGAAGAAGTAATCGCAGCCTGGTCGCCAGTACTTCAGCTATAATTTTTACATCGGTGTTCATGAGAGAGAGAGGACGGTATGATTTGCATTTGTTAAGAGGTTTGCCCGGTTTTGGCAGTGCCACAATCAGTGCTTCTCTCATTGTAGTTGGGAACTGGCCCTGTTCTACCGCTTCCTCCAGCACCATAGCCAAATGCGGAAGCAAAAGATCAATGTATTCCTTATAGAATTCGGATGGCAGCCCATCTGTACCAGCCGCCTTTCCATTTGGAAGGGCTGCTATCGCATCTCGAAATTCCCCCTCCGTGATATGATGCATAAGGAATTCCTGCTGTCCCCTTGAGAGCCAGACCAATGCAATGTCTTCTAAATACTGGTCTATTTCCCTTTTTTTCCGCCGTGTCCTTATATTCATACATTTGCTCATAATACTTGGTAAAACAGTCCAGAATGCCAGCAGTGCTAGTCACGGTGTCCTCCCCATCTTCTATCTCCTGCACAGTACAGTGTCTAGCCCAGGGTTCCCTGATACGATCCGCCAATCCTTTCCCTGGTCTACCCCCTTCGCCATAGTATCGCGCCCTAGTGCGTTTGGATAGGAATTTCACCTCCTGATCTGCCAGTTCATTATAGTCTGTAACCTTCGATCTGATGGCAGCTAGCAAGGTCTCATCCGGGCACTCTTCCAATTGACGTTCAAGCCTCGACAAGTCTCTCTCCAGACTAGACATGGAGTCTCTAAGTGATTTGAGGACTTCAGATTGAAGACCAATGCATGCCCCACGTACAGTCACTTTGAAGGCCTCCCACACCGTGCACATACTGTCTATTGACCCTACATTCTTAGCAAAGAACTCCTCAATAATCCCCCTGAGATGTTCACGCAGCACCTGATCTGTCAAAGTCCCCGGCGATAAGCGCCAGGTGAAAGGAGCCGGTGTGTGCGCCGGCATTCGCACCTCCAAGCATACCGGGGCATGATCTGAGAGTGTACGCATCAGGTGTCCCACATCTATCATCCATCCGCAAACATCTCTGGTCACCAGCCAATAGTCCAATCTGGACCATGTTTCATGGGCCGACGTGTAACAAGTGCCCTCCCGCCTACTGGGATATCGCAAGCGCCACGCATCCACCAGGCCCAGACCCCTCATCCCCTCACACACCGCATCAGCCGCCTTCTTCCGCACACCAGGCCTATCTTGTTTTCTGTCCATTTCCCCGTCTAGAGCAACATTCAAATCCCCACCACATATCACCGCAGATGGAGGCAGCATGTAGATTTTGTTCCAAAGCGTAACATAAAAGTCAGGATCATCAACATTAGGACCATATACATTAAGAAGGGTCACCAGAGTACCGCATAGGTTACCATGTGCTATAATAAACCGACCATCCTCGTCAATCTCTTGGTGCTGAATAACAAACGGCACATTTTTTTTTATCAGGATCATCACACCTCGTGCATAGGATGAATAAGTGGTCGCCAGTTTCACACCCGCCCATTGCTTACCCACAATGTCTGCTGCCCTTCCCCTAAGATGCGTTTCCTGAAGGAACACCACTTGAGCGCCATGCCTGTTCAGGAACGCCAACATTTGTCTAGTTTTTTGTGGGCGATTCAACCCTCTGACATTCCAAGTAACGCAGGTAAGTTTACCTCCCCTATCTATGCATCCAATGTTGAAATATGTCCCAAAAACCATAGTACCATCCCACAGGGCTGCCAAGGGCACATTTCATACAACACATTATGGACCAAATGTTATGCAGTAGCACCCCGTTATTCAAAACAGTGCATCAACCAGCAGTGCTGCAACCTCTGTACAAACCTCCCACTCCTCCCACCACAGATCAGGAACCCCAACAACCCTCCTCTAGAACTCCAGAAACCCTCCGTCCCCCCGCCTCCCACTTCAGCATCCCCAACCTGCCAAAGCTGTCCCCCATCGCCCCCCAACAATCCCAACAGTGCAAATGAAAGAGTGTGGGGTTCTCCCATACGAGGGGGCGCAGTGGCACACAACTCCCGCCAGAAAACCAATGAGAGTGCAGACCGTGCAGACCAATAGAGCATCCCAACTCTCCCAGCCCCGGCTTCCCAGCAATAAGAATCAGAGCAGGAAAAGGCACTCAATATACAACCTCAGATACACCAACTATCCTGTTGCGCCTCAAGACACCTCCCAGTGTACACAGAGTATATCATGGTCAAACAGGTCATTGCAACGGCGCATGTCCGCGCCTCGAACGTTACCGTGTAGGCCCTCGGAGATACTCAGAGCCCGCAGGATCCAAGGACTAGGAAATACCCCTGCAGGAAAATCAATGTTCGAGTGGTAGTTACACAGTAAAATCCAGTTCCCGCAGGTGGTCAGTGTCATGAATCAAATGTTGCTCCACATATTGCAAGGGAAGGAGTGTAATCAGCGAGGGAAGCAGTTTGAATCCAGGCGGTAGCCCACTCCACAGCGCTCAGATATCTCCAATTGGATAGCAGCCAGAAATGAAGTCACTAAGCCGCCTCATCCTGCAGGACCTCCTCTTCATCCGGTCTCATGTTCGAGTCTCTCTTGCGTTTTTTTGTTTCTTTGCGTAATCCATGGCCGCTTTAGGAGAGGCAAAGATCTTGTTGTCTGCCGGGAGGCCAATACGAAGACGCGCAGAATACAACATGGCGTACGGAATGTTTTCGGCGCGAAGTAGCTGCTTCACCGCCGTGAATTCCTTGCGCGCCGTTTGCACTGCCACGGTGAAATCAGGATAAAATTCAAGTCTGTTCCCTTGATATTCAATAGTGCCCTTCTCTCTCGCAAGACGCAATATGACATCCCTGTCGCGATAATTGAGAATGCGGGCTTTGATAGGACGCGGTTGCGCCCCAGGCACCGGCCGTTTCGCCAGAGATCGATGAGCCCGCTCCACAATGAAGACTCGTGACAGTTGGTCGGAACCAAAGATTTCCACCAGCATGCGCTCCATGAAGTCCTCCATTCGACCTACATTCGTGGATTCCGGCAGGCCCGTGACGCGTATATTATTGCGCCTCGATCTCCCTTCCAATTCCTCATTCTTCGCCTGTATCACCGACAAGATTCCCTCCATGTTAAATACCTTGGTCGTCACCGTGGTCAATCCATCTTCCGTGGCGGACACCCTCTGCTCCACTTCCCCCATTCGTTCATTTTGGCGGTCGAACTGCGACGCCATATGGTCCAACCTGTGGTCAACCGCCTCCATGGTGCCTTCAATGGACTGCAGCGTCTTTTGCATTGCTACCAATGTGGCCTCTAGGTTTGGGGTGCCCCCAACCGCTCCAGCCGGGTCCGAGTCTGTAGGCCCTTGCGAGGAAGATAGCGCAGTCTTCCTCGTTTCAAATGTAATTTTCGGCTGGTTTCTTTCCGGCCTGCCCATGGCTCCCTTTATTTCCGCGGCTCAGCCCAGGCTCCGCAGTCTGTGGGTCAAGCGCTACCAATGTCCTTCTCGGCGCAATCACCAGCAGTGCCCAAGGCGCGTGGGAGTAGTACACCACCAGACCACCGCCCGTCACCTCCACGGTCTGTTCCACGTGTAGACCGGCAGCATCAACCTCCCCGAGGGTAGTGCCAGCAGCAGGCCACTTCTCCAATGTCCGCCGTAGTTAGCGGTAAGCCCGTTAGAGGCAGCGGTGCCCAGTCCCTGCGCTGCGCACCTGTCCCCCCCTCCCGTCCCCACCAGCCACAGCTCGCGCGGCGCGGCCCAACGCCGCCTCCGCAGCCCCGGGCTCACCTAGTTCCCCGCCCCACTCACCGCGACCAGCAGGGTCAGGGTCCAATCCGCCCAGTCCACAGGCTGTCTCCGCTTGCTCCCGATGTCCTCGCCGCCTGCAGCGCGGGCCGCCCTTCACCGCTGGGAGGGACGACGAGCAGGGAAGAAGTCGTCAGGCCTGCAGGCTGCCGCCGGGTGCCGATATCAGGGCGCTCCAGTCCGTCCTCCGCTCCGGCGCCAAACACCGCCCCACAGAAAGCGGCTCGCACAGTCGTCCCGGTTCAGGGAAAGCGCCTCTCCTTTTGCTCAGTCTCCTTCGCTATCAGTTGCCACCAAGCCAGGGCACTGGAAAGCTGGAATATGCAGGATATTAATGCTGATTTTCAACGGTCACAGCAGAGCCTCACATACGTGCGGCCATCTTGCTCGGCGCCCTCTAGCGCCCCCCCCCCTTTCAACATTTTTATATTGGATCTTTCTCCAATGCTAGACGAATGTAACCCTCACGCCCCAAAATTAGGAGGACTAACTGTTTCAAACTTGATGTATGCCAATGACATGGTGCTTATCAGCCGCACGCCAATAGGGTTACAACACCTAATCAACACAACATCCACATACGCGGCTACGAACGGCCTCAGCAAAAACCTCTCCAAAACAAAAGTCATGAGAATAAACGTGAAGACGGCCACACCGAAATTTCTCTGGCAAATGGGAGGACTAACATTGGAAACTGTGGATGAATACACATATCTGGATGTAATTGTGGACAGAAAAGAGACATTCCTACCTCAGACGGAAGCGATATCAAGGAGAGGAATGACAATATCGGTCGGAGAAATCTCAAAAAGAAAGTATCCGGTCGCAGCTTAACTCCACTTCTACAAATAATTCAAGCAAAACTAACACTGGCCATCACCTACGGAAGCGAATGCCTCTGAGGAAGGGATGCACAGATACTGAATAATAGAACAGCCAGGGCAATGCGAATGTTATTCAATCTACCTAAATACACCTCTTAAGCACAAATAAGACTTGAATTTGGCCTGAGGAACCAAAGAATATATAGAATGGGTGCCTATGCCAAAAGTTGGCATAAAATACGGGGAGCCGATTCCTTAACTTTGGATCACCATCTCTGGAACGAGCTAGAAAGGAGAAATACGAGTGCCACCGCAACTTATTTAAAGTACTCAATAGAAACTTTGGAGTTACAAGACGCTTGGATGAGCATTGTCTCACATATCTCCTTTAAACAACTAGCAAATAAATCTGTAAGGATCATGTCGCTAATAGAGGACAAAGCTGCACTAGCTAAAATGGCACACGGTTGGACCGTTATCCAAAACTACCCCAGTAGCTCCTTCCAAAGCTATTTAGGAGTCGGTTACACGCGGTCCACAAAGGAGAAATGTATACGACTAAGGCTGGGCATCCTTCCATCACAAAACAATCTTCCACTGTGGAAACGGCCGCAAACGACAACAAGCTGCCAACTATGTGGGGATACAATAGAAGACATCCTTCACTTAATATGCATCTGTAAAGGTCTGGATGAGTAGTGCCAACAGCATCTAAAGCCAACTTTAAAGAAACTGGGAATAAGGACATGCCGGCAGGCAGTCAAAGCCTGCTTCGATGGAAAAAACATCTATTTAGCAAGTCATATGGTCAAATTTCTGGAAAAAGCGGAAAAGAAGCAGAATGCCAGGAGGGAGAGCCCGGAATAAACTAACTTATACAACATTTATTTCTGACTGCCGTCCCTGCATGTCCCTACCACAAAACTCAATTCCACAGTCACCAAGATGGGTCACGAAAACTTAAGAATCTGTAGAAGCTGCAGGTAGCCAATGGGCTTGCTTTTCATTTGATCACGGCCATTTGATGGTACTGCCCAAAACTGCTCCAAGAGTCAATTGCGGTACGGATGAGAACAAAGACTCTTTTGGTTCAAACAAGGACTATGCATTAAGACAAGGGAAAGCCAAGTGACTTGCAATCTGTATTTGTTTGGCTTCATGAAATGCTCCGAATATTTTAAAGCTGATTTTTTCAAAATGCTTGACAGCAATGTTGTATTGGACAAAAATTTTATTTCAAGTTCTCTTACATGTAAATATGCTGATTGCAGTGGTTTTAATTAACTTAGCAATAAAGAATTACTTATTACCTACTATGGAGGATGCTAAACAATTAGAGACTGCTTTGTCCAATACCAATATTTGTGGTGCTGTTTCTTCCAAACTGCCTGTTAAGCGTGATGATACTGGGCAGAATACATTCAGAGGTCGCAGGAATTTTGTGCCGAATAGGTCCTTCAATCAGAAAATATATTGCTACAGGTGTGGTTCATCTTTACATGTTTCATCCTTTAAAAATTGTCCAGCTGCTAACCAACAGTGTGGAAAATGGGACATTTTGCTAGAGTTTGTATGGGGGTTAGAAGGAAAAACATAAGGTGTGTCCTGAATGAGCAGGATAACCACAATGATGATGATAATGTCACAAGCCAAAGAATATGTAGTAGTGGTGAAAGACTGTAGCGAGAAGCAAACCACACCCATTCCTGATCCTGAGATTGATGTCACCATTGAAACCTCTTGTATTCAACTCCTTATAGAGACGGTAGCATGTATTACTATCTTGTCACAAGATAAATATCTTAAGTTTTGGTCAAAGAAGAGCTTGTTACCACCCGATGTACTTACTGTAGTCTTTGAGGGTAGCATAATTGAATTATTAGGCTATTTCTGGGCCACTATCAGTGTTCTGAGGGAAGTCATCAAGGTAAAAGTGTACGTGGCAAGAACGGGAATTAATGTTCTTGGTCTACTTCATCAGGCTGAATTATGTTTGGCTAGACCAGGTTTAATGGTTAATCCAGTCTTTATTGATACAGTCTACCTCAGATCATGTTGAATCTGCCAAGAACATCTATTCTCTGTCTTCTACCGAGATGGCTAATAAATGGGATTACAAGTTTGGAAAGGTGTTTGATGAACGTCTTGGCCAAATCACAAATTTTCAACATTTTATCAAAGTCAAGGAAAATGTCGAGCCGTTAAAGCATAAGTTACATAATGTTCCCCTTAACATTGGGGCCGATTCATCCAAACACTTAAAAACTCTGTGTGACCAAGGCATAATTGAGAAAGTCGAAGCTTCTCTCTGGCTTTCGCCCATTGTTCTGGCCAAGATGATGTCTGGGGACTTGAGGATGTGTGTCGATTTGAGGAGCCTCAACTAAGTCATCTGGGTTGATGGATTTTCCCTTTCCCGCATTGAAGATTTGATCGCCCCGGTTGGGTCATCTTCGTGGTTCACTAAACTGGATCTCAAGGCTGCCTATCATGAGGTTGAACTGCATCCTCAGTCCCGACATCTCACAGCCTTTGTAACTCCTGATGGTGTTTTCCAATTTTGCCGTCTAACCTTCGGCCTGGCTTCGGCAGGCGCAGTTTTTCAGAGGCTCATGACTGAAATGTTTCATGATATTCCCCAGGTTGTCGTCTTTCAAGATGATATTCTTATCTTTTCAGAAACTCAGGCTGAATGCAATTTAGTAATTGATCAAGTTTTCAGCATCCTAGAAGATCGAGAAGTTACCCAAGCTCCTTGGGCTATGCGAGTTTTATGCCAAGTTAAAAAAATACTGAATGCTTCAGGGCTCTGCTAAAAAAGGGGCAACCTATTCATGGTCAGAGGAGTGTGGAAAAAGGGTTTCAATCCAGCAAGGACCATATGGTTAAGGCCCCAGCTTTGCAAGCTTGTGTGGAAGGAAGACAAAATGTTTTGTCACAGTAGATGCCTGCGAGTATGGTCTGGGGGCTGTCTTGCCTCAGTAGGCTGAGGGTAGAGAGTACACAGTGGGTTTGCCTCCAGGACTGTGTCCTGTGGAACGGAAGTACTCCATTATAGAAAAAGCGAGGTAGAGCCAATCAATGTTCCTAACTCAAAAAGTGTTATCAATTGTCTGAACAAAATTTTTCTTAGGGAAGGTTATTCAGAGGAAATTGTAACACAACGGTGTGCAATTCGTCTCACAAGAGATTAATTCATTTCTATGCGCTTGTGGTATCAAGCATACTAGGACTCCACTTTGTCACCCACACAGCAATGGCAAAACAAAAAGGTTCAACAGAGTTGTAGAGTGTGTTGAAGCAGCTTTCAGGTACAAGTTGTGTGTTTTTCAAGCAGTGAACGATCTAGTTTGGTCATTTTGCACCTTGCCCCATGTTGCCACCAAGTTCGGTCCCTTCGAACTTATGAGGGGAAGAAAAGCATCTTCACATATTTACCCATTTTGGATGGTAAAATCTTTCCACCAAGGCTGTGATATGAAATGTGTGTGGAAATCTGCTAATAAGAAATAGGCTGAAGTGTTGTGAATCCAGTCTGAAGAAAGAAAACAATAGGCTTCTTGTCGGGGATTGGGTTAGAATAAAAAAATCATGTCTCTGTTAGAAAAGCTCTTTCTAAGTTTTTGGATTCCCAACAAATTGTTGACATTCACAAGAATGCTGTAAAGTTGTCCAGTGGGAATTGGTGCAGGACTTCTCGCTTTGCTAAAGATCCATGTTTTCCCTCTGAAACAGTCAGATCTGACAAAGGGGTTCTGCGGGGGCATGGTGTTAGAAAAAGCACCAGGGTCCAGGTTAAACCACGCAGATTATATGATTATGTTTGATTGGAAGGGCCATGTTGGACGTAGCAGATTACTTGACTGTTTTCCACCTTCAGAATGTCATTGTTTTCTATGTTGCACTTGTGCACCCTTTTTTCTTTTTGGTATCCCTTCCCAGGTTTCTTAATTCAAAATTTGTTTTTATTAAAAGGGGGAGGTGTAGGGATGTTATGCTGGTAGAACTTGGTGAGCTCATCTGAAGTGTTGGTTCTATCTTGAGTGTTCTCTGAGTGACAGTTACTGCCTGTGTGTCTTGGCTATTCCAGCTGGGACGTCTCTCTGTACTAGCCCTAATAAATCGGTACAAAAGGGGGTAGTGATGGACGGAGCGTCTGAACCAAACAAACAATCACACCCAGTCAACAGATCTGGGTTTAATCCATCACCGTTCTTTAGCCCACTCTGCCACCCCAGTTCAGCCATGGCCATATGCAAATCAATCTGACCCTGTGCCTCATGGGAACAGTCCAGCCCAAGCTGCCAAGCCATGCCTTCCCTGGACTGGAAACAAGCTTCCGAGGACCGGTTTCTGACAATTCAGCCGTCTTCAGCCCGGCTTGCTTGAATCCAGTGGCAAAGTGAGCAAGGGACTCGCGTCTGAGCATACCCTGCCAACCTTTGGCGAACATGTGTTCTTGTGTGTTTTTGCTGTTCACCCTATGTGGGAAGGGAAAGCCTAGACGTGGGTCCCGTGCTCACTAAGCCACTGAAGTCAAGCTATCCTGGCTGAAGATGGCTGATAGCCAGAAACTGGTCCTAGGATGCTTGATTCTGGTCAAGGGAAGGCATGGCTTGGCAGTTCGGGCTGGACTGTTCCCATGAGGCACATGGTCAAGACTGATTTGCATATGGCCATGTCCGAACTGGGGTGGCTTCGTGAGCAAAAAAACGATGGATTAAACCCAGATCTGTTACTGGGGGTGAATGTTTTGCCATTGTGCAACATTCCGTCCATCATCTTGTGTGTTTTGCTGTTCACCCTATGTGGGAAGGGTATGCCCAAACGTGGGTCCCGTGCTCACTAAGCCACTGGAGTCAAGCTATCCTGGCTGATAGCCAGAAACCCGTCCTAGGATGCTTGATTCCGGTCCAGGGAAGACATGGCTTGGCAGTTCGGGCTGGACTGTTCCCATGAGGCACAGGGTCAAGGCTGATTTGCATATGGCCATGTCCGAACTGGGGTGGCTTGGTGAGCAAAATAACGATGGATTAAACCCAGATCTGTGACTAGGGCGAATGTTTTGCCATTGTGCAACATTCTGTCCATCATCTTGTGTGTTTTTCTGTTCACACTATGTTGGAAGGGTATGCCCAGACGTGGGTCCCGTGCTCACTAAGCCACTGGAGTCAAGCTATCCTGGCTGAAGATGGCTGATAGCCAGAAACCGGTCCTAGGATGCTTGAATCCGGTCCAGGGAAGACATGGCTTGGCAGTTCGGGCTGGACTGTACCCATGAGGCACAGGGTCAAGACTGATTTGCATATGGCCATGTCCGAACTGGGGTGGCTTGGTGAGCAAAATAACGATGGATTAAACCTAGATCTGTGACTGGGGGTGAATGTTTTGCCATTGTGCAACATTCCGTCCATCATCTTGTGTGTTTTTCTGTTCACCCTATGTGGGAAGAGTATGCCCAGACGTGGGTCCTGTGCTCACTAAGCCACTGGAGTCTAGCTATCCTGGCTGAAGATGGCTGATAGCCAGAACCCGGTCCTAGGATGCTTGATTCCGGTCCAGGGAAGACATGGCTTGGCAGTTTGGGCGGGACTGTTCCCATGAGGCACAGGGTCAAGACTGATTTGCATATGGCCATGTCAGAACTGGGGTGGCTTGGTAAGCAAAATAACGATGGATTAAACCCAGATCTGTGACTGGGGGTGAATGTTTTGCCATTGTGCAACATTCCGTCCATCATCTTGTGTGTTTTGCTGTTCACCCTATGTGGGAAGGGTATGCCCAGACGTGGGTCCCGTGCTCACTAAGCCACTGGAGTCAAGCTATCCTGGCTGAAGATGGCTGATAGCCAGAAACCGGTCCTAGGATGCTTGAATCCGGTCCAGGGAAGACATGGCTTGGCAGTTCGGGCGGGACTGTTCCCATGAGGCACAGGGTCAAGACTGATTTGCATATGGCCATGTCAGAGCTGGGGTGGCTTGGTGAGCAAAATAACGATGGATTAAACCCAGATCTGTGACTGGGGGTGAATGTTTTGCCATTGTGCAACATTCCGTCCATCATCTTGTGTGTTTTGCTGTTCACCCTATGTGGGAAGGGTATGCCCAGACGTGGGTCCCGTGCTCACTAAGGCACTGGAGTCAAGCTATCCTGGCTGAAGATGGCTGATAGCCAGAAACCGGTCCTAGGATGCTTGAATCCGGTCCAGGGAAGACATGGCTTGGCAGTTCGGGCTGGACTGTACCCATGAGGCACAGGGTCAAGACTGATTTGCATATGGCCATGTCCGAACTGGGGTGGCTTGGTGAGCAAAATAACGATGGATTAAACCCAGATCTGTGACTGGGGGTGAATGTTTTGCCATTGTGCAACATTCCGTCCATCATCTTGTGTGTTTTGCTGTTCACCCTATGTGGGAAGAGTATGCCCAGACGTGGGTCCTGTGCTCACTAAGCCACTGGAGTCTAGCTATCCTGGCTGAAGATGGCTGATAGCCAGAACCCGGTCCTAGGATGCTTGATTCCGGTCCAGGGAAGACATGGCTTGGCAGTTCGGGCGGGACTGTTCCCATGAGGCACAGGGTCAAGACTGATTTGCATATGACCATGTCAGAGCTGGGTTGGCTTGGTGAGCAAAATAACGATGGATTAAACCCAGATCTGTGACTGGGGGTGAAACGTTTTGCCATTGTGCAACATTCCGTCCATCATCTTGTGTGTTTTGCTACCCCTAATAAATACCTTCATCTTTACTACGAATCCTTATCTTCATTTCAGAACGTTATTTTGAGAAATGATTACTGCATTTTTATTAGGTTTACAAGGTGTAAAATTAGTTAAATATGACATCTGTATTTAGCGTTTAGTTTTGTCATTTGTGGTAAATGCACGGAAATAATCTACAATTAGAACAGAAACCATTACCCCATGGCAAATAACATAATTTAGGTTCGTTTTTTCCAGAACAAATATAATTGTTAAAATGAATGGATTTGAACATATCAATTATCTTAAAATTATTAACACTAAAAATTTTAGGTATAGACAATAAACCTAGAATTGTTTTTGGGAATGTCACATTTTAGAATGTAATTAATTCGTAACCCATGGAGACTTTCTCTTTAATATTAATACATACAACAATTCATTTCAGTAACATAAGTAATACATTTCCTACATTACTTTTGCCTCACCAACATTCATTACTATTAGTTTTTAACCCTCCCTTGCCACTATACCTTTCATTTGGTGCGAATGCTGTTCTTTCACAAATGAGTTATTGAAAATCTTGCTTTGCACTGTCCAGTCAATGCAAATTACATTTTGCCCTTGTCAGTTGATCAGCCTCTAGTGCAAATCTGCATATTCACTTTGCTATTCAGGTAATAGGACTACTGGTATCAATGTTGTATTCGTTGCAAAAGCACCAGCATCCTTGCATTTCATGTGTAAAGTGCAGGACCTTCCACCAATCAAATAGTTATTGATTTTTAAGAATCGAAGTGTCATGAGTTCAATATAGTCTCATTTATGGGGACAAAATCCCTTTCCTGTTTAACAGGACAGTGTTATTTTGCCTTCGTACATGGATTTACATACACATGCAACTCTGCAAGTTTGGCAGAATTTAAGATCTGAGTAAAGGTGCCGACCAGGACGGGGTGTGTGAAATACAGGATCAGGTCACTTTAAAAGTCTGGTGAACATCAACAAACGTGCAGGTGTGTGGGTCATTCACAAAATCTTTGTAGATCGTTTCCCTATCATTAATAAAAAAATGTATGACCTGTTTTACTGTCAAAGACATAACAACATTTGTGGAGATAGGGGGCAAGAAGAAAAACAAATTCTCTGTTGGAAAAAAATAGGATAACAACTAAAAATGCACTTATGTGTTAAAATTAAACATGTGGAAAAGTGCACATGCTGCATTATTTATTTATTTATTTATTTATGACATTTGATTAAGCGCGACCAAATGCCAGTGGGCATCTCGGCGCTGCGACATCTGCAACAAATTCATTACTCAGGAGCGTAGCTTCAGGAGGGGTGTTTGGGGTGTTTTTCCCTAATCAATGCATTTCCCACTTGGTAGTTGAGTTTTGAGATACTCACTCGGTCTGGCCCTGCCTCTGTTTGATTTTCTTTCTCTTCAGCAACACTGGAGACACAGTTGCACATCCATGTCCAGCTAAATGTTTGAAGCGAGTAGGCCAAGCTGTCATGTCCATCTATTTAACCACCAATACATAGCATGAGGGGGTGGTGGGGGAAGGAAACAATTCTACCGGTGTCCCAGGTGCAGTAGGCACCCACCTGCTGCAGAAGGCTTTTCACCTGTCACACCTATCCTTGCATTGGGCAGCTACTGGGGATGCACCCATGTGGATTGAGATCAAACACCAACTCCGGCATTTTCCTGTCATCTCCCTCCTAGTCTACTTACCACTTACGCATCACCCCATTGTGCGAAATCCTAACCTTACAGTGACTCTTACGTCAAACTAGTTGGGATTTAAAGTAGAGGGGACTAAAGCTTTAAGGCAGGCTGACTCGCAACTTTGTGTATTTTCTAAACATTTCAAGCTTTGTGAAATGCAAAGTTTTTAGGTTCTTTTTAAAAAAGAAAAAAAACTGGTCTCATCTCTGGGCCCTTCCTCCCGCACCTCTTACCTAGGGTGTTTTTTTCAACTGGAGGATATCCTACCTGGGACATTGTGCATCAAGAAATCGTGACAACTGGAAGGTCTTAAAGGATAAACCTTACATCACATAAAGTTAGCAAACTTTATCTGCTTCATAAAGTGTGAAGTTTCGTAATTCCACCCACCTTTGTAAGTGAGGTTTTAATTTAACTCATCACTAATTTGAAATAACTTTACAGAGAGCCTGGAACATATCCATTATGAACATTTTGGGAAATTAATTGAGTGTTTAACCATTTTAGGGCTGCAACAATGGAGAAAACTAAATAGAATATAGATGTCAGTTTACAGAGAAAGCTGGGAAGGTTCCATAATGAATTTCACTACAAGGTTGTGCCTAAGATGGACCATTCAATTGAATTTGATCAAAAGCACCATTCAAAACAGCATGGACTTGAAGCAGACTACGACATTGGCATACACCCCTCATAGTTACAGGGAGGTTGTGCAAAAGGTGTTGTACCTTTGTTGTTGTTTTTTTTTTTTTTTTTGGGAGGAGCCGAGACGGGAAGGACGTGGACCGTCTCGGCTCCCGGCCAGCGCGCTGCTCCGGCCTGGAGCCCAGCATCCTTGGGAGGCCTCCCGCGACGTACACGCTTCATAAGTGTGGCGGAGGGTGTGGGGCACCTGCAGGGCTACCCAGATCGCTGCTGGTGCCGGTGGATCGGCGATTGCCGAGTGCTCCTGTTCTCCGCCGAGGACCCAACATGGCGGCCGCCCGTTGCCAGCTCGGGCTGTAGAGCAGCGGGGAGGAGGAGCGGAGACCAGGAGCGAGTCGGATGGGCGCTGCTATGCACCCGAGCCGTGTGTGTGGCTCCTGCCGCGTCCCCCGCTGCCACCTCGCTGTTGGTGTTGGTGGAGCGGCGCTGGCTGGCTGCTATCGGTCCCTGCCGGGGACCCAACATGGCGGACGCCCGCTGCCAGCCCGGGCTGAAGAATGGCAGGGAGGAGAGCGGAGACCGGGGGCGAGTCGGACAGGCGCTGATCAACTGAGCGGTATGTAGGCCCCCGCTGCCACCCGCTGTCGCCCGCCGAGACTCTTGTCCCCCCTACCTGACCATGCTGTGTAGCCGGTGCCTGACTTTAAGATGGCGCCCGGGGAGACACGCTTTCTCTGACCGGCAGACACAGGCTCCGGGAACACGACCACGAACGCAGAGGATAGTGCCCTGGTGGACTCTGGAGGACTTTTCTCGTGGACTAGACCCTCCCTCCATACCCTGCATCCTACCCACCCTTCATCTATGCTGTGAATGCTGCTGTTTGCTCGGACAGTGTTCGCTGAACTCTAGTCCTTCCCTCCAGACCCTTGCATCCCACCCACCCCTCCTCTATGTTGGTACTAGTGTAGTGCTTGCAGTGGTCCTTTGTACTCTCTACCACCCCTATATATTACCCTTAGAGTGTTTCCAGTCACATCCCTCCTGTCAGGATAGAAGACAACTCTAGCGACTAGTATCCTATGTGTTTATTAGATTGTATCCATGTGTATCCCCTCCCTGTGTTTAGAACTATAGCTTTAACGACTAATCGCCTGTGGAACTGTTGGAAAATAGCCAGGTGTTCCCCTCCCCCCGTGTGAAGAGATAACCCTACTCACTAGAGCAAAAAGAAATGTGTTCCTGAAATGTGTAACGTAACTGATTCTATGTAAAGTGCCTTGTAAAGGGGCAGCTGACATTCCAGGAGCCTAGTCCCGACAGCTCGACGACTTGGAGGGTTGGAAGAGGTCCCCCGCTACACGGCGGAGGAGGGCACTGGACATCGAATGCTGTCTTATGTAAAGCGCACTGATAACCTAATCGGTTCAAGATCCTGAAATATGCAACGTAACTGATTCTATGTAAACTGCTGTGATAACATGTAACGGAACTGGTGCTATGTAAAGCGCTCTGATAACCTAATCGGTTCAAGTTCGCGCTATAGAAAACTCTAAAAATAAAAATAAAAATAAAATAACCAGCATGACAGGTAGGTGCGATAAAGGATAGAAGAGTGTGTGAGCCTGGTATGTGTCTATTTGCTGCCTCTGGCCTGGCTGGGTAAACTAGTTCCATCTCCTGTTAGAGGAGCAGTAGAAGGACAGGCAGCAGCAATGCCTCCAAGCGTCCAAGTGGTGGTTTCATGGTTTGCATTTAAAATCCCGCTCTGTGATAACACTTCTCTTTGATGCTGCTTACATGGTACCTCCCATTTGGAAGCTACTGAGTCCTCCACTTCCGAAATTATGGACATGCTCCACTCTTTGACATACTATGGCCTCCTTGCATATAATCCTCAAGGTGGTATCCGCTATGTGCTAACATTGCTTAGACAAGCTTGTGCTTTTTTGAGTGGTGAATGTACAAAGCATGGAGTACTGCCTTGTATACTAGAAACTGAAAATATTCAGATGCAGATAAATGTAAAGCTTCATGTTCCGAAACAATTAATAGGCTGCCTTATTTCAATCTACACTAGAAAGCTAAATCACCTCCATAATAGAACTTAGACTTTTTTAGCAAGTAGGTTGTACTTTCCAGCAACTCTACAAGCAAATATAGACATGGCTGGTCTGCATTAAAAGAGAAGGTGTCAGTACTTCACTCTCATCAAGAGTATATAGTAGAAAATAACAAGGTGATGCCATTGATGGACAATTTGCAAAATGCAGTTTTGGTCAAGTAACAACGATTAGACCCTATTAGGACTTTAAAGACCACTATGCTGGGTGATTTTTGGATCTTACGCTAAGATAAATAACATGCAGCATTGTGCATTGAAATCACATTGGGCCAGGCACATTGGTCAAACCATGATTAGTTATAAATACAACTTACCATCTCCATCACCTTTTCTCTAAGTGTATTTAGCTCTCATTTTGCTTCCTTAGGCCTTCTCATATTTTCTCTATTGCCTCCCCATCTCCTAATCGCTGCTCTCAACACCTCTCTCAACCCTTTGTTTGCTGCTGCATCTATATTCCCATTCCTATTTCTTCTGCTTTTTCTCTTGCTTATTCTATTTACTCTCGTATCTTTCTCTGAACCTTCTTTCCTTTTCAAGAACTTCTCTCTATCTTTTTTGCTATTTCCTATGTACTGTCAATATTTTTATTCTCTCTCTAGGCCTCTTCTCCACAGACCAGTTATGTCAACTTAAACTTTCTCTTGACTGTGCATGGTCATTAGCAGCATCTTCCATGTTTCGCTAACCACTGTGCTTTTCTCTGATCTTCAGTCCCATACGCCTACCATCCTGAGGGCCTCCTGGAACTGGAGAAGTCCCCTACAATCATGGAACAAATAGGCTAGTGTAATGTGGTCATCATATCCCTGCAGCTTGTTGTTAATTAATTCTTGTTAGACATGAATGTTATGTTATGTGATAACCTATTTGTAAAGCGCACTTCGACCAAGGTTTCATGGCGCTGTTCCGAGCTGTTCTGAGTTGACTGCAGTGGGAATGAATGAAAAATATTACAAAGCGCACGAATACCCGGAGGCGCTTTGGCTCTGAGCAGTTAAGAAAAAGCAGATGAGGGTTAAGTCCTTAGAGATCACTGGTTATCACTGGTTGAACAACCAGGTTTTAAGGTTCTTCCTTAATGTCAAGAGTGTGATTTCAACTTTAAGTTCAGGAGCCAGGCGGTACCACAGTAAAGCTGTGGTTCTAAAAAAAAAAAGCTTCTGCCTCCCCAGGAGGGGGCGCCTATGGAAATACAACTTCAATAAGTTAGCTGTGCTTGACCGAAGACATCTGCCAGGGGTATACAATGTCAAATTAGCCTTTAAGTATGCAGGTGCATTTCCATAGATTGACTTATACGCTAGGCAAAGAGCCTTGAAGGAGATGCAGTGATGTACATGCAGCCAGTGCAGTTGTCTAATGGAGGCCTTTGCTGATTGAAATGTTGAAAAGAAAACTGGCAGCCACATTTTGGATAGTCTGAATTTTCTAAGTGAGGCTTTAGCAAAGCTCATGTAGGGACTATTGCAGTGGTCTAATCGTGAGAGCACTAAGGCTAGGACTACTGATTTCAATAGATCAGCTGGCAAAAAGTTCTCAATTTTCTTGATCATTCTGAGCCTGTGAAAAGATGAGGATGTAGTTAGATTAATTTGATTTTTTAAATTCAAATCACTATCCAGTGAAAACCCCAAGTTAGCTGTGTTATTACCAAACGGAATAATCTCAGATTTCATAGAATTCAGCTTTAAGCAGTTACTGGTCATCCAGTTGTTCACTGCACTCATACACTCACTAAATGTATCCCCCACCCCACTTTCACCCTTTGCCACTGATACAATGATTTGAGTATCGTCGGGATATGATGCTAGGGATAACCCAAAAGATCTGATCAAAACGGCCAATGGGGTCTCATAAAGATTAAAAAGGGTGGGGGAAAGAGAGGAACCCTGAGGTACCCCGCAAGGCAGACAGACGTTTTCTGAATTGGAATACCCGCTTGACACAACTTGTTGACACCCTAATAGACAGGATTTAATCAACAACATGGCTGAGTTGTGAAAGCCCAAGTTGTGCAGACGGTCAATAAGTACTTTGTGATTGACCGCATCAAAGGCCGCAGAGAGATTGTGAGAGGGGACATGACTCCAGACTATATAGATCTGGTGGTTTTTAACTGCTTTAGGGTAGATAACAGCACATTAACGTCCACCACAGTACCTACACGGCGCAGTGGCTCCACAGTACTGGAAAAGAAAATGTTGCTGGTAAAAACACCAGAAACATTTTCTTTTAAAAAACTTAAAGCCGGGATGGGAGGGAAATGCTTTCCATGAGTCCTGAGTTAAATTTTTTGTTTGGCTGTATTGCGCAGCAGGCTGTGCACACTGATATTACACAGCAAGACAAAAGTGAAAGCACACCACACTTATGGAATGTGCAGGGATGCACAAATGTCCTATAACAAAGCGTCCCTACCAGTAGTTAATTTGTAAAAATATAAGTGCCAGGGCTCTCGTCAGGAGGAAGCTTCCACCAGCCCATTTCTCATGTTAGTGCCACCTAAAATAGAACAACCATGAAAGTGAGGAGAGGATGTGTCATAGTGGTCAGAGCTGCCGACTTCGCAGTGGAGGTTCAAGTCTCAGCGTTGGCTCAACATCCTCTTACTGGGCAAATCACTTCATATCCTCATGCATAAATGTCCTTAACTGGTGCTCATGAAAAGCGCTGGTGTTCAAATTAAGCAATTACCAAAGTTGATTTGTCTAAGAAAGCATATTGTCAGTGCACACCTTGATGCTGTCCTGCCCACCACTGTGACACAATCAGAACACCCCATTCACTGTTCCCTCTGCAAAACTGCCATTGAAGACCATTGCACACAGAGAATGACACCATTCTCATTATAGATGGCATACAAAGTGCATTCTCCCCCCTCCCCACTGCATGCTTTACAAGGCCCCAATTCAACATCAAACTCGGGAGTCTTGCTTGATTTTCTGCAGTGTGCTTGTTTATTAAAAATTAAGTTCACAGGTCAATTACTTCATTGACCCCCCCATTTCTTTATTTATTAGTAAAATATTCCATCACAGTATTTAAGAATAAACTTGCACTTATATACAATATACACTCATTTACCGCCCATTCTCCAATGGGCCTTTGATTTGACTTCAGGGTTGCGCCAGCAGGCCACAACCCAGATCGCCTGCTCTCTTTACGTTAACCCCCTTCCGGTCAACAGAGCCGCAGGTGAGGAATGTGCCCCCACTTGGGCAACCAGCGGCCTCCGGGGTAGGGCTGAAGAGCCAAGGCCACCAGCAGGTCAGCCCCAACTCTCCCGCCAGCCCAGAGTCCAGAATGATTTAGAAAACCTGTTCAGAGGTAAAAACTGTCACTAGACAAGAAGTTCCCGTGGTATTCTTGTCCGGAACCCCGCTACTGCCCTGCCTGAAATCCTTATTACAGGGATGGGTGGGTGGGTGTCTTCTCTAGGCGACGTCCGACTCCTGGGCGGTAAGCGGACAAAGAGGGGGCCTCTAAGATGGTCGCGGGCTTTTATGCCTCGCGCCCTACCACTACTTCCGGGGCGTTCCGCCGCCCCCCGTTCCTATTGGTCCTTGCACCATATCTACTTCCGGGTCAACTGACTCGGAAGTGAAACTACTCTGGGTCGGCCCTTTGGCTGCCACTAACGACGCCATTCCCCGAAGGGGGGTGGCGCCTTGCATAGATGGCATACAAAGTGCATTCTCCCCCCTCCCCACTGCATGCTTTACAAGGCCCCAATTCAACATCAAACTCGGGAGTCTTGCTTGATTTTCTGCAGTGTGCTTGTTTATTAAAAATTAAGTTCACAGGTCAATTACTTCATTGACCCCCCCATTTCTTTATTTATTAGTAAAATATTCCATCACAGTATTTAAGAATAAACCTGCACTTATATACAATATACACTCATTTACCGCCCATTCTCCAATGGGCCTTTGATTTGACTTCAGGGTTGCGCCAGCAGGCCACAACCCAGATCACCTGCTCTCTTTACGTTAACCCCCTTCCGGTCAACAGAGCCGCAGGTGAGGAATGTGCCCCCACTTGGGCAACCAGCGGCCTCCGGGGTAGGGCTGAAGAGCCAAGGCCACCAGCAGGTCAGCCCCAACTCTCCCGCCAGCCCAGAGTCCAGAATGATTTAGAAAACCTGTTCAGAGGTAAAAACTGTCACTAGACAAGAAGTTCCCGTGGTATTCTTGTCCGGAACCCCGCCACAGGGCGAGGCGCTTACTGGCGGACTCGACCTCCCCCCCGCGCTCGAGAGCTTCGGAGATGGCCCCTAGGACTGTTTCTAAAAATATCTAAGTGCCCGCCTCAGACAGGTGCACTCCATCCTCCGCGTATAACTCCGGCCTGGTCGTCTGTATCAACTTGTGACGAATAGTTCTAATACTAGATTTTTGGAGGATTTCCGCCACTGACTGGTTCAACCTTTTAATAGATTTGTTCACTGCTTTCATAGGTGCGCCCCGCGACCAAACGAGCCTCGGGATGACTTCTGACCACATTACTATGGCTTCCGAAAAAATGCTTTTGACCGCCGCTAAAATAGAGAACAGGGACTCCTTCACTTTTCTTCTTCCGCCCGGAATCATATCGTTGCCTCCGCAGTGCAACATGAATACATCCGGATAAGGCATGCCTCTGGCCAAAGCCGCCTTAACATCCCTCGGGACGTCCGCTAGGCGCTGCCCGCCTATGCCCACCCAATGATGATCACAACCTTGCATCATGTTCACCCTGTCTTTGAGCGTCTTTTCGAAGTGCGCCCCCGCCCTGCGAATGAAGGAGTGGCCACACCAACATATTTGGATTCTCTTAGGGGAGGTACCTAAAGTAAACATTAAGAAATACGATGAGAATGAACCTAGGCCGAAGGGAACGGAAGGTTAATGATACAGACTTGTTAAACTAATTGCGGGCGGACATAACGTTCATAACACGCTGATTTCCAGCGACCCAATCTCCTAATTGCATGTTCGGGCAGGCCCAGGCCAGCAGCTGTTGTCGCTGCTCCAATTCGGAACGAATGGGATGTAAAGTCGGATAGGATCAACTCCGATCTTTGCCAGGGTCATTTTAACTACTCGTGTGAACTGGAACCTGGTAAGGGGTAGACCACTCTCGTGAACTAACAATCTATCATCCGCTCCCTGAGGCCTGACTTGGATGAATCCCCTCAGTAGGTTAACTGGACAGAAGGGCTCCCCCTCTACTCTACCCAATTGTAACCAAGCCCCTTTACCCAAAGGGTCCGTCTTCGATCTACGAACTCTAAGTTTCAGGACATGTTCCGACTCGATTATGTCCGAGCACCTTAGGCCCCCCTCTCTATCTGTCTTAGACGCTGGGAGTAATTCGGAGATCCGCAATGCTCCGCAAAAAGCTAAGGCATAGGCCACCCGGAATAATTGCGTCTCATATGGGGAAAAACAAACGAGCGGCAGTGCCTCCAAGATTTTAACCAACTTCCCTACGTCTATAGGCCTTCTGGAATCTTTCTCCCCTGGTGACAAGCGCTCCCAACCTCTCATTGCTCTTCTTACCCTCTGATCCTTTGTCGGGTCCGAAACTCCCTGTAGCCCTGCATAGAATGCCAATGCCGACAACTGTCTTTTCATGAATGCCACTGATTTCCCCTTCTCTTTTTGTTGTACTATGAAACCTAACACGCTCTGAGGCACCAAGGCGTCCACTAGGCCCGCTCCCCTTAAGTATGCCGTATAACAATCCCAGGACTTTTGATACATACTCTTAGTCTTGGGGGCCAAGGATGCAGATATCAACTCGGCAGCCGTGGGGCACCAAACTTCCATAGCTCCGCTGGGAAGGCTGTCATTGTCGTCTCTGCTTGCGGCCAATGCGCCCGGAATTCTGTCAACTTAAAACGAGACAATGCATCAGCCGCTCTGTTCTCTATACCTGGAACATGTCTAGCAGTGAAATGGACATTGTGGCTCAGGCACTGCAATACTAACTCTTTCAACAGCCTGAGCACCCAAGTGCAGGTTGCTCTCTGGTTATTAATCACCATGACTACTGACATGCTGTCCGACCAGAATATAATACGCCTGTTTGCAAGCATATCCCCCCACAAGTGCAAAGCTACTACTATGGGGAACAACTCTAGAAAAGAAATGTAATGGGTCAGACCTCGCTCTATCCATTCGTCTGGCCAGTGCTGCATGCACCATTTGGGGCCCAAAATCGCCCCGAAGCCAATACTCCCTGCAGCATCAGTGAATAGCTCAAGGTCAGCGTTTGAGGTGCTGGCTGCCCGCCACAACACCGTGCCATTGAAATCTTGCAAAAAACATTTCCAAATCAGTAGGTCCTCTCTCACCTCGGCTGAAAGCCTCACCCTGTGGTGTTTTGCCCGCAGCCCGGACATTGCCCTCGCTATACTCCTGGAGAAAGCCCTGCCCATTGGTATGACCCGCAGGGCAAAGTTCAGTTGACCCAATAGAACTTGTAACTGGTGTAAGGTTACCTTCCTTGCTCCTAGGCAGCTATCAATTGCGGCCTTGAAGGCATCTACTTTAGTCTTTGGCAACCTGCACACACCTGTTGTAGTATCAATTTCAATGCCCAAAAAGGTCAAACATGTAGTCGGGCCTTCGTTTTTTTCCGCCGCCAATGGCACCCCCAGCGCCCCAGCCAAATGCTGGAAGCCCAGAAGGGCCTTCCTGCAAGACTGGGAACCCTCGGGACCCATGAATAAAAAATCATCCAAGTAGTGCACTACTGCATGCGATTTGTCCGAGGTCAGGAACTGCTCCACCGCCCATTCCAAGAACCTCGCAAACGTCTCGAAAACTGCACAGGCAATAGAACACCCCATAGGCATGCATAAGTCTACGAAGTAGTTACCATCAAAAGTGAAACCCAAGAACCTGGTATCTTCTGGGTGAACAGGCAGTATCCTAAAAGCCGACTCAATATCAGCTTTAGCCATTAATGCTCCTTCCCCCAGTGCCTGCAATTTTTCAATGGCCGTGTCAAACTTGGTATACCGCACTGTGCACAGGTCTGGGTCTAGCTTATCATTGACAGACAACCCTGGGGGGCTTGATAGATTATGAATCAGACGGAATTTACCTTCCTCTTTTTTCGGAACTAATCCCAACGGCGAGCAAACCAGATTATGGGTAGGTGGATCTTTGAAAGGGCCCCCGACCCGTCCCAAGGATACTTCCTTCATAATTTTGTCTCGCGCTGCCTCCATATTTCGCAACACTGAGCTTTGATTACGGGGCGGGACATTGGAAGGGGGGGCTGAAGACGGGATACGGAAGCCAAACGTAAAACCATGAAGCAGGAATTGAGCCTCCTCAAGGTTGTCATACCTACTGAGGAGGTGTGTCAGGACATGCCGTTTAGTGGGAGTTGGTAGCCTTGTCGGAAGTTTTAGGCTTTCCCTTTGGGGTGACCTGGCTGGGCTGTTCTTTGGGATTACCAGTTTTCTTAAAACATCTGATTTCAGGATGAGAGGTTCCACCGCAATACGAACAGCAGTGTTTGAACCTGCACGAGACCCCCCTGGTACACTCATTTCTGTTAAACTGCCAGCAGGCCTGTTTTTTCTCGCCAACGCCTTTGTCACTCCGAAAGGACTGACTCTGAGCGGGGGGAGCAGAGTTAGACGTTGAGGGGGAGGAATAAAACACTGTGTGCCATAGCTTGATCTCCCGCTGGTCCCATGATATACCTGGGTGGACTGCTTTCATCTGTCTAAACATTTTATCATACTTTAACCACCCCTGGCCTGGAAACTCAGCTGCCGCCCCATGAATCAGGGATATATAGCTCATCATTTGAGGGCCCAGCACAGGATACTTTTCCAATATAACTGCGGCATAAATAGCAAATCCCGTGATCCAATTTTTCATGGACCACTCCACCCACGACTTCTTTTGATTATATTCACCCTCTTTCCCACTTTTGGGTTTTCCTGCCGCTACCCCTGCATTAAGGAGGTCGAATACCTCCACATATTCACCTCTGAGTATCTTTTCCTTCATATCTGCTGGCACGTGCCAGGTGATCCCTGTGGATGGCGATAGGGTCATTGAGGATGAACCAAACATTAACGGGCTAAATGCTAACAGTGGGTGACCTGTTGGTTGCCCCCCAGCCACCCCTTGTATCTGGCTATTAGGAGACCCAGTCACATCAACAACGGTGCTAGCCATTGGGCCCTGCGTTGGACACCCTAAATTCGAGTAAGCATTCATCATTACGGGAGCCCCATTTGTCGGGTAGGACATGGCAGGAAGCATCGAGCTTATGGGGCCGTTACCTATCGCTTGCCCATGCGACCCATATAATTGCATCCCTGGTAACTGCGCGACCCCTCCGGGTTGCACCCACACTTGAGACACTCCGCTACCCGGTTGCGCCACAACTGGTGGTAACATACCCTGCGAACAGGACCCCCCCACAGGAGTGACGGGGAGCCCTCCTATTTGCGTGGGCCTAGCCACCACGTGCTGCCCCTCAGTATCGTCTTTGTCTTTATCTGCGCCTGAATTCGAGTCAATTGTCTCTAGCACCTCCTCCTCACCTGGTGATGCTGGTTGGGGGTCTGCCGGCCTAGACCGTTTGCCTTTTGTCGCACCTTTAAGCTTTTCTGGGGTGCGCTTCGCTCTCTTGCCTCTCCCCCTTTCTTCCTGCGAATTCGCATCTGCTCTAGCCCCTTCTCTCATGTTCTTTAGTACCCAATCCACGCCTTTTTCTCTTGTGAACTCCAGCAGCTCCGTAAAAGCGAGGTATTCATCATTTTTGGCTGCGGGTTCTTTGCCCTTCGGTGCCCTCTTCGGCGGCATCCTGCTCTTAAAGAAAACAAACGTTAAAAACCTTTGACTGATATTACATGCATTTAGGCAAGCCGTGCGCGGCTTGAGCTTGTTCCCGGGGAATCAGGTTGTGCTAAATGCGCCAGCGCTCCCCCCCCCTGGATATGAAGACAACAAGGGGGCGACCTCAAAAGCATTTAAAATTACCGCTGGACC
Source organism: Lissotriton vulgaris (assembly GCF_964263255.1). Taxonomy (NCBI): domain Eukaryota; kingdom Metazoa; phylum Chordata; class Amphibia; order Caudata; family Salamandridae; genus Lissotriton; species Lissotriton vulgaris. Next base: position 1,379,636,679 of record NC_141696.1, on the reverse strand, counting down.
CCGATCCCCGAGCCCCACCCCATTCCATCTCGGAATTAATGCAATTCCGTTCATTCCTTCAACAAAAACGTATGAACCAAGAGATATGAATGCATAACGTTTAAACTCAACCATACAACACACTGCACGGCCTGCTAACCTAGATCACGAGTCAGATTGACCCTCGCTGTTCACTCCTACGCGATGGTCCCGCGATGTCTTCTCTAGGCGACGTCCGACTCCTGGGCGGTCAGCGGACAAAGAGGGGGCCTCTAAGATGGTCGCGGGCTTTTATGCCTCGCGCCCTACCACTACTTCCGGGGCGTTCCGCCGCCCCCCGTTCCTATTGGTCCTTGCACCATATCTACTTCCGGGTCAACTGACTCGGAAGTGAAACTACTCTGGGTCGGCCCTTTGGCTGCCACTAACGACGCCATTCCCCGAAGGGGGGTGGCGCCTTGCATTTCCCGTATTGCAGGGTCGCCAGCTTAATTCCACCTATGTGAGGTCATAAATTCAGAGCTTGAAATGCTGCGTTTTCTTCAATCCATTTTATTGGCCGCGCATTTTAGGCTTGACGCTCCTTTAAAAAGCTATTTCCTTTACAAAGAATATGTCTCTGGCTGTAAAATCGTATTTACTGACTTTTTTTCTTAAATGTGGCTTATTGACTGTCGAATGTATCCTTCTCAGAATGATGAAATGCTGATTTGGCTTTTCCAAAAATGAACTCACAGATGTTAGCTGCTAGTTCTTAACTGGTGTATCCCTCATAAAAATGTCTTTGTAGCATTATAGTTCAGACCTTTACGAATAAAGGTGCCTTGTGATGGCATCATAGCACTGAGAGTATGGCATGCTCTGGCGGGGCATTTGAAAAGTAACAACCTAGGCAGTTTTTGAATACTTGTCTATTCAATAGTGGAAGTATAAGGGACCAATTTCAGGGGGAAAAAACACAGTATTCAATTGTCAAAACATTAAAAAGAAATATAATTAAAAAATCATTTTATTTCACAATTAGCAATAAAAAATACAGATGAAATATAAAATACAAATCAATAAAGAAGACCATACATATAACAATAACAGATCAGTTATAACACAAACATTTTAAATAATAAAATAAAGAGTTTAGTAATCGACGCGTGTTTCGGCGAACCAGCGCCTTCTTCAGGAAAAACTCTTTAATACTCGATAGATTCGTCAAGATAAATTTAAAACGAATAGTCTCACTGTCAAGTGCATGCAGATCGTGGGTATAATCAAGGGCAGTCCCAATTTTAATATCGCTGGTATTCCCTTCACGAAAATGTGTTCCAAATGTGTCCGCGCATCTTGATTATGCACGTGATACACTGGAAGGGTTAAAAACAAGGATATTTCCTTGGGACGCGGAATAAGATTCAAGTTAAGATTCTAGCTTTACTCCAGACGATTTTATCGGGCTGTCGATTCCACACGTGCCGACCTTTCTTTTTTTGTACGCGCAGTGCACAAACAAAGCTCATTGATAACGTAGCCTCGCCTTGCCTCCGTGTCAGGTTCAAAGCGCTCTAGGCGGGTCAAACAAAATGAAACAGACCTAATACTTCGATATAAGTATCGGATAGAAAATGTACGGAGGCTCGCAGCGGCACCAGTGTCTCAATGGACATCAAGGCGGGTCCTGTCCATTGAGACACTGGTGCCGCAGAAACCCCAGCACATGTGGAATCGACACCCTCCTGGCGACGCACCGCTGAAGATTTAACTTGTAGAGGGTGTGGCAAAACAGCTGAAACTATGTCGCATGTGATCTGCCTCTGCCCAGCTTTTAATTCAGAACGCAGGCGGAGACTAAAACCAGAATGGAATAGGCTGGGTGCCAGGACTTGCAGGCAAGCTATCATGGTAGCTTTAAATCCGGAAAACACATCCTTAAACATAAGACTCATAAACTTCATTCTGCAAGCATACCGTAATTTCAATCAAAAGAGGCCCTGCTAAAGTGCCCCTCCCACTTTTCAACTCTTAGGGAGGTTAAAATAAAACGACCAGTAACCTCAGGAATGTCGGCTGCTTCCTAAAAGTAGGATACCATTGAGCCGAGTATAATATAAAAGGGAGGAAGAGACGACTTTTTTCCCTATACATCATGCTTCAAGCTACTCTATTTTATTTAAAGAGGCTTAAGAGAAGACAATTTCCGTTTTTATAATGACTGTTAACTGACCATGTTTTTATTCTTCAAGATTTTTTTTAATCTTATTTATTGATACACAATGTGAATTTTGTAACCTTCTTTTAAAGATATATGTGTTATATCTAAATAAAGATAATTGATTTGATTTGATTTGATTTGACAGCCTGATAATATCGTCTGGAGTAAAGCTGGAATCTTAACTTGAATCTTTTTCCGCGTCCCAAGGAAATATCCTTGTTTTATAATGCCTCCCGTGTATCACGTACATAATCAAGATACGCCGACACATTTGGAACACATTTTCGTGAAGGGGATACCAGCGATATTAAAATTGGGACTGCCCTTGATTATACCCACGATCTGCATGCACTTGACAGTGAGACTATTCGTTTTACATTTATCTTGACGAATCTATCGAGTATTAAAGAGTTTTTCCTGAAGAAGGCGCTGGTTCGCCGAAACGCGCGTTGATTACTAAATTCTTTATTTTATTATTTAAAATTTTTGTGTTATAACTGATCTGTTCTTGTTATATGTATGGTCTTCATTATTAATTTGTATTTTATATTTAATCTGTAATTTTTACTGCTAATTGTGAAATAAAATGTTTTTTAAATTATATTTCTTTTTGATGTTTTGACAATTGAATACTGTGTTTTTTCCACCTGAAATTGGTCCCTTATCCTTCCACTATTGAATAGACAAGAATTCAAAAACTGCCTAGGTTGTTACTTTTCAAATGTTTGTTTCCCTGACCTAGGAGTTAACATATCTATTGCTCAGGGGGTCCTTGTTTTATACGTGATGCTCTGACGGGGCTGCAGTGTTCAAATAGGCACCGCGGCTACCCGCACATCACATGCTTTCCAGGGCTAGCTGCTGCCGGCTACAAACCTGTATACCTGGCCGATTCAGTGGTGTAACATAAGCCCCCGGTGTAAGGGGGCCTGCAGGCTCAATGGGGGCCACCCTCCTTGGACTTCGAAGGGGGCCCCCCTCAAGTTTAATTACGCTACAGCTCTAAATACCATATCCGCCGAACTCTTTCAGCAAAAATGTGGTACCCACCAGCGCACACTTTAAAACCGCAGGGGTCTTCGTAGGCTGCACACTCTACATCAGATGAAAGGCATGCGCGTGATCATAAAACAGACTCACACATGGTGCATTGAGGTGTGTGTATTTGTGTGTGTGTGTGTGTTTATAGATAAAGAGACACATCTTTTATTATTGTCTCTTTATTGTTGCCAAAGTTGGTCTAGTCACTAATGTATATACAGCAGACTTTGCCATTCCATAGAGTAGTAAAATCAAGCGTTGCTACCATTTAAGTTAGGGCCATTCCTTTTGTTGACCTCAAAAGAAAGAATGCTTGAGTCAACCTAAAAGAGTAGCCTTAAGAGTTTAACACATATCTTTGAGATAAAGACACCAGCCCCGCGAATGTATCTTACAGTGGCTGTAAATAAGTGAACAATACTGAAACTGAAATTCTTTACTACCCTTAGACCTACACAGCCTCCAATGATAAGACACACCATGTAATCGCACTGATAAAAATAATAACACAAGGAATCCAATAGAGCTAGCAATGATGGTAATAAAAAACACAAGAACAATGATAATGTAATTTCACAAGCACTGCGTCACATTTTGAATCTCTTCATGACACCCTCTAGTTTTCCGGCGCTACATGATTACTCACAGTGGTGAAGTTGACGATGCCGCAGTCGTCATTGCGGTACTGGCAGTGGAGCAGCATATCCTCCATGTTGTGGCCTGTGCACTGGAAGAAGTCCCACATGCTGAAGCACTTGCTGTGGAATGATTTGGGGGAGTCGTCCACCAGGCCTGGGGCCTGCAAGTAGTCACTATACCTTTCCTCGTCCTCTATGTTCAGGAGCTGGCCAGCCCACAGCAATCCGTTTTTGGTGATGGCCGACTTGCCGAACCAGTTGTAGTTGGAGATGGTGATGGTGGGAAAGGTGATCACACATGAAGCAGCATGCACAGCCCTTACCCCCACAGAACCAAATTCAGCTCAATCAGTGTCCTGCCAACCGGCAACACTGAACTAAGGGCCACAGCGCCATCTAAGGCAAATTCGGATGTAAGGGGAATGAATCTTTTCATTTTATTATTGGCTCTCAGAGCCACTCTTCATGACTGTGGGAGACTCGGGAGGCGAACAACACTGTCTGCAGCAGTGAGTCAGTAAGTGAGGTAATTATATTACTGACTATGCCACAATGACATATGAAGTGCAGACGCATGGTGTAGACCCGGCCCTGAAAAATAAGTGCTGGTGCTAAGCACCGGCACAAATTAAGCACTAGTTCCTACACTTCTCCAGATAACAATAGTACTCCACTTATGTAACTGTCCTCTCATCTGTGAAAGGAAGGCTTTGCTAAACCCTCTAAGAGACAAAGAAGCATCAAAAGCCTTGCAAATTGACTAACTGTGGCAATATGGGTAGCAGTGGTATTTAGGCCTGGGCCAGACATGTCTGAAGAGAAGGCACCTAGAGTAGTCTTCGGTGGTGTGACCTACATGGATCACAATATATTTTATTACCCAGAATGCCCTGCAAACACCAAATGGTGGCTAAATCACCGATTTTCCCCATATTTATGCAGGGGGAAATTCAAGAGTCTTCGAAGATCCATAACATTCCTACCACCTAGCATTCCAACGCTTCTCCCAGTAAAAACGCAACCACTCATGTTCACCAACTATTATGCATTTAGTATATTAACTACATGGGACCTCATTGCAGCAATGTGTTTACTATGACCATAAACAGTACAGAACATTTCTGATTGGACAACGTAGTGGAGTAACCAGGTAAGCAAACTATAATCATAAGAAATACTATAAAGGGACCTGCAGAGCTGTTAAACCATAAATTGAGCTTTTCTGTATCTAACATTGCATTCCATAACATGCATTATAACTGTACCTTGGTGGTTACCATGCACAACAAAAAAACAAAGGCAACACCCTTCCTACCACATGCCCCCCTATATGTCGTAGCTTGCATCTCATGAACGTAAGCGCTTTAGTACCACACACAGTAGTAGGGAGCGCAATATAAATGTTGCAGTACAATGCAATACAATATTTATCATTTGTGCTACACCAAGTTTGGTTTTGTTAATATTAAAATATTTTATTTCCATCATGCTTCAGAATTACAAAACAAAATGTCCTTCATTTGTGCTTTCATAACTGCGGGTTTATGTTGAAATATCTGTATGGTTCATTTTCAGGTATTTACATGTTTTTGTGTATGAAATTACCATCTACAGTCTTTCATCTCACACTCCCTGTACATAGAGCTCCTAGAATTATGTGATTCTGCTGCATTTTTCCACATAATGAATTTGCTGCATTTTTCCACATAATGAATTTGCTGCATTTGCCACATAATCCATCATCTGCTGCATAATTTGCAGGCTTTGACAAAAAAAATTTTATTCTTGCTAAAATGGATCCATAGTTACTAAAACGCTGCAATTGATGCGGTCGCGAATTGTAAGATCCCTCGCAAAGGTCGACTGGTCATCCTTCAGTTACTTCTAGCTGTATTTGAGTGTGGAACTGCTAGTAATGAACTGAAACCATTTCCCAGACAATGGTAACATGCAAAAATAATGACGTAGTACCATCACAAATTGTGCTGCATTAAGTTTCAGAATTTGTGTTTTCTTGTCACATGATTTAGTCAACCCTGTCAAACAATTTGGGCCTCCCTGCCATATATTTCAAGCAGCCTTGATTGTACCCTACTCTACCTATCCTTCCCTTCCGTCCGACCAACCGCACAACACCCTCACGCTCTCTCCCTTACCTCCGACCCCATTCCCCCCTATCATCCCTCCAGGTTATACCATCCTCCAATCACCAACATCAATTTCCCCCTCCCCTGACTTCTCCACAGCCTACGCCATCCCCCAATCACTAATGTCCAAATATTCTCTCCCCCAATGACCCCCCTCCTCCTGACATCCCTACGGCACACCCCCTCTCCCAATCACACACGCTCTCCAACGATCTGTCCCCTCCAACCCTGTCTAAAATTCCTAACCTTTATACTTCCTCTCAGCTCCCCAACCTGATTCACCTATTGTGCCCCCTCCAGCCCCATCATCTCCACCTCCGAATCCTTCATCCTACCCCCTAAATTTCACACCACCACTTAACCCTGACGCGGTCCATCTCCACACTCTCCACGCCTTTGTAACATCTCTGACCTCATCCCCTGAGGTCTTAAATCTCCTGTCCCCATCACGCCACGCCCCACGTCCAGCAGCCCTAACACTCCTCATCCCACCTTCACTGACCTCTCACATCCTACACACAACAGCCCTCCCCCTTAGCAAACACAGACCATCCACTATCCCCCCTCCACCCCAACAGTTTTCCCCCTCTCTAATTGCCCAGACTCTTCAGAACATAGAACGCGATCTCTCTAAGTTGATGATTGAACTCTCTTGACTTAGAGATAATTTTAATTCCCTTAGCACCAGAACCCCCTCAACCTTGCAATCTCTCCTTACTCCAGCCGTAAAAAAAACACTAGCTATAATCATTGGAGAACTACCCCTCCCAGTTGCTTTATTCATAGTCCCCATCGTACCTTGAGCCATCTCTCCAAATCCGTCATACACTTCCAACCTATGCAACTCGAACATCCTAGTTCATGAATCAACAATCCTCCACTCCCATACTCTAATATCCCTGTTATAGTGGTAACAGAATCCCCTCCTCTCCCGTCTCCCCCAGACCCTCTCATCAACTCACCACTATCCACTATTCACTCCTGCCCTCCCCCCAATAGCAACTCTCACCATCCCAGTTCATCAATCAACTTTCCTCTAATCCCCTACTCTAACATCCCTGTTACCCTGGGGACTAACAGAATCCCCTCCACTCCCGTCTCCCCCAGACCTCTCTCGCAACTCACCGCTATCCACTCCTACCCACACCCCCAAAATCAAAACCAAACCCCTCACTTGCATGCTTGTGAACTATAGATCTGCCATCCTACATGACACTGAAATTTCTGAAACTATCCTAATCAAATCCATTGATATCATGTTCCTCATGGAAACCTGGCTCAATGTCCACTCAACGAGCATACTTGACCTACTCTCCCCTCCCCCCCGGATACTCCATCCTTAGAAAAGGTAGACCCGAAAGAATTGGGAGTGGTCTAGCCATAATCTTCAAAAACGAACTGCATCTCTCCCTTGTTAACAATTCTGGCCGCTCCACCTTCGAATACCTTGAAGCTGAATTAAAAGTATAAGGTTCCCTCCCAATTCACCTACATAACATCTACCACCCTCCTGGAGATCCTCATCCCTTCATTGATGAACTATCCGACCTTCTGACACAATCCTCAATTTCCAAGTCAAAAAATCTCTTCCTTGGAGAGCTCAACCTCCACTGGAAGGAAACAAATGACCCATCAACCACCCTCCTCACCAATCTTCTTGAGATTAATGACCTCAAACAACAATGCCATTCCCCAACCCACACCAAAGGAGCCATCCTGGATGCTTGCTATCATTACCAACAAGGATCTGGCCTTCCTGACCAAGATCATCCCCATTGACTGGTCCGACCACCACCTCATACTGTTCACCATTGCTACCACGGCAACCCCCCCACACTAAAATCATTAAAACTAAGAAATGGACCAGAAATCTAAAACTCTTTCCCCCTGATGAACTTGAGTCTAAACTCCAAGCTCAACTTCTCCTCACTCCTCTATCACAAAACGCTAATGAGCTTACGGAACACTTTAATAAAGCAGTCACTGTTGTCCTTGACCAACTGGCCCCCCTAAACTTAAAAATCAAAGAAATATCCCTTCTAAATCATGGTTTAACTCAGAGCTCAACAATGAAAGACGCCCCCTAAGACTGAGGGAAAGAACATGGAGACAGCATCCATCTCCTTCACATCGGACACTCCTCAGATTAGCTAGATCTATATACAAGAAACACATTGTTAATGAAAAGGCATCCTTCTTCCGTACACAACTCGATCAGGTCAAAAATAGACCCAGAGAACTGTTCAACATCATTCGTAATCAAACATGCTCCGCACCTCCAAATCTGATGGCCTCGACTTAGATGAGAAGAAATAACCCACTTCTCTGAAACAAATCGCTAGAATAGAGCAATCCTTCCTTTTAACTCAGATCTCTTCCAACTCCCAACATACACCTGACATCACCCCAAAAGCTCATACCACATTTCCCACCCCCGCTGATCCCTCAAAAAACGTACCACTACGTACCTCACCCTAATCATCCCTCGCCCATGCCCACTACTTTACCTCCCTTAATCTATTTCCCTCACTTACCCTCAACTACACTTCTTGAAACCAACCACCCTAACTAACTACTAAAAAACAATGCCTCCTTGCATGACTTCCTCCCTGTACCGAGCACGAAGTGTTCAACTTATTGGCTAAACTTAAACAGTCCACCTACACTAATGACCCTCTCATCTAACCTTGTACAAGGCCTACAGCACATCATTGGCCCATCCTGGACCACAATCATCAACACCTCCCTCGCCACTGTATGTGTCCCTATCTCCCTTCAACTTGGACGAATCACTCCAATTATCAAAAACCCTAATGCCGACCCCAATAACCTTAACAATCTCCGCCCCATCTCTAACCTCCCCCTTCTTTCCAAAGCCCTTGAAAAATGTGTCCTGCTCCAAATAGACAAACACATCGAAAATGTCAACTTACTGGACCACCTACAATCAGGCTTCAGGAAACGCTGTAGCACCTAAATAGCCATGCGAAACATTGTTGATGACATCCACCACTCCCTCGACAATGGCCAGACCTGCCTACTTACTTGCCTTGATCTCTCTGCAGGGTTTGATACAGTCAACCACTCTGCACTACTTAATGTGCTCAGAGATTGTTTTGGCCTCAATGGTACTGCACACAAATGGTTCAACTCCTATCTTCAACACCGAACACAGCAAATTAAAATTCATGACTGTATATATAACCCCACTCCGATCTCCCTTGGAGTCCCCCAGGTATCTATTCTCTCTCCCTCTCTCTTTTATCTCTTTATGGAACCCCTCACCCTCATTCTAAAACAAGCTGGAATCAACTACCACCTCTACGCCGATGATACCCAACTCTATTATAAGATCAAAACCCACGCGGACATCATACACCTTAACCACACCCTCTCTAAGATCCAATCCTGGTTCCAATTAAATCATCTCAAACTCAACCCTAAAAAACTGAAATCATTCTCTTCTCCCCTAAAACAACACTCTCCCCATTCAAACCTGGATCTCTGACCTTAATGCCCTCAACTGCTCACTCTCCCTGTCCAACTCCTTAAAATCTATTGGTATCTCCATCGATAATAGCCTAACTCTCAATGTTCACATAAAAAACTCAGCTAAGGAGCCCTATTCACTCTTCGGCATCTCAAGAAAATTAAGCCCTTTTTTCCAACGGATAACTTTAAATTAGTAGTCCAGTCACTGGTCCTGTCGCGAATTGATTATGGCAACGCCATCCTCACCGGAATCCCCAAGGTCCACCCAGCTCCACTCAAATCTGTGCTCAACCTTGCAGCCAGGCTCATCACCGACTGAAAATGTTTCAACCACATCTCCCCAACTCTCAAATGACTCCCCATCGAAGGCAGATGTGCCTATAAAACTGCTTGCATTACACACAAAGTCCTCCATCAAAATACACCGCCGTACCTCGCCAATAAACTCTGCAATGCGGGCAGCACATGAGCTATGAGAAGCACCAACGCTTTCCTCCTAGTCCCACCCCTGCTAAAAAAGAAATCCACACAATCCCACTCCTTCTCCGGAAATGCCCCGAACATCTGGAATTCCCTCCCCAAAGACCTGTGATGCAACCCTTCCTATACCGGCTTTAAAAAAGAACTCAAAACACACCTCCTCAATAAATATTGGTGGTTTTATCCTGCACCCTGAATTCGTTCTCCCATTTCCATGCCATATATGTATATAGCTATTGCTCTATCTGTGTATTCGATATGTATACTTTCAAGCCGTTTCGCTTTTGTTAACTTGTTGGTATTCCATGCTGTTTAAATATTGTCCTCTTCTGTTACTATCTTCATACTCATGTAAAGCGCTCTGATAACTCTGGGTCTAGCCAGCGCTATATAAAACTTCTAAAATAAATAAAAACCCTAGTCAAAATCCCCTCAATTTGCAGTCAGAGAAAGAAAAGTAAACAGCATCTCCCATTAAAAGAATAAAGAGCAAGAATTCAGGACACACAGCCTGACATTTAGCATCTGTCTTTGAATGAGCAACACAAGTAACAAGATTAAAAGTCATTTTTATTGCTGATTCACCTTCTGAATTTCAGCATGTTTCTTTCGAATTAGACTGTATGCATTCAATTGTGAAATGAGCTTTTTTGGAAAAAATTTATTGAAACCGAGTTGTTCATAAATAATGTGCCAGCTGCCTCTGTCATTGGTGGGGGTGGGGGGGGAGGCAATGATTAACATGGGCTGGCCCGGCCCTCAAGTTGTTGGCCCGGTTAGGGTGCCTTTAACCTATAGGGCATATCTCTATGTCCTTCCCCCCTCCCCAATGTGTTTCACTTGTTCAGTTTGCCCTCTATGACTTGCACCAGTACGCCCGATATTGATTGTTGTACCCTGAATGATGGTGTTCGCTGTTATTCGTCCTCATGGTGCACCACCCTACGTTTGCTCCTACTTTGTTGTCATTTCAGTTACTGTATTTTCTGTTTACTTTATTCTGACCCAAATATATAAATAAAGGTTACAAATGAAACAATGTACATTAACACCTGCTAGGCGTCTAATCCAAACATGCAGCTACTCACCACCAGCTCACTGTGTTGGGTGTAATTCTAAGAAAATGCATACATCTGCATAACGATTGACAAACTCCCATGAATGTAGATAAAATAGATTTATTTATTTCTCCAAGGCATAAAAGTATTTGGGTTTCACCTTGAAACATGCCCCAGTCCTGTAAAACTTTTCTGAATTATATTTTTGCACACACAAGTATATGCACGTATGCTTGTACCTACAAAAACTTTAGGGAAGTGAAAATACACTTTGTTTGCATCAGGGAAAAATGTTTTCATGTGGAGTACATTTTCTCTAAATCCTCACCAGTTTTGGGTGTTCTCTTTACCCTTTCCAACCAACGAGGGAAGGGATTTACTCTTGCCAGTGGCAGGAGTAAGTCTCCAACCTATTTTCGGGATGGTAAGGGAGTGGGAGAGGAAATTGTGAACACTAACAAACATGTTCGTTTTGAGTATTTACGAAACGTATGGCTATTATGCCCTGTAACACACATTCTGTTTTTGCAAATCGGCTTTCAACCAGACCAATCACCTCAATATAGTTGCTGGTGCACCCCCCCCCCCCCCCCCCACACACACACACACACACAGACACCCCGCACGACCCCGCACGCATCTTTCACAATCTTTTGGACTATCTAATTTGTACTGGAGAGTGTAACCTGGAGATAAATCAAATACCTTTATGTAGACCTGGTTAATCTCTACCACTACTCCACCATTCTCTTGCCATGGCTATTATATGTAACTGATCTCTATTACAGGGGCAAGTAGACTGTGGTGGCGGAACAGTAGGTTGGTAGACATCAGCATGGCAGTGTAAGGCGGTCTTTCCGCTTAGCGGCCCTTAAGGGCCCCTTTCTGGTGAAACATTCCTTTCAGGATCCTTGGGACCCTTTAGGCTTTGGGTTATTCCTGGGATTCTTCCCTGTCCTGGTTTGAAGGAGCCTTTGCAACCCTTGGGTTTACCCACCCTGGGGTACGCAAGCTCATCCTCCCCAAAAAATAAAATGAGAATCTAGTAGATTGCTTTGTGGACACGGTGCACGCTCACTGTTTCAGCAGGATTCCTCTTTTGACAGAGGGTTTGTACACACCCCAAGGAAGGTAATCCTATGGATTCCCATGATTCTTTGGGTTGGGGGTGTGACAATAGCATTTTCCTCCATCCCTTGGGAATCATGTGCAGCTGGCGGAGGGGAACCTGGGGGATCCCCCTGAACCTTGCTGAGGGACAAAGAGGAGAGTCACCATCAACACTTGGGTGACCTGCTCCAGCAACATATTCCTGCAAAGTCATGTAAAATTGTGTGGAGAAGGTCAGCATTGGGTTCTTAGAGGTTGGGGGTTTGTGGTCAGACTGCGGTGGTCTGATTGTCCCCGCCCCCTCTCCTCTGCTATATAATTATTGGGAGTTTCCTGTTTTTGTACATCATGAAGATACTCAAATGGGTGGACAGACTGAAAGACCTCAGGAGTCAAGACTGTTGTTTACTCTTTAAAACATCACTTTTTCTTCACTAATTCTCCCCAAACTTCTACCATTCCAACTTCATTAGTACTTTATCTCCGGAAAAAAGACCCGCTCCACATTTACAAAGAGCCATCACCAGTGCTCAAAATACTGTGCAGGATGCTAAGCTTTGAGCATTGACGTAAAGCCAAACCCTGGTTTTTCTGTGTGAAATGTGTACTCTAGGGGCACCTTCCTGTACAAATTCTACACAATGACAACCTTTCTAATCTAAGTTGCACAAAACGTGTAAGTTTGTGGAAATTAAACGTGATAAAACTGGGAACAACATGCAATATTCGGCTTCCCCTTGCAAGCTCCTGGTTTCATTTGGTGCTAGGATACTGTGCAAAGCCATGTCACCGTATTTTAGTAGATATTGTCTTTTTGTGAAATTGCATCCGTGTTTGTGTTCTTGCCCAGTTGTGCTCCATCTACATAGATACCAGGAGCTACATGATTAAAAGCCATTTTGCGCAGTGCTCAAGTAAAGCTGTCAACGCAAAAATCTATTTTTGATATCTGCAAGTTGTTTTCATCGTGACTTGCTGCTTAGCGTTAAGCTAAATAATAGTAAACCAGGGCCTTACTTGGGGCACTGTTGGGAAATCTCAGACTCATTCAGCCCCAGTCGTGGCCGGTATGACTCGCAGGTGGAGGTGCAGGGGATGCGCAGGGGAGGTTTAATTCGTTTTTTTTAAAAAATTTAAATTAATTTACCTTTGCAGGCCCGTCCTGCGTCGTCGGTCTGAGTCGTCCTACAACAGGAAGCAGCCACAGGCAGCCTTCCTCCCTCCCCAAAGCCAATCACAACAATGCAATGGCAGCGTTGTGGTTGGCAGGGATGCCGACCCCACAGGCATCTATGGGCAGGCCATTTTCTCTATGTAGGCAGCTTACATAGAGAAAATGCAGAGTGCGTACGACTGGTTTGGTCGGCCCTAGGGCCGATCAAACATTCAGCACGCTCAGAGTGGGCAAGCCACGCCTACCCTGGGCTCCAGCAGACCCACCCACCCCCAAGAAGGCATACCCTTCTGCTTTCTTGCAGTGCGAGCAGCAGAAACATAAAATGGTATTTTAAGCAGAAGCATAAAATGGTATATAAAATACAATTTTATGTTTCTGCTTCCCGCACTGCGAGAAAGCTATGGGGGGATGCCCCTCCGCCCCCAGGGAGGAGCTCAGCCCGACTACCCCAGCCATTCCATCCCTCCCTCCACCTCAACCCCCCAACTGATCACGGTGCTACAACACTGGCATTCCTGTGTGTGAAAATAGTTACACGTCCTGGGAAGCTGAAACAGCAACAGGATCACAAGTGTACGAGAATTTCTTCGAAGTTTCTGTACAGTCAACAACGTAGCAAAATCACATGGATAAAGGTCTGGCTTTCCTTTGGAACGTTTGGTGATTTGTGTTCACTGTGTGCAGACGGCTAGAAAAACTGATATGGACCTTTATATCGATCTATCAAGGATGAAAGGCTGTCCCAGTCCAGACCTATTCCCTGGAAGCCCTGGGCCCGGTGCTCAGTCTACCGCTGGAAACACTGCTGCTTGTTTATGGGTTTCAGTCAGATGCTGTTTATTGCTATGTCTCTTATTCATTTACAGTAAAAAGGTTTCTTATAATTCAATTCAATAGAGACTTTATTTCGGTTTTGATTCAAACCATAAAAGTACATATACAATATAAACAATTTAAATCACAGAAATTATAAAACGTGATGGGTAAAGTGCAAGAGTACAAAAGTACAGCGTATTCCATACTTAAAAATTCATTTAAAAAGATAATTCAATCAGCAAAGGTACCATCACTGGTCCAGATAATTTCCTCAACTTAACAGACAATTTTAAAAATTCAATGACTTGGAGAATACTGTCGCTATGCAAAAGTTGCAGATACATTAGTGCTGGTCTGATCTGGTTAAAATTGAGTTTCTTTAAAAGATCTACCAGATAGCGTTTGCGCAGGTATTCATAAAATTTACATAAGAATATAAAATGCAGCATATCCTGTGGAGACTTTCCGTTGCAGCCACAGGGTGCAGTGGGTTTGTTAAAAATACCATTTTTTGGTCTAAACAGCAGATGATGAAAGAGATTTAATCTGAATCTTGTTAACAGGAACGTCTCATGGGAGGACAGCGAGCCCATCAAATAGGGCTCCATCATTTCACATGTTTTTAACATAACACATTTTCTTACACTGGGTTTCAGGAGCTCCTCTCCTTCTCTTTTGAGCTTTCTGTCCATAAGGAAGGCACGCTTAACTACCTCCACATCACCCTTTACAATCCCGCTCGGATGTTCAAACAAGTCCAATCGGCCGAGCCTTGAAAAACTGGATTTCAAATATTTTAACCAAGGGGTGCCCATTGCCTTATCCTGAGACAGGTAGTCTATCACAATCAAATGTGTCAGTGGTATGTCCTGATTCAGCCACAGTTTTAACCAACTGGTCAGCGGGCGTAAAGAAAAAATGTCACATAAATAGTGCGACCCTAACTCTTCATGTACTACAAAATTGGAAGTACCTGCTGGGACACACAGGAGACGTTTCATAAAAGAGTTTTCAGCAATCTGCAGCTGCTCACCGGCCACATAGCCCCATAATTCACTGCCATAAACGGCAGTTGCCACTGATTTTGCATTGTAGTTTCAGCATAGCATTATTAGGTTTTTTCCCCAGTTTTGATGCAAAGTTAAAAATAGTAGCATTCACCCTTACCAGTTCCCTTTTCTTTTTATCAAGGTGTGGACCCCAACTAAGTTTGGTATCAAAAAGGACCTCAAGATACGAGAATGATTTCGAAATGGGGATGGCTACATCATCTATTTTAAATACTAAGTTCCTCCTTGGTTGTTGGCCAACTTGCATGACAAAAGATTTAGAATTATTGACCAGGAGGTCTCTGTCCGTCATGAATATTTTAAAAGCATTTAGTAAAGCTTGAAGACCTCTCTCGGTTCTAGAAATTAAAACCGCATCATCTGCGTATAAAAGAACAGGAATACCCCGCCTGCCAACTCTGGGGCAGTCAGCCTTTACATTCTGCAATACGCTATCTAGCTCAATAATATAAAAATTAAAAAGAAAGGGGGCGAGAATACATCCTTGTACACCCTTTCTGATGTCAAAGTTACCAGTTACACACAAATCTTGAGAATACCTAACATTAGCACTGGTGTTGCTGTGTAGATCGACAAGGAAATTGGCAATCCCTTCGCGCCAGGATACTCCGGCAGTAATTGAGCGCGTTATAAAACAGCATAATAATAATAATAATAATAATACTGTCAACACCCTTATCCCTCATGGACTGCCACAGCTTTCCCCTGTTTACACAGTCGAAAGCAGATGACAGGTCCATGAAGGCAAGGTGGACAGTACCCCTATGAGCAACAGTGTACTTGCTTAGTATTAAAAAGAGGTTAAGGCACTGCGTAACAGTAGAGCGTCCACAGCAGAAACGTACTGAGAAATGGACATAATATTATTTTCCAGCGCCCAGTCATAAAGTCTCTGCAGTAGGATTCTGCCCACTATTTTAACCATAGAGTCGATTAATGAAATAGGTCTGTAACAAAGAGGGCTACCCTTGTCCCCCTTCTTAAAAACTGGGACAATCGTGGAAACCCCCCATGATTGTGGGCAGCCAATTTTAGCAGCTGCGTTAAAGACCGGCTCTCATATGGGTGCCCAAAAGCTAGGCTCAGACTTATATAAATCTGGAGGGATCCCATCAGGGCCAGGAGCTTTCCCGGCTGTAAGTCCCAGTATGCCCTCAGTAACCTCGCCTCTATCAAACCTAATAGTATCACCGCCATTGCAAGGAGAAAGATTAAAATTATCATTCGTCGTACAGCAGTACAATTGCTTGAAATGTGTTTCCCACTCCTCCTTTGTTATGCAGCATTCCAGACCATCCCCCGGGTCCTGAACCAGGAAGGGTCTCTTTACTACCGCAAAAACATATAGAAATGACCAGTCTTCTATGTGTTGCTGTACAAGAGACTGAGAAAACGGAACTCATGCAAATAGTGAAAGAGTTACAACTGGCTGAGATATTCCCATCAGACCACCCTTCTGGCGGAGTCTCATCATATGGGATGTTTGTTAGTCCATCCAACCAGCCGCCCAACCCATCAGTTGATGGTGCAGATATGGATGTGGAATAGAACACTCTAGAGTGTTCTAATGGGAATATCTCAGCCAGTTGTAACTCTTTCACTATTTGCATGAGTCCCGTTTTCTCAGTCTCTTTTACAACAACACAAAAAAGACCGGTCATTTCTATATGTTTTTGTGTTATGTCTATGATGTAGGGAAATGAAATGATAGGTCGTTAAATATTTTCCCTTGACCCTCTTTATAATTAGTTATTTCTCTTTACTACCACCCAGAATCTAGTGCTACACTTCAGGATAGAGGGGTCAAGAATCTCACTCCATGCCTCTTCTCTTAAAAATTCCTTTTTTTATACTTTCCTGCACTGTTGAATATTCTCCTTTATTCTGGGATTAGCTGCCAGGGCTATCCTTAGATTACGTGCCGCCCTAGAATAGTCATGATTAAATCATCTTGGTCCCCCGATCTCTGTGTTCTTAACTGGAACTAACATCATCTGAGACCCCTTGTCTGATTTTGAAAAGCACCAAGGACCTGGCACGGGTCTGACCCTTCTTGAATACAATTTGCAATTTTCTCTGTGCAATTATCCTTGAAGTTTTTGTACAACAAGTCTGGAGTAATCATAGACCATTTAAGGTGCTGTCTCCCATCAGTTGTGCTCAACCTGCCTGTGAAACAATTTTGACCTTCCTTAGCCACTCAGGGGCCCTTCAAGTGTACAGTCAGTGGGTTGTGATCGCTGAATTCACTATGTTCAATAATGAAAGAGTCCATAAAATTCTGCATTGACAAGGAAAGTCAAACATAATCAATGAAGGGACTCCTCCCATGACCCTTAAAAGTTGGGATCTCAAAACACTTTAAGGGATCCCTCAATGCCATTGTCAGTGATAAATCCAGGTCATTCAAAAAATCGTTAAAAACTTCCCCCTCCGCCGTGTGTTCCAAATGCAAACCCTCGGAACGGTCAAAATGCAGATCCGAGATGCTTTTTAGCAGGGGGTCGCCGCAAGTATGGACATTAAAATCGCCCATAATCATGAGGTTATGGAGACATTCCTTCATTGAAGTACTAATAAATGCATTTAGTGCTGATATCGGACTAGAAACTGAACATAAGTTAACAGCATTATAAAAATTTACCAAACCAGCCAAACAGTTATCTCCATTCAGTACTAAACCAATAATTCCGGAATTGCCTGTTAAAACTCTGCGTATTTTGCAAGCGAGTGCGACGGAAATGAACGTGACCAGGCCCCCCCTAGGTGTACCTATGCTAGATGCTATCGCAGGAACATAGAAGGCCTTATACCCTTCAAGAAAGAGGTCACAATCCACTGACCAGGTCTCCTGCAGACAAATGATCTGAAACTGCTTAATGTACCTAACCCAGTTACAATCTGCCATCTTTGTGCCCAGTCCCTCAATGTTCCAAGAGATTACATTATTTCCACTCGTTTTCACCTGTGTGATCTCCATATGACCCACTTCAGTAGATCTTACATTTCCCTGGCCCTCAGACTCCTCACGTCAATCACACGCCTCAAGGCCTGAGAGCAAATCAAATCTATTCTGTGTTTCAACCATAAACCCATTCCTACTATGGTTAAGAACATTATACAGGTATGGTGCTATCGGATCCGGAGCCTGAGTTTGGATCAGTGGCCTGTAGTTCCTGTGTTTAGGCGGGGCTTTAATCAAGTGGGTATAAAAATATCCAAGTGGACGAACACATATACTGTTCACGTTATACACTAGAGATGATGCTCTTAATAAAACTGTTGCCACTTGTTGGGGATATTTAAAGTTAACAACAATACAATCCCCACTATTTGTCTTTCTAGATGGACCAATCCAATTCACCCTTCTGACTGATAGTATTGTCATGTTTATATCTAGGACCCTAATTCTATATTCCCGATTTATGCCCTTGTGAGGTTATAATCAATAATGTCCTGACAAAGGCATAAGAATCAGATTCATATTCAGTAATAGCCCATGGAATCCAAAGCACAGCACGGCTACTTCCATCGACTCCTAGAAAGCACAACACGTTCTTTAAACAAACCAAGCCTCCAGCAGCCCGGGAAAACCCCCCTGCTTTTGTTTTGATTTGAACACGAACTCCTGAAGTCCAGAAAGAACTGTTAGTTCTTAGTGACGTCTTATGTCCAACCTTACGTCAAACCCGGCACCTTCCAGGTATAAAATTCCAACAGTTGCCTTAAGCAAACACACGGTGGTTTGGAGCAGAGCGCCATCTACTTGCCCGAGAGCCCAGCTGATGCGAGTGCCCTCGGAAGCCGCCCCTCCTGTTTGATGCACTGAGAGAGACGCTGTCTTTTTCTCCAGCCGAGAAAATCCAGCTCCTGTGTTTCCAGCCTACCCTTGCGGGTTGCTGGAATATCGAGTCCTGAGGAAAGAGATACCAGACCTCTCACATTCTATTACCAAGGTACGGAGCTGACTAAACCCTTGAGAGAATTCTTGATGCAGATTCTTGGCAAAATAATCTTAACTAACTTAACTTAAACTGCTACTTACTCATCCCTTCCCATGTATTAGACTTAGGTCAGGTACAGGCTTAGTTAGAAGCACCAGTTGAGTACGTTAGTCAATGTATTTATGTATGTATATATTTTATCCATTTTAAAGTACCATATGGCTAAGAAACCATATCAATGCTTTTACAGTATTATTTCATAATACTACTTTTACTGTACACACTTTACTTTACTCTAAGTATTGCAATTGTGGCAATTCACTTCTCTTGCATGAGAAAGAAGACTGCTCAATAAATAACACCTTTTTATTGAAATCGCCCGTCTCTCTATTTCTCTGCACTCTGGTGAAACTAAGTATGCACTGCTGACTGAGTGAAATAGCTGTCTATTGTTTTCACACGACTCTAGAGATACACTCTTATTCTGAGGGAGCAAAGTTTTCATGTTTATGCGGTTGTCGGAAACAAAATCCCTTCTTGTCTGAGCCAGGAGAGGTTGTCCCTCCCTATTCATTCAAGAAAGTTTCCAGTGACCTCTGAGCTAGCTGGCGCAAACCTAAATTAAGGTTAACATAGTCAGTAGAGACCTAGTTGACCTCAGTCCTACGTCTACACTGCTGTTTATGTTATTCCAATGCGCAGAGCCGATTGGGAAAATAGGAACTACACTACAGTATTTGGTCAGAGTATGCGATTGGAAATCCACAATTAATATTTAACCAAGCTACTGTTTTATTTTGTAATGATTCATGGGATTCCCCATGTGACTGGGCAGAATGGTCATCTATAGTTGGAACATTAGTCAAGACAGCCACATAGGGTGCGCAGTCATTGTTAATCTGATTTACCTTCTTAACCAGATAATTGTCCATGGTACCCAGCCCAGAAGTAGATTTATCTGCTTTACCTCTAGACATCACATTAACTTATTACTGCACTCAACGTAAAAGCTAGTGTAATGGAACAGTCAACATGGATTCAATGCTCTTTACACGGCCACCAAAAATTAAAATATAAAGTCTCACTTCAATAAAAGTGGTCCTTCGCTACAGGACCAATGTCTATGGCCAAGCCCAGTCTCTTCAGGCCTCTGAGGGCCACAGAGGGCCCGCCCTTTGCCCGGGCTTAGCCCAGCGACGCCCGCGCGCGTCCCGCGGGTGGGAGGCGTTCTGCTGTGAAGTAGCGCCTCCGGGCGCTAGCTGTGGCGTCACCGGTGCGCAGGGGCTTGCTGGGGCACCTGGGACGTGTAGTTTCGGCAGCCGTTCCCCTCACGGCACTGAAGATACTGCTTCCACCGGCTTGCTCCCCGCCGCCGTTCCCCTCACGGCCAGAGCTTCGGGAATAAGAAATGCTGCTTTGAGGCTCCCCTGAGCACTCAACGCTCTGCTGTGAAGTAGCGCCTCCAGGCGCTAGCTGTGACGTCACCAGTGCGCAGGGGCTTGTTGTGGCACCTGGGACGTGTAGTTTCGGCAGCCGTTCCCCTCACGGCACTGAAGATACTGCTTCCACCGGCTTGCTCCCCGCCGCCGTTCCCCTCACGGGAATAAGAAATGCCGCTTTGGTTTCTTATACAAAAAGTAACTTTTTTTAAATCCTCCTCAATTAGCAAAATCAGCATAGTGCTGAGTTGCAGAGAAAGCGCCTTCGCAGCCACTTCTCAATGAGCACTGCACCGAGCCACTTCGTGTTTCTTCCCTCCATATTTCACACGCTTTAAAGGGCAGTATTATGTTCGCCCGGGCCTTTTAAGTGGGTTTTCCATTAAGGTGGGAGATTGACAGTCGATATTACCGCAGTACGCTGGCAGTATTCACTAGCCAACATTAACAAGCCCTTCACGATTATTGTTGAAATAAGTACAATGTATACGTGCCACTCTATTAAATTGAATGACCATTAGAAATGTAAATAGGGAAGGCATAGTTGGCTGCAGTTGTTGTATGTAATGTGAAACCCAATTAATATATAAAAAAAAAAGCGGATGATTGACAGCAGTGCTAGATGATCACATCAAAACTATGTTCGTTATTGGTTGCCAGAAGATCCACCTTCAAGCTGCTTTGTATCACCCACAAAGCAGTACATGAAATAGGACCACTTTTCATGAAAAAATTCACCAAATACATACAACTCCAGATTGGCCGCTCGCCTCAAAACCCCAGCACACAAGAAAAAATCTATGGTTGGTGCATCTTTCTCCATTGAAGCAGGCAAACTAGGGAAATCATTACCACCGAACATAACAGCTACGAATAACTATCTTATCTTCAGAAGACTACTCAAAGAGCTGGCTGTTTCCTACATGACCATCACACTCAAACCTATGCTTGTGCATGTAAATATGTATAATTTGATTATATGTATGGATGTATTTAGATATGAGCATTTCTATGTACAAAGATATATACTACTTATGGTTTAAAAATATATAGATATACTCTAGGTCTGCCTAACAAATGTATATATTACTTATGGTTAAAAACTTCAAAATAGCCATGCATTAAAATAGATGGCAAAAAAAGGAAATTCAGTTACACTTTCTTAAGAACACTGTGACACTAAATTCAATACTTTTACATTGTTATAGTCAAGTCAAGTCAAGAACAACTTTATTCGGTTCATCTGAACCATAAAAGTTTGCAGTAAAATTATCACAATATATATATAACAATTACAAACAATAAATTAAAAAAAGAATTCATAAAATACCAGAGAGATAAAAATTCTTTACATAAAGTAAATAAATTTGAACAACATGGTACTGTATGGGTCATTAAAAATTCATAAGAAATAACATTCTAAATCTATAATAATCATTTCAAGGCAAAGTATGGTAAAAACCCTTAATTATACAGGAGCACTTACCCATAGCATTTTCTGATAGTCAAAGAAACTTCTATGTAATTGGCTACCGCAATACAATATCAGGGGCAGCCAGTGAGCGCAAAAAGTTAACACCATCAACATATGTGCAGGGGAGGATTTCCCTTAATAATGGGACTAACAATTTACGCCTCGCTGTTTTATGTAAAGTGCATAACAGAATAAAGTGCATAGTGCTTTGGCTCGTAAAGTTGTCACTCTGTCAAGGTGTGACCTTGTTAGCCCTCCCTCTTTGACATGGAAATGCCAATAACAAGTGCACAGTGCATAAACGGGATCTGGGGCCAGATGTAGGTGGCCGAAAATAGCCATTTACCGACCGGTAACGGCCGAATTCGGCCGTTACCGACCGGTAAATGGCTATTGACATGTAGGGGCCCTTAAATGTGGCATTTTCGGTAATTTTACCGATTAGCTACATATAGCCAATCGGTAAAGTTACCGAATCGGTAAATTTACCGATTCGGTAATATTTACCGATTCGGTAATTTTACCGATTCGGTAAAATTACCGAAAATGCAAGATTGAAATGTGGGTAGCCAATTTTCCATTGGCACATGGCTTTCAGAATCGGTATTTTACCATGGAATACAAATCCATGGTAAAATACTGATTCCTGTGTACATGCACATCTGTGCATGTACACATGTGCCATGTGACAGACAGACGTGCCCTTAGGGCATGTCTGTGTGCCACATTGCACACATGCCCGTTTTGGGGGTGCTAGAGGGTGTCAAAGTGACACCCCCTGCACCCTTGACAAATTCGGTATTTACCGATTCGGTAAATACCGAATCGGTATTTGAATTGAATCCTATGGGCTTCAAGGCCCATAGGATTCAATAGCAAATACCGATTCGGTTATTTACCGAATCGGTAAATACCGAATTTTAAGGAATCGGTAAAAAATCCAGATGTTGGTACCTACATCCCATTTACCAATTTTGAAATACCGAATCGGTAAAATTCGGTAATATTCGGTATTTCAAAATCGGTAAATGTGATTTACCTACATCTGGCCCCTAGTTACATAAAATCTGGTCTGCAAATCAGTAGTAAAAGTTAAATAGTATTGCAACAGGGCAAAGGGCAACTGTAGTGGGCCCATCTCGTCTTAATCAAGATAGCGTGAATTGGCCCTAGAAAAGAACGCCTCTTTAGTAATGGCTCTAGCATTTGATGAAATATTTCCCTGGTTGGCATAAAAGTGTCCCAGTTCTATCTCATGATAAGTGTCCCTCACAAAGCAAAGCCATGGTATTTTTAGGGCATTAGTCTAATGTTGGCAATCTGTGATTACTTTACCTGTAAACATTAACTCTTCTGAGAGCCAGATTGTTGCCCATAGAAACAAGGGAGCACTAGATATGCAATCCTCTACAAACTCTAGACCCAGTTCCTTATGACATAGGCGGTTGGGGGCACTATTCGGGGCCATCAATAACCTTTTGGTAAATGTATTTTCCAGTGTTTGTAGCTGGCAGCTTTTATGGTGTCCCCACACCCCTGCCCCATATGTTGCAATAGAAAGACATTTTACTTTACATATGGTAATTCATTCTCTCCCTGGCCTGTGGCCTAATCTACGTGCAAAACGAAATAGCCCATCCACGGCCCTGTTTGTAAGATGGGCACATGCTGTGACAAGTGGTTCCCAGTTAAACTGGTTATTATATAAATTCCCCAAGTACGTGAAATTGTCTACTTTTTCTATTTTATTGCTCGGCATGACAAAGTTCTTGGTTCTGGTAGTCTTAGGGCCGCATACCATTATATATGATTTAGTAAAGTTAACGTTTAGGTCAAGTGAGGACATAAAATCAGTAAAAATATCCAGGGATTGCGGAAGGCTATTAGCTGTTGAATCAAGCTCCCTACTTAACAAAAAGGCCTCCACGCCATTAGAATATATTAAAACAAGAAGGGGGCTAAGATACTCCCTTGACGGACGCCCTCTATTGGGGGCAATCAGCTCAGTTTTTCCCCTTAGGTGCCATATCTTATGGCGACCAAGGTGTTAAGGTGTAACCTGCAGAGGAGGCGAACCAATGCTTCTTCTACTCCCATGCCTTTCATCATGGCCCACAATTTATCCTGATTAACTGTATCAAAGGCACTGGACAAATCCATGAAGGCCAAGTGGATTGAACACCTCCTGGCCTTCATGTATTTGTTAATAATTAAGGTGAGATTAAGGCATTGCTTGGTCGTACCTTATCCCCTCCTGAAGCCATATTGCGTTTTAGACATGACCCCTACAGTGGTTGCTCAGGTCTCCAAACGGGAAAGGAAGACTCTACCCAGCAACTTAACTGTGGCATCAATGAGTGAAATTGTCCTGTAATATGCCGGGTCACTTCTATTGCCCTTTTTAAAAATAGGTACCACTAGTGCCTCCTTCCAGGACGCAGGCATGGGACCAACAATAGCTGCCTTAAAAACATTTGTCAATAGTGGTGCCCACAATTTTGGATTACATTTAAGAAGGTCACGGGACACTCCATCAGGACCTGGTGCTTTCAGGCGGATCCCCAATGTTAACGCTTCCTCAACCTCGGATAATGTGATGGATAGGCTAAGTTGGGTGGGTGCAGATAGATCTATGGGCAGATCCCTTGTGAAATGTTCTACCATCTTGCCTAGCAGGTTAAAAATACCAGTAAACTGAGCTAACCAAGCATCTGACAAAATTAGTGAGTCCATCTGTCTCACTTCTTCAGTAAAAAACGGGCAGTTGATAACTTCCCAAAATGTACTTGTATCTTTTAATGCTCCTGCTCTCCCCAGATCTTACCATGCTGAGCTTCTCATTTCAGCTTTTCTTTCCTCAATCATAAGTTTATATTTATACCTTGCAGCTTTGACTAAACCACTATTGCGCGGAGTAACGTGAAGGGCCTTTTTTAATTCTTTATGGGCTCTGGTACATTTGCAGTTAAACCATCGGGCCTGCTGAGTTTCTCTGTACTGGACGCTCATGGCCAGTCGTTTAGCTACATCCGAGCACCATCGCCAAACTCCCTGACAACATCCCCTGGGGAAGAGTCTAACCGTAAACACCCCATTATTGAGTGGTAATTTCCTCTGATGGTATCTTCCTCAAACTTTAGTGGGTTAATCTTGCCCCAATTTTTCTGAAGCCCTTGTTAAATCTGGCATTTATCGCTCTCTCTTGCCTGAATCTTTACATTGAGGGAGGCCATGAGGGCGTTATGGTCGCTCACACAATTGGGTTCCACCGTAAAATTGATAACAGAGTCATAAAAATCCTGGATATCGACATAAAATCAAATAAACTGGCCCTGCCACCGGCAGTATATGTGGGACACTGCTATAAAGGATCACTAACCAAGCTATTCATGAAATCTAAATCATTCCCCATAAGAATAGAGTTTATGGCTTCACCCTGGTGTGGCTGGGGTTATAGTCATAAGCAAGGGAATGCTGTTGCATTGTCAGAGTATTCAATAGCACTAGTCTGATAAAAATATTAAAATAACTTTTTATACTAGCTACAAGCCTTAAGACCACTGAATACATGTGTCCATAATAAGTCCTTAGAAAAACAGTCAGTTGACAATATTTAGGGGCTTAATATGATGGTGGCTGGACATCAGGCGGAAGGGCTCATCCTAATCACTACAGCGGTGCCTGAACGGCAGGGCCCCAATGATGCCCTGGTTCTGGGTTCCGCAAGGCGGGCGGAAAAGGACCGCCTTGCGGGACCATTGAAGACGGACTTTCCGTCCATCGCGGAACCAATGTGATTCCCACCGCCTTCCTAATTTGGCGGTGAGTGAATCACATTGTGATGGCAGGAGGATCGCCACCGCCGGCCCGGCAGTAGCGATCTTCCCGCCATCATAATGAGTCCCTTAATTACCATTTCCACCATTTTTACCTATAAACAGCACAACACACACATAAAAATAATTACACAATTAATATAATCAATTGCCAATTAATTAATTAAACTTTAATTAACAACTAATTTATTTAATTGATGAAAAAATATTTACACATTTACCACTATAACATTTCAATTCAACAATTATTAATAAATGAAAATTATTCTATAAATGTTATATAAATAAATGACTTCCCACCCTATTCCCCTATAAACCCACAAGGTACTAAAAACACAAAATTCGAATTAAAATAATGAATACCAACTCAAAACATTCAATACATTTTATATTATTAAATTACTTCCCACCCTATTCCCCTATAAGCCCACAACCCGCTGCGGAACTAACAACACAAAATTCAAACAAAAAAATATAATAACTACTAAAATATTTACACATATACTAAAAATACAAACAAATCTTATACAAAAAATACATGCATCACACACATATAAAATATAAACTAACATACATAACATTATTACAAAATCGATATTTTTAACATCTATATTTTTGCAAACAATATTAAACACTTCGATGTTTTTTATATCGATATTACTTACCCAAAGTCGATACTCTGCACCACGATATTTTGTCTGTCGATATATTCTTGAACCACAATTTTTTGCAACGATATTCAGGTAATTCGATATTTGTGATTCGATATTTAGTCTCTGCGCCTCCTTGTGAATATCTACTGCTGTTTAAGCATCTTTACTAAATTTCCTTTCTTTCTTAACCCACTTACCTAATAATCCACCCAGTTATTGGCCTGACAGTCATGGCAAAGTGTTTTTAGAATTACTCAAAAAAGCATCCAATTTCCATTTTTATCCAAATTTAAAAATAAATACAGACAAGAAAATAAATGGGTTTCTTGCTGCATTTATGTGCAAAAATCAGTCCAAACGGAAAACAGGGAGTCTTATTCATTATTAACTGGTTGGGTGGTAAAATAGGTTTCTTGCACTTATGCCGATTGCCTGGATATACTATGCAACCGTTATGTGCTATGACATAACGTTTTCCAGAACTATTTAATACCAGACCCCCAAATGGTCTCCCCTCTATACCTCAGAGTACTGCTAGTGTGGATTGGAACTACGGAAATCCTGAGATAGGTTGTGGTGCCGGACCATTTCTCCAGGCAGCAACATATATGGTAAGAATTTGTGTGATTTTGAATGCTAATGTCACCATCCTTTCCTGACAAACCAGCAACATTTCAGGATCTGAAGTGAATGTAGAGTAGGGGCACTGTTTTTCCTATTTTACTTTTGCCTTCAATAGGAACAGAATCTTTCTTTGAGATAGGGATCAGAACTTCCTGTTTAATTTAAAACATGGGAAAGCCTATCCAGTTCTCGTAATTTCTTTTTTCCAGCTCCTTTTCTTTCACATATGATCTACGACCTAAAGAGTTATGCGGAGATCGTTGTTAGGTATACTCAGCTCACCATTAGCCTCCTTTGCACCTTTTAGGCATAGCCACATTGCAATCCCTGCTTCAAAAGTGTTCCAGTGATGCTTGGCAGTAAAGATGTGGGCAATGATTTCTGAGTTTGTTTATAATAACGATGCTCCAATCCTCAAAGATCTCCCTGTGATTAAAAACCAATTAAGCATCAATTTGATAGGACCAAGTGACCTCCCTTTGAAAATCCACTACACTACAAAGAGGACTCCATTCCTCCACAAAATGGCGGCCATCTTGAAATAGTTCTGATCTTCCCTCTCGAGATGTGCAAGTTACAGGGACCATCCTGACATGCTTGTCCTTTAATGTCCTGCATGTCCGGTCCCTCAGACCCAACAAAACCAGCCCAACCAACTTCCGAAAACTGTACAGTCCCATCTGATCAACATACCAATGACATTGA
The DNA here is from genome assembly GCF_964263255.1 of Lissotriton vulgaris. Taxonomy (NCBI): domain Eukaryota; kingdom Metazoa; phylum Chordata; class Amphibia; order Caudata; family Salamandridae; genus Lissotriton; species Lissotriton vulgaris. Next base: position 1,379,608,793 of record NC_141696.1, on the reverse strand, counting down.
AAAGGTGTCCCTCTACCTCTAAGAATGTAGTGTGCCTCACACGGCTGCAGACGACCACGCAACACCCATCTTTACCCTAGCGATGGTTGTCTAAATCATATTTTTTGCCTCCTGTCCCGAATCAGCCTCCAACATGACGGAGTCGGAGTCACCCATTAGCCCCAGCTTCCCACCATCATGTCTTTCCATGTCCGGCATCAATACTTTCAAGATCAAGTACCCTCTGAATCTTTCCAAATACACAAAGAAAAACATGAAACATAGGACCTTGAGAGACTACCTGGAAACCCTCTTCGCTGACCAATACCATTGCCAATTCAAAGTCGCCCTCAAAACCGACCTACTCCTCTTCACACACAACACTGATCTGTGGATCAAGTCCTTGGACATTTTTCTCTCTTCCTCCTTTCTCTCTCTAACATACCCTTTGGATGCAAACTCAAATGTTTTTCCCCGTTGGCCTCTCGGGCAACCTTTCTATATCCATCTACAACGGAAAAATAATGTTCCAAGCCAACGGCACAATCCTGGTCACGATCGGCTCTCACCCTCAAGCCCTCGGACGACCATCCATGTTCCCTGTCTCTGCTCATCCCTAATGCTCTTCTTCCACTCCCCACCCCTTATGGTCCACCTAGACAACCCCTCTCTAGCCAGACTCTCCTGCAATCCAGTATTCCCCCCTCAACCCATTGCTCACCACCAATACCAAACCATAAATACCCCCCACAGACCATCTCCGCACAGTCCATCTCCAACCTCCCACAAACCAGTATCTCCCCTTCTGGTTGACCCCTCCACCCTCTTCACTGCCCCACAGTTGACCCATTTTCCTACCCCACCCTCCCCCTCTGTCTTCACCCACTGCCCCAATTGCCCCTGACACCAAATATCAGCAACCCACATCTCCCACAACCATAACTGGCCTCTGCTCAACAAACTCCTTTCCTCGTTCCCATACCTTTTAAAACAAATTGACATTCTTTCATCAGCTTTGTCCCATCTAAGTGTCTCTCTATCCTCTAGTTGATGCTCCCTCCATTACTTCCCACCATCCCTCCACCCCATACCAGCCAACACACAGAGAAACAGCCGTCCACCGAGACCCAAATGGACATAATCTCCCCTAGACAACTTAGATACACCCTATCTCCTAGAGAGTTATACAGCTTTAAGTTCTGCTCCACTATCCTCTTCTTCCACAGGGGGCTGCCCTATTCCCACCATTATCTCAGACTGCAGTCAAACATGGCTCACAAGGCTCTTCGTGGTCATGCACCCATCTACATCAAACAACAACCTGAGAAATACGTCACAGGCTGCTCGCTAAGGTTCTCCATGGAGGGCCTCTTAAACTGCCCACGCTTCAACTACGCCACCAAAGGTGGCCAAGCCTTCTCCGTCCTCCTTCCCATACTCTGGAACAGGCTGCCCAGCCAGCTTCACGTGGAAAGCAGCCTCCTCCCTTTCAGAAAAAAACTGAAAACCATTCTTTGTACAAAAGTCTGGGCCTAACCTTATACCACTCTCCCTGGAACTGACGCTAATCTTCTTGAAGCGCTTAGAGACCTTCCATTATTAAGCGCTCTACAAATTAAAATTAACTATAACAATAACAAAACTCACACACACCATCCCGGTGTACAATCACCCCCTCGTCACTTGATACAAATCCCAACTTCCCTCCCTCAACAGCCAATTCAAAACCTTTAACGGCTTCTCCATGAACTGCATGCTACAGAACTGTCGCTCTGCAGTCAAAGACTGTCTAGAAATATCAACCTCGATCCTAGCCCATAGTCTTCACCCAAACGTGTCTCAATGACTCATCTAATCACGCTGTAGAGCTTCTGCTTTCTCCCAATTACTCCATTTTATGTTGAGACCGAGAAGATAGACAGAGTGGAGGTCTCGCTCCCATTCACAGAAACTCACTGAGATGTAGGATCCTCTAAACTACTCAGTTCAGCCTTTCAAATACATGTCGGTTGAAATGCTCACATACACTACCTCTAACGGTCAAAAGAAAACAGCACCTTCATTGAGGAATGCATGGATCTCGTCACATCTCAATTTATCAGCTCTGACAACATGATCTTACTTGGAGACTTCAACATCCACTGAGGAAAATGAGGGTAGCAGCCTTGTGGACTCTTTTATCTCCTTTCTCAAAGACCATGATCTCCAACTGGCTCAATTCTTGCAATGAATTCCGTAAGTTCACCTGAGAATTCAGTAAAGAGAAACTCCCATTCCTGAATCTCCTGATTTACAAAACAGAAGGCAGTCTAAATACAGACAAAATCCATGGCTAAGAACTTTCTTATTCTAACTACCATCCCAAATCCCTATGGGATAATTTACTGTTTGGCCAATTCTTGAGGATTTGGCGCAATTGTACTGATGTGGGGAAATACAAAATCATGCCTCACCCCTGGCAGTACATCTTCTTGACCGACAATACCCGCATTTACTCATTCATAAATCTATGAAAAGAGCGGGTACCACCCATCTTGAAGCTCTCCTAGAGCCACATCCTGCAAAAGAAACCACGCAGAGATTGATGTGTGTCAGCACTTTTAGCAGTAAGTCACGTCTCCTGCAAAAAAGTATAAATGAGAACTGGAACATTTTGAACAAAGGCCGCTATCTAATCAAACCAATGTTTGCCTTCAAACGTAGTGCCAACTTCAGGGACCAGTTAGTCAACACAAGCCTACGGACGAAACAGGGGTCCCAACAGAATACACTTTGGAACCTTCCATCGATTGAAGGGCATTTCCCCTGTGGACACTGATGCATGTGTGCACGAACCTCACATACAACCTCCATAGGTACTGGCTGCTCCTGAGAGTTGAGACAACATACCAACTGTAACTCAGAGGGCCTAATATATCTCATCACCTGCCCCTGTGGTCTCAGGTATGTTGGAATGATTACAAGAAAGGTCAAAACACGCATGCTTGAACATAAGAGTGCAATACGCTGCAAAAAGCAGAGCAACAGGCTAACCACACATTTCTTGGAAGCGAGACATGATGCCGTTGATTTCCTGTGGGTTGTTCTAGACAAATCCAACTACACTTAGTCCATTGCCAATATATCCCAGTTTCTATTTATAAAAGAACAGCATTGGGTCTTTAGGCTGCATACTAACACCAATGGATCTGAATGATGAAATTCCTTGGTTCAGCCTTATACACTCATAAATGGTTCTATGTTCTTTTTTTTCAATTCAGGCATCCTTGACCAAATATGCACTTGAACACCCCACTTGGGGTGATACCTTTCAGGTTTTCCTTGTCACTTATTTATGTGTTTGACATTATACTAGCATTTCATTACCATCAGTCCCCTTTGTGCCTGTCATTCTTTTGGGTCACCATATCCTAGTTGGTGACTGTCAGAACTTTTAGTTTCTGTGGGCTGACAGCGTTCAGGGTGCCATCCACACTGCCCATGCCCTATGTGTTTTCTTCCTGGGTGAGACATAGATTCCAATATGCATTCACACCGAACACGGATGTATTCCTCTCTTATTCATTCTATGCCCAGTTTCTCCAATCATTTTTCCAGTCCGGAGATACCATGGGGCACATGCATCAAACATTTTACCATTACCAATGCCCGTTTGAGACAGGTAAAATGCAATTTGCAATGCATCAAACAAAATGCATTAGCAAAACAGGTATTCGCAATTTTAAAAAAAAATTGTGAATGCATTTAGGGAATCGCAAATTGTGATTCCCTAAATGCGATGCATTATGCATTCGCAAATTGTGTTTTTTCAATTTGTAAGCGCAAATTACCATCAACTTCAAGTTGATGGTAATTTGCAATTCCTTTGAAAAATACAAATAAATGCAATGCCCTTAGGGCATGTGTATGCACCACAAGTGCATACTTACCTTTTTGGGGGTGCATCAGGGTGTCCTTTTGCCCCCCTTGCACCCTTGAAATTGCATGCACAATTTGTGAGTACCTATTTGGTACTCGCAAATTGTGAATGCTATCCCATTCATTCCTCAGGTTTGCTTTACAGCTTTCAAGATGGCCGTCAAGCTCCTAGTCCTCAGTCGGACGCACTTGCAATCCTACATTTATTTTCATATTTTTCTAAGTGCCACACACACTTCCTCTGTTTTGATTTCCGGGTAGGTGAAGCTTCAATTCACCCAGACGCAATATACAGCGCGTCCTTGCCCTTGTTTCCTTCCCCGTCCCGGTTGCACAACCCAGCAAGGAGGACCTCACTCCGAGGTAGGTGGTACTTCATTCAACCAAAGTCTATTATATCTTTGCCTTTCCTCTGGAGCGACATGAGGTTTCCTGTTCGGCATTCTGCATAGACCCTTGAGCTGCAGATTAATCTGGCCAATATTTCAGTCTAGTATCATAGTCTGGGATTTTTAACGTGATAGTGGCGCCCCATTGTGTGTGCTCCTCTTAGGTTGCGGCGAGGGTTAAGGCCCTTCCCCCGATCACTAGATGGGCGGGCATCTCTTATCTTTGCCCTGTCAGGTTTTCCTAAAAGCTCTCCTGTGTTAGCATTTGGGATCTTGTTTTTCCCAAATTAGGTCCAAAGAGACTGTTGTCTTGAGTTGGATGGACTGCTGAGGAGTGCTCTTTCTCCATCGACATGCCCCCCACACTGCCACCATTGTGGATACATATGTCTCAGTGAGGGCGGAGCTGCACCCTATATCTCGACCCTTTATTTTGGGATTATTGCCACTACCTTGGATTTTCATATACCATAGACGTCTAGCTTTCTGCCATCCTGCATCTTCTGTGCTAGATGTGTGTTTGATGCCTGTTGGTTTTCTTTTGTTCATCACTCAGGACATTCTGAGATTGAGGTAATTTCATTTAATGTTAGCTCTGGGTTTTCCCTCCTCTACCCTAATATCAATATACTTTCCTTTTGTGCAGGTTTTAATATGCTATGACATTGCTACCTATTGTCTTACCCTCTCTCCATGTCCAATTGCATGGACCTGGTTGTATAATTATATTTATTATGGACATCTATCTTCCACACTGAGAATTTGAAGTCAACTGTATGATATATGTTTTATAACTGTATACTACAGTCAAAACTTGCTCCTTTTTCTATGCCCCTTTACAAAATTAGGTTTTGGAAGCCAACTCGAGTGCGTGCGCTGAGGATGAGTTGCCACTAGCTTCCCTGACTAGACGGGTAAGCACTGAAGGATAATTTTACTCACCATTTCCATAGCCAAATTAATGATTCATAACACTATATATATTTGTGGTACGGTAACAAAGGAGTGCCTGTGGAGATGAATATAATATCCTTGCCTTTGACACTTGTCTTGTTTATAGAGACGACACTGACCATCAGTCTCCTACAACTAATGCATCAACCTAATAGTTGGCTGTATCCTTTTTCCCACCGACCAGATCTGGTAAGGTGGTAAGATGCACTTACATTGCCACACATTTTCACCTGGTCCTGAAGAAAGCCATGTTACCTCTGCAGAGGGCACTTAGGCTGAAACATGTCGACGAAGTCAAGACCATGCTAGGTAGAATTTTCCTGCCATGGCCTGTATACTTCTTTTAGTCCTGACCCCTGGATGTTTCATTGAAATATATTTTTAACATATCAGCTATTTAGTTTTAATCTCACTTTCACTGCCCTCACATACTCCCTTCAAGCCCAGCTCATTTGAAGGTTTTAGTATACCTCTCTACACAATCAAAAACATCCCTGACTTCCTCCCTCACAGTGAGGGGGTTAGGCCCGCACTGCGACCAGGCTCGCAGTGCAAGGAGGTTCCCGTTGATGAAGCATTCCACCTACGGGTGGGTGAGGGAATTCGTTCTATAAAAGGGACTGCCCCTCCCTCTGCTGTCACTATTTTGATCGTGGGTAGCTATTTTGTGTTGCCATCTCCAACAACACTGCCATAAAGCAACACACCACAAAGGTGCCATTCTGGACCTGATAATCTCCCAATCTATAGTCAAACAACCCCATTCCAGTCAACTGATCCAACCACATGCAGATCCCATTCTCCCGCTCTGGTTCTTATACCAAAACTTTCTGGCAACCCAAGAAAGAATATATGGTTCAGGGACATATCCAGCCTTCTGACCCTAATTTTTATTACACCCCACCTTGATATTAATGAGGCCATCGGCAAATACAGCTAAGGCACGGAATCTCTTGTCAACAAATGTGCACCACTGAAGTGCAAATTATCCAGACCCAAGTCCTTGGTTCTCAAAAGATCACTATGAAGAAAGAAAGCTTATCATAAAGAGTGAAAAAGAATGGAGACAGGCGTGGCCAACCATGATGGCCAAGTGGGTGTAATTTGTGAGGACTCCGCTACAACATAGGGGACTAATCAAGGCATGGATATCATTCAGCGAAATCATAAACGCCAATATGTAGCACTCTTGGCCGTAAGACCTTCGAATTCTGATTGAGCCACGTGAGAGTCCCCTAAACCCAGGGATGCCTGAGGATTTGACAGAACCCAGGCTCTGAGTGGAAATGTCAAGTAGGCTGTGCGTAGGCCAGGCTTTCTGAGGAGGACAGGAGCTCCAGAAGACAAAGACACCTTACTATATAGATTCGTACTAACCTCCGGTCCCCAAAGAAAGGAAGTGCATCTTGCGGTTATCGGGGCCGCACCTGGTGGCTGGTGCTCGCAACTACAGCAATCTTCTCTGGTAAGGGTGGTTCGGCCCAAGGGGTGCACGGAACTCTGGTGCTTCCAGATAGCAGCTTCAACCAGACCTCAAGAGCCGGTAAGGAAGACATCAGTGGCGGGAATGGGTAAAGCTGACCACTCTCTGTGCAAGTTCGGTGAGCAGCAGCGTAATGCCTGACCCCAAGATGGCGACTCCACGGCCCTCAGCATAGGCAACACGTCTCAAACGTTTAGATGGCAGTAAATGCGGCAATGGGTGTACCAATCAGTGTGAGCCTGATGCCGAATGAGCGGGAGGCAGCTGTGGCCCTTGCAATTAAGAGCGAGGGGATTTCTCCAGACAACCACAAGGGAAAATTAAATAAATAATTACATTTTCCCCGTCATAGTCTGTTGAAATCCCCCCACCTAGCCCCATCGCTCTTACGTGCACAGGCAGCGGCTGTCGGGAGGCCTTGGGACTGAGAAATCTTTAATGGGACATCAGGGGCATAGTGGCACATCCCCAAACTCAGTATAAACAAGTGGCACTTCACTCAACAATAGATTGCACAGCGTAAATCAACTTTTCATACTATGAACAACAATTTAGGAATCAATCTTTTTATTGATCAGAAGAGAAATTTGCAAAACACAGCTTTCTGCCTACATCAAGAGGCCGGCAGCACGAGCATTATATGGACTTCACAGCGTTTAAGCCACAACCCGGAGGCCGGCCGCGTAGATCTGTAGCTATTAGAGGCATCTTCCATTATCTGACAGATAACAACCAGGAACCAAGAGAACAAAAAAAACACACAAAAAAACAACCCATCCCCCAACACCCATGAACAACAATTTATTCATATCTGATTAACAAAACTATACAAAAAATAATTTCTTGGCATCATACTGTGCTTTAAACCTTGTTTAACATGTTTAAACATGAATGAACAATGTCCTTTTATATAAATTAACAACAACACTCCAAAATATAAACAAAGTATTCATTCCACAATTCCAGCTTTTATCTTCCTTGTGTCATAGCCCCGCCCAATGCATTTCGGGATTTTAACCATCCCTTCTTCAGGGGCCTCTGTGGAAATAACATAAATATCTATTTATAACATATTGTTGTAATCACCTCTATTGCAAAATCGGCAAACAGGGATAGAAACCCCATCTCCCGATGCAACCAGTCATGGCAAAAAGAAAGCTTGAAATAAAACAATGTTCTGTGAGATAAGATTCAGATGAAAAGGAGGAACCAGGTCCACATCTCAGACCAGCAGGTGGTGCAGGTGCAGCAGATGCCAGACAGAGATGTGATGAAATAACACACAACTATTTCTAGGTGAGTAATGATGACACAGAGCAACTCATGACTGTTGAATAACTGTTTTTTAATTTACCTAAACATCAGGTAAAATGTATTCACAGAGCCTACAAGTTACAACTAATGTGTGGCTTTTGGTGTTTAACATACCATGTACACTGTCCATGAACATTTATATGACTTCTGCATATATGCCACGGGTTACCTCACCCATTTGCATGACTCTGTTTAAACACTCTATTTCTTGCACCCTCGCACAGCACTTGCACGGTCAATGTTCACACTGCCCTTCCTTGATGAGGCGTTGGATGCTGTTCCCTGCCTCACACTCCGCCGTCTGGGTTTAGTCATAGGTGGGGTAATGCTGATGCGGCTGGGGACCTCCTCACGTTCCCCTGCATCCAGAATACCTATGTCAGCTATGTTGGCTGTCTGTAGCTGTTCAACTGCAGTGGTGACCTGCACCAACCCCTTGGCAACATCCTGGCCACAGTGTGCCATTTGAACATGCATGGATACAGTGCGTCTGGAAAGGACAGCTGTGGCATTGCACAGACGGTTGACTGCCTTAGTGTAATGATACAGACGGGTAAATAGGCGCTGCTTCTGGAGGCATGGTCCCTCTGCTGGGTGGCACAGAGCTCTTTGATGGCTACGGTAATGTCCTTCATGCTGTCTGCAAATGCCTTCTTACCCTCTGCCACATTGATGTTGATCTCCCTGATGCCATACTTTATGTCAGTCAGATTGTGATTTACAGACACCAGCTGCCTATGCATTGACTGCATGCTTTTTGCTTGCAGCCGCTACACCTTCACCATTGTGCCCTCCAGCCTAGAGAAGACAGAGGATTCCTCTCCTTCATCAGCAGTGTGATGTGTCCTTGGTCTGCGTCTCATGCGACTGCTGTGGCTACAGTGCACAGGAGACTGGTCATGTTGAGGCTGGGCCTGCTCTTTGTGCCTTGGCTGTGGCTCATCCTGGATGGCTTGCATTACTCCCTCCAACTCCTGCTCCTCTCCCCCTGCCTGTTCCTGTAGCTGTGGTGCCTCATCAATTGGTGTGTTCTCACCCTGTGTCGCAGGTTCATCTGTGAATACAAGAGAACTACTTAATGTGTGGGTCCTGCTTTCTCTTATTTACTACATAAATTTACTTCAGTTGGTGTACCTAAATGCTGTGCTTCAATTGGTCTTTTACCGGTGAGTCTCAACTGCGGATATGTCACTCTATGTCAATGCTTTACTGTGTTATGTGTGGGACTGCATCTCCAAAGATGCGTTCCTGGGTGACCACGTAATTGTGGCATGGAATGGCACTCATACTTAGATATTGAGTCATTCCTGAGTGGGGTGTTTAGTGGGTAATGGTTCAGGGCATGCATCCTACCTTGTCTGGTGTTGGGCGTGGCTGAGCTGTCTGCTACGCCACTGATGATTTCTGGGTGATTTCTGGCTGTAGGGTGGACTCCACCAAGTCCTCAAGGTGTGTGGACGCCGGCTCAATAGATGGACCTCCACCAGTTTTCTTAGCCTCTGCAAGCCTGCTTGCAACCTTCTCTTTTGTCCTTGAGCGCAAGTCGTACCAGCGTAGGTCCTCTATAGAGCGCTGTGTGACACCAATGGCATTTACTTTTGCCTGTATGTCCAGCCAGATTTGTCTCTTCTCTGACTCAGGGATGTGCAGAGATGTTTTCCCAAACAGCTGTTCATGGCTCCTCGCCATCTCCTCTATGAGGACCTTCATTTCTTTCTCGCTGAATTTTAGTTTCCTTTTTCGTACTACAACCTCCTTTGCCTTTTCCTGTGTATCCATAGTGGTTTTGTGTGTATCTTTGCACTGCAGAAGGGCTTCTGAGTGGTGTGCTCCTGCTCCAAGCCTCTAACATAGACTCAGGCACTCAGAAACAGCGTGGGCAGGCACACTTCCTGGTTGTGATGTCATCATGCTGCACCTGAATAGCAGATTCACAATTTAGCGATTTCTTAATTGCGAATTCACAAATACAGATTTGCAATTTTTTAAATCGGTAATTGCGATTGCTATTTTTACTAATTTGCAATTTAATTGTGATTTTTTTCCTGCATAGTATTTTGCAATTCCCAAATAGCGATTCTGTAAAAATTGCTATTCGGGAATCGCAAATTGCTTTTTTGATACATCTGGCCTAAGATCCAACATTATTAGCCCCCTGCTGACAATTCAGCAAGATGTTGATTTGGTGGGGACAGGACTCTGGATCTTGAATCTACAGGAGCTGGAACAACACTGAACCAGATGGAGCACCACACCATCCTCCTTAATACACAGCTTGCGGACTCCATTCTGAAATGTGAAGACCTTGAAAACAGGTCTCGAAGGGACAATGTGCGACTCTGTAACCTGGCCAATGGGGCAGAAGGATCAGACTTAGAGGCCTTTGTTGTGGGACTTACTCTGACCTTCTGGGAGATAAACAACTTAAAGTGAATGTCAACAGGGTACACAGGGTGGCGTCCCTACCAGCTGGTGAAGAGAGGCACCCGAGAGATGTACTGGCCAAGCTCCACTCCCTCAAGATGAAAGAAGCAATACTTCAGGCTGCACAAAGATCCAAGGAAGTTTCCTTTCAGGGGGCGTCATTTTCCATCTTTCGGGATATTGCACCAGCCACATTTGGACAATGCCTACAATTTCGTTCTGTGACTGACAAGCTGCGGCAAGACCGAATTAAATACAGATGGACATACCCCTTCAGACTGCTAATAAGTCACACTACATGATGGACCTCCAAGAAGCTGCGCAGATTCTGGGACTGTCCTCCCACCTACTCCCCTGAGGACTAGGCTGTGTAGGGGATTGCTGGGGAGTCGACTGGATTCTCCACGGAGAGGAGGGACAAAAAGCAATGGCTGACACAAAACAGTCAAAAATTCCAGAAAAACAGTTAACATTATGAGTAACATGTCTGGCATTGCATTTCTGGAACATTCTACATAGCTGACAGTGAATGGAACTCAGAGCCTTTTTATGGCATAGAAGATACTTCTGGCTCTGCAAATGCTGTTCTGACGTTAACTTCATCACTCTTCTGTAGGCGATCCACATTCAGTCTGACTTTGGGTGACTATGCATATTCTAGGCTTACATATTGTTTACTTTTAGCTATCTATTGAATACCTTAGCGGACACTGTCCGTTATGCCCGACATGATGCTTAACTTTGCTGGAATGTGTAGGAAGGTGGAATCTGACTACATGGTTGCCCCCACTTTTTTTCTTGTTTCTTGATGGTTTTTGACTTAGTTTGGCTGGGATCCTGCTATCCAGGACCCCAGCATATCTGCTTTCCTCTCTAAAATGATTCCAAGTACTTTAGGTACACTCCAGTTTGGTTACTGGGGTACCCTTATAAGTCCCTAGTATATGGTACACCATGAACCCAGGGCATAGGTACCCCAGAGGCCTACCAGGGTCTGAAGCATGTATTATGCCACCCCTGGGAAGCCTTCCAAAATGACACCACAGGTCTGCTAGTGCAGCCTGTGTAAAGTGGTGTATGCACCCCTTACTTAGAAATAGGTTCCCTATATCTACCTTATATCACTACACATATAAACCTATCAGTCACCCCTAGGGCAGGCCTTATCCATCTTGAAGGCAGGGGGCTGGGTTTTGTGTGAGAGGGTACATGTGCATGAGCAGGGCCCCTCTGCAGCTTTTGGAATCTATTCTCCGGGGCTGTTCTGGGATGCAGCCTGACCATATACTCTTAAGTGCACTATAACCTTGTGGTAAATTCTAACTTTGGAATGGCTGCAAGGAAACATGTCATGTTTGGTGTCAAACACTTTGGAATCATACCCCGCCAGTCCTGGTGGCGGGAGTATGATTCCACCCTTCTAGTGGGAGAGACATGTACACACCGTACACCCGGTACCAGTTTAAAAGAACCCTGGCATCACAAAATGGATGCCACAGACACGAGTCTGGCCTCCTGCTGCTGGACAAAACTCTGGCAGGGGAGGCCTGGACAATAGCTTTCCTGTCACAGGGAGGTGTCACCACCTCCCAGACAGGCTTTAGTGTATTGGGGCTGGGTGGGTGCATTCTGAGAGTGCTTCGAAGTCAGCACTGGGGGCACATTTGGTGCCCCTGTGCATAGCCCAGTTCAAACCAGTTGCAGGGACTACTAGCCCCTGCTCTGGCACGAAACTGGACAAAGGAAATGGGTGTACCCACCCCTCCCATAGGTGGGTCCCCAGAGTTTCTCCAACCCCTTCCTTGGGTATAAGATAGGAACCCCTAGCAACAGGACTTTAGATTACACCTGGATGAAACTCTGATACTAAATCCTGGAACTTCGACGATCTGCATGACGTTGGATGACTGAAGAATCTCCCTTGGAGTAAAGGAGTTACTCCCATGCTTGGATCGCACCAAAGACGCATCTGACCAGTTTGCATCTTCAAAGCTCCCGCCGGACTCCGAAGTATTTGCAACATAAGAGGTAGATTTCCAGACTTCCTCGAGGCTGACCCAGGTCCCCAGCAAAGCTGCAACCCAAAGCTCTCGTGGGTACCGAGGAACCGGAACCCCTGGACACTGTGCACATTTGCAAGTTCATCAGCTTCTCGATGTCCCTTGAGGCTGTGCATTGGGTTACTTGTAGCCCAGACCCCAAGCACCTTTTCCACCGAAGATTGCTGGCCTACACTCCAAGAGTGTTCCGTGAGCCGGCCCTTTGTGTTTTTGCTTGAGGTACCTTCGCAATCTCTGGTCTCAGGCTTGGATCACACCTGACACTATTCTTCTTTCACGGCAGCAGCACTTTGCAGCAGATCGCCATTGAAATCAACGACGATTCCCGACACCAAAAGACACCTATGCACCAGGCTTCCCTGGGTGAGGTAACACGAGTACTATGGTGCTCCCGTGGGTGATGGCCCTAGAACCCCTTAAATCTAAAGTGGTTTGCTCAAAGTCCTCTCCTAAGTGTTCTTAATCTTTAAATTTCCAACCGCGACTTTCCTTATAGAAGATAACAGCGATTCACGGATGTGTTTACACACTGCACGCGTCCCCGTGTGTCCCTTTTGTCACTACCTTGGGTGGTTCCTTGTAGTCCAGTGATTCTACTGGCTCTAGGCCTTATGTCTAGTCAAGTTGTGGTTCTTATACCACTTTCTTAATATATGGTTGGTACCCCCCTGGGGCCCAGTGTATATTGTGATATTTCCTGAAGTTCTACTGCATTTAAATTGTGTACTTCGCTCTGTAATCTCATAAAGAGATTACTAGAGAGTGTTTAGAAATAAATACATATATTTTATATATATACCTTGTGTGGTTCTCTTTTCATTTAGACATTCAAGAGGTGTTAATCTGGTAAACCAAGCTGCTTTACATTCCTTCAAGACTTAGCCTGAAGGCTGCTCTCCATAGCTAATACTAGGGTAGCTTTCAATAAAGGTTGTCTTAAACCTATAATCAATAAGGGTTGTTTGGAGTGGTGCAAGGAGCCCACTAGAATAGTGGGCATCATATGCCAGGCCAACTTCTCACAGAATGTATTATAGGATGGGGATTGTCCTCATATTTGTCATTGTTGTGTGGTTTGAATAGTTTAATTTACTGGTACATGGGGTCTTTACTTTTAGGCTTAAGGCCAGGAGAGGCGAAGGAGGAGTGATATGTGTGTCTGCCAACCTTAGGGGAGGGCCGGGAGTGTTGGTCTCTAGTCAAGGACTAACACGTGAGGGTGGTTGTTATTTGGTACCATGTTGATTACTACATTCACTTGGAATGTGAGGGGCCTTAATTCCCACGCTAAGCGGCAAAGAAATTAGAAACATATATTGGACCAAAGCATGATGTAGTAGCTTTACAAGAAACTCATCTTAAACGTTCCGAGGAACACAGATCGCGGCATAGAGATTACCCTGTGATGTATAAATCCTCTGCAGCCTTAAAGCATAATGGGGGAGCACTTTTCTTTCACTCATCACTAAAATTCCAGCCTTAAGGTTGTAAAACTGATAGAGATGGGAGAATTGCTACGGTGAAGGGCTGCATCCATTGCCGCCTCTGTACTTTTGTCTCACTTTACGCCCCCAATACAAACCAAAACCCATTCTTACATGCTTTTTTTATCTCTGTTGGGAGGGTTTTCAAGGGGGGAGATCAAAGTAATGGGCAATTTAAATCTCTTGAACGCTTAGTGTACCCTACTCTCAAAAGATCGGGATTACGCTTTCTTTTCTCACTCCCACTGTAGCTACTCACGATGAGACTATGTGTTTGTGAGTCAATCCTTGACTCAGGCTCTTTACTCCATAACATTCCACCCTATTGCACTGTCGGACCCTGCTCCAGTAGACCTGACATTGGAATGGGGTGCCCCACCACCTAGAACCCAGGGCTGTTTTTCCCTGAGTAAATCCTGTGAGATAGACTTCTGCGGAAGAAGATAAGGAATTCTTTCAGACAAATAACCTGCATTATACTAACCCTGCGAATAACTGGGATGCCTTGAAATCTGTGGTGAGAGGGCAATGCATAGCACTGAATTCCTCATTAAATAAACAAATGGCCAATGAGAGGTTGTTTTTAGAAGCAGAGCTTCATGCCGCTGAAATATTACATAAAGAAAACCCACCACTTCCCTTTCAGAGAAAGGTGACATCCCTCAGAGGAAAATTGGCGCTATTTATAGCAATTGCGCAGAACTCACTGTACTATGACAACAACGCATGTCCTACATGCAGGCTAACAAAGTGGGCCCCCACTTAGCATGACAATGATATGATATGATAAAAATTATTTATAGAGCGCACGTTCACCTGCGGTTTCTTGGCCCTTGGGTGGAGGGGCTGAAGGTCACGGCAGTGTGTTGGAGTTAGTTGCATGCTTGGGAGAAAAGCCAGGTTTTAAGCGACTTTCTGAATTGAGGATAGAAGGGTATTAAACGGAGTTCTGGAGGGAGAGAATTCCAGAGGAGTGGAGCTTGGGAGGAAAATCTCAGACCGCCATGTTTCTTGCATCTGAAGGTGCAAGGGGACAAGAGATTGGAGCAGGAGGAGCGTAGGACGCGGGAAGGGACATAGCAATGGATTCGGGAGGCAATGAAAGAGGGTCCCTGGGAAGAGAGGTCTCTATGGATCAGGCAGCCAAGTTTGAAGAGGCTGCGCTGAGTCACAGGGAGGCAATGAAGGCTCATAAGGAGGTGTTTTGTATGGCTAGACTTTGGCTGGCCATGGATTAGCCTGGCTGCTTGATTCTGGACAAGTTGAAGTCGGTGGGATTGGTACGCGGGAATTCCGACATACAGAGAGTTAGCATAGTCGGTGCGGGACATGACTAGTACCAGGGCGACTTGGACGAGAGCTTCATGTGAGAGAAATCTGCTGATTTTCCTGATTTGGCGTAGGTGGAAGAAGCAGACAGAAACCACCGAGTTGATTTGAGCCCTCATGGAGAGGTCGTTACTGATGGTGATGCCTAGGCTCTTGACCGAGGTGACTGGGAATGACAAGGGTTGTCTGTGGGCCCTGTGAGAGCCAGCTCTGTCTTGTCAGGGTTAAGTTTGACCTGGTTTGCATTCATCCAGCTGCTGATGAAGGTCATGGTGGATTGAACGTTCTCAATAGAGGAGGGGGAGGGATCGATGTTGAAGATGAGTTGAAGGTCATTGGCATAAAAATGACTACTGCTCTTTTCTGGAGTTCGGAGATCAAGGGGAGAATGTACAGGTTAAACAAAAGGGGGAAAAGGGAGGAGCCCTGAGGGACTCCACAGGTAAGTCTTTTTTCCTCAGAGGAGAAATTGGAGAGGCAGACCGCTTGATATCGGTCTTTGAGGAATGAAGTGAGCCATCTCAGCAGTGGGCCCCGGATGCCGGGGCTCTCGACCCGATCGAGAAGAAAAGCGTGGTGGACGGTGTCGAACACCGCCGACAAGTCCAGGAGCATCAATGCCTGCGAGGTCTTCAGATCATCCCCCTTTCCAAGTTCATCATGGACGGCCAGGGCGATGGACTCAGTGGATTGTTGAGGCCTGAAGCCAGCTTGATGGGGGTCTAAATAGTGGGAGTTTTCCACAAAAGTGCTTAGGCAATTTGCTACAAAAGCCTTCAGAATTTTAACCAGGAAGGGGAGTAACGAGATAGGATGGAAATTACATAGCGCCTCGGGGTCGGCTTCTGCTTTTTTAAGGATAGGTGAAACCACTGCAGTTTTGAAAGAATTGGGGACCACGCCGGAAGTAAGGGAGTTATTGAGGAGAGAGAGGGAGGGGTCGGGGATGTTGAGAAAGATCTTCCGGTGTGGGAATTTAGTTTGTGAACTGAACATTATCTGCGCCAGCTTGTCACCCATGTACAACGTGCACGATCGCCATTTTTTAGCATCATGGTCTCCCTGTCCACGATCAATCGCCAGCACATCCCCTCTGACCCAGCAGGCATCCTCCGCGCACCCTGGCTCCCCCTCCCTCCTCCTTCTGAGCACGACCCTTCTGCATGACCCTGTCCTTGGGAGTCACGCCAGCGCCTGACCAACACCTCCTCCCCTGCCATGAATGCCCCTCTGTTGATAAACCTCCCTCCTGCACTGGATTGTCCACGCAGCATGAATACCTCTCCATTGATGGCCCCTCACCCCGTGTCCGACTGTCCACACAGGTCCGAGGCCATTGCCTAAGCCGGGAGATATCATTTACTGCTCTTTTTGTATGAGGTCGCTCTCCTTCAAAGGTCCCTCTATTGATCCAGACCTCCCCACCCCTGTGACATGATCAGGCGCACACATCCTAAGACTCGACAACACACTTCACTGCGTGATGACCCCCTCCTCTTATCAGCAGATTGAGGACCCCTATTGTGAGGATATATGGGGGTGGGATTAACACGTGGATTACGGGGATGACTTTTTCGTGCTATACAAAGATCTGATTGTATTAACGGAAGGTCACATGCCATAAACCAGTGTATAAGAGGCCAGGCCTCCGAGAGGCTGTGAGAGCACCTCGAGACGATACCTTGTTGTCTGATCTGATGTGTTCTGCTCCGTCGGAATAAACTTCTGTTTCCTGCCTTCTGGTCTCCGGCGCCTGCCTCATTGCTTGGTAATTGGAATGGTACAAGGGCGGTTAGCGCCGGGCAAATCTTGAGAAAGGTCCTAGCCCTACCTTTTTCTACAAATTGGCGTCCCAAAGCGTGGGGCCCATCAGCGACACGTGGATCCAGTGGGAGAGGTCCCGATGACAGAGTGAACGACTGCAACGATCGGGAAGAGCTCATGTCCGATAGACCCTCGTCTGACAGCCGATCATCCGACCTTCACTAGTTCTGAACAGACCTCTCTCGAGTGATCTACGGTCCTGACTGGGAACCATCAGGAGTGCCGCGAACATCACGAAGGAGAGAGGACGATCGGGCGCTGGATCCAGAGGACAGGAAACCGTCCATGCGGTCCGGGTAAGGTCGTGTAAGCACGACGAATTGAGAAAAATTGTTTTTGTTTGGATAATACTAGTATTACGCTTTGTTGAAACCTCTGGAGATTCGCTGTCTGCAAACGGGGAAAAACAAACAGGCTCTCTCTTTGCAAACAGTGAAGGATAGGTAACGCGGACTTTTGTACCTATTGTAATCCGTCGTGCCTATTTTCCTCCCCCACTGTTTCCCGAACTATCGTTCGTGGATTATTGTCTGGAGATTCTTTGTCTGCAAACAGGGAAGAACAAGGTCTCTCTTTGCAGGTAGAGAAAGAGTGGGTAGCGATAACTTTTCGTGCCCACTTATTCTCCCCACTGAATTGTTTGAT
The DNA here is from genome assembly GCF_964263255.1 of Lissotriton vulgaris. NCBI lineage: Eukaryota > Metazoa > Chordata > Amphibia > Caudata > Salamandridae > Lissotriton > Lissotriton vulgaris. Next base: position 1,379,590,990 of record NC_141696.1, on the reverse strand, counting down.
TGGCCGATTGTTCGGTATTGGTTCGTTTGAGGTATTCACCGCCGGCAAACAACGGAGAATAGAAATATTCTGTCTAGTCTTTGCCCGCCGTGATAAGATAGGTAGTGCAGATCTTTGTCCCCGGTGTAAACCGTCATGCCTATCTTCTCCCCACTGGTTGGTAGCCTGTTTAGCCCGGACCGCTTATTAGAGATGAACCATCCAGCTCCACTGGAGGGCACCCCTAATAAGGACATGTTCACTAAGTATGGACTAGTCGCTATAGCTTACACTAGACTATGGCATAAATACACGAAAAAGAACCCTGAAAGTCAGTGGCCACTGATAGGGTCCTTTAGTGAAAATAAAATAAAAACATTAGAAATAGCGCTCCAAAAGAATAAGACCACGCCCACTATGCTCGACAGTATCGGCATGTGGCGCAAAGAAACGGAACAACGAAAGAAAAGAGAAGAAGCAAAAATAGGGAAAGAATTACGAAAGGCAGCCCATCTGGCCGCAAAGCAACTAGAAGAAGAAATAAAAGAAAGAAAAGAATCTACACAAAACCAAGAATCAGGGTCAACAGGCCAATGTCCTGTTAGGACCCCCTCTGCGCTCTACCCTGAACTACCCTCCAAACAACGGGCAAACGATGAGCTATTGCTAGGTCCACCGATCATCTACATGCCCCCTCCATATGCTCCCAGCCAACAAAACTTGCAAGCCCCGAGTGTGAGTGAAAGTGGCCCTAGTGCTAGTGCACCGGCCCTCGCGGCCTCCGCACCAGCCACATTAACAACTTCGTTAGACGACCCCGAGGCTAGCAAACAATCATCCGCCAGGTTAAGTAGGTTAAGCAAAGATGAGCGGGATGGGATCAATGAAATAGCAAAGACATTGGTAGAACGAAGGGAGAGCGAAGAATACACAATGAGCGTATATAATTCACATGCCGACAGCCATAGACGGCATTTCATTTTGCGGTTCAGCTACCACACCCTGAACGCGTATGAAGATAGGTATCAGAGTAAGGGTCCCGCTAAACTCACAACACTGTATAGAAAGATTGATGTTGGAGATGGGACTGAACGTGAGGCGACGGAGCTCTTCATGCAAATGCTTGAGGTCTTCCGCCACCTCGCGGAACGGAAACCAGAAACCAAGGTTACGGCCCCTGAAACAACCTCGGCAGAGGTAGCCAATACTATGATGCCTATCAGAGAAGCGGCTCCTTACTGGATCCCGCCACGGGGCCAGGGAACGAGCGATGATGTTAATAGTGAAAATGCAAAGGGGAGGGTTGTGTACAATTGGGTTTACCAACCATGGGACCGACAAGACATCCTAACCTTCAAGCAAACCTTGCCCGACTTAAGAAAGAACCCGACGGCATTCTATACCGAATTAGGCACAGCCTTGGGTTCGACAATAATGACTTTAGCAGATATTGACTTGTTCTTTGGGTTATGCCTGCCAGCTGATGTGTGGAAGCAAATCCGGAAAGTCGACCACACGGATCTGTTTGGACATACCTGGGACCAACTCGGTAAACTAGATAGACAGCGAGAGCCGGGGAGTAAACCAGTGAAGGACATACTGGAACTCCCAGACAAACTGGTCCAGAAGTTAAAAACCCTGGTCCCGGAAAGAAAAGTCGACTGGTCGATAGTCACGGCCTGTCGACAGAAACCCCAGGAGGATGTGTCAGAATACTTCTCCCGATTCGAGACCGTGTTCTCCGACTGCAGTGGCCAAGACATGACCACCGCAACCGGACAGCACCTGTTTGTGCAAAATTACGTAAAGGGACTAACACAGGAGGTCTCCCAAAAACTACAGACGAGTGAGAGTAGTTGGGGGGCCTCCAAACCCGCAGCTATCCTTCAGATGGCTCAGTATTACGAGCACCAAAAGAATGAGAATGATAGGGCGTCCGAGAAAAAGAAGAAAGATTTGAAGGAAAGGGTAATGATAGCCCAGATACAGGGTATAGCGCTAGGACGGGAACACCAAAGGGGGAACTACCCATCAACCACCCCCAGAGATCTACCTCCTAAAGATCACACCCCAGCACCCCACACCGGACGAAGAGACGTTAGCAATGACCAGTGCGCCTTCTGCAAAGGGCTCGGTCATTGGAAATTTCAGTGTCCAGTTCTGATAGAAATGAACAGAAATAGGGAGTCCAGGGATGTGGCGGGTGGTCCAAGGAATAGAATACAGGGACGAGGGAGCCCCAACGACACCAATAATGACAGATCAGGAAGACTGAACACATTTGACCGTCCCCGACAGAACCAATATCAGCTATCTGAAGGTGAACATGCCCCCGACTTTGCATAGGACTGCCAGGGGCAAGGGAGGGATCCAGTCGAGCTCTGTGTTGACCAGCAAGGTCCTTATGTCACCGCTAAGGTCTTGGGTACAGAGTCTCCATTCTTGGTAGACACTGGGGCGACACGTAGTGTGTTATCAAAACGACTGATTCCAAGGGCACCCTTGTCTGGCTCACACATAACGTCGATAGGTTTCGATGGGACGCCCTCCACTAACCCCCTGTCCGTACCTATTACCTTTGACCTAGAAAACAACACTACTGACGCGACATTTCTCCTCTCCTCCAACTCCCCTGACGCCATTATGGGCATTGACTTACTGAAGCATTTTCGAGCTACCATTAGGTGTTCCCCAGATGGAATACGAGTCATCCTGTACGACAACCCAGACATGCCCAGATCCCGTCCCCCACGACACATGTGCTCTATGACTGACGCTGACCTATCCCTGCTTGACACCCTACCTTCGTACCTGTGGGCCAAAAATGACTCTGATGTGGGGCAAATGATGATTGATCCTATTCACATAACTGTACGACAGGACGCTATGCTCCCGAAACTCCCGCAGTATCGGATATCGCCAGAGGGTGAGAAGGCACTGGTAGCGATCATTCAGTCTCTGGTAGACGCAGGAGTGGTTGAAGAGGTGGTTAGCAACGTCTGCAACAGCCCAATCCTACCTATTGTTAAGAAGCAAGGTGAAGGAGATGAGAAAGCGTACCGCTTCATCATCGACTTGCGAGAGATTAACAAAGTGGTTGTACCCCAATATCCTGTGGTCTCTGATATCACCACCATCCTGACCCTCATCCCGTCCACTGCCACCACCTTTACTGTTATCGACCTTAAAAACGCGTTTTTCTCTATCCCCATCCATCCAGACAGCCGTTATCTCTTCGGCTTCACCTTAAAATCCCGTTCGTACCGATTTTGTAGAGCTCCCCAGGGGTACACTGAAAGTCCCAGCATTTACAGCCAGGCCCTCAAAAGACAGCTGGATGCCTTCCAGCTACCAGAGGGAGTGGCGTTGATCCAATATGTTGATGATATCCTTTTGGCGGCCGACACCACCCCGCTTGCAACGACAGCCACCGTCCAACTCCTACACTTTCTTGCAGAGAATGGCCATAAAGTCTCCAACAAGAAGTTACAGTTCTGTCAGCCACAGGTGACTTACCTAGGCCATCTTCTGTCCAAAGAAGGGAGGAAACTTACACCCGACCGAATCCAAACCATCCTAGATACCCCCATCCCGAAAACGCAAAAGCAGGTCCGCTCTTTGGTTGGCCTAACTTCTTTTTGCAGGCAGTGGTTGCCTAATTACAGCCTCATTGTGAAACCATTACTTGCCCTACTGACCAAAGATGCCCCCTCCCCGCTACCTTGGACCTCTGAGTGTCAAGCCTCCTTTAAGGAATTACGGGATGCACTCTGCTCAGCGCCCGTCCTCGGAACGCCGGATTACTCCAAACCCTTCTCCCTCTTCACCCACGAAAGGGAGGGATGCGCATTGTCTGTCCTAACTCAATCGATTGGTCCTAAGCAGCGCCCTTGTGCCTACTTCTCCGCCACTCTTGATCCTGTAGCCAGAGCTTTGCCTGCCTGCCTTCGAGCAGTAGCCGCCGCTGCTGTCTCTATCCGTCAGAGCGAGGGAATTGTACTTTCCAACTCTCTCACAGTGCGAGTACCCCATGCAGTCGACACCCTCTTGAACCAGACCAAAACCCAGCACCTGACTAGCGCACGACTGACAGGGTACGAGTTGACCCTGCTTGCACCCCACATCACACTAAAGAGATGTACGACTTTGAATCCTGCCACATTGCTACCCCTGCCTGAAAATGACCCCGACATTCCTCCCATCCACGACTGTGTGACCCTCACGGACGAACAAACTAGGAGTAGGGTTGACCTCCGAGACACTGCTTTCCCTGACCCCGATGGAGAGCTATGGGTAGACGGCTCTTGCATCAAACTCCCAGACGGCACCACCTCAGCTGCCTACGCAGTAACGACAGCCCGAACAGTAGTTGAGACAGCTTGCATCACACAACGATCTGCCCAAGCAGCAGAGCTGATAGCCCTCACCCGAGCATGCACCATAGCCGCAGGGACCACCACGAATGTATATACGGACAGCCAGTATGCCTTCGGAGTGGTCCATCATTTTGGGCTCCTGTGGAGAGAGAGGGGATTCCTGACGTCCCACGGCACCCCGATCCTCCACGGAGATCTAGTCTCCGCTCTGATTGAAGCAGTCCTCCTCCCCAAACGATTAGCGGTGATCAAATGTCAGGCACACAAAAGGGTGACAGACTTAGTTGGACAAGGGAATGCATTGGCCGACATCACTGCACGAACCACAGCCGAGAATAGGACAGCGACACACATGTACGTGACCAGGTCACAAGCAGAAACATGGAGTGACACAAGGATAATGATCAGGGACATTCAATCGGCCAGCACCCCTCACGAGCTGACTAAGTGGGCAGGGGTGGGTTTGAAGGATGAGGAAGGCTGTTGGCGAACGAAGGATGCAAGCAAATGGATGCTGCCCGACTCATATCTGATTCCCATACTGACCATGGCTCACTCCCCCGCACACATAGGATCTGCACCCATGATTGAACTCATTTCCAAAGTCTGGCATAACGACAAAATCCCTGATTCAGCCAGACGCCTAGTTCGACAATGCCTTATCTGTCTGCAACACAACCCCGGGAAAGGAGCTGTAGTACCCCGGGGAGGGTTCGGGACCCCCAATCATCCCTTTGAGGTCCTTCAGATGGACTACATCCAACTAGAAAGATGCCAAAGCCTGAAGTACGTACTAGTCATCGTATGTGCCTTCAGCAAATGGGTAGAAGCCTATCCAACCCGTGACAACACTGCCATGACTACTGCCAAAGTACTACTGAAGGAATTCTTCCCTCGCTATGGCCTTTGTCGAATTTTATGGAGCGACAACGGCCCCCACTTCATAGCTGAGGTTATCCAATTAATCCTAAAGGGGTTGGGGGTGAAGCAACGATTTCATGCGGTCTTCCACCCCCAATCCGCTGGTCTAGTGGAACGCCATAATGCCACACTGAAGCTGAAACTGGCAAAAATAGTGGCCACCACTGGACTTAACTGGCCTGATGCCCTCCCACTGGCTTTGTTATCAATGCGCTCCACTCCCACCAAGCACCATTTGACCCCCTACGAGGTCGTGTTCGGGCGGCCAATGAATCTCTGGACTGCTCCCAAACCGACCTCCATTCATGACGTCCCAGACGTCCTACTATCTGATTATTTGTGCAAGTTAACTAAAACGTTGTCTGTCATTCATCAACAGGTGCAGCAGGCCATCCCCGATGCTTCCAGGGGCCCCGGTCACGACATCCAACCGGGAGATTTCGTATTGATACGAAATTTCCAGCGAACCAAAAGTCTGGAACCTCGGTGGACGGGCCCCTGGCAAGTGCTGATTACCACCCGAACGGCGCTTCGAGTGGAGGGGAAGAAGCACTGGCTGCACGCGCATCATTGCCGGAAGGTCTCTGCGAACCTGGCCACAACAGAAAACGTCAGCACCCAAGAAGAGCTCCTGAGCAAAGACCGACCGATATTGGACTGTTATCCCGATACTGAGGCACTCGAACTTGCAAAATTCTCTGATCCCACCGTGCCATCCAGAGAAGGGTATTTCCTGCGTCGAAAGGAGGGAGTTTCGGCTAAGTAGGCCACGGACTAAGTTAAATCTCAGAACGGTGACCTAAACACAATCAAGGGTTGCCGGGAGAGAAGCTAAACGAAGTCTGTGGTTCTGCCCGCTACCGAGCCCCCTTGAAGATGATGGAAGCGCCAGATAAGAAGATGATGGAAGCGCCAGATAAGAAGATGATGGAAGCAACAGGAAATACCCAGTATAGAAATCCAAAGACTGACAACTTGCACAAATCAAAGACAATCGCACTCTTTATTGTCTTCCTCTTCTGCCTCCTCCTCATGACCTCCTTCTGGATTCTGGAGGAGAGCACACCGGCTCATGAGACATTGCTACCTACTGCACAGCCAACACCCCTGAAAGAGCATCACCTGATCTCTCTGTCGCCTCAGCTCCGAGAAAGGCGCAGGGAATTCTGGAACAATTCCTTCGTGCAACTGTTGCACCAACATAACCTTGCTGCAAATGCTACGAACTGTTGGATCTGCGGGTTGCTCCCGCATGCCACTGGACACTCCATCCCCTTCATCCCCTCACCCTTCTCGATTCACGGCTCTTGCCTCGCCTGGTTGATCCTCATGCAAGAAAGCCACAGGGACAATGCCACCTCCAGCCGGACAGTGTCACACTTCTACTCTGGGTTCTGGCTGAACAAAACAGGAACGACTTCAGCTGCCCTATGCCCTGCGCTCGCAGGCACCACCTTCATCAAAAACATTCCAGCCAAAGAACGAGTCGAAGTACAGGTGCTCCACAATCCAGCCAGAACCACCTTCTCTCATCTGCAGAAACAAACTACCGCCACCCTGACTGTGGCTCTGTCCGTGATCAATGTCACTGGCCTTGTGTGCCTAGAAGGCCAGGGAACGCAACTGGTGGGTTACAGCGCCTGCCGAATCACCAGAACATTGGACTCAGCTGAACCCCCTTCTTTTGTTGCTTCTCCGAATATGTACTTTGTGTGTGGCACCAAGGCTTACACCTGGCTCCCGAGAGGATGGAAGGGCACCTGTTATATTGCCTTCGTTCTTCCACCCACATATGTAGCCCCTGCCAACCACCACCGGCAGAGGCGTGCGGACGACCTTGGACAATCCGACTCCACCGGAGCACAGTTCCTGGATGCAGCAAAGGGACTTGTTCCTCTGTGGGGTCCAATGGCAAACAGCCGTGCTATCCGACACCTGACCCAGGCCGTAGAAACAACGATCAACATCACGGCTGGCATCCTCGCTAACAACACTGCGGAACTTCAGGCGGTCCGCCTTGTGACTCTTCAAAATCGACTCGTCGTAGACGTAGTCCTAGCCGACCGAGGAGGAGCATGCCGCATCATCGGATCCAGCTGCTGCACCTACGTGCCTGACAACTCGCCTTCAGTCTACAAAGCCATTGAACACCTCCACAGACTGTCCTCAGAGGTTCACCAAGAGCAGGAAGGATGGTCGCTTGGGAACTGGTTTTGGGACACTTTGAAAAATTGGGGTTGGAAGTTGTTTTCCTTCGTGCTGATACCTATTGTAATATTATGTGGGTGTTGCTTGGGTATCCAATGTCTGCCACCATTGTTCGGCCTTCTTTCTAGCTGTATGTGCCCAAAGACTTTGGACTTCCGAAATGAGCACATGAGTCCCCTCTATGAAATAGAAGTACATGGCCTTATGGGGATAAATCCAAACTGACAAGTTGGCGAGATATGTTAAAAGGGAGGACTGTGGGAATTTAGTTTGTGAACTGAACATTATCTGCGCCAGCTTGTCACCCATGTACAACGTGCACGATCGCCATTTTTTAGCATCATGGTCTCCCTGTCCACGATCAATCGCCAGCACGTCCCCTCTGACCCAGCAGGCATCCTCCGCGCACCCTGGCTCCCCCTCCCTCCTCCTTCTGAGCACGACCCTTCTGCATGACCCTGTCCTTGGGAGTCACGCCAGCGCCTGACCAACACCTCCTCCCCTGCCATGAATGCCCCTCTGTTGATAAACCTCCCTCCTGCACTGGATTGTCCACGCAGCATGAATACCTCTCCATTGATGGCCCCTCACCCCGTGTCCGACTGTCCACACAGGTCCGAGGCCATTGCCTAAGCCGGGAGATATCATTTACTGCTCTTTTTGTATGAGGTCGCTCTCCTTCAAAGGTCCCTCTATTGATCCAGACCTCCCCACCCCTGTGACATGATCAGGCGCACACATCCTAAGACTCGACAACACACTCCACTGCGTGATGACCCCCTCCTCTTATCAGCAGATTGAGGACCCCTATTGTGAGGATATATGGGGGTGGGATTAACACGTGGATTACGGGGATGACTTTTTCGTGCTATACAAAGATCTGATTGTATTAACGGAAGGTCACATGCCATAAACCAGTGTATAAGAGGCCAGGCCTCCGAGAGGCTGTGAGAGCACCTCGAGACGATACCTTGTTGTCTGATCTGATGTGTTCTGCTCCGTCGGAATAAACTTCTGTTTCCTGCCTTCTGGTCTCCGGCGCCTGCCTCATTGCTTGGTAATTGGAATGGTACAAGGGCGGTTAGCGCCGGGCAAATCTTGAGAAAGGTCCTAGCCCTACCTTTTTCTACACCGGGCAATGTGGGGGGGGGACAGCTGTCCCGCAGAGAGCCGGAGCGAACTTTCCTAAGGAGGGAGAAGAAATCCTCCTGAGTGATCATAGGGAAGTAGGAGAAGATAGAAGAGTTACGGGGTGCATCGCTGGGATCAGGGGGTGAGACGGATTTGGGGATACTGGTTTTAATATTGGTAATGTTCTCAATATAGTAACAGTTAAGGGAGTCACAGAGGGATTGTGATGGCAGGGGTTGGATAGTGACACAGCTGGGTTTCACAAGTTTGTCAACGATGGAGAAGATGTCTTTGGCTTTACTGGTCGAATTCAAGATCTTTGAGGAGAAGCATTCAGTTTTGGCTACGAGGATGGCGGTCTTGTAGTCTTTTAAGGCAGAGAGAAAGGTGGATTTTTGAGGGGATGGTAGTCAAGTCTCCACTTGGGCTCGGTTTGGCTTACGGCGAGTTTCCTGTCTTTGAGGTCCTTTGTGAACCAGTGCTGGGCATCGTGGGACCTCTTATTTTTAAGTTTTTTCAGGGGAGCGAAGTTGTCTCTTCCCTGGGCCAGCCAGGTGTTAAGGTCTTCAGCCTGAGTGTGAGGTGAGATCGGCGGTCCAGTGGATTGGGAGGTACTAGGCATAGAGGTAGAAAGGAATGCACAGAGAGTAGGAATATTTACCCGACTCCAGTTCCTGATCATGAGAGGATCGGATCAGTGGTGGGGGATTTGGTAGTAGTGGGTGTAATGATGGAGAAAGAAATAAAAAAGTGGTCAGACCAGGTACAATGGGAGATCTGGAGATTAGTGGTGTCAAGGTTAGAAGTCCAGACCTGGTCAAGGGTGTGTCCTTTAGTGTGGGGGGCCACTTTGATATGCTGGGTGAATTTCATACCGTTGAGTAACTCTGTGAAGTCTATCGAGCAGGAGCTTTCACGTGAGTCATGAGGCCAGTAATTGAAGTCCCCTATGATGAGGATTTTGGCATGATTTATCACCAGCTCAGCTGTCATGCTACTGAATAGTTGGAGACAATTCGGCAAGTGGGCGGGTGGCCTGTAAAATAGGGCACAGGTTAAAGGGACACTTTTGGATTCAAGTTTAAACAACAAGAAGTTGACAAAGGGAAATTTATGGGGTGGTGAGGGAAGTATATTTATGGGATTGGGAGATGATGGCTACTCCTCCCCCCACTTTGCCCTCTGGCCTTTTTGCCTGGAGGATATAGTAGTTCACAGGGATGGCGGCCAGTATGTCCGGAGTAGAGTCGGATGAAAGCCATGTTTCCGATAAGAGCAAAATGTCTGGCTTGATGGAGTCTAAGAGATAAAAAATCTTGAGTTGGTGCTTAACCAGAGACCGGGTGTTGAGATACCATATGGATAAGCGGTCTTGATTAGGGCTGGAAGAATAGGGGTTAAAGGGAGAAGGAATATATAGGAGACATAAATCGAGAAGCAGGAGGCTTAGCAACCTCAGACACAGAGAATGCACAAATCTTTAGGCGATTTTATAAAAATGTACACATCGCAGAGAGTCCATATAGGGTAGACAGACACATGAAAATATTCAGAGAGTGATTCAACTCATTGAGAAGGTGACTAAAAAGTCCTTACTGGCTGTCTTATTGGACAAGATAAGGTCGTCCTCTGTCACCCTTGTTATTTGTGTTAAGCATTGAACCACTCGCTGCCATGATACTTCTAACTCCTAGCATGCAGAGTATCAACTTTGGTGACACAGAGCATAAGATATCCCTATTTGTAGATGACGTGCCATCCTCCCTGACTTCCCCTGGATTTCTCTGGAGGCCCTCCCAGTTGAGTTAAAGCGGTTTGAACGAGTAACAGAGTTTCGTATCAACTTATCTAAATGCTTTTGCTGAACCTTACCCTACCAACCGAGACCCTTGGGGCATTAACACCCTTTCACTGGGCTAGGACAGAGATTGCATATGTGGGTATCAAGATGACCCCCAAACTTGCGGATCTCTATCGAGCCAATTATCATCCGTTTCTCCAACAATTGAAACTTGACCTTAAACAATGGGTACTCATATGTATCTCCTGGCTCTGGAAAATCCACGCCATTAAAATGGCTGTTCTACCCGAACTGCTATACTTATTTCAGGGACTCCCTATTGAATTGGACTCTGGATTTCTCCTGGCAGTGCAAACCCTAGTGATTCACTTTATTTGCCAAAACCATAGGGCACACTTTCCTTCTATTTTTGTTGCATCATCCAAAACTTCGGGGGCATAGGATTGCCGGACTTTCATTTGTACTACAAGTAATCACAGTTGTGGGTGATTTCTGAATGGTCTGCGTGCAAGTCAGATAAGCACTGGCTCCATATGGATAGAGCAATGGTGGGAAGATATATTTGGGATTTGCTGTGGAAGCCCAAAGAGGAACTCTCCTCTAATGCATATCTGAGCACCCCTACAAGGACCACTCTCAGGGTTTGGGACAATGTGAATTGACGGGCCTCAAGGACGATCGCCCCCCTCTCCATTTACTCTGATTCACTAGAACTCCGCCGTCACCCCGGCACTAGAAAATGGCCCCTTTGACACCTTGAGAGCTGGGGGCTGTTTGATGATCTCTGACCTATTCCACTATTGGGACATTTTAACCTTTGAGAATTATCAACGGGACTTACGACTAACACCCACCGAATTTTTTCGCTATAATCAATTAAAACATTGGGTGCTTCAACCAGAAGTATGGGCGGCTGCAACCAGGAAGCTTACGAGAAATTTGCTAGGGGGGTAATGGCACTAAGGAATGTATCTCCTTTCTCCACGCATTCTTGGTAGACCCTTCACACACCCCAAGACCACAACATAAGGAGTTCTGGGAGCGGATCCAGGGTAGCCCCGTCCCAGAGACATACTGGTTCAAATTGTCGAGAGATGTCCCTCGGTTCAATGAGTGGATGTGTTTGAGGGAGGCTTATTACAAGCTATTATATGAATTTTATCTACATCCAACCAAACTTTAAAAAAATCTTCACTAACTCGCCTGATCAATGCTGGAGAGGGTGCGGTATTATGGGTGATTTTAGGCACATTTGGTGAGACTGCCCGACCATTTGTCCTTTCTGGTCCAAAAAGATATTTTGGGGTATCAAGTGCCCGATAATAATATTTCACTTTATTGGTTTTACTTAGAGTGCGGATGCTTTGCTGATTATTGGAAATTGGTTGATTCCACTCAAAGTTGTGTATCTAAATGGCAATATTACAAAAAGGATTATGCTATATGTAAAACTTGCACTGTATGATTGTTTGGAAAATGTTTAGAACTGTTTTAAGAATGGAGACTAGCACCCTCTCACCTGTGTATGGACAAGCTTCGCAGAAAGCGAAAACAATATATAGAACGAATCCTCAGAACCAAATCCTCTCATATCAGAGCACTCAGGAATTCTGCAAAGAACAGACCAAAGCGCCTGTTCGAGGCTATTGCACAAACTATAAACCCCTCCACCACTTCAGTTTTGGAGTCATCAGTGATCTGCTGCAACAACTTTGGGGATTTCTTCGTTAAAAAACACATTAATATCTCTCTACTCACCAGTGAACTCACATAAACTGAGATTCTACCTTGCAAGGCACTGTATAATCTATGCTCATCTTTCTCCCCAATTTTTAAACGAGACCTACAATGGACAATCTCCAAAGTGAAACCCTCAAACCACCTTCAGGACACCATGCCAGGTTCTATTATCAAATCTCTTGCTACACATCTACTCCCCCTATGGACTAAGATGGTCAACGTCTCTCTTCAAAACGGTCTATTTCCAGAATTACTAAAAGTGAGTCAAGACAGACCCTCCAGGATATCGCGATTTCGCGATTTGCAAAAAAATCGCAAAATCGGCCGAACGCCGCAAATCCCGCGATATTTGCCCAAACGCCCGTGAAATCCGCCGTTTTGCCAGCCATTAGTACTTCAGAGATGAGATCTAAATATATGAAAGTCTTATTTAAGGTCCCCGAACGCTTTGAGACGGCGCTTCGGAAAGGCTGTAATGTGCCCGTCCTTTCCGAGTTTGCGCTATATAAATCTGCAAAAAAATAAATAAAATAGGAGGGGACGAGTGCTGTGGTAGGTCGACAAGACTGCTCAGTGTTGCTCCGAAGGCAGGTAGGCTATACTGCTTGGTATTGCCCTTACCCATAATGCAACCCGGCTTCGCTTCTAGCAGAAACACCAGCTGCACCTCTCCCCCTGGTTCAGGTCTGACCCCATTGGTAAAGTTTTAATGCTGCGCCTCGGCCTGGAAATCGAGGTCACGTTCCTCACTGGCCGCCATATTGTTCGTGTGACAGAATGTTGTTTCTTCATTAAATAGAGTGATGCGAGTCAAACAAAGCCCTGGCTGACACGTCCTTCCCCAGGAACGGAAATAGTGTTTCTTCCTCTCCAATGTCACCACCTGTAAATAATACTCCCTTTTAGCGGGGACATGCTGGCTTCAGTGCGCCGCTCGCTTGTGAATGGCTGCATCAGGACAAGTCGTTCGCTCTCCCAGCATCGATGGGGTTAAGAGAGGGTCATCTTGCAGGATACATTGTGCCATCCCATGTGATACAACATAGCTCACTGCCGTTGATCAGTTACGTAGGAGACTCGTATTCCATGCGGCTGACTCAGCCTTTCATCCTTCTTGAGCCAGGACCATAGATAAGGTTATTAATAGCGGCTGCTATAGTCAAACAAGCGTTGCAATGCTCCTTCTGGGACGCCCCGAAGATTTTACATGAACTTTTTGTAGAGTTCCGCATTTAAGTGCTTGAGGAGAACTACTGAGACAGAGACAGAGAGCGCTATCGCCAAGGTGTGGAAAAGGAAAGAGGGTTTAACTGAGATTAGGATGACGAACGGCGGCCGTGGGGCCGGCTGGATAGCTGCACACCTATCAGAGAGAAGGAGGGACGGAGAGGGAGAGGGAGGGAGAGAGAGAGGGATCGAGGGAGAGGGACATAGAGAGGGACGGACATAGAGAGGGAGGGACATCGAGAGAGAGGGAGGGACATCGAGAGAGAGGGAGGGACATAGAGAGAGAGGGAGGGACACCGAGAGAGAGGGACACAGAGGGCGAGACAGAGGGAGGGAGAGAGAGGGACACAGAGGGCAAGACAGAGGGAGGGAGACGGAGGGAGAGGGAGGGAGGGGGGACAGAGGGGGACAGAGAGAGGGACAGACACGGAGGGACGGAGAGAGGGACAGAGAGCGAGAGGGATGGCGTGAGAGACGGTGAGAGAGAGGGACGGCGTGAGAGATGGTGAGAGAGAGAGGGACGGCGTGAGAGACGGTGAGAGAGAGGGACAGCATGAGAGACGGTGAGAGAGAGACGGCGAGAGAGAGAGGGACGGCGTGATTTTTTTGCTCTCCTTGTGTTTTCTGTGTGGATGTTCACAATGTGCTTACTTTTTTGAGTACATCTGTATGTTTCAACGACAAGAACGTAAGCTACTTGGAATATCTGAAATCCGAGGGTTCCCTAGTAAGGATATAAAATGGGCTAATACATGACCCCATGAAGTCTTGTTGCATAAAAGAGTTTGAAGGCGCTGCCAGCCTCCGAGGACAGGAGATGTACATGCGTATGGTAAGCACATCTGTCCGTATGCGTGCACATCTCCTGTACGCTCGTGCCTTCTCTTGTCTCCCTTCGGGACAGGAAGCAGCAGCAATAGAGTCTCATAGCTTCATGTTGCTAAATAACTCAAAAACAAAGATATCTGTGTTTGTTGTAGGAAAAATGGCCCAAAAAAATGCCGCAAAATTGCCGCTAAATTTCCATATTTGTGCCGCTAAATTTCCTTTTTTGTGCCGCTAAATTTGCTAATCCATGCCGCTATATCCTGGGGGGTCTATCAAGTCTCTCCGCTCTTGAGAAAACATTTTCTCAACCCAGAGAACATGAACCACTATCACTCAGGCTCCACACTTCCATTTTTAGGCAGAGTCATTGAAAGTTGTGTAGTATACCAAATCACTTCACATATTCGAACAAACAACATGCTAGGCAGTCTCCAGCCACCAAAATAAAACTCAATCATTCAAAGGGATAGAGCTGGAGGAATGAAGATTAAACACTACTATGAAAGAAATGGAGAGTGAGAAGAAAGAAGTTCCACCTCACCTCTGTATAATCCACTCCTATCCTCACCCATTACACTCCCTGTATCTGTTTCTTACTGTTTTTGTGTGAAAACCTCATAGTTAATTCATTAATTTGTGGTAAAGTGGCAACAAAAGTGCAATCTACCAGCTGCCAATAAACGTCCAGCTGGCAATCGCTTCTGTCTAGACCGGCCAAGTCCAAGTATGTTCAAGTCCTGTGCAGGCAAGCCATAAGACCCAAGCTAAAAGTGACACTAGCCGATACCAGAACTGCAAAACCACTGCTATAGCGCAAGATAAAAACAATGCTACTGAGCGTAAAACACTATGCACTGGCCAAGCTCACCGTGCTCGCTGTGCATGCCAATGTGCAGCCGGCCCCGAAATCCAGAAGTGCCAAAGCTGGAGATGCCCAAAACAAAAGTCTAGAAAGACCAGAGTTGCCTGATAACTGATACAAAAGTGCTAACAAAGTCACTAACACTATAAGGCATCGCTATACAAACAGACAAATTCCCCCAAAACAATAAGGAAATGTGGGATAAAAATGTTTTATTTTTTTTTATTATTTATATTATTTTATCAAAATGCATAGGAGAATCATGAGACATGATATTGGATCAACAAACATGGATACATATGCGGTCCCACATTTACACACTCAATACACACCACCAGCCACAAACATATACATACTCATACATCCTCCACATGCAAGGAAGACTCACAGTTAGTGATATAATCAGAATTCAAATGTGTTCACGTTCATGATACACATTACAGGATAAGCATACAGTAGTCAATAGTCATTGATATGCTTTCTTGTTATCGAATGTGGAAACAAACGGAGGCATGAGGTTCTCCAGCACCTGGAGAAGGACAGCAGGATGATGCTGATGATGTGCGATGTGGAGCCAGCACTTGGCATTGTACCACATCGCTTCTCAGAGCAATAGGTAAGGCTCTCTCACTAATTGGCATTGCAAAATAAGCATTTGACATCTCAAATATGGGATTCTTTGAGTCTAAGGTAAGGCCCTCTTGGCATCGCCACCATTTTGAATACTTAAGACTCCTTAATAGGTGAAGACTCCACCATTAGGATCACAGAAGCCAAATCCGAAAGTAACTAAGACCTGGAGGAAGAGAAGACAGGCTTGAACAAGGGAAACTCTATGGAGCATTTGTGTTGGCCATACAATAAACCCAGCAAGCACAAAGAGATGATGGACGGAGCGCTGAAACTTTTCAGACACCCACCCCCCACTCACAGATCTGGGTTGAATCCATCATCATTCTTTAGCTCACTTCGCCACCTCAGTTCAGACCCAGCTATAGTCAAATCAGTCTGACCCTGTGCCTCATGGAAACAGTGCAGCCCGAACTGCCAAGCCAGGTCTTCCCTGAACCGGAAACAAGCATCCTGGGACTAACACCCCTCTTCAGCGAGGCTAGATTGAATCCAGTGGCAAAGTGTTTGTGTTGGCCACATAATAAACCCCCGAGCGTCCTGCGCTTCTTCCAGTCCGGGGGCTAGTGCTCCTTCTCGATAACCAAGCAACTTAGCAACAACACGTAGCGCAAAACTTCCTCATGTACTAACTTTTTTATTTTTTATTTTTGGTCCTCATCTCACCTATCAAGCCTCTGCGGGTCTTATGAAGCCGCTTTCATGATCTATGGCCCCTACGGCTTACCGCACTCGCTTGCGTCGTCCACCCGGTCCCTTTTTGTGAGGGAGCCTGGTGTAATCATTAGACCACTCATATTAATCTTACATTTTGGCCCCATCTCACAAAAGGATGCCAGATGTTTATTGGCTTGTCTTCTACGCCCTCGTAGTCTAGACGAGCCATGGAGAATGAGGCCTTAAGTCACTCTTGTCTTTGTGGAGGTAGGGGGTCTTTCCACCTCTTACAGATTTCCCTTCGGGCCAACAGTACCAGATAAATTAATAGGCCTCGGTTTTTCTGAGAGAGGGTCTGGCTGAGTCGGCCATCATCTCCAAAAAACACTAATGACATGTTAATATCTATAGTGATGTTAAAAATATCTCGAATATTGTCGCCCACATCTGTCCCAAATTTTGCAAGTACTGGACACTCTAGGAAAACATGTAGGTCATTAGCAAGAGGTAGTAAACATCTAGGGCATTTAGGGGATGGCTCTGGGGCGAACTTGGCGATCTTAGCCGGAGTGTAATAGAGCCTGTTGATGACGAAAAAGTTTTTTTTTTAGACAGGCAGGCTTGACATGTTTGTACAAAACCTTTAGAGAGGGCTCATATAGGGACTCTATTGTTGGCCCAAGGGGAGTTTCGGTCCACAGTGCAGCTAAAGGGGGGGCCTTCGTGGTCCTCGGCTTCCAGCAAGTTGTTATACCATATAGAGATTTCCTTCTTAATTGGGAGAATAGATTGCCACATCCCTTCGATCTCTCCATTCCCACTGATCTCTCCCTTCTCTGCATCGTACCATGACACCAACTGTAAATATTTAAATCTGGAGAACCCTGGCCTATCCTTGCTCTCAAGTAATCCCATGGGTGTATCCCCCCGGAGTCAACAAGCTCGGCCTAGGTGGTGATGCCTGCCCTTCTTTTGGGCAACGCCAAACTGTCCCTAAGGCAACCCGGTGTTCCTGGTGCATCCCATACAGGGGCACTGTCCAAGTAGTATCCAATGCCCCAACTACATCTGAGCCTATACCATAGCTCCAGGGCTGCCCTCAGAACCTTCAGGCGTACCCGCTTAAAGAATTTTGGTGACCCAAACTTATATAGAAAAGCCTCGCCATCTCCTCCCCCCTCTGCTCTCGCCATTTCTCCAAGCAGCCTGCCCCAGGCTGACTCCCCTGGTTTAACAAGTAGCATCCGTATGCTTTTAAACTGGAATGCTGCAGCATATAATCTCATATCAGGAAGAGCTAGCCCGCCTTTCTTTAATCTGCCCTAAGTTTTATCAACGCCAATCGGACCCCTTTATTTCCCCAAACAAAGCTCCCAATCTTACTCTGTACCTTGCTTAAGCTTTTTTTCTGAAATGTTAATGGTATGGAAGAGAATAGGTAAGACAGCTTGGGGAGAATGACCATCTTTACCAAGTTGGTTTTTCCATAAATGGTTAAGGGAAGGTTCCTCCATCTGCTGAAGAGGCCGTCTATTTACTTAATGACCCTGTTGAGATTGAGCTCAGGTATCTTCTCCAAATCCTTGACGATGTAAATTCCCAGATATCTCAGCTCTGCGCTGACTCTCCCCGACCACTCCAAATTCCAGCACATCAGCTCTGTCTTGGTTTTATTGATTAGATACCCGGACAGGGACCCAAATTCGGACATGAGTTCCTCAACCCTCGGGATCACTGCCTCTGCGTCGCTTGTATACAGTATTAGATCATCGGCGTAGAGAGCTATTTTAGAACTGTATTGATCAGATCTAAAAGGATAGATTGAGTCATCCAGTCTCATCGCCTGTGCCAATGGTTCCATATATATATTAAATAGAAGGGGCGAGATCGGGCACCCATGCCTGGTTCCTCTCTGGATGTTAAAGCTAGGCGTAAGTAGCCCATTTAGCAGGATTCGGGCAGAGGCACCCTGATAGCAGTTCTGCAAGGTTTGAATAAAGATGGAACCAAACCCCATTGCCTTCAGGATCTCCCAAAGATACACCCTGCAGACTCTATCAAAAGCCTTGGCTGTGCCTAAAGCGACAACGGCCAAGGGTTCCGTTCTCTGAATGGCCAGATCTATGTTGCCTATTAGGAGCTGCGACTGCTCTTGGATGTGTCTCCCTGCGACGAACCCTTTCTGATCCAGATGTATTAACTTTGGGATCAGTTTTACCAATCTCCCCGCCAAAATGCCCATAAAGATCTTATAATCGGCATTCAGCAGGGAGATTGGACGATAGGAGTCCGCCTTTTTCGGGTCCTTGCCAGGTTTTTAAATCAGGGTGATTGTTGCCTCTTTCCATGTCTTGGTAACCTTCCCAGTTAAGCTGTAGACTGAGTTAAAGGTGACCCCCAAAGCATTTATCAACTCCTCTTTGAGGAGTTTATAAATTTCGCTTGGGAGTGAGTCCGAGCCTGCAGCTTTTTTGTTCTTAGATTTTTTGATCTGATCGGCTATTTCCTCTAAAGTAAAGGGAGCGTCTAGTTTGTTCTTACTTTCTTCTGACAGCGAGGGGAGATGTTTATTCCTCAAAAATGACTGGATAGCACTTGGTAGAGGTGCAAGGTCCTCTCTATACAGTTCTGAGAAGATGGAGAGGAGGTAGGTCTGCATATCCCCGATCGTACTTGAGGTTTCCCCGCTAGCATTGATGGTTAGTTCTTTTATATCGTTTCTAGCGCGATCAGTTCTCGCTTTCCATGCCGAAAGGGCACCTGCCTTCTCCCCATATTCAAAATTCTCCATCATTCTGGAATTCCACTGCGCTCTACACTTGGCTTCTAACTTCCCTCTATACTCCGATCTTCCCTCGTCCAGATCCCTCAAGACTTGTGTAAATCGCTCCGAGTCCCTGTTACTTAATCCATCTCTTTCTTTCTCCAGATTGCTTATCTTCCCCTCAACGCCCTTTAGTGCCTCAGCTTCGACCTTGTTCTTATAGCAGATTATTCCATGAAGTTTCCCCCTTAGCCAGGCTTATATGTATCTCATACTATGTCCGGTGTTGTGGAACCCGTATTCAAAGAAAAAAATTCCAAAGAGGGAGCCATTACTGCTTCGGTCACTTCAGGATCTAAAAGCTTTTCCTTATTGAGGGTCCACCTCGATGACTGCCGCTGCACCTCTTTACTCTGATATATAAATTGCAGAGGTGCGTGGTCGGAATGATGACTCTGAAGTACTGAGACCTCCCCTAGGCTAGCCCTTGACATTCTATCTAAAAAGACATAATCTATCCTGGAGGAGTGACCATGCTTCTTGCTATAGTATGTGAAGCCCTGCTGGTTCCCTTTTTGGGCCCTCCATAGGTCAATTAAGTCCATATCATGGATCATGTTGAGCAGCGCTCTACGTATCTTGACTGCTCCTACATAGTGACTCAGATTGGATCTATCTTTTAATGGGTCCAACAGGAAATTGAAGTCCCCCCGATGACATTGGGTGGGGATTCCAACATCAATACCGACTGTAGTTTATATATATGGGTCGGATCGTCCGTATTAGGGCCATACAAAGTGGCACATATAAAATCAACATTTTCAAATGCCAATTGGACTACCAAACACCTTCCCGTGGAGTCTGATTGTGATTTTTTAATAGTACAGGGAGTACCCTGTTTAATTAATATAGCCACCCCTCTGCTTTGAGATGTCTGATGTGAGGCACTAAAGCTCTTAACCCAAGGAGCCTTGGAGAAGATTACACTTCTTTCTTCGTAACTCAGGTGTGTCTCTTGCAACATGCAAACGTGTGCAGTTGAGAGTTCTGAATACTTAAGGATTAGCCTCTGTCTCCGGGGACACCTTAACCCATTCTATCCCTCAGGTCCATGCCACCCATCGCCTCCTTGTTCTACCGGGAAGAATTGACATCCCTTCATGGCGTAAAAGACCGTACATAAGGTTGAGATGAGGTTGAATTTTGTTTTCTTTTTTTTCCCACTGCTCCCCACCCTTGTGTCCCTCTGCCCCCCCCAGACCCCCGTGCCCCCGTACCCCTCTGCCCATGAGGAACCCTCCCTTCTAGTAGGCAAAAGCCTATTTAGGCCCCCCCCCCTATGGAATGGTGTTAACATTTTCAATTTGTAAACTAAATTCCTGTTAGATGCGAATCATATGCGTAAAAAGCCCACCTAGGTCTACTTCCCCCCCTGCCTGTCTCTGATCTTAACTATGAGGGCGTCCGCCTTTTCACCAGTTTTGATTTGGTACATGTGATTGTTCCACATCACCCGTAACACTGCTGGAAATTTCAACTGAGCCTTGGCTCCTATACTGTTTAGCTACTCCAACCTTTTCCCCAGCTCCCACTGTCTCGTTGCAGTTGTGTGTGAGATGTCTGATCTTATTTGGAAGGTGAAAGGGTTGGAGCTATTGAAGTGTGTGGAGCCTACTTTCAAAGCGGAGGACAAAATCTGCTCCTTAGTAGAATATGTTAAAAAATTCACCAGGGTCTTCCTAGGCTTCTGCTTTGCGGGGTTTCTTTTAAAGGGGTCACGTGCACCCTCTGGATATCATTCAGGAGGTCTACCTCTGGTGAATCCTTTAGCACTGTTCCCTTCAGTAAAGATATTACGAAGCCCTTAATATCAGCCCCCTCCAGAGCTTCAGGGACATTCAAGAGTCTCAAGTTCTTCCGGCGCGAATGATTTTATAGGCGCTCAAGATCCTCTTTCAATTCTCTGTTCTGGGCAGACAGCTTGATCACCTCCACTTGGGTGGTACACATGTATTCCTTGATTTTAGGGATTTCCATCTCAATTGCCTCAGTTCTTAAGGTGACCTCATCCAATCTTTTGGCTAGCGCTTCGCATGATGCTTGGATCGCTGCCTGATTAGCCTCGGAAGTTAGGAATCTATTAGTCATTTCGGCTTGGTTGGCTTCAGATACCGTGAATCTACTGGTAATTTTGTCCTTCATAGCTAGCAGTATGTCGGCCAGTGAGCGTGAGGTTGCGTCTGATTTATCTGCAATGTCCTCCATGCCTACCTTATCAAATGGGGCGGAGTAATGTGCTTGCTCTAGTTGCGATACACGTGGGGCGTCAGTATTTTTCATTAAGGCTGTACAATCCATATGGAAATTTTCTGTCCCCCCCACCCCCCCAGTGCTGAGTACCTGTTTGACACGCTAACTCCTGGATGCACCATATCCACTGCCTCCACTGAAGCTGATGGCTTGCCTGAGCTCCCCTGTGTAGCAAGATTCGTAGGAGCCCCTGCCCCCCCACCCCTGTAATAATACTCCCGTTGCGTTCTCCTCCACGGCTCCCAGGGTAGACAGGGTAAGGTGGGAAGGCCGAATAGGCTGAGTAGGCTGAAGGGGACAGGTAGTAGTAGAAGTAGTAGACATTACTTTATAGAAGGGTTTAAGTGAAGGGGTTACTTTTATGTTGGGGGCAGCACCTATAACACCCTTACTTTTGCCCTTACTTTTTATGCTTTTGACACTAAGATACTCTTCAGAGGTGTTCAGCTTAGCTTTTCCCCTTATTACACGCACCCTAACTTCGGAAACTGGGGGTGAAACGCGTGAGGGATAGACATGTTTCCCTTTAGCTGAATCGAATAAGGCCCTGGCTCGCAGTGCGTACCTGTTGATTTTAATTTGATCAGAGTTTTTTCTTTGTCACTAGGGCTACCAGGGCTAACAACCCTTCCAGCGCCAGCACCCCCACCAAGTGCTCTTTCTACATCCATACACTTAATTGGAGCACTGATGCACTTCGCCTATTCTCCTTGTGGCAATTTTAATCCTCCATATGCAAAAACATATATGCCACTATGCAGCCGGGTTCCTGTATCGAAATTCGCAGGGCTGACATCCTTATCTCCATCACAGGGCCGAGAAAATAAAAACTGCCGACCCCCTACCTTAGATGCCGCTTCGATACTTATTCCAGAAATATTCCTGTTTCCACTTTTGTGTACCGCTCGTCTCACCGGCTCTTTTCCATCAAGACCGCCTCCACTAGGTCTTCCCCCGGTGACTCGGAACAGAAGCAAGGCTGAATCCCGATTCCTCCGCGTCCGAGCCGCCTCCTCCCAAAGCCAGCGCCGACCCCCGCAGACGTGCCCCACTCACCCTCCGCGCTCCCAGCGCTCCTCTCCCGATCCGCTGCAAAGATCCGCGGGGAGGTCAACAAGCACTGGCCAGGCTCCGGGGTCTTGCTCGGCCCCCCAAACTAAAGCAAGGTATTTTGAGACGGGGGGTATAAGGCTGTGGGGCTATAGGGCAAGCATGTTGGCAGGAAATTATCACTCCATAGGGGGAGTCGAGCTGCGGCCGTTTAGTTCTCGGCCGCCATGTTCCTCCATACTAACTTTTATCGTTTTGGTCTACATTACCTGGTGATTGACTGGTTTGCCTGCCTACACCAGTATCTACCCCTTGGTGTATTTATCCTAACCCTTTCACTCAACCCGTATTATGGTCCAACATCTGAGTTCAGCACACAGAGGTTGTGCTTGGATGTGGGTGGTGGTAGGTGAGTTTTGACCTGCATGTAAGTTGGAGGTAAGAAAGCCTGTGCCCCACAACAATACATCAGCAGCCACCAACTATTAGTTGTGCCACGGTGTTAAAATCTAGTTTGCAGTGTCAACATTATCGGCACCATCTTGCCCCCTTTTTGGGCCCATTTTGTGCGCGTAAGCGGCAGCCATTTTAAATGCCATGGCCTCTCTGCCCATCGCCGATAGCCAGCGCGTCTCTCTCTCACTCTCTTGACCCCGCAGGCATCCCCGCGCGCTGACAGCCCCCGCTCTCACATGCTTGGGCCATAAACCACTCTTAAGCGCAACCCTGCCTCGGAACCCCATCCTGTTCCCAGCCCAACACCTCCCTCCATTTCTTTCATGATCCCGGGTCCTTTGATAAAACCCCCCTTTCCTCTGTACCCGATTGTCCTGCTCGTTCCCAGGCCGCCACCTGGCCTTGCGGATGCTGTTTATTGCCCCCATACAGTAGAAAGCTTCTCCCATCAAAGGATCCACGAGTTGATCAAAGCCCCCCACCCCATGAGACCCGATCGACCACATGCATTCTGGGAATCGGCGGAATGTCCAGCTGTGCGACAATCGTCACCTGTTGTGACCGGGGTGGGGACTTCTACTGTAAATGTGTGTGGGAACGGGCCTGAAGCGGGGATTCCGAGGATGCCTTTCCGTACTTCAAAATATTTGCAAGAATGTGCCACCTGCAATAAACTGTAATAAAGATCATAAACCTGTGTATAAGAGGCCTGGCCTCAGAGATGCGGTTAGAGCACCTCGAGAAGATACCCTGTTGTCTGAGTTGATGTGTTCTGCTCCGTCGGAATAAAACTTCTGTTTCCTGCCTTGCAGTCTCCAGCGCCTGCCTCTTTGTTTGGTAACTTGAGTGGTATTAGAGGCGGTTAGCGCTGGGCAACTTTGAAAAAGGTCGTCGGTCCTACCTTTTTCCACAATTGGCGTCCCAAACGTGGGGCCCATCAGTGACTCGTGGATCCAGTGGGAGAGGTCCTGACGACAGTGAACGACTGCAACGATCGGGAGAGCTCTGTCCGATAGACCCTCGTCTGACAGCCGATCATCCGAACTTCACTGGTTCCGAACAGACCTCTCTTGGGTGATCTACGGTCCTGACTGGGAACCATCAGGAGTGCTGCGACAGTCACGAAGAATAGAGGATGATCGGGCGCTGGATTCGGAAGACAAGAAACTGTCCATGCCGTCCGGGTAAGGTCGTGTAACACGACAAATTGTGAAATGATTGTTTGGAAAATACTAGTATTACTCTTTGAATTGTTGGTTCTTTTTGGAGATTCACTGTCTGCAAACGGAGAAAAACAGGTTCTCTCTTTGCAGGTAGTGAATGATAGGTAACGCAGACTTTTGTCCCCGTTGTAATCCGTCGTGCCTATCTTCCTCCCCCACTGATTGATTGTTTGGCCCGAACTGTTGTTCGTGGATTGTTTTCTGGAGATTCTCTGTCTGCAAACAGGGAAGAACAGGTTCTCTCTTTGCAGGTAGTGAAAGGGTAGGTAACGCAGACTTTTGTCCCCGTTGTAACCCGTCGTGCCTACTTATTCTCCCCATTGATTGTTTGATTGACCGAACATTGACTGTTCGATATTGGTTCTTTTGAGGTATTCACTGCCTGCAAATAACGAAGAATAGAAATATTCTGTCTAGTCTTTGCACGCAGTGATAAGATAGGTAGTGCAGACTTTTGTCCCCGTTGTAATCCGTCATGCCTATCTTCTCCCCACTGATTGTTAGCCTGTTTAGCCCGGACCGCTTATTAGAGATGAACCATCCGGCTCCACTGGAAGGCACCCCTAATAAGGACATGTTTATGAAGCATGGATTGATCGCCATAGCCTATAGCATCTGAGGCATAAATATACGAAGAAGGATCAGAAAAGTCAGTGGCCACTGATAGGATCCTTCGATGAGGATAAAATAAGCGCGCTAGAAACAGCCCTTGGGAACCACAAGACAACGCCCACTATGTTTGATAGTCTCGGCATGTGGCGCAAAGAAACAGAGCAACGTAAAAAGAGAAATGAAAATAGGTTGGAAAAAGAGCTGCGAAAGGCAGCCCACCTAGCCGCTAGGAAATTAGAAGAAGAGATTAAGGAGAGAGAAGAAGCCAAACAGAAACAAGAGTTAGCAACATCAAGTCAGTGTCCGGTTAGAACACCCTCTACGCTCTACCCTGAATTACCCTCGAAACAGCGAGCCAACGATGATCTTTTGTTAGGTCCTCCGATCATCTACATGCCCCCTCCATATGCCCCTTCCCAACCTTTAGCACAGCACCCACTAGCCCCAAGCACAGGCGAGAGTAGTACCAGAGCTTCGGTCCCCATGGCCTCCGCGCCGGCCGAACCCCTTGTACTAGATACAGCACAAGCGACAGTGTTAGATGACCCAGAGGCCCGAAAGACAGATTCCACAAGAACGAACAGGTTAAGCAAAGATGAGCGAGCAGGGATCGACAAGATAGTGAGGACACTGGTAGAAAGAAAGGAGAGTGAGGAGCACATCACGGATATGTTCAACTCATATGCAGGGAGCCACAGACGGCACTTTGCCGTACGATTGTGTTTTCATGCCCTGAATGCGTATGAGGACCGATATCGAGACAAAGGTCCCGAGAGCCTAACGACTCTGTATAGAAAGGTCGATATCGGGGATGAGGGCGAGTTTGACGTGACGGACCTCCTTATGCGTACGCTTGAGGTTTTCCGCCACCTCACTGAACAAGAATCGGAAGCTAAACCTACGACACCCGTAGCGACCGAATCACGAACTGAGCGAGCTAGCACCATGATGCCAATAAGAGAGGCTGCCCCCTACTGGGTTCCCCTACGAGGTCTGGGAACACACGATGACGTCAACCACCAAGACGCAAGAGGGAGGGTAGTGTACAACTGGGTCTACCAGCCATGGGATCAGCAAGATATTCTGACATTCCGGAAGTCTCTGCCCGATTTACGTAAAAACCCCACTGCCTTCTACACTGAGTTAGGTACAGCCCTAGGTTCAACGATTATGACCCTGGCTGACATCGACTTGTTTTTCGGGTTATGTCTGCCAGCTGATGTGTGGAAGCAAATCCGGAAAGTCGACCACCTTGAGCTGTTTGGACATACCTGGTCACAACTCGATGGCATAGATAGGCAACGAGAACCTGGACAGAAGCCTTTGAAATCCATTTTAGAACTCCCAGACAAAATTGTACAGAAATTGAAAACCCTGATCCCAGAAAAGAAAGTGGACTGGTCGATAGTAACGGCCTGTCGTCAGAAACCCCAGGAAGACGTATCGGAATACTTCTCCCGGTTTGAAACGGTGTTCTCCGATTATAGCGGCCAGGACATGACCACTGCAACCGGACACCATCTGTTTGTCCAGAATTATGTAAAAGGTTTGTCACAGGAGGTCTCTCAGAAACTGCAGGCCAGCGAGAGTAGTTGGGCAGCCTCCAAGCCCGCGGCTATCCTCCAGATGGCCCAATATTACGAGCACCAGAAAAATGAAAACGATAGAGTGACAGAGAAAAAGAAGAAAGACTTAAAAGAAAGGGTGATGATTGCACAGTTGCAAGGGACGCCTATAGGACGAGAGCAATACAAAGGGAACTACCAGACAAATGTCCCCAGGAACGCACCCCCTAAAGACCATACCCCGACACCCCATGTTGGACGTAGAGACATTAGCGAGGACCAGTGTGCATTCTGCAAGGGATTCGGCCATTGGAAATCCCAGTGTCCGATTCTGTTGGAGATGAACAGAAATAGGGACCCCAAGGACGTAGCGGGTGGACCGAGAAATAGAGGACAGCAACTGGGGTCCCCGAATGACACGAATAACGATAGATCAAACAGACCGAATACATTTGACCGTCCCCGACAGAACCAGTACCAGCAGTCTGACTGCGACGATGCCCGCGACTTCGCATAGGACTGCCTAGGGCAAGGGAGGGATCCAGTCGAGCTCTATGTTGACCAGCAAGGTCCTTATGTCACCACTAAGGTCCTGGGTACAAAGTCTCCATTTCTGGTAGACACTGGCGCGACACGTAGTGCGTTATCTAAACAACTGATTCCAAGGGCACCCTTGTCTGGCTCACTTGTAACATCGATAGGTTTCGATGGAACGCCCTCCACTAACCCTTTGTCCACACCGATCTCCTTCGACTTAGAGAACAACACAACTGACACGACGTTTTTGCTTTCCTCCAATACTCCTGACGCCATTATGGGACTTGACTTGCTGAAACATTTCCAAGCTACTATTAGATGTTCACAAGACAGAGTTCGAGTTTTTCTGTACGACAACCCAATTCTGCTCAGACATTGCCCTTCCCGACGCATGTTTTCCATCACTGACACTGACTCGTCCCTACTTGACACTCTGCCTCCGTATCTGTGGGCCAAGACAGATTCAGACGTAGGACGCATGATGATTGACCCAGTGCACATCACCGTTCGACCGGACGCAATACTCCCGAAACTCCCACAATATCGGATATCGCCCGAGGGCGAGAAGGCATTGGTAAAGATTATTCAGTCACTGGTAGACACAGGAGTGGTAGAGGAAGTAGTTAGCAATGTTTGTAACAGCCCTATCTTACCCATCATAAAGAAACAAGGAGAGGGAGATGAGAAAGCGTACCGCTTCATCATCGACCTTCGAGAGATCAACAAAGTAGTTGTAACCCAGTACCCCGTGGTCTCAGACATCACCACTATCCTGACTTTGATTCCTTCTACTGCCACCACCTTCACTGTCATTGACCTCAAAAATGCTTTCTTCTCTATCCCCATCCATCCAGACAGCCGATACCTCTTTGGCTTCACCCTAAAAGCCCGCTCATATAGATTCTGTCGAGCACCCCAGGGCTACACAGAAAGCCCCAGCATCTACAGTCAGGCCCTCAAGAGACAACTGGACGAAGTCCAGTTACCCGATGGAGTGGTGTTGATACAATACGTCAATGACATCCTTTTGGCGGCCGATACCGCTCCACTTGCAGTCACAGCCACCATTCAACTCCTGCACTTCCTTGCGGAAAATGGCCACAAGGTCTCCAAAAAGAAGTTGCAATTCTGCCAACCCCAGGTCACTTACTTAGGCCACCTTTTGTCCAAAGACGGAAGGAAACTTACTCCCGACCGGATCCAAACCATTCTAGAGACCCCTGTCCCTAAGACTCAGAAACAAGTCCGCTCCCTACTAAGCCTCACCTCCTTCTGTCGGCAGTGGTTGCCAAACTTCAGCCTCATTGTGAAACCGCTGCTTTCTCTGCTAGCTAAAGATGTCCCCTTTCCACTCCCTTGGACCCCTGAATGCCAATCCTCCTTCATAGAACTACGAGATGCCCTTTGTTCGGCCCCTGTCCTAGGAACCCCCTATTACACGAAGCCCTTCTCCCTCTACACTCACGAAAGGGAGGGATGTGCTTTATCTGCCTTGACCCAGTCCATTGGCCCAAAGCAACGACCATGTCCTTACTTCTCTGCCACTCTTGACCCCGTAGCCAGAGCCTTGCCTGCCTGCCTTCGAGCTGTAGCTGCCGCTGCTATCTCTATCCGGCAAAGTGAGGGGATCGTGCTCTCGAATTCCCTCACGGTATTAGTACCCCATGCAGTTGACACCCTCCTGAACTAAACTAAGACGCAACACCTGACAAGTGCACGACTGACTGGATACGAACTGACTCTGCTTGCACCCCACATCACTCTGAAAAGATGCACCACACTGAACCCGGCAACTTTGTTGCCCCTACCGGAGAACGATCCCAATGTGTCCCCTGTACATGACTGTGTGACCCTCACGGACGAACAGACTAGGAGTAGGGTTGACCTCAGAGACACGGCTTTTCCTGACCCTGATGGAGAGCTGTGGGTGGACGGCTCTTGCATCAAACTCCCTGATGGCACCACCTCAGCTGCTTATGCGGTCACCACAGCCCAAACTGTAGTAGAGACAGCCCGCATCACACAAAGATCTGCCCAGGCAGCAGAACTAATTGCCCTGACACAAGCATGCATCCTAGCAGCAGGAACCACAGCAAACATTTACACCGACAGCCAGTATGCCTTCGGGGTGGTTCACCATTTTGGGCTCCTTTGGAAGGAGAGGGGATTCTTGACCTCACACGGCACCCCCATCTTACACGGAGATCTAGTCTCCGCCCTGATCCAAGCCGTCCTCCTCCCCAAACGACTTGCAGTCATCAAATGCCAGGCACACAAGAAAGTGACAGACATTATTGGACAGGGAAATGCACTAGCCGACATCACTGCTCGGACCACAGCTGAGAATAGGACGACGACACGCATGTACGTGACCAGGTCACAAGCAGAGAAATGGACAGACGCTAGGGGCACTATTAGGGACATTCAAATGGCTAGCTCACAACACGAATTGACTGAATGGGCACGGGTGGGACTGAAAGATGATGAAGGCTGCTGGCGAACAAAAGACACAAACAAATGGTTGCTACCTGACTCCTACCTGATTCCCATATTGCTATGGCACACTCCCCTGCACACATAGGATCAGCCCCCATGATCGAACTTGTCTCCAGAGTTTGGCACAACGACAAAATCACAGACTCCGTTAAACGTCTGGTCCAACAATGCTTGATATGCTTGCAACATAACTCTGGGAAAGGAACTGTAGTACCCCGGGGAGGGTTTGGGGTTCCCAATCACCCATTTGAAGTCCTGCAGATGGACTACATCCAGCTAGACAGATGCCAAGGCCTGAAATACGTACTTGTTGTGGTGTGTGCATTCAGCAAATGGGTGGAAGCCTATCCAACCCGCGACAACACTGCTATGGCCACTGCAAAGGTACTATTAAAGGAATTTTTCGCTCGCTATGGCCTTTGCCGAATTTTATGGAGCGACAATGGCCCCCACTTCGTAGCCGAAGTTATCTAGCTCATCTTGAAAGGGCTGGGTGTAAAACAGAAGTTCCACGCAGTCTTCCACCCCCAATCTGCTGGACTTGTTGAGCGACACAATGCCACACTGAAACTAAAACTAGCTAAGATAGTGGCTACCACAGGACTGAAATGGCCAGACGCTCTCCCACTGGCATTGCTATCGATGCGTTCCACCCCCACCAAACACCACTTGACACCTTACGAGGTCGTTTTCGGCCGACCCATGAGCGTCTGGTCTGCACCAAAACCGACTTCCATTCATGACGTCCCGGACGTCCTAATGTCTGATTACTTGTATAAATTGACTGAAACCCTGTCTGTCATTCACCAACAGGTGCTGCATGCCATCCCTGACGCTTCCAGGGGTCCCGGACACAACCTGCAACTCGGGGAGTATGTTCTTATAAGAAACTTCCAGCGTGCCAAGAGTCTGGAACCCCGGTGGACGGGCCCCTGGCAAGTCCTCCTCACCACCCGAACAGCTCTTCGAGTGGAGGGAAAGCGCGCCTGGGTACATGCGCACCACTGCAAACGGATCCCCCCGACTCTGACGACGACCGAAGACGTGACCACCCAGGAAGAACTCCTGAACAAAGACCGGCCATCACTGAACTGCTATCCAGACACAGAGACACTCGAAATAGCAAAGATTCCTGACCCCAAAGTGCCATCCAGAGAAGGGTATAACCTGCGAAGAAAGGAGGGAGTTTCGGCTAAGTAGACCATTGACTAAGTCATAATTCTCAGATCGGTGGCCTAACACTACAAAGGCTGTCAGGAGAGAAAGCCAGACGAGGTTTTTGGTTCTGCCCGCTACCGAGCTCCCTTGAAGATGATGGAAGCGCCCGATAAGAAGATGATGGAAGCGCCCGATAAGAAGATGATGGAAGCAACCGGACATCCGAAGATTCACTACAGAAACCCAAAGACTGACAAAATCCACAGTTCAAAGACAATTGCACTCTTTATTGCGATCCTCTTTTGCCTCCTTCTCATGACCACCCTCTGGATTGTGGAAGAAAGCACACCCGCTCATGAGACATTCCTGACCACTGCACAGCCTACCACCATGAAGGAACATTATCTGATTTCTCTTTCACCCCAACTCAGAGAAAGGCGAAAGGAGTTTTGGAACAACTCCTTCGTGCAACTGCTGCACCAACACAATCTTGCCACCAATGCTACCAACTGCTGGATCTGCGGGTTGCTACTCCACGCCACTGGACATTTGATACCCTTCATCCCTTCACCCTTCTCAATTCACGGCTCCTGCCTTGCTTGGCTGATCCTCTTGCAAGAGAGCTATAGGGATAATGCCACCTCCAGCAAAACTATGACGCATTTCTTTCATGAGGTCTGGCGAAACAAAACAAAGACACACTTCTGCCCGCAGACCTCCAACAACTCTATCTACATGGATATCCCTGTCGAAGAACGAATTGAAATGCAGGTGTTTAACAATCCGACCAGACCCACCTTCTCCTACCTCCGGAAACAAACAGCTGCCACCCTGACTGTGGCCCTATCCGTCATCAACGTCACAGGCCTTATGTGCATAGAAGGGCTTGGGACACAGCTGGTGGGCCGCAGTGCCTGCCGCATCACCAGAACTTTGGACTCCACCGATCCACCTTCCTTTGTATCCTCTCCAAACATGTACTTTGTTTGCGGCACAAAAGCCTACACCTGGCTCCCCAAAGGCTGGGGGGGCACCTGTTTTATCTCCTTCATCCTTCCTCCGACCTATGTGGCTCCAGCGAATCACCATAGACAAAAACGAGCCAAGGACATTGAACAAGCCGACTCTACAGGAGCACAGTTCCTCGATGCAATGAAGGGACTCGTTCCACTCTGGGGCCCGATGGCAAACAGCTGTGCCATCCGACATTTGACTCAGGCAGTCGAGACAACAATGAACATCACAGCTGGCATCCTTGCAAACAATACAGCCGAGCTTCAAGCGGTCCGCCTGGTGGCTCTCCAGAACCGCCTTGTTCTAGATGTGGTTCTAGCAGATCGTGGTGGAGCATGCCGCATTATTGGGTCCAGCTGCTGTACATATATACCGGACAATTCACCCTCAGTATACAAAGCCATCGAACATCTCCACAGACTCTCCTCAGAAGTTCACCAGGAGCAAGAAGAATGGTCGCTTGGTGGATGGTTCTGGAGTACTGTTAAGAACTGGGGCTGGAGACTGTTTTCTATTATCCTGATTCCTGTGGTTGTAATATGTGGGTTCTGCTTAGGAATTCAATGCCTGCCGCCTCTGTGTTCACTATGTGCGAATTGTATCTGCCCTAAGACTGTGGACTTTGAAAAAGAACGCATGAGAGCACTGTATGATGTCGAGGTTAGGAATCTGATGCAGATAGACATCGATTAGGCAAGCTGGCTAGATATGTTGAAAAGGGAGGACTGTTAAAATCTAGTTTGCAGTGTCAACATTATCGGCACCATCTTGCCCCCTTTTTGGGCCCATTTTGTGCGCGTAAGCGGCAGCCATTTTAAATGCCATGGCCTCTCTGCCCATCGCCGATAGCCAGCGCGTCTCTCTCTCTCACTCTCTTGACCCCGCAGGCATCCCCGCGCGCTGACAGCCCCCGCTCTCACATGCTTGGGCCATAAACCCCTCTTCAGCTCAACCCTGCCTCGGAACCCCATCCTGTTCCCAGCCCAACACCTCCCTCCATTTCTTTCATGATCCCAGATCCTTTGATAAAACCCCCCTTTCCTCTGTACCCGATTGTCCTGCTCGTTCCCAGGCCGCCACCTGGCCTTGCGGATGCTGTTTATTGCCCCCATACAGTAGGAAGCTTCTCCCATCAAAGGATCCACGAGTTGATCAAAGCCCCTCACCCCATGAGACCCGATCAACCACATGCATTCTGGGAATCGGCGGAATGTCCAGCTGTGCGACAATCGTCACCTGTTGTGACCAGGGTGGGGACTTCTACTGTAAATGTGTGTGGGAACGGGCCTGAAGCGGGGATTCCGAGGATGCCTTTCCGTACTTCAAAGTATTTGCAAGAATGTGCCACCTGCAATAAACTGTAATAAAGATCATAAACCTGTGTATAAGAGGCCTGGCCTCAGAGATGCGGTTAGAGCACCTCGAGAAGATACCCTGTTGTCTGAGTTGATGTGTTCTGCTCCGTCGGAATAAAACTTCTGTTTCCTGCCTTCCAGTCTCCAGCGCCTGCCTCTTTGTTTGGTAACTTGAGTGGTATTAGAGGCGGTTAGCGCCGGGCAACTTTGAAAAAGGTCATCGGTCCAACCTTTTTCCACAACGGGGTAGTCATGAGAGCAACCTTCACTCATGCTGATAAGGGTATCACTTGGGAGTGGACCCTTACCAGCCAACAGGTTTGGAACAATATATAAAAACACGTGGAACCCCGTCTTGCAATCAGAGAAACACGTTTCTGTACAAGGAAACTTACCAGGTTGACCAGAATGATGAAACGAAGTGCAGGATGGCTCACGGTGAATGCGCCAGGGACACAGAGCCCGGCACATCACATGCCCAAATACATTGGCAACACCCAGATGACCAGGAACATCTTTAAATACTCAGCTTCTGCCTCTAATCTCCAAATACAGCTTGAAATGCCCATCCACAACTATCCTAGATCTGGAGATAACTCTAAATATCCAGATACAGCCATACATGCGCCAGCCTAGCCTCAGATTCCCGGGCACAGCTATCAAACCCCACACTTAGTTTAAAATGTCCCGGCACAAGCACAGATTCGAAGCACAACCATCCTATGCCTAAGAATTACCAAGAAATGCGCAGACATATCCATCAAAAGAGGACAGTGTTAGGTCATCCCGACCATGGAGTTGTTTGCAAATGATCCAGGTAACCTTGCTGACCGTGAACTAATATTCAGTTGTGGTTTCTGCGCAGTGCTCCTTAAAGCAAGATTACTAACACCCAGAAAATATAAAGCCCCGAATTCACTAGACAGCCCCTGGCAATCTCACCTGAAGCAGCAGCCATTCGGCCACAATACATGTTTACAACAGAGGCGCGCGCTCGGACATACACCAGAGAGTTCACATCCTTTGCCTGTACTGTTACTTTGCCCGTAAATCCATGAAAAGATGTGTCAGAATACAACGTAATAAGAGGTACAAATCTGGACTGCCAGGTCCTTTCATATGGGATAACTTTCCAATTTAAGTAACAACACGATCGCCTTTGCAGCTTAGATGCAGTGAGAGCAGACCTCTCACGTTCACCTGGTTCATACTTGAGTAGCTCGTCCAGCACACATTTTTGCTCTGCATTCTGGGGCTTGTAGTTCTCTTTATACTATTATAAAACGAGGAATGGCAAACAAAAAATCTGGACTGGGTGCGCTATTCATGCACCGGCCTGGGAAGTCTAAAGGTAGAAGGTGGCGGAGGGGGCCGCACTATAAACGTTATGCTTTCATATGGTAGTTTGCAATATAGTGTGAATAACATACCCGACTTCTTCCTGAGCTTGGAGCAGGTCTGATTGGCAAGCAATGTACATCAGGTGATTTTTGTGGCAAGCTTGATTGACAGGGTTCTCCGGTGAGCCCTCCTTCTAGGCTCGGGATTGGTGGAACTGAGTTCTCAGGGTATAAGATCACACCCTGTGGTACTTGAGCCAGGGTTCTCAGGTAAGATGGCGGCTGAGAGTGTACGCGCGGTGCTGTTGTTCGTGTTGTGCAGTTTCAGACCTGTTTTTGGTGCTGAGGAGGCAGCGCGGGAAGTGGTGCTCGATGACCAGTCTTCCTCGTTGTCCTGCGGCCCCCGCGGACTGCAGTTTGTGCTTCCGCCGCCTGCGACCAACGGCTCCTTCACTGTGTCTGTGAGAGGTAAGGGAAGGATTTGCGTGGGACTGGTGGAGGGGGGACGAGAATGTCGTGGAGAGCTAGCTACGTTGGTGTAGCTGTGTGCTGCTCTGAGTTTTAAGTCTTGCGCTTTTTGTGTGTCACATGTTGGGTTCCTTGGTAATCAAACGTTCGCTATGTGAGAAACTGGTGAGTTGGCGTTCTCTCCACAAAGTTGTAAAGCAGTTCCACGTCTGTTGGCAGCTCCTATATCACTTATCGTAAATTTTGGTTTTGCATTGCCCTTTATAACTATGTGCCTACAAATCCCAGAATGCTGCATTGGCAGGGCGGGGTTTTATGGGGGAGCGCCGGGATTAATGTGAGGTAGGCTTTCGAAGGTCGAGGTGTTGCATTTGAGTAAATGTTTTAAAACCTTCTAAAAGAGGTTTCCCTACCCAGAGGACGTCTGTGTCTGTCTGACTATCTGTAACGTGCAAGTTAAATTTTCGACATGGAAAAAATATGAAGTGAAGCTATGGGGTCATGACGCTTGTTGCTGTTTGGGGAAATCCGGTAGGCTAAAAGTGCACCTCCTTGGGATGCGTTGAACTACTGCTTTTACAGGGCAACGGTCTTGCTGAGCTCTGTCCTTGGTATTCTCTCTGTCTTGGGCTTGTGTGAGTTGCATCTGCATGGTGAAGTTACTTTGTTTTTAAGCTGGTAATGATTGGTCAGTGGTCTGTGGGGACATCTGAAGGGCGGTTCCTGATCACTGCTCTTTGTTCCCCGTGTCCAGATCAGACCGGACTCTCTCATGCTCTCCAGAACGACACTGACTGCAGGACTTGGGTTGTTTGGCGACCAGATGGCTCTCTCGTCATTGGCGCGGACTACACAGGGTGCTACGTGAGTGAGCAGGTGAGGAATGCTCCACTACTACAGCATGATAGGGGGCGCGTGTTTGGTCTCTTAATTTATTACTTTCATCTTCCTGGGTGGGTGTGTTTGACTCACACGAGGCGGAGCATGACCTTTCCACATGGGGAGGCAGCAGTGATCGACTTTGTACAGAAGTGTACAAATGTGATGAGTGGAATGCTTCAGTTAATCGGTCACTGGTAGTTACTCTGAGCTGCATTCCATTGTTATATTGCACCCCATGCCACCTCAGTTTGGACCCAGCCACATGCAAATACGTCTTGACCCTGCTCCAATAGGAAGTTTACTGCCAGGCCCAGTTCTTTCTCTCTCCCCCCCCCCCCCGAACTGGAACGCAAGCAAGACCAGTTTATTCCCTGGGTCTTGTCCGTTAGGTGCTGCTTGATTTCTAGTATCGCAGTAACATAACCTTGTCATGGGAGGATGGATGCAAGCTGTACAATCTCTCTTCTCCTATAGGCTGAAGAGTATGTGATGACCCTGGAGATCACGGAGCTCTTTTCTACTCAGAATGCCACTCTGGAGAAGCTTCTGAAGTGCCCAGTTGTGCCAGGTGAGTTGGAGATAGTTTCTGGCAGTAACCGCCTTCAGAGGGGACTATGATCATCGCTGTGGTAACTTGAACCTACTTTCTTTGCAGCGATGGACGCTCCCAGCCCTGATGTCTGTGCTGCTGTCGCCAGAGTAGACCGGCTGCTCTGTGGCCGCCTGCCCATCACCCGGACGGCCTGCCAAGAGCTAGACTGCTGTTATGACCGGACTGATGGCTCCGCGCCATGCTACTTTGGCAAGCCAGGTTTGGGTTGAATTGCTTTTTAGTTTGTAGGCTGCTGCCTTTGCCTTCCAGTTAAGCCTCTGGTAGGCATTCTTGCTGGTGGTGGTTGGGTTAAGTCTACAGTCTGCCGTACTAAAACTAGTTGTAGTTACTCGTGTGGACGCTATTCCAGCAGCTGCATACCTGCTTTCAAAAGCTGCAAGAAGTGATGGCACATAGTTAGATGGAGACTGGTGAGTTGTGGTTGACGTTTGCAGTGTTCCCTGGGTCCATTCCAACTTATAACCATTGGGCTTAGTGCACAAGTCGAACTTTCTAATGTTAGTTTATAAATGTAGTGGCGCTGCCAGCACTTGCATGGGGCAATCCCCATGCTATCTATGATGGCCGTCTTGGCAGCAATTGTTTTTGGATGTGCAATGCCCAATAAAAAGCACTGGCTGCCATGATGGAGGACTTCCATAGAAAGGCCCATGGGTATGTGAAGCAAACTCCACCAAACATCTGGGACTAATCTGATCTGCGCAGAAATAACCACCTGGGCAGGGTTGGCTTGGCAGGAGCGACTCTGGGCAGCTATAGGATGGTCTGGCAAAAGCAGACCTTTTCTGGGCAAGGTGGTTTGGTCAGGGACGAGTCGAAGGTGACTGTTTACACCCCTGATCTGATGCCAATCTGAAGTTTTTTTTTTGTTTGTGTTTTTTTGTTGGTGTAGCTGATTCAATCTTGCGCTTTCCTAATGCACACTCTGGAATTTTAACGTTTTGGTTAAAATATCCGACTATGTATTGGACTGGCTTGGGAACGGGTGATCCACCATGGAGAAGGAATCCATTCAGCACGTTTTTTTATTTTGTATTCCTCTAGTGACTGCCCATTGCACTGCCGAAGGCAACGCGACCATCGCCATCTCCGCCGATGTTGTGGTGCCGCCTCTGAACCTGAGCTCCGTCCGTCTCCTCGCTGTGAGCGGCGCATGCCCGGGACTTCAAGCGACTCAAAACCAGGCCTTTCTCTTGTACCAGTTCCCCTTGTCCTGCAGTGGCGTTTACCAGGTGAGATGATGCGGAAGCATCTGACGTAGGGATTGGTGAAATATTGTGGAATTGCCGTTTAATTTGGAGGCGAGTGGTGGCCTGGAACGTCCCAATAAGCCCTCTTTAACTTTAGGGTGTTGAATGTGTTCTCAATATGAAAGTCCACTGGACTTCTCTAGCACATTAAAAAAAAAGTGCTGCTTTATCTGTGTTCATCATCCATGCATATAGTGCTCCGCTTTTGACTGACCTGCCTTTCCACTCCTGTCAGTGATGCTAGAGTAACTTCGTCTTCAAGCTTTTAGTAAACTCTGTTTTGCTCATTCGGTTCATCTCGTCAACAGGTCGATGGGGACTCCACTTTTTATGAGAATAGACTGGAAGCGCTCAACCGTGTGCTGACCTGGAAGGGCGCCTCCATCAGCAGGGACAGCACCTTCAGGTAGGGGGCACCTGATGGCGACTGTACTTGGTGTGGAAATTTGGCACAATGAAGTGAGTTCTGTCGGTGTGTGACCGATCCAGCGGACATGTCCTTCCATGCAGGTTCCCTCTTCACTGGAAAAACCTGCCTACAAGGCTTTATACCTTGTTGGGAACTATTCATCGCCAAACCTCGTGCCAGAAAGATTCTCACATGGCCTGCTCTATATACATGCCTTTTACTTGTTTTCACCATACTCTGCCACAACCTATTACTCTGTTCAACTGACTTCCTTGCTAGACTTGGGGCCAGAAGTTTAAGAGAAGGGCTTGCTGAATAACCTGCTTCAGAGCAACGACATAGTTTCCTAATAGTGCATGAGCTTCTTGCTACAAAAACAGAGGTGGTTTAGGATGCATTGGTGCCACTAATGGAGTTGCCACTGCATGTCAGGAATTGGTTCACAGGCCTGTAGGGTTCTGTACTCCAGCCAACACCTGATTTGAGTGGATGGTACCTAATGCATAAGTACATACTTGAGGGACTTTAACTCGTATCTTGGTTATTAACTAGCCAAGCCCCATTTGATCGACTTTCACTTTTAAACCGCTGATAAAATTGTGGAATGGAAGGTGTAGGGGGGTCAGACCTTATAGTATTTTCTGTCCACTAACACTGCTTGTGCCTCTCCCATGGCTGAAAAATGCTGATGCCCAAAGATTGTTCTGGTGATGCTTTACAAAAAAAAACCTTGCACCAAATAGACTGCGTACTATCAAACCTGCAACTGCTGCCCCTTTATTTCGTTCTTGCTGGCTCCTGCTTTCTCGCTTTGTTGTTTATTTTTTTTTTCAGGCTTTCCTTTGTTTTCCCGTTTGCTTGTGTCCATCTGAGTGGTGGACCCCACCTGGTCAAATTAAGGACTGCCCGGCTAACTGTACTGATTCTTGACCCTGTGCATTGGGAGTCATTGATGCTTCTGCTCTTACTCCTCAGGTTGACCGTGCGTTGCACCTTCAGCAGCCGGACCAGCGGTGCTTTTGTCCCTCTGCAAGTGGAAGTCTTCACGCTACCACCACCTCTGCCAGTGAGCAGCCCTGGACCCCTCTTCCTAGAGATGAGGCTCGCGAAAGGTACGGGGCCTGAAGCGTGTCATTTAATAGTAGACCTGATAGTTAATGCATCTTTTACACCGACCATCAATCCCATCCGGTGTTGAAATCTCACCTGACTGAGCAATACCTTGCTACACAACTTGCTCGCTTGGCTTGGAAACCTGGCGTTTGTATTGATTGTTAATCCAATTGCTCCTTGGAATCCTAGTACCCTCCCGCTATCGGGACTGTGCTGAAGGTGGTCAGGTTGCTTGTGGTTGGGTGTATTTGGCTTTTTTTTTTTATCACTTAGGTTTTTCTAGCCTGCCTACAAAAAGGCAAAACCTTGCCCCGCTATTGGTGGAACGTTAAAGATTCCAATGGTATCTGTAATTTTGCTAAGTATTCGTTTAGGAAAAATACTGCATGTAAAGGCTCTTCCAACTGGCATTAACAGTAAGTTTTGAGACGATCGAGAAACTGTTTGATCATCAATGGTGGGTGGTGCAGGACAATGTCCCAAGGGGAGACCCGACGTTGCTCTACTCATGGGGCACCAGTTGTAGGCCATTACTGGCGGCAATGTAGATTGGATGGTGATCTTTGGGGCTGCATTTCCTTGGTTATCTAAATGATGGAGATTACTTAAAATCCTGGGGGTTACCCGTTCTTTTACTGTTAGGATGAAAGATGCTGAGTTTTGACACAAAGACCAGCTGTTCTCTAACCTGCTTTGGCATCTACAAGGCGTAAGTGATACTTTCAGCAACTTATTTGCCACATTGCCAGAACATAAGCGTCCTGGGTCCATAGAAGGTCCGTCTTGAAGCATCAACAGAATGCTTAAGCTTGTGGCTAGTCTCCCTAGCTGAGTAGAGACCACCTCTCTAGGTCATGATCTACATTTTCCAGCCCTGGGCACTTGGGTCAGTCTAATGCATTATGGGTGTCCTCCACAGAAAGCGATAAGTAGGTAAGCATATTAGGAAGAGATTGTCGAATAACCTAGAGAGGTGGGATCTTAGCAATGTGTGTCCCTAGCAATGCTTTAATTACTGGTCAGTTAAATCTGTTGCCAGGGCATTTGCATGTTGGGTGTCTTCGATAGTGAGTTGGTCATGGGAGCAGAATTGAAAAGACTTCCGTCCTGACTGTAGCAGATGGAATATTGCCAGAGTGCCCCTCAGCTGGTTTGAGGCTTCTACTACATACAGGATCCATATTGTTTTTTGCATATCACTGGGTACATCTTATAACTGGCTAAACTCTCATGGAGGTCGGTGCTAACCTCTAGTGTGTTCTTTCTACACAGATCAAATGTACAGTTCCTACTACACCACCAGCGAGTATCCAGTGCTGAAGGTCCTCCGGGACCCCATATTTGTGGAGGTTCGGCTTCTGCAGCGAACAGACCCCAACTTGGTGCTGGTTCTGAACGAGTGCTGGGCCACCCCGTCCAGTAAACCCATGCAGCGCCCACAGTGGCCTATCTTGGTGGCAGGGTCAGTGTGGCAATAAGTTTGGTTTGGGGGGTGGGGAATGGAATATTTTGCCCGTTTGATAGTGCTCATGCTTTTTGATTTCCGTGTTCTATTTCTGCTCCAGGTGTCCCTATGCTGGCGATAATTACAGGACCCAGGTCTTCAACAGTGCTGCTTTTTCTATCCTGCAATTCCCATCACACTACCAGCGCTTTGCCGTCAGCACCTTCACCTTCGTTGGTGCCAATCAGCAGAATCTGAGGGGCCAGGTGAGTTCTTGGGTGTTTACGTGTCAGTTTCTTTCTTTAACCCATTTGGCAGCCTTCTGGCCACATTTTGTGGGTTCTGCATAACTGTCCTCTTGCCACAGCTGAATGACTTGTCTTCTCTGGTATAGAGGATGATGGAGTGTTCAGGTCCTTATCCCACCTTCTCTTGCAGGTCTTCTTCCACTGCAGCGCCTCGGTGTGTGTCCCTTCTGCGCAGAGATCCTGCTCGCCTTCCTGCCCGTCAAGGAAGAGTAAGACTTGGTCCTTAGCATGTACTACTGTATTGAGTGGTGGGAGCTGGTGGTTGATAGTTTATTGGCTCACTCCGATTTCCCCCCCCCCCTCTTGATGCACACTGTTAGTTCAAGCTGGAGGCCTTGAGGAACCATCTACTTTGGAGACCCCAATGTTAATGTCTTAGCAACCTTTGCTTGTTTCTTTCTTTGCAGAGCGAATGGTGAAGGATTTGGAGACCGAGGATGTGAACATTGTGACTGAGGGCCCTGTCTACTTTGTCATCAAAGGAGAAGTGGCTGGTATGTGGCAAGGGAAATTGGAGAGAAGAATCAGTGGCAGTGGTATTTATGGCTGCATTTACTAGTGATTTACACACTGTATAGTGGCTACTGATTATGGACTAGGGTTGAAGGGGTGTTTCTTTCACTGTGCGTTGGGTTGAGCTGCAATTGATCAATTTTAGCCCCTGGGACCGGCATGTAAATACAGCCACTCGTAAGCATCAGTTCTTGCCAATGGTAATGTCTGGGCTTGTTGGTCTGTTTACTGAATGGGAGAGAACTTACCGAAGTTTTAATTAGGGAGTGGGGTGTGTGTGGGTGGGGGTGGTACACTGCTTGAATCCAAGGAGGAGTGTAGTCCCAAACTAGGTCTATTGCAATCG
The DNA here is from genome assembly GCF_964263255.1 of Lissotriton vulgaris. Lineage (NCBI taxonomy): Eukaryota > Metazoa > Chordata > Amphibia > Caudata > Salamandridae > Lissotriton > Lissotriton vulgaris. Next base: position 1,379,549,404 of record NC_141696.1, on the reverse strand, counting down.
TTACCTTGCTCTACTTCCCAATTACAATGTGCATAGGTTGATCAAAGTAGTAATCATCTACTTTGCCTAGTATAACCTCTATTTTGCGTTCTTCCTCCCCAGGCTCCCGAAGCATCTCTGAAGAACCCTTGGTACCAGGATGGACCAGAGCAGCTGTATTTGCAGTCGGATTCCTGGTGCTTTTTGCTGTGGCTTGTCTTGCTTTGGTTCAATTTGTCAGACTCTGGAAGCACCGCAGTATTCGTAAATGCAGACTGGCAGTGGTGAAGACCTAAAATAAAATCTTTACTACCAGTCCCAATGCTGTGTCATGTGTTTGTGTTCTAATGGCTTGTCCTAGTTTCTTGATTGGTTTGACTACATGGACCACGATGCTTTGGGGCAACACGCTGATAGGACAAGCAGTGTGCGACCAATTGGATTTTTACTTATATTCAAGCTCCTAGGAGCTGGTGGGGCTGACGAGCCGGGTTACGCACCTGCGTGCCACGAGTGGTACCGGACCTGAGGATATTTTTTGGCAGCCTATGCAGCACCCCTAAATACATGCCTATTCCCTGCTGACGAGAGGTAACCACCTCGAAACACGTGTCCAGGGATGGCCAACGCGACTTTGATTTTTTTGCTCAAGACCCTGGCTGAGGCGCACCCGCTGATGCTAAATACATGGACCACGATGCTTTGGGGCAACACGCTGATAGGACAAGCAGTGTGCGACCAATTGGATTTCTGTTTGAGAGAAGGAACATAGCTGGGGCGCTATCCTGGAAATTGTGCAGCTGTACCGAACTCCCCCCCCCCACCATATACTCAATGGAGTATATAATTCTGGCCATCGGTTTATGAAATTTAGAAAATCTTGTGTAGTCTACCCTTTTCCTCCGGACGCCGTGAGACTACTCAGTCTAGCTGGATTTTTACGGGATGGATTCCCACAATGGATGCGTAGAGAATTAATGTAGGTTTCTACGTCTGGTTCTTCAATTCCCTCACTCAGACCAATAATGCATAGATTGGATATATTTATCCAGATTTCATAGTCTGCGTTATTTTATTGTTTTGCACATGTATGGGGTGCATTTGTCCATTTAAGGTTAAGCTTTGGTTCTGTAGGACGACCAGTTGTTCATAAGCAAGCCCTAGGGTGATGGAAGCAGAATTCGCATCCAATGTAAGTGCTACGATATTTGCCAGATCAGAACGTAAGTGAATGTTCCCTAGAGATATCCAGGGCACAAGTCCTAAAAAAAGTGGGGAGATGCTGACATCACAACAGGAAGTGACATCACGAAAGGTGGCTTGCACTCGGTTGCAGTTTACTTATCGAGCTCCCGATAAAATAAGGGGGGGGGGGGTCGGTGTCCACCCGCGTGGTACCCCGACTCGAGCCCTGGAGATATCTGCCTTTACATCTTCACACAATTGAGCTCTTAACTATTACAAGCTCAGCAGGAGATCTGTCTTTAGGAATCCATTTCTGGCATACCTTCTGCCACTTGAAACCCAACTGTTCCATAGGTGTCTTCGACTATGAAGCTTGGGTGGTAGAGGAAAAAGCCCGTTTCTTTCCTCTGGGCCTGCCTCAAGAGGCATGGGGAGTGCGAGTTCTAAACACGGATATTTAGGGGCTCCACTTATCTGAAATCAAATGCTCCCGAACACACCTGGGCCAAAAATAGGGTCTACAAGGGGCAAAGGCCTGCACTATGGAGGATCAACCAATGATCACCATCTGCAAGCATGAAAGTCTGGAGCGGGCCCTAATCAAGTGTTGCAGCAAACAAATGATGGAGGAATGCTGACAATACAAACATTACTCCCCCCTCCGGTCAGAAGATCTGGGTTAAATCCATTGTTCTTTTGCCCCCTCTGCAACCCCAGTTTGGACCTGGGCCATATGCAAATCAGTCTAGACCCTGTGCACCATGGGAACAGTCCAGACTGAACTGACATGCCAGGTCCTCCCTGGACCGGAAACATCCTGGGACTGGTTTCAGGGCGTAATCGAGGCCGTTAACGAGAGCAAGATGTGAACCATAGCTGTGTATAACCAGTGGGCCACCACCTACATTCTTAGACTGTTGTCTTGTCTGCCTAAGTGGAGGACTCTTGCACTCTGCCTCAGCTAACCACAGTAGTTCCGCAACATAAACCAAGATCAGATGCTTCAATTGAGTTTAAGCGGAATCTCCATTGTCTCAGAGCCCTGGCAATAACAAAATAGAAGCATGCTCTTCCTCACTGGTAGGGGTGAGGGACAGACGCTACCATTACTGTCACCTGGCTCCTTCACATCATGGCTCCTGGCCCACCAGGGAAGCAGTAGAGATGCAGGTTGTGACAGCTCCTCTTCACTGGCCAGCGCAGAGGGTCAGTGGAGCCAGGACAGCAAGATGCTGCCTGTCTTTCCTCTCCTAAGTGACGCCAAGTTTGATCTCCAGCGGCCTCTGCTGTGGCAAACCACCTGCACTATGTAGGATCACTGGGCCTCCAATTGAGTGCTGTGGATGCTCCGCATTGCCATGTCGGGATATCTATGTACAATGGTGCTTCTATCAAGCTGTCCATTGGATCTCTCAGCAGAGCCTTCTAAGGCATGACCATCTTGGTCTGCAGTTCCCTGTTGCAAGGATCCTGCTCATACCCAGAACTGTGCTCAGACCTAGTACATCAGTGAATTGTGGTGTACCAGAAACTCACCTCAGTACCTGGAAAAACCCCAACCAGCTAGCATCAGTGTCACATTAGCTCTTCGTCCTATAGCAAAGCAACCAATGATTAGACAACCTAAAACATGCGACTTAGTACAAACTCAGGAATGGTGGGTAGTGAGGACACACTTTTGTTCTACTCTCATATCAGTCCACAACAGGAGTAAAGACATGATAAGGTTACAATATTTATTTTAACGAAGTGATCTCCTGTGCTGTATCTTAGACAACATAAGCAGACATATGATTAAAAATGTGGTCAGCATGGTTATAATGCCATAAAATACAAAATGAGATCGTATTACAATGATAGTGAAAACTGGTCCTATAGTGCCTAGTTTTAACACCCTCCCTATATAGGAACTATGTTTATAAACTATAGAAGGTCTCTTCGGCTTGCTTGGGAGACCCCATTACCTTTCCGCTCAGTATGAGTAAATTACATCTGGTTCAGCATAGGCTCTCTGCATCCCTGGAAATGGAAATCATCCTGCCAGAATCTTAGTTTGCTCACAGCTGCCAAATTGTCTAGAAATAATTACTCTAACATGCCAAAAAACAGCTACCATGTTTTGATAACCTTGATGGCTTCAGCACTCACTGTGCAGACTAGGGGCATGATGTAAGTCTAGAGATGTCGAAAACAAAACCTTTTCTCATGTGTAGACCTTCGCGAAGGCTAACTTACAAAAACAGCTATGCAGTGTTGTGGGCAAAAGGTTAAATGTCGTTTAAACTTCTAATAGGCCATGCTAACATAACATGCGCACAAAGCAGGCCTTTAATACTACACCCTCCCTTGATCGGGGAACGCACAATAAAGGGCGCAATATTCATAGAATGAAGAGTTAAAGTTTGAATGAGACAACACCAAGTTCAGGAATTTTGCCAAACTTGACAATTTGGAGTAAAAGTCCGAATTAAAAAGTAACCAAGTCAGTGACAGTCACGGGTGACCATGGTGTGAAAAAGACTTTAAAAAAAGAAATGCTTCAGGCAATACAGGAAAAACATTTTTCTATTACCAGTGCAGTACGTGTCTATGAAGCAGAAATTTCACACCTCAATCCAACAGCGTGTAGGCACTGTACGTTGCCACTGCCGCCAATAGGAAGTCTTTTTCATTATCCATGAACATTTCAGCCATCCAATTAAGCAACGGTAAAGAACATTTATGTCTTTCAACAGCCGGGGCCTCTAGTACCATCAAAGGATAACTTGGGCTTACTTCAAGATAACTGCTTGCCAGAAAGTCATTGGCCGCAGTCCATCTGTTACAATTGCCTAGAACCCCATGAGGAGCTGCGCAGGCCATAATCCCTAAACTAGAACTCTATTTCATGAGCAACTAAGGGACTCATTAGTAGATTAAAATCCAGGTCAGGAGACAGTGTTGCAGAGGCACAAATCCAGGGCCCATGCAAATCCATAATCCAGACAATGGAAAACAGGCTGTAAGTGAAGTAGCAAAACTGGAAGGATAAACCATATGCCACATTCTGAGTTGCCAGAGGCAGCGATCCATAGTATTCTAGCATCCGGTTACGAAGCTGGGGCAGATTGGTGTGGGGCACAGAACGTGCATCCATTTCATAGTAAACAAATTAACAGCAGCGCACCCGCTCCCAAAGCGAGAATTAACGGGAAACCACAGAAGACGCACACAAAAATCGAAAGAATCCTGGGATCACACCAAATATAGTTTGAAATGAGGTCATAAGGCCAGAACTCATATACAAAGTGCGCCAGGCCCATGGTTGACTAGGCATTGAAGATTGTGTAAATCAAAGCACCAAAATGCAGGGGCAGGTCAGTTTTTAATAAGGCATGTACCTCAGTACGACTGTTTGCAATGTGAAGGACGAATGTTTCATGTGCAGATGTAAGGGCGACTTCCTTCTGGGACAGAAGAGCTCTTATTCGACTCATCTTGTTGAACTCTGCTTTTAAGGTCTGGATAGGAGGCCAGATGGAAACATCGAGCATTCCATGTGGAGGAGGAAACAGGACCTTCTTACAGCAAACCACACGTTGGGAAACTAACTATATACGGAATACCAGCAAGCATACTACAGCAATCTTCATTATTTAATAATAAAATAAGTACCGTTTGCACATAACTTGAAAGTTGGTGTAATAGCAGGAGTGCCTTTCAAAACTCATGCAAGATTAGGCACTGTAATATTACAAGAACCGTGCAATTGCAGATTTCTACAGACTAAAGAGTGATCTGATGTGGTAGTGCAGTCTTCACCTTTTAAATAAACCTCTTTTCCTTCCCTCAAGCACCTATATGTAAATGGGAGATTCCACACTTCATGCAGAAAAGCGCTACCTAAAGGTTCAAATCTGCCTATGGCATAGTGTTTCATGCAAGACTCAAATTTAAACAGGGGGAAAGGTAGAGTTATCTACCCATGGATGAGCCAAACTGCGGAATTCGACTCGGCCACTGAAAATGCTAACGGTTCCAGTTTTTCAATATGCAGCAGGGAAAACGTGGCATCTTTCATTGACATAAATTAAACAGTCAAATTAAAAGGCAAAAATAACGATGTCGTGTTCATGTAACCCCAAGGCACCGACCCAGATTTTAAGGTTTGAAGAGTCCATGCAAACTGCATTATAGAGCGCAATTGATTTTGTCCATACATTAACGTCTTCTTGTACAATATCAACAGATGAAACAATATTATCTAATATGTAAAAATGTGAAGAGAGGGTGTTAATGTTATTATCTACAAAGGCAAGCACTTTTTCTAAATTGGCCTAATCAATAGCTCTAAGCCTAGAAGCAGCTTCCATCTGGGACAGTTTCCAAACTTCGTTGTAAACAGCATATATCCATCCTTTCGATCTGCCTGCTGCAGGCCCTTTTACAAAATCATTTAAATCAACGGCATCAGTCAGTTTGGACAAGTGCAGCTTAACTGACGCTAAGGTGGAATGTTTGAGCCAACTCTGACACAATTTGCCTACAGAATATGTGGTGACTGAATGTTGACTCTGAAAACGGGGATCTACTCTAACCTATGTATAGGCTGGGGTCAGACAAACGGTGCTGGCAGGAATCTGCACTATGGTACCCCCCAGCATTTACATGCACAAAGCGGCAGGCACCGCGCGGTGCCTACCGCTTTGTGCATGTAAATGCAATACATGCATTTTTAACCTTGCGGTGGGTGCTGCTTCAAGCAGCACTCTTTGCAAAGTTAAAGGTACGGGATGTGACCGCCTGGGTGGAGGTCACATCTTAATTTGCATGGAGGGACCGCCGCTGCCCATGCAGACTGTGTCTCTATCTCGGGGGTGGCGGACGGACGCAGGTCCGTCTGCCATCCTAATGACCCCCTATGTGTTCATTTACGAAGCGAAAAAAATACACCACAAATCCGATGGACATGAATAAAATTATTGAAAAAAGCACCAGCCAAATGTAAGTCCAAGGGGGAATCAAAAAATGTTTTTTAAACCAGGTAGCAAAAATCGAATCTTTTGAAGAGGATTTATGTGGTTGCACCAGTGTCAAATGAAAAACTGGATTGATTACCCTAATGGGTCTCCAAATTAGGCATAGACAATTCAGTGGGGTAAGTATATTCAGTATCATTAAGAGTATCACCAGCAGGTTTATTCAATAAGGGATTCGCAACAGTATTCATCTCGATAGCAGGATTCTGGACCAAATAAGTGTAGCACCATTGCCGGACACGAAACTGCAGGTGTCATACTATGTGTATGCCCCCCCTGTGTAGTTTGACATTGTCAATGGAGAGGTACCTGTTCCCCTTTCGCCCAGGAAGAGGAGGTAAAATGATTGTTCTTGTACCCTGCACACCAAGCAGGGGAATTGGAGCTCAATAGGAGGGACCGGATTCCTTCTTGTTGTCGATCTTCTCTCGGATCAGTTCTCTAACTTGGGGTAGCCAGCCGACTACCGGAGTCTGCAATGCAGCATCAGATGTGGAGTGCAAATATTCCTTTGCAAGACTGTCTCTGGTCTTTTGTAGGTTCTGCAAAACATTAGAATGTTCATCTATGTCAAAGGATGTGGCGGCCGCCGCCATGTCTAGACCATCAAGGTCCGTAACAATTTTTTTTATGCCAAAGAACATTTTATATGGGGTCCGCCCGCCCAGAGACCTTCTAGGGAGATTATTTAATGCACCCCATATGCTATTGAGGTGGGTAAGCCAGTCTCGCCTAGTACCTAAAACCTTAGCTGTTAAGGATTGCTTTAAGTCACGGTTCATCCACTCCACAACTGAATTACCCTCAGGCCTGTATGGAGATGAAAATTTGACCTGGACCCCCAAAGAACTCATGGCATCCTTGTATGCCTTAGAGGCAAACGCTGGACGGTGCCACACGCAAAAATTCCCACAAAGACATGCAAATCCCTTATGACAGTTCTGGAATCAGCACTCCTTTGAGGCCACAGCCACACAAAGCGTGTGCAAGAGTCAACTGCTTCTAAGATGTACTTATACGTAGTATCAGATGAGAAAGGACCGCAGTGATCCAAATAAACACACGCAAGTGGTTTATTAGATATGCACAACTGTGTTTGGGGCGGGCGTGCGTGCAGCAGTAGAAGGTTTAATTTGCTGACAAACATCACATTTAATGACATAATCACACGTTTGTTTGTACAAACCCCGCCACCAATACGGTTGCTGGAGAAGAGATACAGTAGCTGACACACCAGCATGAGATGAAGCCATCCCAGCGTGGGCTGCTGTAATCCAAGTCTGTCTGTGGTCCGCGTTTGGTATTAACCTGTCATCAACGCCGTTAATTCTCACATAAGGAACTTTATCAGGGCTTAAATGATAAGCATATTTAGAAGGGAAACCTCTAGGGTAATTACCTCCCTTCTCTGTTGCAGCAATAGCTGCCAAGATGTCATCATCAATCTTACTTTTGGAGCGTGTAACCGCTGCTACTGTGTATGTTGCAACTGCTGTCTTGGCAGCCTCATCTGCGAGACTGTTGCCAACAGCGTGAACTCCAACACGCTGGTGACCCAGAGTATGAATTACAAAGACAAGTGGCAGCCTCTCTTTAAGCTCAGCCACTTGAACCTAGATCATTTTATGTTTTATTGTCCGACCCTTGGAGTCACAATAATCATTTTGAGTCCAAAAGGGTAGATTGTCATTGTATGATTGAACACAGTAGTAAGAGTCACTTACAATAAGAGTAGTCACACTGGGATCTGCATACTCCAATGCAAGCATAAGAGCACGAAGCTCTGCCAAGTGGGCGGTACAGGCCCCTAATGTCTGTGTATGCACAACATCGGACTTGAATTCACCATCCACCATAGTACCAACCACAATTGCGTAGGCTGAAGAATATGCATGCTTAGAGTCCGTAGCTGCTTGAGCGCTTCCATCAGTGTAAATGATACAACGGAAATCCTCAAGTGGGCGCATCGTCAGAGGAGCCGGATGAACAAATTCATACTGCAAAAACTCCTGAGTCTGCAGAGAGGAATCAAAAATTAATGTGACATCCGGAGATGTCAAGGACGTGGCCCATTGTATCCACCGTGGGTGCAAAGCTTTTGAATTAGGTACACTGGCTTTCGTCTCTGCCTCCAAGGCAGGATACGGAGTAAAAACCAAAATGCGCTTTCCCTGTGACAGTGCACATTCCTTAAGAATCCCCATCTGCACTGCTGTCAAAAGTTTTTCCACAGTGGAAAGCCGCAACTCAGCCAAAGTGTACAAGACTGACTTGTAAGCAATAGGGACTGTGTCACCCTCATTAAAAGTGAGGTACGTGAAACCCACCGCCCCTGGCACGATTCTTATCGCCAGGTTGGTGTGATTATCACGAGTCAATAAGAATTTAGGTTCTAGAAGATCAGCCTGCAAAGATGGCAAGATGGCTGAATGTTCAGGCAGCCAGCACAATTTGGAGAAAGTAGGTTGTATCAAAGCGTGAAAGGCTTGATATGCTGGGCATATTCGGGAATGTAGGTACGCCCGAAATTGAAAAAGCCCAGTAAAGATTATAACTTGTTCAGTGTTGTGAGAGCTCGCAAAAGTGCGCATTTCTCCAGGAAATGAGGGGCTAAACCTCGACCTTAGTAGTTGAGCTGATAGCCCAGGAACAACACTGTGTACTCTGCAATGTGTGATTTTGCAAAGTTACATTTGTAACCAAAGTCTGCAAACTGGCATATTATGTGGTCAACATGACACAGATGTGAACATAATTCGCCATCTGTGAGATAGATGTCATTCACATACGAACATACATCTGCGTCGAGCCTCTCCAAGAGAGGTACAACGCGGGCGGCAAAGACACCTGGATTGTTCTTATAGCCAAACAGTGAAAGTGGCACTGTTTGCCCCCACTGGTAGAAGCGGTTCATTGACTACTAATAGAGGACAGATTGTGGGCAAAAAAACCATTGGATATGTCAAGTGTGGTCTTGAACCTTTTACGCACAAGACTATCCACGAGAGCAGAACTGCAAGTTTTCTGCAACGTGGACATACGACAATGTGAGTTTAAGTTGCGGTAATCCAATACCAAACAGTACGAGCCATCTGGCTTGGTCACAGTAAAAAGAGGGTTATTCATCGGAGACACAGACGTTTCAATCACACCTTGATATTCCAATTGCTCAAGATTTCCGCAACGGAAGCTTTCGCTTCATGCCGCATGGGGTATTGGGGTTGAGGCTGTGGCATGGAAAGCAAAGGAATCTCATGTCGAGGGGAAAATGTGTCCCATCCACAGTGAGTATGTTACAAAGCCGGCGCATGCGCCTTAGCCCAATCTTCTGCAAACTGCAGTGTGTGCGAAACTAGGGACGATTACATCCTCCCCTTGGGGAGCATCTAAGACAAAGGGTGGGGGCCAGTCGACCTCGGCCAACAAAATATCGTAGGTAGTAGAAAGATTTTCCCCCCAAATACCTTTTATGGTACGTTCTATGTCACCTTCAATGATAAGGACAATTTCATTAAGTCCATCAGGAGGTGCCACTCTAGTGTCAGCTGTCTCAACTACAGCAAAGGTCTCAGTCGCTGTCACCTTCAGTAGTGGACGCAACGCCTCTCGAATTATGGTAATCTCCGCCGTGCTGTCCAACAGTGTTAGCGCCCATGTCAAATTCTGAAGCTGCGTTCTCACTATCTGTGGCATATCTTGCTGTTACCGCCGCAATTTTCTTCTTCTGAAACTGGGGCCTTTGACACAGTGACTCGTCCTGCTTGCCTTTTCCGTCAGCCTTGCGAGACTGCTCACGGCTCTGTTGGGCACCTTGACCTCTGCCGCAGCCTCCTTCACCGGCGGGTGGTACCGATGTTTCATGCAGAGAACGTTGTTCAGGGACCTGAAATCTATCAGAAGACTTAATCGTAGCGCGGTCGCGCAACTCATATATGCTCAGTAGAGGCAGGTGTAGGTGAAGCAGGACAGGATCCCTGTTTCTGTTGCTCCTGTTGTTTATTCTTATTCCAATTTTGTTTCTGAACTTTTGGGCGGTCATCTTTTTCAGACCACGCTTGCTGAGTTTGCTGCTGTGTTTTTTTAGCAAAAGGCTTAACACCCAAACTATTACGGCCAACGGTCTTATAAGCCTCCGTAATAATTCTCGGTAACGGGGTTTATCAGCGTCGAAGACATCGCGCAAAGCATTAGACACCTGGAAACTCACTGCATCTCCCTTGACATTAGCAAGGGCCTGATCGCGAACCATGTCAAACGTTCCCACGAGTCTCATCCCCAACTCCACAGCTGCCTCCGGTCTGTGTTCATCCTGAACATGCTTGATCATGGAGGGCAGGACAGCCATTGACTGGGTGCCAAAGCACCTAGTATAGACTGCCGCAAATGTCACACCCCAAGTGGTACAGTCATTTACGTCCGGCACTAAGTCTTTCTGCAAACTAATTGTAAGAATCCTGTGTTTTTCCACAGGAGAAGTTTTCAGGAATACAGCCTCCAGCTGGTCAAATTACTCGGCAAGCCAAAAAGGCATCTCATCCTTATCTTGGGGACGCTTGCCCATAATTGCATTTACCATAACGGGACTAAGCTTCAGTCCATTTGGCCCAGCTGAACGCGCCTCACCACCCGGGGCCCCCCCGGGAGGTTGCAGGTAATATAATGAACCAGACCCCTTATCACTGACACTGCAGAGGCATAAAGGGGCCTTAATTCAGAAGATGTCAACCGCGACACATTAGGATGCGGGGTATAACAGCTAAAACAGGCTAAGTAGTGCCTTGAATTGACAACGGTCCTTCTCTGACCACTGTTATAACGTGTGGGAGGGCCCCATTAAACCAAATGGCATGCTGCCAAACAGAAAGCGGAATTTCCTGTATCCTATATGGAGTGTACACTGCAGGGACGGCAGACGGAGTGTAACCGCAGGAAAAGTAACCCATGAGTAAAACAGCTCACAGGGTTATGCTGCGTCAGCAGATACAACAAAAACCACTGTCTGTCCTTCCAAAGAAACAAGGTAATCCTGCAAACGATTCTGCACATGGCTGTGCACCGTGATCTCAACCACATCCATATTGACACAGTGACAGATAAGCACAATGCAATTTAAAAAGCACAACTGGGTTGTAATTCAATAGAAAACAGTTTTATATTATCAAGCTTAACTAGACCTATGTAACTATAGGTAGGTTTTATCCGCCACTACTGTCAACCGGAAACAATAGTGAGGGGGTCGGGGACTGATAAAAGCACTACTTGAGAGTCTCACAATAAGACCACACTTGTTGGCGGCGCCATGTTGCAAGTATCCTGCTCATACACACAACTGTGCATAGAGAACTAGGACATCAGTGAATTGTGGTGTACCAGAAACTCACCTCAGTACCTAGAACAACCCCAACCAGCTTACATCAGTGTCACATTAGCTCTTCGTCCTATAGCAAAGCAACCAATGATTAGACAACCTAGAACATGCGTCTTAGTACAAACTCAGGAATGGTGGGAAGGGAGGACACTCTTTTGTTATACTTTCATACCAGTCCACAACAGGAGTAAAGAAGAGACACAGTAAGGTTAAAATATTTATCTTAACGGCGTGATCTCATGTGCAGCATCTTAGCCAACATAAGCAGACATATGATTAAAAATAATATGGTCAACATGGTTACAATTCCATAAAATACAAAAAGGGAAATCATATTACAATGATGGTGAAAACAGGTCCTATAGTGCCTAGTTTTAACACCCTCCCTATATAGGATCTATGTTTATAAACTATAGAAGGTCTCTTAGGCTTGCTTGAGGGACCCCATTACCTTTCCGCTCAGTATGAGTAAATTACATCTGGATCAGAATAGGCTCACTGCATCCTTAGACACAGAAATCTTCCAAGTGTGTGAAATCATGGCGAGTGTGAAATAATAAGGGTGCCAGAATCTTAGTTTGCTCACAGCTGCCAAGTTGTTGTGTCTAGAAAGCATTACTCGAACATGCCGAAAAACAGCTTCCATGTTTTGATAACATTGACGGCTTCAGCACTAACTGTGCAGGCTGGGGGCACGATGTAAGTCTAGAGATGTTGAAAACAAAACTTTTTCTCATGTGTAGACCTTCGTGAAGGCTAACTTACAAAAACAGCTATGTATTGTCATGTGCAAAAGCAGCAAAAGGTAAAATGGTGTTTAAACTTCTAATAATGTATACAAAAAAGGGTGATCTTTGTGGATCCAGAGGGCCAAATTACCACTCAAGACAGAGTGGAAGGTCCAGACCGCAGCGTGGGCCCTCAGATAACTGATACCAAGGAGGGGACTGGGCTGTTCCTGGGTTCATAGTGCAGGTCAATGGGGAGTGGATATGTGTAGGAGGTTAATAGGTAACCCACCTGTGGGTATCCATTTTGTTGGATATATTGGCCTCACACACCCTTGCAGGTGTCATGCTTCATCATGGGCAATGCTCCTCGTTGGGTGGGCGGTGCAATACCCAACGGGCAACACCTCAAAGAGGGGCTCTTTAGCGGAGATCTTTTAATCCAACTGCCCTTGGGTGAAGTGTGGGTGAGGGGCCAGAAAAGTTGTAGACAGTATGTGAAATTAAAATAGCGCAGGGGTACCAGAAGGAACTTTATTCGGGTGGTCGACATGTTTCTCGCGAAGGGTTAATTCACCCTTGATTCATCAGGACCTATAAAAAGTACTCATTGTCTACAGTATGGCTGATCTATCTAAGTATCAGTGCTTACGTGTACGTTTAGGAAATAGAGTACCTGCATATACATTGTTCCATGCCTGGGTTTGGGAAACAAAAGGAGAAAGTAAGGGGTTACATCTCAAGTAGGTACAGGCCTCAGACAACTGGGGGATGGACGATATTACACACCAATACCTTCCAACCCCACGGAACGCCTCACACGCACCATTGCTGGGCTTGTCGAGTCGGCTCTCAGCGAGGGTTGGATAAGCAAAAAGGAGGCGGAATTCCTGACTAAGAAAGATCCTAGGGTTCCGTACTTCTATACTCTCCCTAAAATTCATAAGGAGACTACCCCCATACCTGGACGCCCGATCGTCTCAGGCATCGACTCCATATTGGAACCGTTATCACAATTTTGTGATCACTTTTTGCAACCCTTGGTTAAACGCATCCCATCCTATATACAGGACACAACTGATATTCTACGTCTCCTAGACACATTTCAGGGGAACCTCCAGATTGACCTCCTTGTAACCCTCGACATAGAGGCCCTCTACACGAACATCCCACAGTTGGCCTCTCTAGGGGTGATAGAAGATATACTGAATACCGAGACATGGTCCTCACCTACACCCCCAGCCTTTGTCATGGAATGTACCAATTTAGCACTGACGGAAAACTTCTTTGAATTCAAAGGAAAGTATTACCATCAAACTCAGGGCACATCGATGGGGAGTACATTTGCCCCATCGGTGGCATGCCTCTACATGGCAGATTTTGAAAAGATTTACATTGACTCCCACACTAATCCCTACCACAACAACATAAAATTGTGGCGGCGATTTATCGATGACATTGTGATCTTCTGGGCTGGCACCAGAGATTCCCTGGATGAATTCTTTGAATGGGTAAACACACTGAATGTATATTTACATTTCACAATAACGGCCTCTGCCACACAGATCTCCTTTCTTGACCTGACCATCAAACTAACGGAAGGCCAACTGAGTACCAGCATGTTCAGAAAACCAACAGACCGCAATAGCCTACTCCATTATAGTAGCCACCACCCAAAAGCGTTGCGAGCAAAACTCCCCTTTGGGCATTTTTTGAGAGTACGGCGCAATTGCAGCAGCCTGTCTGAATACAGAACCCAGTCTAATATTCTTTCAAGGAATTTGTCTGATAGGGATTACCCCTCTAGAGAGATAACAAGAGCACAGAAAAGAGCTCGAAATAACCACAGAGGAGCACTCCTAGAACATAGGGACCGGATCCCCAAAACCAACGAACCAATGACATGCGTCACCACCTTCACGCCAGCCTCAAATGTGGTGAAGAAGATCATTATGCGCCACTGGCAAATCCTTAATACGGGAGATCTCTCTCTTGAACCTCCTAGGTTTGCATTCAAGAGGTCCAAAACGTGAAGGACATACTCATTAACACAAGACCAAAATAACAAACTGTCACAAACCAGACTACCCTGTGGCAATTACCACCAGTGAAAGGCCACTACCCTTGTGGTTCATGCAGCGCATGCCCTTTCACGGCAATATACAACACTGTTCAGCTCACAGACTCTTTCAAGTGGGAGTTAAGGGGACACACAAACTGCAATACACCGAACTGTGTATACCTACTTATGTGCCCCTGTGGGCTCCTATATGTGGGGATGACCACTAGACCAATCAAACAACGCATCTCAGAGCATCGGAGTAACTTCCGCTGCAAGAAAAACAATACGAAGATGTGCAGGCACTACTTAGAGATGAACCACACAGCAGACTCTATGAAATGGATGGGGAGTACATTTGAAGCAAACGCAAGCATCTCGAAACAGAACCTTTTCTTTAGGGAGCAAAGATGGATCCATCGTCTGGCCACAGACAGGAAAGGTTTAAACGAGGACATCCCCTGGGGTTCGCTGTAATCTCCACGCCCACTCCCACACTCTTTGGCTGATGCTCCTGATGACCTTCTAAGTGATTGCCATAGCTATTAGACCCTACACTTTTTCACAACAGCAAGGGAATAGCTAGACAATATCAACAACATAGTGCTGGGAGGTACATAAGTATCGGCTACCTTCCTGGCATAGAGCACACATAAGCATTCGATGAAGCCCATAGCGATACCTACTCCATTATCTATGAACCATAGATATCTCCTTCTAACACAAGATTCTTTGCCCCTGAATGACTGAATTTATAGGCAATTGAGACATATGACACACTTCCAAGATGGCCGTTCCCCCTAATGGACAAGGTCACATGACACGCAGGGAGCTGAGTAATTCCCTTTACCTAACTAGAAGGGGATAGTAGAACGCGCTCTCAATCACACAACTTTTGCCTTAACCCTATTATGTTTATTCCACAAAGTAGTGAAACGTGGACTTCTCCCCGAACACATGATGAATGAGTTATTCTCAATTCAATGATATACACTATAGACGGTAAAGCACCGCCACACCAATCCGAAATGGCCGCTCCTTTAACCTAGCTAATCACGTGACCAGCACCGAGCCGGCAGTATTCCCTCCAGGCGTGTCCCTCCCATTACCAAGATATAGACAACGACCGCCGAACGCTCTCTTCTATCCGGTCCTGGCGGAGAGGGGTAGGCTACACAAGAAGGACACAGGAGTATCAAGTAAGTGTCCATCCTGGTAGTGAAGGGAAATAGTACTTATCTGTATACAACGCGCCGAACATAGCACTCTGGACCTGTTTGGCGTTGTGGTGCCCTGTGGGGCTCGCTGACCGCCGTAAAGATAGGGGGTTGACTGTTGATCAGGATCGAGGGCTATGATGGAGCGTTCACACCCCCTGCTTCGCATGTGAGCGATCGCTGGCGTTGCGGTCCCCTGAGCGGCTCGCTGACCGCCTTAAGGATAAGGGGCTTACTCTGTTACTCTTGACTTAGAATGAGGGCTTTGATTGATGTGCTCACACGTCCTGCTCCTTAAATGAATGATAGCAGGATCGTGTGTAGACTAACGCTAAAATAACTGGTTTCCCTGTGTTACCCGATGCCCCGACACACCCCTAGATCAATAATGGCAAACTATCGAATTACACACCTATAACAATGAGGGCTGGTTTTGAGGCGCGCACACATCCTACTCCTTATATGAATGATAGCAGGATCGTGTGTAGACAAGCGCTGAAAAACCTTTTTCACTATTTTACCCGACACCCTGACACACCCCTAGACTAATATAGGCAGGTTATCTTATTGCACACCTATAACAAGCCTATGCAACAGCATAATACTATCGATACTAGACAACTGCATAATTAAGGCACAGTGAAGCTAGCTGAATCACTAAGTAGTACTCAATGAGGGGCGATTTGAATATGTGTGTTGAACCTATATTTCTTACCCCCTCACCCCCACCCCCTCATTGCAATTTCATTCCAGCCTTAGCTACAGAGGCTTGACTCACCGATGTCCATCCCGCCAGACACTGCTGTTACATTTAACTATTGACCTCTAGGTGAGTGGGGTCTTTAGACCGGAACTGCTGTCCCTTAATGTTTTATTTTTACCGCTGCTGCTCTTCTTGTTTTTAAAGTCACAAGACACGTCTCCACTCCAACACATGCGAGCATGTCACTCACTATTGCTCCATTTGGAGATGTCTCGCTTTCACTGCGTGCTAGTAGTCATCAACACTAGCATAACGCTGAATGCACCAGGTCATATAAGATGTGAATCAATGTACTGTACCTACTTGAGATGTAACCCCTTACTTTCTCCTTTTGTTTCCCAAACCCAGGCATGGAACAATGTATATGCAGGTACTCTATTTCCTAAACGTACACGTAAGCACTGATGCTTAGATAGATCAGCCATACTGTAGACAATGAGTACTTTTTATAGGTCCTGATGAATCGCGAGTAAATTAACCCTTCGCGAGAAACATGTCGACCACAACCCTCACCTATTAGCATAGTCTTGAGTGCGGAAAACATTACTCTCCAAACCTCCTAGACTAATTGCTGTTTTTAGTTAGCGCACGGGACTACCCGAATAAAGTTCCTTCTGGTACCCCTGCACGATTTTAATTTCACATACTGTCTACAACTTTTCTGGCCCCTCACCCAGACTTCACCCAAGGGCAGTTGGATTAAAAGATCTCCGCTAAAGAGCCCCTCTTTGAGGTGTTGCCCGTTGGGTATTGCACCGCCCTCCCAACGAGGAGCATTGCCCATGATGAAGCATGACACCTGCAAGGGTTTGTGAGGCCAATATATCCAACAAAATGGATACCCACAGGTGGGTTACCTATTAACCTCCTACACATATCCACTCCCCATTGACCTGTACTTTGAACCCAGGAACAGCCCAGTCCCCTCCTTGGTACCAGTAAACTTCTAATAAGCCATGCTAACATAACATGCGCGCAAAGCAGGCCTTAGGCCATACTACACCCTAACCAACATTTTAAAACTATAGTTAGTGAGAGTTGGTAATATTATGATAAAAGGTTGTACATTATTCTCTCATTACTGCATTCTGTATTTCAGATCACACCTGTAATAAGAAAATTGCATACCTACTGGTTATAACAAGCAAGTAGTGGTATTAAGGTGCTTGCCTCTGTGCAGTCAGATTTAATGGCTCCCTTCAGTCCTCTACTACCTCACCCACTGTACAGCCTGAAATGAACAGAGGTGGACACTGGTCACTAGCCTCCTCATGCAGCAGACTATGCCCCACTGATGGCAGCTTTACTGTTGCAACAAGCCCCTGAGTACATGGCATTTACATGCGCCTTACGGCAGCTACTGCTAGAGGGAAGCAAATAAAATGGCAGCTGTCCTGTGTACCTGCTACCACCTCAGCGTTCTGGCAACAAGGCAACAAGGCAGGTTCTGTTCACCCGTCCGATTACATACCTGTGCTGTTGTCCCTCTTCTTAAAAGTAGTAGTCAAGAAAATCTTGAAAATTGAGTCCCTATCCTCTAGAGTGTCTTTGACTTTTATGATCTGCCATTCTATTGACAAAGAGTATCAGTGGAATCATTGAACAGCTAGCTCCTCAAACTGAAACAGTAGAAAACTAAAATAACCACATAGAGGTTCTCAAATAGCCAAACAATGAAATAAATGCCCCCCGAGCCACTGAGTGTCACTGTTATGTGCATCTTTGAGTTTAGAACCTAGATACTCTTCATATTGAGAGAAAAATACAAACAAAAATTTGAGTCTAAAGTACCTTTTATCCGAAATCGGAGCAGACGAGCTAAAAACTTCCAAAGCGTTTTGAAGCAGCAAACTAATCATCTATCCATTACCATAACAAGTAGGAACTACAAAGGAAATGTGGAGACATTTCCCAATTCTTTAAAGGGAACAATAACAAGCTGGAGATACCCATAACTGCACTACCCAATGTTCAAGCTAACCCTGTGCCAATTCAGAAACCTTTTGCTACATGGTCAGCTTTAAGAATCTACATACTGAAGAAGCTACCTTGAAGTAATGATCACTTACAAAATGTAACCGTGTCCCTACAAGCATTAAATAGATTGAGTGCTGGGCATCTCAAAAAATGTTAAGGACTGTCCTCCCACACCACCAGCGGTCATGCTTCATCATAGGCAGTCCTTGCTCCCTAAAAACCCGGTTTGATAGAGAGCTGGCTATTTCCGGAACTTTGACCTAGTCCATGAAAAAACCTTCCTCTTCCTGATCTTGCCATTCTTCCACGACTTGTTAGAAGGTTCTACATTCCTGAAATCGTCTTCCTCTGAATTGTTTAATACTCTGTACTCTGCCTGCTCCAGCTTCTACTAGCCCTTCCAAAAACTCCACTACCAAACACCTTCTGCATATTTGTCTGCGCTTTATCCAGAGATGTAAAAATTGCCATTTACTTGCCTTCACTCTTCACAAGCACTTCACCAAAGAGAAACCCTTTAGGATCATCGCTGGCCTCCTTCTGAGCCATGTCTCCTAGTTTATGGCTTATTTCCATTAACATCACCTTCATCCTTGCTGACAGCAAACTTGCATTCGCTAACAGTACCACTGCTCTCTGGCTCCAACACCTGAGCAGCTCAACAACAAGTGCGGTCTCATTTATATGGGCCTCCTCCACCATATCCATAATCTTGGATAATGGAACCATTACATTCAGTACTTTATCCTGACATATCTTAAGAGATCATTCTAACCCTTTGCTCAGATCTCTACCTAGTCTCAAGAAGAAACTAATCAATTCTTGCTCTAAATTGGGCATCATGAACACTTTCTCCTCAATAACCAGCCTAGAGCATTCTGCCATTAACACCCATGTCAACTCTCTGTCCATAGGTTTACATATCCACTCTTTGATGGTCCATGGAACATGTGGGTAAAATCATTAATCTCCAATTCGACGGTGTCTTGTGTTAAAGGGCGAAAACATCTCACCTAGAGGATCCCTCAACACCTCTGCCGAAGAGACTTCCTCATAACTCTGAAATTCATGATCCACCTCCTCGTTCTGCAAATCTAATATATATTCATCCCAGTCCTTTTCATTTGCTGGTGATGAGTTCTCATTTGCTGGTTATGAGTTCTTAATTTCCCTACTGTTTCCATCATCTTGTGTGTCACGAGGGACACCTTTCCTTTGTGTACCACTGAGGACACGCAATCTTTGTGTGCCGTTAAAGATCTCTCTTTTTCTGATGGAATTCAGAATATCCTTTCCCCTCCTAGACAAATATATTCAACATATTAGGTCTTTTTTAAACTCTTACTTCCTATTCCTATCAAATTATCATCCTCTTCAGAAAGGAAAAAATTTCTTTATCTGATTCCCAGTCATTCCTTCTTTTGTTGCCCAAGATGCTGGTTACAGATTCCTGTATTTTATTTTTCATTTCTTGCTGTATCATTTTCCTAACCAAATTCTCATCCAACTTACTAGCCACCTGTCCACTGCTACCGTGTTCTGGCTCCATATCCAAAATCATTCAGCTGTTATTAATATGAGCCCACCAGTCTTTCGATACTCTTTTGCAAAAAAAAAACTATTACCCTACAAATGCCTCAATCTCACAAGCTGTCCAATTGTAAAAGTACCATATAACCATTTTTTCTTAACTGTTGCGGTCAGTTTCAACTCAGCATTGTCGTCTTTCTATTTATTTCAATACAATTAGGCCCAACTCAAAATGGCACCCAAATCTCACGAAATCCTCTGGTGCATCCTGACGGCCGCCGAAGTCAAAAGAGCCTTGAGAGCTCGAGCTTGACAGCAGACAAAGATCTGCAGTCCATCCCTTAGCGCTACACATGCGCTCAAGAAGATCTGCTGTCAATCTGTACGCGCAATGTGTGCGCTTATGTTCGGGTCCGGTGTACTTTTAATCAAGGCCTACACACCAATACAACCAAATGGCCCCATTCTCACACTTCTCCTATGTATTAGAACAGCAGCCTTCATGGCAGCGCTGCTCACATGCATCAACTTCTATGCTCTACATCATATCACCTATTTAAAAAAATTGCCTCCATAAAGTAGAAGCACTCCTTTTTTTATTTTTATAAACACCTAATATTTACAATACTTACCAACACAAAGTTATAACAATACCACATAAGCCAATAAAACAAAACTTTCAAACATAATAATCTGTAAACTGTTATATCACAACATCATACAAATCTTAAAGGTACTTATATGTGTTAGATCAGCATTTAAAAGAGGAAGCACGGATTATTTATGGACTGTGGAGTTCTAAGTCTAGGTTTTTTATGTCGAATGTTTTTTAAAGGTGCTTCAGAGGAGTGGTATTAAAAGTTATCTGCATAATGGTAGCCTCTGGTCTTGAAATGACATTTCAGACAGGTTGTCCATTTACTAGTCTTTTTATAAATAGACCAAGGCTACACTTTACAAGAATTGTAAAGTTACACCGTGCTCCACTCAGAGCCGCTTTGTATACAGCAGACTGACTAGTCACATGTCCTAGAATGTTTGACCACCTTAGTCCAATCTTGATTTTACTGAGGCGGCTTCTATTTGAGGCTAGGATTATACCAACCCAGAAGCTGATCCGTCCAGGAAGGCGGTTGCAACTACAGAGTGCAAACACCTTCAGTCTTGAGTTCCTAAACTGTAGAAAAACAAGAACTCTTTTGCAATCTTTCTCTGGAAGTGCATCCATTATGCGGCATGGCGCCTTGATTGCTATCAGAACAATTCCCGTCACTTAACTCATTTGATTGGGTACAGGCTATTCCTCTAAACATTCGATGAAATGCCCATTGTCCCGACAGTGCTACTCCCTATCAGCTCTACTGCACAGCCCACAAAGGGAGTCACTGCGTTTAAAGACGTTTCATTTTGCATTGTATTTTAATACTACCTTCCCTACACACAGTTTCATTTCCCTTTATATTTTTGTTTGTTTGTTTGCAGTTGTATTTCCTCCTCTTATTTTGTATTGTGATATCTAGTAATGGTGGGCTTGTGTTTCTTGAACTCTCATGTTTGATCTGGGTTTCCTCTGTATAGCGCTAGTTACAGTAATATGGTCAGTCTATGCAAAGAACGGGGTATTGCAGCAGGAACGAGGTTATCAGAGCTTCCTATGGTGTTTCTTTGGGTTTACGGGCAAGCTATAGGAACATAGAAAAGGAAGCATCAAATAACAAGTCAGGATTATAGTTGAAATTAGGGGTTTATTATTTATCAAAATTGCTCAACCACATTAACCCGGAAGGATTTGAGCCTCCCCTTTCACCCGATGCCACGTTACTTGGATACGTACTTCACCCTCAAGGAACACATCGGCAAGAAAGCCAGGACAGCCTAGTACCAACTCTACTAAAGAGAGTGAAACCGTTGCACCTAGAAACCGACTTTAGAAAAGCCACTGAGGCCCTGGTATTCTCACATTTGAATATTGGTAACCTTCTCCATGGCCTCCTAGACTCCACAGTGCCCCCTATGCATTGCAACACACGTCATTAAGGGTCTGGAAAATATATATGGCCGCATTATCCATCCCATTGCCAGCCTGCACCACCTTCAAAACCAACTGCATCGTCTGCAAAGTCATCATGACCAGGCCCTGGCAGAGCTGGCTGACAAGCCCACCACCTCCAGGGGATCTCAGCACACCTGCAGCCAGGACATCTCAGCGCACCTGCAGCCAGGACATCTCAGCACACCTGCAGCCAGGACATCTCAGCGCACCTGCAGCCAGGACATCTCAGCAAACCTGCAGCCAGGACATCTCAGCGCACCTGCAGCCAGGACATCTCAGCGCACCTGCAGCCAGGACATCTCAGCGCACCTGCAGCCAGGACATCTCAGCGCACCTGCAGCCAGGACATCTCAGCGCACCTGCAGCCAGGACATCTCAGCGCACCTGCAGCCAGGACATCTCAGCGCACCTGCAGCGGACATCTCAGCGCACCTGCAGCCAGGACATCTCAGCGCACCTGCAGCCAGGACATCTCAGCACACCTGCAGCCAGGACATCTCAGCGCGCCTGCAGCCAGGCCATCTCAGCGCACCTGCAGCCAGGCCATCTCAGCGCACCTGCAGCCAGGACATCTCAGCACACCTGCAGCCAGGACATCTCAGCGCACCTGTAGCCAGGACATCTCAGCACACCTGCAGCCAGGACACCGGCAGACCGGTGCTGAAGATGTGCAAAACAGAAAAAAGGCAACCAGTTTTCTCCCTCAATGTTTCCAGGATCTGGAACAACATATATGTGTCTTTCAGGACACACCTCTAAAGACCACTACATCACAATGAACTAACAGTCCACTTTCCCTCTCAAAACCACAATACCCCTCCAATCACGCATTCAGTGTATCTATTCCTTTTACTCTGTACAGAACTCTGCTGCGTTTTGGCTATTTGTGCTATACAAATACCACGCACCTACATACATGCAGTAGAGGCAGGCACAGATAAATACCGGTCCGGGCAGGTTGAGGGAGCATGGGGGGGATGTGGGGGCCGGCGGGATGTGCGTTGATTAATAAAAAAAACACTTACATAGTGCTGCTGGCCGCCTCGCACCCCTCTGCTCCCAGCAGTCTCTGGGACAGCATCACAGACTCCCCATCCAATCCCCATGCTGCTCTCAAGCATGAGAGCAGCGTGGGGATTGGCCTGAGCAGGCTGGATTGACTTTCACTCAGGCGCAGAGATGTCTGCGATGTTTCTTCATCCTGGTGGTGCAATACAGCCGGGTTGGAAAAAGCCAAGTGCGCATGTCAGTTTGGCCGGCCTAAAACGGCCGGCCAACCTGAGATGCACACTTAAAAGTGCACATCTACCATTCCTCCTCCAGTGGCCCTGCCCCTCCCAGCACACACTGGCTCAGCCAGCAGCTGAAAGATAAAACATGACTCTGAGCCAGTGGGCTGACGCTCCTCCGACACTGCAGAGGAACCGCTACTGCATTCATGCTTCCTTTCTGTTTTCTATGTTGGAAAGTGGGACATGGACAGAGTCTTGCATGTGTTGTAAAGTAAGGAATTCTGTGTGTAGCATGCTTCCATCCTGTTGAGTTCTGTTATGTCTTGTAGCTCCAGTGGTGCTGTGGTCCACCTTTGGTATTTGAGATGCTGGGTGTCAGGCAGTGATTCAGAATTAAGTAAACTTTACTACAAATCCAAAGTATGAGGATGACTCAAAACCGAAACTGAGCACTGTGTCAAATAATGCAACCGAGTGTACAGGTGCATGTGTTCTGCCTTCCCACCTGTGTCTATTCATCATCATAGGTAAGCTTTCTTCTTCAAGGAGATCAGAACTTTCATTGACACCTGCTCTTCCTTTCTGTGTTTCAGAATGGGACCCTGGGGCAGGGATAGCGTTGATGTACACACAGTGCCGAATGAAAAACATGTAAAACGTACTGACCTCGTGTAAACAAGAATATACTGTTACAAAAATAGCTTCTGGGTGGAAAGGGCAGCCTGGAGGCTAGAATGGGCTATTCAGGGAAAGATCTGTAGCAACACATTTTGAAAGCGACAGGGAATCTTCCCACATCACTGCTGAAAATGCAGACTTTAGTTATTATGTTATGTATACTGTGTGCTATAACATGTTCACATATGTACGGGAAGTTGAATTAACAAAAAACAAAAATGTACTCTTGATTGATGGCAGGTAACAGGAACAAGGACAACTGCTCACTATTCAGCCTCGTGAGAGCCCCGCATGTGCCTTGAAGCATCAAATCATGCCTGCCAGGACAGGGAGGTAAAAAAATCCCTGTTGCACCTACGTCTGAGCCAGAGCTAAGGACCGCCGTCCCTCTGCACCGGATCTTGATTCTGGTACCTCGCTGCTGAGAGCGGCATAGATTCATTATTGTGTGCTGCCCCGTCACTATTTAGTGAATGTCGTGCAAGGGATGGAGAGAGCGGTACATGGCATGATTTGCCGTGTTCATATTTGTACATCCACAAACGTGTGAGTTTGCGCCATTTCACAAACTCCTCCACGACCCTTTCTCACCCCGGAAACCGTCAGTTTCACTCCAAAAAAAAGCTTGAGTAACTCATCTTCTGTGGTGACAAGGAGGACAGGTCACCTCCACACTTGAAAGACACGTAGGGCCAAGAGTTTCTCCACAGGCCAAAATGCTTTACCCATGGAGAATAAAACCCGAAATGTTGATTTGCACATCGGTTTGAATTTCCCTGATGTGCAATTGTACAATTCTACATTGGTTATAGGGGAATCCGGGGTACATGTCACATGAAAGTCCAGTAGTATACCTGAGTCCCCCAGACCAGCAAATTCTCGCCCATTCAGAGGTGTATCACTATGGGTGCAGAGTTCCTCCTTCTCTTGGTGACTAGAGCCAAAAAGAGTTGTGAAGAGAGCGTGTGAACTTTCCCCCCTGTCTGATGTTCCCCGGTAGCTCGAGGTGACGAAGCAAGCATCAATAGAGGTCAGCTGGTTCCTGGGGTGGTGCTACCTGGCAAGAGGTAACGCTGACCTCCTCAGACACGGGGCAGGAGTAACCCGAGCCCACCCTTTGAAGACAGTATCTTCTGTCACTTCACACTTCCAGATGAAGAAATAAATTACACGGACGAAGAGGATACATTTGTTGTGGTAATGAGGTAATAAAGGGCGGACACACAAAGCTCCCTTTAACAGGTCATCACGCATCCCGACTTGTGAAGGGGCTTGAGACAACGAGCCTATGCATTCTGCAGCGTTGTGCCAAAATGACAATTTTTTTATTATGTACATTGTCTGTGCTTGTAAATTTTAGGCTGTACAGATGTTCTGAAATGGCACACTGCATTCATGGCTTCAGCAGCTCCGCTAGCCCCCTAGCCTTGCACCCCATATTTTCAGGGGGTCTATCACAGATATTGATTCACGAGTTTATTGCAGTGATATAACACACCCTTTGACCTACAAGAAAATACAAGAGTGACTCTTTCTCAGACCCATCGCCAGCCTCCTATTTGATGCTGAAGAACTAGTTAGGGCAACAACTGCTGTGTTTACTTCGTGTCGCGGATGCTGACTATTTGCCCTCTGGACCGGGGGCCTCAAGAACAGCATCAGCTGTAATCAAACAGCAAACAAAGAGCAGCAGTGGCCAGAGTTGGGCTGACACATCATCACAGCCTGCATGTCCAGGGCGGTGGGAGACAAGAGCCATTGGAGGCCGGTTTTTGAAAGGCCAATGGCGCCTGGCGCTCTCTGCAGCTTCTGTGCTTTACTGGAATAGGGTCAGCAGTAATAGTAGGAAGATAGAGAGGGATAACAAGCATTTGCAATGCAATAGGTCTCGTATTAGGAAAGTTTGAGCTAATGGAATTGTAAATGACAATTTTTTTATTTATGTGTTGGTTTTGAAAATAGCTAAATTAATAGCTTTGTCATTTACAATGCCAATAGTTTTAACTTTAGCAAATGTGACACCTATAGCATTTGTAATGCAATATGTCTTGTATTTACGTGACTTAGATGTATTGTTATTGCAAATAACTGGCTTTTTTTTTTTTAATAATTAATACTTAAATAAAAGTTATTGTCATTTATAATGGCAATAGCTTAAACTTTTGTAAATAACTTTTGTGAAGATTATGTTCAGTGTATTTTATTGTGACGAAAATCCAAGAAAAGAAGTGAAATATTAACATCTTTTTGTGACATTTGTAATAAAGCTTGAAACATTGAGGGAACATATTTGAACCAGTTGTTGTTGAATGGTTGCACAGATTGATGCTGTGGTGGCGCTGAGTGATGTTGAGGTGGCGACGAATGATGCTGTGGCGGAATCTGAGCCACTAAAGATAAGTCAAGGAGAACTGTCCTAGCTCAAAGCAAGAACATGCACGCTGAGCCTCAACAAAAACCATCGTCCTGTGGAGACTACACAACTAACATGGGTAAACGGTGACGGGAGGGCGCAAGTCCCTGAATGATTTAAAAAGCGCAGACCAGCTGAGAAACAGGACAGTAAATTGGCGCATGAAGGCTTTTGTTAAGATTAAAGCAGGAATGAGGGAATAAGTGTGGTTCGCTGGCATGTGGATGAAGTCATATCAGAACACTTACTTTGTTTGGCCACTGGGTGAGCTAGCCTTACTGTTGCACAAAATGACATCCTGTGGGACTTTGTGGGTGCCAGCTTCGGTGCTCTCCCAGGCTGGCAGCACTGCCGCCAAGTTTTCAGTTTGCTGATGTGCGACACCTGCAGGTTTTTGCGTGCTGATGTGTGACATTTCTATGCGTCGCGTGTGACCCTTTGAGTGACACTCTTGCAGGCTGAACAAAGCACCAATGTGAGAAAGTACCCTCTCTTTGTACCATAGCGGTCTAGAAATGGAATTACAACAAATAGAACATCCACGATATGTTAAGGCAACATTAATAACCCTTTACCTTGAGAGCCAGGTGGTCTTTGCTAACAAGTGAAGACTAGCTGGGTGTTCCAGTTAGACAAGACACTGCCAGCCCACAACTTTTAAAACCCCCTCACACAGTGATACACACTGATGGAGACTGGCTTTGTGTTGTATGATGGAGAATTGTATAGTGGTGTTCCCATTCTCAGAAAGAACAAATATTGAGTAATGTTTCATTTATTTAAGTAGTTCTATCTGGCTAACACTACCAGCTGCAAAAAAATGAAAAATACCACTGCCGTCAAACGTCTTTTCTTGGCATAGCTGATGCCTTTGATGGACTGCCCATGTTGACGTGGGACACCTTACCTGCACTGCACAGAAGTGAAGCTCCAACACCGACGGCCTGGTACGCTGTGCAGCGCCATATGGGAGGGCTCGGTGGGCGCTGTGTGCGGAATAACTACAGACGGCCCGTGGTGTGAGCTACCTTCAGCCAGAACTGGGTTTTAAGCAACCAGAATAGCAAACAGCCATTTTTGAGACTCAGAGGTTTACTTTTTAATGATGCATAACGTGGTGATGGCAAAAAACACAGGCAAGCTGATGAGGTCACCCTTACAGTACAAGGTGAATCCCTATTTGAAGTAAAGGGCACACAGCCTGATCTAGAATAGATTGGAATTGCTCCTCTGTCAGCAATCGGAATGCTTTGTGGACACATATACTAACAGTTTCATGGGCAGACTATAATAGAACAGTAAATGATTGCGTTTTAAAACATCTAAAACATACAAGTTTTAATGTAGTCATAGTTTGAGAACATTCTGCTTAAAGAAGTTTACTGCCACATTTAATCAATGTGGAGCACTGACCGAGGGTGACTGGGGCGGGCTACCAGTAGTGCTGTGCTCACCGCAAGGAAGGCAGATTATTAAAGGACATACGACCCGGAAGTGGATCGCTTGTTTCAGCAGTATCTTGTGTCTTCCTGGAGGGATGAAAGGGAGAGTGCCCTGGGGCAAGTAATAAACAACAAAGGGCTAATTAAACACACAAAGCAGACCCAGGGGTTGAGCAACAAAAGGAAGAGAGACTAAACTGCCTCTGAACAGCGGCTAACGAAAGAGTATGTATGAATATGTGACTCACATGACCGTTTCATGAACAATACTTTCATTCTGGTCTACTCTGGAGGAAAGCAGTGGGCCACGAACCATCGACTTTCCTGCCAGCGGACGCCATTCAGAATGGAGACACCTTGCAGCGTTAAAGCGGCTCAGCGAGTCACTGCGTAATGGTTGACTCCGTGTCACGGAGATGGAAAGGGGCACGCAGTGACGCTGTCAGCGGTTATTAACGTCGCGCGGGGCATTAGTGGCTGAAAGTTGAGAGAGTAAAACACCACAGTAAGCGAAACAGAAAGCGTGTTAGTTTTCAGACGAATACTTAATAACAAGTCGTCTCAGTACTAATTGGGCCAGCCAACACTGGTTTAAAATCGTCTTTTTCTTTTACATAGTAATGAGCAGACGTTGGTTGCTGCTTGTTGAACAACAGACACTGCAACAATAAGAGCTGGCTGGGAACAAAGAATGCAGCAAAGTATCGGAGAGGTGCACGAGTCTCTCAGTTGCCAAAATGCTGCTTAAACAAGCTCTCGGCATTGCGCGGAGGGGTGCGGGGGAGTGGCTTCCTTTGAAGTCTGATGGGGCTGCGGGGGAGAGGCTTGCTTTGAAGTCTGATGACGAGGCATGGTGTGGGATGTGGCTGGCGATGTGCATGTGACTGGCTCACATAAACTGTATTGAATCCGCAGTTTGGGGAGACTTTACGGAAGCCTTGCTAAAAATCTCGCCCACCATCCCTACGGGATGGCATAGGCTAGACCTAAAATCTGGGGCTGATTTGAACATTTTTGCTAGGGCTACTTTTGGTTTCCAGTTCTGTCCTGCACCTAGTTATCACGAATTCCCCAAACCAAACACAAACTGAGGGCTGGAGTTGTGTAATTCCTTCAAATCTACATAGGATCTGCCATTTTTTGGTCAAGGGATTGGTGTCTCGATTGTTTCTGAACCCCTAGAGGATATGTTAGTCTGTAGACCAGCTAGCTCACAGTGCCAATATGAACCCATCTTACCAAGGAGCGAATAGTTTCTGGCAACTATCAAACATGACAACCCTGACCCCTCAGGGTTCGTGGAAACAGTGCAGTACTTTTCGCTAAGTCACTCGTGCTCACTTTGTCTCTTAGAGATAGACAGAATAAAGGGTGGGGACATTTTTAATAAGTATTTATTAAACCAGCATCATTCTAGTATAAAATTCATGTGCTGCAACAACCATAAGACAGAAACAGATATATATGCAGACATAAGCACCAATAGAGCAAAGCAAAGATAGAATTCTACCATAGTGCTAAAACAATGAATATATGCAGGCATGTGAATACATGACTGTAATAATGCGTACTCCTACGAAGCAAACCCTAACTAGATGTACTTAGATGCACCTAGCATGTATAGAGGTGTATAGCCAAGAATTCCCTTAGGATAGAGTCAACCCCATTACCTGATGTGGGAGAGCAAAGGACTCCATCCTGGTCTTGAAATAGACACCCCGCAAGGGATGTCAGACCACTGTGTGCTGGAGTGTCTGCGCGCAGGAAGCTCAGAGTCTCGCATCAGCTTGTCTGCATGGAAGTCTCTTTCTCCTTTATTTTGACCAGTGAAGATGTTGTGCTCATATACCCAAAAGGTATGTATATATATATATATAGTTCTACCTATAAGTGGACTATGGGCATGTCGGGCAAGGATGACGATAGAGGTGGCCCTTATACAGAGTTAATATGCAGAAAATGTAATACTGCTGTGATACTGAGAATCCTCATTCATAATACATTAGGCTAGTTTTCGGAGAAACCCCCAGAAAGCTCAGCGTCAGACCCATTATGTAGAACAATGATAGGACAGTTGTAGGTAAAAGAATGTGTAACTACTTAGATCTATATTGGGGTACATTGGGGGTTCACAACACCTCATCCTACTGGACGACATAATAGTAAAATGCGAAAATATGACTGCTTAAAAAGCATCAAAACATTGCTAAAATATGAATATAAAAACATCTAAAAACATGGTATATCTTAAAAGGTAAAATGATGTAGTAGTAATAAAGCCCTATGAGTCCTCTAGATACTGTGAGACCAACTGAGCATGCCAAAAGCCATAGTGCTCAATGAGAGTAGAAGAGGAAAAAAATAAAACAAAAATGTTTTTTGCATTCTAGTTCTAGTTGTTTTTGAAAAAAGGCCAAATTGTTCCCAGCACACGGAGAGTCAAATGTTTATGTGTCGTGTGCGGGAGATGCAACATCACTGTTGAGTGCCACAACCAAACTTCCCATGGCTTCTTTGTAAGCCTGAGAGCTGAACGCAGGGCCACGGTCAGAATGTAATGTGCAAATTGCTTACAAAAATTACCTTGCCGTTTGTGCAAGCACTTGTGTCCCTGCCGGAGTAAGCATCTTGGGCAGGATTGTGAATCCACTCGCCGCCGCACCTGTGACGCCTCCGGTCTTCCCCTGCCGCCGCTGCCTCATCCAATCTTGGCGCAGCCGCAGAGGGGGGGGGGGCCGTGAAGGCAGAACTCCAAATCCCAGCTGCCCTTGCGGCCGGAAGCCGCAAACAGGGGAACCCGTGCCAGGAGGTGCTTAAAAGCGACCTACACCCTCGGTGGAGCGGGGAAGCAAAAATGACCTTGCCGTTTGTGCCAGCACGTGTGTCCCTGCCGGAGGAAGCATCTTGGGCAGGATTGTGAAGCACCTCGCCACCACACCTCCGCCGCCTCCGGTCTTCCCCTGCCGCCGCTGCCTCATCCAATCTCAGCGCGGCCGCAGAGGGGGGGGACCGTGTAGGCAGAACTCCAAATCCCAGCTGCCCTTGCGACCGGAAGCCGCAAACAGGGGAACCCGTGCCAGGAGGCGCTTTAAAGCGACCTACACCCTCCGCTTTGCGGGAGCGCGCAGGAGCGTCCCGGGAGAAGCCCGGGCCAAGGCGGGACCGTCTGTGGCCGTCCGAGGCCGAGAGAGGCCGGGCTGGGCCCCCCCTCTTATATGTTTGGTTGGATAGTACCAGAGACATTTACAAGCAAGTTGCGAGACATTGTTATATTTGGCCATTCATATTGTTATATTTGGGTTCAGAGACCTGTTTATTTACATTTAGGTTTATCATACAGTTATGGCCAAAGTTAATCCTAAAGTTTGTCCTGGGGCTGGTGGGGTGGGGACTTTAGATGCCTTTCTGAAACGGGCAGAATCTGCTGTGGCCAAGGAAATCGAACTTGTAGAAAGGAGGTTGTCCCTGGACCCATCTTGTCAAATTGT
The DNA here is from genome assembly GCF_964263255.1 of Lissotriton vulgaris. Lineage (NCBI taxonomy): Eukaryota > Metazoa > Chordata > Amphibia > Caudata > Salamandridae > Lissotriton > Lissotriton vulgaris. The sequence continues at coordinate 1,379,518,274 of NC_141696.1, read as the reverse complement.
TCTTCCTATATTAACCTCAGAGACGTCTGCTTGCCCTGTTGTCCTATCTGATACTATACACCCCCCTCAGGTTCCTAATGGGTCAGTTTTAGATGATAGTTTATCTATCACTTCTGTTCCTTCTCCTGCACCCAGTCTACCTCCTTCACCCCGGTTACACGCACTAGACAGTTACGGGCTACGCTGGCTAGTAATGTCAAAGTTACATCGGGGAAAAGAAAGGCTAGCAATGCCCCCAAAGGAAGCCGGCAACAAGCTAAACAGCCTAGGAATATAAATTCCTCATCTGGGTTGGGTTGTCGGGAAGAAAATGTTTTATCTGAGGCTACTGAGGGCAGGGCCTCAGGAAGAAATGAGCATATTGTGAAAGATGTAGCAATCAATATGGAGTGTAAGATGTCTGAGTTTATGAGGCACATGGATGAACGGCTCAGGACATTTATCTCCCCAGTATTGGCCAAACTCGAGCAAATAGATGGCAGATTAAATGTCATTGAAACATACTTTTTAGATCAAAAAGGTCCAACGCTTGGGATTAATCCACCCATAGTTCATCGCTTGAGTACAATTACATCTACAGTCAATGACCTGGTGGATTCGATGATGATCCCATCACCCCAAGTTACAGCCCAAGTTGTAGCACCTAACATACCATCCTCAGCTATGGGAGCCATGCAGGGAGCAAAGCATGGGCCTTGGGGTCCAGTGGGGAGATTAAGTCCTTTAGTACAGACCTCTAAAAGGGAGTTTCCATTGCACCTTCCCCCGGAGGCATGCCCGTATTCAATAATTCTGGCAAATGTTCCTAAAACTCAGGATGGTCGAGAGGAACACTGGACCACATTAAAAAATAAAGCCTTTCACTTTCTGACTACTAAAACTGTTTTGGGTGAACACTTGTATAATAACTTCAAGATGGTGAGAAAGGTATCATGGGTGGGCAAGTCCAAGAAAATTATGGAGGGTGACTGTGTCGTTGTGAGTTTTGGCTGCCCCAGATTGGTTGACAACATTCTGAGGCAGGCGGGATCAGCTAGAATTCACAACGACTATGTAAATGTACTCCCATTGGTTTTTTTTTACCCCCCTCACAACATCGGAGCTATTAGTAAGGGACAGCCTAGCTCTCAGATAGTTCCCCATATCAGTTTGGTCACATTGAGCAACAGATATGAGGCTTTGTGTTCACTGGATAATAATGATTGACTCGGGGGTGGAAATACTAGGGATCAGGGAATGGCCTGTTCAGTTAATGTAAATAGAGTGTGCTCACCACTGGAAATTGGGTCGCCAGGCTACACTTTTACCATAGCAATCGACAGTGCTACATCTATAGGCCTCAGAGACACAAATCTCCCCCTGAGAGAAATAGGCCAAGTGGCAGCCAGAGACGACCGGGACACCGTGGCAGGGGGTCCCCCTGAATCTCTAAATAGAAGTGCAGGCCATAACTTAACATCATTAGTCTCATGGAACGTGGCAGGTTTCAAGAGAAAGGCGTCATCTCTAGACTGGCTGACATTCCTAGATGGGAGGGAATTAGTGCTCCTTCAGGAAACCTGGTTGCAAACTCCGGAGTATAGACCTGGATTCCTTAGCTTTAGTGTTCTTGCTATCCCAAGCCACCATGATAGAGCAAAAGGTGGACTATTAACATGGGTTAGACAAGATAGTAGATACAAGGTGACCCAAATCGACTCTAAAAGTAATGATATCATGCTAATTCAAATTCGTTGCCCTGACCACAGTGATCTTTTTGTTTACAATGTGTACTCCAGGGGAATACAGTGAGGGAAACGGTCCAAGACAGTTGATGAATTAGAAACCCTGGTTGAGTTTTACTCCACTAAAGGTAATACCATAGTAGCGGGAGATTTTTTTATTGTTGTTTCGAACCGCTAGACAGCAATGATGTGGACCTCATGCTGGAAGAAGATAGTATATGGAACATTCCCCAGCTGACGCTCCCGCCGATCAAAAAATGGTCAGAAGCTGCTCTACAGCTTAAGGTCCTGTGTGTGGGATTAGGGCTGAGAGCAATAAATGGTAGGTCAGCTTCTGATAAACGTGGGGTTTTTACTTTTAATAATGGTTTATGTAAGAGCCGCATTGACTACATACTCACCAATAAAGAAAACTGGTCCAATTTAGAGGACATGGTGGTTGTAGAAAGGGGTGAAAGCGATCATGATCCGCTTTGCCTTACATTTATACTATGGAAACCCTTAAGGGAGGAAATTCTTCCTAATAGGGTTGACATTGTTTTAACAAATTGCTCATTAAGTGAGGCCAAGTTAACAGCAATGAGGGAAATGACTACCCAGGCGACAAGTGATCTCCTAAAATGCATAGAACAGAAGGGGGTTGTGGCAGATCTAAATCCGATCCACACAAATTTTTTTAGCAAACTTAGAGACTTTTTTTATTAAAAAGGGTCCTTTCAAATTAAAAAGGCCTGTCAAAAAGGAAAATCAGTGGTATGGAAAGTCGTGCAGGTCTGCGTATAAAGCTCTGACCATGGCAATAAAAACTAAAGACAGGGCTAGAATTAAGAGTGCTCGTGCACTCTATAAAAAAACACAATATGATGCCAAGCGCGCTTGGGCTGAGGAATACTGGAGGGAGCTATACAGCGCAAGTTGGGAACGTTCAATGTGTACCTTTTGGGACCTTGTTAAGTGGGGTAGTGGGACCCAAAGGGGCGAACCAATAAATTACCTCTTGTCGGAACTCTGGGTCTCCCACTATGCTACTCAGTTAGCATCTCATGAAGTGTTCATGGACGTTACTGAGGGCCCCGTGCTGCCTGATATGGGAATAGTCCCCATTCACTTTGAGAGAACAGCGATAAGAAAGGTATTGAATTGTATCCCCAAGGGCAGAGCACCTGGTCTTGACTCCATCCCTGCCGACCTTTTTATGCACGACAAAGAGCTCTGGGAACCATATATTCAAGCTTTAGCTAATGGCATCGCAAATGGCTCGACCATACCAATTACCTGGAAGGGTGCGGAGATCGTACCGATCTTCAAAAAGGGGGAGCGCTCTGATCCAGGAAATTACAGGCCTATTAGTTTGATAGACTGTATTCAGAAGGTGGTGGCAAGGCTTGTCCTGCAGAGAATCCTATCGTGGATTGAGGAGGAAGACATGTCACCTTTCCAGGCAGGATTCCGTAGTCATACAAGTACCATAGATTAAGTTTTTGGATTTCTTTTAATTTATTGGCGGGTGGTAGTCTTAGGGGGAGGCATGCTATTCGCGGCGTTGGTCAATCTTAAATCGGCGTTTGATTTGATGCCGCGAGAAAAAATGTGGGTAGCTTTTGCAGAGCATGGCATGCCACCTAGCATTTTGCAACTTCTAAAAAAATTACATGAGAACAACTTTGCTCAAATTAGATGGAATCAACAGGGTAATGTTACAGATAAATTTCCAATACAGAGGGGAGTCCGTCAAGGGTGCGTACTAGCCCCAACCCTCTTCTCACTATACATCAACAGGGTGATCAGCTATTTTATGTATCAACCGACAGACGCCCCGAAGTTGGATGGTAAGCTGATTCCCCTGTTGATGTTTGCAGATGACACCCTTTTGATTTCCAAAACGCAGCAGGGTCTCCAACGAGCCATTGATGTGTTTGAGGTCTTCTGTAAGGATCATGGACTTGCAGTAAATGTAAGCAAGACCAAGTTCATGGTACTTCACAAGTCCAAACATGTTAGAGGTAATGTGAAAATGAATGGGGCCAGTTTAGATCAGACCAAGGTGTTTTTGTACCTGGGTATTACCCTATCATCCAAATTAGATTGGAAACCACACGTTACCCAGTTGGTTACCAAGCATGCTCAGCTAACAGGAGCACTAACCAAGGAATTTTGCCTTTCCCATACAAGGCCCATATCACCCGTAATGAAAATTTATGACGCCAAAATAGCCACAGCAGTTTTATATGGGGCTGAATTGTGGGGTTTCAGCAATCTTGCTCATTTGCCTAGGTCCCAAAATAAGTTCCTTTGAGGGTTAACGGGCCTCCCAGTATCGACTCCACTGATTCCTCTTTACTATGATCTAGGTACTCAGCGCTAGGAGGATAAGGTGCACTATAGACCAGTGGCCTACTGGAGGAGGTTGTGGGTTACCCCTAAACTTTCTCATTATGTGGGGGCCTTCTTGGATGTTAGAGATGCGGATAAGGCCCACAAAATCGAATGGATGAGGGAGGTGAGGGTTATTTATTCTGCCATGGGCCTGGCCAGCTTATGGACGGATCCTATAGTAAATGACTTTCCCCCCCAAAAAACTCTAAGAGAACTCTACTGGAGCCTGGTCGCACCGAAGAGATTCGGTTCCACTATTGGTCAATCATTATCTGCGGACTTTTTGGAACTCAAACACTCACCAGTGCATGAGGGTTACTGGGATAATATCACTGTCCCGGAGGCTAGAAATAGATATCATCAGTTTAGGGTGGGAAGCCTCCCAACAAATTCCTTCTCTTCTAAATGGAGAGAAGGATCTGCTCCCACCTGTCCATTCTGCCCCACTCAGAATGAGACCATTGGGCACATCTTATTTATTTGCCCTGAGTATAAAGCTCCGAGACGGATTTGGCTGAAACCTATCTGTTTGCAGCTTAGACTGCAAACAGGCTGTGAGGCCCTAAGAATTCTTAAAACTGAAACTACCCAGTCTGTGGTTATTGCAGTGGCTAAGTTTTTACATTGGTCCTGGAGAATTCGTATTAGCAGAATATGCCCAAGATGATTATTTTAGCTACCCACTGTACATATATACCTATGTAGCTCTTTTTTAGTCGAGTCGATAATGATTTTAACTTTAGCCTAAAGTGTATTATGAAAGTCTGAATGTATACTTAATGGATTCTAAATTATTTTTTTAAAGTCTTGTGGGACGGAAAGTTTTGCTGCAATGCCCGGGGATGCTCTATTTATACTGGAGCTTGTAAATAACCCCTATGAATGTATTACCATTTTGTATTATTTTAAATTTCGATGGAATTTGTATTAATATTGTTGTCTTTTATGATTCATTATCGAAATAAAGACCTTTGATTGATTGATTGCTTACATCCCTATGAGGAGTCACAAATCCTTTACAACAGTTCAGACGTCAGCCGAACGCTGAGGCCAAACCCACAGTAATCTAGAGCATGAATCCACTGCCACCAAGATATACTTGTAAGCCCCATCAGATTGTAAGGGGCCACAGTGGTCCAAATAGACACATGCGAGAGGTCTGTCTGATATCAGTAACGGTGTATGTGGTGGACATGCTACGGTGGAACCCTTCAGCTGCTGACATATGTCGCAATTAAGGACAAATACTTTTGTCTGGTTAGACCTGGCCACCAATAACGTTGTTTCAGCAATGAAACTGTTGCAATGATACCCATGTGCGCTGAACTCAGACCCTTGTGTGCAGCTAGTATTAAACCTAACCTGCGATCCATGTTTGGTATTACTCTATCCCCCATTCCTGGAACTTGAGCATACAGTATATTTTGTGCATCTAACTTATAGAAGTATTTGGTGGAAAACCTTTTTGGCAAGGCTGCGGTGTTTTTGTGTGAACCAATGACAGCACCATTATCTGATAGTCTACTCTCATGCAAGAACAAGTGATTGAAGCTATGGTAGTAGTTCACAGTGTCGCCTTGGCTGTTTCATCAGCCAATGAATTCCCTTCAATGTGCACGCCAACACATTGATGACTCAGCGTACGGATCATGTGAGCCTGCAGCAGGCCTTTTTTCAGCTCTGCAATTGTTTCCCAAAGCAGTTTATGCTTTATTGTGCAACCTTTTGAATCTTTATATCCATCCTGACCCCAATAGTGAAGATATTCATTGTTTGACTGGACACAATACAATGAATTGCACACAATAAGTGTGAGGAATTCTGGATCGTATTTTTAGTGCCAGTACTAGTGCTTTTAGTTCTGCCAGATGAGCAGTGCAATCTCCTAGAAAACGCGTCTGCATGTTGCTAGGATGGAGCTTGCGGTCCTGCATTCAGCCCTTTACAATCCCACATGCTGCACTGTATTGTTGTTTACTTCCTATGGCTGACTGATCTGAAGCGTCAGTGTAAATGATGTATTCATACTGATCTTTAGGCATAATTTAATCTGGAGAGAGGATATTCTTATTGGTACTGCAGAAATGCTTAAGGTTTTAGTGTAGGATCAAATTTGTAGTCTACATCTGCTGCAGTGAGAGAATTAGCCCATTGTATCCATCGCAGATGAGGTGCTTCTGGTGTTAGGAATGCATGCTTTTGTAACAGCCTCTAAGGTTGGTACTGGAGTCACAATAATTATTCATTTCCCCTGAACCAGGGCTCTTTCTCTCACTCCAGCAGTCTGTAAAGCTGTTAGTATCTTTTCTGTGGATGCAAAGCGCATCCCAGCGTTTGTGTATAAATGAGATTTGTATGTAATAGATACAGTTTCGCCTTCATTGAAGGTTAAGTAAGTGTACCTGGATTGACCCGCTACTACACAGATCACCAAATTCGTAGTGTTTACACGTGTGTGTAAGTGTTTGGAAACTATCATGTCAGTTTGTAGGGAACATAGTATCTCTGTGTGTTCCTGCGTCCAATGTTGAATTGAGAAATCAGGTCTAATTAAGTCATAGAAACGTTTTACTCTTTCTGCGTAATCCAAAATGTATGCTCTGCCAAAATATAGGAATCCTAAAATGGATTGTACATTTTTCAGTCTTTGGAGGTTGGAGCAGCACACACTTTTCTAAAAAGTTAGCTGATATTCTTTTTCCTTCACTTGCCAACTCATATCTCAAAAACAGGACATTTAGGTGTGCAATTTTTGATTTTTTGGAGTTAAATGTGTAGCCCTCTTGGGCGAACCACAAAATTATGTTGTTCACTGTGGTAAAATGATCCAATAATTCATTGTCCGTCAGATAGATGTCTTCTCCATGGGAGATTGCCTCCTTTTCAAATGTTTGAAACTACTCTGTTACTCTTGCTGATAATAGCCCGGGGCTATTCTTATACCCTTGGGGCAGTCAACAGAATTCACCGTGAGGGCCTAGGGCTAAACAACCTGTCAAATATCTGCTTTTAGGCCCTATATTTTGGCAGAAGAATCCATTTGAGATATCTAGTGTTTTGTATTTTTTCAGCTCAATATTATTCAATAATGTGGCGCTGTGTGCATTTTGTACTGAAAATGTCTTTGTGTATGTGTTCAAATGCCTGTAGTCGAAAACCAGGCGATATGAATTATCGGGTTTCATTACGGGACTCAAAGGATTATTCATGGAAGAGGTGCAATTCTCTACTGCACCTTGGTATTCAAGTTGATCTAAGATCTCCCTGACTGGTTTTTGCGCGTTATGCTTTATTGGGTATTGTCTCTGTGGAGTTGGAGTAGTTTTTACTAGGATTACATGGTGAGGTGACTCAGCCTCCCACCCTGCATGATTGTGGTATAATGCAGGAGCTAGTGCTACCGCCCACTCCTGCGCCTATGAGTATTTCAGTGATTCTGGAGTGAAGTCAGAGAAAGCTGGTAAAATTACTGTTTCTCCTTTTGGGCAATCATTAACAAACTTAGGTGGCCAATCTTTTTCTGCTAATAGAATGTTGTATCCAAAGTACAGGTTCTCCCAAAAGATACCTTTAACTTTCCTGGGCTTGTCCCCTCTATTTGGAGTGTTATTTCATATAACTGGTGTGGGACACTTATCCTAGTATCAAGTGTCTCCACCTTGATATATTCATTCAACACCATTTTCACCAGAAATTCCATCAGGTTCTGGCGAGCTATTGTTACTTTTGCTGCACTGTCTAGCATTCCCCGTTCTGAACTTGAGTCCTCAGTAGCCGGGCATTTCTTATTTTCAGTCATGCTACTTTCTTTTTCGATTGAGGTTTTGATTTTGGTTTATCTTCTTTTTTGATGTTAAAGTCTGAATTGTGATGTGTGTCTCTTGACTTTGTTCATTCTTCAGATTTGTATTATGACCATCCTTCCCTCTCTGAGTTTTTCAATGAACCCTGAAAGGAATGAGAGGAGCGTGTATCAGTATCCTGATACCTGTCAGGATTTTTAATATTGTCACGATTTCTGAGGCTATACCTCCTTTCAGAGTGCTTCTGCTGAGGAGACCCACCCCTGGAGTGTGATCTATTCTCTCTATTTTATTTGTTTATTATCACATTTCTTTTTTGAAGAATCATGTGCTTGCTTGGTGTTAACCTTTTCAGGACTATCCATTATGTGTGGTTTCATAGCTCTTGCTCCCAAATGATCTCTCCCTAATTCAGCATATGTATCTGGCTGTCACTGTTGTCGCCCCTCATACACAGCAAAAGGCCTGCCTCCTCCTCGGCAGCTGGATCTGGTCTCTGGCCATGGCAAATTGCTCACCTCACGTAAAGTGATGTCGCCCACCCAAAAAATTGCCATCCGTTGCGGACAGCTCCCCAAATCTCTCCTCCCCCCAGCTACGCCACAAAGTCAATCCTGTGATTAAGGAAACAATGAACTGTGCGCCTCCCCCGTCTGGTGCCGGGACTTTATGGCAAACTGTGAGCTTCATTATTGTCTTTCTAACATACCATAACATGTTGTGGTCAGTACACACACACACACACACACACACACACACACTTGAAGCTGCTGTTAGGTAGTTTCTCAAATGTTTCTCAAAGGGTACACAGGCTCGTTGATAGGAACATTCTGTTTTCATGCTGATTGATGTGTACTAGGAGAGAACTCAGTGTGGTTCTTAGGAGGGTCTTTAGTTTAGGAGTCAGTGTTTCAAAACAGAATTGATGGTCCACTCACTGACATGCTGTGTGATTATGTTATCTACACTCATTGGTACGAGTCACCAAGCTGTCCACATGTGAAAGTTTAGATGGTGTTAGAAACATGCTTTTTGATTAATTTAAAATCACTTTTGGAATTCTAAATGTATGTATGTGTGTATGTGTATGTATGACATGGTCAGTGACATCACTGATGACATAACTGATGACATCTCAAATGACATCACTGATGACATCACTGATGACATATCAAATGACATCACTGATGACATCACTGATGACATCATACAGTGTCTGTGTGTTTCTGTAAAGTTTAAATATGTTTTACATATTGAAGAATGAGTGGATGTATAAGTGTCTGGATGAAGGATTTAGAAGGTGCGTGACTGATTGTATGAGTGAGTGATTAAATGTTTCTTACTGAATGCATGGGTTAGTGACTAAACTGTCTGAATGTGTGCATCATTATGTCTGTTGTTGTGTAAGCTGCTGCATGTGTTGATCAGTAGCTATAGGAGTGGCTATATGGGTTATTGATTGGTTGCCTAAGTATTTGTATGTGAGGCTCAGTGTGTGTGTGAGTGCCTGGGAGGTGTGTGACTCTGTGCATAGATGTGTGAGCAGTTGATTCACTTGGTGTATGGGTTAAAGAGTGCATGTGAAAACAGCTGTATGGGCGGTTGACTATGTGCATGGGTGTGTTGGTGAGTGAATGGATATCTCAGTATCTATATTCTTTTAACTATTCAGGTAATCCACTGATTTTCTTTAGTAAAATGTAAGAATAACATGAATCCCATATATATTTAGTTATAAAGATAGGTCTGCGGTTTATCTGCATTCATGATCTTGGTGTGACTAATATAACCTATCTCTGCATCGATCAGAATTAGATAATCATATCGATCGTAGCATCTGTTATTCACTTTACATCTGCACCACTGTAAGGGATTCCTAAACTCCGAAATTTAAAATCAATATTTCTGTCCCCAGGAAACAGAAAACCCAAGACTTGTGACTTAACAGCATTAATCAGCGGAGACCCAACTCGGGAGTCTATCCTGGACACCATTTTTTATATAGGTACAAATCACCAATATAGATGCCTTGATAACGAGATACTAAGCCCTGACCTATATATAATATTGTCTCTATCCTTTGTGATTTACAGTGTTACCTCTTGGAAATAGGACACTAGCGTTTGACTTAGACTAGACCTTGCCATTGGGCTGTACATACTGCATTTCTACATCATGTAAGTGCCTTATATTTACTAAATGCACATCACCATCTTAAGAAATTTAGAACTGTATTTAGTAACTTCCTACTATACATCCTTTTTAAGCTCCTGTAATCTGACGGTAGGAACCGCCTACTACAGAGACTAAGAAAGCAAAGTATATCCTATACATCAATATAACAACATCTCTTGTAAGTATAGGCTACAGCTAGAATCACTACAAAAAGATAAATCAGACTACCTGCATATTCGATGAGGGTCCCTAGAGAACTGCATGGCCTCTTGAAGTTATTCGCTGCCCCCACTTACCAAGAGGTCCCCGTATTTTTGTATCTCTCTGCCATATGCCTTTTATCCCCGAAAGAGTTAGTACTGCAAGGAAATGAAATTAAAAGTGTTGATGTGTTATAATATTATGACTATTGTAAATAGGAAGGTTCAACTTTAGGCTACTGTAAAATTTGTAAACTGTTTTTTTACTTTGTAAAATATTACTTTTACTGTGTGTAATTTTTCCCTTTATGTAAATTTACTTTTTAGAAATTTTCGTGGCTGCTCCAGAAGAAGGCGCTGGTCGCCGAAACGCGCGTAGAGAACTATTTTGCCACCTCCTTTTTTAACTTTACATGTACTTTCATATGTAATGTGATTTATGTATTGTGTTTAATTCTTTATTGTGCAAATTATATCTTTTACTGTGCATATTAACTTTGAAATGTGATATTGTGTTTTTGTCATTTTTTAATTATTAATAAACTGTTGAATTTAAAAAGTAATGTTGTAGCTTAGTTCCCTTCCAATTATTAATTTCTATATTGAGTTGCTTCTTCGTGGTTGCCTAGATTGTTACATATCAATTGGATATCTCAGTGCTACATGTCCAAATAAGTACACATGTAAAACATAGTGCTTGGGAGAGTTGGCATATGTAAATGACTATACATGGGAGCCTGTGATTGCGTAAGTGGCTGTATGGATCAATGTGTACTTGCATCAGTGATTGTAAAAGAGAGTAAGTATGTGTTAGTATATGTTTGAATAAAAAAGGTTTAGTGTGTATAACTGTGTAGATGAGGAAATGGGAGTGTGATTGATTCTTTGCATAACTGACTAGGTGTGTGAGTAACTCCGTGGATGAGTGTCAATGTGTGAGTGTCTGTATAGGTGTATGAGTGGATATGATAGTGTTCTATTGATGAGTGACTGTATGTATGAGTGATTGTATGGGTGAATGAGTGGATGTGTGTGTAGACCTCGAAATCAGTGAGTGCGTATGTAGTTACTGGTATTGGTGTGTCAATAATTTCAGGAATGGTAGTTTATATTTTTCACTGGGTGTATCAAAGGTTAGATTAGAGTGTGAGGAGGTGCATCGTATTATCACATGGATGATGTCATCAGTGATGTCATCAGTGATGTCATTTGAGATGTCATCAGTGATGTCATCAGTGATGTCATTTGAGATGTCATCGGTGATGTCATCAGTGATGTCACTGACCATGTCATGAATGATGTAATATGTTACATCATCAGCAGTGGATTGCGGGCGCGCGAGTTATAGTGAGTCCAACTAACTATAACGTGGGAATTTCAATGGTTTTGTGTGAGTAAAATGTTCAGCTAACTATAACTGGTGTGAAACCTATGGTTTTTTCAGTGAATTTCAAAGGTTTTTTAAATGCTAATTCCTAACTATAACGAGTGTGAAACCTATGGTTTTTTCAGTGAATTTCAAAGGTTTTTTAAATGCTAATTCCTAACTGTAACGATTGTGAAACCTATAGTTTTTTTCTGTGAATTTCTATGGTTTTTTAAAAGCTAGTTCCTAACTATAACATGTGTGTAACCTATGGTTTTTTTCTGTGAATTTCAAAGGTTTTTTAAAAGCTAATTCCTAACTATAACGTGTGTGAAACCTATGGTTTTTTCAGTGAATTTGCAACTTTTTTAAAATGCTAATTCGTAACTTTAACGAGTTTGAAAACTACAATTTTTAAGTGAAATATTGTTTTTTAATGATAGGTAATTATTATATCTATTAATTTTTTTATTTTTTTCTAATTATTTCCTAATTCTATTTTTGTTCAAAACTATTTTTTATATGTTTTTCATATATATATATCTAAATATTTTTATTATTTGAGCACCGGTGCGCTCACGGTACGCGTACCAGGGCGCGCGCCGGTACGCGCAGCAAGACCGCCCTATCGCGATCGTAAAAAAAAAAATGTTTGTATTAAAAGTAAATAATAATATATAAAAGCACTATTTATAATATTTAAGAAAAGTATTTGAACTTTAAAAGTATTCCCGAAAAACGAGCAAAACGTCACTGCTACGCGCCGCGTAAGCGCCCCCGGAAGCGCTCCAGGAAGTGCCCATGTACGTGCCACGTAAGCGCCCCGGAAGCGCTCCGGGGCGCATAGCGTAAGTGCGTCAAGCCATGTGACCTTAAAATAACACTTTTCATTGGTTCAGAATTTTTTTTTTCTCCAAATATTGAGAACCCCACCCATTTCTCTCACTTTTGCTTTGTACTTGGAGAGAGCAAGAGGTCTTCTGTGCATTATCTGCTTCTCAAAGTTTTCTGATCTACAGCAATGGCTGAAAGAGAGTCAACCAGCAGTGATTCTAATGGTTTTTTGCCTGAGGACCCTACTCACCACAAAACAAAGGACCACTTCATTTGGAATTTTTTTGACATCCCTGAAGGAAAAAAAAAGGTGAATGCTGCTAAGGTAACCTGCAAGATATGTGGCACTACTTTATACAGAGGCAATCCTAATAGGAAATATAGCTTTGGAAATGCCACCTTAATTAGGCATGTCCAGAGAATACACCCAAATAACTTTGCCAGGGAGAGTGTCAGAGACCTGGCAGAGAATGCACAAAGAGATGGCAACAGCACCTCCACTGGTGGAGCAACAGCTTCGGGAACACCAAGTGGAAGAATGATCCCTAACATACAGCCGGTCTTTGCAGGCATAAAATTTCTATGCGTGGACTGTAATGAACTGCTCTGCTATGGGGAGCAGAGCGTTGAACTCATTGCTATGAAGAGACAGGAACACCTCTGCCCTCCGCGTCCCTAATTTTTCATCTTTTTTTTGCTCATGTTGAGCAGTTTTGGAATCCCTGATTTTGTTTTTCCCCTGAAAAAAATACAAAAAATATAAAATCATTATAAAAAAGTATAAAAAAATATTTTAAAAAAAGAAGAAAAAAAATGTTTTTTTCAGAACTACCTCCAATTCTCAAAAAAGAGCTGTATTCTTTACATATTTTACAATTCTGCTTACCTGTAATCGCTCGAAGCGTGCATATAGATATATATGTATTTTTGAAGTTAATTTACAAAAAAACCACTGGAGCAATTTTCAGCAAATATAGCAAAGGCACATCTGTGTACCAGTCCCTACAATTGTGCAAAGTTTGGCGTAATTCCATTCAGCGGTTCGGGCTGTAGACTTGTCAGACCGTCCTATGGAAATTAACATGGGGAAAACACGTTTTGGGACCCCCATTTTTTCTCAGCCCCCACTTCACGAATCCCCCCGAAACTTCCAGGGAAGGAGCGGAGCGGAGCTGGCCAAAATTTGGGAAAAGTACACGCAAATTCCTCAACCAGCGCCAGAGTTTTTCCCAATAGAATGTTGCAGATTTCCTATGGTAGCCAATCCTAACTATAACTACCTACTGGCGACCTGAAGCTTGTTTCCAGTCCAGGGAAGACATGGCTTGGCAGTTCGGGCTGGACTGTTCCCATGAGGCACAGGGTCAGACTGATTTGCATATAGCCATGTCTGAACTGGGGTGGCAGAGTGGGCTAAAGAACGGTGATGGATTAAACCCAGATCTTTTGACTGGGTGTGAGTGTTTGATTGATTCAGATGCTCCGTCCATCACCACCCCCTTTTGTACCGCTTTTGGCCGCCATAAGTGTGGCAGGGTATGCTCAGACGTGAGTCCCTTGCTCACTTTGCCACTGAATTCAAGCAAGCCGGGCTGAAGATGGCTGGAATGCCAGAAACCGTTCCTCGGAAGCTTGTTTCCGGTCCAGGGAAGACATGGCTTGGCAGTTTGGGCTGGACTGTTCCCATGAGGCACAGGGTCAGACTGATTTGCATATAGCCATGTCTGAACTGGGGTGGCAGAGTGGGCTAAAGAACGGTGATGGATTAAACCCAGATCTTTTGACTGGGTGTGAGTGTTTGATTGATTCAGATGCTCCGTCCATCACCACCCCCTTTTGTACCGCTTTTGGCCGCCATAAGTGTGGCAGGGTATGCTCAGACGTGAGTCCCTTGCTCACTTTGCCACTGAATTCAAGCAAGCCGGGTTGAAGATGGCTGGAATGCCAGAAACCGGTCCTCGGAAGCTTGTTTCCGGTCCAGGGAAGACATGGCTTGGCAGTTCGGGCTGGACTGTTCCCATGAGGCACAGGGTCAGACTGATTTGCATATAGCCATGTCTGAACTGGGGTGGCAGAGTGGGCTAAAGAACGGTGATGGATTAAACCCAGATCTTTTGACTGGGTGTGAGTGTCTGATTGATTCAGATGCTCCGTCCATCACCACCCCCTTTTGTACCGCTTTTGGCCGCCATAAGTGTGGCAGGGTATGCTCAGACGTGAGTCCCTTGCTCACTTTGCCACTGGATTCAAGCAAGCCGGGCTGAAGACGGCTGGAATGCAAGAAACCGGTCCTCGGAAGCTTGTTTCCGGTCCAGGGAAGACATGGCTTGGCAGTTCGGGCTGGACTGTTCCCATGAGGCACAGGGTCAGACTGATTTGCATATAGCCATGTCTGAACTGGGGTGGCAGAGTGGGCTAAAGAACGGTGATGGATTAAACTAAGCATGGGCGAATTTTGCGAATCTCGCGTTCGCGAATTTTGCGGATTTGCAAACTCGCAATCCGCAAAATCCGCGAATTCTCGCGAATTTGCGGATTTTTTTTTTGTGTGTTCGCGCGGGTTTCTGCCAGTTCGCGAGGGTTTTGTACAATTTCGCAAACGCGAACTTACCTGTCGGGTCGCAAGTTTTGCGAACTTGTTGTTTCTACGTGTCCAGCCTGTTTGGGACACTCTTCTTCATCACTGCCACTCTCTGTCACCACTGCCACTCTCTGACTACTCATGCCACCCTCTGGCCTACCCATGCCACCCTCTGTTTCATCACAGCACCCTCTGGTTGTCCAGTGTACATTATTGTGGCAAAGCAAAGCACACCTTCCCTGCCTCAAGTGACCTGAATTAATTTGGGGCTGATTAATGTGTCACAGAATATTTTTTTAGCTGGCACCTGCTTCCTTAGTGCTTCCTGATTAGTGATCTTTTGCACTTGCTAAGTGCTTTCATTGTTGCTAAATTAGTTACAACACCTGCCCTGCCCCAACTGACAATAATGAATTAGGGGCTTATTAATGTGTCACTGGATTTGAACTTCCAGCCTGGCTCCTGCTTGTCTGCCTTAGCTGTAATTCAGGACCTTTGTGTAACTATTCTGAGGGTCAGAGCAGGGTCACATATTAGTTGCAAGTAGGCAACTGAACTCTGGAGGGGCCCCTCAGGAAGCACTACAGGAAATGGCTACTAATGATGAGCTTGAACTTTTGAACCTGGTAAGTAGTTTCAGTTTTGCTAAGATCGTATTTCTGCAATTTAGCGCTTATTCGCGGGGCGCGAAGTTGAACTGGGAAGCCGCGAACTCACGCGAACAGTGCGAGCAAGCCATAAAATCCGCTGCTCGCGGATTTGCGGATTTTGCGGGAAATTCGCGAATCTCGCGGATTGCGAATTTACCGGAAATCCGCAAAATCCGCGAGCGGAACGGATTATCCACCCATGCTTAGATTAAACCCAGATCTTTTGACTGGGTGTGAGTGTTTGATTGATTCAGATGCTCCGTCCATCACCACCCCCTTTTGTACCGCTTTTGGCCGCCATAAGTGTGGCAGGGTATGCTCAGACGTGAGTCCCTTGCTCACTTTGCCACTGGATTCAAGCAAGCCGGGCTGAAGACGGCTGGAATGCCAGAAACCGGTCCTGGGAAGCTTGTTTCCGGTCCAGGGAAGACATGGCTTGGCAGTTCGGGCTGGACTGTTCCCATGAGGCACAGGGTCAGACTGATTTGCATATAGCCATGTCTGAACTGGGGTGGCAGAGTGGGCTAAAGAACGGTGATGGATTAAACCCAGATCTTTTGACTGGGTGTGAGTGTTTGATTGATTCAGATGCTCCGTCCATCACCACCCCCTTTTGTACCGCTTTTGGCCGCCATAAGTGTGGCAGGGTATGCTCAGACGTGTGTCCCTTGCTCACTTTGCCACTGGATTCAAGCAAGCCGGGCTGAAGACAGTTGGAATGCCAGAAACCGGTCCTCGGAAGCTTGTTTCCAGTCCAGGGAAGACATGGCTTGATAGTTCGGGCTGGACTGTTCCCATGAGGCACAGGCTCAGACTGATTTGCATATAGCCATGTCTGAACTGGGGTGGCAGAGTGGACTAAAGAACGGTGATGGATTAAACCCAGATCTTTTGACTGGGTGTGAGTGTTTGATTGATTCAGATGCTCCGTCCATCACCACCCCCTTTTGTACTGCTTTTGGCTGCCATAAGTGTGGCAGGGTATGCTCAGACGTGAGTCCCTTGCTCAGTTTGCCACTGGATTCAATAAAGCGGGGCTGAAGACGGCAGGAATGCCAGAAACCGGTTCTCGGAAGCTTGTCTCTGGTCCAGGGAAGACATGGCTTGGCAGTTCGGGCTGAACTGTTCCCATGAAGCACAGGGTCAGACTGATTTGCATATAGCCATGTCTGAACTGGGGTGGCAGAGTGGGCTAAAGAACGGTGATGGATTAAACCCAGATCTTTTGACTGGGTGTGAGTGTCTGATTGATTCAGATGCTCCATCCATCACCACCCCCTTTTGTACCGCTTTTGGCCGCCATAAGTGTGGCAGGGTATGCTCAGATGTGAGTCCCTTGCTCACTTTGCCACTGGATTCAAGCAAGCCGGGCTGAAGACGGCTGGAATGCCAGAAACCGGTCCTCGGAAGCTTGTTTCCGGTCCAGGAAAGACATGGCTTGGCAGTTCGGGCTGGACTGTTCCCATGAGACACAGGGTCAGACTGATTTGCATATAGCCATGTCTGAACTGGGGTGGTAGAGTGGGCTAAAAAACGGTGATGGATTAAACCCAGATCTTTTGACTGGGTGTGAGTGTTTGATTGATTCAGATGCTCCGTCCATCACCACCCCCTTTTGTTACTACAATTGCAGGATGCTGACACGGCCATTGTCAATCTGGCCTTCCCGCCGGAATACTCGGTATTCACCTTGAATAGGACCTCAAGAGGCGGGGGTATTGCTCTTGCCGTTAAGTCCTGTTACCCTACTACATGGCATGGACAAAAGATCCCGGGGTGCGAAAGCGCCCTGTTTAAGGTCGCTATTACATCCAACTTCACCCTGTCGGGACTTGTAATCTATCGGCCCCCGGGGAGTGAAGTGGCCTTTAGAGCAGCGTTACCTGAGGCTATTAGCAATCTGGCTACGGGGTGCTCCAATTTCACCATCATTGGAGATTTAAATCTGTACTTCAACAACTCCAGTAGTCCCTCAGTATCCAGTTTCCTGGCAGACCTTGAGGCGTTACAGCTGAATCAGTTGGTGACGCAGCCCACACACTCAGGGGGTCACACCCTTGACCCGTTCTTCACCAATCTGACGGAAGTCTGTGTCACCAGCTACACACCTCTGGCATGGACTGATCACTATTTGATACAGTTCCACTGCCCTATCGTGGCTAGTCCATCTAAGCCAGTGGTGTGTTCTGTTCCAAGAAGACGCTGGAACAAACTTAAGCTGGATGAGTTCTTTCATCTCTTATCAGCTGACCCGCTCGACGTCTCAGGCCCGCCTGATCAGATGTACGATAGGTTTAGCGACTGGGTCTCCAGGGCCTTGGACACCCTCATCCCCTTGGTGACCTGCAAAACTGGATCTGGCAAGGCCAGCCCCTGGTACGACGACTCTCTGCGGGCTCTGAAGGTTTCTTGCAGGCGCGCAGAGCGGGCATGGCGCAAAGCCTATTCCAGCTCTAAGAAAGCCCTTTATCAGTCAACAGTGAAGGTGTACCATCGGGCGGTGTGTAGAACTCGTGCCGCTTTTTATGCGACACAATTCAGGAACAGTTCGAACCCGGCAAAGGCTATCTTTAAGGTATTGAAAGACCTCACTGCCAAAAAAGTGACAACTTCACACCAGAGCTCTGTGGAGCACTGTGAAAAGTTGGCAGAGTTTTTCCTGGAAAAGGTGAATGCCATCTATCGAGCCTTTCCGGTGGTCGTTCCCTCGGCGATTACATCTTCTAAGCCACCACCATCTGAGGGACTATGTTCTCTACCTTTGTTAAACTCTGATAGCCTAGGCACTTTGGCCCGCAGAGTGAAGTCTGGGTCCCCTGAGGATCCACTTTGCCCTGAAGTGTTCAAGGACCTGGCGGCACATGACATCTCTCCGCTTTGTTCCTTGGTCAATGCGTCACTTACATCTGGCGTAGTTCCACTGAAGTGGAAGCGAGCCATGGTTCGTCCGATCCTGAAGAAACCTAGCCTGGATGGGAGCAAGCCGGAGAGCTATCGGCCTATTTCACTCTTGCCGTGGCCGGCTAAGGTGATGGAGGCACACGTAAATGCCGCTCTCTCGGAACATCTCCGTCGAGCTGATATACTCGACGCCACGCAGAATGGATTTAGGGCAGGTCATAGCACGGAGACGGCTCTGCTTTATATGGTGGAGCACCTTCGCTCCGTGCTTGACGCGGGACAAACGGCAGCGCTGGTGCTATTAGATCTAAGCGCTGCCTTTGACACCGTCTCGCACCCTATCCTTCTGCAGCGTTTAGAGGAGGCTGGTGTTACCGGCACTGCTCTCGACTGGTTCCGGTCGTTCTTAACCAACCGGGCCTTTAGCGTGACCGTCCCACCTTATCAGTCAAAATTCCATCCGTTGAACCTGGGCGTCCCCCAAGGCTCCTCGCTGAGTCCTACGTTGTTCAATCTGTACGTAAGGCCGCTAGCTGAGGTTGTCAAACAATGGGGTATGACCATGGTGTCATATGCCGATGACACCCAGCTAGCGGTCACGATCAGCGGGGATGCTGAAGTCGACGCTCCCAGGTTTCAACAAGGACTGAGGGCGGTCGCTAGCTGGATGACGCTCAATTGTCTCCAGCTAAACGCTAGTAAGACCGAGGTGATGGTATTTGGGAGACAACCGGAACTGTGGGGAGAGAGTTGGTGGCCGGAGGAGTTGGGTTCTGCTCCCATCCCAGTCGCCGAGCTTAAGAACCTCGGGGTCTGGTTGGACCCTTCCCTTACGTTTGCATGCCACACTAAACGCACGGCTGCGTGTTGCTTCGGCATCTTGCGTGGGCTCCGTCCTGTGCTAAAGTTCTTCGATGCCTCTACCCGGCAACTCATGATCCAAGCTACCGTCATCTCCAGGCTGGATTATGCGAGTTCTTTGCTGGCCGGGTTGAATGTTGCTGAGATCGGGCGCCTGCAACGGATCCAGAATGCCGCAGCGAGAGCGGTGGTAGGCCTTCCAAGATTCTGTCCTACCTCCAGCACCATACGAGCGCTGCATTGGCTTCCGGTGGCGCAGCGGATTCAGTTTAAGGTCCTCTGCGTCGCCTATAAGATCTTGAAGGGGTCCCCGGCAACGATCCTTACGACCCTCATGGCCAACTACATCCCAGCACGACCCTTAAGATCGGCAGACCTCGAATTGGCCGTGGTACCGCGCTTTAAACGAAGCAGGGCCGGTGGACGCTCATTTCGAGTGCGGGCCGCTGCTTTGTGGAACTCCTTACCCCCGGCAATTCGCGCCATGAGCGATTTGCTTTCTTTTCGTCGCGCCGTGAAAACATTTTTATTCCCTTAGTCATTTGCTTGTGCTGTTTTATTTTAGTTGTGTTGTGTAGCTGCCTTGTCGGGCGCCAGGACGCTCCTTAGCTGGAGCATCTGTGCGCCAAATAAAAAACCACATAACATAACATAACATAACAATTGGGCCCATTGTCATTCTAAAGTGCTGATCAGCTGCAGTCTCAGAATGACAATGGGCCACTCCACAGTCTGCACACGGGAGGTCCGGGAAGGGGCTGCTGCAGGCGGCTCTTCAGTTTAACAGATAACTGAGAAAGGCCCGAGAGAAATCTTTTACACTCAAGGGGCCTCTCGCATGGGAAACAGCATTCCTTACTGAAATGTCCCATTTCGATTTTAGTATGATGTCTGTAAGGCGTCCGTAATTTGGAATCCCCAAATTACAGACGCCTTGTGGACATCATACTGAAATGACGAACGGTCCGTGAAATTTATGGACGGTTGGTTGCCCTATCCCCATCCCCTCTTGCCTGTGCCCTCCCCACACACCTGAATCCTTCACTCTCGCCTTTCTCCCTCCGTGTTGCCTCGTCCGCCAACCCACTCCCCCATTTGGAAAAAGGGAGTCGGTCTGGAGATGAGGCAACACAGAGGGAGGGAGGGTGAGAGACAAGGATGTAGCTGAGGAAAAGACAGACAAGAGGGGATGGGATCACACAGCTACAATTCGGTAGCACTGACCACCTCATTGTCCCTCCAGCCATACTTAACCATGTGCCTTTTTAGGTCAAATATCTAAAGGAGGCGCTTGCGCAGTCTGGGGTCGGAGATTTAATGTTTCTTAGTAATGCTGTTTAACCCGCCTCCCTGCCCCGTCTCTCCTCCATTGGCTGGCTTCCTAAACGGAGGCCTGCCATTGGAGGAGAGATGCGTCACTCTAATTTAGCCCCGTCTTTTTCGGATTTGGGGGCGTAAGTTTTGCTTTTCTTTAGACAGTGACGTTGTCTGTCACTCAGAACCACAAAACCACGCCCCAAACTCCAAAAATGGCTGTACTTTTGTAAATGCCATTTTGCGCTGATCGTCTCTGCAAGAAGTCACTGAGTACTCCTTCCGATGGCATGTATGCTTGTATGTTGATGTTAGATTTTTATTTTTTCTAATCTTATGTTTATTCTCTCTTTTCTAGGTCCAACATGGCCCGTGGCGTCGCCCTGCAGCTGTGTGCACTACTGTGCACGAAGTTGTGCTGACGGGTATGTATGTTGCTGTTGTTTTCGGTTAGAGGTAAGCCATTTTGTTTTTTTGTGCAGGTCCAACATGGCCCGTTGCGTCTCCCTGCAGCGATGTGCACCGCTGTGCACAAATTGGTTCCCGATATGCTGCTCTTTTGCAGTTCGAGGTAAGCTATCTTTTCGATTTTGCTAATCCTATGTTTTTTCTCTCTTTTCTAAGTCCAACATGGCCCATGGCGTCTCCCTGCAGCTGTGTGCACTACTGTGCACGAAGTTGTGCTGACTGGTATGTATGTTGCTGTTGTTTTCGGTTAGAGGTAATCCATTTTTTTTTTTTTTGCTAATCTTATGTTTATTCTCTCTTTTCTATGTCCAACATGGCCCGTGGCGTTTCCCTGCAGCGATGTGCACCGCTGTGCACGAAGGGGTTCCGATATGCTGCTCTTTTGCAGTTCGAGGTAAGCGATCTTTTCGATTTTGTTAATCCTATGTTTTTTCTCTCTTTTCTAGGTCCGACATGGCCCGTCGCGTCTCCCTGCAGCCGTGTGCACTACTGTGCACGAAGTTGTGCTGACCGGTATGTAAGTTGCTGTTGTTTTCGGTTAGAGGTAAGCCATTTTGTTTTTTGTTGTTGTTAATCTTATGTTTATTCTCTCTTTTCTAGGTCCAACATGGCCCGTGGCGTCTCCCTGCAGCGATGTGCACCCCTGTGCACGAAGTGGTTCCGATATGCTGCTCTTTTGTGCTTCGAGGTAAGCTATCTTTTCGATTTTGCTAATCCTATGTTTTTTCTCTCTTTTCTAGGTCCAACATGGCCCGTGGCGTCTCCCTGCAGCTGTGTGCACTACTGTGCACGAAGTTGTGCTGACGGGTATGTATGTTGCTGTTGTTTTCGGTTAGAGGTAATCCATTTCGTTATTTTTTTGCTAATCTTATGTTTATTCTCTCTTTTCTAGGTCCAACATGGCCCGTGGCGTCTCCCTGCAGCGATGTGCACCGCTGTGCACGAAGTGGTTCCAATATGCTGCTCTTTTGCAGTTCGAGGTAAGCTATCTTTTCGATTTTGCTAATCCTATGTTTTTTCTCTCTTTTCTAGGTCCAACATGGCCCGTGGCGTCTCCCTGCAGCTGTGTGCACTACTGTGCACGAGGTTGTGCTGACGGGTATGTATGTTGCTGTTGTTTTAGGTTAGAGGTAAGCCATTTTGTTTTTTTTTTTCTAATCTTATATTTATTCTCTCTTTTCTAGGTCCAACATGGCCCGTGGCGTCTCCCTGCAGCGATGTGCACAGCTGTGCACGAAGTGGTTCCGATATGCTGCTCTTTTGCAGTTCGAGGTAAGCTATCTTTTCGATTTTGCTAATCCTATGTTTTTTCTCTCTTTTCTAGGTCTAACATGGCCCGTGGCGTCTCCCTGCAGCCGTGTGCACTACTGTGCACGAAGTTGTGCTGACGGGTATGTATGTTGCCGTTGTTTTCGGTTAGAGGTAAGCCATTTTGTTTTTTTTTGCTAATCTTATGTTTATTCTATCTTTTCTAGGTCCAACATGGTGCGTGGTGTCTCCCTGCAACGATGTGCACCGCTGTGCACGAAGTGGTTCCGATATGCTGCTCTTTTGCAGTTCGAGGTAAGCTATCTTTTCGATGCTGCTAATCCTATGTTTTTTCGTTCTTTTCTAGGTCCAACATGGCCTGTGGCGTCTCCCTGCAGCCGTGTGCACTACTGTGCACAAAGTTGTGCTGACGGGTATGTATGTTGCTGTTGTTTTCGTTTAGAGGTAAGCCATTTTGGTTTTTTTTGCTAATCTTATGTTTATTCTCTCTTTTCTAGGTCCAACATGGCCCGTGGCGTCTCCCTGCAGCGATGTGCACCGCTGTGCACGAAGTGGTTCCGATATGCTGCTCTTTTGCAGTTTGAGGTAAGCTATCTTTTTGATTTTGCTAATCCTATGTTTTTTCTCTCTTTTCTAGGTCCAACATGGCCCGTGGCGTCTACCTGCAGCCTTGTGCACTACTGTGCACGAAGTTGTGCTGACGGGTATGTATGTTGCTGTTGTTTTCGGTTAGAGGTAAACCATTTTGGTTTTTTCTTTGCTAATCTTATTTTTATTCTCTCTTTTCTAGGTCCTACATGGCCCGTGGCGTCTCCCTGCAGCGATGTGCACCGCTGTGCACGAAGTGGTTCCGATATGCTGCTCTTTTGCAGTTCGAGGTAAGCTATCTTTTCGATTTTGCTAAGCCTATGTTTTTTCTCTCTTTTCTAGGTCCAACATGGCCTGTGGCGTCTCCCTGTAGCTGTGTGCACTACTGTGCACGAAGTTGTGCTGACGGGTATGTATGTTGCTGTTGTTTTCGGTTAAAGGTAATCCATTTTGTTTTTTTTGCTAATCTTATGTTTATTCTCTCTTTTCTTGGTCCAACATGGCCATTGGCGTCTCCCTGCAGTGATGTGCACCGCTGTGCACGAAGTGGTTCCGATATGCTGCTCTTTTGCAGTTTGAGGTAAACTATCTTTTCGATTTTGCTAATCCTATGTTTTTTCTCTCTTTTCTAGGTCCAAAATGGCCCGTGGCGTCTCCCTGCAGCTGTGTGCACTACTGTGCACGAAGTTGTGCTGACGGGTATGTATGTTGCTGTTGTTTTTGGTTAGAGGTAAGCCATTTTGTTTATTTTTGCAAATCCTATGTTTATTCTCTCTTCTCTAGGTCCAACATGGCCCGTGGCGTCTCCCTGCAGCGATGTGCACCGCTGTGCACGAAGTGGTTCCGATATGCTGCTCTTTTGCAGTTTGAGGTAAGCTATCTTTTCGATTTTGCTAATCCTATGTTTTTTCTCTCTTTTCTAGGTCCAACATGGCCCGTGGCATCTCCCTGCAGCCGTGTGCACTACTGTGCACAAAGTTGTGCTGACGGATATGTATGTTGCTGTTGTTTTCGGTTAGAGGTAAGCCATTTTGTTTTTTTTGCTAATCTTATGTTTATTCTCTCTTTTCTAGGTCCAACATGGCCCGTGGCGTCTCCCTGCAGCGATGTGCACTGCTGTGCACGAAGTGGTTCCGATATGCTGCTCTTTTGCAGTTCGAGGTAAGCTATCTTTTTGATTTTGCTAATGCTATGTTTTTTCTCTCTTTTCTAGGTCCCATATGGCCCCTGGTGTCTCCCTGCAGCTGTGTGCACGACTGTGCACGAGGTTGTGCTGACGGGTATGTATGTTGCTGTTGTTTTAGGTTAGAGGTAAGCCATTTTGTTTTTTTTTTGCTAATCTTATATTTATTCTCTCTTTTCTAGGTCCAACATGGCCCGTGGCGTCTCCCTGCAGCGATGTGCACCGCTGTGCACAAAGTGGTTCCGATATGCTGCTCTTTTGCAGTTCGAGGTAAGCTATCTTTTCGATTTTGCTAATCCTATGTTTTTTCTCTCTTTTCTAGGTCCAACATGGCCCGTGGCGTCTCCCTGCAGCGATGTGCACCGCTGTGCACCGCTGTGCACAAAGTGGTTCCGATATGCTGCTCTTTTGCAGTTCGAGGTAAGCTATCTTTTCGATTTTGCTAATCCTATGTTTTTTCTCTCTTTTCTAGGTCCAACATGGCCCGTGGCGTCTCCCTGCAGCCGTGTGCACTACTCTGCACAAAGTTGTGCTGACGGGTATGTATGTTGCTGTTGTTTTCGTTTAGAGGTAAGCCATTTTGGGTTTTTTTGCTAATCTTATGTTTATTCTCTCTTTTCTAGGTCCAACATGGCCCGTGGCGTCTCCCTGCAGCGATGTGCACCGCTGTGCACGAAGTGGTTCCGATATGCTGCTCTTTTGCAGTTCGAGGTAAGCTATCTTTTTGATTTTGCTAATCCTATGTTTTTTCTCTCTTTTCTAGGTCCAACATGGCCTGTGGCGTCTCCCTGTAGCTGTGTGCACTACTGTGCACGAAGTTGTGCTGACGGGTATGTATGTTGCTGTTGTTTTCGGTTAGAGGTAAGCCATTTTTTTTTTTTGTTGTTAATGTTATGTTTATTCTCTCTTTTCTAGGTCCAACATGGCCCGTGGCGTCTCCCTGCAGTGATGTGCACCGCTTTGCACGAAGTGGTTCCGATATGCTCCTCTTTTGCAGTTTGAGGTAAGCTATCTTTTCGATTTTGCTAATCCTATGTTTTTTCTCTCTTTTCTAGGTCCAACACGGCCTGTGGCGTCTCCCTGCAGCCGTGTGCACTTCTGTGCACGAAGTTGTGCTGACGGGTATGTATGTTGCTCTTGTTTTCGGTTAAAGGTAAGCCATTTTGTTTATTTTTGCAAATCCTATCTTTATTATCCCTTTTCAAGGTCCAACATGGCCAGTGGCGTCTCCCTGCAGCGATGTGCACCGCTGTGCACGAAGTGGTTCCGATATGCTGCTCTTTTGCAGTTCGAGGTAAGCTATCTTTTCGATTTTGCTAATCCTAGTTTTTTCTCTCTTTTCTAGGTCCAACATGGCCCGTGGCGTCTCCCTGCAGCTGTGTGCACTACTGTGCACGAAGTTGTGCTGAAGGGTATGTATGTTGCTGTTGTTTTTGGTTAGAGGTAATCCATTTTGTTTTTTTTTGCTAATCTTATGTTTATTCTCTCTTTTCTTGGTCCAACATGGCCCTTGGCGTCTCCCTGCAGTGATGTGCACCGCTGTGCACGAAGTGGTTCCGATTTGCTGCTCTTTTGCAGTTTGAGGTAAACTATCTTTTCGATTTTGCTAATCCTATGTTTTTTCTCTCTTTTCTAGGTCCGACATGGCCCGTCGCGTCTCCCTGCAGCCGTGTGCACTACTGTGCACGAAGTTGTGCTGACCGGTATGTAAGTTGCTGTTGTTTTCGGTTAGAGGTAAGCCATTTTGTTTTTTGTTGTTGTTAATCTTATGTTTATTCTCTCTTTTCTAGGTCCAACATGGCCCGTGGCGTCTCCCTGCAGCGATGTGCACCCCTGTGCACGAAGTGGTTCCGATATGCTGCTCTTTTGTGCTTCGAGGTAAGCTATCTTTTCGATTTTGCTAATCCTATGTTTTTTCTCTCTTTTCTAGGTCCAACATGGCCCGTGGCGTCTCCCTGCAGCTGTGTGCACTACTGTGCACGAAGTTGTGCTGACGGGTATGTATGTTGCTGTTGTTTTCGGTTAGAGGTAATCCATTTCGTTATTTTTTTGCTAATCTTATGTTTATTCTCTCTTTTCTAGGTCCAACATGGCCCGTGGCGTCTCCCTGCAGCGATGTGCACCGCTGTGCACGAAGTGGTTCCAATATGCTGCTCTTTTGCAGTTCGAGGTAAGCTATCTTTTCGATTTTGCTAATCCTATGTTTTTTCTCTCTTTTCTAGGTCCAACATGGCCCGTGGCGTCTCCCTGCAGCTGTGTGCACTACTGTGCACGAGGTTGTGCTGACGGGTATGTATGTTGCTGTTGTTTTAGGTTAGAGGTAAGCCATTTTGTTTTTTTTTTTCTAATCTTATATTTATTCTCTCTTTTCTAGGTCCAACATGGCCCGTGGCGTCTCCCTGCAGCGATGTGCACAGCTGTGCACGAAGTGGTTCCGATATGCTGCTCTTTTGCAGTTCGAGGTAAGCTATCTTTTCGATTTTGCTAATCCTATGTTTTTTCTCTCTTTTCTAGGTCTAACATGGCCCGTGGCGTCTCCCTGCAGCCGTGTGCACTACTGTGCACGAAGTTGTGCTGACGGGTATGTATGTTGCCGTTGTTTTCGGTTAGAGGTAAGCCATTTTGTTTTTTTTTGCTAATCTTATGTTTATTCTATCTTTTCTAGGTCCAACATGGTGCGTGGTGTCTCCCTGCAGCGATGTGCACCGCTGTGCACGAAGTGGTTCCGATATGCTGCTCTTTTGCAGTTCGAGGTAAGCTATCTTTTCGATGCTGCTAATCCTATGTTTTTTCGTTCTTTTCTAGGTCCAACATGGCCTGTGGCGTCTCCCTGCAGCCGTGTGCACTACTGTGCACAAAGTTGTGCTGACGGGTATGTATGTTGCTGTTGTTTTCGTTTAGAGGTAAGCCATTTTGGTTTTTTTTGCTAATCTTATGTTTATTCTCTCTTTTCTAGGTCCAACATGGCCCGTGGCGTCTCCCTGCAGCGATGTGCACCGCTGTGCACGAAGTGGTTCCGATATGCTGCTCTTTTGCAGTTTGAGGTAAGCTATCTTTTTGATTTTGCTAATCCTATGTTTTTTCTCTCTTTTCTAGGTCCAACATGGCCCGTGGCGTCTACCTGCAGCCTTGTGCACTACTGTGCACGAAGTTGTGCTGACGGGTATGTATGTTGCTGTTGTTTTCGGTTAGAGGTAAACCATTTTGGTTTTTTCTTTGCTAATCTTATTTTTATTCTCTCTTTTCTAGGTCCTACATGGCCCGTGGCGTCTCCCTGCAGCGATGTGCACCGCTGTGCACGAAGTGGTTCCGATATGCTGCTCTTTTGCAGTTCGAGGTAAGCTATCTTTTCGATTTTGCTAAGCCTATGTTTTTTCTCTCTTTTCTAGGTCCAACATGGCCTGTGGCGTCTCCCTGTAGCTGTGTGCACTACTGTGCACGAAGTTGTGCTGACGGGTATGTATGTTGCTGTTGTTTTCGGTTAAAGGTAATCCATTTTGTTTTTTTTGCTAATCTTATGTTTATTCTCTCTTTTCTTGGTCCAACATGGCCATTGGCGTCTCCCTGCAGTGATGTGCACCGCTGTGCACGAAGTGGTTCCGATATGCTGCTCTTTTGCAGTTTGAGGTAAACTATCTTTTCGATTTTGCTAATCCTATGTTTTTTCTCTCTTTTCTAGGTCCAAAATGGCCCGTGGCGTCTCCCTGCAGCTGTGTGCACTACTGTGCACGAAGTTGTGCTGACGGGTATGTATGTTGCTGTTGTTTTTGGTTAGAGGTAAGCCATTTTGTTTATTTTTGCAAATCCTATGTTTATTCTCTCTTCTCTAGGTCCAACATGGCCCGTGGCGTCTCCCTGCAGCGATGTGCACCGCTGTGCACGAAGTGGTTCCGATATGCTGCTCTTTTGCAGTTTGAGGTAAGCTATCTTTTCGATTTTGCTAATCCTATGTTTTTTCTCTCTTTTCTAGGTCCAACATGGCCCGTGGCATCTCCCTGCAGCCGTGTGCACTACTGTGCACAAAGTTGTGCTGACGGATATGTATGTTGCTGTTGTTTTCGGTTAGAGGTAAGCCATTTTGTTTTTTTTGCTAATCTTATGTTTATTCTCTCTTTTCTAGGTCCAACATGGCCCGTGGCGTCTCCCTGCAGCGATGTGCACTGCTGTGCACGAAGTGGTTCCGATATGCTGCTCTTTTGCAGTTCGAGGTAAGCTATCTTTTTGATTTTGCTAATGCTATGTTTTTTCTCTCTTTTCTAGGTCCCATATGGCCCCTGGTGTCTCCCTGCAGCTGTGTGCACGACTGTGCACGAGGTTGTGCTGACGGGTATGTATGTTGCTGTTGTTTTAGGTTAGAGGTAAGCCATTTTGTTTTTTTTTTGCTAATCTTATATTTATTCTCTCTTTTCTAGGTCCAACATGGCCCGTGGCGTCTCCCTGCAGCGATGTGCACCGCTGTGCACAAAGTGGTTCCGATATGCTGCTCTTTTGCAGTTCGAGGTAAGCTATCTTTTCGATTTTGCTAATCCTATGTTTTTTCTCTCTTTTCTAGGTCCAACATGGCCCGTGGCGTCTCCCTGCAGCGATGTGCACCGCTGTGCACCGCTGTGCACAAAGTGGTTCCGATATGCTGCTCTTTTGCAGTTCGAGGTAAGCTATCTTTTCGATTTTGCTAATCCTATGTTTTTTCTCTCTTTTCTAGGTCCAACATGGCCCGTGGCGTCTCCCTGCAGCCGTGTGCACTACTCTGCACAAAGTTGTGCTGACGGGTATGTATGTTGCTGTTGTTTTCGTTTAGAGGTAAGCCATTTTGGGTTTTTTTGCTAATCTTATGTTTATTCTCTCTTTTCTAGGTCCAACATGGCCCGTGGCGTCTCCCTGCAGCGATGTGCACCGCTGTGCACGAAGTGGTTCCGATATGCTGCTCTTTTGCAGTTCGAGGTAAGCTATCTTTTTGATTTTGCTAATCCTATGTTTTTTCTCTCTTTTCTAGGTCCAACATGGCCTGTGGCGTCTCCCTGTAGCTGTGTGCACTACTGTGCACGAAGTTGTGCTGACGGGTATGTATGTTGCTGTTGTTTTCGGTTAGAGGTAAGCCATT
The DNA here is from genome assembly GCF_964263255.1 of Lissotriton vulgaris. Taxonomy (NCBI): domain Eukaryota; kingdom Metazoa; phylum Chordata; class Amphibia; order Caudata; family Salamandridae; genus Lissotriton; species Lissotriton vulgaris. The sequence goes on along the minus strand of NC_141696.1, from coordinate 1,379,488,880 downwards.
TTTTTTTTGTTGTTGTTAATGTTATGTTTATTCTCTCTTTTCTAGGTCCAACATGGCCCGTGGCGTCTCCCTGCAGTGATGTGCACCGCTTTGCACGAAGTGGTTCCGATATGCTCCTCTTTTGCAGTTTGAGGTAAGCTATCTTTTCGATTTTGCTAATCCTATGTTTTTTCTCTCTTTTCTAGGTCCAACACGGCCTGTGGCGTCTCCCTGCAGCCGTGTGCACTTCTGTGCACGAAGTTGTGCTGACGGGTATGTATGTTGCTCTTGTTTTCGGTTAAAGGTAAGCCATTTTGTTTATTTTTGCAAATCCTATCTTTATTATCCCTTTTCAAGGTCCAACATGGCCAGTGGCGTCTCCCTGCAGCGATGTGCACCGCTGTGCACGAAGTGGTTCCGATATGCTGCTCTTTTGCAGTTCGAGGTAAGCTATCTTTTCGATTTTGCTAATCCTAGTTTTTTCTCTCTTTTCTATGTCCAACATGGCCCGTGGCGTCTCCCTGCAGCTGTGTGCACTACTGTGCACGAAGTTGTGCTGAAGGGTATGTATGTTGCTGTTGTTTTTGGTTAGAGGTAATCCATTTTGTTTTTTTTTGCTAATCTTATGTTTATTCTCTCTTTTCTTGGTCCAACATGGCCCTTGGCGTCTCCCTGCAGTGATGTGCACCGCTGTGCACGAAGTGGTTCCGATTTGCTGCTCTTTTGCAGTTTGAGGTAAACTATCTTTTCGATTTTGCTAATCCTATGTTTTTTCTCTCTTTTCTAGGTCCAAAATGGCCCGTGGCGTCTCCCTGCAGCTGTGTGCACTACTGTGCACGAAGTTGTGCTGACGGGTATGTATGTTGCTGTTGTTTTTGGTTAGAGGTAAGCCATTTTGTTTATTTTTGCAAATCCTATGTTTATTCTCTCTTTTCTAGGTCCAACATGGCCTGTGGCGTCTCCCTGCAGCGATGTGCACCGCTGTGCACGAAGTGGTTCCGATATGCTGCTCTTTTGCAGTTCGAGGTAAGCTATCTTTTCGATTTTTGCTAATCCTATGTTTTTTCTCTCTTTTTTAGTTCCAACATGGCCCGTGGCGTCTCCCTGCAGCGATGTGCACCGCTGTGCACAAAGTGGTTCCGATATGCTGCTCTTTTGCAGTTCGAGGTAAGCTATCTTTTCGATTTTGCTAATCCTATGTTTTTCCTCTCTTTTCTAGGTCCAACATGGCCCGTGGCGTCTCCCTGCAGCCGTGTGCACTACTGTGCACAAAGTTGTGCTGACGGGTATGTATGTTGCTGTTGTTTTCGTTTAGAGGTAAGCCATTTTGGTTTTTTTTGCTAATCTTATGTTTATTCTCTCTTTTCTAGGTCCAACATGGCCCGTGGCGTCTCCCTGCAGCGATGTGCACCGCTGTGCACGAAGTGGTTCCGATATGCTGCTCTTTTGCAGTTCGAGGTAAGCTATCTTTTTGATTTTGCTAATCCTATGTTTTTTCTCTCTTTTCTAGGTCCAACATGGCCCGTGGCGTCTCCCTGCAGCTGTGTGCACTACTGTGCACGAAGTTGTGCTGACGGGTATGTATGTTGCTGTTGTTTTCGGTTAGAGGTAAGCAATTTTTTTTTTTTTTTGCTAATCTTATGTTTATTCTCTCTATTCTAGGTCCAACATGGCCCGTGGCCTCTCCCTGCAGTGATGTGCACCGCTTTGCACGAAGTGGTTCCGATATGCTCCTCTTTTGCAGTTTGAGGTAAGCTATCTTTTCGATTTTGCTAATCCTATGTTTTTTCTCTCTTTTCTAGGTCCAACATGGCCTGTGGCGTCTCCCTGCAGCCGTGTGCACTTCTGTGCACGAAGTTGTGCTGACGGGTATGTATGTTGCTCTTGTTTTCGGTTAAAGGTAAGCCATTTTGTTTATTTTTGCAAATCCTATCTTTATTATCCCTTTTCAAGGTCCAACATGGCCAGTGGCGTCTCCCTGCAGCGATGTGCACCGCTGTGCACGAAGTGGTTCTGATATGCTGCTCTTTTGCAGTTCGAGGTAAGCTATCTTTTCAATTTTGCTAATCCTAGTTTTTTCTCTCTTTTCTAAGTCCAACATGGCCCGTGGCGTCTCCCTGCAGCTGTGTGCACTACTGTGCACGAAGTTGTGCTGACGGGTATGTATGTTGCTCTTGTTTTCGGTTAAAGGTAAGCCATTTTGTTTATTTTTGCAAATCCTATCTTTATTCTCTCTTTTCAAGGTCCAACATGGCCAGTGGCGTCTCCCTGCAGCGATGTGCACCGCTGTGCACGAAGTGGTTCCGATATGCTGCTCTTTTGCAGTTCGAGGTAAGCTATCTTTTCAATTTTGCTAATCCTAGTTTTTTCTCTCTTTTCTAGGTCCAACATGGCCCGTGGCGTCTCCCTGCAGCTGTGTGCACTACTGTGCACGAAGTTGTGCTGAAGGGTATGTATGTTGCTGTTGTTTTTGGTTAGAGGTAATCCATTTTGGTTTTTTTTGCTAATCTTATGTTTATTCTCTCTTTTCTTGGTCCAACATGGCCCTTGGCGTCTCCCTGCAGTGATGTGCACCGCTGTGCACGAAGTGGTTCCGATATGCTGCTCTTTTGCAGTTTGAGGTAAACTATCTTTTCGATTTTGCTAATCCTATGTTTTTTCTCTCTTTTCTAGGTCCGAAATGGCCCGTGGCGTCTCCCTGCAGCTGTGTGCACTACTGTGCACGAAGTTGTGCTGACGGGTATGTATGTTGCTGTTGTTTTTGGTTAGAGGTAAGCATTTTTGTTTATTTTTGCAAATCCTATGTTTATTCTCTCTTTTCTAGGTCCAACATGGCCCGTGGCGTCTCCCTGCAGCGATGTGCACTGCTGTGCACGAAGTGGTTTCGATATGCTGCTCTTTTGCAGTTCGAGGTAAGCTATCTTTTCGATTTTGCTAATCCTATGTTTTTTCTCTCTTTTCTAGTTCCAACATGGCCCGTGGCATCTCCCTGCAGCCGTGTGCACTACTGTGCACAAAGTTGTGCTGACGGGTATGTATGTTGCTGTTGTTTTCGGTTAGAGGTAAGCCATTTTCGTTTTTTTTGCTAATCTTATGTTTATTCTCTCTATTCTAGGTCCAACATGGCCCGTGGCCTCTCCCTGCAGTGATGTGCACCGCTTTGCACGAAGTGGTTCCGATATGCTCCTCTTTTGCAGTTTGAGGTAAGCTATCTTTTCGATTTTGCTAATCCTATGTTTTTTCTCTCTTTTCTAGGTCCAACATGGCCCGTGGCGTCTCCCTGCAGCGATGTGCACCGCTGTGCACAAAGTGGTTCCGATATGCTGCTCTTTTGCAGTTCGAGGTAAGCTATCTTTTCGATTTTGCTAATCCTATGTTTTTTCTCTCTTTTCTAGGTCCGAAATGGCCCGTGGCGTCTCCCTGCAGCTGTGTGCACTACTGTGCACGAAGTTGTGCTGACGGGTATGTATGTTGCTGTTGTTTTTGGTTAGAGGTAAGCATTTTTGTTTATTTTTGCTAATCTTATGTTTATTCTCTCTTTTCTAGGTCCAACATGGCCCGTGGCGTCTCCCTGCAGCGATGTGCACCGCTGTGCACGAAGTGGTTCCGATATGCTGCTCTTTTGCAGTTCGAGGTAAGCTATCTTTTTGATTTTGCTAATCCTATGTTTTTTCTCTCTTTTCTAGGTCCAACATGGCCCGTGGCGTCTCCCTGCAGCTGTGTGCACTACTGTGCACGAAGTTGTGCTGACGGGTATGTATGTTGCTGTTGTTTTCGGTTAGAGGTAAGCAATTTTTTTTTTTTTTGCTAATCTTATGTTTATTCTCTCTATTCTAGGTCCAACATGGCCCGTGGCCTCTCCCTGCAGTGATGTGCACCGCTTTGCACGAAGTGGTTCCGATATGCTCCTCTTTTGCAGTTTGAGGTAAGCTATCTTTTCGATTTTGCTAATCCTATGTTTTTTCTCTCTTTTCTAGGTCCAACATGGCCTGTGGCGTCTCCCTGCAGCCGTGTGCACTTCTGTGCACGAAGTTGTGCTGACGGGTATGTATGTTGCTCTTGTTTTCGGTTAAAGGTAAGCCATTTTGTTTATTTTTGCAAATCCTATCTTTATTATCCCTTTTCAAGGTCCAACATGGCCAGTGGCGTCTCCCTGCAGCGATGTGCACCGCTGTGCACGAAGTGGTTCTGATATGCTGCTCTTTTGCAGTTCGAGGTAAGCTATCTTTTCAATTTTGCTAATCCTAGTTTTTTCTCTCTTTTCTAAGTCCAACATGGCCCGTGGCGTCTCCCTGCAGCCGTGTGCACTACTGTGCACGAAGTTGTGCTGACGGGTATGTATGTTGCTCTTGTTTTCGGTTAAAGGTAAGCCATTTTGTTTATTTTTGCAAATCCTATCTTTATTCTTTCTTTTCAAGGTCCAACATGGCCAGTGGCGTCTCCCTGCAGCGATGTGCACCGCTGTGCACGAAGTGGTTCCGATATGCTGCTCTTTTGCAGTTCGAGGTAAGCTATCTTTTCAATTTTGCTAATCCTAGTTTTTTCTCTCTTTTCTAGGTCCAACATGGCCCGTGGCGTCTCCCTGCAGCTGTGTGCACTACTGTGCACGAAGTTGTGCTGAAGGGTATGTATGTTGCTGTTGTTTTTGGTTAGAGGTAATCCATTTTGTTTTTTTTTGCTAATCTTATGTTTATTCTCTCTTTTCTTGGTCCAACATGGCCCTTGGCGTCTCCCTGCAGTGATGTGCACCGCTGTGCACGAAGTGGTTCCGATATGCTGCTCTTTTGCAGTTTGAGGTAAACTATCTTTTCGATTTTGCTAATCCTATGTTTTTTCTCTCTTTTCTAAGTCCGAAATGGCCCGTGGCGTCTCCCTGCAGCTGTGTGCACTACTGTGCACGAAGTTGTGCTGACGGGTATGTATGTTGCTGTTGTTTTTGGTTAGAGGTAAGCATTTTTGTTTATTTTTGCAAATCCTATGTTTATTCTCTCTTTTCTAGGTCCAACATGGCCCGTGGCGTCTCCCTGCAGCGATGTGCACCGCTGTGCACGAAGTGGTTTCGATATGCTGCTCTTTTGCAGTTCGAGGTAAGCTATCTTTTCGATTTTGCTAATCCTATGTTTTTTCTCTCTTTTCTAGTTCCAACATGGCCCGTGGCATCTCCCTGCAGCCGTGTGCACTACTGTGCACAAAGTTGTGCTGACGGGTATGTATGTTGCTGTTGTTTTCGGTTAGAGGTAAGCCATTTTCGTTTTTTTTGCTAATCTTATTTTTATTCTCTCTTTTCTAGGTCCTACATGGCCCGTGGCGTCTCCCTGCAGCGATGTGCACTGCTGTGCACAAAGTGGTTCCGATATGCTGCTCTTTTGCAGTTCGAGGTAAGCTATCTTTTCGATTTTGCTAAGCCTATGTTTTTTCTCTCTTTTCTAGGTCCAACATGGCCTGTGGCGTCTCCCTGTAGCTGTGTGCACTTCTGTGCACGAAGTTGTGCTGACGGGTATGTATGTTGCTGTTGTTTTCGGTTAGAGGTAAGCCATTTTGTTTTTTTTTGTTAATGTTATGTTTATTCTCTCTTTTCTAGGTCCAACATGGCCCGTGGCGTCTCCCTGCAGGGATGTGCACCGCTTTGCACAAAGTGGTTCCGATATGCTGCTCTTTTGCAGTTTGAGGTAAGCTATCTTTTCGATTTTGCTAATCCTATGTTTTTTCTCTCTTTTCTAGGTCCAACACGGCCCGTGGCGTCTCCCTGCAGCTGTGTGCACTACTGTGTACGAAGTTGTGCTGACGGCTATGTATGTTGCTGTTGTTTTCGGTTAGAGGTAAGCAATTTTTTTTTTTGCTAATCTTATGTTTATTCTCTCTTTTCTAGGTCCAACATGGCCCGTGGCGTCTCCCTGCTGTGATGTGCACCGCTTTGCACGAAGTGGTTCCGATATGCTGCTCTTTTGCAGTTTGAGGTAAGCTATCTTTTCGATTTTGCTAATCCTATGTTTTTTCTCTCTTTTCTAGGTCCAACATGGCCCGTGGCGTCTCCCTGCAGGCCGTGTGCACTACTGTGCACGAAGTTGTGCTGACGGGTATGTATGTTGCTCTTGTTTTCGGTTAAAGGTAAGCCATTTTGTTTATTTTTGCAAATCCTATCTTTATTCTCTCTTTTCAAGGTCCAACATGGCCAGTGGCGTCTCCCTGCAGCGATGTGCACCGCTGTGCACAAAGTGGTTCTGATATGCTGCTCTTTTGCAGTTCGAGGTAAGCTATCTTTTCGATTTTGCTAATCCTAGTTTTTTCTCTCTTTTCTAGGTCCAACATGGCCCGTGGCGTCTCCCTGCAGCTGTGTGCACTACTGTGCACGAAGTTGTGCTGAAGGGTATGTATGTTGCTGTTGTTTTTGGTTAGAGGTAATCCATTTTTTTTTTTTTGCTAATCTTATGTTTATTCTCTCTTTTCTTGGTCCAACATGGCCCTTGGCGTCTCCCTGCAGTGATGTGCACCGCTGTGCACGAAGTGGTTCCGATATGCTGCTCTTTTGCAGTTTGAGGTAAACTATCTTTTCGATTTTGCTAATCCTATGTTTTTTCTCTCTTTTCTAGGTCCAACATGGCCTGTGGCATCTCCCTGCAGCTGTGTGCACTACTGTGCACGAAGTTGTGCTGACGGGTATGTATGTTGCTGTTGTTTTCGGTTAGAGGTAAGCCATTTTGTTTATTTTTGCAAATCCTATGTTTATTCTCTCTTTTCTAGGTCCAACATGGCCAGTGGCGTCTCCCTGCAGTGATGTGCACCGCTGTGCACGAAGTGGTTCCGATATGCTGCTCTTTTGCAGTTTGAGGTAAGCTATCTTTTCGATTTTGCTAATCCTATGTTTTTTCTCTTTTCTAGGTCCAACATGGCCCGTGGCGTCTCCCTGCAGCCGTGTGCACTACTGTGCACGAAGTTGTGCTGACGGGTATGTATGTTGCTGTTGTTTTCGGTTAGAGGTAAGCCATTTTGTTTATTTTTGCAAATCCTATGTTTATTCTCTCTTTTCTAGATCCAACATCGCCTGTGGCGTCTCCCTGCAGCGATGTGCACCGCTGTGCACAAAGTGGTTCCGATATGCTGCTCTTTTGCAGTTCGAGTTAAGCTATCTTTTCGATTTTGCTAATCCTATGTTTTTTCTCTCTTTTCTAGGTCCATCATGGCCCGTGGCGTCTCCCTGCAGCTGTGTGCACTACTGTGCATGAAGTTGTGCTGACGGGTATGTATGTTGCTGTTGTTTTTGGTTAGAGGTAATCCATTTTGTTTTTTTTTGCTAATCTTATGTTTATTCTCTCTTTTCTAGGTCCAACATGGCCCTTGGCGTCTCCCTGCAGAGATGTGCACCGCTGTGCACAAAGTGGTTCCGATATGCTGCTCTTTTGCAGTTCGAGGTAAGCTATCTTTTCGATTTTGCTAATCCTATGTTTTTTCTCTCTTTTCTAGGTCCAACACGGCCCGTGGCGTCTCCCTGCAGCTGTGTGCACTACTGTGCACCAAGTTGTGCTGACGGGTATGTATGTTGCTGTTGTTTTCGGTTAGAGGTAAGCAATTTATTTTTTTTGCTAATCTTATGTTTATTCTCTCTTTTCTAGGTCCAACATGGCCCGTGGCGTCTCCCTGCAGTGATGTGCACCGCTTTGCACGAAGTGGTTCCGATATGCTGCTCTTTTGCAGTTTGAGGTAAGCTATCTTTTCGATTTTGCTAATCTCATGTTTTTTCTCTCTTTTTTAGTTCCAACATGGCCCGTGGCGTCTCCCTGCAGCGATGTGCACCGCTGTGCACAAAGTGGTTCCGATATGCTGCTCTTTTGCAGTTCGAGGTAAGCTATCTTTTCGATTTTGCTAATCCTATGTTTTTCCTCTCTTTTCTAGGTCCAACATGGCCCGTGGCGTCTCCCTGCAGCCGTGTGCACTACTGTGCACAAAGTTGTGCTGACGGGTATGTATGTTGCTGTTGTTTTCGTTTAGAGGTAAGCCATTTTGGTTTTTTTTGCTAATCTTATGTTTATTCTCTCTTTTCTAGGTCCAACATGGCCCGTGGCGTCTCCCTGCAGCGATGTGCACCGCTGTGCACGAAGTGGTTCCGATATGCTGCTCTTTTGCAGTTCGAGGTAAGCTATCTTTTTGATTTTGCTAATCCTATGTTTTTTCTCTCTTTTCTAGGTCCAACATGGCCCGTGGCGTCTCCCTGCAGCTGTGTGCACTACTGTGCACGAAGTTGTGCTGACGGGTATGTATGTTGCTGTTGTTTTCGGTTAGAGGTAAGCAATTTTTTTTTTTTTTTGCTAATCTTATGTTTATTCTCTCTATTCTAGGTCCAACATGGCCCGTGGCCTCTCCCTGCAGTGATGTGCACCGCTTTGCACGAAGTGGTTCCGATATGCTCCTCTTTTGCAGTTTGAGGTAAGCTATCTTTTCGATTTTGCTAATCCTATGTTTTTTCGCTCTTTTCTAGGTCCAACATGGCCTGTGGCGTCTCCCTGCAGCCGTGTGCACTTCTGTGCACGAAGTTGTGCTGACGGGTATGTATGTTGCTCTTGTTTTCGGTTAAAGGTAAGCCATTTTGTTTATTTTTGCAAATCCTATCTTTATTATCCCTTTTCAAGGTCCAACATGGCCAGTGGCGTCTCCCTGCAGCGATGTGCACCGCTGTGCACGAAGTGGTTCTGATATGCTGCTCTTTTGCAGTTCGAGGTAAGCTATCTTTTCAATTTTGCTAATCCTAGTTTTTTCTCTCTTTTCTAAGTCCAACATGGCCCGTGGCGTCTCCCTGCAGCTGTGTGCACTACTGTGCACGAAGTTGTGCTGACGGGTATGTATGTTGCTCTTGTTTTCGGTTAAAGGTAAGCCATTTTGTTTATTTTTGCAAATCCTATCTTTATTCTCTCTTTTCAAGGTCCAACATGGCCAGTGGCGTCTCCCTGCAGCGATGTGCACCGCTGTGCACGAAGTGGTTCCGATATGCTGCTCTTTTGCAGTTCGAGGTAAGCTATCTTTTCAATTTTGCTAATCCTAGTTTTTTCTCTCTTTTCTAGGTCCAACATGGCCCGTGGCGTCTCCCTGCAGCTGTGTGCACTACTGTGCACGAAGTTGTGCTGAAGGGTATGTATGTTGCTGTTGTTTTTGGTTAGAGGTAATCCATTTTGGTTTTTTTTGCTAATCTTATGTTTATTCTCTCTTTTCTTGGTCCAACATGGCCCTTGGCGTCTCCCTGCAGTGATGTGCACCGCTGTGCACGAAGTGGTTCCGATATGCTGCTCTTTTGCAGTTTGAGGTAAACTATCTTTTCGATTTTGCTAATCCTATGTTTTTTCTCTCTTTTCTAGGTCCGAAATGGCCCGTGGCGTCTCCCTGCAGCTGTGTGCACTACTGTGCACGAAGTTGTGCTGACGGGTATGTATGTTGCTGTTGTTTTTGGTTAGAGGTAAGCATTTTTGTTTATTTTTGCAAATCCTATGTTTATTCTCTCTTTTCTAGGTCCAACATGGCCCGTGGCGTCTCCCTGCAGCGATGTGCACTGCTGTGCACGAAGTGGTTTCGATATGCTGCTCTTTTGCAGTTCGAGGTAAGCTATCTTTTCGATTTTGCTAATCCTATGTTTTTTCTCTCTTTTCTAGTTCCAACATGGCCCGTGGCATCTCCCTGCAGCCGTGTGCACTACTGTGCACAAAGTTGTGCTGACGGGTATGTATGTTGCTGTTGTTTTCGGTTAGAGGTAAGCCATTTTCGTTTTTTTTGCTAATCTTATGTTTATTCTCTCTATTCTAGGTCCAACATGGCCCGTGGCCTCTCCCTGCAGTGATGTGCACCGCTTTGCACGAAGTGGTTCCGATATGCTCCTCTTTTGCAGTTTGAGGTAAGCTATCTTTTCGATTTTGCTAATCCTATGTTTTTTCTCTCTTTTCTAGGTCCAACATGGCCTGTGGCGTCTCCCTGCAGCGATGTGCACCGCTGTGCACAAAGTGGTTCCGATATGCTGCTCTTTTGCAGTTCGAGGTAAGCTATCTTTTCGATTTTGCTAATCCTATGTTTTTTCTCTCTTTTCTAGGTCCGAAATGGCCGGTGGCGTCTCCCTGCAGCTGTGTGCACTACTGTGCACGAAGTTGTGCTGACGGGTATGTATGTTGCTGTTGTTTTTGGTTAGAGGTAAGCATTTTTGTTTATTTTTGCTAATCTTATGTTTATTCTCTCTTTTCTAGGTCCAACATGGCCCGTGGCGTCTCCCTGCAGCGATGTGCACCGCTGTGCACGAAGTGGTTCCGATATGCTGCTCTTTTGCAGTTCGAGGTAAGCTATCTTTTTGATTTTGCTAATCCTATGTTTTTTCTCTCTTTTCTAGGTCCAACATGGCCCGTGGCGTCTCCCTGCAGCTGTGTGCACTACTGTGCACGAAGTTGTGCTGACGGGTATGTATGTTGCTGTTGTTTTCGGTTAGAGGTAAGCAATTTTTTTTTTTTTTGCTAATCTTATGTTTATTCTCTCTATTCTAGGTCCAACATGGCCCGTGGCCTCTCCCTGCAGTGATGTGCACCGCTTTGCACGAAGTGGTTCCGATATGCTCCTCTTTTGCAGTTTGAGGTAAGCTATCTTTTCGATTTTGCTAATCCTATGTTTTTTCTCTCTTTTCTAGGTCCAACATGGCCTGTGGCGTCTCCCTGCAGCCGTGTGCACTTCTGTGCACGAAGTTGTGCTGACGGGTATGTATGTTGCTCTTGTTTTCGGTTAAAGGTAAGCCATTTTGTTTATTTTTGCAAATCCTATCTTTATTATCCCTTTTCAAGGTCCAACATGGCCAGTGGCGTCTCCCTGCAGCGATGTGCACCGCTGTGCACGAAGTGGTTCTGATATGCTGCTCTTTTGCAGTTCGAGGTAAGCTATCTTTTCAATTTTGCTAATCCTAGTTTTTTCTCTCTTTTCTAAGTCCAACATGGCCCGTGGCGTCTCCCTGCAGCCGTGTGCACTACTGTGCACGAAGTTGTGCTGACGGGTATGTATGTTGCTCTTGTTTTCGGTTAAAGGTAAGCCATTTTGTTTATTTTTGCAAATCCTATCTTTATTCTTTCTTTTCAAGGTCCAACATGGCCAGTGGCGTCTCCCTGCAGCGATGTGCACCGCTGTGCACGAAGTGGTTCCGATATGCTGCTCTTTTGCAGTTCGAGGTAAGCTATCTTTTCAATTTTGCTAATCCTAGTTTTTTCTCTCTTTTCTAGGTCCAACATGGCCCGTGGCGTCTCCCTGCAGCTGTGTGCACTACTGTGCACGAAGTTGTGCTGAAGGGTATGTATGTTGCTGTTGTTTTTGGTTAGAGGTAATCCATTTTGTTTTTTTTTGCTAATCTTATGTTTATTCTCTCTTTTCTTGGTCCAACATGGCCCTTGGCGTCTCCCTGCAGTGATGTGCACCGCTGTGCACGAAGTGGTTCCGATATGCTGCTCTTTTGCAGTTTGAGGTAAACTATCTTTTCGATTTTGCTAATCCTATGTTTTTTCTCTCTTTTCTAAGTCCGAAATGGCCCGTGGCGTCTCCCTGCAGCTGTGTGCACTACTGTGCACGAAGTTGTGCTGACGGGTATGTATGTTGCTGTTGTTTTTGGTTAGAGGTAAGCATTTTTGTTTATTTTTGCAAATCCTATGTTTATTCTCTCTTTTCTAGGTCCAACATGGCCCGTGGCGTCTCCCTGCAGCGATGTGCACCGCTGTGCACGAAGTGGTTTCGATATGCTGCTCTTTTGCAGTTCGAGGTAAGCTATCTTTTCGATTTTGCTAATCCTATGTTTTTTCTCTCTTTTCTAGTTCCAACATGGCCCGTGGCATCTCCCTGCAGCCGTGTGCACTACTGTGCACAAAGTTGTGCTGACGGGTATGTATGTTGCTGTTGTTTTCGGTTAGAGGTAAGCCATTTTCGTTTTTTTTGCTAATCTTATTTTTATTCTCTCTTTTCTAGGTCCTACATGGCCCGTGGCGTCTCCCTGCAGCGATGTGCACTGCTGTGCACAAAGTGGTTCCGATATGCTGCTCTTTTGCAGTTCGAGGTAAGCTATCTTTTCGATTTTGCTAAGCCTATGTTTTTTCTCTCTTTTCTAGGTCCAACATGGCCTGTGGCGTCTCCCTGTAGCTGTGTGCACTTCTGTGCACGAAGTTGTGCTGACGGGTATGTATGTTGCTGTTGTTTTCGGTTAGAGGTAAGCCATTTTGTTTTTTTTTGTTAATGTTATGTTTATTCTCTCTTTTCTAGGTCCAACATGGCCCGTGGCGTCTCCCTGCAGGGATGTGCACCGCTTTGCACGAAGTGGTTCCGATATGCTGCTCTTTTGCAGTTTGAGGTAAGCTATCTTTTCGATTTTGCTAATCCTATGTTTTTTCTCTCTTTTCTAGGTCCAACACGGCCCGTGGCGTCTCCCTGCAGCTGTGTGCACTACTGTGTACGAAGTTGTGCTGACGGCTATGTATGTTGCTGTTGTTTTCGGTTAGAGGTAAGCAATTTTTTTTTTTTGCTAATCTTATGTTTATTCTCTCTTTTCTAGGTCCAACATGGCCCGTGGCGTCTCCCTGCTGTGATGTGCACCGCTTTGCACGAAGTGGTTCCGATATGCTGCTCTTTTGCAGTTTGAGGTAAGCTATCTTTTCGATTTTGCTAATCCTATGTTTTTTCTCTCTTTTCTAGGTCCAACATGGCCCGTGGCGTCTCCCTGCAGGCCGTGTGCACTACTGTGCACGAAGTTGTGCTGACGGGTATGTATGTTGCTCTTGTTTTCGGTTAAAGGTAAGCCATTTTGTTTATTTTTGCAAATCCTATCTTTATTCTCTCTTTTCAAGGTCCAACATGGCCAGTGGCGTCTCCCTGCAGCGATGTGCACCGCTGTGCACAAAGTGGTTCTGATATGCTGCTCTTTTGCAGTTCGAGGTAAGCTATCTTTTCGATTTTGCTAATCCTAGTTTTTTCTCTCTTTTCTAGGTCCAACATGGCCCGTGGCGTCTCCCTGCAGCTGTGTGCACTACTGTGCACGAAGTTGTGCTGAAGGGTATGTATGTTGCTGTTGTTTTTGGTTAGAGGTAATCCATTTTTTTTTTTTTGCTAATCTTATGTTTATTCTCTCTTTTCTTGGTCCAACATGGCCCTTGGCGTCTCCCTGCAGTGATGTGCACCGCTGTGCACGAAGTGGTTCCGATATGCTGCTCTTTTGCAGTTTGAGGTAAACTATCTTTTCGATTTTGCTAATCCTATGTTTTTTCTCTCTTTTCTAGGTCCAACATGGCCTGTGGCATCTCCCTGCAGCTGTGTGCACTACTGTGCACGAAGTTGTGCTGACGGGTATGTATGTTGCTGTTGTTTTCGGTTAGAGGTAAGCCATTTTGTTTATTTTTGCAAATCCTATGTTTATTCTCTCTTTTCTAGGTCCAACATGGCCCGTGGCGTCTCCCTGCAGTGATGTGCACCGCTGTGCACGAAGTGGTTCCGATATGCTGCTCTTTTGCAGTTTGAGGTAAGCTATCTTTTCGATTTTGCTAATCCTATGTTTTTTCTCTTTTCTAGGTCCAACATGGCCCGTGGCGTCTCCCTGCAGCCGTGTGCACTACTGTGCACGAAGTTGTGCTGACGGGTATGTATGTTGCTGTTGTTTTCGGTTAGAGGTAAGCCATTTTGTTTATTTTTGCAAATCCTATGTTTATTCTCTCTTTTCTAGATCCAACATCGCCTGTGGCGTCTCCCTGCAGCGATGTGCACCGCTGTGCACAAAGTGGTTCCGATATGCTGCTCTTTTGCAGTTCGAGTTAAGCTATCTTTTCGATTTTGCTAATCCTATGTTTTTTCTCTCTTTTCTAGGTCCATCATGGCCCGTGGCGTCTCCCTGCAGCTGTGTGCACTACTGTGCATGAAGTTGTGCTGACGGGTATGTATGTTGCTGTTGTTTTTGGTTAGAGGTAATCCATTTTGTTTTTTTTTGCTAATCTTATGTTTATTCTCTCTTTTCTAGGTCCAACATGGCCCTTGGCGTCTCCCTGCAGAGATGTGCACCGCTGTGCACAAAGTGGTTCCGATATGCTGCTCTTTTGCAGTTCGAGGTAAGCTATCTTTTCGATTTTGCTAATCCTATGTTTTTTCTCTCTTTTCTAGGTCCAACACGGCCCGTGGCGTCTCCCTGCAGCTGTGTGCACTACTGTGCACCAAGTTGTGCTGACGGGTATGTATGTTGCTGTTGTTTTCGGTTAGAGGTAAGCAATTTATTTTTTTTGCTAATCTTATGTTTATTCTCTCTTTTCTAGGTCCAACATGGCCCGTGGCGTCTCCCTGCAGTGATGTGCACCGCTTTGCACGAAGTGGTTCCGATATGCTGCTCTTTTGCAGTTTGAGGTAAGCTATCTTTTCGATTTTGCTAATCTCATGTTTTTTCTCTCTTTTCTAGGTCCAACATGGCCCGTGGCGTCTCCCTGCAGCCGTGTGCACTACTGTGCACGAAGTTGTGCTGACGGGTATGTATGTTGCTCTTGTTTTCGGTTAAAGGTAAGCCATTTTGTTTATTTTTGCAAATCCTATCTTTATTCTCTCTTTTCAAGGTCCAACATGGCCAGTGGCGTCTCCCTGCAGCGATGTGCACCGCTGTGCACGAAGTGGTTCTGATATGCTGCTCTTTTGCAGTTCGAGGTAAGCTATCTTTTCGATTTTGCTAATCCTAGTTTTTTCTCTCTTTTCTAGGTCCAACATGGCCCGTGGCGTCTCCCTGGAGCCGTGTGCACTACTGTGCACAAAGTTGTGCTGACGGGTATGTATGTTGCTGTTGTTTTCGGTTAGAGGTAAGCCATTTTGTTTATTTTTGCAAATCCTATGTTTATTCTCTCTTTTCTAGGTCCAACATGGCCTGTGGCGGCTCCCTGCAGCGATGTGCACCGCTGTGCACGAAGTGGTTCCGATATGCTGCTCTTTTGCAGTTCGAGGTAAGCTATCTTTTCGATTTTGCTAATCCTATGTTTTTTCTCTTTTCTAGGTCCAACATGGCCCGTGGCGTCTCCCTGCAGCCGTGTGCACTACTGTGCACGAAGTTGTGCTGACGGGTATGTATGTTGCTGTTGTTTTCGGTTAGAGGTAAGCCATTTTGTTTATTTTTGCAAATCCTATGTTTATTCTCTCTTTTCTAGATCCAACATGGCCTGTGGCGTCTCCCTGCAGCGATGTGCACCGCTGTGCACGAAGTGGTTCCGATATGCTGCTCTTTTGCAGTTCGAGTTAAGCTATCTTTTCGATTTTGCTAATCCTATGTTTTTTCTCTCTTTTCTAGGTCCATCATGGCCCGTGGCGTCTCCCTGCAGCTGTGTGCACTACTGTGCATGAAGTTGTGCTGACGGGTATGTATGTTGCTGTTGTTTTTGGTTAGAGGTAATCCATTTTGGGTTTTTTTGCTAATCTTATGTTTATTCTCTCTTTTCTAGGTCCAACATGGCCCTTGGCGTCTCCCTGCAGAGATGTGCACCGCTGTGCACAAAGTGGTTCCGATATGCTGCTCTTTTGCAGTTCGAGGTAAGCTATCTTTTCGATTTTGCTAATCCTATGTTTTTTCTCTCTTTTCTAGGTCCAACACGGCCCGTGGCTTCTCCCTGCAGCTGTGTGCACTACTGTGCACGAAGTTGTGCTGACGGGTATGTATGTTGCTGTTGTTTTCGGTTAGAGGTAAGCAATTTTTTTTTTTTTGCTAATCTTATGTTTATTCTCTCTTTTCTAGGTCCAACATGGCCCGTGGCGTCTCCCTGCAGTGATGTGCACCGCTTTGCACGAAGTGGTTCCGATATGCTGCTCTTTTGCAGTTTGAGGTAAGCTATCTTTTCGATTTTGCTAATCTCATGTTTTTTCTCTCTTTTCTAGGTCCAACATGGCCCGTGGCGTCTCCCTGCAGCCGTGTGCACTACTGTGCACGAAGTTGTGCTGACGGGTATGTATGTTGCTCTTGTTTTCGGTTAAAGGTAAGCCATTTTGTTTATTTTTGCAAATCCTATGTTTATTCTCTCTTTTCTAGGTCCAACATGGCCCGTGGCGTCTCCCTGCAGTGATGTGCACCGCTGTGCACGAAGTGGTTCCGATATGCTGCTCTTTTGCAGTTTGAGGTAAGCTATCTTTTCGATTTTGCTAATCCTATGTTTATTCTCTTTTCTAGGTCCAACATGGCCCGTGGCGTCTCCCTGCAGCCGTGTGCACTACTGTGCACGAAGTTGTGCTGACGGGTATGTATGTTGCTGTTGTTTTCGGTTAGAGGTAAGCCATTTTGTTTATTTTTGCAAATCCTATGTTTATTCTCTCTTTTCTAGGTCCAACATGGCCTGTGGCGTCTCCCTGCAGCGATGTGCACCGCTGTGCACGAAGTGGTTCCGATATGCTGCTCTTTTGCAGTTCGAGGTAAGCTATCTTTTCGATTTTGCTAATCTTATGTTTATTCTCTCTTTTCTTGGTCCAACATGGCCCTTGGCGTCTCCCTGCAGTGATGTGCACCGCTGTGCACGAAGTGGTTCCGATATGCTGCTCTTTTGCAGTTTGAGGTAAACTATCTTTTCGATTTTGCTAATCCTATGTTTTTTCTCTCTTTTCTAGGTCCAACATGGCCTGTGGCATCTCCCTGCAGCTGTGTGCACTACTGTGCACGAAGTTGTGCTGACGGGTATGTATGTTGCTGTTGTTTTCGGTTAGAGGTAAGCCATTTTGTTTATTTTTGCAAATCCTATGTTTATTCTCTCTTTTCTAGGTCCAACATGGCCCGTGGGGTCTCCCTGCAGTGATGTGCACCGCTGTGCACGAAGTGGTTCCGATATGCTGCTCTTTTGCAGTTTGAGGTAAGCTATCTTTTCGATTTTGCTAATCCTATGTTTTTTCTCTTTTCTAGGTCCAACATGGCCCGTGGCGTCTCCCTGCAGCCGTGTGCACTACTGTGCACGAAGTTGTGCTGACGGGTATGTATGTTGCTGTTGTTTTCGGTTAGAGGTAAGCCATTTTGTTTATTTTTGCAAATCCTATGTTTATTCTCTCTTTTCTAGATCCAACATCGCCTGTGGCGTCTCCCTGCAGCGATGTGCACCGCTGTGCACAAAGTGGTTCCGATATGCTGCTCTTTTGCAGTTCGAGTTAAGCTATCTTTTCGATTTTGCTAATCCTATGTTTTTTCTCTCTTTTCTAGGTCCATCATGGCCCGTGGCGTCTCCCTGCAGCTGTGTGCACTACTGTGCATGAAGTTGTGCTGACGGGTATGTATGTTGCTGTTGTTTTTGGTTAGAGGTAATCCATTTTGTTTTTTTTTGCTAATCTTATGTTTATTCTCTCTTTTCTAGGTCCAACATTGCCCTTGGCGTCTCCCTGCAGAGATGTGCACCGCTGTGCACAAAGTGGTTCCGATATGCTGCTCTTTTGCAGTTCGAGTTAAGCTATCTTTTTGATTTTGCTAATGCTATGTTTTTTCTCTCTTTTCTAGGTCCCATATGGCCCCTGGTGTCTCCCTGCAGCTGTGTGCACGACTGTGCACGAGGTTGTGCTGACGGGTATGTATGTTGCTGTTGTTTTAGGTTAGAGGTAAGCCACTTTGTTTTTTTTTTGCTAATCTTATATTTATTCTCTCTTTTCTAGGTCCAACATGGCCCGTGGCGTCTCCCTGCAGCGATGTGCACCGCTGTGCACAAAGTGGTTCCGATATGCTGCTCTTTTGCAGTTCGAGGTAAGCTATCTTTTCGATTTTGCTAATCCTATGTTTTTTCTCTCTTTTCTAGGTCCAACATGGCCCGTGGCGTCTCCCTGCAGCGATGTGCACCGCTGTGCACCGCTGTGCACAAAGTGGTTCCGATATGCTGCTCTTTTGCAGTTCGAGGTAAGCTATCTTTTCGATTTTGCTAATCCTATGTTTTTTCTCTCTTTTCTAGGTCCAACATGGCCCGTGGCGTCTCCCTGCAGCCGTGTGCACTACTCTGCACAAAGTTGTGCTGACGGGTATGTATGTTGCTGTTGTTTTCGTTTAGAGGTAAACCATTTTGTTTTTTTTTGCTAATCTTATGTTTTTTCTCTCTTTTCTAGGTCCAACATGGCCCGTGGCGTCTCCCTGCAGCCGTGTGCACTACTCTGCACAAAGTTGTGCTGACGGGTATGTATGTTGCTGTTGTTTTCGTTTAGAGGTAAACCATTTTGTTTTTTTTTGCTAATCTTATGTTTATTCTCTCTATTCTAGGTCCAACATGGCCCGTGGCCTCTCCCTGCAGTGATGTGCACCGCTTTGCACGAAGTGGTTCCGATATGCTCCTCTTTTGCAGTTTGAGGTAAGCTATCTTTTCGATTTTGCTAATCCTATGTTTTTTCGCTCTTTTCTAGGTCCAACATGGCCTGTGGCGTCTCCCTGCAGCCGTGTGCACTTCTGTGCACGAAGTTGTGCTGACGGGTATGTATGTTGCTCTTGTTTTCGGTTAAAGGTAAGCCATTTTGTTTATTTTTGCAAATCCTATCTTTATTATCCCTTTTCAAGGTCCAACATGGCCAGTGGCGTCTCCCTGCAGCGATGTGCACCGCTGTGCACGAAGTGGTTCTGATATGCTGCTCTTTTGCAGTTCGAGGTAAGCTATCTTTTCAATTTTGCTAATCCTAGTTTTTTCTCTCTTTTCTAAGTCCAACATGGCCCGTGGCGTCTCCCTGCAGCTGTGTGCACTACTGTGCACGAAGTTGTGCTGACGGGTATGTATGTTGCTCTTGTTTTCGGTTAAAGGTAAGCCATTTTGTTTATTTTTGCAAATCCTATCTTTATTCTCTCTTTTCAAGGTCCAACATGGCCAGTGGCGTCTCCCTGCAGCGATGTGCACCGCTGTGCACGAAGTGGTTCCGATATGCTGCTCTTTTGCAGTTCGAGGTAAGCTATCTTTTCAATTTTGCTAATCCTAGTTTTTTCTCTCTTTTCTAGGTCCAACATGGCCCGTGGCGTCTCCCTGCAGCTGTGTGCACTACTGTGCACGAAGTTGTGCTGAAGGGTATGTATGTTGCTGTTGTTTTTGGTTAGAGGTAATCCATTTTGGTTTTTTTTGCTAATCTTATGTTTATTCTCTCTTTTCTTGGTCCAACATGGCCCTTGGCGTCTCCCTGCAGTGATGTGCACCGCTGTGCACGAAGTGGTTCCGATATGCTGCTCTTTTGCAGTTTGAGGTAAACTATCTTTTCGATTTTGCTAATCCTATGTTTTTTCTCTCTTTTCTAGGTCCGAAATGGCCCGTGGCGTCTCCCTGCAGCTGTGTGCACTACTGTGCACGAAGTTGTGCTGACGGGTATGTATGTTGCTGTTGTTTTTGGTTAGAGGTAAGCATTTTTGTTTATTTTTGCAAATCCTATGTTTATTCTCTCTTTTCTAGGTCCAACATGGCCCGTGGCGTCTCCCTGCAGCGATGTGCACTGCTGTGCACGAAGTGGTTTCGATATGCTGCTCTTTTGCAGTTCGAGGTAAGCTATCTTTTCGATTTTGCTAATCCTATGTTTTTTCTCTCTTTTCTAGTTCCAACATGGCCCGTGGCATCTCCCTGCAGCCGTGTGCACTACTGTGCACAAAGTTGTGCTGACGGGTATGTATGTTGCTGTTGTTTTCGGTTAGAGGTAAGCCATTTTCGTTTTTTTTGCTAATCTTATGTTTATTCTCTCTATTCTAGGTCCAACATGGCCCGTGGCCTCTCCCTGCAGTGATGTGCACCGCTTTGCACGAAGTGGTTCCGATATGCTCCTCTTTTGCAGTTTGAGGTAAGCTATCTTTTCGATTTTGCTAATCCTATGTTTTTTCTCTCTTTTCTAGGTCCAACATGGCCTGTGGCGTCTCCCTGCAGCGATGTGCACCGCTGTGCACAAAGTGGTTCCGATATGCTGCTCTTTTGCAGTTCGAGGTAAGCTATCTTTTCGATTTTGCTAATCCTATGTTTTTTCTCTCTTTTCTAGGTCCGAAATGGCCGGTGGCGTCTCCCTGCAGCTGTGTGCACTACTGTGCACGAAGTTGTGCTGACGGGTATGTATGTTGCTGTTGTTTTTGGTTAGAGGTAAGCATTTTTGTTTATTTTTGCTAATCTTATGTTTATTCTCTCTTTTCTAGGTCCAACATGGCCCGTGGCGTCTCCCTGCAGCGATGTGCACCGCTGTGCACGAAGTGGTTCCGATATGCTGCTCTTTTGCAGTTCGAGGTAAGCTATCTTTTTGATTTTGCTAATCCTATGTTTTTTCTCTCTTTTCTAGGTCCAACATGGCCCGTGGCGTCTCCCTGCAGCTGTGTGCACTACTGTGCACGAAGTTGTGCTGACGGGTATGTATGTTGCTGTTGTTTTCGGTTAGAGGTAAGCAATTTTTTTTTTTTTTGCTAATCTTATGTTTATTCTCTCTATTCTAGGTCCAACATGGCCCGTGGCCTCTCCCTGCAGTGATGTGCACCGCTTTGCACGAAGTGGTTCCGATATGCTCCTCTTTTGCAGTTTGAGGTAAGCTATCTTTTCGATTTTGCTAATCCTATGTTTTTTCTCTCTTTTCTAGGTCCAACATGGCCTGTGGCGTCTCCCTGCAGCCGTGTGCACTTCTGTGCACGAAGTTGTGCTGACGGGTATGTATGTTGCTCTTGTTTTCGGTTAAAGGTAAGCCATTTTGTTTATTTTTGCAAATCCTATCTTTATTATCCCTTTTCAAGGTCCAACATGGCCAGTGGCGTCTCCCTGCAGCGATGTGCACCGCTGTGCACGAAGTGGTTCTGATATGCTGCTCTTTTGCAGTTCGAGGTAAGCTATCTTTTCAATTTTGCTAATCCTAGTTTTTTCTCTCTTTTCTAAGTCCAACATGGCCCGTGGCGTCTCCCTGCAGCCGTGTGCACTACTGTGCACGAAGTTGTGCTGACGGGTATGTATGTTGCTCTTGTTTTCGGTTAAAGGTAAGCCATTTTGTTTATTTTTGCAAATCCTATCTTTATTCTTTCTTTTCAAGGTCCAACATGGCCAGTGGCGTCTCCCTGCAGCGATGTGCACCGCTGTGCACGAAGTGGTTCCGATATGCTGCTCTTTTGCAGTTCGAGGTAAGCTATCTTTTCAATTTTGCTAATCCTAGTTTTTTCTCTCTTTTCTAGGTCCAACATGGCCCGTGGCGTCTCCCTGCAGCTGTGTGCACTACTGTGCACGAAGTTGTGCTGAAGGGTATGTATGTTGCTGTTGTTTTTGGTTAGAGGTAATCCATTTTGGTTTTTTTTGCTAATCTTATGTTTATTCTCTCTTTTCTTGGTCCAACATGGCCCTTGGCGTCTCCCTGCAGTGATGTGCACCGCTGTGCACGAAGTGGTTCCGATATGCTGCTCTTTTGCAGTTTGAGGTAAACTATCTTTTCGATTTTGCTAATCCTATGTTTTTTCTCTCTTTTCTAAGTCCGAAATGGCCCGTGGCGTCTCCCTGCAGCTGTGTGCACTACTGTGCACGAAGTTGTGCTGACGGGTATGTATGTTGCTGTTGTTTTTGGTTAGAGGTAAGCATTTTTGTTTATTTTTGCAAATCCTATGTTTATTCTCTCTTTTCTAGGTCCAACATGGCCCGTGGCGTCTCCCTGCAGCGATGTGCACCGCTGTGCACGAAGTGGTTTCGATATGCTGCTCTTTTGCAGTTCGAGGTAAGCTATCTTTTCGATTTTGCTAATCCTATGTTTTTTCTCTCTTTTCTAGTTCCAACATGGCCCGTGGCATCTCCCTGCAGCCGTGTGCACTACTGTGCACAAAGTTGTGCTGACGGGTATGTATGTTGCTGTTGTTTTCGGTTAGAGGTAAGCCATTTTCGTTTTTTTTGCTAATCTTATTTTTATTCTCTCTTTTCTAGGTCCTACATGGCCCGTGGCGTCTCCCTGCAGCGATGTGCACTGCTGTGCACAAAGTGGTTCCGATATGCTGCTCTTTTGCAGTTCGAGGTAAGCTATCTTTTCGATTTTGCTAAGCCTATGTTTTTTCTCTCTTTTCTAGGTCCAACATGGCCTGTGGCGTCTCCCTGTAGCTGTGTGCACTTCTGTGCACGAAGTTGTGCTGACGGGTATGTATGTTGCTGTTGTTTTCGGTTAGAGGTAAGCCATTTTGTTTTTTTTTGTTAATGTTATGTTTATTCTCTCTTTTCTAGGTCCAACATGGCCCGTGGCGTCTCCCTGCAGGGATGTGCACCGCTTTGCACGAAGTGGTTCCGATATGCTGCTCTTTTGCAGTTTGAGGTAAGCTATCTTTTCGATTTTGCTAATCCTATGTTTTTTCTCTCTTTTCTAGGTCCAACACGGCCCGTGGCGTCTCCCTGCAGCTGTGTGCACTACTGTGTACGAAGTTGTGCTGACGGCTATGTATGTTGCTGTTGTTTTCGGTTAGAGGTAAGCAATTTTTTTTTTTTGCTAATCTTATGTTTATTCTCTCTTTTCTAGGTCCAACATGGCCCGTGGCGTCTCCCTGCTGTGATGTGCACCGCTTTGCACGAAGTGGTTCCGATATGCTGCTCTTTTGCAGTTTGAGGTAAGCTATCTTTTCGATTTTGCTAATCCTATGTTTTTTCTCTCTTTTCTAGGTCCAACATGGCCCGTGGCGTCTCCCTGCAGGCCGTGTGCACTACTGTGCACGAAGTTGTGCTGACGGGTATGTATGTTGCTCTTGTTTTCGGTTAAAGGTAAGCCATTTTGTTTATTTTTGCAAATCCTATCTTTATTCTCTCTTTTCAAGGTCCAACATGGCCAGTGGCGTCTCCCTGCAGCGATGTGCACCGCTGTGCACAAAGTGGTTCTGATATGCTGCTCTTTTGCAGTTCGAGGTAAGCTATCTTTTCGATTTTGCTAATCCTAGTTTTTTCTCTCTTTTCTAGGTCCAACATGGCCCGTGGCGTCTCCCTGCAGCTGTGTGCACTACTGTGCACGAAGTTGTGCTGAAGGGTATGTATGTTGCTGTTGTTTTTGGTTAGAGGTAATCCATTTTTTTTTTTTTGCTAATCTTATGTTTATTCTCTCTTTTCTTGGTCCAACATGGCCCTTGGCGTCTCCCTGCAGTGATGTGCACCGCTGTGCACGAAGTGGTTCCGATATGCTGCTCTTTTGCAGTTTGAGGTAAACTATCTTTTCGATTTTGCTAATCCTATGTTTTTTCTCTCTTTTCTAGGTCCAACATGGCCTGTGGCATCTCCCTGCAGCTGTGTGCACTACTGTGCACGAAGTTGTGCTGACGGGTATGTATGTTGCTGTTGTTTTCGGTTAGAGGTAAGCCATTTTGTTTATTTTTGCAAATCCTATGTTTATTCTCTCTTTTCTAGGTCCAACATGGCCCGTGGCGTCTCCCTGCAGTGATGTGCACCGCTGTGCACGAAGTGGTTCCGATATGCTGCTCTTTTGCAGTTTGAGGTAAGCTATCTTTTCGATTTTGCTAATCCTATGTTTTTTCTCTTTTCTAGGTCCAACATGGCCCGTGGCGTCTCCCTGCAGCCGTGTGCACTACTGTGCACGAAGTTGTGCTGACGGGTATGTATGTTGCTGTTGTTTTCGGTTAGAGGTAAGCCATTTTGTTTATTTTTGCAAATCCTATGTTTATTCTCTCTTTTCTAGATCCAACATCGCCTGTGGCGTCTCCCTGCAGCGATGTGCACCGCTGTGCACAAAGTGGTTCCGATATGCTGCTCTTTTGCAGTTCGAGTTAAGCTATCTTTTCGATTTTGCTAATCCTATGTTTTTTCTCTCTTTTCTAGGTCCATCATGG
Organism: Lissotriton vulgaris; assembly: GCF_964263255.1. Taxonomy (NCBI): domain Eukaryota; kingdom Metazoa; phylum Chordata; class Amphibia; order Caudata; family Salamandridae; genus Lissotriton; species Lissotriton vulgaris. The sequence continues at coordinate 1,379,465,173 of NC_141696.1, read as the reverse complement.
CCCGTGGCGTCTCCCTGCAGCTGTGTGCACTACTGTGCATGAAGTTGTGCTGACGGGTATGTATGTTGCTGTTGTTTTTGGTTAGAGGTAATCCATTTTGTTTTTTTTTGCTAATCTTATGTTTATTCTCTCTTTTCTAGGTCCAACATGGCCCTTGGCGTCTCCCTGCAGAGATGTGCACCGCTGTGCACAAAGTGGTTCCGATATGCTGCTCTTTTGCAGTTCGAGGTAAGCTATCTTTTCGATTTTGCTAATCCTATGTTTTTTCTCTCTTTTCTAGGTCCAACACGGCCCGTGGCGTCTCCCTGCAGCTGTGTGCACTACTGTGCACCAAGTTGTGCTGACGGGTATGTATGTTGCTGTTGTTTTCGGTTAGAGGTAAGCAATTTATTTTTTTTGCTAATCTTATGTTTATTCTCTCTTTTCTAGGTCCAACATGGCCCGTGGCGTCTCCCTGCAGTGATGTGCACCGCTTTGCACGAAGTGGTTCCGATATGCTGCTCTTTTGCAGTTTGAGGTAAGCTATCTTTTCGATTTTGCTAATCTCATGTTTTTTCTCTCTTTTCTAGGTCCAACATGGCCCGTGGCGTCTCCCTGCAGCCGTGTGCACTACTGTGCACGAAGTTGTGCTGACGGGTATGTATGTTGCTCTTGTTTTCGGTTAAAGGTAAGCCATTTTGTTTATTTTTGCAAATCCTATCTTTATTCTCTCTTTTCAAGGTCCAACATGGCCAGTGGCGTCTCCCTGCAGCGATGTGCACCGCTGTGCACGAAGTGGTTCTGATATGCTGCTCTTTTGCAGTTCGAGGTAAGCTATCTTTTCGATTTTGCTAATCCTAGTTTTTTCTCTCTTTTCTAGGTCCAACATGGCCCGTGGCGTCTCCCTGGAGCCGTGTGCACTACTGTGCACAAAGTTGTGCTGACGGGTATGTATGTTGCTGTTGTTTTCGGTTAGAGGTAAGCCATTTTGTTTATTTTTGCAAATCCTATGTTTATTCTCTCTTTTCTAGGTCCAACATGGCCTGTGGCGGCTCCCTGCAGCGATGTGCACCGCTGTGCACGAAGTGGTTCCGATATGCTGCTCTTTTGCAGTTCGAGGTAAGCTATCTTTTCGATTTTGCTAATCCTATGTTTTTTCTCTTTTCTAGGTCCAACATGGCCCGTGGCGTCTCCCTGCAGCCGTGTGCACTACTGTGCACGAAGTTGTGCTGACGGGTATGTATGTTGCTGTTGTTTTCGGTTAGAGGTAAGCCATTTTGTTTATTTTTGCAAATCCTATGTTTATTCTCTCTTTTCTAGATCCAACATGGCCTGTGGCGTCTCCCTGCAGCGATGTGCACCGCTGTGCACGAAGTGGTTCCGATATGCTGCTCTTTTGCAGTTCGAGTTAAGCTATCTTTTCGATTTTGCTAATCCTATGTTTTTTCTCTCTTTTCTAGGTCCATCATGGCCCGTGGCGTCTCCCTGCAGCTGTGTGCACTACTGTGCATGAAGTTGTGCTGACGGGTATGTATGTTGCTGTTGTTTTTGGTTAGAGGTAATCCATTTTGGGTTTTTTTGCTAATCTTATGTTTATTCTCTCTTTTCTAGGTCCAACATGGCCCTTGGCGTCTCCCTGCAGAGATGTGCACCGCTGTGCACAAAGTGGTTCCGATATGCTGCTCTTTTGCAGTTCGAGGTAAGCTATCTTTTCGATTTTGCTAATCCTATGTTTTTTCTCTCTTTTCTAGGTCCAACACGGCCCGTGGCTTCTCCCTGCAGCTGTGTGCACTACTGTGCACGAAGTTGTGCTGACGGGTATGTATGTTGCTGTTGTTTTCGGTTAGAGGTAAGCAATTTTTTTTTTTTTGCTAATCTTATGTTTATTCTCTCTTTTCTAGGTCCAACATGGCCCGTGGCGTCTCCCTGCAGTGATGTGCACCGCTTTGCACGAAGTGGTTCCGATATGCTGCTCTTTTGCAGTTTGAGGTAAGCTATCTTTTCGATTTTGCTAATCTCATGTTTTTTCTCTCTTTTCTAGGTCCAACATGGCCCGTGGCGTCTCCCTGCAGCCGTGTGCACTACTGTGCACGAAGTTGTGCTGACGGGTATGTATGTTGCTCTTGTTTTCGGTTAAAGGTAAGCCATTTTGTTTATTTTTGCAAATCCTATGTTTATTCTCTCTTTTCTAGGTCCAACATGGCCCGTGGCGTCTCCCTGCAGTGATGTGCACCGCTGTGCACGAAGTGGTTCCGATATGCTGCTCTTTTGCAGTTTGAGGTAAGCTATCTTTTCGATTTTGCTAATCCTATGTTTTTTCTCTTTTCTAGGTCCAACATGGCCCGTGGCGTCTCCCTGCAGCCGTGTGCACTACTGTGCACGAAGTTGTGCTGACGGGTATGTATGTTGCTGTTGTTTTCGGTTAGAGGTAAGCCATTTTGTTTATTTTTGCAAATCCTATGTTTATTCTCTCTTTTCTAGGTCCAACATGGCCTGTGGCGTCTCCCTGCAGCGATGTGCACCGCTGTGCACGAAGTGGTTCCGATATGCTGCTCTTTTGCAGTTCGAGGTAAGCTATCTTTTCGATTTTGCTAATCTTATGTTTATTCTCTCTTTTCTTGGTCCAACATGGCCCTTGGCGTCTCCCTGCAGTGATGTGCACCGCTGTGCACGAAGTGGTTCCGATATGCTGCTCTTTTGCAGTTTGAGGTAAACTATCTTTTCGATTTTGCTAATCCTATGTTTTTTCTCTCTTTTCTAGGTCCAACATGGCCTGTGGCATCTCCCTGCAGCTGTGTGCACTACTGTGCACGAAGTTGTGCTGACGGGTATGTATGTTGCTGTTGTTTTCGGTTAGAGGTAAGCCATTTTGTTTATTTTTGCAAATCCTATGTTTATTCTCTCTTTTCTAGGTCCAACATGGCCCGTGGGGTCTCCCTGCAGTGATGTGCACCGCTGTGCACGAAGTGGTTCCGATATGCTGCTCTTTTGCAGTTTGAGGTAAGCTATCTTTTCGATTTTGCTAATCCTATGTTTTTTCTCTTTTCTAGGTCCAACATGGCCCGTGGCGTCTCCCTGCAGCCGTGTGCACTACTGTGCACGAAGTTGTGCTGACGGGTATGTATGTTGCTGTTGTTTTCGGTTAGAGGTAAGCCATTTTGTTTATTTTTGCAAATCCTATGTTTATTCTCTCTTTTCTAGATCCAACATCGCCTGTGGCGTCTCCCTGCAGCGATGTGCACCGCTGTGCACAAAGTGGTTCCGATATGCTGCTCTTTTGCAGTTCGAGTTAAGCTATCTTTTCGATTTTGCTAATCCTATGTTTTTTCTCTCTTTTCTAGGTCCATCATGGCCCGTGGCGTCTCCCTGCAGCTGTGTGCACTACTGTGCATGAAGTTGTGCTGACGGGTATGTATGTTGCTGTTGTTTTTGGTTAGAGGTAATCCATTTTGTTTTTTTTTGCTAATCTTATGTTTATTCTCTCTTTTCTAGGTCCAACATTGCCCTTGGCGTCTCCCTGCAGAGATGTGCACCGCTGTGCACAAAGTGGTTCCGATATGCTGCTCTTTTGCAGTTCGAGTTAAGCTATCTTTTTGATTTTGCTAATGCTATGTTTTTTCTCTCTTTTCTAGGTCCCATATGGCCCCTGGTGTCTCCCTGCAGCTGTGTGCACGACTGTGCACGAGGTTGTGCTGACGGGTATGTATGTTGCTGTTGTTTTAGGTTAGAGGTAAGCCACTTTGTTTTTTTTTTGCTAATCTTATATTTATTCTCTCTTTTCTAGGTCCAACATGGCCCGTGGCGTCTCCCTGCAGCGATGTGCACCGCTGTGCACAAAGTGGTTCCGATATGCTGCTCTTTTGCAGTTCGAGGTAAGCTATCTTTTCGATTTTGCTAATCCTATGTTTTTTCTCTCTTTTCTAGGTCCAACATGGCCCGTGGCGTCTCCCTGCAGCGATGTGCACCGCTGTGCACCGCTGTGCACAAAGTGGTTCCGATATGCTGCTCTTTTGCAGTTCGAGGTAAGCTATCTTTTCGATTTTGCTAATCCTATGTTTTTTCTCTCTTTTCTAGGTCCAACATGGCCCGTGGCGTCTCCCTGCAGCCGTGTGCACTACTCTGCACAAAGTTGTGCTGACGGGTATGTATGTTGCTGTTGTTTTCGTTTAGAGGTAAACCATTTTGTTTTTTTTTGCTAATCTTATGTTTTTTCTCTCTTTTCTAGGTCCAACATGGCCCGTGGCGTCTCCCTGCAGCCGTGTGCACTACTCTGCACAAAGTTGTGCTGACGGGTATGTATGTTGCTGTTGTTTTCGTTTAGAGGTAAACCATTTTGTTTTTTTTTGCTAATCTTATGTTTATTCTCTCTTTTCTAGGTCCAACATGGCCCGTGGCGTCTCCCTGCAGCGATGTGCACCGCTGTGCACGAAGTGGTTCCGATATGCTGCTCTTTTGCAGTTCGAGTTAAGCTATCTTTTCGATTTTGCTAATCCTATGTTTTTTCTCTCTTTTCTAGGTCCATCATGGCCCGTGGCGTCTCCCTGCAGCTGTGTGCACTACTGTGCATGAAGTTGTGCTGACGGGTATGTATGTTGCTGTTGTTTTTGGTTAGAGGTAATCCATTTTGGTTTTTTTTGCTAATCTTCTGTTTATTCTCTCTTTTCTAGGTCCAACATGGCCCTTGGCGTCTCCCTGCAGAGATGTGCACCGCTGTGCACAAAGTGGTTCCGATATGCTGCTCTTTTGCAGTTCGAGGTAAGCTATCTTTTCGATTTTGCTAATCCTATGTTTTTTCTCTCTTTTCTAGGTCCAACATGGCCCGTGGCGTCTCCCTGCAGCCGTGTGCACTACTCTGCACAAAGTTATGCTGACGGGTATGTATGTTGCTGTTGTTTTCGGTTAGAGGTAAGGAATTTTTTTTTTTTTGCTAATCTTATATTTATTCTCTCTTTTCTAGGTCCAACATGGCCCGTGGCGTCTCCCTGCAGCGATGTGCACCGCTGTGCACAAAGTGGTTCCGATATGCTGCTCTTTTGCAGTTCGAGGTAAGCTATCTTTTCGATTTTGCTAATCCTATGTTTTTTCTCTCTTTTCTAGGTCCAACATGGCCCGTGGCGTCTCCCTGCAGCGATGTGCACCGCTGTGCACCGCTGTGCACAAAGTGGTTCCGATATGCTGCTCTTTTGCAGTTCGAGGTAAGCTATCTTTTCGATTTTGCTAATCCTATGTTTTTTCTCTCTTTTCTAGGTCCAACATGGCCCGTGGCGTCTCCCTGCAGCCGTGTGCACTACTCTGCACAAAGTTGTGCTGACGGGTATGTATGTTGCTGTTGTTTTCGTTTAGAGGTAAACCATTTTGTTTTTTTTTGCTAATCTTATGTTTTTTCTCTCTTTTCTAGGTCCAACATGGCCCGTGGCGTCTCCCTGCAGCCGTGTGCACTACTCTGCACAAAGTTGTGCTGACGGGTATGTATGTTGCTGTTGTTTTCGTTTAGAGGTAAACCATTTTGTTTTTTTTTGCTAATCTTATGTTTATTCTCTCTTTTCTAGGTCCAACATGGCCCGTGGCGTCTCCCTGCAGCGATGTGCACCGCTGTGCACGAAGTGGTTCCGATATGCTGCTCTTTTGCAGTTCGAGTTAAGCTATCTTTTCGATTTTGCTAATCCTATGTTTTTTCTCTCTTTTCTAGGTCCATCATGGCCCGTGGCGTCTCCCTGCAGCTGTGTGCACTACTGTGCATGAAGTTGTGCTGACGGGTATGTATGTTGCTGTTGTTTTTGGTTAGAGGTAATCCATTTTGGTTTTTTTTGCTAATCTTCTGTTTATTCTCTCTTTTCTAGGTCCAACATGGCCCTTGGCGTCTCCCTGCAGAGATGTGCACCGCTGTGCACAAAGTGGTTCCGATATGCTGCTCTTTTGCAGTTCGAGGTAAGCTATCTTTTCGATTTTGCTAATCCTATGTTTTTTCTCTCTTTTCTAGGTCCAACATGGCCCGTGGCGTCTCCCTGCAGCCGTGTGCACTACTCTGCACAAAGTTATGCTGACGGGTATGTATGTTGCTGTTGTTTTCGGTTAGAGGTAAGGAATTTTTTTTTTTTGCTAATCTTATGTTTATTCTCTCTTTTCTAGGTCCAACATGGCCCGTGGCGTCTCCCTGCAGTGATGGGCACCGCTTTGCACGAAGTGGTTCCGATATGCTGCTCTTTTGCAGTTTGAGGTAAGCTATCTTTTCGATTTTGCTAATCTCATGTTTTTTCTCTCTTTTCTAGGTCCAACATGGCCCGTGGCGTCTCCCTGCAGCCGTGTGCACTACTGTGCACAAAGTTGTGCTGACGGGTATGTATGTTGCTCTTGTTTTCGGTTAAAGGTAAGCCATTTTGTTTATTTTTGCAAATCCTATCTTTATTCTCTCTTTTCAAGGTCCAACATGGCCAGTGGCGTCTCCCTGCAGCAATGTGCACCGCTGTGCACGAAGTGGTTCTGATATGCTGCTCTTTTGCAGTTCGAGGTAAGCTATCTTTTCGATTTTGCTAATCCTAGTTTTTTCTCTCTTTTCTAGGTCCAACATGGCCCGTGGCGTCTCCCTGCAGCTGTGTGCACTACTGTGCACGAAGTTGTGCTGAAGGGTATGTATGTTGCTGTTGTTTTTGGTTAGAGGTAATCCATTTTGTTTTTTTTTGCTAATCTTATGTTTATTCTCTCTTTTCTTGGTCCAACATGGCCCGTGGCGTCTCCCTGCAGTGATGTGCACCGCTGTGCACGAAGTGGTTCCGATATGCTGCTCTTTTGCAGTTTGAGGTAAGCTATCTTTTCGATTTTGCTAATCCTATGTTTTTTCTCTTTTCTAGGTCCAACATGGCCCGTGGCGTCTCCCTGGAGCCGTGTGCACTACTGTGCACAAAGTTGTGCTGACGGGTATGTATGTTGCTGTTGTTTTCGGTTAGAGGTAAGCCATTTTGTTTATTTTTGCAAATCCTATGTTTATTCTCTCTTTTCTAGGTCCAACATGGCCTGTGGCGTCTCCCTGCAGCGATGTGCACCGCTGTGCACGAAGTGGTTCCGATATGCTGCTCTTTTGCAGTTCGAGGTAAGCTATCTTTTCGATTTTGCTAATCCTATGTTTTTTCTCTTTTCTAGGTCCAACATGGCCCGTGGCGTCTCCCTGCAGCCGTGTGCACTACTGTGCACGAAGTTGTGCTGACGGGTATGTATGTTGCTGTTGTTTTCGGTTAGAGGTAAGCCATTTTGTTTATTTTTGCAAATCCTATGTTTATTCTCTCTTTTCTAGATCCAACATGGCCTGTGGCGTCTCCCTGCAGCGATGTGCACCGCTGTGCACGAAGTGGTTCCGATATGCTGCTCTTTTGCAGTTCGAGTTAAGCTATCTTTTCGATTTTGCTAATCCTATGTTTTTTCTCTCTTTTCTAGGTCCATCATGGCCCGTGGCGTCTCCCTGCAGCTGTGTGCACTACTGTGCATGAAGTTGTGCTGACGGGTATGTATGTTGCTGTTGTTTTTGGTTAGAGGTAATCCATTTTGGTTTTTTTTGCTAATCTTATGTTTATTCCCTCTTTTCTAGGTCCAACATGGCCCTTGGCGTCTCCCTGCAGAGATGTGCACCGCTGTGCACAAAGTGGTTCCGATATGCTGCTCTTTTGCAGTTCGAGGTAAGCTATCTTTTCGATTTTGCTAATCCTATGTTTTTTCTCTCTTTTCTAGGTCCAACACGGCCCGTGGCTTCTCCCTGCAGCTGTGTGTACTACTGTGCACGAAGTTGTGCTGACGGGTATGTATGTTGCTGTTGTTTTCGGTTAGAGGTAAGCAATTTTTTTTTTTTTGCTAATCTTATGTTTATTCTCTCTTTTCTAGGTCCAACATGGCCCGTGGCGTCTCCCTGCAGTGATGTGCACCGCTTTGCACGAAGTGGTTCCGATATGCTGCTCTTTTGCAGTTTGAGGTAAGCTATCTTTTCGATTTTGCTAATCTCATGTTTTTTCTCTCTTTTCTAGGTCCAACATGGCCCGTGGCGTCTCCCTGGAGCCGTGTGCACTACTGTGCACAAAGTTGTGCTGACGGGTATGTATGTTGCTGTTGTTTTCAGTTAGAGGTAAGCCATTTTGTTTATTTTTGCAAATCCTATGTTTATTCTCTCTTTTCTAGGTCCAACATGGCCTGTGGCGTCTCCCTGCAGCGATGTGCACCGCTGTGCACGAAGTGGTTCCGATGCCAGGGATGCCTGGTTTCACCCTGGAGATACCCAGAAAAGGGACCATCTCACAGGGAAAACCAGGACGGGTTCCCCAGCGGTCTACAGCGCCGGGACACTCGGGTAGAGTAACTGTGCGCTATACAAGTATCCCACATTTACATTTATTTACATTTATGCTGCTTTTTTGCAGTTCGAGGTAAGCTATCTTTTCGATTTTGCTAATCCTATGTTTTTTCTCTCTTTTCTAGGTCCATCATGGCCCGTGGCGTCTCCCTGCAGCTGTGTGCACTACTGTGCACGAAGTTGTGCTGACGGGTATGTATGTTGCTGTTGTTTTTGGTTAGAGGTAATCCATTTTGGTTTTTTTGCTAATCTTATGTTTATTCTCTCTTTTCTAGGTCCAACATGGCCCTTGGCGTCTCCCTGCAGAGATGTGCACCGCTGTGCACAAAGTGGTTCCGATATGCTGCTCTTTTGCAGTTCGAGGTAAGCTATCTTTTCGATTTTGCTAATCCTATGTTTTTTCTCTCTTTTCTAGGTCCAACATGGCCCGTGGCGTCTCCCTGCAGCTGTGTGCACTACTGTACACGAAGGTGCTCAGACGGGTATGTATGTTGCTGTTTTTTTATGTTAGTGGTAAGCCATATTTTTATTTTTGCTAATCTTATGTTTATTCTCTCTTTTCTAGGTCCAACATGGGCCGTTGTGTCTCCGTGTCCTGTGTGTGTGGCTCTGTGTGTGTGTGGCTCTGTATGTGTGTGTGGATCTGTGTGTGGGTGTGGCTCTGTATGTGTGTGTGAATCTGTGTGTGGGTGTGGCTCAGTATGTATGGGGCTGTGTGTGTCAGTGTAGCTCTATGTGTGTGGCTGTGTGTGTGTAGCTCCATGTGTGTGTGTGGCTCAATAAGTGCATGGGTGGCTCTGTGTGTGTATATGGGTGGCTCAGTATGTTTATGTGGCTGGCTCAGTATGTGTGTTTGGTGGCTCTGTATGTGTGTGGTTAGCTCTGTATGTGTGTAAGTCAGTGACTTTGTATGTGTATGTCTGTGGCTCTGTGTATGTGTCTGGGTGGCTCTGTATGTGTGGTTCTGTATGTGTGTGTGGGTGATAGACTTTGTGTGTGTATGGCTCTGTATGGGTCTGTATGTGTGTGTTGTTAGCTCTCTCTCTATCACTACCTCACTCTCTCTCCCTAACTTACTCTCTCTCACTACCTCACTCTCTCTCTCACTAACTCTATCTCTCACTAACTCGCTATCTCTTTCACTACTTCACTCTCTCACTAACTCACTCTCTCTCTCTACCTCACTCTCTACCTCACTACTTACATCTCTCTATCTCACAGCATAACAATCTCACTACCTCACTAACTATCTCTCTCTATACCACATTACATCATTATCTCTACATACCTCACTCTCTCACTACATCATACTCTATCACGCTACCTCACAACTTCACTCTCTCTCTCTATCTAACTACCTCACTCTATCTATCTCTATTTCACTATCTCACTCTCACTACCTCACTATATCATGACTCACCCTCTCAAAAGTTCACTACATCACTCTCTCACTAACTCACAACTTCACTCTCTCTCTCTCTCTAACTGACTACCTCACTCTCTCTCTATCTCACTACCTCACTCTCTCTCTTTCCATCTCACTAAGTCACTTTCACTCTCTCTTTCACTACCTCACTCTCTCTCTATCTCACTACCTCACAACATCACTCTCTGTTTCTATCTCACTACCTCAGAACATCCCTCTCCCTCACTACCTCACTCTTTCACTACCTCACTCTCTCGGTCTCTCACTACCTCACTCTCTCTCTCACTACCTCACTCTCTCTCTATTTCAATACCTCACTCTCTATCTCACTACCTCACTCTCTCTCTATCTCACTACGTTCTTAATAGTGAAATTAATGTTAATAAATCATTGAATGAAATCGTTTACGGTTCTGTCGCCAAGACTATGGGCCAAGTATAGTCCCCATTTTTTTTTTCTTTTCTTTTCAATAGTTTTGTCAACTCCACTGTTCTACAGCTTACTCCACTGCTGCCTTGATTTAGCACGTGCTGCTGCTGCCACAGCGCCACACACTAGACATCCTTTGATACTGGTGAACTGGAACTTTAATGCTTTCAACTGCAAGTCCCACAATGCAACTGGCGTGAGCTATTCACACCTGATGTGGTGCTTCTCGGTATCTCTGGCAATGTAAATCCGGATTTAAAAAGCAACAGAGAAGTATACAGGAGCTTGTGAAGGAAACAACTTTCAAGGTAGCCTATCAAACTCTCTTTGCTACATCTATATATTGCATTTTATTTTTATCCACAGAGCCTCACCATTTTGAGTACAGAGAAGCTGTAATTTATGGCGCTGCCACACCGCTAGGGCTGCCCTGTCAGGATCCGAGATTAGCGTCCTTAAAGTTGGAGATTTATTTTTCAAATTTTGAGCCTTATTGCTGTGAAATGGTTTTCCAGCATAATTTCCATTACCCTCGCCTTAAAACAAATTCTGAACAATGTTGGATTCCATGTATGCTTGTTTGTGGTGGGCGTGCCTCTGCACTACATACTTGCACAATGCGGTGAGTTATTTATCTATGCACACTGCAAAAGTCTCCGATCACGCGCTCGGGTGTAGAGGGCACGTGTAGACGTGGTGGCGGGTCAGGTGGCACTGCAGAGTAAAAGAGGGTGTATGCAGTCTTGCTGTGATGTACCTGGGGAGACAGGGACCCTTGGAGTTGACGGGGTGCCTAGAGAGGAAGGGCAGCCCACGGAGCAAGTTCTTGAAGGCATTCCTGTAGGCCAGTGGTGGTCACACTTTTCAATGTCGTGCCCTGTTACGCCCCCCCCCCCCCCTCCTCAGCATTAAAAAAAAAAAACACAAATCATTGCAGGGCCCCCAACATTTTTCACTGTTAATCTATCACATTTACAATTTTTAAATGTGTCTAGTCTTATTTAAACAGTACAGTTATGTTAAACCTTTAAATTAAAAAACGCAATCGAATACATGATTGCCAAACAAACTATTCTGGTCAGCTAGGCCTTACTAACGTGTAAGAGGATGTACAGTCTGATTATTAGAAATGGGGCTGGGAGGATTGAAGCATACTTGGAGTTGACACATGCTCCCAGCCAGATATAAATGACACATTATGTTTGTGATGGCCCATTACACAGTGGCTACTGCCTGCTCATTTGTTTTCAGTTTAAAACAAAGCACTGCTATTGGCATGATGCTGCTTTTAACCAGACTCTAGAGCTCCCCATGTGGTCATTTAAGGCCCATTGCTAGCTCCAACCCTAGGCCATTTTGAAGACCTCTGCTCTAGGCTAAGACTCAGGAGAAGGGAGGAGGGTTCTGTGGTTTCCCCGAAGCACCGCAGAGAAGACCTGGTCTTGATTTGACTGACCCTGATTTGTAGTTTGTGAACTCACGCTGTGAGGTGGTCATTTCTCCCAGACAAGTGGGCTTTCAGGGTGGAGAGAATTTTTTTGTTCACTGGTCTGAGCTGTGGTCTGCTTTAGCTGTGAGGAAAGATCCCATCCTTGAGGTTGGAGGCGAGACAGTGGTGGGCAGGTGTAAGGCCTGTTCTCTGGAATCTAAAGTATTTAGAGGTTACTGGGCACCATCTCTGTACGTGTGTGTGTGCGCGTGGCTCTGTCTGTGTGTGCGCGTGGCTCTGTCTGTGTGTGCGCGTGGCTCTGAGTGTGTTTGTGGCTCTGAGTGTGTGTGTGTGTGGCTCTGAGTGTGTGTGTGGCTCTGAGTGTGTGTGTGGCTCTGGGTGTGTGTGTGGCTCTGGGTGTGTGTGTGGCTCTGGGTGTGTGTGTGGCTCTGGGTGTGTATGTAGCTCTGGGTGTGTGTGAAGCTCTAAGAGTGTGTGTGGCTCTAGGCGTGTGTGTGGCTCTATGTGTGTAAGTGTGCAGCTCTGAATGTGTGTGTGTGTGGAACTCTGGGTATGTGTGTGTGTGTGCCTCACAGTGTGTGTGTGTGTGGCTCTGGGTGTCTGTGTGTAGCTCTAGATGTGTGTGTGAGGCTCTGAGGCTGTGTATATGGCTCAGGGTGTGTGTGTGGGGCTCTGTGTGTGTGTGGCTCTGTGTGGGTGGCTCTAAATCTATGTGTGGGTAGCTTTGTGTGTGTGGCTCTGTGGGTGTAAATGCAATGAGTCATGCATTTGCAAGCTATTAATATATTGACATTGTAAATGACAATGACATTTATTTAACGATTAAGCAATTGGCAATGTAAATAACAATGACATTTATTTAACGATTATGCTATTGCAAATGTAAATAACAATGCCATTTATTTAATGATTAAGCGATTAGCAATGCAAAGAACAATGCCATTTATTTATGATTAAAAAAAACAAAACAAAAAAAAGGCAATGCTATTGCAAATGTAAATAACAATGCCATTTATTTAACCATTAAGCTATTGCAAATGTAAATAACAATGCCATTTATTTAACGATTAAGCGATAAGCAATGCAAAGAACAATGCCATTTATTTATCATAAAAAACTTTTTAAAAAGGCAATGCTATTGCAAATGTAAATCACAATGCCATTTATTTAACGATTAAGCTATTAGCAATGCAAACAACAATGCCATTTACTTATGATTAAAGAAAATAAAAAAATTAAAAAAGCAATGCCAAAAGCTCTACCTTTAATAATGCCTAGACCATTGCATTGTAAATGCTTGTTGTTTTTTTTTTAATGGCTTCCCAATTCCATAGTTTCTATTATTTTAACCACCCCAACGTGTACCACCGGTAACTTTAGAGCGTTTTGCATGTGAGAGCATACATTGCATAGAGGGACTCAACACTCGGGAGGGGTACATCAAATCACACTTACACACACAAGCATCATAAAAGTCCCAAATGTATAGGGCTTGCATTTTTCATGCAAGTACTGTGCAAAACTGGCGCATAAGAAACTTCACAACTTTGCACACCCCAAGTTCCCACCTGCAACCCGCCCCCAACCCCTCCCGAATTTGTCTTAAAATTAAATCCTTTCCACAGAATGATGAATGCATCACACAATGCAGAAGCTCTGCAAGATTAGGGGAACTTGAACTCTGGAAACTATATGAAAGTTAACGGTGACCTAACACTGAAAATTTCAATTTTCCGGCTGTTAGTTATAGTTTTAACAGGGTTTCGACATGAAAATGAGTACGATATGATTTATTTATTTACACCAAAATCAGCAGTATATATACACATATATTAAAGGATCTTAATACCAAGCAGTGAAGCAGCAAATGTGTGGTGTAATGTACAGCATGGCTTGTTCCTGGCACTGATTATTGCAAAAGGAAAGCTGTCCTTTTCCATCAGTAGCCTGGTGTTCTAATAATGATCAAGTGCCTTATAGAGGTTGTAAAAGCCTAATTTGTGGTTAACTTCCTACAGACTAAATCCTTGTTCCTATTATATCCAGATCCTTTTGAAGTTGAGTACATATAGAGGCGCTGATGTACTTCCTCTCAATGCCCGTAATGTTAGCTGAGTGTGTAACCTCATCATTAAATACAAAGAAGCTCATAATTTCAACATAGAAACCCTTATGCAAAAAACGTTAAGTTGGCAAGCGCGAGCGAGGAAAATCTTACTCCAGACCACCTCCCAGCGAGAATTCTCTATGTGGGCGATCGTAGATGGACGCTACCGCTCGCGTTGAGAAACCTTCCGTTTGTGTTGAGGAAGCTGCAGAGTCGCAGAAAGAAGCTGCACCCTCTTATGCTGCGCATGAAGCCATTTGCGCTGATTTTTTTAGCGCGGAATAAACACCCGGCACTATAAATCAGCTCAAACGTCGTGACCTAACACACTCCGCCGCTTGCGGAACTCCAAGTAGCGCTGCAGAGTTTTTGGGTCACTTTGCGTAGCAGAACTCCATGAATTTCGCCCAGGCCTAGTCCAGGTCCTCTGCCTTGCAAGGGCCGCCTGGGAAAGCAAACATGCTCTCTATCTCACCTCTATTTTTATATCTCACCCTCTTTCATTTTCTGGCTGCCACTACTTTTGACTCTGTATCTTTTTGCTCAGTGTGATCTAAAGGATTTTGGAGGCCCCCTGAAAAGACATATTTCAACTATTTTTGTGTGACCCAGTTCCTGAAAGTTAACTTAGCAGGCATCAATCAAGCTTACATTAGCAGAAAATCGATGAGAATGTACAAAGTTGTTCCGAACAGGACTCCGAAATCTTGACCAAGAACCCTAGAATCCTTAGGATGGCATTGCCTAGAATACACAGTTACGATTCGAAGGCCTTCTGGGTGACATAGCCTTCCCTGATGCAGAAATGCCAGACAATTCCTCCACAAAATCCTCAGTAAAATGAAGTGTCACATGCTAACTTTAGAAAAATCTGCCTCAAAGTGTCTGCTAGCAACCACTGTGAACCGCTTTGCAATCCCTGTGTAAACTGAAGGCATGTCATGAGGTTCACTTGCTGTCTGTCTCTGTGTTTAAGGCAGGAGCAGTAAGCATTCAATTATAGGGTAGATACAGTCTATCCTGTTTACATCAGCAAAATACAGATTAATTTTGGCTTACCTTAACACATTTTCTCTACAAAGACAGTAGCAAAAATGTTTAAATATATTGTATGTTGAAGTTACTAGGCCGCCATAAATGTTTATATGTTATGCTAATTCATTGTTAATGCAGTTTAACCTAATATTTATGTAATACAACTTTTTAATAGTTTATAGTTATACAATTATTGCACTAATCTACTTATTTTGTATTTCCCTGCTATTTTGTAATCCCAATGTTAATGTTTCTTTTCCTCCCTCTTTCCCTTTCCCTTTTTTATATATCATATTTAGATGATTTAAGGTAGCTCAAGACTTAGGTCCTGATTACGAAGTCGTTCGGAGTTGCCTCCGACCGACATCGCTGCGGATTGGGAACCGCCTGACCTGAGGTCGGCGATTCCGACAGCAATATTTGGATGCAACCGCACCTGGTGCGGTCGCGAACTTCCATTTTTCAATGAGAGCTTGAGCAATAGACGGAAACCACCCACAGCACAAGCTCCCATTGAAAAATGTAAGTTTTCAAACATCCCTGCATCATGTGGCAAGCATCTCACAGTGCCCCCAGGACAACATGCGGAGGGCTGGGGGGAAGGGGACCCTGCTAGGTTCCCCCCATGTCGCTTTGTGACAGCCTTTCCATGTTGGAGAGGCCAACATGGAAAGGCTGAGGGACACCGACATCATAATCCCAGTGGCAGAAATGAAATCCTTAAGGGATTATGGGGCAAATGTATCAATATCCAGATTTGAGAATCTTAAATAACGATTTTTTAGAAATTGCTATTTGAGATTTGCAAATTGGTATGTATGTAGAAATTTGCATTTTTTTTGCGATTCTTAAAATTCTTTAATTGCGATTAAAAAATTGTGATTCGCAATTAAGGAATAATTTCCCATTCATTTATATGGGCCAGGAGGCCCATAGGAATGAATGTGAAATTATTCTCAATTTGCGATTCGCAATTTGCTAATCACAAATTGAGAATAATTTCAAGGGTGCAAGGGTGTCATAAGGACACCCAGATGCACCCCCGAAATTCACATGTGTGCGCATTTAGCGCACATACATGCCCTAAGGGCATGTATGTGCACCACATGGCACCTTCACAAATGCAAAAAAGTGCTTTTGTGAAAGAAATGGCAAATTACCACCAACTTGAAGTATGTGGTAATTTGCGATTTCTTAATGAGCAGTCGCACAACTTGGGTGCTTCATACATTGCATTTAAGGAATCGCAAAATTTGCGATTCCTTAAATGCAATCCCAAAGTAAGGAATCGCAAATTTGCAATTCCTTATTTTGCACTCAAATTTGCTACATACATACCATTTAGCGAAAATGAGTTTGCAAATGCCGAAATTCTGAGAAATTCGGCGTTTGCGAACCCATTTCAGCTTCATACATATGGCCCTATGAGGCCTTTCCGACTGACCGACTGCTGCCTCCAACCGCACGCATCCTAATGCATTGGTCGGACTGCAGCAGTAGATGTGGTTAGGACCGCAACCGACAAGCCGTCGGTTTCGGTCCGAATTGCATTGTAATCAGGCCCTTACTCTCTTTGATAGTATGTATTACATGTAACATTATATTGATGATTATTTGTATTCTAAATCTATCCCTAATTCTCTTAGCTTTTTCTGAATGGTCAGTGGCTGTATTGAAATATATTGTGATGTTTGGTATATTTAGTACCTTTTATAATGCATTTTGTTAAATGTAACTGCTTGAATTCTGCTAGTGTACAGATTGGGTTCTTGCTTTTGTTTGCAAACTCAATACATTTATCTAATTTTAAAAAGTGTCCTCTAGAGTTAAGGAGGTGACGTCTCCATCCTGAACCATGTTTTTTTCAATGCTTAGTGCTTACATAAAAGCCAGGGCCACCTGACGTATGCGATTGAGTGGCTGTGGCGATTTTTGGATTATTTTAGGTAGGCTGCATTTGCCACATAATCCATCATCTGCTGCATAATCTGCAGATTTTAACAGCAACATTTTTGATTCGAGCTCAAATGGTTCAAAAGTTTAAAAAAAATAAAGCGACACGTGTTGGTTACCACGTAGTAGTAGACCCTTTGCAAAGCTGGACAGATCACCTTTCTGTTGCTTAAAGCTATATTTAGATGTTAAACTGATACTAATGAGATGCAATCAATGACCATACAGTGTTACCAAGTTTAAAAATGTCCAAATAATGAAGTAATATTACAAAACGTAACACATTGTTTGCCTTTTCTTGCCTCATAATTTGGCCCTCTCCTGCCACATAATTTATGTGGCCCTGATAGTAATAGCCAATGGGCCGGCATTTGGTACAAAGTTCAGAATCAATGGTGGTGCTGATGGTACTCTAAAGTCTAAACCCCTTTGAAAATGTTGTTGAAACGAGGCCACTTCTACTTTATACTCCAGAAATAATCTATTTGGGCTGGCAACCCGTTGAAGCTAAGCCTCGGCATGTCAGTCAGAGCATAAAGTGGCAAGACACAGATGCGTATCCGCCTGTTTTCCACTCACGCCGCGTTTTCCTGGTCCCCTGAATGAATGCGGCTTTTGTCCCTCTACCTGTGCACGCGAAGCTCTATCACAGAGAAACAGTGCCACCTACTGATCAGACTGGGTAAGGCAAGATATTAATTACAATTTTCCTACGGCGTAGGCTTCTTTAATGGCTGGGTGTAATTAATGCTAAGGTATATCTGAGATAAGAAGCTATGCTGCTTTGAGGAATGCCGGATGCTGCAACCCCACACCACCTCCCACATTTGCCCATGCATTTCGTTAACTGCGCGGCTGCTTTTATCGCAGCACTACTAGGCTCTACAGCTTCCGGAAGATATCTATTCAGTGTAGGGGCGCAACAGTCATTGGGCTAAAGGGGGCTTTAGCAGCCTATCCCCCACCACCACCACCGCTCCCCGAAAGCCTCTGTGGGATGGGATGGGCTGAGCTCGGCTGCCAGGCTGGAGGTCAGCCTCACGGGAAGTATTCATATGGCCCTATTTAGTCCCTAAAACAAAGCTTGACGAAGCTTCGTTTATTCTCCATTGCTTTGTGAGCCCCCTGTGCCCCACTCTGGACCTGGTCGGTCTCCTTACAATGACGCTGAACATCCTGTGATTCTGCGCAAATCACTTTACTCTCCCCGTGCCTAACAAAAACAATGGGGCATATTTACAATACCTGGGGCATCCCTGCAAATCAGCAGGGATGCGCCAGTTATTGTGCGCCACAGCTCCGCCATCATGGTGCGCCGCATTTACAATGCGGCGCACAATGGGGCAAAATGCGTGACGCATCTGTGCCGTAAAAGTGACGCATTGCTGGAGTTGCGTCGCAAACGCGACGCAGCTCCAGCAATGCTCTGGGGGCTCTATCTAGTTAATGCTGCGCCAATCCTTAAGCCTGCTTCAGGCAGGCGCAGAGTTTTGACGCAGCATTGGCCTAAAAGTAACTGAGTGAAATCTTGTAGATTTCACTCAGCCACTTTTAGGAGGCATTCCTGCACCGGAATGCACCCCCCTTCACAGGAACGCCTACATGTGGCGCAGGGCATTACAACGTGACGCATCTCCCAGATGCATCACGTTGTAAGTACCCCCGCACCATGGAGCAGGATTTGCGCCGCCGCTGCGTCACAAAAGTGACGCAACGGCGGCGTAAATGAGGCACAAGAGGCTTGTAAATCTGACCCAAGGTGTCCTCATGTAACGCAACTGGTGCTATGTAAAGCGCTCTGATACCCGATTAGGGTCAAGTTCGCTATATAAAACTCTGTTAAATTAAAAATAAAATGATACCCATGTGCCAGGTAGATGAGAGACAAAAAGCACAGCTCGGGTGCCCTGCACGCTCTCTGTACAACCGAAACCAGTCCTTGAAGCTCACATCGGATTGTAAAAAAGCAGCACAGTGATAACACAGAAACGAATGGAGAACAAGTTGCCTTTGAAAGGAAATAATAAATATGACATGAAACCAGAATTGTTAAGAGAAGAAAACATTTTTTTGTTGCAGTGAAGACGTTCATAACTCATAATGCATGGAAATTAGTATATTTATCACTAAAGAGGGGGAACTTTTGCATAAAATTCAACTTATATTTGTTAAATTAAAACACATCGATGAAACTAAAGGTTATAAAACAGAGACAACAACCAGTTATGTGTGATAGCTGAGCGGGATAATGTATCTACTCCTTGGATTTGGTGCGCTATACAAGTATCAATTTACATTTACATTTACATTTATTTAATGCCATGGCCAAGGGTTCAAATCCTTATTGAACCACTCAAAAGTTCATCCTTCGGAGGTTAACAAGATGAGTACCATTGACTTGCAAAATAATTAACGTCTGTTATTTGTCAGTTGTACCAACTGACAAATAACAGAAATCAGGGTGAACGTGCACTCCTCAAATATGCCTGGTATGTGTATGTAAACACCTAACAAAAAGTGTCTCGCTTACAAATAAGCTTCCTCCACAAATGACAGCTGTGGCGAAAGTGCAATGTCCCCCTGCACAATATTTCTTTGGTGGTTTTAACTTCGTCTCCAATTTGTGGACACTACGCAACTATAATCTGTTTTAGGCAAAAGTTGATATTTAACTGCAAGCACAAAGATGTCTATGCTCACCCACTCCACTACACCCTATGCTTATGCACAGCAGCACTTGCCACACCTTGCTTTCATCATTTTGTTCTAAACTCACACACCTCACTCAATATGTCCACTGTAGTCCAAACTTCAAAAAACATTTGACACTAAAACAACCTCAAACATTGGTGCAAAAGCAAGCATTACTGAGAGCACGGTAAATGGCCAGCACCTCTGTTATTTAAACGGGAAAGGTTTGATCGATTTCTGAAAGAACAGATCATTTTTTATTCATATGATGGAGAACTGAAGGACTGGGTTCTTTAAGACCCAGCGGTGTCAGGGCACAACACCTGAAACCTTCGTGGGTAACCTGCTCCGGCGTACGAATGACAGAGACACGGGACACTTCCTTCGGCGTCAAAGATTCAAGGTTTATTTACTGCAGGGAACACAGAAGTCACGACAAGTACAACACGTGCAACTTGGGGAGACTGCTTCAAATTGGTTCTGTGGATCGCTCCTTTTATACAAAATTTACCCATAGGACAACATGATACACAGAGGTTTACAACCCGGTTCCCACAATTATCCCCCAGAGGGGTCGCTTTGGTCACTTTGATACACACAAGGTCCGGAACATAAGTGCGGAAACATTTGGCGGTTCCCAACTGTAAAAACCCATCTTCCCAACATTAGTGCATTCCAATCGGCAGTAAAACAGATCGAAATAGGAACGAAGACAGGTGCAGAGGAAGATGGAAACAGTGGGGAGATCGGAAAGGGTGTAAAAGGGGAGGTATCGGGAAACACGAGATACAGGCCTCAAAGGGACGTGCCTAATGAGATGCACGGCTGAGACAATAAACCGGCACGGCAAGATGAGCCTCGAGCGGGGCCATCTGCCTTACAGTATCATCCCCCTCGTCATAAAGACACTTACAAAGAACATGTGTCTTCCGCAAATATCTTGGGAGTCCCAGGGTCGCGAAGCGGACAGCGTCCGTTCGCTGGCTACTTGAGGGCAAGAGACAAAATGGATACCGTATCTAAGATGGAACCCGTGGGTACAGATGAAAAACCCACATAACAAACAAACGGTTTAAGTTAGCACAGCGAAACTGCGCACACTTACTAAACTCGTCATTTGCGGTTCATAGATACCAGACTCGACCATATTCGTGCGAGTCGAAAACATCACTTACAATTGTCACGGAACCTCAGACGCTCCTTTTGCCCTCATGTAGGCAAGCACTAGTCGGAATCATACTCGATATTCATCAGACCATCGAGATGTTGCTGTAGCATAGCTCTGTCCAACCGAGTCCCCTTGGTAACAGGTGGCTGTCTCATACACGTTGTAGCACAGAGGCCACCTAAGGCAGGACCGCACTGCACACAAAGGCAACACGTGAACAGGAATGCCACAACGACTCCGATGATCATCAGAATCTTCCAACCCCAAGTCGACATCAGGCCCCAAAACCATCCAAGTAGCGTCCAATCCCCTACATCCACGTGTATGGATTCGGAGATCTTATGCAACTTCGAGATGGCTTGATAGACAGTCGGAGCGTTATCAGGAATGAAAATACAGCAGCTCGAATGGATCACCTTACATACCCCACCTCGATCTGCTAAGATCACGTCTAAAACCATACGGTTTTGTAACGTCATAGGTCTGTCCGCCTGAAGTTCTGTGGTGATATTACCAAGGGCACTAGCAGTAATATTAGCTGTCGATTCTACCACTCGAGTCAACTGTCTCAGGTTCCTACTATTAACCATAGGTCCCCAAAACGGGAGGAAACCCTTGAAAAAGTCTCCTGCCTCTTGACCGGCAGTATCCTCTTCGCTAATTACGCCTCTCACAACTCTAGTCTTATGATAATCTGCATCTACAGTAAACGTCGGAGGCAACAAGTTTGCGATAAAACATGAGCCCATGAAGTCAGAGGGCAACCATGCATACGCACGATCATGACAGATAAAGTATGTACCCTTGGCAGCCAAAAACACAGGGGACGAGACCATCGGCAGAATGTAATTTTCAGTGCAAGCACTCTCTCCAAGTCGGGCTTTCGATCTACGGCCACGACCTATTAGACAAAAATTACCAATGTGGGGTACGACCCATATCGGAGGCGAGCTTTTAAGCTGTTTTTCACTAGTGAACACACTATATTCGCCTCTACTTAGGACCCTATAGGCTTGTACCTCTTCTTCAGGAATAAGCGAGGGATCATAGATATCGCTATCTAAATCCTCTATTGCTATAGACAAAGGTTTCTGATACGAGGTAGGACCAGAGTAGGGGGAACGTGGTTCTCGAATGGGGTGGAAACCCAGTGCGCTTCGAAACATTGTTTGGAATGCTCGAGCAGACCCTTGGGAACTATACGGTAACACCAGATATGGAATTCCCTTATCCGTAGTATGTGGCATCAACCCACACACCCAACAATTAGTAGTGTTAACCACTAACTGATGCTGGTGAAGGAGCTGAATAAAGGAATTGTTGCGGAATTCTGCACGTCTAGCCTGCTCGTGTTCAGGTAAGATGTGAAAAGAATGAGGAGAAACAGTGGAGGTGAGTTTAGGGTCAGGGGTAGGAGTAGGTATAGCAGAAGGTAAGAAGTAAAACATCATGTAATACACCCCACCCGCCAATAATGCAGAAACAGTCAAAAACAATACGAATATTTGGAACATAAAACATTTTGTACGACTGAGTTGCTGCAGCTTGAATCTTTGCGCTTGAGCTCCTTCCAAGTCCGTCAGCTTTGAAAATGCCATTCCCTATGACCGTCCGCAACGTTTCTTGACGCACTTCGTTCTGTGTAGCAGCAGTCAATTCCTAGGAGTTCCCAGGAACCGACGGTCTTTAACCTAGTGTCAAGACCTACTAACCAGAAGGAAGTACGCGCGCGGCCCTACGGTCTTTATTTCACAAATATATACACGTGAAAACAATGTTTTTCAGCTGTGGAAGCAAAAAGTGTAAGGAATGGAACTCAATGAATATATATAATAATAATTACAGTGATATAAGTGTTCAAACTGATCGTGGAAAACGGGATAATGCAATTGTCAAGGGACAGAACAGGATCTTTTATTAGTCTCTGGTGCTAGATCGCAAAAAGTATCGGGTTTTCCCAGGACGTGTCTGTTCGTCAAACAGAGGATCCGCTGAAGAGACAGCGTTCTGTTGATCAGTTGAATGTTCTGGTCTTGAGTCTTTTGATGACAAATGTTCAACAGTGTCTTTCTGCTGCACTGAGGATTCTCCGACAGGTTGTGCGTCACTGAAAGGTACAAACGCCGGCAATCCTTCGGTTTCAGTTGATGCAATGCCTCTCCTCACCCACGAGTCTGCCGGTAACGGAATAGGGGCCTTTTTGGTATGGGTGGCATGCACCCAATTCTTCCGCCCCTCAAGACGAACTGCAGTTCTCGTGGCAAGGAGGACCTGGTAGGGTCCAGTGAACCTGGGATCCAAATTGTTCTTGCGCGAAAAGTTTCGCGTTACCACCCAATCTCCGGGCTGGAGCTGGTGGCCTGGACCCTCCGTCTGCGTCGGCAATGCTTCGTGAACCTGTTGGTGAATTAACCTCAGTTTAGCAGTCAAGTCATGAAGATAATCGATCAACATTGGATACTCAAGATCACAAAAAGCACCCGGTCTAGGGACCCCCCAAACATTGGCAGGACGACCGAACACTATTTCATAGGGGCTGAGCCCTACTCGGGAGTGTACAGTTGCCCTTGTTGACAGTAATGCTAAGGGTAAAGCGTCAGGCCACGAGAGACCAGTCGTAGCCTGAATCTTTGCTAGTTTTAGTTTAAGGGTGCCATTGTACCCTTCAACCAAACCAGCTGACTGGGGATGATTGGCACTATGGAATTTCTGATTAATTCCAAGGCCCTTACACACACTCTTCATCACACTCCCCACGAACTCACTTCCATTATCTGACCACACAACTCTAGACATTCCGTACCGAGGGAAATATTCCTTCAGTAGGATTTTTGCAGTAGACAAAGCAGTATTGTCTTTGAGAGGATAGGCCTCGATCCATCGGGAGAATGCGCAAACCACAACTAAAACGTATTTCAGGTTATTGCATCGCTCCATATGGATGAAGTCCAATTGAATCACCTCAAAGGGACATGAAGGGGGAGCAAAACTACCAGGAGGAGTTGGGGTTCCCTTACCAGGATTGTACAACATACATACCATACAATTCTTAACCAAGCGTTCAGCACATTTCGTAATATCATCATTCTTCCACACAGGAGACAATAACTTACAAATACCTTTCGCACTAATATGTGCTAACCCAAGCGCCATAGTCACAACGGCCAGCACATAGGCATCAGGCAACATCCATCTTTTCTGTTCCGATAAATCAATCCAACAACCATGCGCATCCAACTTTCCCGTACTTTCTTTCCACTTCATCTTTTCAGTCTCGGTGGCCTCATTCTGAATTGCTTTCACACTCTCGATAGTGTCCTCACACATACTCGATTCTGTAGGCCACCTAACCGAACTCGTCACATACATTCGAGTGCTAAGGTTTCGCGCAGTCTCCTTAGCAGTCTCATCCGCAAAAGCATTACCACGACCAACATCATCCGTCACCTTACGATGCGCACTACATTTGACAATCGCCACTTGCTTAGGCAACGTAAGTGCATCCAAAAGATCATTCACAAGCTGGCCATGCTGAATCTTCGTACCATGCGATGTTAGAAAACCCCTCTCTCTCCACAATCGTCCAAAACTATGTGCGACGCCAAAGGCATATTGGCTGTCGGTAAACACGTTCACACGTTTCCCTTTCGCTAACACACACGCTCTAGTGAGAGCGATCAGCTCTGCGGCTTGGGCAGAATTCTGATTTAATCTCGCAGTCTCAACAACAGTATTCAATGTTACAACAGCATAAGCAGTGGTCACATCGCCATTCGGCAACTTAAAACATGAACCATCCACATACAGTGTTCCATCTAGGTCTTCCAATGGGGTGTTTTTAAGGTCCACTCGACCTTTTGTTTCCTCCTCTGTCCTCAAATAACAATCGTGTTCTGTTATTTCATCTGACTCTGAGCTAATTGGTAACAAAGTTGCCGGGTTCAGAACATTACAACGTTTTATTTGACTGTGGCTTGCCAACAGCGTCAATTCGTACCCAGACAACCTCGCACTCGTCAAGTGCTGAGTTTTCGTACGATTCAAAAGGGTGTCGACTGCGTGCGGAACCATCACCGTAAGCATATTATCCATGACCAATCCTGCTGATTGTCGGATGGAGACCGCGGCTGCCGCCGTTGCTCGTAAACAACTCGGCAATGCTCTAGCTACCGGGTCCAAGGTCGAGGAAAAATATGCACATGGACGTTGCTTACCACCAAAAGGTTGCGTTAAGACACTCAACGCACAACCTTCTCTCTCGTGAACATATAATGTAAACGGCTTGCTATAGTCAGGAGTACCTAACACAGGAGCCGAACACAATGAGTCACGCAATTCAGAAAAACTTTTCTGACATTCTTCCGTCCATGGTAAAGGAGTCGAAACATCCTTGCACGTAAGAGCTACCAATGGTTTCGCTAGCAATGAAAAATTTGGAATCCATTGCCTGCAGTATGACGTGATACCTAGGAAGGCACGCACATCTCTTTGGGTTGTTGGCACAGCCATTCGCGCAATTGCTGCAATTCTCTCTGGGGTCAACCGCCTTCCCTCCTTTGACAATAAGTGACCTAGATAGGTTACTTCTTGACAACAATATTGGAGTTTAGAAGGTGACACCTTGTGATTTAATTCGCAGAGATGTTGCAGCAGCGACACCGTAGCAATTTTGCAAATGTCCTGAGTATCTGCAGCCACCAATAGGTCATCGACGTATTGGATTAAGGCCGCACCAGCCGGCAACCTAAACGCATCCAGTTGACCCTTCAAGGCTTGACTGTAAATCGATGGACTTTCACAGTAGCCCTGAGGAGCGCGTTTGAACCGGAAGCTGCGTCCACCAAGAGAGAAACCGAAAAGGTCTCTGCTCTCCTCTGCAATCGGGATGCTGAAGAACGCATTCTTCAAATCAATCACCGAAAACCATGATGCAGAAGCTGGAATCAGAGTCAGTAGTGCCGTGATGTCAGGCACAACGGGGAATTGAGGAATCACAATTTTATTCACCTCCCGTAAATCGATAACAAAACGGTAAACAGGGGGTTTCGAAGGATCAGTACGTTTTAGAATGGGCAGTACAGGGCTGTTGCACACGTTTCCCCGTGTTTCCTCAATAACGTCTTTCTCGATCAAATCATAGATGATCGCTAACAATGCTCGTTCACCATCAAGAGAGATACGATATTGGGGAATACGTGGCAATCGCACATTAGATTTCAACTGAACAACATAAGGGGAGATGTCAAGCAGGCCCACATCATTGGGACCTGTTGCCCACAAAGATACAGGAAGAGAACTCAATTCCGGTGGAAGCTTATCGAGAGACAAGTACATGGGAGAGACAACCCTCTCTCCCAGCGTAAGCTTTACACACGCAGGAGAACAATACAAAGTTGCATACAAACGTTTAAGCAAATCCAGACCCAAAAGATTTTCACCACAACCCGTGGTTAAAATCAACGGAGCTTCTAGCTCACGAGGCCCAATTGTAAGGGGCAAAGGGCGCGAAACTGGATTGCTAACGGGGGCGCCAGAGAATCCAACGGAAACATTAGTTAAGCCAGACAAAGGTGCGCCAGGGAGTTTCGAATGCTTTATGGAACTTTTCGCTGCACCAGTGTCCAACAGAAAAGGCTCAACGACGCCCGATGTAGCAACTGCGACGTAAGGCCCTCTCTGATCAACCGGAACTGATACTACTCCCTCTCCTTGTCTTCGGCTGTCCTAGTAATTACTGTCGTCAGTTCCCTGATCGACGTAATAATCGTCCACATTGTACTGCGCAGATCGTCCTTGCGACGATCCACGTTGATCAAAACAATTATCGGAATTGGATGAGTTATCTGAACGATCATTCTGAGCACCACGACCTCTACCACGTGGTGCCTGCTGTGAACCACCACGACCTCCTCTAGACGAATTACCACTATTACGTTTGTTTAGAACAGGACAATTGAATTTGATATGACCCTCCTGTCTACAATAAGCACATTGATTATACCCTAACAAGGATCTTTGGGAAGAAGAGTCATTACGAGATTGTGATCTGTTTGATTGCGGCTGTGATCTATTTTGTTGCGAATTATTCTGATTCGAACGTGGAGGATACGCTTGCTGAAGCAACACTTTAGTTTTAAGCTCTTTCGTCTTTTTATCAGCACGTTCGTTCTCTTCTTTCTCTCTGTTCTCATAATATTGTGCCGTGGCCAATATCTGAGCTGAAGTAGAAACGGCCCACGCACTTTCTGAATTTTTCAATTTATTGCTCAAATCGGGCAATAAGTTCGAAACAAACTTATCCACGAACAACCTTTGACCACCCTCAGTGCTCATATCCTGACCACTATGATCAATGAATGCCTCCTCAAACCTCGTGAAGAAGTCGGAGACACTCTCGTCCTTTTTCTGTTTACAAGCTGACAATTTGTCCCAATTGACCCTCATAGCTGGCATAAGAGTTTTCATTAACGTTATTATTCTTTGAGGGAGAGCAGTAATGAGTTGTTCAGGCTTAGCCCCACCAACTTGTCGCGTATCGGCCGCAATAAGGGCAGCCCAATCGCCACCTAATTCATTTGGATGATTCTCCTGACGAATCTTAGCCCATACCGGTTGCGGTACAACATTACCAAACAGCATGTCGATATCGGCAAGATTCATTATCGTAGCGTCTACGAGCTGCGATAATTCTTTATAGTACCCTGCAGGATTTTTGCGAGGGTCAGGCAAAGATTGCTTTACCTGTAACACTTCTGATCGTTTCCATGGGAGATGTATCCACACTCTCTGGAAATGTGGCAGAATAATAGGAATAGCATTAGCATCACCTGGCATCCACACTGGTGGAACTTCTCGCATGGGAAACTGACCAGACTCATCTGGCTGTCTTTCAACATCTTCAACAAACAAGGCTTGAGGTATAGGAGTGGGACGAAAAGATAGCAACCGTTCAACGGCACGTCGAACATTGGTATCCACTATCAGTCCAGTCGAGAACTGAAGCTGTAGATCAGACAAAGCGGTCAGCACCTCGTCAGGTGCGTCGGCCGATATCTGATCACGAAGAACCTTACACATTTCCTCGAACACAAATCTTTGGGTTGGTATATTAAATTGACAAAACGTGTCGAGTACAATACGTGGTGGATTTCTAAGGGGATGCGTCATCCAACCCATCGCCATATTATATAGCGAAGCGCGTTCCCTGTTACCAGGAAGCTGACTACGTCTCTGAGGACCATCTGAACCAGCGGACCCAAGAACAGGTCCGAGCGAATGAAAGAAACTAGCCGCAAGAGGAGAATTGCGACTACGAGTAGAGGGAGAAGTATAGGACACAGGACTAACAAGTGAAGGAGTAGAAACAGAAGCAACAGCAGGAGTTAACAAAGCAGGAGCAGTAGCGGGAGTGGGAGTATGTGGAAGCGGAGGAGCAGAAGGGATAGCAACAGGCAAAGGAGCAGGAACAGTCGGAAGAACAGGTGCAGGTTGAGGAACAGGCAAAGGAAGAATAGGTGCAGGAACAGGTACAGGGGGAATCACAGGAGCTGTGGTACCCTGTACATATGGAGGTGGCGACTTCATAAGATAAGACATTAAAGGATCCTCAACTGCCTCTTCCTTCTTTTCCGACTCCGTAGGCAAAGTAGGATAGCATTTATCTATAGTCATACGCTGTAATCTATCAAACACTTCCTTTTCCTTAACCTCCTTATCATGCTGAAACTGCTCTGCTTTCTTTACAATAGTAGCAACATTATCTCTCTGATTTAGTTTAGTCTGTCTGATTTCTTTCTGTCGGGCTTCTTTACGCCACAACCGAAAGGCATCAAACATGGCCGGCCTTGACTTTTTCTCAAACAATTTAGCCTCTAGGTTATCTAGGATCGGGGCCTCAAAGCTACCATGAGGTGGCCAACTAAGGACACCGTCCTTCTTTGTATAACGAATCCAGTAATCGTTAAAGGCAATCGGGCCTAGCCCATGTTTACTGTACAGTTCATAAGTCGGAGTTCCAACCGGAGGTATCGGACACGAGTCCTCCAGTCGGGAATCCACACCACAAGGTCTGAAACAACTGAACAAAGTACTACGACCAGGCATCTTGCACACTAGTCGAGTTTCACAAACTTCAAGGGTTACGGGATTTACCAAGTCCCAACAAAGAGCAAAAACCCTCGGTTTTTGGCGGCTGCAGTCGTCAAATAACACAACAAAGTACGCTAGCAAAGTGTCACCGACAAAAACACTCACACAGCGTCAACAACAAAAACACTCGCTAAAGTGTCAACAACCAAGAACTCTGGGAGCGACCCACAAATACTTAACTCAAAGATCGATGGCGTCACCAGGAAGGCCCGTCAATCGTCTCGCTATACCAAGGTCTACGCCAGGCGCCAAAACAGGTCTACAGTCAGGGCAGCAGTCCGTCGCAGCCGTCAGGAGGCGGGAATCTTCGCGGGAAAAGTCTTCGGGCCACTTATTTCGACAACAGGATCGATGAAGCGGAGTGCACCTTCCCTCGGAGATTTCACACGAAGTTCCTCACGATCGTCGGGCTTGGACCGGTACCACTGATGCAGCCCCACATTGGGCGCCAACTGAAGGACTGGGTTCTTTAAGACCCAGCGGTGTCAGGGCACAACACCTGAAACCTTCGTGGGTAACCTGCTCCGGCGTTCGAATGACAGAGACACGGGACACTTCCTTCGGCGTCAAAGATTCAAGGTTTATTTACTGCAGGGAACACAGAAGTCACGACAAGTACAACACGTGCAACTTGGGGAGACTGCTTCAAATTGGTTCTGTGGATCGCTCCTTTTATACAAAATTTACCCATAGGACAACATGATACACAGAGGTTTACAACCCGGTTCCCACAATTATCCCCCAGAGGGGTCGCTTTGGTCACTTTGATACACACAAGGTCCGGAACATAAGTGCGGAAACATT
Organism: Lissotriton vulgaris; assembly: GCF_964263255.1. Taxonomy (NCBI): domain Eukaryota; kingdom Metazoa; phylum Chordata; class Amphibia; order Caudata; family Salamandridae; genus Lissotriton; species Lissotriton vulgaris. The sequence goes on along the minus strand of NC_141696.1, from coordinate 1,379,435,651 downwards.
TGGCGGTTCCCAACTGTAAAAACCCATCTTCCCAACATTAGTGCATTCCAATCGGCAGTAAAACAGATCGAAATAGGAACGAAGACAGGTGCAGAGGAAGATGGAAACAGTGGGGAGATCGGAAAGGGTGTAAAAGGGGAGGTATCGGGAAACACTAGATACAGGCCTCAAAGGGACGTGCCTAATAAGATGCACGGCTGAGACAATAAACCGGCACGGCAAGATGAGCCTCGAGCGGGGCCATCTGCCTTACAGTATCATCCCCCTCGTCATAAAGACACTTACAAAGAACATGTGTCTTCCGCAAATATCTTGGGAGTCCCAGGGTCGCGAAGCGGACAGCGTCCGTTCGCTGGCTACTTGAGGGCAAGAGACAAAATGGATACCGTATCTAAGATGGAACCCGTGGGTACAGATGAAAAACCCACATAACAAACGAACGGTTTAAGTTAGCACAGCGAAACTGCGCACACTTACTAAACTCGTCATTTGCGGTTCATAGATACCAGACTCGACCATATTCGTGCGAGTCGAAAACATCACTTACAATTGTCACGGAACCTCAGAACGGAGGCTCATTACAAAACGTGGGGTCCTCAAAGCAGAATGCCCACCCCCCACTGCAAGGTTTATGTATCTGGGAACCAAAAAAAGAGTATGATCCAAGATGGCATTTTATTGTAGCAGATTTATGAGTCAGTAAACCTGATTCTTTGGTCCAAGGACGGCCAGTGAAGCCCACACCTTCAAACCATCACATGATCAATTTTCGTTAATTTACATACCAGTCCTACCCCCATGCCCCTCCCCCAAAAACGACATGGACCACAGGGGATGTGGCTCTTGGGGGCTACATATGGCTCTGGGGGGAGGGGCTGCACACCCCCTACCCATACAAATAACATCTGCTTATGAAGAGGGGGTCCATTGGGCCTTCAAATGGTTTGGAGATGGGGGCGAACAACCTCTTCCCAAAAAAGTAAACAATGTAACAACCTTCCTGGACCCTGATGGGGGCTTTTAATTTTTTTAAACCGCAGATCTGTAGTAAAATGTTTGAAAAAATATATGAGAATTACCTGAAGGTTGTGGTATTGCTACCAGAGTTTGAGCAGAGATTTGCTTAGAACTCTGTTGTCTTCAAACTAGAGTGTGTTTTTAAAGTTTTCATTGATACCCTCTTCCAAATTAATAACCTTCTTTCTGACAGTGGCCACTGCGAGTGATCGTCAAAGGGTCCTAGAAAGAGGTTAAAGAGACACAGTACACAAACACCACTAACTCATTTGTAGCGGGTTCGGTTTCCAGGGGCAGCGTGTGCAGTAGAACCTAGTGTAGCATAACAAAAACACATGGAGTAAGGGCAGGCAGCCACTGCGATGAAGAATAGTGCTTGGGGTCAGCTTCAAGTCCACAGATGGAGAGGATGCTGACTGTACACAAATGAGTCTGCATGGACCCAAAGACAGTAGAAGGAGGCACAAATTCATGAGTCTCAACTAGCCAAAGAGGCAGAGATCAACCAGATACTCAAGGGAATCAAAACATTAAGGACAGTCCATGAGTGATGGATAGGACTCTGGCTGTGCAACAGGAACATTTTATGTCCTTGAAAGGAATACGTAAAGCACTGTATCAGCTGTACCTTGGTACTTGTTCACAAAGGAGAGGTGAATATGGCCTTTTTTGATGCTATGTTATGTTATGTTAATTTCGATTTATATAGCGCCAAATCACCGTCAGGTCTCTTAGCGCTTGCTTTGGGAACCCGTCCTGGCTTTCCCTGCGAGATAACCCCTACTGGGCATCCCCAAGGTGAAGACCAGGCATCCCATCGCGGTAGGGCCGTAGTGGAGATTAAGCAAGCTATTGCCCAGAGTTGCAGAGTGTGAACCCACGATTCCAGTAGGCACCGCGGCGAGAATTATCGAGTCCATGGACATTTCGAGCTCAAGACCCTGCCGCGTCGGCAATTGCACCCTGGTCCCGGGTCTGACCTCTGCATCAGGGACTGCCTCCTCTAACCAGTGAGCCACACTTCTCCACATTGATGGGGACTATTTCTGGATAATGACAGTGAGCCCGTCCTGCCCCCTTCTGAGAGTAGTAGAGCAAGACTCCAAAGTAGTGTGTCTGTGCATCAGTTTGGTTGCTAGTGCCACCCACAGTTCCTACCAACACATGCATCATATCTGTTCGTGTTGGTCTGAGAAGTGCGGTGCCTTCTGCACCCATCCCTGAGTGGGTCTCTCCTATTGACTGTGGAGCCTCGGTTTGAGGGAGTAGTTGCGGCTGTGGTTGTTCCTCATGTTGCACTACTCCAAAGGGAGACCACATAGAGGGGCATATTTACAAGCCCTTTTGCTACAGGAATGTCACTTTTAAATTCTTTGCTATGGCGATAGAGGCTTTGCCTTCTTTACAAAGCAGCGTTAACGTGGCTTAACGCTGCCTTGTAAATAAAGCACCCTTTCACGCTATAATTTCATGCTATACTTAGCGTGAAAGGGGTGGACAATGGATGTTGCGATGGGCGTTCCGCCGCAACACCCACTGATTTTGACACTTCCCCTTATTTACAAGGGTGGCATGAAAATGAGGCAGCGCCAAAATTAAGACCATAAACAACCTGGTCTTAACTTGGCAAATTGAGGAGAAATGCTTTATTTCTTCTCTTTTTTGCAATTTCTATGTGTGCTGCATTGTGCAAAATGCCATGCCTGATTGCATATGTGCAGGAAGGTCTCCCTTCTTGCACATATTCAATCATTAAAAAAAAAAATATGGTGCAAGGGTGCCTGTGTTGGCGTTAGACATCTGAAATTAGCGCTAGCACAGGGAGAAACGCAGGGCTGCACCCTATTGTTGTGAATACGGTGTAGCCCTGCATTTCAGAAGTGGTGCAGCGCGGCGGTAAGCCAAGAAGGCTAACAACGCTCTGTCCCTTCTTTGTAAATAAGACTAATAGTTCCTAGCATTCTCTGCACTTCTCATTGTGGTGTTACAGCTACCGTATCTAGACATGCCCGGTTACTCACCGGTAATACCCATTACTCCGAGTCCTGGTCTCCCCGTCCCATTCCTGATACATGAGCAGCTAGTCTGCTCTACAGAACCCCTACCTAGCTGAGCTGTTGGCACTTCCCCCTAGGTTGACGTCACCATCACGTGACTACAAAAGGGGGAAGTGCCGGAAGAATCATCCTGAAAATACCAAAGACAACAGAACGAAACACATACAATCACCCACAGAAAACCCAAATCAGGGAGGGAGGGAAGGGCTCAGGAATGGGACGGGGAGACCAGGACTCGGAGTAATGGGTATTACCGGTGAGTAACCGGGCATTACCTCCTCGTCCTGGTCTCCCCGTCCCATTCCTGATACATGAGCCCATACCCAAGCACATGGTGATTGTAAGAAGAAAACAGACCAGAAGTATGCCAGAAAAACAGGTCCATTTTAATCAAATCAAACAGTACAAATCATAAATCAAGCACTGCAGACAGGACACTAGTCCCAAAGGCAGCGGAGGCCGCCATCCCCAACTCCAGACGATAATGGGCAACAAAAGTGTGGGGAGAAGCCCACGTAGCAGCATTGCAAATGTCTCGCAAAGAGGCACCCCTGAACATGGCCCAGGAGGACGAAACGCTCCGAGTCGACCGACCCTGAACAGTAGAAGGCAGGGGATATTGGACCGAATCATAAGCAGAAACCACTGCGCCCTTGACCCAACGAGACAAGGAGGACAAAGAAGGACGAAGCCCTAGACCCGACAGGCCGTAGGTGACGAACAGGGAGTCAACCTTACGGAAACCAGCCGTACGCTCCAAGTAGATGTGGAGAGCCCTCAACACATCCAAAGAATGGAGGAGCTCCTCCTCAGGAGAGGCAGGAGCAGGAAAAAATACAGGGAGAACAATATCCTCCTGACAGTGAAAAGTGGAAATCACTTTAGGGAGAAAAAGCTGACTCGTCGGAGAACGACCTTGTCAGCGCAGAAGCGCAAGAAGGGGGGGGAAGCCATCAGCGCACCAATCTCACCAACCCTACGCCCAGAGGTAATGGCCACCAGGAAGATAACTTTGGCAGAAAGGAACTTCAGGGCCACGGAGTCCAAAGGCTCAAACGGGGGACCCGTCAAAGCCCTTAGAACCAAGGGCAGATCCCAAGGAGGCACAGGGGAACGGGAGACAGGACGTTGGAGCAAGAAACTCCTCAGAAGGCGAGCCACCAACGGGGACACAGACGAAACAGAGGAACCCCGAAAGGCAAGAACGGCAGCCCACTGCGCCCGCAGGGAAGAAACAGCCAGTCCCAAGACAAAACCATCCCGTAAAAAGTCTAACACCCGCACTGCCTCACAGGAGACAGGAGAGAGATCCCTCCCATGACACCAGGTGGAAAAATTCTTCCAGTGACGGGCATAAGACTTCAAGGTGGACGGACGCCGGGAAAGCTGAAGACACTGGGCAACCTCCAATGAGCAACCCAGACCCAGCAAACTCAGCCTCTCAAGTGCCAAACCCCCAGCCGGAGGCGACGCAGGGAGGCAAGACTGAGAAGAGGAGCCCGCAGGGGGGAGGGAGACAGGGGAAACCTCCAATGAGGGCAAACGGCAAAAGTCAGCAGCAGGGGAAACCAAGACTGCCGAGACCACTCCGGAACCACCAGGAGAACCTCCGCCCGATCCAAACGAATCTTCCGGAGGACCCTCGGAATCAAGGCAAAGGAGGGAAGGCAAACAGCAGACCCCCCGACCAAGGAATCGAGAAAGCATCGGTTGCCCAAGCCATCGGAGACGGAATGATGCTGCAAAACAGAGGAAGAAGGGCGGAATCCTCCGAGGCAAAAAGATCCATCCAAGGAAGGTGGAACCGAAGGACAATCTGCCCGAACAGATCCGGGGACAGACAGAGGGACACCGAGGAGGGGAACATCCTGCTCAAAGTATCCGCAGGCCCATTCTCCTTCCCCGGAAGATAGACCGCCGTCAGAGACAACAGATTCGACTCGGCCCAAAGGCCGATCTCCCGGGACAGGAGAAAGAGAGAATGACACATGCCCCCCAGGTGATTCACATAGGAGCGAACCACCTGATTGTCTGTCTGCACCGAGACCGCCCGACCCCGAAGGAGAGGAGCGAACCAAAGGAGAGCAAGCCAGACCGCTCGCAACTCCTTCCAGTTCGAGGACTGTAGGGACTCGAATCGGGACCACCGACCCTGACCCTTGGAAGAACCCAGTACAGCCCCCATCCCAACGCACTCGCATCCGTGGACAACACGACCACAGACTGAGGGGGAAGGAGATCGAACCCCCCGGAAAGGGAGAGAGGAGACAACCACCACTGTAGATCCGCCCGAATCCCCGGAGTGACAGGGATCAGAGTCTCGTAGTCCAAGGAGGCGGGATCCCAGTGAGACAGGATATGATGCAACAGGGGGTACAGATGAAGCCTGGCCCAAGGAAGGAGATGCAGAGTGGACGCCATCTCCCCCTGACTCCGCAACCAGAGACGGGCAGACACCTGCGACTGGGAAAGAAGCCAAGAAAGGTGGCGAAACAAAGTCAACTGGCGCTCCTGGGAGAGGAACACCATGCCCAGGTCCATCCGGAAGAAAGCCTCCAGGAACTTCAGGGACTGAGAGGGCACCAGGGAGGACTTCCGGTGGTTGATAAGGAAGCCAAAGGAACCCAGCAGATGACACACCTGGGCCACATCCGACAGAGCCTGCGAAAAAGAGGGAGAGACAATCAACCAGTCATCCAGATATGGAAACACCAGCAGCCCCCTGGAATGAAAAAATACCCACCAGAGGAGCCAGGAGCTTGGTGAACACCCTGGGCGCAGAGGACAGGCCGAAAGGCAGCACCCGGAACTGGTAGTGATGGGTCTCCACAGCAAAGCGCAGACAACACTGGTCGGCAGGATGGATAGGAACATGCAGGTATGCATCCATCAAATCCAGGGACGCCAGGAAGCCACCCGGAAGGACCAGAGGTAGGATGGACTGGAGGGTCACCATCTTGAAAGGGCGATGGACGACGAAGCGGTTGACACGCTTCAGATCCAGAACAGGACGAAGATCCGAAGAGTCCTTCTTGGAAACCAGAAAGAGGATTGAGTAGCAACCTTCGCCCCTTTCCAGAGGTGGAACCTCCACAATAGCATTTTTCTTCAACAGGAGTTGAACACCTGACAACAAAGCTACTCTTTGCAAAGGAAGACGGGGCAGCGGAGTCCGAACAAAACCCGGAGGAGGAGGAGAGGAAAACTCTATCCGGCAACCCTCCGAAACAGTCTGAACCGCCCAGGCATCTGGAACCGACAACCACTGGGCGCGGAAGCACTGGAGTCGACCACCAACGGGCAAAGGCAGACAGTCATTGTGAAGAGGAGGAAGCGGGAGTGGCAACACTCGCAGCGGCCCGGGGCTTGGCACTTCCAGGGGCCCCCCGGCCACGACCCCTGCCTCGAAAGGGCTGAAAAGCGCCACGAGCAGGAGGCCCAAAAGCGCGACGATAACCAAACCCGCGCCCCCGAGCAGGAGGACGGACCGGAGCCACCAGCTTGCGGTTCTCCGCGGACTGCTTGACCATGCCCTCCAGCTGAGGACCGAACACCTTAGAACCTTCAAAAGGTAACTTAAGTAGGACCGACTTCTGCGAAGAGTCCGCCTTCCAGGAACGCATCCAAATATGACGCCGGGCAGCAATGGAAGCACCAGAAGTGGCGGCCGCCGCCCCCAAATTGTCGAAGGAAATGTCCGACAGGTAACGCACCTGCATCTCCATCAAAGACAGAAGAGGAGTGGCATCCTCGCCGTCGTTCAGCAGAACAGACAGAGACTGGAAGTCCTTAAGGAGCGACTGAACCATATAGTTGGAATACACAGTCGCCCGGACAGAGAAATTAGAAGCAGCATAGGAACGCTTCACAGCCCCTTCAACACGCTTATCCACAGCGTCCGCAGGAAGGGCGTCTTCAGAAACAACCAAACCCTGAGAGGAAAGGCCAGCCATCAAATTGTCCACTTTCACAGACTGAGGGAACTCATCAGCAAAACCCTCAAGAGGGTAACGTCTGGACAGGAAACGAGGAAAAGAAGACTTGTCCACCTCCTTCCATTCGTGAGACAGCACATTGCGCACTGCACCATGCAAAGGCAAAGTATCCGGAGCAGGCTGGACATACTGTGTAAAAAAGTCATCCTCAACAACAGCATCCGCAGGAGGAGAAAAACCCAAGTTGGACCTCACATGGGCAAACAGGTCAGCGAGCTCAGCACCCTGAACAAAACGACCACGGACACCCTCATCCTCACCAGGATCAACGTCATCCTCAGGAGCATCTTGTGGATCTAAAGACACACGAGGTACCTTGGGAGGAGGCCCAGCCGCGTCCCAAGCCAGGAAAGCAGCAGCCACAGCCTCATTAATAATGAGGCGCAGGGCATCAAGAGGAGCCGCAGAAGAAGAAGCATCCGAATCCATAGCGGAAGCCAAAAAGTCCAAACAACACTCCCAACAGGCACAAACAAGGACAAAAAACATCCCAACTAGGACCCCAGATATAGCCGAGGACCCGAACACCTGTGGGAGGAGAAAAAAACCAGGCCGGCATAAAAAGCCCAGCCAGCCGCCAAAATCGCCCCTTAAGAGGATGCAGGACACCAAACTCCACAGAACAGCCCCTGCCCGCTATAGCAGGGCGAAAAAGGCCCGGAGAAAGCCTAGGAACAGCCGCTGGAGCAGACCAACCCAAGTCAGGTAAGCATCACGAAGCACAAATAATAAAAACGGCCGCTAACGCGAGCCGCGTGTAAAGTAGTGCCCCCAAACAGAGCCAGCTGCTAACGCGAGCCGCGTGAAAGAAACAAGCCCCCAAAACGGAGCCAGCGTGGGGGAAAGGCAGCGCATCAAGCACAGGCGGCCGCTAGAGCAGGTCGCCGCAAAAACAAAGGAAAACAGCCAGGAGACTTACCAGGACACAGGAAGCCTCCAAACAGCACAGCCAGGAACGCGGTCGTAGACTGCAGAATAGAAAAAACAGGATGATTCTTCCGGCACTTCCCCCTTTTGTAGTCACGTGATGGTGATGTCATCCTAGGGGGAAGTGCCAACAGCTCAGCTAGGTAGGAGTTCTGTAGAGCAGACTAGCTGCTCATGTATCAGGAATGGGACGGGGAGACCAGGACGAGGAGGTAATGCTATACAGCTCCTGTGCAAGTTAGCTCTTTCTTGACACTTCTTTAGGAGTGTTTGGTGAACAACTCATGCATGAGACAGACCTTCAAGAGTGAATCTCTACCTTCAATGGATGCGCGTGACAGTGAAATATTTGCTGCTGTAATGCACATGCATCTCTGTTCAAGTAGACCATGATGGTTTATCACAAGGGTGACAAATGTAGATTCAGGAGGGCTCATTTTGTCAGATCTTTTCAGTTCTGGAGCACCACGTTTGATACATTTGTATTCAGTGCATTCATTTAATCTAAATGGAGCTCATTTACATATTTGATTGTAACCTTGAATATCTTGCATGAATGCATCCCTTCCGGGCCTGCTTCAGGTAGCACTGTGGTGTCATGCCAGACATGTCTTTTACTCTGTTTCCCCTTCTTCCATGGCTGTACAAATTCATCTGCAGAAGTTGTGTTGGGAGGTGTAGGCCCATAGGTGGTTGAAGTAGCGGGTACAGGCGGAGAGCACCACTTTCCAACTCCTATATCTGGGTATTTCATTTTGTGACACAAAAAGAAGGGGGACACAGGGAGCTACATAAAGGTCCAGCAACTTGTGCTCCCGAAAAGTACTCTACAACCAACGAGAGTCACTGTTCCTACCAGAGAGAAGCAAAGACAGAAAGCTGTTGTCGATCTACTACTGTGATTGTTGGGGACAGTGTGTCCTGTTCTTGATGCCCTCACACACCCCGAAGGATGTCATGCTTCATCATTGGGCTATGGCTCCTCGTCGGGCCGGCGCTGCAATGCGCTATGGGTCCCTCGAAGCGTCACTTTTTCAGAAATCATTTAGATATAGCTGTAATGGTGTGTGGGGGTTAGTGGCAGTGGTGTCCTAACGTGGAGTTAAAAAATGACTGTATGTTTGCTTGGAGAATTTATTGATGAAAATAGTTCCTCTTTCATTAGTAAAAACCAAGAAGGTGGTGCTGCTGTGAGGGATGTAATGGCCCTCTGTAGCTAGATTTATGACACACCCCTAGTGGGTATGTTTCTTAGGTCGACATGTTTCGAGCAATTTAATGGTCTCAGGATGAGATCCCATGCACTTCTTCAGGACCAGAAAATCGTGTAGTGATAGATAGATAGATCAGATATGTGGCCTGTAGTGTTTAATCTAGTGCCACTTAGGAACTAAGGAAGTAGTATTCTAAACTAAATGGGAATAAATCCCCATGAGAATCGGCTTTGGGTCCCTCGAGACAGTTCCTCATAGGAAAGGGAGCCCATACACCTACCCGACCTCACGCTGGCTCCGCTTTTATTTTATGGCCAGACTCTACTGACATCCAGGTTGGTTACATCGTGCCAGGAACCTGGGAAGCCTCTGGAGTATGCAGTGACTTTTGCCCTATTCATTATTTTCAATATTGTTTTATCGTTTGTGGGGTTATTATACAAATAGGCCCTTATTTTGCTTTCCTATGGGGAGGGTGTGTCCAATCAATACGCCTTATGGGCAGAGAAGCCACAACTCACTGTTGTAGAAGCCCATGTGCTTGTGCCTGCTGTCTGACCGTGGGTAAGTGACAAGGTGCACCCTATGAGTGTATTACTAGCTTGCAGAGAGTGGTTAGGAGACATCAACTGTGTTTCTTGGGGACCAATGGCAAGGCCAAGCCCCATAATCACATCAAGCGCCAATGCCTCAATTAGGGCAGAGGAGCGTCGCCCACCCTACTGCCAGACCAGCAAACATGAAAATTAAATGGCAAATGGTTTTATTACCATTTTATTTCTCAATACAGCCGGCCAGCCCCAGCCAAGTGTTGGGGCGGAGCCAATACTGCTGACAGGCAGCAGGGGAGGAGTGGCGTGCATTTAAAGTTTAAAGTGCGTATGTCACTGTTGCCATTTGTCTTGCGACGGCCAGCCTGGCACGCCCATTTTAAATCTCCCCAACCCAATCTGTCTTAGCTGGATGGAAACCAGTACAGGCCTCCAGTGCCTGTCGGAGTGTTGAGCCAGCCTGCTCCAACCAACCCATGTACTTCTCTAATGCTGCTTAACATGAGAGCAGCATCTGGATTGGTTAGGGGAGTTGGTGAAGAGACCATTTGCTGCGTTTTCGCCATGGACTGTAGAACCAGAGAGAGAGGAGTAGGTAAGTATTTTTTTATTTATTTAATATAATGTTTCATTCATTTTTACACACCTGGCAGTGTGAGAAACATACACTGCCTTCAGCTGCAACTCCAGATCTCTTCATAGTGGCCCAATTATAAACACTGTGCAAAACTGACCACGATTGAGAGTGTTGGGGTTGCACCTAAGTGCGTCCCTAGAGTCAATATATCCGCCTGATCGCCCCACCACTTTCAAAATCAATCAGCTGCCACTGCCTTTTGGCACACTCTCGCTTCACCAGGGACTCAGAAATCACTGTATAAATGACAGTAGACTACAATAAAGGATGAAACAAAACAATGTTCCCTCTCTGGTCGAGTCACACGACTGAGGTTAGTTAATTATACCCCCTCCCCACTTTTTCAAAGTTTGGACAAACAAAGTCGCCCATGGGCCTGGAGCTATTGGCCCACTAGGTGGAAACGTGGAGGTGGGTATGCCTATGAACCCCCCTGCCTTCTGTAAGGGTCAGAGTGTTATCGTGCCATGCCCTTCCCGCCTTGCCCAATGGTGAGGATCTTTCAAGAAAATGTGCCCTCCATGGCGGGGGTATTTCTTCATCCCACGCCCCAGCCTACGTGCCAAAGTGTCAGTATAAATGTGCAAAAACAAGTTACAAAAACTGTACATTTTTACAATAGCTGGTGGGTCTATCCGCAGATTTTCAGATCATCAGAGCCAGACCTGGATGTGCAAATCCAATTGAAAATGTCCGCCAGTGAGATCCATAAATCTGGGTGTGGACCTACAACTTCCATGAGAAAAGCAAGGGCTATTTTTATTTTGGAGGGTTGGGCTCCCTCCAAACCAAGCCATGCCCATGAATCCATCCTGGGGTAAGAAGATGTTTTTTCTAACCTCTTATGTCCACTCTGACACTTTTTTCCAGAGTCTCTGCCCCAACAACAAATATTTTCAGTTATGACTGCCCAATTAGTTTGTCCAGATTCATGGACCCACAAGGGTTCTGCAGATCTTGCATTGAAGGTATAAATGTTGACTCATCGAATGGGATTTGTTTGTTTTTACATTTTTGGATGTAAACAAAACTTGAGATGCCGAGCTTTAGTAAGATGAACCAATGTAAATCTCATTCAGAATTTTTAAACAACACCAACCCTGGAAGCAAATCAAAACCACCTTTAAACAAAAACCGAGATGCAAGTTGACAGTCCCTATCTTCGTCTGTGTAGGTATGAAGAAAGAGCTGTATGAGTGGATGTGTGTGTAAGTGCACGTGCACACTTACAGATTTATACTTTAGTTTGGTTTTCATTCATTTATTTATTAATTTATTTTAGTTCGGATAGGTAAAGCGTGGGACAAGGATACAATCCATGTTGTGAGCACTATGGCGTTGACATTTCTGATGAGGTGGTAATATGGGACAACCATTGTTGATTGGTCTTGGAAAAAGTCTTCTTCCCCACACAGGGTCATTTGACCTGGTTGGATGACGAACAGTAGCCAAGGTAGTCAGTTTGAGGTTTTGCCCATGCGCATGTTTAGAGGCCAAAGTCTCGTTTATGTTGTTCAAGAAAGAGAACTTCACGATGCACTAAAGCAAACATAAGCCAGCTCAACGAATATTTACATGTTGTATTTCCCAGAAGTATGCATTATTTTTGCCTTTTATCTTCAAGACAATGAAATCCCTATTCTTCTGCCATTTCATCACAGTGCCTCTGGATGTGACATCAAAGGAAATTCCAAGGCTCTTTGATGTTTGTGGAGAATCGTGCAATAGGCTGTTATTACAGAGGGCACAGAGAGAAGGGAAACCTCTTACACATGGCCAGGAATACACCTCTTTCTGGATGTGCCTCTTGAGATAGTTTGTGGATGGAAAGACATGAAAGGTTTGAGAGTGTGGGAATGGGCCCTACACTGTTGTTGCTGGCTCACCTGAAAAATACACAATTGGGCAAGAAATATTGCTTTAGGAATTTGGAGCCCTATTATCATATCGTCAATGGAAGGCTGTGCTCCACTTTGAATCATGTCCTGATGAGACCCGGATTGACAGACGTCCATGGAGATTGAATCATACATTTATGCATTTATTGGGGATTTAAATAACTATAGTTCTTACCTTCTTGATTTTTAATTGAGTTTAAGTTATTCCAATGTCCTCTAGGACACTCTTGTGGGAAGGTCCAAATGAAGACCCATGTCTGGTTTCCTGTTCAGCCAATAACTTCCTTTACTTTCATTGCATTTCAAAGCCAATTTATTTAACTTTATTCATGTATGGAGAGGTATGGAGTGGTGTTGGCTGGTATCTTGAAAGATGCGTTATACTGTGATGTTGTATGGTGAAATGTGGTGTCCTGATTCTATTCTGTGGCTAATGGCCACATGAATCATCCCGGCCTTTTGAGAATTCCAAATTGCGAAAAATAGGAAATCGCAATTTGGAATTCGCAAAATGGGATGCATGTATATTTTTGCAAATTACTTGCGATTCGGTAAACATCACAATTTTTGCCGAATCGCAAATATTATGCGAATCCCAAAGTGCAAATTCGCAATTCCCCTTGATTCCTATGGGCCAAAAGGCCCATAGGGATCAATGGGAAGGCTCAACAAATTGCGATTTTCTTTTTGAAAATCGCAATTTGTTAATGCATTCCAAGGGTGCAGAGGGGGGTCCAAAGGACCCCCCCTCCCTGCACCCCAGAAATTTAATTTGAAGTGCATGTTTCACACACACATGTCCTAAGGACATGTGTGTCTGAAACATGAACGTTTAAAAAATGCATTTTTGAGCTTTTTCAAAACTTTTTGCAAATTACCACGAGGTTCAAGGGGAAAGATGACAGGAGTCCCCCTGACTCCCCCAAACATTTGGCAGAAGAAATGGGCAGTAAAGTAGCTGTCTTAGCAGACCACCATGGCAATTGACAGGTGACCAAAGGTTCAAATGGGTCCAACTTAAGACCCTGCAGCACTACTGATAAATCCCAAGAGGGTACAGGATTAGCCATAACCGGCCTCTTAAACCTTGAAACTCTTCAGAAGCCTGAGTTCCAGGGAGAAATCTTAGATAAATCTCCCTGAACATGTTCAGCTCTTAGAAAGCCCATTGAGAGCAGAGAATAGATGGAGTGAGCCCCTTCATGAATCCATCCCGTAGAAAATGCAAAACTATCCAGGGGCAATGGATCTAAACCCTTTGAAAGACACCGCTTGTGTAAAGAACCCAAGTGCTTTTATAGGAGTTCAAGGTGGATGGTTTGCGTGCGACTTGAATATCTACAGCCACAATCAGAGAACAATGAGAACTACAAGTCCTAACCTCTCACATTCGAGGCCATCCGCCAGATATGACGGAGATGGACCTCTAGAAGAGTTAAGAATTGGAGTGCGGATAGATGGATTGACAAATGAACATGTTCCCCTTAGGAAAGAGTCAAGAGAAGTTGAATCCATGATCTCTGAGGCCAAAAGGGTGGAATCAGAATGACAGATGTCCTCTCCTCCTGAATATTCTGCAATATCTTCTGGAGGAGGGGAAATGGAGGGACTGCATATAGATCACCCTGGGCCAAGGGACTGAGCGTTCATCGACTGCCCAAACTTGGAGAGATGGTGTCTCGGAGCAGAAAAGAAGAAGAATCGCATTGTGTGGCGAAGCAAACAGATCCAGCCAAGGAGCCCCAAAGATTGTATATACTTGATTGAACTCCCTGCTTGAGATGTGATATTTCATGGCTGAAGGCATGTTCTTACTGGGATTGTTAGCTTGTACATTTAGAGGCCCCTGGACATTCACAGCTGTGAGGGCAAGAAGATGGACCTCTGCCCATCCAACAATATGAGATACAATGAGATTCAGACTTGCGCACTTGGTCCCCCCTTGACTGTTAACATGGCCCAGAGAGACCCTGGTTTCTGTGCGAACCACTTCATTCTCCCCTTTCAAACGAGGAGCAGAGGATTGCAATGCCTGCCACACAACTGACAACTCCCTCCAATTTGAGGACTGGCTTGCATCCCCAGCTGATCAAGGAGCCTTTTGTTCCTGATACTTGAACACTGCCCCTTAGCCCCACAACCTGGCATCTGTTGTGAGATATACAGGAGATGGTGGTCGAATGGCATGCCCCTTGTCAAGTTTGTCTCTGACTGCCACCTAATCAATATTTCCTTTGTTACAAGGAGTGGCTGGGATCTAATTATCATAGGTTTGAGAGCTCGGTCGCAAATGAGTCCTAGGTGACTCTTAGAGTATATCCATTCGTATCCCTTCCCTATGTATATAGAGATAACTCTAATCACTAGTATATGCAGTAGACCTTTGTACTATCTACCGCTCCTATGTGACTCTTAGAGTATATCCAGTCATATCCCTTCCCTATGTATATAGAGATAGCTCTAATCACTAGTTTATGCAGTAGACCTTTATACTATCTACGATTCCTAGGTGACTCTTAGAGTATATCTACTCGTATCCCTTCCCTATGTATATAGAGATAACTCTAATCACTAGTATATGAAGTTGACCTTTATACTACCTACCATTCCTATGTGACTCTTAGAGTATATCCACGTGTATCTCCTCCCTGTGTGACTTTTCATCTTGTACTTTTGCAATTTCTTCCGTGTGTATCCTTTTTGTAACGCATGTAATCCTAAGTCCTTATGTTTTTCAACTGGTGCTTATGTAAAGCGCACTGACACCTTCGGGTAAAGTTCGTGCTATAGAAAATCGCATAAATAAATAAATAAAGTAATGTCTGAAATTAACTAGAATAGCAACTTCACATTGGCAAGAATTGTAATATTGTCCTCATGAATCTGAAGGGTATCATATTGGATCTGAAAATCTTTGAGTAAAGTTCGTGAGGCATAAGCCCCATGAGCACTTGCTCTTATGGAAAAATGTGCCGCAGCGTATGCCATCTTAAATAGATGCCTCAAATTTTTTTACCTACCACATCAGATAAAGTCAGGTCCTCAGATGCCAGCCTTGATGTGGATGCCGTTGCCGCTAACACAGTGTTCAATTTTGGTGTCTGGGTATAGTACATCAAAGTCCTGAAGAACAGAATGTTTATTTAAAAAATGAGGAATCCATTGCTTGTCTGAATACTTCCATTCCTTGCACAGGATTGACTTTATCACTTCACGCAACAGGTCATTACAGTCCACTGAGCTATACTAAAAATACAATCCCTCCTCCTGCTGGGACTCTCTTCAAAGAGGAACAGCTCTCTAATATGGATATTAAGGTCTCTCAATTGTGAACCCTGAACATATTTGCCTTTGGGTTCAGGCTCAGCATCATCATCTATAGAGTCCAATTTATTTCTTTTTGATGCGGTCTCCACTAATCGGGAATCCACAGACTCCTTAATCAGAGCTTGCAGCACAGAACGAGAAATCTGGAGTGCTTCCTCATCTTCCTCGGCCGGCGCCTACACAACATGGTGCTCTTTTCGGGAAGCCTTTCTGCTGGCCATAGTAACCGGCTAGACTGAGTGTGCCACAACAGCATTCTTCCTACTTTTATACCGTTTCAAAGCAACGAGATCCTGCTCTCGCGAGATCGTGCTGTGCAAGAAGACAAGGCTGCATCCGGAACTCATAGAGCTGCCGTCCCCGGCTTTCGAAACCGCCCTACGCAGCTCGTCATCAACCTGAATATTGGCATCTAGAACAACCTCCCCAACCCAGCCCAGTGCATGGAAGGGGAGCACACCAGAAGACAGTGCACAAACACTCCTTGAACCCCGCTACAAAGAGCCAGGGTAACTCATAAACATTTTACTGTATATATGCTAGACTGCAAGAGCAGAGAATAATACAGGAAGACGGGCAGGGGAAGAGGAGCCTTTATTCTTTCTATTTTAGGAATAGAAAACAGCTTAAAGCTGTAGGGATCACAGTGGGAAAAACCTAGGTCAGAGGCGGAGTCATCTCACAAGCAGTTAGGGTAACTAACTGGCATGAGTGCAAATGCAGGACGGTCAGTGTAAAAATTCAGGACAAAGGGTCAAAATTCAGGACAAAAATTCAGGACAGAAGGTCAAAATTCAGGACAAACATTTGGGACAAAACATAAGTTTTACAGACATATCAGAGGTGGTGGCATAATAATATATAAGTAAATAAATAGACAACCAAAATAAATACAAGTCAATATAAGTTTATACAAGGATGAGACAATCGTGCACTTCACAGTTTTTCAGTATGTGCGCAGCTTTGCAAAGTACATCGGCCCCTTTCCTCAATCAATATTTGTGCTAGTAACAATAAACATTAAATGGTATTTTGTTTTGTATGTTGAAATCTGTCTTTTAAATGTGCAGTGAAAACGCTGTTAGTTATCTTATTTTTATTTTCTCCAGCATGGCGCCAAGACAAAAGCAGAATGCTTTGCCTAGACAGTACCATGCAGGAGAAGGCACCCCACATGCGGTCACTACAATTGGGCGCATTGTCATTCTACAAGTGCTCAGAATGACAATGGGCCACTCCACAGTCTGCACGAGGAAGGTCCGGGAGGGGCTGCTGCAGACAGCCTCTTCAGTCAGCCTCTTCAGTTTAAAAGATAAGATCGAGAGGCCCGAGTGAAATATTTTTAACTCACGGGGCCTCTCGCATGGGAAACAGCATTCCTTTCTGAGATTTCGCATTTCGATTTTAGTATGATGCCTGTAAGGCGTCCGTAATTTAGGGTCCCCAAATTACGGACGCCTTGTGGACATCATACTAAAATGACGGACGGTCCGTGAAATTTACGGACGGTTGGTCACCCTACAAGCAGTGGCGGTTCCTCCGCTAAGGTAGAGGAGCGTCGCCCCACTACTTTGCAGCATTGAAATAAAGTAAAAAGGAAATGATAATAACTCAACTTTATTATAATTTTATTTGTTCCTGCTTGTGCAGCTTTGCGGGGCAGGACTGCTCTGCTCTCAGACCGGGGGGAAGAGAGCTAGGCACACTCTTTTAGTGTGATTGAATGTTTGGCTTAACAGCTGGTGGGGAACATGCCCAGGCTCCCATACCCTGGCTGACTGTTGAACCACAGCGCTCAGACCAATCATAAGGCTGCATTGCAGAATTGTGATTAGCTTAGGGGAGCCTGGGTGCTTCCAGTTCCGTTCCCGACTCGGAGAAGAGACGAGGTGAGACAAACCGATAAGATATTTTTTTTGTTAGATCCCTTGCCTCTTGCCATCCCTGATCCATGCCGGCCGCCACTGCTCACAAGTAAGGACAGGGACGAGGAGGATGGAGATGAGGGGAGAATGCTTCACATGGCTTGTCGAATGTAAGCGTTTTGAATTACTTATATTTGGCTTACTGCGATCTGCTCCAACAATTGCGAAAAGCATAACTATGGTATTCCTGCTTCCCTGCCCAGGTGCCTTACCTAGGGAGGGGTAAAATATTAGCAAGTCTGCCAGGCCGATGGACCTTGCCGTGGAGCATTGTTCTACTGCTGTGTCAGTGCTCATTTGGTGCTCGCTCACAGCAAGAGACTAATGCAGCCTTTTAAAAGCAGTCTCATTTAGCAAGATTAGGGTTGCAAATGAACCTACATAAAACAGGAAGTAGCTACTTTAGAGCAATGGATACTACCACTATGAACCCTATTCCTTGTACTTCTGGAGCTGCACAGGAGGAGGAAACTGTCTCTGCGTTTCGCTCTCAACTTCAAACCATGATCGATGAGGCGGTGAATACTGCCTTGTTGCAAACTTCTTTTAAAAGGCATAAAACTCTGCATGAAGATAAGGAGAACAATGAACCCACCGAACAAATTTAATATATATTTATGGAGCACAACATGAGAGAATTCTGAAACAGCCAAGAGACATGCTAGGTTTTCAATCTCAAGACAACCCCCACCGCCCCCACCCCTCGTTGGATGACTTTTTCTCTATGTATAACATTGGTCCAGCACATAATTTACCAATCCACAATGTCATAATAAATATGTTGTAAATCACAAAAAAGTGCCTACACCCGACATTCTTAACCAAAATTATTTATATGGAAGGGACAAGCGCAGTGTATGAGTTTGACCTGGTATTTTTATTTATACTATTTATCAAAATTTTCTATACCTTTTTCAAAATTTCACCAAAAAGGAAAATACATTCATAATATTTACATTACAATACATGACTATTTACAACCACATATTTACAAATTTCATGCATTCCACAAACAAAACTTTTTACAAATACACATGAAAAATGTATAATTTCATTAAATCGAATCAATCACAATCAAAGGAAAAAGACAAAGTCAAAACAAAGGAGCAAAGCCAAATGATGGAAATAACTTATAAATCAGCCTTCACTGATTCAAAAACTCTTAATGATATTGCTTGCTCCTTATGACACACCAGAAGGAGCAAGCAATATCATTAAGAGTTTTTAAATCAGTCAAGGCTGATTTATAAGTTATTTCCATCTTTTGGCTTTGCTGTATGTTGTCGTTATGAATGTCGTGTGTAGGCACTTTTTTGTGATTTACGGTTTAATAGGGTCCAGCCTACACCGTACCCCACCAGGACCTAACTCCTTAGTCTTATATAATAAATATGTTGGCAAACGATTGGAAGGAGGTTGGAAAATCTGGTTTTACTAGGTTCCTCTGCAAAAATAATTCCCTGGAGATGTATGGGGAGAAATATCCCCAGATTACTAAAGTGAAAACTATCCTGGCCAGTATGGTGTCTCCTTGCACAAGAAGTTAACAAATCATATGCAGCCTCCAGTTTCACGTTATTCTACACAAACCCCTCTGAAGGACTTTTAGGTACTATATGACTACTTACAAGATCAGAAAGATCCTACAAACATTCTAGCCAATATGTACTTAATAATCCAGTTTTCTGTCAGGCATCTCTTTTGACTCCCTTTGAGCTTCAGCAACCGCAGCAGGGGGTTCCATTTCTGTGAGACACCTTTTAAAGTTAAAATTATAGATACTAGATCAGTACCAGAAGTCATTAATCCTACATTTGCCTTCCACGGGTGACAAATTGTTTTCACTTCAGCTAAATGTTGTCAAGATGGAAGCTGAAGAAACGAAGACACTTCAGCCATTTAGACCTTTCACATCTATGATGTCCTTTATGCATAAGAAAGTTTTACCAGATTTTCAGGACAAAAAACCCTGTCATGGTCGGGCTCGAGGTCAGGGAGCCTAGGCAGCAGGAAAAACCTGACCACAGCTGCAGTCTCAAGGTCAACAACAAAACAAATGGCATTCAATCTACTGTGGTGGGAGGAAGAAGAAGCCTCTTGGTAGAAAAGTGGCAGGAACTCTTAAGACAAGTGGGTCCTGGACATCATCCACTAAGAATATTCAATGGAGTTCACCTCTCTTCCTTCAGAACCATATTTCATAAAGACCACCTGTCCAGAGGGCCTGATAAAGAAAAATTCACTGAAGGAATAAATTCAGGATCTTCTTCAAAAAGGTGAAATAGTTCCAGTACCATTCTCAGAGGAAGGACCAGGATTTTATTACATTATTTTCCCGGTTCTGAGACAAGAGAGGTCCTTTCATCCAGTTCTAGTCTTAAAGAATCTGAACAAGTATGTCAAACATCTAAAAGTCAAGATGATTTCTCTTCAAGCCATCACTCCTTTGATAAGAGAGAGAAGGATTTTCTGATACCCTTAGATACCCTTAGACCTAAAGGAGGCATATTTCTATGTATCTATTCATCACGAATATCAAAGGCCCCTTTGATTCATTTTCAGAGAACAATAATTTCCAGTGTGCAGTTTTACCTTTCGGCCTCTCATCCTCCCCGAGGATCTTCACAAAGGTACTTGCTCCAGTATTTGCCCAACTTCATGTTCTTGGTGTACAATTGTTTCCTTACCTAGCGACTGGCTAGTTATTGCCTCTTCTTGTGCTAAGGCAGAACAACAAGCCAATATGGTTCGTCTCACTCTCGGCTTTTCGGGGTTTCCTTCTCTACAAGGAAAAATTGAGTGTTGTACCCCTCAAGCAGAAAACTTTCATTGGTGCTCTCTTCTGTACGGAAGCAGCAAAAGTATTTCTTCCAGAAGCTCACAGACCAAACCTTCAATCTCAAGTACAGCTTCTTTTCAAAGCCAAGTCAGCTTTAGCCTTCCAGCCGTTGAGATTCCAAGGTTTCATGGCATCTTGTCCTGTGGTGGTTGCATGGGCAAGTCAGCACCTCAAATCGTTGGTACTTCTTGGCCTTTCTCACTTATCGCCATCATGCAAACCCTACCATTATCAGATTTTTGTATCACAGGTCCTATTCTGAGATCTCCAGTGGTGGTTACTTCCAACGAATGTGCAGAAGGGACGTCCCACTGTTAGAATGCCTTTCCCAGATTCTAGCAATGGATGCAAGTCAATAGGGTTGGGGTGCAAAGCTGGGGGGCTCAGCAGATTCATGCCAGGTGGTCAGACGCAGAGGGCCAACATTCCTCAAACTGGCGAGAACTGACTGCGATGAACACAGCTCTCCACTCTTTCAAGGATCTCCTCTTAAACAGGCCTGTCATAGGAAGGACAGATGGTAAAGTCCTATAAAACAGGCAGGGGGACAAAATCCATAGCTCTAGCCAAATTAGCTAAGGAGATATTTGATTGTGCAGAGGTGAATCTTTTGTCTATTTAGGCAATGTACATTCCAGGAAGGACAATTTCCATCCTTACAGCCTCAGTCAGAGCCTTCCTTCCATAGTGAATTTTCATCTCAGTTAGGAGGCATTTCAGTACATATCAGATCTCCCAACTCTAGATCTGTGTATCCCGCTTGATGGTCCTTATTCCTATCTTTTCCACAGAGTCAATCTGCAAGGAGGCATGGGGAGAAATGTTTTTTCAATTCATTGGTCTCCAAGTCTCTTCTATGCTTTCCCTTCGATTACCCTCCTCCCAAAGGTACTTCTGAGGATTTGAAGGACAGGGCCTTATTAATCCCAATGGCTCCTTTTTGGCAGAAGAGACAATGGTTTCTTCGAGAGAGAGAGATGGGCATCTTTAGAACCAGATGTCTAGATGCCCATCTCTCTCTTCCATTTCCTCTCAAGCTCCTTGCATCTTTGTGCTAACATTCAAACAGTTTTGTCAGCTAAAACTGATGGCCTTGAGATTGAGAGGGCTAGGCTGCAACTATTAGATTGTTTTAGAGAGGTGGGCTATGACATTCAATCTTTCAAAAAAGATTACACTTTTATGTCATATGCAAAACACTGGGAGCGCTTTTCTTCTCAGTGGAGCAAATCAGGTTCTCATCCCATGTCTGGTGATCCACTTAAGATTTTGAATTTCTTACGACATGGGGTTGTAATGGGGTGGCTGCTTCTATCTTAGCAGTGTAACTGGCTGCAATCAATTCTTGTAGAGGGTCTGCGAGGGATCTCTCTACAATAGTACCTTTAGCTAAAAAGCTTCTGAGATCTTTCAGATTAAAGAAACCTAGGGGCATATTATCAAGGGGGTTTATCTCCGCTTTTTTGGCTTTAAAAGCCAAGAAAGCGGAGATAAAATTATCTCCCTATTACCAAGCTGTCGCTAACACCAGTTAGCGACAGCTAGTAGGAGATAGCGACCATCTTGGGCCCCACTTTGCATGTCAGTGATATTTATCACTAATGAGATGCAAAGTGGGCGTGCCAAGATGTTAGAGACTGAAAACAGTCGCTAACATCGCTATCTCCTATTATCAACTTTTGGAGATATTCGCGCTAAGCGGGAATATCTCCAAAAGCTAACACCTGCCCTGAGCAGTTCTTAGCCATGTTATCCAATGGGAGGTGGATAACATGGCTAAGAGCATTTGCTCGATAATGCATGAATATCGCTGACTTTTCAGCGATATTCATGCATTTCGGCCGTTTTTTATCGCATTTGCGATAAACCTTGTTAATAGCAAGGTTTATCTGCGATAAAAATCGCCGATGTGCGGCGATAATTTTTGTCTCTAAACAAGTTAGAGACAAAAATTATCGCTAGTTGTTGGTAATATGCCCCCAAGAGTTTCTAACCCCATACCTTCTTGGGAATCATTAGACCAAGCGCACATATTATGAGTTTGTGGTAAAGTTGCCTGTCTGGTAGCAATAGCCTCAGCAAAAAGATTGAGTTAACATCTCTTTTAATTTGTATTCATATGTGAAGTCTTTCACTGATAGAGTGGCCCTAAGGTTGAATCCTGGATTGAGGCCTAAAGTGCACTCTGCATTTCATTCTTCTCAGGAAATCATACTTCCAGTGTTCTAAGACTTAAAAAATGCTTGCTTATCTTTGGATATCAATAGGGCTTTATTGATTTATTTGGAGAAATCAAGAGATTTTAGGAATTCTTTGTCTTTTTTGTTTGTTTTGGATCAGCAAACAAAGAAAAATAGCATCAATAGCAACCATCAGCAGATGGGTCAAACTGAAAATTTCTCAGGCGTACAACACAATGGGAGCAACTTGTCTGAATATTGAGTTGGCTAGACCAACCAGTGCATGGCAACCTCCTGGTCGCACCTGGGCAGAGTATCTTTAAAGGAGATATGTAGATCTGCCACCTGGATGAATCTCAAATCTTTCCCCACTCACTACAAGTTGGACTTATCTGCATACAGAAATGTTAATTTTGGCACTGTATTACTAACGTAAGCAATGAAGAAACTGTGAAATACAGGTATATTGTATTTTGTTTGAGCAGTATAAAACTGTGTCTGTCTCCTTTTTTGGCTTAGGTACATCCTTGTACATCAGCACTATGATTAGGATGGCTAGATGTGGGAATAATGAACTTGTTAGCTACCGGTATCTTACCCTTAGGATAGTCCTCGTCGTCACAGTGGTTTGCTCCCACCCTCCCAAGACACATTTTTTTAATACCTTTTATTTATATCCATTGGTATTGTTACATTTATCAACATTAGTGAGTGTGATTATGTTAACAATATGCTGCGTGTTACTTCTCCTCAACACAATTTTAAGGCTTGGTAACTTATAAGGAAGTGAGTTGGGTAAGAGGTTGCCTTATACATCAATCAGATTTGGTGCCTGAAATGAAACAAGGTACTTATAGAGCGCACAACTACTCAAACTAGAGTGTCCCGGCGCTGTAAGACCTCAAGAAAGGGACTGACAGTATAACTGATCGTAGGCTTGGCTCATATACTATTGCTGGAATAACCACGTTTTCAGTTACTACCTAAAGATGAGCAGATCCTGAACCTGTCTCGGTGCTAACCGCAGGCCGTTCTAAAGCCGAGCGGCTTGCACCTGAAAGGAGCGGCCACCAATACGGGTGTGGGAAAACTTGGGGGTGAGCGCCTGCTGCTGCAATGAAGACCTCAAAGTTCGGTGCAGAATGTAGTACTGGACTCTTTTCCAGATGTAAAAGGCACCCGTCCCATGGAGAGCTTTAAATGTCAGAACCAAAGCTTTAAAGTGCATCCTCTTCCGGATTGTTTTTTTTTTTTTAACTTTTTATTCGTGACTGTGACAATTATTACATGTTACATTCAATCATTGTACATTCTATCAGTCTTTTCCTTTTTCTTTAACTTTAACTGCGGCGTAGTATCCTTCATATATAACTTTCATCATGTCTTACATTTCTCCGGATATCATTCCATTACAACGTTTATCATTTGCATTCAAATTACAATTTCGCCTGTATGTGAACTGCCCCTCAACCCCATCCCTCCCCTCTTTCGGATTGGTAACCAATGAAGGGATTTCAGGTGGGGGGACATCCGTTTTCTAGGGCCAACCAATAGAATTTCCCTAGCTCTGTATCAAACAAGCTTGCTAGTAATTCCTGTGGGAGGCAGGGGCAGCCTCCTCATACATCATCACTAGGACAAGGAGGACTATCCTAAGGGTAAAGAATATTACCAGTAAGTAACGGGTTCATTCTGTTACATTAGTCTCGGAGCTCACCACAAAATGCAAGATACAGGCAGTGAAGATTTGAAGGAGTGATAACCACAACATGCAAACAGTTGCACTGCAATTAAATCTTTGAAAAATAAACTTCTTTTTATGAGCCTTCATCAATCAACTGGCTTCATGCCTGGAGCCTTCTTTTAACTTTGAAAATGTTCTACTACATTTCCAAATAAGTTTATCACACACCTCACTCATGTACAAGCATGACAGATTACTGTTTTAATTAATAATTTGATGTGTTTAATGTATCAGTTTCTTTGGAATAGTTTGAAACTATTACTTTATCAGTAACAAAATTGGAAAACTAAACATAATGTACCTCAGTTGTGCAAGACATTTTTAAATGGTTCAGGGGACTCAACTGGTAAGTTATCTCAGTGGATTTATGAATCCATTGTAGAGATTTGCATTTGCCCTGAAGATCACAGGTTTGAATTCTGGTGGATCCACACAGGCTTTCACCCTCTTGAGAGTGATAAAAAAGAGTACCATTTAGTTGGGTGGCGCAACACCAGTTTTTTTTATATTTAGTCATATAAGAGGAAGCAGGGATCGCAGTGGGTGGCAGAACAGCGGGTACGTTTCCTACTGCAAAGAGTGGCGCGGTAGGTGATAGGACATCAGATTATGCATGGTTTCCTCATGACCCTAGCTAATCTGAGCAGGAGAATAAGGTATCAAGGTGCCATACATAACACAATTTAAATGGTTAACTGAATAAATCCAATACTTTCACCTAGGGTTTATGAGGCACTCAAGTTTCACACTTGGTTATTTGTTGTTACTCAGAACTGTTTTGTGACTAATATTCCCATTATTCTCGGTTGCCCATCTATAATTTTTTATGTGGTCGCTGTGTGTTGGTAAATACCTCTGCACTAGGACTGAAATAATTGCAAGACAGTTGCCCACTATAGAAAATGAAGAGAACCTCTGCAGATATTAGTCTCACTATCTCTCCCAAAAAGAATTACAAATGACTGTGATTCCATCATCGCTGCCTCACAGAAGACCAGATATACCAAAGTTCGGGTCTCAAACAGTGGTTGCAATTTGCAACCAAAAACATATTTTGTGAACCAATCTTTAAACTAAAATGTCCGTTCCTAAAATAGGGATTTGAATAGCAGCACAATCGGACCTATCTAATTAATATTAATTTAGTAAGTTACAAGTTGCGACACTATCTGATTGGTCCAAATTACAGGATGGGGTGGCATGTAAGCATCAGCAGACCACCATGTTTCTGATGAATTTAAATACAGATTATGTCACGATTTGCTCCCTGCACTCTCATGTCCACCACCAGCGGGCTGCATAGTGTGACTTTCCAGTGTTCCAATAAACCTCCAAACATTCCTCTGCATGCATATCCTGACTTCCAACCATTTGGACACTATTTCCCAATTCATGTATGGTTTTGTGGTAGCCAGTCTGCTCATGCTGGAAGCTCCATTACCTATAATCCCCTCTCACTGTTCCATTTCCACCCCACCCCTGCAAGCCAAGGATGGGTGAAGGAATTCAGCTCATGTGTGCTGGCTGCTGCTAGCCTGCTCATACCTGATGCACATGATTGCTGTGAGCTCTTTTAAGCACCAGGTCCCTTCGGTCCAGCATTAGTTGTGGTAGTTGTGTACCTCTGAGACTGACTCTTGTTTCCTGGGCTTTTGATATCCTTGTTTCCAGAGTTTCTGAGCTATAGTTATTCCTTGTTCCTGAGCTATAGCTGTTTTCCTGGTTCCTAACTTAGCACTACCTTCAGTGCTACCTTGATTCCTGAGCTGTAGCTAATTCATTGTTCCTGAACTAGCACTTCCTTCAGTGGTACTTTGTTTTCTTGACTCCTGATCCACCACTATTCTAGTATTTCTTGGTAGCCTCTCCTTCTATATAACCTTTTACAGTCCCATTTCCTTGGTTCCAGTTCCTAGTTTGCTGTCTTTCTATTCCCGCTGTCTTGCATCTAGTTTCCTTGTATGTTTGATACTTGCTTTCTCCCAAGTGTGCCCTGTGATTTCCTTCCTTTCCTGTTAAGCACTCCTCCTTGCTAGTTCCTTGTCTGTCGTGCTTGTGTTTAGTTCTACCCCCTTGCTGTTACTGCCTTGTGTGTTCCTGTCTGATCGCCAGGAGCAGTGGGTACAGCTGACTACCTAAGTGGTGTTTCTTGTTCCCTGTGAGTATTGTCTTTGAATTACATTTATAACATCACCATGGGTATCGGGTCCACAGACCCTGCCTTTTTCTTGTTTATCTTAAATGTGGGTATTTACAGTCAGTATCTGTAACAGCAATTGTGGGTGAGGAACTTACTGAGCTTCAGCCTAACCGTGTGGTGCTCCAGAGTGCTTTATCCCACATTCCCTTTATTGTTAATGCTATAAATATATATATCTAGGAAAGTGACACTATAACAACTAGATTACCATCTGGGTAGGGACCCTTTAAAAGATAGAATAGGGACTTTCCATTATCATGTCACTACTGGATTTACTGCATCCATATTCTCCCATCTTCGTTTGGGAGAGGGATAGGATATGAGGTACCATATACACACGCAGATAGAGAAGGGACATTGATCCTTTGCTCCAATTTGTAAGCTCTTCCTTCTGTTGTCTTGTATTAGTGTTGTTTTGTTCTTTGCCTTCTCTGAGGTCTGCCCTGCACCCAATTACCATCTATGATGTTATTGCAGGGCTTATAGTATACCATTGCATAAACAATGTTACTGTGATTGGAACTGAACCTTTTGCACAAAAACTTTTTAGTCGAGTACATTGAAACTTTTTAGTTGAGTACAATAAATTTATTGATTGAATCAACGTTATTCTGTGAGTGCTTGAATATCTTGAATGCTGATTTTTGAGGAACTGTGGTGTTATTTTCAGTATGTAGGAAACGCTATAATCATGATGGGGCATCTGGAACATAGGACATTAGCCGATCCACGGCTTTATTTTTTGTCAAAAACTTGTGACAACTTAAAAAATAATATACCCTCCTCACATGAATACGAAGTTAATCAGTAGATGTCAAATCGTTTTGCGTATGTGGAACAATGCTTGATATAGACATTCCAAGATGGCGCTCATGTTGATGTTTGAGGGGCCAGTCCTATGTTGATGTCATTGATTGCAAAGAAACTTTATTAACATGCTGTTTTTGAGTCAGAATTGATACACTGCCGAAGGCTCACACCGAAACGGGTCTGTGTGGTTTTTTCGCCCCAATAAATCCTTCCGAGATTTCACAACCCCTCCTTGAGTGCTGCATCTTTTCTTGGAACTATGAAAAGTTCGAGCACAATATATATATATATATATATATCCACAGAAAAGCAATGCTTCTTCCGGAGTGCTAGGACCCGAGAAAGTTGGCGCAGATACCGGCGAAGCAGTCCGGTTAGTTAATACATCCAAAGAAGCAAAGTTCGTCATGCGCTCTCAGGCAATAAGGCAAAGGAATCCAAAATGTAGGATTTGCAGTTTATTTACACAACGCATTTCAGCTCAACAGCCTTGTTCACGTGTAACCCAACACAAACAACTCTGGCATTTAAATAAAGTTCAACGTTGTAAATCACACATCGACATAGACATAGGACTTGTAAATGCGAATGGCTGACATGTTGGAATGGTAAATAACGTCAACAAGGTTGTAGGTTTCCTTAATCAGATCAAACATAGCATGTAGTTTGCTACACATCGAGATGCATACAATGAAATACGTACAAAATCAATGTAAAATACATAGAAGTAATCATTGAACCTAACACAGATCAAAACTATTTTAAATAACCTGTTGTGTATTCGTGGTCCCAGTCAGTATCAAATTTCCTTGCTCATAATAACAAGAACGTCTTATATCTCTCTCGATCAGACATAATCAACCTTGCAAGAAATATGTGACTGCCTGAATTGGCATATACTCAATCTAAACGAAGTGGCAAAATTGAATGACATGAGGGAAATAGTCAGTAAATTAATTAAATAATTTAAATTAAACGGGGTCGTTACGTAAAATACATAACCAATCCAAAGCCAGGTACTGCTGCCCCGTGTGGAATAGATCACAAAATTTCATCACTGGATGATAACAAAAATTCATAAACAAATGTCATAATCACTTCTACCACAAATCAAACTGATTCCAATCACCACAGATCATTGGAAGTAATGATCACGGTTATCAAACAGAATGGCTGAATGACGTCAACAAGTCCTGGACACATATTAAGAAATAAATAGTCCCAAAATTATAGTGATTTCAGTCATCAAACCTTACACGCCGGTGTACCAAAATGTGACTTAACGGAGAGCAGTGATTCCCAGAGTGCAAAGGATAGGTGCGCCCGTGCAAGTGAAGTCCAGTGGTGGGCCCCTTCCTTTCCTCCTATGGAATAAAAGACACAACAAATACATTTTAAAATCAATTGATACAAAGGTTTCATTATGTTAGCAGAAGAAGAGTCGAAGAGTACATATGAATACATGGAACTCGTAATAGAAAGACTGATGAGTAATCTACAGATAGTCAACATTACTCTCTCAAATGACTAGCAAGTTCCTCATCCATGTTGAGACCCCCAGGGAATCTGGTTTGAAACTCAATTATGAGCCTAGATTCTCGTTGTCTCAGATTGAGCACCCTATCGCCACCTCTGGGATGCCTAGGGACATGTTCCAATATGAAAAAGTTCAAATCAGCAGTATTAGAAAAGTGTTGTTGTTCAAAGTGGCGTGCGACCGGGTACTTGGGGTCATGATTAGTAATAGCCCTGAGGTGTTCAAGAATTCTTCTTTTGGCAGCACAGCTAGTGCTGCCAATGTACCAGAGTTTGCAGGTACACTCGATGGCATAGATGATAAAGGTTGTACTGCAAGTGAGGAATTGTGTCAATTTTTTGGTGATGCCACCGTACTCTACAGACCCCCTGTATTTGCTGTATTTACAAGCCTTGCAGTGGCCACAGGGGTAAAAACCCACTATGCCATGTTGTGAAATCTTGGGATATTGAGTGATGTCATTTCTGACCACTAGATCTCGTATATTCCTATTTCTCTTATAGGTAATAGTGGGTCGATCTGGTATGCTACTGCCCAGAATAGAGTCTGTTTTTAGAATCTCCCAATTTCTTGTAAGGATTTTTTTGACTTTGTCTGTTTCAGAATTAAAAGTCAATATCAATCTTGTGGGCTCATCGTTCTCACTTATGTCAGTGACAGGGTGTTCCTCTAGAGTTTGGGATCTAGCAATTCCATTCGCTCTCTCTTTGGCTTTCTTAAGAACCCAACTGGGATAGCCCCTGCTCTCAAATCTGGTCATTATAGTATTCTGCTCCTTCAAGTAGGAATCAGTGGAATTGCAATTTCTCTTAGCCCTCAGCAGCTCACCGTAAGGAATACTCCATTTGAGTGCCTCAAGATGATTGCTGAGGGCATGAAGAACACTATTGCCTGCCGTGGCCTTGCGGTACAATGAAGTACAGATCTTAAGATCCTTTATCTCCAGTTTAACATCCTAGAATTCGCCTAAAAAATTCTTTCTGCGGACAACTTCATCACTGGACGCACTCCCCACTGTGATGTCTGATTCAGTATCACTGATGGGTTGGTTATCATTCGGGGTCCCACTGGTATTTCCAGAACCAGTTGGAACGTTGTCATTTTTGTATAAGTGATCATATTTGCGGCTAAAAGTTAGTATTCTCCCGCAATCGTAATCGGCGTAATCACGATTCATTTTACGCTGTTTTCATAATTTGATTACATCTTCCTGCTTTGTAAGTCGTTCCTTCATGGTGTCAAGTGTTTTTTTAAGTGTTTCTTCATCCATTAGTGTGAATAGTTCCGAGATTATGTCGCCAATCTCTTTCAGAAGTGTCTCTCTGTCTATCCAAGCATATTTAATGAGTATTTCCAACATGCCTTTAGAACTGACGGCTGAGTGTTCTGACCACTCTTTTAACATCAAAGGGTTGGGCGCCTCGTAAGTGGGTGTGATGAAAATTCTCAGACCTCGAGGTACCATGGATTGATCTACATAGTTCTGAAGGGAAATAGCTTCCCACCACTTAGATATTTCAGCGTGTTTCAATTTTTCCAATCTTCTGATTTTTTCATCTATCGGTTGATTTTTTGATTCAGATGCTTTGATGTTACCAGCATTTGTCGTACCACCAGGTTTGCTGCAAAAGAGAGCAAGAGCAGCCGCTCTTCTCCCCGACTCTTCTTCCGACATAATCGTGCTCTAGAAAACTGCAGATGACGTGATTTGTATATGAGTCCCTTTGCCAGTTGCCCCCTCCCTGGTAATGGGAAGTTGCTTTTGCCACAGTCAAAATATCTTGCCCTTATTAACAAGAGTCCAAGGGCGGTTACTGTACTTCTCCACAATCGAAAAGCACCGGTTTAATTGTTGTGGAACCCCTCACCACGGTAAACACTGCACATCAGGCCGCTGCCCCGGGGAAAAGTCTGACTAGGGTCCGCCGACCTGTCGTCACGATTTCTCCACACAAGGGACGGACCTCAAATGGCAAGGCTTATCTTTCACGGGGGGTAGTGCGGTGTAGTCGTCACGATTGTCCACTATCGTTGGTGAGAATCACCTTGCTGGGCCGGTCCGGTGCACTCCTCCATTAATATCCACAGAAAAGCAACGCTTCTTCCGGAGTGCTGGGACCCGAGAAAGTTGGCGCAGATACCGACGAAGCAGTCCGGTTAGTTAATACATCCAAAGAAGCAAAGTTCGTCATGCGCTCTCAGGCAATAAAGCAAAGGAATCCACAATGTAGGATTTGCAGTTTATTTACACAACGCGTTTCAGCTCAACAGCCTTGTTCACGTGTAACCCAACACAAACAACTCCGGCATTTAAATAAAGTTCAACGTTGTAAATCACACATCGACATAGACATAGGACTGGGAAATGCGAATGGCTGACATGTTGGAATGGTAAATAACGTCAACAAGGTTGTAGATTTCCTTAATCAGATCGAACATAGCATGTAGTTTGCTACACATCGAGATGCATACAATGAAATACGTACAAAATCAAGGTAAAATACATAGAAGTAATCATTGAACCTAACACAGATCAAAACTATTTTAAATAACCTGTTGTGTATTCGTGGTCCCAGTCAGTATCAAATTTCCTTGCTCATAATAACAAGAACGTATTATATCTCTCTCGATCAGACATAATCAACCTTGCAAGAAATATGTGACTGCCTGAATTGGCATATACTCAATCTAAACGAAGTGGCAACATTGAATGACATGAGGGAAATAGTCAGTAAATTAAGTAAATAATTTAAATTAAACAGGGTCGTTACGTAAAATACATAACCAATCCAAAGCCAGGTACTGCTGCCCCGTGTGGAATAGATCACAACATTTCATCACTGGATGATAACAAAAATTTATAAACAAATGTCATAATCACTTCTACCACAAATCAAACTGATTCCAATCACCGCAGATCATTGGAAGTAAAGATCACGGTTATCAAACAGAATGGCTGAATGACGTCAACAAATCCTGGACACATATTAAGAAATAAATAGTCCCAAAATTATAGTGATTTCAGTCATCAAACCTTACACGCCGGTGTACCAAAATGTGACTTAACGGAGAGCAGTGATTCCCAGAGTGCAAAGAATAGGTGCGCCCGTGCAAGTGAAGTCCAGTGGTGGGCCCCTTCCTTTCCTCCTATGGAATAAAAGACACAACAAATACATTTTAAAATCAATTGATACAAAGGTTTCATTATGTTAGCTGAAGAAGAGTCGAAGAGTACATATGAATACATGGAACTCGTAATAGAAAGACTGATGAGTAATCTACAGATAGTCAACATTACTCTCTCAAATGACTAGCAAGTTCCTCATCCATGTTGAGACCCCCAGGGAATCTGGTTTGAAACTCAATTATGAGCCTAGATTCTCGTTGTCTCAGATTGAGCACCCTATCGCCACCTCTGGGATGCCTAGGGACATGTTCCAATATGAAAAAGTTCAAATCAGCAGTATTAGAAAAGTGTTGTTGTTCAAAGTGGCGTGCGACCGGGTACTTGGGGTCATGATTAGTAATAGCCCTGAGGTGTTCAAGAATTCTTCTTTTGGCAGCACAGCTAGTGCTGCCAATGTACCAGAGTTTGCAGGTACACTCGATGGCATAGATGATAAAGGTTGTACTGCAAGTGAGGAATTGTGTCAATTTTTTGGTGATGCCACCGTACTCTACAGACCCCCTGTATTTGCTGTATTTACAAGCCTTGCAGTGGCCACAGGGGTAAAAACCCACTATGCCATGTTGTGAAATCTTGGGATATTGAGTGATGTCATTTCTGACCACTAGATCTCGTATATTCCTATTTCTCTTATAGGTAATAGTGGGTCGATCTGGTATGCTACTGCCCAGAATAGAGTCTGTTTTTAGAATCTCCCAATTTCTTGTAAGGATTTTTTTGACTTTGTCTGTTTCAGAATTAAAAGTCAATATCAATCTTGTGGGCTCATCGTTCTCACTTATGTCAGTGACAGGGTGTTCCTCTAGAGTTTGGGATCTAGCAATTCCATTCGCTCTCTCTTTGGCTTTCTTAAGAACCCAACTGGGATAGCCCCTGCTCTCAAATCTGGTCATTATAGTATTCTGCTCCTTCAAGTAGGAATCAGTGGAATTGCAATTTCTCTTAGCCCTCAGCAGCTCACCGTAAGGAATACTCCATTTGAGTGCCTCAAGATGATTGCTGAGGGCATGAAGAACACTATTGCCTGCCGTGGCCTTGCGGTACAATGAAGTACAGATCTTAAGATCCTTTATCTCCAGTTTAACATCCTAGAATTCGCCTAAAAAATTCTTTCTGCGGACAACTTCATCACTGGACGCACTCCCCACTGTGATGTCTGATTCAGGATCACTGATGGGTTGGTTATCATTCGGGGTCCCACTGGTATTTCCAGAACCAGTTGGAACGTTGTCATTTTTGTATAAGTGATCATATTTGCGGCTAAAAGTTAGTATTCTCCCGCAATCGTAATCGGCATAATCACGATTCATTTTACGCTGTTTTCATAATTTGATTTCATCTTCCTGCTTTGTAAGTCGTTCCTTCATGGTGTCAAGTGTTTTTTTAAGTGGTTCTTCATCCATGAGTGTAGATAGTTCCGAGATTATGTCGCCAATCACTTTCAGAAGTGTCTCTCTGTCTATCCAAGCATATTTAATGAGTATTTCCAACATGCCTTTAGAACTGATGGCTGAGTGTTCTGACCACTCTTTTAACATCAAAGGGTTGGGCGCCTCGTAAGTGGGTGTGATGAAAATTCTCAGACCTCGAGGTACCATGGATTGATCTACATAGTTCTGAAGGGAAATAGCTTCCCACCACTTAGATATTTCAGCGCGTTTCAATTTTTCCAATCTTCTGATTTTTTCATCTATCGGTTGATTTTTTGATTCAGATGCTTTGATGTTACCAGCATTTGTCGTACCACCAGGTTTGCTGCAAAAGAGAGCAAGAGCAGCCGCTCTTCTCCCCGACTCTTCTTCCGACATAATCGTGCTCTAGAAAACTGCAGATGACGTGATTTGTATATGATTCCCTTTGCCAGTTGCCCCTCCCTGGTAATGGGAAGTTACTTTTGCCACAGTCAAAATATCTCGTCCTTATTAACAAGAGTCCAAGGGCGGTTACCGTACTTCTCCACAATCGAAAAGCACCGGCTTAATTGTTGTGGAACCCCTCACCACGGTAAACACTGCACATCAGGCCGCTGCCCCGGGGAAAAGTCTGACTAGGGTCCGCCGACCTGTCGTCACGATTTCTCCACACAAGGGACGGACCTCAAATGGCAAGGCTTACCTTTCACGGGGGTAGTGCGGTGTAGTCGTCACGATTGTCCACTATCGTTGGTGAGAATCACCTTGCTCGGCCGGTCCGGTGCACTCCTCCATTAATATCCACAGAAAAGCAACGCTTCTTCCGGAGTGCTGGGACCCGAGAAAGTTGGTGCAGATACCGACGAAGCAGTCCGGTTAGTTAATACATCCAAAGAAGCAAAGTTCGTCATGCGCTCTCAGGCAATAAAGCAAAGGAATCCAAAATGTAGGATTTACAGTTTATTTACACAACGTGTTTCAGCTCAACAGCCTTGTTCACGTGTGACCCAACACAAACAACTCCGGCATTTAAATAAAGTTCAACGTTGTAAATCACACATCGACATATACATAGGACTGGTAAATGCGAATGGCTGACATGTTGGAATGGTAAATAACGTCAACAAGGTTGTAGATTTCCTTAATCAGATCGAACATAGCATGTAGTTTGCTACACATCGAGATGCATACAATGAAATACGTACAAAATCAAGGTACAATACATAGAAGTAATCATTGAACCTAACACAGATCAAAACTATTTTAAATAACCTGTTGTGTATTCGTGGTCCCAGTCAGCATCAAATTTCCTTGCTCATAATAACAAGAACGTATTATATCTCTCTCGATCAGACATAATCAACCTTGCAAGAAATATGTGACTGCCTGAATTGGCATATACTCAATCTAAACGAAGTGGCAACATTGAATGACATGAGGGAAATAGTCAGTAAATTATTTAAATAATTTGGATTAAACGGGGTCGTTACGTAAAATACATAACCAATCCAAAGCCAGGTACTGCTGCCCCGTGTGGAATAGATCACAAAATTTCATCACTGGATGATAACAAAAATTTATAAATAAATGTCATAATCACTTCTACCACAAATCAAACTGATTCCAATCACCGCAGATCATTGGAAGTAAAGATCACGGTTATCAAACAGAATGGCTGAATGACGTCAACAAGTCCTGGACACATATTAAAAAATAAATAGTCTTAAAATTATAGTGATTTCAGTCATCAAACCTTACACGCCGGTGTACCAAAATGTAACTTAACGGAGAGCAGTGATTCCCAGAGTGCAAAGAATAGGTGCGCCCGTGCAAGTGAAGTCCAGTGGTGGGCCCCTTCCTTTCCTCCTATGGAATAAAAGACACAACAAATACATTTTAAAATCAATTGATACAAAGGTTTCATTATGTTAGCAGAAGAAGAGTCGAAGAGTACATATGAATACATGGAACTCGTAATAGAAAGACTGATGAGTAATCTACAGATAGTCAACATTACTCTCTCAAATGACTAGCAAGTTCCTCATCCATGTTGAGACCCCCAGGGAATCTGGTTTGAAACTCAATTATGAGCCTAGATTCTCGTTGTCTCAGATTGAGCACCCTATCGCCACCTCTGGGATGCCTAGGGACATGTTCCAATATGAAAAAGTTCAAATCAGCAGTATTAGAAAAGTGTTGTTGTTCAAAGTGGCGTGCGACCGGGTACTTGGGGTCATGATTAGTAATAGCCCTGAGGTGTTCAAGAATTCTTCTTTTGGCAGCACAGCTAGTGCTGCCAATGTACCAGAGTTTGCAGGTACACTTGATGGCATAGATGATAAAGGTTGTACTGCAAGTGAGGAATTGTGTCAATTTTTTGGTGATGCCACCGTACTCTACAGACCCCCTGTATTTGCTGTATTTACAAGCCTTGCAGTGGCCACAGGGGTAAAAACCCACTAAGCCATGTTGTGAAATCTTGGGATATTGAGTGATGTAATTTCTGACCACTAGATCTCGTATATTCCTATTTCTCTTATAGGTAATAGTGGGTCGATCTGGTATGCTACTGCCCAGAATAGAGTCTGTTTTTAGAATCTCCCAATTTCTTGTAAGGATTTTTTTGACTTTGTCTGTTTCAGAATTAAAAGTCAATATCAATCTTGTGGGCTCATCGTTCTCACTTATGTCAGTGACAGGGTGTTCCTCTAGAGTTTGGGATCTCTCAATTCCATTCGCTCTCTCTTTGGCTTTCTTAAGAACCCAACTGGGATAGCCCCTGCTCTCAAATCTGGTCATTATAGTATTCTGCTCCTTCAAGTAGGAATCAGTGGAATTGCAATTTCTCTTAGCCCTCAGCAGCTCACCGTAAGGAATACTCCATTTGAGTGCCTCAGGGTGGCTGCTGAGGGCATGAAGAACACTATTGCCTGCCGTGGCCTTGCGGTACAATGAAGTACAGATCTTAAGATCCTTTATCTCCAGTTTAACATCTAAGAATTCAGTGTGGATGTTACTGATATTGCCTGGCAGGAGAATGTTATACTTGTTGCAATTTAGCTTGGTATTAAAGTTCTCAGCATCAGTTTTGGTTCCTCTCCATATGATGAAAAGGTCATCAATGTAGCAAAGCCACACGATGACCTTTTCAAAGTCCCTTGCTAAGGTGGTACTGCTGAGGATTTCTTGTTCCCAAAATCCCATGAACAAATTCGCAAAGCTTGGGGCAAAGCAAGACCCCATTGCAGTACCATTGATTTGCCTGTAGAGGGCGCCATTGAAGGAAAAAATATTGTTAGTCAAGCAAAATTGCATCATTTCCATTACCATTTTGGAATGTTCACGATAACACATTGGTCTATTACTCAAAAAGTGATCACATGCCTGTAAACCATGTTGATGATTAATTATCGTATACAATGAGTGTACATCCAAAACAATAAACATGAATTCAGGATCCCAGTTGATATTTTCAATCTGACAAAGAAAATCCTTAGTGTCTCTGATGTAGGTAGGTAGTGTTATGACAAAGTCTCGAAGGAAATGGTCCACATATTTAGAAATGTTTTCACTGATACTCCCAATGGAGGAGACTATGGGGCGTCCAGGGGGGTTGGTAGCATGCTTATGAAGTTTGGGTAATAAATATAAGATGGGGAGTCTAGGAAAATCTCTTTTTAGATAACAATATTCCTCCCAAACAAGGAGCCCCTTGTCTTTCCATGTCTGTAATTTATCCCAAATGTCCGTGATGCTCTGATTGTACACATCAATGTTGACAGGTATATAGAAATTAGTATCATTAAGTTGTTGTTGTGCCTCATTGATGTAGGCATCTCGGTCAAGTATAACAATGTTACCGCCGTTATCTCCAGGACGTATCACTATATTGGTGTCTTCATATAGTGTCTTCAGTGCTTTTCTTTGAGTGAATGAGAGATTGTTTTTGAACCCTCTGTACCCTCGATTGTTTTTCTTTTTTCTTAAATCAACCAACCCCTTGATAATACAGTCATGAAAAGTATCTATACAATCGTGTGGAAGTATAGGCACAAAGGTGGATTTGACCCTGAAATTAGTTTTGGCAGGTGCATCCTGTGTCAAGTTCATATCCTCAAGACATTGAGTGGTAGTGATGGACCGATCCTTTGCTGTATTATCACTGTTATCATTTAGATCAGACATTGCTAGAAGTGTGTCAACGTCTCCAATTATTAAATTGGAGGAGCTGGATCTGATGTTGTTAGAATTACTGGTATTTTGACCCAATCTTTTTAATTTGTGCCATTTTTTCAGTTTTAGTTTACGCACAAACTTAAAGACCTCTATTCTAGTGTCTGTAAAATTGAAGTCGGTGGTGGGGCAAAAGGAAAGACCCAGGCATAATGTTTTTTTGTCAAATTCAGAAATCAATCTCTTGGATAAATTAACAACAGTTTTGTTTACCGTTTGTGTATCCATTAGTAGTTCTTGTTTGAGCGTGTCTTTCGGGTTCCCACTACGCCCTTTGTTTTGTCGGTGTTCCCAACGTTGTCTGAGTCTTTTCTTGCGGTTTCTCCTCTTCCCCGGCCTTTGCCCCTTCTGCGTCCTCGTCCCCTCGGTTTCGGTGAGGCATACTCCATTTGATTCTGTTTTTCTTTGTGGCGATTTTTCTGCTTCACCCGGAATTCGTCTAAAAAATTCTTTCTGCGGACAACTTCATCACTGGACGCACTCCCCACTGTGATGTCCGATTCAGTATCACTGATGGTTTGGTTATCATTCGGGGTCCCACTGGTATTTCCAGAACCAGTTGGAATGTTGTCAATTTTGTATAAGTGATCATATTTGCGGCTAAAAGTTAGTATTCTCCCGCAATCGTAATCGGCGTAATCACGATTCATTTTACGCTGTTTTCATAATTTGATTTCATCTTCCTGCTTTGTAAGTCGTTCCTTCATGGTGTCAAGTGTTTTTTAAGTGTTTCTTCATCCATGAGTGTGGATAGTTCCGAGATTATGTCGCCAATCTCTTTCAGAAGTGTCTCTCTGTCTATCCAAGCATATTTAATGAGTATTTCCAACATGCCTTTAGAACTGACGGCTGAGTGTTCTGACCACTCTTTTAACATCAAAGGGTTGGGCGCCTCGTAAGTGGGTCTTATGAAAATTCTCAGACCTCGAGGTACCATGGATTGATCCACATAGTTCTGAAGGGAAATAGCTTCCCACCACTTAGATATTTCAGCGCGCTTCAAGTTTTTCCAATCTTCTGATGTTTTTCATCTATCGGTTGATTTTTTGATTCAGATGCTTTGATGTTACCAGCATTTGTCGTACCACCAGGTTTCCTGCAAAAGAGAGCAAGAGCAGCCGCTCTTCTCCCTGACTCTTCTTCCGACATAATCGTGCTCTAGAAAACTGCAGATGACGTGATTTGTATATGAGTCCCTTTGACAGTTGCCCCCTCCCTGGTAATGGGAAGTTACTTTTGCCACAGTCAAAATATCTCGCCCTTATTAACAAGAGTCCAAGGGCGGTTACCGTACTTCTCCACAATCGAAAAGCACCGGTTTAATTGTTGTGGAACCCCTCACTGCGGTAAACACTGCACATCAGGCCTCTGCCCCGGGGAAAAGTCTAACTAGGGTCCGCCGACCTGTCGTCACGATTTCTCCACACAAGGGACGGACCTCAAATGGCAAGGCTTACCTTTCACGGGGGGTAGTGCGGTGTAGTCGTCACGATTGTCCACTATCGTTGGTGAGAATCACCTTGCTGGGCCGGTCCGGTGCACTCCTCCATTAATATCCACAGAAAAGCAACGCTTCTTCCGGAGTGCTGGGACCCGAGAAAGTTGGCGCAGATACCGGCGAAGCAGTCCGGTTAAAACATCCAAAGAAGCAAAGTTCGTCATGCGCTCTCAGGCAATATGGCAAAGGAATCCAAAATGTAGGATTTGCAGTTTATTTACACAACGCGTTTCAGCTCAACAGCCTTGTTCACGTGTAACCCAACACAAACAACTCCGGCATTTAAATAAAGTTCAACGTTGTAAATCACACATCGACATCGACATAGGACCGGTAAATGCGAATGGCTGACATGTTGGAATAGTAAATAACGTCAACAAGGTTGTAGATTTCCTTAATCAGATCGAACATAGCATGTAGTGTGCTACACATCGAGATGCATACAATGAAATACATAAAAAATCAATGTAAAATACATAGAAGTAATCATTGAACCTAACACAGATCAAAACTATTTTAAATAACCTGTGTGTATTCGTGGTCCCAGTCAGTATCAAATTTCCTTGCTCATAATAACAAGAACGTATTATATCTGTCTCGATCAAACATCATCAACCTTGCAAGAAATATGTGACTGCCTGAATTGGCATATACTCAATCTAAACGAAGTGGCAAAATTGAATGACATGAGGGAAATAGCCAGTAAATTAATTAAA
The DNA here is from genome assembly GCF_964263255.1 of Lissotriton vulgaris. Lineage (NCBI taxonomy): Eukaryota > Metazoa > Chordata > Amphibia > Caudata > Salamandridae > Lissotriton > Lissotriton vulgaris. The sequence goes on along the minus strand of NC_141696.1, from coordinate 1,379,395,747 downwards.
TAATTTAAATTAAACAGGGTCGTTACGTAAAATACATAACCAATCCAAAGCCAGGTACTCCTGCCCCGTGTGGAATAGATCACAAATTTCCATCACTGGATGATAACAAAAATTCATAAACAAATGTCATAATCACTTCTACCACAAATCAAACTGATTCCAATCACCGCAGATCATTGGAAGTAAAGATCACGGTTATCAAACAGAATGGCTGAATGACGTCAACAAGTCCTGGACACATATTAAGAAATAAATAGTCCCAAAATTATAGTGATTTCAGTCATCAAACCGTACACGCCGGTGTACCAAAATGTGACTTAACGGAGAGCAGTGATTCCCAGAGTGCAAAGGATAGGTGCGCCCGTGCAAGTGAAGTCCAGTGGTGGGCCCCTTCCTTTCCTCCTATGGAATAAAAGACACAACAAGTACATTTTAAAATCAATTGATACAAAGGTTTCATTATGTTAGCAGAAGAAGAGTGGAAGAGTACATATGAATACATGGAACTCGTAATAGAAAGACTGATGAGTAATCTACAGATAGTCAACATTAATCTCTCAAATGACTAGCAAGTTCCTCATCCATGTTGAGACCCCCGGGGAATCTGGTTTGAAACTCAATTATGAGCCTAGATTCTCGTTGTCTCAGATTGAGCACCCTATTGCCACCTCTGGGATGCCTAGGGACATGTTCCAATATGAAAAAGTTCAAATCAGCAGTATTGGAAAAGTGTTGTTGTTCAAAGTGGCGTGCGACCGGGTACTTGGGGTCATGATTAGTAATAGCCCTGAGGTGTTCAAGAATTCTTATTTTGGCAGCACAGCTAGGGCTGCCAATGTACCAGAGTTTGCAGGTACACTCGATGGCATAGATGACAAAGGTTGTACTACAAGTGAGGAATTGTGTCAATTTTCCCCATGTTAATTTTCATAGGACGATTAGACACAGCTACAGCCCGAACCGCTGAACAGAATTACACCAAATTTGGCAAAATGATAGTCTGATTCGCAGATCACACTTTTGCTTAAATGGTGTAAATCCCTCCAGTAGTTCCTGAGAAAATCAAAAGAGCGCGCACCGTACTAGTACCGTACGCATACGGTACACGCACGGTACGCGTACCTTCCCGTGCACGAGCTGCATTCTGATTGGCTGCCACTGTCTGTCAACACTCCAAAACAGAAATTGTTGGCAGCCATCTTGTGCCTCGGTAGACTGAGGCACAAGAAAGCAGAAAAACAAACGTGTAGAACTCAAAAAGGGGGCAGGGTAGAAGCACCCTGACCCCCTAGGCCTGCTCAGGGGGTCTCACAAGGACCCAAAAAATTTTTTGGGGGGGGATCACAGGGTGCGCGTACAGTACGCGTACGGTATGCGTACCCCGCGATTTTAAAAAAAAAACATCAGTGATGTCATGAGTGATGTCAATGACCATGTCATGAATGATGTAATATGTGACGTCATCAGCAGTGCATTGCGGGCGCGCAAGTTATAGTTAGCTGAACTAACTATAACAGAGGAATTTCAAAGGTTTTGTATGAGTAAAATGACCAGCTAACTATAACTGGTGTGAAACCTATAATTTTTTCAGTGACTTTCAAAGGTTTAAAGGTTTTTAAAATGCTAATTCCTAACTATAACGTGTGTGAAACCTATGGTTTTTTCAGTGAATATATATATATATATATATATATTTACAGAGATAGATAGATAGATAGATAGATAGATAGATAGATAGATAGATAGATAGATAGATAGATAGATAGATAGATAGATAGATAGATAGATAGATAGATAGATAGATAGATAGATAGATAGATAGATAGATAGATAGATAGATACATTGCTACAATCTTCGCTCCTTTCAATTCCCCTTGCTCGGGAAGGACGAATACGGACTCAATTTTATTGGTGCAAGATGTTTTTATTACTCCATTACACCTCCGTGACGCGCTTCGGTCTGAAGAGGCCTTGATCACATGACACTCTGCAGAGTACATTTCCCAATTTTAAAGTGTTGAGTGCATTGAACACATGATTAGCAATTCGTAGACATTGAAGACAGACTTATGCTGCAATAGCTTGACGTCTCTTCAAAAGGCATTTGTAGGACATATCGCATTTATATCATATACAATATAAGATATAAAATATGATATAAAATATGTACAGTGAACATTGATTTACTTCATTAATCCATTTATAAATGTAAAACAATTTCATTCTTTGTTTATCAAGTGTATATAGGCCATGGAGTGGCAATTTACTTACAAAATGACATTATATTGACATCGTACTGTACATGTAACAATGCTATGATTTTCTGCACCCGATAGACCTGAGATTGGGGAGAAAAATGTAAATGACTGTTTATGTCTCTAATTGCTTTGTGTCTTACCATGTCAAATTACAGTCAACAATAAAGTGTGTTAAAAAAAAACTACATTGTATTAAACTGGAATGGAATTATAGTTAATAAATACATAGTATTTTGTTTTTTTATGGGGTAATCACCTATATCCATAAGGAAAACAATCTTCAAATTCGCATTTGCCCATATATCTTATAGCCCTAATGGGTCAACTTGCCTCAATCATTTCTATAGGTTGCTAGCTTAAAGTACCTAAGTGCAATTAAAACCTTAGGGGCCCATTAGGATGTCGGACGGATCGCCACCGCCATTTGGGGGCTGGCGATTCACCCAACATCCTTGCCCGCCCGCCACCCATTTCCCTCCGCCATATTATCATGGCGGGGGGGACCGAGGCGGAAAAGGGTTTATATGGTGGCGGTGTCTATCAGACACAGCCACCCATATTACGATGTGCTTTGGGAGATGCCTTTACGTGGCGGCAATGCCGCCACGGAAAGGCAGGTGGTCTTTACTTTCGGAGCCCCCTGCGGGGCCCCATGGTGAAGGCGAGGTGGGGAGTGCACATGGGGGATACCTATGGTACCCCCCTGCATTTCAATGTACAACATGACAGGCATTCGCGCGCTGCCTGTCATGTTGTGCATTGAAAAGCACAACAGGGGCTATTCTGTGTATATTGGGTTTTCTCTAGATAGTAACCAAATCTGGTCAAAGGTGTTAGAGCCCAAGAAAGCCTATAAAGTGAAACTAAAGTGATACTAAAAAGAATGGGCAAAGCAAAGTAAAAAATGGCTAACATTCAATAAGCATATTTGGAAAGGTAGATTAAAAATATCAACATAATGCAAAGGTTTGACTGCACAGATAGATGAGTGTGGAATGGGATTCCAGAGTTTACAGGTACAGCCTTTCCCAATTACAATCTTGAATACGGATCTATTTAATTGTCACAAAAAAGATGTATTTAACCCAATCTTATAGCAACTCCATTCACCTAATTTTCCCTCTAAATGATTTGTTTTTTTATGTTTGAAATATTTTGATCAGGGCTAACCAGGCCCAGGGGCATTAAGAGCACTGTAGGCAAAATACAACAGCTTGGGAACCATGGGCCAGAATTATGATTTTTTTTGTTCATTTGCAAACACTCTGATTAGGAATTTGTGATGGAAAAAACATTTCTGAGCATGTACAAACCCCATTTTAGGAGTTGGTTGCTGGTGTACCTTCCCTTGCATCAAATGTACCATGTTTTACAACCAGAATTCCATTCACAAACCATTGCGAAGTTAGCGACTCCCCAGTTGGCATGGTTCTTCATTCAGAAAACAGAAGAGGTCCCATTTAGACCCCTTCCTCTTCATAATTGTTTGTTAAAGTTTAAGGAGGATAAGGCTATGGGCAGGGGACTACTGTAAATGCAGTAAAACATAATTGATTTTTCAAGGAAGCCTTTTTTTCCATTAAGAAAAACAGTCTCCTGTTGGGAATCTGTCCGGGACACTGGCATGGTTCAGAGACTCTGGCAAGGACTGGAGGCAGGGAAGACGAAGTGACGAAGTTGGCAGAATACTAGGTTCAGGGCTGCCCAAGAACACACAGAAAGTCAAAGGAGAAAGGGAATCCAAAGAGGAAGCTCTGCACAAGAGAATACATGAGTTATGGCTCAGAAAGGACTGACACTCAAGAGGCAATTTAGTATTCAGAATAACTAATACCCAGAATGGATGTGCAAGAGACATACACACACACACACACACACAGGCACGCACACACACACGCACGCACACACACACACACACACACACTTTTTGCCCCAAGAAAAATGCCAAACTCTGCATCCCAGGATACAAAATCAAAAGCAAGGCAAAGACGGAACAAAAAGCGGCGATAAAGAAGGAAGCAGTGCCGCAGGCGACAAAGGCAGCAAGAGACCAATGAACAACTAGTGGAAGTGCAAATAAACACTAACAACAATGATACAAAACATTAATCAATTTGTCATCGATAAATCTAAGCCAGGATGAAACCCAAATTCTATCCTTAAGGTTATCCTTCTGTCCTGAGACCAATTTTAACAATGCTTAAACTCGAATATATGTTTACAAGTTTATCCGCAAGTTAAAATTGCAAAAATATCATCTCCTCCTTAACACTGGCAATACCAGCCAACAAACAACTGATCCTGCTCTCCCTGAGAGACTAAGTATTTTGACAGCTCCAGATGTACAACTAATGCAAGATTTACAGCAATTAGACAATGGTAATATACCAGAAATGAAGGCAACATCTACACAAACAATGATGTTGCGACAGCAGCTCTATACTTATGGGACAGTATGCACAACATTTAAACCTAAATCAACAATTCAGCCTATCATATTGCGAGACACACTTGACATCTTCAATGAACAAATAACCTCAGAAGTGAAAAAAATCAACCATCAGTTATGAAGGACCAAGACAAGATACAACCATCAAAATTCCAACCACCATCAGTTGATAAAGAAATTACAAAGCAATGATCAAATTATCATTCGGGATTCAGATAAAGGATGAAATGTAGTGATCTGGCCCAAAGGGGATTACTTGGAAGATGCTATGAAACAGTTAAACGACCGAGATTGTTACAAAAGAAGTGACATCCAAGCAACTTGGATAGCATGGAATGAATTCTACTCCAAGCTGCTAGCCTGGAAAAGTGCAGGGGGCATATTACCCACAACTAGTGAAAATTACTATCGCCAAGCATCTCCAGATTTTATTGCTGAGATAACGTGCTATTAGCAACGTTTATCTCTAAAGTGATAAAATATCCAGCGATAGCGGCAAAATGTGTGAATATCGTTGAGAATACAGCAAAATTCACGCATTAGCGACGAAATGCTCTTAGCCATGTTATCCTCCTCCCATTTGATAACATGGCTAAGAACTGGTCTGAGCAGGTGTTAGTATTTGGAGATATTTGCGCTTAGCGCGAATATTTCCAACACTACCCCTGCCTTGCTAATAGGCGATAGCTGTGTTAGCGACTGCTTTCAGTAGCTAACAGGTTGGGTATGCCCACTTTGCATGTCATTAGCGATAAACATCGCTGACATGCAAAGCGGGCCCCAAACCGCTCGCTATCGCCTACAAGCTGTCGCTAACATCAGTTAGCGACAGCTTACTAGTAGGGCGATAGAATTATTCCTGCTTAGCGGCCGAAAACGTCCGCTAAATCAGCGATAATTGCCTATCGCCCCCCTTGGTAATATGCCCCCTTGTTTTTTAGTCCTGATGAAAGCTGGGGAAGACGCAGTAGCCGGCAGAAACATATTGACATTTAGCAGAGTGGAGGGGTAGTGGGTTCATTATAGACCAGCATACCACCATCCACAGTGTGATTAGAACCTTCTTAACCTAACCAGGAAGATAGGATATCCCTGTGTTAGTTTTAACATTGTTATTTTTGCACCGTTTCTCTGATCTCGCATTTTTTCTTTATGTTTTTCTTGTCTTACCCACCCTATTGCCCCACCTCTGCCGTTGACTTGCGCTGAGGTGTCATAGCAGCCCTATGATGAAGCATGCCACCAATTTTTGTGGCTTAGGGCAGTTTTACCAACGTGTGTGTCTTGTCTATCAACCTCTTTTGACTAGTAAGGTATAGTTAGCTCAGGTAACTATTACTGCTGAATGTCAATGGTTTTGTACAAGTCAAATCTGAGACTAAGTATAATGTCGGTGTAAACTTAGTTTTTCTCAGTGAATTTCTAAGTTTTCTTTAATTCCATTTCCTAACTATAATGTTCCTGCATACTTAGTTTTTTTAAGGGAATTTCTACACCTTTTCAAATTCTATTTCCTAACTATAACATCCCTGTAACTTTGGGTTTAACAGTGAATGTTAACGTTTTTAAAAATCTTGTTTCCTAACTGTAATCTGTAACCTTTGAGAGTGGATGTGTGAGTGGCTGTATAGGTAGGTGAGTGGTTTTGTGAGTGGGTACATAAGTTTCTAAGTGGATCTGTGAGTGGGTGCATGAGTGTCTGAGTGGGTCTGTGAGTGTTTGGATGAGTGTCTGAATGGATCTGGGAGTAGGTGCCTGAGTCTCCGAGTAGGTCTTTGAATGGAAAACTGAGTGAGTGGGTCTGTGAGTGGGTGAATAAGTCTGAGTAGGTCTGTGAAGGGAAACATGAGTGATTGAGTGAGTCTGTAAGTGGGTGGATGAGTTTCTGAGTGGGTATGTGAGAGCATGCAAGAGTCTATGAGTGGGTGCATGAGTCTCTGAGTAGATCTGAGTGGGTGCATGAGTGTCTGAGCGAGTCTGTGAGTGGGTGTGTGAATGTGTTTGTGAGTCTGAGCGCGTTTGCACAGTGGTGAAATGAGGGGGCCTGTGGTGACATGTGTGCAAACACGCCCTGTGACTGTTTTAAGTTGGGTGATTAAGTCACCTTGAATCCTGATGGTCCCTAGGGTCCAACTATCCAGCCAGATACCGCCAGTAAGCGCCACAGATCTGTGTTGCAGGAGGTGTAAAAAGGGGCGTGGCCCACGTCTCTGCAACGCAGCTCTGTGGCGCTTACAGGAGGTACCTGGTGGGGTTGTTGGCTCCCAGGGACCCTCAGAATTGAAGAGGAATTAATTCTCCAACTTAAAGCGCACCACAGGGCATATTTGCACACATGTCCCATCAGGCCCCGCCCCTGCCTTCACCACTGTGCAAACGCGCACGTGGCGCGTTATAAATTGGTAGATTAAGTCCCCTTGAATCCTGAGGGTTCCTGGGGTCCAACTAGCCCACAAGATACCTCCAGTAAGCGCCACAGAGCTGCGTTGCGGAGAGGTGTAAAAAGGGGCATGGCCTTTGAACACCTCTCTGCAACGCCACTCAATGGCACATACTGGAGGTACCTAGTAGGCTAGTTGGCCCCCAGAGACCCACAGTATTCAAGGGGAATTAATTCCCCAATTAACAATGTGCCAGGGGGTGCATTTGCACAGTGGTGAAGGGAGGGGCGGGTCCTGATGTGACATGTGTGCAAACACGCCATGTGGCTTGTTTTAAGTTGGGCAATTAATTCCTCTTCAATCCTGGGAGTCCCTGGGGGCCAACTAGCCCATCAGGAACTTCCAGTATGCGCTAGGGAGCTGCGTTGCAGAGACGTGTTCAGAGGCCACGCCCCTTTTTACATCTCTCTGCAACGCAGCTCTGTGGCGCTTACTGGAGGTAAGTGGTGGGCTAGTTGGACCCCAGGGACCCTCAGGATTGAACGTAAAGCGCGCCACAGGCCGGATTTGCACACATGTCACCTCAGGCTCCGCCCCCTCCCTTCACCAATTAGTTCCCAATCTCACAACACGCCAGGGGGCGCGTTTGCATAGTGCTGCAGAGAGGGGGAGGGCCAGCTGGCGCGATGCCGGTCTTTTTATTTATTTTACTTTTTTTTAAGAAGGGAGGCTGTGTGACCCCACTTTCTTTCCTATTTTATAGGCCCTGGGGACCCCATCCTCCAGGGCTTGACACATATTTTTTATTTTTTAAAGGGAAGGAGGCCACGTGGCCCCCTCCAGAGGCCATATTTGGCCCGGGGGCCCCATCCCCCAGGGCAGGGCCAGTGTTTTTTTTTCTTAATAATTGTATTGGGGCTGCGTGGCCCCTCTCCTCAAGCCATTTATGGCCCTGGGGACCCCATCCCCGGGGCCTGTCCTCTCGGTCCCGTCGGCTCCCCACCTCATGCGGGAGCTGGCATTACTTTTCCACACGGGAAGCAGGCTCTCTCTTCCAAAAACCAAACAAGAGTTTGCAATGACAGGGCGGGAGCTGCCAGGCTCCCACTCTATTATTGCAAACAGCCGTGTCCCGGGGGTGGGCACCTCTGGACACTGCAGGAGCCAGCCCTGGGGAGTGTCGGTCCCCAGGGCCATCACAGGCTGCCCCCCTCCCACATATGGTACAGCCCTGTGGAGGTGGTGATCCCCGGGGATCGGGGGCCATAACGGACCCCCAAATTTGTATATAAGTGGCCCGGGTAGGTGGCCGACCCCAGGGCGTGTGGGGGGGCTTGGGGTGACGGTTCCCCGGGCCTGTGGGGGGGAGGCAGTGTGCCCTCACAAATTTAATTAATGAGAATCCCGGGAAGTGGCGGTCCCGGGGCTTGAGGGGGCCTTGGAGGCCCCCCAAACTATAAAAAAACAAGCCATGTGCCACCCACAAATATTTATACAAAGTCCCGGGGGTGGCGGTCCCCGGGGCAGTGTGGGTGGATTGGGCCCCCCTCACGCATGTTTTTCACTGCCCCTGGGAACTGGCCCACCCGGGGGCTTAAATTAAACGAAGCGCGGAAGCCCGCGCTTCGTTTTTTTAAATTTTCTCGGCCGGATTCAGACACCCAGCGAAAATAAATATGTTTTTTTGAGCCCTGTGGGTCCTTGTGGGACCCCCTGAGCAGGCCTAGGGGGTAAGGGTGTTTCTACCCTGCCCCGTTTTCTCATTTGCCTGTTTCTTTTACTGCTTTCTTGTGTCTCGGAAGTACCGAGGCACAAGATGGCTGCCAACACTTCCTGGTTTGAAGTGTTGACAGCCAATTAGAATACAGCTCGTGATCGGCAGGGTGCGCGGATCCTTTGTGCCTCTATATATCGAAAAAAAAATGTTTATTCTCTTAGCAACTACTGAACGGATTTACACCATTTAAGAAAAAGAGTGCTTTCTGAACCAAGCACTACCTTTCTGCCAAACTTGGTGTAAGTCCATTCAGCAGTTCCAGCTGGAGCCGTGTCTAAAGTTTCCTACTCAGTAGAACATATTAAATCCTAAAATGATAATTGAGAAGCACTAATTCCAACCTTCTGTATTGAAATCAGGAGATACTGCAGACATTTTTGACAACTCAAATCTAGGCCGAATCAATCAATCAATCATAGCATTTATAAAGCGCGCTATATACCAGTGGGGTTTCAAGGCGCTGGGGGAGGGGGAAACCGCTACTGCTCGAACAGCCAGGTTTTGAGGCGTCTTCTGAAGGTCAGTAGGTCCTGCGTCTGCCGTAGGTGTAGGGGGAGAGCGTTACATATCTTGGCAGCGAGGTGGGAGAAGGATCTGCCGCCAGTGGTAGCTCTGCGGATGCGGGGGACTGAGGCGAGGGCGAGGTCGGCGGATCGTAGCTGGTGAGTGGGGGTGTAGAAGTTAAGGCAGCTGTTGAGGTATGCCGGTCCGGTGTTGTGGAGTGCTTTATGCGCGTGGGTGAGGAGCTTGAAGGTTACTCTCTGGGTGACTGGGAGCCAGTGCAGGTGTTTCAGGTACGGGGTGATGTGGCTGCGTCTTGGGATGTCAAGGATCAGCTGTGCGGATGCGTTCTGGATGCGTTCTGGATGCGTTGAAGCCGTTTGAGGAGTTTCACGGAGACTCCTACGTAGAGGGCGTTTCCGTAGTCCAGTCTGCTGCTGACAAGGGCCTGGATGACCGTCCTTCTGGTTTCGGTGGGGATCCACTTGTAGATCCTGCGAAGCATGCAAAGGGTGTTGAAGCAGGAGGAGGAGACGGCGTTGACCTGCTTTGTCATGGAGAGGGCGGAGTCGAGAATGACCCCTAGGTTGCGTGCGTGGTCGGTCGGGGTGGGTGCTGTTCCTAGCGAGGTGGGCCACCAGGAGTCGTCCCGGGCCGAGGGGGTGGGTCCAAGGATGAGGACTTCTGTTTTGTCTGAGTTCAGCTTCAGTCTGCTGTTTCTCATCCAGTCTGCGACGGGCGTCATTCCCTTGTGGAGGTTGGTTTTGGCCGCGTGGGAGTCTTTGGCGAGGGAGAGGAACAGCTGGGTGTCGTCTGCGTAGGAGATGATGTTGAGATTGTGCAGTCGGGCGATGTGGGCGAGCAGGGCCATGTAAACGTTGAACAGTGTGGGGCTGAGGGAGGAGCCCTGGGGTACGCCGCAGATGATCTCGGTGGCTTTGGAGCGGAAGAGCGAGAGGCGGACGCTCTGTGTTCTGCCGGATAGGAAGGAGGTGATCCAGTCCAGGGCCTTTCCTTGTATTCCTGCGTCGTGGAAGCGTGTGCGTAGGGTGTGGTGGCTGACGGTGTCGAAGGCGGCCGACCGGTCCAAGAGGTTGAGGGCTGCGGTTTCCCCGTCGTCTAGCAGGGTTCTGATGTCGTCTGTGGCGACTAGGAGGGCTGTCTCGGTGCTGTGGTGGCAGCAGAATCCAGACTGGGATGCGTCTAGGATGTTGTTTTCTTCGAAGAACCTGGTCAGTTGTATGTTGACAACCTTCTCGATGATTTTCGCCCGAAAAGGGAGCAGGGAAATGGGACAGAAGTTCTTGAGGTCCATGGGGTCAGCCGTGGGTTTTTTCAGGAGGGCGTTGATTTCGGCGTGCTTCCAGTCCACCGGGAAGGTTGCCGTTTCGAGGGAGCAGTTGATGGCCTTCCGGAGGTGGGGTGTGATGGTGGTGCTGGCCCTGTTGAAGACGTGATGTGGGCAGGGGTCTGTCTGGGAGCCGGAGTGCACGGAGTTCATGATCTTGATGGTGTCGCTGATGTCGATATTTGTCCAGGCGGTCAGGGGGTTGGGGTGGGTGGCGGTCGTGTGGGTCTCGGTGATGGCTGGGGCAGGCGTGGTGATGAAGCTGTTGTGAATGTTTGCGATCTTGCGGTGGAAATAGGTGCCGAGCGAGTCTCCCAGTTCTTGTGAGGGGGGATGTCGATTGCGTTGGAGGTGGGGTTGGAGAGTTCTTTCACGATGTTGAAGAGCTCTTTGTTGTTGTGTGTGTTGTGGTCTAGGCAGTCTTTGTAGGAGGCTCTCTTGGGGGCTGTGATGAGGTTGTGGTGGTTGCGGGTGGCGTCCTTGTGCGTAGTGCAGCTTTTCAGGGTTCGTTCGCGGATCCAGATCTTCTCTAGCTTCCAGCAGGTTTTCTTGGATGTTTGCAGGTCTTGGGAGAACCAGCTCACGTTCTTCCTGGTGTGGCTGGTGGAGGGGTTCTTGATGGGGGCCAGGGTGTTGGCGCAGTTTTCGATCTAGTGTCTGAGGTTGTAGGTTGCGGCGTCTGGGTTGGTCGGTTCTGCTGGCGGGTGATGGGCGAGGGTGGCGTATAGCTGATCGTCGGTGACTTTGCTCCAGTGGCGACGGGCATCTGTTGGTTGCGGTGGGGGTGACTGGTTTTCAAAAGGTGAAGTGGATGCAGCGGTGGTCGGTCCAGTGGAGTTCAGTGGTGTGGTTGAAGGAGACGTGGGTGCTGGCTGAGAAGATGGGGTCCAGCGTGTGGCCTGCGGAGTGGGTGGGTATTGTGACGAGTTGCCTGAGTCCGAGGTTGGCGAGGTTGGCGATCAGGGTGGAGGAGTTGGGGTCGTTGTTGTTCTCGAGGTGGAAGTTCAGATCCCCGAGGAGGATGTAGTCTGATGAGGCGAGGGCGTGGGTGCTGACGAGGTCGGGGATTGCGTTGCAGAACTGTGGTCGGGGTCCGGGGGGGCCTGTAGACAAGCGTTCCTCTGAGGGTAGTGCTGGGGTCGGTATGGATCTGGAAGTGTAGGTGTTTGGTGGTGCAGAGGGTGCCAGCGTCAGTGGTAGAGACGTTGAGGGTGTTCCTGTGGATGATCGCGATTCCTCCCCCCAGTCCGTTGGTGCGGTCCTTGCGGATGATCTTGTATCCTTCCGGGATGGCTATGGCGACGTTACGGTGCCAGGGAGGAGTTCAGCCAGGTTTCGGTCAGGAAGGCGACGTCTGGGGTGTGGGTGTCGAGTAAGTCCCATAATTCTACGGCGTGTTTCCTGGTGGAGCGGGTGTTGAGCAGGATGCATTGCAGGTGATTAGCTTGTTTGGCGGGTGCGTTGGTGGGCTGGATGCTGGTGTAGCTGCAGTTCCGCAGGAGAAGGGCCCGTGTGTGCGCCTTGGGTCGGCCAGGTAGCAAGTGCTGGATCGTCCGGCGTTGAGTGCGTGGAGGTTGCTGTTGGTTTAGTGGAGGCGGATGTTGTGGCAGTCGCGGGAGCCAGGGGTTCTGGCTCTGGGCGCTGTCCAGGCGCGGGCGGGCACAGACGGGCTTGCCTTAGGCGGGCCTTCGGCGCTCCAGTGGCGCGTCCGGTTGTGCAGCAACTTGCTTCACGGTCTGCATATGAGTGGGGTTGGGAGGGAGGAGCAGCTGTGTGGCAGGAGCGGGCGGCGAAAGGGCGTCTGGGGGTGGGGCCGCAGGGGAGGTCAGCGTCGGGAAAAGAGAGGGAAGAATCTGTCACAGCTGTAGGGCGGGAGAATCCGGTGGCAGGGCTTGCGAAGACAGCGGGAATGCGGCGGGGAAAGAGGAGCAGAGGAACCCAGGTCAGAGACCGGGCAGCGGCGTGGGGGCGACCAGACCTGAATGCAAGGATGAGCGATGAACTAGCAAAACCCTGCACTGGCACCTCCTTGAGGTGAGAGCAAGCAAAACATCATCCTTAGGGCTCCACCTGATGGTACTACCAAACTGCTTAAAAAGCCTCTGAAAATTGATGTTTCTCGGGATGTGGGGAGCGCTCCATGCAAAATGGTATTTTGCCCGAGCGCTGAAAATGGCCTCGCCGTTCTGGGCTAGTGGATTACGTCCATTGAAACATTTTAAAATACGAAGTGACACCACATAAAATATGTGGCTTGGTAAGTGAAAGAGTCTTAACTTTATCTCCCCCATTGCCCCGCCTAACCTGCAGCTTTGCAGATACGATAGAATATTTTCAAAGATATTTACCTTTTCTTTTTCGTTTTTTAAAAAAGCCCTCTCTTGGAAAGCTCTAAAAAGCGCTCGCCGCTTGAGTTTAAAGTGCAGCTGGTTTTTGCTCACTTTTACAAACTTCCGTGACATCAGACGTCAAGGTCAGGCGGCGTCTATGGAGATCTTTCCTTTGATTGAGGATTTTGTTGTAACTGAAGTAACTCCTGTCACATTTGCTCAACTAAATGCAATCTTTAGGAACTTTTTTTTCCAGACAAGATGCTTTGGAGAGCGTACCGGAGACAGTGCCTATTTGATTTTACATGTGTTTGTTCTCCTGAAAGGCTTTTAGCCCCGAGGTTAGGATTAGACAACAATTTAATAACCTTAAAAGAAAGCATAAAACTGTCAGCGTGCAAAGGGGAATGACGGCTTAGCTTTTCAAAAAAGCTCCGTGGATACCGACAGCAAAAGTAAAGAAAACATGTCGGTAATCGAGTACAGACGGATGATTTTCTGAAGTTAAGTATCAGACAATAGAAACAATGCCATTAAACATTTTCGTACTAAGCTTGTTGAGTACTGATGCCTTATGAGGCCTGGGATGTTCCTCAGGCAGGTGAAAGAAAGCAACGACGGACTTGTGTGAATCCAGGGGCTAATAGCATTATGGGTATTACAGATACAATGGGGCCGATTTACAAGAACCGGTGCATCTCGGCAAATAATAGAGATGCGCCTGTTCAATTGCATCACATAAAAAAACCCTTGCGCCACAAGGGATGAGTCGCATTTACAATGCAGCGCACTGTGGCGCAAGAATGGAAAAATGCGAGATGGATATTCTGACGTAAAGGCAGTGCATTGCTGGAGTCGTGTCGCAAGCACGATGCAACTCCAACAGTGGTTAGGAATGCCTATTCCTGACATGCTGCTTCACTCCCTATGCCTGCTTCAAGCAGGCGTAAGGTTTTGACGCAGTGGCGTCGTAAAAGTGACTCCGTGAAATCTTGTAGGTTAGATGTCCTGCACATCTAACCTGGGCTTCTATTGGAATTCTAGAACGCATATTAGCAAGGGCATTGTCGCCGTTTTAGCAGCAGTTTCCTGCCGCTAAAACAGCGATAATTTTAACAAGGATCTTGCTAATATGTCCTCATGTAGGATTTACCCCACTTTACTCCAGCCGTTTAGCGCTAGTTTCTTTGTGCAAAATGCACCCCTGCGTCCAAAAGGGACAGGAGGATGCATTTTGCGCAAAGAAAACAGAAATAAATGCAACAGAAAATAAAGCTAAATGTGCTCTTGCGGTTGGATTTTTTTCCACAAATTACTCTTAATTATACGAGCCGGCGAAATCACCGTACCAGAAATTCTGAGTCAAAGAATAATGCGGAAATACTTAAATTACTCTGGCGTAATTTAAATTTCGTCCAAGGATAGTGGTAATACATGTTTAATACGCTTTTAGGGCCCAATCACAATTTGCACATTGGTGTTGAAGTTATGGGTCCCAGAATCATGAGTTTTGGCCAATAATTGAGCGTGCATCATACAATTTCTTCTGTGTAAGACCCTAAAACTCGAACCTACCGTCGTTAAAATTAAATGGAGCATACTGGGTCCAATACAACATTATGGGATCTCAAAGAAATAAGGCTGTTTTGAACATTAAGGCCCTAATTCCAATTCAACTGATAATCGCACTTTAGATGCAAACACGAGGTTAATATCATGAGGTAATGCCACATATTTCCTGGCATAAATTTCTCCAGGTAAACCCTGCAGAATTTGGACACAGAAAATATCACACATACAGGTAAACCTGGAACTGCGTCAAAATGCTACGGGGCATATTATCAAGGGGGTTTATCTCCGCTTTTTTGGCTTACGTCTTCCAGATAGAGGTGCAACAAACAGAAATATATGTATTTCTTCTCCTTGTTTCACCTTTTTAAGTGTGCTGCATTCTGCCCTTGGTGTTTTATTGAATGGAGGATTACATATGTATGGTAAGAAATCAACTGTACATAATTTCAGCAGACAAATTGTGAGGCATTGTGGAAGATTAGCAGGTAATCCGAGCCTGGGAGAATGAACATGTAAAGAGTTCTTGTCATCGCTGTGGACGTGTGTATTTTGCAGCATGAGAAAGTAAATCTGTAGCTGGACTGGGCTGTCATGGTTTTGTCTTTTGAATAGAGGGTGGAACTAATTGTAAGGCTCTCTTCCTGTAAGAGAAAACATTTCTAAAGTCAACATTTATACAATATGCTGTCATAGGCAAATGTAGCATCACTCATTGAAATATTTGCATTTATGGTTCTTTCTCCTGACGTAATAGGGCAGAACATATTTGTAAATAAACCCTTTGATAAAACTAATCAGTTGTTAATAAAACAGAATTGCGCTCACTTGATACTCATAACCTGGAGGCAGAAATACATCTCTAAAAGGCGATGACTACAGCCACAACACGGTTTCTATTACTTTTAGTAAACCAAGAAGCTATGACACAGTTGCATCAAATAGGCATTTCCTCACAAACAGTCACAATGTACATTGACTTGCGGTCTGCATGTAAACTGCGCCAACGCGGAAACATACATGGAACACACTGTAAACCACATCTCCCCTTCACATTGCAGAGGGACAATCAACACCTCCTGCACACAGACGTGTCATGTCTATGATCAATCCAGTATGAAAGCATGGACGAATGAAGGGGCAGTGACTCCCCCTTACGTACATGTTGCTCATGTTGTGGGACTTGAGTCAAAGGGTGCATCTCTGCATCATGGCGGTGCATATTTGACACCAAAAGAAGCCCTGTTGTCACTTGTAGGTCAAAAATGACAGCCAAAATGGAATGATTTGGGACTCATGTGAAATGCCAAAGAGTGGGATTCCGTACTATCTGTGACAAACAGAGCTGGCATTTCAAATGAATGTATGACGTTACAATGCATACATTTACAACGCATGCCTTTGCAACGCAGTTTTTACATCGCAACATCCTTTACAGCGCATACATTTACATCGCATACCACTACAATTTTTTTTAAACTAAGGCCTGCGTTGTAGTGACTTGCAATGTAGTGTCATGCGTTTTAGTGACATGCAATGTAATGGATGCATTGTAGTGACATGGATTGTAAAGAATGTTGCGATGTAAGGCCTACGTTGTAAATGTAGTGCGATGTAATGGTTGCGTTGTAGAGGTTGTTTCCCATTTCAAATACGTGACATTCAAACAGCCTCTCTGTACTGAGGTGACACACCCACCATCTATTATCAAATTATGACATTGTTAGCACTACATGTCACACTTACACTTGTCTGAGTGATGTGCTTGCATAGATGAGTGAGATGCACTCAGGGAATGTGTCTTGGAATGCATTTATTTGCACATGCTGTGCCTGTGGTAATTTTGTACTGTCCCATGATTTCTAAGGACATGTGAGGTGCTCATGTGAAGAAATTGTCAACAATGGTGTTCCTACGGGCTATTCCTGCTGCAGTGAGGTGTGGTCCACCTGCCTCATCTTCCTCATCATCATCATCCGGTGCATCTGGCACTTACATCCATGGGGCATTGGTGCGTACACAGAAGTTGTGCAACACACAGCATGCAACAATCATCTTGAACATGATGTCTGGGCTGTACAGGAGCCTTCCACCTGTGATGTCCAGGCACCTAAACGTGACTTTAACACGCCAAATGTGCATTCCACGATGCCCCTGATGCGTTTGTGGGCCGCATTGTACTGCCTCGTGGACCTGTGTGTTCGGGGCTCAGAGGGGTGTCATCATCCAAGCGCAGAGTGCATATCCCTGATCACCTGTGGCAGTGCTGAGAGACATGAGTCAATAGTTTGTTCTGCATGATGTGTTGGCAGGCTCACTGGTACATTGGTGTGTGACTTTGTGATTCCTGTTTGACATGTACTGCTTGTAGCAAATGTGCGGCATCAATGTGTATTATGTTGCCTCATTGCTGCTCCTCCAACCCCCCGGGCCTATTTACTATTGTGTGTAGCGCTGTTGCATCACTAGCACTCCTATGGCACTCCATTGTCATGCCTGACTGCACATGTCCACAAGCATGACGACGACACAGTGATGTTGTGCGCTGAATGTGCGAACCACGTGTGTGTAGGCCTATAGTAAGGATAGGGCGGACACAGATGTAGAGTTCATGGCTGGCTGAACTCGCCATGCGGTTGAGAGTAGACCTTTGGCTTATGCTGAGGTAATAGCGACCCACACACAGGTTGGCATGTGTGATACCTGACCACGAGCAGGCTTGCGCTCCCTCATATACCCCTTTGGCCGAGCCCGCACTCCGGGGGCATGCCACATAGCAATATTGTCCATTGTGAGATGGGTGGCGCTGACACTACAACCGAGACACGAGCATTAGTTACTTTCTTGACAAGGTCAAAACGTAATCATGCCCAGAGCCCTGGGTTGATTAACTACACCCCTACGCTGGACTGTCGTACACAAGTCCACCCCGCTTACGCTCACAGGGGGGTACGACACGACTACATGTCCCAGGTCTACCCCACTGCCTGAGGTGACATGGTTACATCCGCTGTACACAGCACAATGTAATGTGGGGTTGTGCCCGGGGCACGCATGCAAACATAATGAGCACACGGACACACTTAGATAGTTTGTAAGACTGGCTACGGGCACGTGCGCCCGGACCCTTGTATTGGCAGGGTCACATGTCCAGTAACGCCTGTGCTGGATGGGTGTGAGGTGAGTGTAAGCCACCCCTCAGGGGCTGGTTGGTGCTGGCGACAACTACAACAGTGATCAGACAATCAGAAGTTCAAAGTTCAAACAGCAAGGATCCATTATTTGAGCTGCACAGAGTTAGTGGCCCTGGATGCACTGCAGCCGGCACAGGCACACCGCCATGGGACGGTGCCTTGCGGTGCACTGAGGTAGGGCCACGCGAGCTGAGTGGGTCCCTGTCGATGTCGAAGGTGAATGTCACGGAGGGTTGCGGGGGACAGTGGAAGGTGTCCTTCCAGGGCATGATGCAGAGGGCAGAAGCAAGCAGAAACAGGCAAATGAAGGAGGGGAATGTTACAGACTCATTTTTACCACCAACTCAGTAACATCTACATGATGATGAAGACAACCCCCAGGCCATAAACTCAGACACCACCGAAGTTTACCCACAGTGTCCATGAATGTCGGAGCACAGAGTTAGTGGCACCGGAGATGAAAGGGGATGCAGTCTGCGATGAGGCCTGTACAATTATATAAACTCTGCCATAAATAGATCAAGACTCAGTTCCAAATATGTGACCTACTCGACCGCAGTGTAGGCCAGAGGCTGTGGTCAGCAGGGGCCCACAGCCACGTGTCATTGGCTTGCGTAACACAGTTAGTGACACCAGAGCAGTTGTTGGTAGTTTTTGATCACCTCCGTAGCGATGATCCCTTTTTCCTACGGACTGAAACGCTTCTTCCTCTTACTCCTCTGCTTGCGTACAATTATATGAACTCTGGCAT
This sequence comes from Lissotriton vulgaris, assembly GCF_964263255.1. Lineage (NCBI taxonomy): Eukaryota > Metazoa > Chordata > Amphibia > Caudata > Salamandridae > Lissotriton > Lissotriton vulgaris. The sequence continues at coordinate 1,379,377,189 of NC_141696.1, read as the reverse complement.
TGATAAATCAGGACTCAGTTCCAAATGTGTGACCTACTTGACCGTAGTGTAGGCCGAAGGCAGTAGCAGCAAGGGATCAGAAACACGTGTGGTTGGAATGCTGTGCACAGAGTTGGTGGCACCACATCGAAGGGAGTACAGTGATATGAAATGTCCCATGGACATGTAAACTCGGCCATCAGGATATCAAGACTCAGTTCCAAATGTGTGACCTACTTGACCGTAGTATAGGCCGGAGGCAGCGGTGGAGTACGTCAATGAGAAAGGAGTACTGCGGGCCTGTGTCGAGGAGGCCATGATGGTCTGAGGAGGCTACCAAGGTCGCAGGCCTCGTGCTTGGAGCTTGCACCGGCACGTGGTGGGCCCTCTGTGACACACACCGGTGTCGGCAGGTGAGCAGTGAGGCCTGGGTGCGCAGGGGTGGGCAAGACGGGTTCGGGGACCCATGGCCTGGGGTGCAGCAGGCACACAGGATCGCAGGCAACACCGCTCATGGCGATGGCCTCTTGGCAGTGTGAGAGACGAAGCCCTGGTAGACACGTTGGGCATTCCGGAAGAATACGGCGCCCTAAACAATGTACTTTTTATTCACACCCCTACGCTGGCTGGCATTCCCCGGGCCAACCCACTCCGCTCACGCTTACAGGGGGGTATTTAACAAGCTACATTTCTACGATCTTCCCCACTGGCTGGGGTAACATGGTTGCATCCACTGTCCACTACACGCCAAACACCAGCAGTGTATGTCGACATGGATATGTCTGTGGTCTGAATACTGCAGTCTGGCCAGCACATTCACGCCACACTTGGCATTGTGTACATTCTCAATCCTGGGTCACTTACCTCCTTCGCACATTCCTGGTTCACACCTCTCCCCATATTCTGCTATTGTATGGCTGAGGTGCCATGCCGTTGATGGCTCATGTACATGGCTAGCCCAGGTTAACACAGTAAGTTGTGCTGTCGTGTATGGTGGGTGGGCATGTTATGTGGCATGTTGTATGTGAGTTTGTAACGTGTGCATTACCAGAGTTGTGCGTTGCATGATTGTGGAGTTGGGGTGTGTGGTGTGTTAATTTGGTACATACCAACGAGCAGAGCAGTTCCGTAGGTGCAGTCTTGGAAGCACTGGTTGATGATGGACTGTTGGAAGATGTAGGAATCATGCATACTGCCTGGGTAGTTGGCGATGACATTGGTGAAGAGTCCCCGGTGGTCCACTATTGCCTACACATTGATGGAATGCGTGTGCTTTCTGTTACGGTAATTGTGTGCAGTGTCGGCAGGGGACACAAGTAGGACATGTGTGCAGTAATTGCCCCCAACACGTGCGGGAAGCTAGCTATGGCATAGAAGCCTTGCTTGGTCTCCAGCTGTTCCTGCGCAGTGTGGGGAAAGTGAAGGTACTGGGGTACCAAGCTGATGATGGCATCCAAGACAGTAGAGAGGAACTTTGATAGGGCTGGCTGTGAGACTCCTCTGACTCTGGCAGTTGTTGGTTGAAAGGTTTCAGAGGCCAACAGATGCAGCACAGTCAGCAGCTTTGTCTGCGGAGGGATGTTGGTTGTCCTCTGTGTTGGTACTGTCAGCCTTTGGGCTATGATGTTCAGGATGGGGAGGATGGTTATCCTTTTGAGCCTGTAGTGGGCAATGACATCCTCTGGTGTTAGGTCTGTGAGGCTGGTGCGTTTTCTGAAGGTCTGTTGTCTTTGTTTGCACTGCCTCTGTGGTAGTCCGGGGGTGGGGGGTGTGGCGGGTGGCGGTGGATGTTGTGGCCCTCTTGGGGTTCCGAGCTTCATGATCAGTAGCTCCATGGCATCTGTTGTTCTTCTGGTGTGGCTCTGGGCTGAGCCCCCTTTTATGGTGCAGGTTGTCATCCGACTTTACACCAGGTAAGAGCAGGTGTTAAATTCATGCTGCTAACACTCCTTCTTGCCTGTTTTGGGATCTTATGGCCAATCTGGCTAGTCGTTGAGAATGTTGCGGAGTGGTGTTTTTGTGGCTTTTTGCATGGGAATGCCTACTCTGCATCTCATTAGCGTTAGTTGCCGGGGTCATCTGTGGCAATGTTTTTTGCAGCTGCTATTGCAGGTAAACTGGTGATATCAGCTGTTAGCACCAGCTTGTGAATGGGGTGATACATTTATCAACACTTTGGCTGCGATAAAGTGCCGATAACTCAGCGATAAGTCCTTGAGAATATGCCGCTCTGTGTCCTTAAACTCACAGTCTCATCCTGCACCACTGTGCGCTCACAGCTAATCAATGATAAGAGGCGCTGTCACTCGTGCGAGACTCAGGTCATGCATACCTCTCCACTCTAATCATTCAGAGAGGCCGTGAAGTTCCTCCGTCTTGCAGGGTATACTAACTGTTAGACTCTCTAAACGGCCTAGAGGAGCAGCACAGTCATACATAAACATGAGACCTGAGATCCAGACAAGCTCTCACTTGCACTTTAGTAAAGAGATTGCTTCACCGGAAGTACTCTTATTATGTTCTAGTTATGGTTTCTTATGAACATATAAAATAGTCAGAGCCAGATTTACAAAGCTATTTAGGTCTCACGAAGCGCAGAGATTTGGAAATTATGATTTACAACATTTCTCTCTTTCATTATAGGATATGTCAATGGGATGGAAGTTTAAGATTTCAATAACTGCTCTTCCTCCCATAATGCCATGAGTACAGGTTCGTTTTTTTGAAGAAAGTCCACATAACTAAGAAAAGGATACACTGGAAATAGGAGCATTCTGTAAATTTTCCTGCGGTTACTGAACAGCTGAGGGATGGCTCATTTATATGGATTATTATTGTCTGCTAGCACAGATCGGGTTCCAGGACGGGGGAGGTAAGGGGGTCTAAAAAAAGAAAATTTCACTTACCTCTGTTGCATCGTCTCCCCTCCATCGTCCATCCGCTCTGGCCAGAACAGGAAACACCCAGGCTCCCCTAAGCGAATCACAATGCTGCAATGCAGCATTGTGATTGGTCCGACGGCCGTGGTTCAGTGCTCAGCCAGGGACTGGGAGCCTGGGCATGTTCTCCACCCAAGCTGTAATGCAGCCTGGGTGGAGAAAATGCAAAGTGTGCATGACTGTTTGGCTGGCCCGAGACATCTGGCCAAACATTTGTGTTCCCTTTCAGAATGCCACCCCTCCTCCCCCTGCTCTGTGAGCAGAGCAGCCCCACCCATCCCCAAAGCTGCTGTGGCAGGACAAATTAAAAATGATAATAACATTGAGTTATTATCCTTTTATTTTTCCTTTATTTACACTGCTGCAAAGCAGTGGGGCGCCATTCCTCTGCCTTAGTGTAGGAGCCGCCACTGCGGCTTTTTGGAGACACAGATAAGTGCAATTGTTTGTGACTACATACAATAATATGATCCTGTGAGTGTTCACCTCATTTGCACAGCCCACTCCCCTGACACTCTTGTTGGCGTCACAACTGCAGAAGAATCTGTATACTCTTGGATCTTGGGGCCTAATGTACTAATGTTAGGAATTGCAATTTCCAAATTGCGATTCCTACCGAATTGATATTTGGAAATCACAATTCCTAAAATATTAAAGTGTTAAATGTCATTTAGCGATTCCTAATGGGTCACAAATCGACCTACCTCATGAATATTAATTAGGTGGGTCACAAATTGCAACACACTGGGAATCTCAGATATCACATGGATAGTATAGAGATGGGTGGAGGATTGTGCCTTCCAAATTTGTAAAGGTTTTGGCGGAATAATTTCCAATTGTTCATTAATAAATTTTCAAGTGTGTAGTGGTTATTCATTCTCTCATTCTACAGGGAAAAACCAAAACAAAAGAACAGCTGACACGTGTTTCGCCCATGTGGCCCATCGGCTTTGAGCTTTCTCAAGGCAAAAGTCTTGGGCTGACGATCGTGTTCCTTTTAGAAGATGCGGATAAGTATTTATTTATATATTTATTTATGTGTTTTAAAGAGAGTGAACTTGACCCGATTAGGGTATCAGAGTGCTTTGCAGAGTCATAGAGTTGTACAAGAGGCATGGGATCACAAGAGTATAACATAAATTAGGGGGGTACTGAGTACAAGAGGGATGGAAGTATACAGTACAGTTAGTATTACAGTTTCTTGGTTGGCCGAAGGTCGACGGAGGAAGACAATAGTCTCTGTGGTGGTAGGGCGAATGGGGTTTAGCCGAGGAATTTACCCATAAGGAAGGATTTGGCCTCCTTTTTGAAACGTGCAAGAGAGGGGATTCTTTTGATGGCGGTGGGAAGGAGTTCCATATTCTTGGTGCAGCCCCAGCAAACGCCGGATTATAGTTTTTTTTCTTCCGAAAGCGTGCAGGCTTGAGTAGGAGGTCACTGGCAGACCGTGAGTTTCTGATTCCTCCGGATACCACAAGTTTCTGTGCAAGATATGCAGGGTAGTTTGAGTGTAGGGCCTTGTGAGTTATGCATGCTAGCTTAAGTTGTATTCTGAATTTAAGAGGAAGCCAGTTCAGTGCTTTTAGATGGGGAGAAATGTGATCAAATTTCCTAGTGCCGGTAAGTAGTCTGGCAGCTGCATTGAGGCAGGCTTTTAAAGGTGCTAGGGAGATCTTGGGTTAAACAGAAAGGGTGGAACAGCCATATTCTAGTCTAGAAATGACTAGTGCTTGGACTGCCAGTTTTAGGTCGGGAGCGGCAAGAAAGAGTTTCAGTTTCAAAAGTTAGCTCTGGTGGAATCTGGCAGATTTGGCCATTGAGTTGATGTGGTCTCGCATGTTCAGGTTGCAATCCAAGGTTATTCCCAGCGATTTGGCCGACTCCACGAATGTCGGTGGACAATTTAAGGCTGTGATGGCTTTAATTCATGTCTGGATCTCAGGGACGGTTTTAGGAGGGGAGATTAGAAGAAATTCTGTTTTCTTTGCGTTTAGTTTGAGTTGGTTGGAAGAGAGCCATTGGAAGGTCAGTTTCAGTGCCTCCTTCAGGGAGAGAATTTCTTCGAGAGATGAGATTTTGATGTAGATCTGAGAGTCGTCGGCGTACATATGATAGGAGATATTTGCAGTGCAAAGGACTTCGCCAAGGGGTTCTAAATAAAAGTTGAAGAGGGTGGGGGACAGCATTGATCCTTGAGGGACTCTAACCGTGACCGAAGAGGGAGCAGACAGGTTACCAATAATTAGGAATCTCTGAGATCGGTTTTGGAGGAAGGATTTAAACCATTCGAGGACAGGGCCATCTAATCCCATCCTAAATTTGAGGTGTTCAAGTAGCTTCCCATGGTTGACCGTGTCGAAGGCCGAGGATAGATCTAGGAGGATTAGGAGACAGGTTTTGCCTTGGTCAAGGGCTTGGAGGGTATCATCAACGATGTGGAGCATGGTGGTTTCAGTGCTGTGTCCAGGACGGAATCCGGATTGGCAGTCATCGAGTAGGTGGACGTTGTTGATGTGATGACTTAGCTGCCGTTGCACACATTTCTCCAGCACTTTGGCTAATAGGGAAATGTTGGAAATAGGTCTAAAATTGTCTGGGGAGGCTGGATCCAGAGATGGCTTTTTCAAAATGGGGAGGACTTGGCCCGCTTTGAGGGAGTCAGGGATTGATCCCTGTCGAAGAGAAGCATTAATTATCTCAGTCCAGCTAGGAATAATGGATTGGGCGGCGGCAGCGAGACAGTTAGAGGGGAGCGGGTCGTTAAAATGGTTGTTCGGGTTTAAGGTGGAGAGGATTTTGGTGATTGAGGCTTCATCGTAGAGAGTGAAGTTGGTCCAGTGTGCTTGATTCGTAGGTGAGGTCTGCTGAGGCGGCGTGGGTGGAGGAGGCAGGTCAGGGGAGGTTAAAAAGTGTGAGGCGGAACTCAGTTCATTGCCCAATGTTTAGATTTTGTTCTCAAAAAACAAGGAGAATTCATCGGATGAAATTAGAGACTTGGGGTTTTCTTTCTATGTTTTGGCCAGTTTGTTAGACTGGTGTTTGATCAGTTCAAAGAGTTTGCGGGGCGTTCCCTAGTTCCGATCTGAAGAATTCTTTTTTTGAGTTGAGGACATTCCTGTTGTAAGCATTTCTGGCTTGGTGGAGAAGTTTTAGATGAGCGGCAGAGGGGTGCTGTCTCCAGATTCTTTCGAATTGTCGGAGGGATCGCCTCTAATTGTTGAGGGACTCGGTGAACCATGGGTTTCTATCTTTGACTTGAGTTCTTTTTAGTTTTAGCAGGGCTAGGTCATCCAGAATAGTCAACATAGTTGCATAGTAGTGATCGTTGAGGCACTGACCGATGTGATATGCGGGGGGAGGGAGGTCAGATTTGCAACGAACCTCAAGTTTTTTGTGGTCCAGGTTCTTGTTGTCTCTGACCCAGCGTTTAGGAAGCAGTGGTTGGGGTGACCTTGTCTTGTGGGTGCCAGGTAGAAGGAAAGTAATGGTGTCGTGGTCAGACCAGTCACAAAGGTCTATAGAGGTAAGCTTAAGGGTTGCTTTCTTGGAGATGATCCAGTCAAGTGTGTTGGGAGTGAGCAAGCTTAGGTCTGGGCTTGATCGGTCAGGAGGTCTTTAAAGGCGTTGACATGTGGATCCTTAGGATCGGTCCAGTGCAGGTTGAAATCGCCAAGGAAAATGTCTTTGGCGTTGCAGGAGCTCTTTGCTGTGAGAATTTCCATGAGGTAGTCAGTAAAGGAATCGTTCATGCCAGGGGGGTGGTAAAAGATGTGCAGGTTGCACAATGGGGAGGCGTTACTGCAAATTGAGAGGGCTAGGTAGTCGCAGGAGTCGGTGGTATCCGCCAGAAGCTCAGTGACAAGAAGGTTAGAGCGGTAGATGCAGGCGATGCTACCTCCTTTCTTGCTATGTTTTCTGTCTAGTCTAGCAATGTTATAGTTGGGGGGGACTAGGAGGTCCAGGCAAGGGGTTGAGGACTCATTAAGCCATGATTCTGTTAGAATTGCTAAGTTGAGGTTGTTGTTCTGGATGAGAGCAGCAACATCGGCGGCATGCTTTACTGCCGATAGGCAGTTAATTAAGAGAGCAGTCAAGGAGGTGTCGGAGGGGGTTAGGGCAGACAGGTGTACAGGTGCTAAATTACTTCTGATCACACTCCTGTTGCTGAGGGGAGTTGGTCAGCAGGGGTTGATAGCGACCGTGCGGATGGGATGTTCTGCATTCACGTCCACTAGACAAGGGGTAACTGGGGCTGCTTTGTGGTCCTGGAGAATGGCGAGGATTTCCTTTTCAGTGAGGTCTAACGGCTTTGGTGTGGTGTGGGAAGGGTTGCAGGAGAGGGCGAGGGCTAGGGTTTCCTCCTCCGATAGATGCCAAGGTTGCTTTCGCGGGCGAAGGTGCCTCAAAGAAAGCGGTAGTGGGTATTTGGGGAGCTCTGAGATAGGAGGGGAAGTGGGATTCAGCAGGGGCTTGAAGCTGGCGAAGGAGAGTTCGGCGAGGTGAAGGAGGTTCGTTAGATCCCGGATGGAGTAATGGATGCTCTGAATTAATATGGTGGCTTTGAAGTGCAGTGTAAGAGTGTCCATGAAAGGGGGGGGGCGCGGTAGATGTGCTAGGAGGGTTAGGATGGGCTGAGTTATGGAAGATAGGAGGCGTGGTTTGTGGGCTAGAAGGGCTAGCTTGCCCTGCATCGTAGGTAGATTGGGGCATACCGGACTCAGAGTCCGAGTGGGGAGCTTGGCAGGAGGAGACCAAGGCTCTCGTGCCGGTACGTGAATTGAGGGGGTTAGGATGAGCTGTGTTAGAAGCCATGGAGACCATGGGGGGAGATAGAGGGGAGTAGACCAATGGTCTGGGGGCAGTAGTGTTAGCAAGGCCAGTAACCGAGCTGGAGGGGTTAGGAGGAGCTGTGTTGGAGACCCTTGGAGAGGAGGTTTGAGGGAGGTTAGTCGTCCCGGGCAGGAGGATCGGAAGATTGTGAAGGCAGGTGTTGGTCACCTTGCCAGTGTCAAGCAGATGGTTTCTGAGGAGGATAAAACGGTCTGCAAACTTATTAAGGGTTTTGTTTGAGGCTTGGATCAATACAATGCCACTTTTGCAGAGGGTCAGCTCGCAAGGTTGCGTAGGGCGCTATTGTGAGCTTAGTGCCTTAAGGAATGTTCCTGGTTGAGCGTACATTAGGGAGATGCGAAAAGGCATTGCGCCAAGAAGGGATGCTTCTGGAGTAGAAGACAAGGTCATTGATGACTGTGCCGTTGTCAACACTGAGGCGAAGATCAGAGATCAGTGTCTGGGGGTATTTTTTCAGGGTGAGGAGTTTGAAGGTTATTGTAGCTGTTTTGGAGAGTTTTGGAGGGTAAGCCAGGGTGTATGAGTTTGCCCCAGTAGCGGTCAGGCCAGGACCAAACATGATGGATAGGATAGGGCACAGTAGGAGAGACAAGGTCAGTAAGTAGCAGATGCCCATATGATCTCGGTCAGTGAGATAGTAACTGTTTTGGGGGTATGAAATTGGCCGGGTTGCAAGTGAGAAGAAAGCGGAAGAAGAAAATTCCTGGGGCTTTCTCGGGGAGCAACCGATATTTTACTGAATGTTGTAGCTGGATACTACCACTTCAAGATGGCTGCCACCTGAGCGAGTAGGCTAGCTTGTTGTGCTGGTGCAGTCCTATTTCTATTGCCACTGTCTGAGCATACCAGGCTAGGGTACAGCCGTGGGCCCTAATTTGTTTTTAGAGTGCAGTCCTCTTTCTGTAGTCATTGCCAGGGTCCGAGGTAAAACTCACTTACAAGTTTCCACAGAAACCAAGAAAAATCAAGTTTTAAGGTTAATTCTGGGCATGTTCCACAGATTATAGTCACAGTCTTGTTTTAAAAGTCTTGCACTAAACAGATTGGACAACTGCCGGTTATGGCTATATGCACTCCGATATCACTGCTGGCATGGGGGCAGGGGGGAGGCAGCAAACAGCTCCCCAGCATCTTCGGGCGCGCTCTCCCAGCACTCCCAGTGTAAGGCAGCACTGTGAACCGGGAAAGGGCAGCGAGGCAAAAAGCTCCCCAGTGCCTCTGCCGGAGCCCGACTTGTCCGTCTCCAAAGGGAGGGCTCAACTCAGGGCCGGTACTCCTTCCGGCGAGAACACAGGCTCAGGCCCAAAAGTGATGAAGGCCTGTGGTGGGCAGAGGGGTAAGGTGGGACCGGACTCACCAGGTTCGCAGATCCGGCAGGCATCCAACGGTCCGTCTTTCTGCAGCCCAGCCTCCGGTCTTAGTCCGCTAGCTCCACGATGCTCCACTCGTCTGGGGCTCGAAGGTGATCGACACCGCCTCGCGACTCTTCAGAGTCTCCGAGCGCACTCTCTCAGTGCGAGGCAGCTCTGTGACCGGGAAAGGGCATCGAGGCGAAAAGCTCCCCAGTGCCTCTGCCGGAGCCCGGCGCGTCTGTCTCCAGAGGGAGGGCTCACCTCAGGGCCGGTACACCCTCCGGCGAGAGCACAGGCTCGGGGCCCAAAAGCGATGGAGGCCCTCAGCGGGGAGAGGGGGAGGGCGGGACCGGACCCACCAAGCCAGCAGATCCGGCAAGCGACCACAGTCCGTCCCTCAGCAGCCCGCCATCGGTCCCAGTCCGCTGGATCTACGAGGAGTCAATCGACTTGGGCCCCGTTTGTCCACAGCGGCGAGGCAGCACATCTGAGCCAACAGTCAGCACCAGTGAGAAATGGCCGACGTCCCAGATGAGGTGAGAGGGGTCCGTCGGGGTTAGTCTGTGCGGTGTTTCGGGAGCTAAGTAAGCACTGTATGAATATGTGAATGCGTCGGAGGGCAGCCAGGCGACGGAGAGCGATGGATGGCCGGGTTATACAGAGATAAAAACCGATAGGTGATCCCTAACCCAGGAGCTTAGTGGAGGTGCAATGGATAGTAGCCTGCTGAGGTCAGCAGACATCCATGTCTGGGATTGCTTTCTAATAAAGCAGACTATTTTGTTTTAATACTACTTGTTTCACTTAAAGGAAATAAGACAGCATTTAAAAAGAAAGTTTTTTTGTTTTGTTTGGTTTGTTTAAGAAGAGGCAGTGGTCCCGTGGATCACTGCCTCCTCTTAAACAAACATTTATTTTTTCATTCACAAAGGGGAAGGGGTTCCTATGGGACCCCTCCCTATTTGCGAATGGGTTACCAGTGCATGCTTGAAGTCTGCAACTTATTAATGTTTTGCAACCAGAATTCGATTGCAAAATATTAATAAATACTATACCTATTCGGTATTTGAAAAGGCTTCCAAATACCAAGTTGGATTTGGGTCGCAAACGCAAATTACGAATCCGTAACAAGTTACCCAATTGGAATTTGGTATTTGTACATTTAAAAAAGCATTTTTATGGTCGCAAACGGCCCAATTCTGGGAATCGGGCTGCTTGCGACCTCAAAAATGCTTCAGATATCTGGCCCTTAGTTCTTAATAAAAAAAAGAGGTGACTTTACTTAAGTGAGGAATCAAGCCAATAACCAAGACTGCTGGTACTCAGACAAGAAGACACTAACATCTAGTCCAGTGCATGGGTTCCCCTATTCATTCAATGGAATTTGGAAATAAAAATAGAATGGTTGATATGAATGAAAAAATGTAAGGGGGAGGTGCCATCAAATGGATACAAATAGAAAGGCAAATAGGTTACATGAAGTGGACAGAAGCATTTAGTTAATTCTTGAAAATCTGGGACAGACCATGGTGTGGCCTTAGTTGATACCAGGGCTGAGCCCAACAATCTGACCAGATCTCTAGAGTGGAGTCTTGTTGAGAGGGAGAGGGGGCTAACACAGGCCCCACTTCATGTGAGTTACTGTCAGTGGACAGGTTGGATTCTCGAAATATCATTGTCTTTATAATCGTCCCTTGGACAGGTGGGCCATATAGAAGGTAATGGCAAGCACAGAGGTTAGTTATGCATCCTTTTGAAGAGCACACTCTACGAAATGCGTGGGAATGGCCTGTGCAATATTTTGTGTGGTTATGACCCATGTCAGATTGTGGTTGGATGGGCATTAAAAAGCTGCTAATTTGTGATGGTTAGATACTGCTATGAAGTATCACACCTCGACATTTGGTTGGTTGACTGGAGGTACACTTGCAACTGACCGGCTTGTTGTTCTTTTGCTTACTTGTTGTAGGTCCCAAGAATTCATGGAGACAGATACTGAGGCTGGATGAGGAAACACTGAATCCTTTACAAAGCTGCCTATGCAAACAACCATTCTCAATAAATTTGATGTAAAGTGTCAACATTTGTCAAAATGGGGAAATCAGACTTCCCCATGAACATGTGCTTTGGTTTTGACAGTACCCTAACATCTAGTGAAGCCACCTGTAGTGTGCATAGACTCTTTCTTGCTGGCACTATGTGGCTGGTGCTTCCAAGAAGCAGGCCATTGTTGTCTCATGATGATAAGCTTAGTGGTAGCACACCAGGCAATCACCTACCGTTGCTGTACAACTGAATGTGTTATCCAAAGAACCCAAACAAGGCCTCATTATTGAAGATCCCCGATTAATCATGCATGAAAGATTGAGGCAGGATGCTTGAGGAAATATATGGTTCTTTTAAGAGAAAAATGGAATGATTAGACAACTGAGTCTTTGATCTGTGTGATGTTTAAGCAGTCATGCAGTTTAATCTGAGGAGATAGCTCTGGTGTTTAAGGCCTCAGACTCTCAAATCTGTGTAGCCTGACAGATAGCTCTCTTGTGTGAGTTCTGAGCCTAGAAGGTAAGTCTACCCAAAGGGATAGCTCTACAGAGAAACCCCAGAGCCTGTGGGACTGTGTAATTTGTGATATCTCAGGTGTGTGAGACCTCATGATGATGGGAGGTGTGGTATAATGATGAGATGCGAGTGTGGTGGGCCCCCCTCACTGTTCCTTGCATGGGGGGCCTATAAGCTTTGGTTTTTCCACTGGTCCTGTCTTCTGCATTAGAAGTGCTTTATAGTCATGACATTTTTAATACAGCAGGAAGGATATCCCTCATGTTTGACAAAGTATGTTGGAAACTAAACTGTATATAAATCCAAGGTAAAAACTTAAAGCAGTGATACACTCTTGGCCTACCCAACCCCACCCAACCCGTGTCCCAGCACAATCAGGCTAAACTCTAGGTCATGGTCAACAGGAAACTGAATGTTTAGGTGGTGTTTGGTATTTACTAAACGATTTTTGCCTTAAAACTTTTTTTAAAAATCATATCTCGGTTCTCCTTATCTGATATTGATCATTTTGGTGGCCTTTTACTTATTTTGTTCTCTATTTTTCTAGGTTTGGTAATTGTATTGAGTTGTTTTACTGTCTTTAAATTGTTAGTACTGTTTGTATTTAACACATATTTCTCAGAGAAATTGCGTCTTCTTGTGCCATTACTTTCAAGGACTGAGTAGTCTGCTGTGGGCTAGACACATTGTTTTTATGTTATTGATAAGGCTGCTGCCTGCCAAATGAATAGCCCAATTTCTGACAAATGTTATATCTCAAGCCATGCACAATCACACTGTGTTTAAAACATATAGCTATTATTGACATCAATGTTGAATAATTAGTCATTTAAATCACTTAACAAAAAAGTTGCAGAACACTACCCCTAAATGCCTGCCAGAAAATCTTCCATTCTGTAGGTGCTTAGCATGGACACTTTCTCCAACTCTTTGTAGTCAATAAATATTTGGGTCCATTTCCACTCAGTAAAATTGTGAAATATGAATGTATTGCATATTTCTATAGTATTTGCACCTTTTCATTCTTAGGCCAGTGGCTTGTGTTTATTTGTTTTCTTATTATTGTTCTCACACCAACACTAAAATATATCCCGTGTAAACATAAAGTTATTTTGTGCCCTTTCATTGAGCCTTATCTGTGCAGATATCGTTGTTCATTTGAGTCTTATGTCACTGTGCCTTTTGCGAGACAATGAAATCTTTGAGCAGGTACTAGACCTTGCCGAGTGCTGCAGCTCAGATAATGCTGTTTGTGTAGCTGTAATCTCTCTGAGAGGCAGCATGGACTCCAGCTGTCCTTATGCTGCTTGGCTGGCGTGGTGAGTAGCCCACTTCTCCTCCAATGCTTGGTTTAATCAAGCAAGAGTTTTTCAACTTTTCAAAAACTACAGGAGGCATAAAGAAAATACATTTTATATATTTTTAAGCTCCTTTGTATTATATCAAGCATTTAGGCACAAGTTCGCTGGTTAGGGGCTCATTACGATGTCAGGCGGAAAGCCTCCGCCCGACGCCGACTGGGGTCCAGTTCCGACTGCCAGATTACGCCACGACCGAACACTGTTCGGTTGGATGCCCATTGTTTCCTATGGGAGTTTGTGTTAAAGCCGACAACCGGCCTTAACACAGGCTCCTATGGGGAAATGAGGTGTTTGCGGAAAACCCTGCACACTGTCGCAGTCACCCCACGGTGCCTACCACAAAGTGCAGGGTTTTAAAGGTACCCCCTTGGCCATCCACTGTAGGCCGTGGGGCCTTGTGTGTCGTGCCAGTGGCGCCCAAAGTCACTTTCCGACAGCCTTTTCGTGTCGGACAGGCAGACGTGGAAAGGCTGTTGGAAATCAACATCGTAATCCCGAGGGTGGAAAGGCAGTCCATATGGGTGTACAATACGGTTCTGACCTTCATGAATACTCCGATTCAGAATGACAGCATGGTATGCATTCGAACTGCAAACATCGTAATCTGGCGGTCAGAATGTACACCTTGAGCTCCGATGCGGTCAAGGAGATTCCGACTGTCAGAAGGAGGCTTTTTGCCCGACATCATAATAAGCCCCTAAATCTATCTGTACAATCATCCTTATTATCAATGTGGCAAATAAATGCATCTTAATGCTCAAAAGTTGTCAGATTGTGAGGCTACCTCTGATCACCTTTGTTAGCCTAGCCAGCAAGGCACTTGTCAGAGAAAATGCGTGATTTGTTACATATAGTAGCAGAACTTACTAACAATACAAGTGAGAAATAACAGGGTTACAGTTCCAAACTAAGTTGAGTCAAAAAGCAAAACTGAATTAAGCGAAATACTTCAGAAATGGTAAGAACAGGACGGGGCATGAAAATCATTGTAAAACCAAAACCAGGAAATTGAGTGTGGGGGGGAGAAAGGATAGGAAATAATTTATGTCTCAGAAACAGTACGAGTGCATACTGATGGCTCAAAAATGAAAAAGCCGCCATCTTTAATCAAGACAGAAGGCCACGCCTTGATTTTGTGCTCATTCCTCATCTGATGGGGCTGCTGTAATGTAGTGTGCATGTCACTAGAGCCGTGGATAATGTAGGCGCACAGTACCCCTGGAAAATGTGCATATCACTGGCTCTTCAAGATACCTTAAGTTAGATAAAAATGGACAGCGCAGATAAGTATGTTATGTTATGTTAAAAACACTTTTATAACGCACAGCTGCCCCAGCCAAGGGGCGTCCCGGCGCTTCAGAGAGTAACAAACACAACACAGCAGCTACGGATAAAAGTGCACAGAAAGGAGGCTAAACTGAGTGAGGGAAAAGATGAGTTTTAATAGCCCTCCTAAACTTCAGGAGCTCATCCATCTCACGGATATGGAGCGGAAGGGAATCCCATAGTTTTGTGGCCAATACCCTAAAGGACCGACCGCCAGCTCTACACAGCCTGAACCGTGGAACAGTTACCAAATTTTGACCCAAAGATCTCAAGGTTCGGGCAGGCACATAAGGCACCAAAAGATTGTAAAGATTCTAGGGGGAGGCCAGCTTGAGGATCTTAAAAGAGAGGCATAGGGTCTTAAAATGAATCCTCTGTGCCATAGGCAACCAGTGCAGTGAACGGATGGTACTTTCCGCAGAGCAGAATCTAGGTAAGCCCACCAGGGCTCTGGCTGCGGTGTTCTGGACACATTGCAACCGAGCAATCTCTGCCTGATTGGCTCCTAATAGGAGCGAGCTGGCATAATCAAGCCGAGATAAAATGGAAGCCTGTATAACCAGCTGCCTGGTGGAAGGATCAAAGAACCTCAGAATAGGTTTTAACCCTCGTAAGATGCCATAACAAGTGGCCGCCACTTTTTTAGTGTGACCACAAAAACTGAGGGCAGGATCAAGCCATACCCCCAAGTTTTTTAATTCCAGAACAGGGATGGGAGTCACACCCAACTCAGGGGGCCAACATATATCACCCCAGAGGTCAGTCCACTTGCCCACAATCATGACCTCCGTTTTTTTGGCGTTTAACTGGAGACAGTTGGTATTCATCCAGCTGGCCACTGCAGAGAGTCCATTCCGGAATCTGGGGGCGTCAAGGTCGGAGTCACCACTCAAGACGACCGCCAGCTGAGTGTCGTCAGCATACGAGACCATGGTAATGCCCCATTGCTTGACAACACCCGCCAGCGGTCTCACATAAAGATTGAATAGTGTGGGACTCAACGACGTACCCTTCGGCACACCCAGCTGCAGCGGGTGGGACTTGGACTCAAAAGGTGGGGTGACAACTTTAAAGGTCCGATCAGCAAGAAAAGATCTGAACCATTCAAATGCAATGCCCGATACACCTGCCTCACCAAGACGTTGAAGTAAAATCCTATGTGAGACCGTGTCGAACGCGGCACTGAGATCCAGTAGGATCAGTGCCGCAGTCTGACCAGAATCGAGCATGGAACGAAGGTGCTCTGTCATAGAGAGCAGTGCCGTCTCAGTGCTGTGACCAGCATGGAAACCATTCTGGGATGGATCCAGAATACCTGCCCTGGTGAGATGTTCAGACAGCACCCCGTTCACAAAGGCCTCAGTGATTTTAGCAGCCCAGGGAAGGAGCGAAATCGGGCGGTAGCTCTCGAGTTTGAGAGGGTCCAAGGTGGTCTTCAGTATAGGTGTCACCACAGCCTGTTTCCATTGAATTGGAACGACCCAAGAAGAAAGGGAAAGATTTATAAGGTGGCGCAAAGGAGGAAGACAGAGATCCGCAGAATCTTTGAACTGGGCTAGACGCAGAGGGTCAGCAGGCGAGCCAGATTTTACCTTGCTGACCAGCGTAAGAAATGCCTCAGAAGATAGATTAGGAAGGGAAACTAGGGCATGACCTCTGGTCGTTACAAGGTACAAGTAAAAGGTGAAAACGTGAGCAAATATGTTTGCAAGAAAAACATCTAGTGGAACTCATCATCTAGCAAAGGAATGGAGTACAAACTTGATTGGGAAAATAAAAAAAACACAAAATAAAAACAGCTGTCCTGTCTTAGAGTACACAAACAAATCATGATGAAATATATTTCTTAATAAGCTTGCATTTTTCCGTACTTTGGACTCGGCAGTTGCCAAGTTTTGTGTTTGGTGAGCCTTGCAGAGCACACAGAGTATAGTTACCTTCAATTCTAAGGTAAGTGCCTTCATTCGGTGAGACCCATCGTAATGACCCTAACCACAAGTCATCAAGGTTCACGTGTGAATATCTATACATTACAGGCTGTATAGTGAAGCAGAGTCAGGCTCCAATTAGTGATAGCTCTCTCATATAAAGTGGCAATCAATTATTTTATTGAAAAGTGCTTGTTTACCAACTTCAGCATCTTGGCGCTAGGGACAACAAAACAAGGAAGACAAAAACTAGTGGAAACAAACAATAAAAAAAGAAAGGTTTTCCTTCGACTCGAGAATTAACAACACATGTATCGAGAAATTATAACACGTTTCGAGAATAGATAAAACATAATCTAGCACAAAATAGTCTCAAACACAAATTTATAAAAACTTATCTTACATGCGAGGTACTCACAATGCATATTCCAAACCCTGTGAGGGTGCAGGGCTAGAGGTCAAACTGAACATGCTTTCAAAATTTGAATATTTAAAATACAAGAGCCAGGTCCAAACAGTATGTGTTTGTTTGTATTTTAACAATTTCCATTTCTCTGTATGTTTGGTGCTTTTATATGTGTATCTGTTAGATCTGGGGATCTCTAGTTGGCAGAGGTAGGTACCACTAACCAAATAGGGACCCTTGCTTCTAGTCAAGGTAAGGAGGATACACTATTTAGATAACCCCTGCTCACCCCCTTGGTAGCTTGGCACAAGCAGTCAGGCTTATCAAAGGCAATGTGTAAAGTATTGCTCATAGTGACACAGAGAAAACACCACAAACTAACTCCACAACAGTTTGGAAAAATAAAGGTATTTAATCTAAACTACACAAGACCAAAACGACAAAAATCCAACAAACACAGTTCAAGAATATGGTTTCAAAAGAGTTCTTAAGGTTGCGTTAAAATAATCCACAGTTGCATCAAGTTTTAGCCAACTGTACCTTAAGATGCGACAAAAGTTCCAAGTAAAAGCTGCAGCGTTGAAAAGCAAGCGATGTGTCACTCCAGAGACCCTGGGGAGGCGATGCGACAAACCCGCTGGATGCAGCGGATGTGTTGCGGTGACTCCGGTATGTATGGGGAGGGATGCGATACCTTGCATGGAATCCGGTGCGCAGGTTTCGGTGGAAGCGGCTTGCAAAAGATACGATGCTACGATCTTCGGGGCAGCAACGATCTCCGGTGCGGCGATGATGCGTAGCTCAGCGTCGATCTTCTCCTCTCGCGTCCCCTCGATGCAATGGCTCTGCTACGACTCTCGCAGCGACGTGATGCAGTCCGCAAGCAAGTGGTGCGACGATCTCACCCAGTGACGACAGGCTCTGCAACGATACTCGCAGCGATGATACTCTTCCCGCACCAGACTGTTGCGTTCCACAAGCGAAGGATGCGACGACTCTGGCAGCGGCAACAGGCGCTGCGATGATCTCGGCCTTCGCGGGGGCGGGAATTTCCTCGCGCTGACGGGGATGCGCTCCGCAAGCGAGCGATGCGTGAACCTTTGCAGAAAGTTCTTAAAATCTTGGTTTCCAGCTTCCAAACACAGGTACAACTTCTAGAGGCACCACAACTGGCCCAAGCACACTAGGAAGGACAGAACTCTCTCGTAGAGTGCAGGGAAGCTGGGGGTGATATCCTTTTGTTCCTGGGACTTCTTAACAGGGAGCCAGCTCTTCTTCAGTCCCTTGGAGATTCCTTCAAGCAAGGGGACACAGCACAAAGCAAAGTCCTTCCCCTCTCCTTGGCAGCAAAGCAACTGCAGGTCAGTCCACAAGCATACAGCAGGACAGTCTTCCTTCTTCAGTCTTCCAGCTTTCTTCTTGGCAAAGGTTCTTTCTTGATTCCAGGATGATCTCATTTTCTGGAGTCTGGGGTTGTATACTTATACCCCTAAAAGTCTTTGTTCCCTTTGTTCTGGGTGTTCCTTGAGCACTCTGGGGCCGATTCACAGAACTAACTTAAGACAAAATCCTAAACGTACTACTTTTGGTGTTCACAGAAGTTAGGATTTTGTCTTAAGTTTGTCTTAAGACAAACTTAAGACAGACTTAAGACAGATTTAAGACAGACTTAAGACAGACCTAAGACAAACTTAGGACAAAATCCTAACTTAAGTCTGTCTTAAGTCGGTCTTAAGTCTGTCTTAAGTTTGTCTTAAGTCTGTCTTAAGTAAGACAAACTTAAGACAAAATCCTAACTTCTGTGCATACCAAAAGTAGTAAGTTTAGGATTTTGTCTTAAGTTAGTTCTGTGAATCGGGCCTTTGGTAGGGCAGGGTCATCAGCTGACCAGCAGGAGGTGGAGCCAGCATTGTGGAAGGAAGCTACAGCCCTATTCAGGCACAGGTGCTATCCCCTCCCGCCACTCTAGATGCAGATGGAGCTATTCAGCCCAGGGATGGCCCACTCAGCCTCTGGGAGCCACCCAGCCCCTGTCACTCACAAAGCAGACAGTCAATTCACAAACAGGCCAAGGCACACAGAAAGGTCAGACAAGAGAACAGCCACTTTCTGAAAGTGCTGTTCTCAAACACAGGATTTAAAAACCACCTTTCCTAAATGATGTGTTATTAATTTCTGAGTTCAGGGATACCAGACTTTTATTTCCTATCTTGCTCCTATGGGAATATATGCAGGTAACCACTGTAGCCAGCATTCCCCATGATAGCCTATGGGCAAGATAGCCTTACAATAGTGAAAAACGAAAATGGCTGTAAATCACTACCAGAGCATGTCACCTGCACTAGTACATGCTCTGCCTTTCACATACACTGCACCCTGCCCAAGGGGGTACCTTGGGCCTTCGCCTTCCATAGGGGTGACCAATGAGCACAGAAAGGGAATGGTTAGGCCTGGTCAGTGGGGACACTGACCAGGAGGACATGGCAGTTCACAGTTATTGGTAGTGATGGCAGAGGCAATGGATGGTGAAAGCTGCAGTGGCCTCCTGGCGAGGACCCTGGCACTTATGTATTTTTGCAGATTAAGCACTGGAGTAGAGATCAAGGAACCTGCCAAGAAGAAAAGCTGGAAGAACTTGCAGGAGGTGTACTGCCCCTTTGCTGTGTTGTTGCTGTGCAGGGTTGGCCGGCAGTTGCGGTTTCTGCCTTGGGTAGTGAACGGACTGGACTGAAATTTCTACACTTGTTGCTGAGTATCTCCAAGGGCTTGAAGTCGAGCTTGCCTCCTGTTCACGAAGTCTCAGGGACAGCAAAGACTTCACCTACCTCTGAGTACTGCCTCTAGAACCGTGGTTTCAGTTGCCACAGAGAGGATCAGCAGCCAACACCGTCACCGACATCACTTCGGACTCCATGCCCTGAAGGCACCATAGAGGGCACCACTGCACTTGGCACTGCAACCCTAGTCTTACCGATGACGACGACCCCCGCTGCCACGGAGCCGCTGCTTGCACCGCGACCTGTGGGTACCGCACTCTGCACTGCCTCGCTACACTCTGGTCTCACCGACGACATTGCTGCCCACTGACCGCAACACCCGTGACTGCACCGTGGTTTGGGGGCACTGCTCGTAAGTCATATGACGCACAGCACTGTCCCACACCTCAGTCTGGGCAGACCCATGCCAGCTCCCAGCAACCGATACTGTTGCTTGCACCATAACCTGTCAGCACTGCCACGAGCACCCCTCACTCCGCACTGCAGCCCTGGTCTCACCTCGCTGGATGACCATCACCGAACCGTTGCCTGCACCGAGACTTGAGGGCACCGCATGCCGCACCACTATGCTTCACATCGCAACTGCGACGGTCGCCATGACCAGCCCGCACCAACGCAGTCGGCCGGAACCAAAGGTACTGTTTTCGAGTCTACTGACACTAACGCCGGTCCACACCAACGCGGTCAACAGGAACTGTTGGATTCTTCTGTTTTCAGCACCGCAGTAGCACCGGATGGAGCTACAGACTTGAAGGAACTGGATTTTTAGAGTCATACTTGCAAAGTGCCTATTTGTGATTACTGTATGTTGGTCTTTTATCATTTTTGGTCTTGTTTGCACAGATAAATATTGGTTATTTTTCTAAAACTGGTGTGGTGTCCTTTTATAGTGTTTACACTATATTACTATTGGCTATGTGCAAATGCTTTATACACTGCCTCTGAGATAAGCCTAACTGCTCGTTCCAAGCTACCAAGGGGGTGAGCAGGGTTTTTTTTCAGTAGTGTATCCCCCTTATCCGGACTAGAAGGAAGGGTCCCTGTTTGGACAAAGGTGCAAACCATTGCCATCTAAAGAACCCCATTTCTTGCAGTGGGGGTACAGTACTCTGCTATACCGATGGATTTAACTTTGTCTGTCAAAGCCTAAATCAGGCTTTTAGAAGTTAATGGAAATCTACTGGGTGTGTCTCCAGGAATATGAGGGGCAAACAGTACTGTGATTGGTATGTATTCCTGTGCCCGCCCAAAACTACAGTGGAAATATGGGCACTCCAATTAGCTGGCATGCTGTTCAAAATCTTTACATGGTTTTCGTAACTTAAATTGGCTAACAGATCCCTTGATTGCACTGTAAATTTCTTTTAGAGATTCACAAGTTCCTTTGAATCACTCAGAGAGAATTTTGAACAGGTCCATATTTAACGTTGTTGGTTCAATTTATTTTTTAATTGATTCACATATTTTTGTAGCAATATTGAACCACTTACATTTGCTAAGAAGCATCAAGGTCCTGCCTCTATTTGCCTCATTCTACCCATTTGACGTGGAAGCATGTCAATGTTGGATTCTCCACTGCTTCTTCGGGGCAGTTTCTCTAGTCATCCAACAAGTCTTGTTTTGAACCAACAATTTCTGGCGCAATCTTCAGCGTTGCTTTTGCTAGAAAGTCAATGATTCCTCCCGAAAATTAAACAAATCCGCATCTTCTCATGGTTCCTCTCCTCCTTGTGCTGTTACCAGACGCTAATACTCAGTTCTACACACCACTGCAGTTTTGAGCAAACTTGACTAAAAGCTTTGCTGTTGTTGTTCTTGGTGTGGTTATGGGCTCTGAAACTGAGTGGTTTCGTTGTTTTCCCTTTCGCCTTGTGTAAGTGACTTCCTTTCAAAGGATCCACTGTCCCCATTCCTCTATTTTGACTGTCCTGTGCTTTTTTGGTTTTGCAGTTGTTGGCTGTAGTGCTTGTGCACTTGGTTGTTTTTATTACTGCTCTGCAGGGCCTCAGGGAACCTCTGCCAGGGTTTCACTGAACTATGAATAGCTTCAATTTTATGAGCAATATGTATCTTTTAAATTATAGGTCTTGTGTGTGCATCAAAGTCTGTGTTTATGGCATACTTTATCTTTGTTTGGCCATCTTATTTCTAAAAGTATTCTCAAGATGCTACTTAATAGCTGTTGAAGGGAAAAACAACCCTGCATCTCGGCGAAAGGTATTTGTGAGCAGGGCAGAAGAGTCCTGTTTATGAATCACTATATTAGATGTGTTTTGGGGTTAAGTACTAGAGGGGCAGCAGAATCACTCCTGTTTGTGGTCCAACAAAGGCCTCTGAAGCCCTTGCGGGGCACGCCATCCACCACTTCGAGGACCTACACTAGGCACGAAATTTGAACACGTTATTGCCAACTAAGAGAAAATTTAAGGAGCCTTCACTAAAATATTTAGGAGTTACACGGCTGTAATATACCACAGCAGATTTTCCCTGTTAGGAAATTAAAAAGTTGCCCTGACTTCCAAGCAGTCAACTCAAAATAGCAGAGCAAATGTAGAAAGATTTTCCTATTATACCACTCAGAATTTGTGGCCGGTTATCACTTGGGTATTCTGCATGATTGTGGCGTGGCCCGTTTGTGAGCATTGGGAGCGGCAGTGGCGGCTCCTCCACTAAGGCGGAGAAGCACCGCCCCACTGCTTTGAGACCGTGGAAGAGGAAAAATAAAATGATAATAACTGAACGTTATAATCGTTTTATTTCTCTGTGTCTAGGTGTGGGGAACGGCAGGGCTGGCCAGAGCAGGAGCCAGGGGGAGGAGTGGTTTTCACACTGTAATGCACAGCCTGGTGAGGAACATGCACAGGCTCTCGGTCTCCATCTGAGCTCTGAGCCACGGCACTCAGACCAATCACAACGCTGCATTGCAGCATTGTGATTGACTTAGGCGAGCCAATCACATCGCTGGATTGCAACATGGTGATTAGCTTAAGAGAACCCGGGTGCTTCCTCAGACAGAGGAGAGGCGGAGGCTGCAATGCGACCGCAGGTACGTTTTCTTTCTTTTTTCTACCCCCCC
Source organism: Lissotriton vulgaris (assembly GCF_964263255.1). Classification (NCBI taxonomy): domain Eukaryota; kingdom Metazoa; phylum Chordata; class Amphibia; order Caudata; family Salamandridae; genus Lissotriton; species Lissotriton vulgaris. Next base: position 1,379,354,632 of record NC_141696.1, on the reverse strand, counting down.
AAGCAACCTCAGCCCCCTGTTCCCTATCGGCTGCCATGGGGAGGTAGTATAAACCTCAAGAACTATGAGGTAATCTGTCCCTAGAGACAAGCTTATGCCAACATTTAAACATAAAATCAATAAGAAAGGACTGACTCAAAAAAGGGAGTTCAAGATCGAAATTGTAGGAAAAACTATGAAGGTTTATTAAAATGTAACGTGCCAAACAGAAATTAGTAAATGCAAAGCAGCAGTAATCATTAAGATAGATAGGAGTCCTGTAGGAAAGTGGAGTTTTATATAGCGAGGCCAGTTAGGCTTCACTACGCAATACTCTCACAATACCCCAAATAGGTCCTTTGGATTCACACTAATAAGCAGGGCCGGACTGGCTACCGGCAGTTGTGTGTGCTGCCGAGCTGGGGGCTGATTTCGTTGATAGGGACCTGCGTGTGAAAAACAAAATCGGTTTTGCTTTTTTTATTTCAATGCACACGCAGGTCCCCATCAACGAAATAAGCCCCCACCACAGAGAAATTAGCTCCCATCTCGGCAGCAGACACAACTGCCCGGTAGCCAGTCCGGCCCTGCTAATAAGTCCGTACCTCTGAGGAAATATAAATTTTTGGTCATGTTATGTTCCCTAGCGCGTACCCCACCGACTCCATGTACCAGCTTAAAGTGCATGTAACTTCCCTCCTGTACCAGCTATGAAGACGCAAATACATTTGCGTCCAACGTTAACTTGTCCTCTTTCAGATCCACCCTGAATGGATTATATAGTCCGTTCCTACGTATGCCATGCCACCGTCTTTTTGTAGTACACTTTACGTGTTTTCCTGCTCTGACAGAGTAGGCCCTGATTTCTGCCATCGAGCCTCTTTTGGCTTCCTGACTCTGACAGCCTCTGCCCAGGCTACCTCTGTACCCGTGAACTCTGACTTACTTTCAGCGCGGCCCCTCGCGCTCAGCTCAGCCTGCTTTCTGCCAAGATTGACTATAACCTTCGAGTTATCTGTTCCGCTCCTCGAGAAATACATTCCTGCCTACTAGTTTCTGTAAACATCCTCTCCAGCTGCAGAGCCAAAGGGCCGACCTGTCTCAATGCAAGTAATTCATAGCCTCCGTTACCATGCTTCCATGGAAGGCCCCGTGCCCCCACGCTTTCTCATGTAGACACTTAGGCGCTTATACACGCATCCACAGTTAGCATAGAATAGCTTCTGCCCTAGAGACCTTTCCGCCCAGATAGTATGGTTCCTAAACATCAGATATCAGATACGATAAAAGTACAAGTTGATCTGACATGCCAGACTTCTGTCTCTTTCCGTCAGTGTAAATGTCAAGTCCCCTGCACCCCGTCAATCACACGTCATGCAGCTGCGCGCGCATCCAAGCTTCCGATTTCTGCTGACACTGCAACAATTCTGTTAGCACCACCCCTTGGTGCCACCCACTTGCGTCACCTATCAGTGACGTTTCTAGCACACACCTCTGATTCACGCCTAGTTTACGCCTCTTGATTACGTACTAGTAACACGTGTATACTGTTATCTTGTTTTCTCTCAGCTGTTACGCCTCTTACATTACTTCTTATGGTATAAATCAAGTATATAAGCTATGTATTGTTAATAAACGGTAGCGCTCTATCCCTTCTGACACCCCTGTGGTGTTCAGAACATGATATCCTGGTCTTGACCATTCCTTTATGAGGAATAAAACCCTTAGAAACTCTAACACCACGGACTCTGTCTTTTTTCATCCGATCTGAGTTATTATTGATTAAGTACTTACCTGCATAGAAATTAAGAGAGTAAATTAATTATTTACGTCATTTTGGCGCCCGAATAGGGACCCCTCCCCCACCTCACGCGCCGGTTGGTGCGTTGCAAGCTGTGTCCCCTGCCATCAGTTAGAAGGAACCTACGCGTACTGGCAGGATTTCCTGCATCTCCCTCTGACTCAAGGAGGTGACGAAGACTGCGATCAGTGCCCAGACGAGGCGGTGAGGAGTGCGGAGGATCCCGACCAGAGCCTAGCCGAAAGAAGCAAGGTCCGAGGTGTCAAGAGGCCCACCAGGTTTCCGAAGTTTTCCGAAGTTTTCCGAAGTTCTCCGAGGTTTTCCGAAGTTTTCCGAAGTACCGAGTCGAGTCCAGTCGAGTTTTCCGAGGCCTTCTGTTTCCGTGCTTCCCGGTGAGTACCATTGCTGGGTCGTATCTAGACGGGTTTGGGTACGCAAGTCCGGTCTGCACTGTTTTTAGGCAGTGTATCTGTACTGTTTAGCAGTATATCTAGTATTCCGAATTTCTGCACTGTTACACCAGTGTATCTGTACTGTTGAGCAGTACATCCAGTATAGGGGGGTAGTCATCTATGTCTCAAATGTTTTCATGTGATTAATGTCGTGGTATGAATGTGACCGTTTAATGTGCATTATTGTGTTTCTCGAAATCAAAATTAAGTAGTAACCAGTATTAAGTAGCAAGGATTGAGCATTCAGTAATAAGTAAGCAAAATGCCGTTTTTCAACAAGTTAAAACAGATAGGAACTAGGAAAGGGATACTGGAGGAAGAAATTCCCATTCCCCCTAGGGACACTCCAGGTAATTTTATGTACAACAAACATGGCATAGACGCCATACTATATCTAGATTTATGGGCCGATTACACCAAGCACTTAGACGAAAGACACAGATGGCCCGTTACCGGAACATGGGATGCCGAGTGCATCATGAAGGTAGAAGAAGCATTATGGAAAAAGAAAGCTAGACAATCCCAGAAAGACGCCATAGAATTCTGGCGTAAGGAATCACGTAAGCGTGCTGAGAAAGCACTCCGTAGAGAAGACAGACTTAAAGAATCAGAAAAAGCCCAAGAAAATGAATTAGTTACTGAAGGGATCCGAGTAAAAACAGAACAAATAGACCGTGCCCGAAACAATCTTGTAAACGGTATGTATCTCGCGGCCGAGGGCACATCTGAAGGCCTATCAGAAATACCGAAAAACTTACCGCCACCATTAGTTCCAACTAAAGTAATGCATAAGACTACTAAAGACATATTCTTAAATGCTTATCTAGAGGATGTAGCACCAGCTTACACCAATCTGCCTGTTCGTGCCCTGCCTACTGACAGGGATGGGGGTGGCACTACGCCCCCAGATCATGTTCCGCCAGTACCGCGACAGACTTCCCCTGTTCCGCCAGCTCCACCACTTCCTGCGCTCAAGATTGACCTACCGAAACAGGTCCTACCCGATCCTACTAAACGACAAATTCAAGTTCAGATACAGACTCCGCGGAGAGATAATACCCAAGCATCCGCCTCAGGAGGTGCGACTGCGGGTCCTCAGACCCCGCCATTAACACACAGATTCAATTTAAGGGACACGCAGAATCCTTTCCAGTCTCCCCGTCTTGACGCATTAAAAGAAAACATGTCAGTTTGTAGATATGATCCAGTACCCGGAAAAAACGATCTAATGATATTGGCATCACTACGGTTAAGATCTGCCACTGATACCTTGCTATGCTATGTAGGAATGAAGGAGCGTCTCGATAGAATATACGAGTTTATACAGACAGGGAAAGACCCTGACAGTATCAAGGATGCCATGGATAAACAGAAAGTTGACATTCAAGCACAGATATTACGATTTTTCATAAATTGTCTAATAAGGGAACGAGACAGGCCCGAGACAGATCAAAGTGAATTAGATGGACTAACAAAGTGGGGTCAAAATATAGCCGAAGGAAAACATGACAGGGGGGCTTGCATAGCCAGTATGTACCAGAAAATTAGAAGGGCAGTGATAACGGCACATCAGAAAGGGAATGATAAAGCTTCCTCCGAGGAGGAAGAAGAACTTACAGAACAAGGAAGGACTACAGATACTATAGCATATGTAGGTAAGGGAAACTACCTTAGGAAAGGCATCCGTCCGGAAAGCAAGAGAGTTTTTCTCTCTGCTTTAACAAACCCGAATTCTTCTGAACATCAGTTCCAGGAAACTGATAAAAGGCTTCGAGACCGAATGGGGTACCATGTACTCAATTCTATGGATGAACAGGAACTAGCCCGGTCAGCCGTGTTATGGGCCGAAAACCCAGACATATATAATGACGATACGTTAGCACAGACATTCTTGAACCTTTCCCCAGACGAGCAGAAATTAGCAGGTGTATACATGATTCAGCACCTCCTCATCAAGTTCAGAAACAACCATTCTGATCCAGGTCCCTTACACGAAACATTAGAAGCACTACTCATGGATAGATGGAGAGGTTTCAGTACCAAGTTAATACAAATAATTCTAGAACAACGACGTAAATATAACACCTTTATAAGTTCTGAATATGTCCCCCCCACGCCTCCAGAAAGAAAAACGTATCACATGCAATGCCTGAGTGGCATTGAAAGTCAGAACCCCTTACGAGAAGTACACCCAGTTATGGGTACGGATCAAGTCTTGAGGCGTGTGTATGTTCACACACCACTAACTAAGTTAGAACTGTTAGAAATGAAGAAATTAGTCCCGTGTCATGATAAAGACCCTGCAGGTTTTCACAGAGAGCTCAAAGACATGTTGTTAATGGGGGATTATACGTATGATGATATTATGAAAATGTTGAAAATACTGTTGCCCACGGGCATTTACGAGAAATTAAAGGAAAAGGATTGGGAGGTGGGAGAGTCTAAGATAGCATGGGCAGAAATAGAAGACGAAGAAAGCAAACGAATCCCAGGGTTAGGCCTTGGGGATAAGACTAAAGCATTGCCCGGATTAATAGTACAGGTTTTGCCAAGATTATTGACAACTAGAAAGGAAGATTGGGACGCCATCTCGTCCTGTAAACAGAAACAAGATGAAGATACTAGTGACTTCTATTCAAGATTCGAGAAATGTTTTATTATAAATAGTGGCCTACAACCAAGTAGCGAGTCATATCCACACCTTTTTGTATCAAAGCTAGTCGAGAATTCCCTACCATTAGTTAAAAATAGAGTGTACAAAGTTGAAAGTACTTGGCAGGCAAATACGCCATCCCAGATGTTACAAATGTTACAATATCACCAGAACAGAATTAGGGAAGAACAAGATCAGGAACAGAAGCGTATGAAGGACACAAAAATGAAAATGTTAGTAGCTCAGACGGTCCCCGCCGACGGTCAGAGAAAAGGTGGGGCCCAGACAAGTCACAATACAGCTCCCGTTAAAGGGACATGTAATTACTGCAAACAGCCAGGTCACTATGTACATGAATGCCCAGTCCTGAAACATAACATCTCAACAGGTAAAACTAAAGAAAGACCGCATCCGCCTAGACAAGATCAGGTCCAGCAACAGACCTCACAGAATGTACAGCCAATGCAGAATACACAGCCTATGCATGCTTCATCTCACACAGCACAGACAGTAGCAGTACCACAGCCACAGCCCATTGCCGCGACTCAGCAAGTCTCACAACAGATGTACCAGTATGCCCAATCTGCATATCCAGATTACCCCCGATATACATGAAACAGCCTAGAGAGGGAAGGTGGTTTGCCTCTTATTGAAATTCCTGTAGATCAAGAAGGTCCTTATGTACACAGTCACGTATTGGGAAAAGACAGAAAGTTTTTAATTGACACAGGGGCAAGTCGCACTACCATCAGTCACAATGAAGTCCCAGGGGCACCCCTCTCAGGCTCACAGAATGTTTCCCTTGGTTTTTCAGGACAGCCTATTGTAAATGAAGTATCGGAACCAGTACCACTGGCTGTGGGTCCATTATCCCGAGTTACAGACTTGTTACTTACGAAATCATGTCCAGAAAATCTGTTAGGAATTAAAACACTGAAGGCTCTAGGAGCTATAATATGCTGTTCCCCGGAGGGAGTTAGACTCTTTCTGCGGGATTTCAAGGGTCATTATGTTTTGCGCGATTTTGATGTCAGATTGAAAAATGTACCAGATCACTTATGGGCAAAAGGCCCAGTTGATGTAGGTTGTATGCATATCACTCCATATCGTGTTACACTCAAGACAGGAGTTGTTCTACCCAGAATCAGACAATATAAGTTACCACCCGATGCTGTAGTGGCTTTACTGAAAATCATTGAAGAGCTTATTGCCCAGGGAGTGGTCGTAGAGACCGACTCCAATATCTGTAATTCACCCATCATTCCAATTCTTAAACGTACAGACCCCAATGCACCGCCAGTATATCGGCTGGTGATTGATCTTCGAGAGCTGAATAAATGCATTGTACCGCAGTACCCTGTGGTCCCCGATATCTCTTCCCTACTGACTGCCATTGATTCAGAAGCAACGTTCTTTACCGTAATTGACCTCAAGAACGCTTTCTTCAGTGTACCTATTGATCCGGAGAGCCAATATCTCTTCGGATTCAGTTTAAATGGACGAAGCTTCAAATTTTCCCGCGCACCTCAAGGATTCACAGAAAGCCCCAGCATCTATAGTCAAGCACTGAAAAGACAATTAGATTGTATTCAAATGCCAGTTAACACCGCTTTATTGCAATACGTCGATGATCTACTGATCACCGCACGAAGTGAGCCCGAATGTGAACAAGCATCATTGACAGTTTTACATTTCCTGGCCGACAAGGGACACAAGGTGTCTCCTTCGAAGCTACAATTCTGTGTTCAGCAAGTTGTGTACTTGGGTCACTTGCTGTCCAAAGTGGGGAGACAGCTCACTCCCGATCGCATTCAGTTAATTGTAAATATGCCAAGACCCCAGACACAAAAGGAAGTGCGGGCCTTCATAGGCCTCACCTCGTACTGCAGACAATGGATTCCTCAATATGCATTTCTAGCTAAACCACTCATCCAGTTAACGACGCAGGAGGCAGCGACTTCGACTGTCCTCCCTTGGACTCAGGAACACACACAAGCCTTTGAGGAATTAAAGAAAGCATTATGCCAAGCACCAGTTTTAGCGACACCATGTTACAGCAAACCGTTTACACTTTTTGTTACAGAACGTGATGGTACAGCGTTGTCTGTCCTCACTCAAGATCAAGCAGGTTCACATAAGCCTTGTGCTTATTTTTCAAGTACATTGGACTCAGTAGCCCAGGCACTCCCTGCGTGCCTAAAGTCAGTAGCAGCAACAGCGTTAGCAATCAGACAGAGCGATTCAATTGTTCTAGGCCATCAGTTAACAGTACAAGTTCCACACTCTGTAGAGGTTCTGTTAAACAGAACCCAAACTCAACACTTGACTATAGCACGACTGACAGGTTACGAATTGACACTATTCCAGCCACACATAGAAATCAGACGCTGCAGTATCCTGAACCCAGCAACACTGTTACCTACAGTTATGACAGATCCAGCTCCGCACGATTGCATAGAAATCATTAATGCAGTAACAAAGCCCCGACGAGACTTAACAGATGTTCCATTGACAAATCCAGACCTGACACTTTATGTGGATGGTTCATGTATGAGAACAAGTACAGGAGAGTTAGTGGCCGCGTATGCCGTGACCACTGAAACTGAAGTTAAAGACACACATCGTATTGACACACTGTCTGCACAAGCGGCAGAGCTCATCGCTCTGACCCGAGCCTGTATTCTAGCCAAGAACAGAAATGTCAACATATACACTGATTCCCGTTATGCGTTCGGAGTCGTACACGACTTCGGCATGCTGTGGCAAGAACGAGGTTTTCTGACCTCTCATGGTGCCAAAATCCAACACGGTCTTCTCATTCAAGCACTGTTAGAAGCGATACATCTGCCTTCAGCCATATCAGTCATGAAGTGTAAAGCACATACTAAAGTAACAGATTCTGTTTCCCAGGGTAACGACCTGGCAGACCAGACAGCAAAACATACAGCACTGACTCACACTCAGACAACTGATACGACAAAGGCAATAGGACCGACAAGTTGTATGACAGTCAGGGATCCTGCACTAGATGTTATCGATATTCAGACACATGCTACTCCAGAAGAAATAAAGAAATGGATTGAACTAGGAGGGATCCAAACAGATCAAGGTTGGATGACGAAGGGAAAATCTACATGGTTTCTCCCTGACTCTATGGTTCAAGTTATGATAAATACAGCACATAGTCCCGCGCATCTAGGAGAAAAAGGGATGTTAGACAGTTTACAAAATCTCTGGAACAATAAACACTTACGAGCAGCAGCAAAACAGAAAGTGCGTACTTGCATGATCTGTTGTCAGTTCAATCCAGGTAAAAGCGTCCCTGTAGAGCAAGGTGGATTTCATCCTCCCGATCACCCTTTTGAAGTCCTCCAGATGGATTATATCCAGATGGACCGTTGTCGAGGATTTAAATATGTTCTCGTAGTTGTCTGTGCTCTGTCCCGCTGGACCGAAGCATACCCAGTCCCAGATTACACTGCTCCGACCACTGCCAAGCAGCTGGTTCGTGAATTTTTCCCACGATACGGCTTGCCTCGTGTCGTGTACTCAGATAACGGTCAGCCATTCTCATCTGCATTAATGAAAGAAGTTTCCTTATTACTGGGATACCAGTGGAAGTTCCATTGTGTCCGACATCCCGAAGCAGCAGGCCTTGTAGAAAGGCATAACCAGACACTAAAGATCCGCCTTGCCAAAATATGTCAGGAGAAAGGGGTCGACTGGATAGTCGCCCTGCCAGTGGCACTATTCTACATGAGAATGGTTGCCCATTCGAGATCAGGGCTATCCCCGTACGAGGTGGTCTTTGGCAGACCACCGAATATGTGGGGGACGCCCATTCCGAAAAAGATTACTGATGTTGATTGTAACATGTTGACAGATTACCTTGCCTCCTTGATGTCTGCACTCCAATCATGTCGTTCACAGGTTGCCGCAGCCTTCCCTGACAACACTGATGTAAAGCCACACGACGTCCGTCCCGGCGACCTTGTGTTCGTCCGCAACTTCGACAGAAAAAGTCCGCTGGAGCCCCGCTGGAAGTCCCCGAAGACCGTTCTCCTAACAACCAGGACGGCCGTGAAAATAGAAGGAAGAAAGGGGTGGGTACACACGAGTCATATAAAAAAATTCTCTGGACTGAAACCTGATCGAGACTCGTCCACCCCCACCAAAGACTGTGCCGAACAAAAAGACTTTACAGAATCTGAACGAGAAAAGACTCCTCAAGAACAATATCGCATGAAATTACGATCTAGCAAGTCAGACAGTTTAATTGTTTAAGTCCTCCCCTAGGTGAATCGGTTAAATAGTCTCTGACATGTATCCCCTAGATCGAGATAGAGAGAGAGAGAGAGAGGCCAAGAAACGTACATATTGTAAATCACTTCGTAGTCACTGTATAGTGACACTATTAATCATGTTTATTCTCAGTATTCTAATTATTATTGTCAGCATCGTATTACCCATCTATTATCCTATTTTCAAGCGTGAACATTCTGCCTATAATGTATCTGCTGAACACACTTTTAGTGAGTTACCTCCACACGAGCTTTCCTACAGACTTGCGCTGCGCAACAATACATTCATTAGTATGCTACATCATTCTCATCAAACTAACAATGCTACAAATTGCTGGATATGTGGCCGACTCCCTCCCTACCAGAATTACAAGGGAGCCCTGCCCCTCTTTTCCGTATCCGTTCACTCACAATGGCTCCTGCGGAGCATGGTTTAAAATAATTAATTCCTTAGATCCTGATATTGCTGTTTTCGATGGGGGTTGGGTTTGGGGAAATCTGAACTTAGTCCTGCTAGACGTCTGTTACCCAGATAAGGAGGGACTCCCCACTAGAATAGGAACTGATCTAGAAAATGAAGTATATGGATTAGGTAATTATACAATTAGCCTTATGATTCTTACTGTCGAGTCCGAAACTACGCCAGTTCTACCCATTATGTCAGTATTGCCAGTCACTGGTGAATTATGCATCAAGAAGAAAGGTTCAAAACACTTAGGTCATAGTAAATGCACTACTGTGGTCGAATTCAGTGATCATGGAAAATCGTCTTTTAAAGCTATTAGTCACTCTTACTTTGTTTGTGGCCATACCGCATACATACGTCTACCTCCAGATTGGGATGGTACCTGTTACATCGCATTCCTTCTGCCACCTGTTTTTCTAGCTCCTCCTGATTACCACAGAAATACTAATCTAGTAAAGAATAGACACAGAAGAGATATCCCACTTGTCGACTACACAGAAACGGCATGGGAACAGTACACCGACTTTAATAAAGGATTCTTTTTCTTTTTAGGACCTGTTCAGAATAGTAAATTAATACGCAGATTAACTAGAACACTTGAAGCAGTAGTAAATGAAACTGCCTCCGCCTTAGGTAACTTAACCGAAGAGCAGTCCGCCATGCGGGTTGTTGTCCTTCAGAATCGTCTTGTTATTGACGTCATCTTGGCAGATAGAGGTGGAGCCTGTAAGGTCATCGGGTCAAGTTGCTGTGTTTTCATACCACAAAACGCACCATCTGTATATCAAGCTATCACCCGTCTCCATAAAATTGCAAATCAGATACATCAGAATCCAGGCACCTGGACTTGGTCCGGTTGGTTCTGGACAACGTTAACAGCTTGGGGATGGAAGATCCTATCCTTCCTAGGCATTGGCCTAGTCCTAGTATTCAGTTGCTGCCTGTGCCTGCAGTGTGGGCCAGCGATTTGTGGACTGTGTGCCACGTCATGTATTGAACATTCCAGTTTTCTCTCAAAACGTAAACGAAAGAAAGAAGAACAAATGATGTTACAAGAACAATCTGATCGATTTATGAGGATCGATATATCATGAAGGGTCCGTAGGGAACAAGGAGGGAATGAGGAAATATAAATTTTTGGTCATGTTATGTTCCCTAGCGCGTACCCCACCGACTCCATGTACCAGCTTAAAGTGCATGTAACTTCCCTCCTGTACCAGCTATGAAGACGCACATACATTTGCGTCCAACGTTAACTTGTCCTCTTTCAGATCCACCCTGAATGGATTATATAGTCCGTTCCTACGTATGCCATGCCACCGTCTTTTTGTAGTACACTTTACGTGTTTTCCTGCTCTGACAGAGTAGGCCCTGATTTCTGCCATCGAGCCTCTTTTGGCTTCCTGACTCTGACAGCCTCTGCCCAGGCTACCTCTGTACCCGTGAACTCTGACTTACTTTCAGCGCGGCCCCTCGCGCTCAGCTCAGCCTGCTTTCTGCCAAGATTGACTATAACCTTCGAGTTATCTGTTCCGCTCCTCGAGAAATACATTCCTGCCTACTAGTTTCTGTAAACATCCTCTCCAGCTGCAGAGCCAAAGGGCCGACCTGTCTCAATGCAAGTAATTCATAGCCTCCGTTACCATGCTTCCATGGAAGGCCCCGTGCCCCCACGCTTTCTCATGTAGACACTTAGGCGCTTATACACGCATCCACAGTTAGCATAGAATAGCTTCTGCCCTAGAGACCTTTCCGCCCAGATAGTATGGTTCCTAAACATCAGATATCAGATACGATAAAAGTACAAGTTGATCTGACATGCCAGACTTCTGTCTCTTTCCGTCAGTGTAAATGTCAAGTCCCCTGCACCCCGTCAATCACACGTCATGCAGCTGCGCGCGCATCCAAGCTTCCGATTTCTGCTGACACTGCAACAATTCTGTTAGCACCACCCCTTGGTGCCACCCACTTGCGTCACCTATCAGTGACGTTTCTAGCACACACCTCTGATTCACGCCTAGTTTACGCCTCTTGATTACGTACTAGTAACACGTGTATACTGTTATCTTGTTTTCTCTCAGCTGTTACGCCTCTTACATTACTTCTTATGGTATAAATCAAGTATATAAGCTATGTATTGTTAATAAACGGTAGCGCTCTATCCCTTCTGACACCCCTGTGGTGTTCAGAACATGATATCCTGGTCTTGACCATTCCTTTATGAGGAATAAAACCCTTAGAAACTCTAACACCACGGACTCTGTCTTTTTTCATCCGATCTGAGTTATTATTGATTAAGTACTTACCTGCATAGAAATTAAGAGAGTAAATTAATTATTTACGTCACCTCAGTCTTGGTAGTGTGGCACAGAGCAGTCAGGCTTTACTAGAGGAACATGTGCTACGATTTTAGAGTACCAACATGGGCGATAAGTAAATCACACAACTCAAAAGAAATACAACACCAATCTGTAAAAATAAAGGAAATTTTTTCTATAAAGCTAAACACCAAAACAAACCCAATCAGATGAGTATAACTGGAGTTATGGTTTTCTTGAGGAAAAATAAATCAGCGCATTTCACTATTGCAAAACCTTTACGTTGCAGTCAAACGGGAAAAACATTGGTGACAATCAGTCAATTGCAGGTCGAGTCCATTGGAACCCACTAGTTGCAGAGGTGAGGTGGGTTCCATGACCAGACTCGGGCAGTCAGTTGATTTTTACATGGCTCGTAGGGCCCAAGTGCAGAGTTGATCTGGCTGTCCCTGGTGCTGAAGCGGGAGATGAGATTTTCTGGATTTATAGCTTAGACCAGTGTTTCCCAAACTGGGGTCCGCGGACCCCCAGGGGTCCGTGACACATTCCCAGGGGGTCCGTAGGCAACAGTTTCAAAAACCCAGAAAAGTTTCTTGTATAATTAGCAGCTTTCCAGCAACAATAAAAGTGTCAAGATAATGCCAGTGATTAATGTACCCGCTGGAGCATGAGGAGAGTTTTGTTCAGTGGCAGCTTTGACTTAACTAATGTAGCACAGAGGGTTAATGTGCCTACTGCAAAGAACGTGTAACATGCATTTTAAAAAGCAGTATTTTATGTGCATAGGTACATGGTTACTGCTTTTGTCACAGAGATTCTTTCTTTACTGTGCACTTCATAAGTGACAATCGTAATATAGCAGAGGGACCTATAAACTGTCATCAAAGAGCTGCTTGCAAACTGCATGGTACCAGTTAGTAACGTATGCTGCTAAAAAGATTTATTTGGGTTTTATTTGCGTGGAAATACATTTTTTATGTTAAAGTCAGTGCTAGCCACTGTGTTATGTTCTGAATCCTGAGTTTGGGCTTTTCCAGACCAAGCACTCTTTAAACATTTTACATACACACTGATTTACATGTATGATTCAATGTCTCTATATGTGTGTGATGTAAAGTACTCTGACATCCTACAATGGTATGAGATATGCTATAAACCAAATGAAATACATGTGACAGAGGGGCTATTTCTTCAATATAAAATACTACGGGCCAGATGTACGATCCGTTTTTATATGCGCGAACCGGTTGGTGAACCCATTTGCACATGCAAAAACCTATTGGACCATGTACATTGCTTATTTCGCGAGTCGCATTTTGTTCGCGACTCGCTAAATAGGTTTTGCAACTTGCATTTTGGAAGGGGCATTCCCTTCCAAATAGTGAGTCTCAAAAACCATGTACAAATGTTTTGCTGTCGCAAAACACTCGCAATTACCACCTACTTCAAGTAGATGGTAATGCATTCGCAAATGGGAAGGGGTCCCCAGGGGACCCCTTCCCCTTTGCAAATGCATGCAAAATTATTTTTTAAGGGCAGGCAGTTGTCCCAGGGACCTCTGCCTCCCCTTAGACATTGAAACAAATGTTTCATTTTCTTTTTTTTTAAATGCATAATAAACGGGCTGCATTTTTTTTAAACTGCTTTATTTAAAAGAAGTCCCAGACATGGTGGCCTGCAGAGCCCAGCAGGGCACCATACCTGGGAGGGCTGGCATTCCCAATGGGCTCGCAGATTGCGAGAGGCTATTAATATTAATGAACCTCGCAATTTGCGACCCCATGGGGAATCCCAAACAGTGTTAAACACATTGTTGTACATTTCATTTAGCAACTCCCAATTTGCCGCTCGCAATGTGTCGCCAATTGCGAGGCGCTAAATGAAATGGTCGTACATCTGGCCCCAAAATCCATAGTACTTTGAGTATTTATATTGTGTGCACACATGTGCATTTTTTTCAAATTACCGTTTTAATATTTAAAATGTAACTCATACAAATTGCTTGGGGGTCCCCGGCTTTCAGTGGTGACTCAATGGGGGTCCTCAGGAGTCAAAAGTTTGGGAACCACTGGCTTAGACTGTGCTGGTGAGGAAAAGGGGGGAAAAATCTCAACAATGAGGCCCAGAGGCATCAGGTTAAAGACGCTGTGGGGTTCCCTTAGGCACAGTGTCGACAAAGCTAGTAATAGCCTGACTGGCCACCAACAAACCTTGGCAGCAGCAAGCTCAGCCTTGGGTTACTTCAACATCTTGGTGTACGGGAGGAAATGGCAACCGACTGAAACTTGCTGGAGGTCTCGACTGCATTTCCCACAATGCACTAAAACATTTATTTTCGGACAATCCCTTGATGGGCCCGATGGCCAGCGATTCTTTGGTTCTGAGAGAGTGCTTTCCCTATGGGCTGCAGGGGACTAGTAACTGTAATCCAAGGGAGTTCTGGATTTGTCTTTGGCTTGCAGAGAGGCTTCTCTTTCCTGTGACCCGGGTCTCTGTTCTGGGACGAGTTGCAGTCATGCAGTTGCAGGGTGGTTGCCAGGTTATTGCGCCTTTGCTTTGTGCAGGTTCTGAAGTCGCGGACTTGGGCCTCTTCTTTCTCCTTGGTTGACAGTCGATCAGATCTGAGGTTCTGGTGTCAGGGGAGCCCCTTAACCCCTAGATTAAGATGCGTTAGGGGTGTGTGCTAGTTGCCAATGGGCTACTAGCCCCTGCGGCTAGTCTGCCCCTGACGTGACCTGCTGAGTGTGGCACCTTTTCTACCCAGAAGCATCTATTCTGCAATTTTTTTAAATGACACTTTCCTTAGCTGTAAAGACCAGCTCACCCTAGGAGCTAGTACATCTCCTATCTAATTTTCCCGCTTGCCGGGCTGCAAATGTGCCTGAGGCAGAAGATTAGCTTTTCCTCCTCTGGGACAAACCGTACTTACGCAGGCTGTCAAAGCTTTGAAGGCCAACGCTCGGCTATGCCGCTTCACTAGCCACCCTGTCAGGGGGATGTAACACCTCCCTCAGGGCCGCCCTGTATTTCTGACTCCTGAGAGAATTCACACCACCTGCCAGGGTTTCAGATTCCTGTCTTGGTAACAGCAGCTGCAGGCTGTCAACCAGGGCACAGGAAAGGCTGGGGCAAATAGGTGGACAATGTGGTTCCATGGTCCTGAATTGGGTTCGATGGTTCCGAAACCCGATTTATAAAGATCGTCGGAAATGGACGATTTTGGTCTCTACAGACCGCAAATGGCGAGTGTAACGTGTCTAAGTGTTTTCGTATGAATCGATATAGGAGAACACTCTGCATTTGAGGATTTAGTCTGAACCCTTGGGTTCCATTTTGTATGTGGCAGCCATCTTGTGTGGTTGCCCTAACATAGGCCCGATGATTGTGGCCGAACGAGTCCTTGACACGTACGCCTTAGTTGACTTCTGGTTGACCTGGCCGAACTGACTCCTCGCCTGTGGCGAATCCCGCTGAGCCAGTTCCTTGTTCAGCAGCTGGCCTGATAAAGATCAAAGAGCAGGACGTGCCAACGACATCACCCCATCGCAAGACCTCTGCAACTCCCTCGCCTCCTACTTCCACAACAAGATCACGGACATACACAACAGCTTCAGCACTCAACCGACGCACGCCACAACCGAACCACCGCCCCCACCACCACCCTCCGCGCCTGGACTCCGATCAGCACCGAAGACACCATCCGCTTGATGAACTCCATCCATTCCGGATCTCCGACCGACCCCTGCCCTCACCACGTCTTCAACAAGGCCGACGCGGTCATCGCACCCCACCT
Organism: Lissotriton vulgaris; assembly: GCF_964263255.1. Lineage (NCBI taxonomy): Eukaryota > Metazoa > Chordata > Amphibia > Caudata > Salamandridae > Lissotriton > Lissotriton vulgaris. Next base: position 1,379,338,869 of record NC_141696.1, on the reverse strand, counting down.
GCGGGACATCATCAACACCTCCTTCGACACCGCCACCTTCCCGGAGAGCTGGAAGCACGCCGAACTCAGCGCCCTACTCAAGAAACCTACAGCGGACCCCACCGAACTCAAGAATTAACGCCCCATCTCGCTCCTCCCGTTCCCAGCCAAAGTCATCGAGAAGACCGTCAACAAGCAGCTGGCCACCTTCCTCGAGACGAATGGATCCCTCGACCCCTCACAGTCTGGCTTCCGAGCCAACCACAGCACCGAGACCGCCCTCATCGCTGCCACCGATGACATCCGAGCCCTGATGGACAACGGAGAAACAGCGGCCCTCATCCTCCTAGACCTCTCCGCGGCATTCAACACTGTCTGCCACCGCACCCAGCCACGCCCTCGCCGCCGTCCCCCGCATCCGAAGAACGACAACAGGAGGAAGGTCCTTCTCCTACCTGGCCGCCAAGACCTGGAACTCCCTACCGACCGACCTGCGCCTGACCCAAGACCACCTCTCCTTCAGGAAGAAGCTCAAGACCTGGCTATTCGAGCAGTAGCAGCACTCCCCCCCCCCAGCACCTTGAGACCCTCCGGGTAAGTAGTGCGCTATATAAATGCCTGTGATTGATTGATTGATTGATTGACTTTATGGCACACTTTCCCACTCCTCTATCTCCTTTCCATCTGTTTCTGCCTTTCCTTTACGACATGTTCATTGATCTGGGTTGAAGGTTTTATGATGGGTTTGTCCGGCCTGATCGAACAGGAAACCAAGCATGTGTGCGATCGTTTTGGTGGGCTGGACAACGGAAAGTGGGATTAACTTTGACTGTCGTCATTCGTTACTTTTTGAAATGCTACTTGTTCATTGGTCAGTTTGTATGCACCAAATGTAAATTGTGATGTTGCCAGAGGCGTAATTTTTGTCATAAAAGACCGAGTTTTGTTCATTGATGTGGTGTAGTCTCTGTTGAACTACCCGTGTGTACTTCGTAGACCTCTGTCCCTGGTTGCATCCAATACATTTTGGTCTTTGACGTCATCGAGAAGTATCCCGTGTCTCTGTTTGCCAAGACAGGGGAATCCGGGGTCTTTGGGTGTTGCCCTGACACCGCTGGGTTATTGTAATAGTATTGGTTCCGAAAAACCCAGTACCTCAATTGGCGCCCCTCGTGGGGCGACTTCAGCGGTACCGGTCCAAGTCAGAGGTTCATGAGGAGCTTCGTGTGAAAATTCCAGAGGTTGGCCAGCCACTTCAGCGACCCCTGTATGTCGACGTGGTTCCGAAGGTCTTTGCTGCGAGGTTTCCCACGTCCCGACGGCTACGAAGGACTCCTGCCCTGACTGTCGCCTTGTTTTGGAGCCTTAGACGATTGTAGAGTGAGACAATTGACGGGTCTTCTGGTGACGCCATCGACAATTCAGTTAAGTATAAAAGGAGCGTCTCCTAGTTCTTAGTTTGTTTTGTATCCTTTAGTGGATAGCTTTGATTTGGTACCTGCAGGCCCCAAAGCCAAGGGATTTGTGTATTCACGAGCTTATCGATTTTAGATTGCCCTTGTTGTTTGAAGCTAGACTAGTGAGCAAGATGCCTGGTTTTAGCAGTCTTAGGAATTTGTTTAGTTGTGGTGCTTTGAGGGATTCCCGGTTAGAGGATTCGTGTCCGGTTCCTCCGATCGGAACTCCTACATACGAGTTGTATGTGAAACATGGTGTGGGACCTATTAGCTACAATGAGATTTGGGTAAAATATACGAAGAATGACGGTGTCCTACAGTGGCCCCGTTATGGTAGTTTTGAGACAGAAGTCTTAGATAACCTTGAAGTGAGGTTGTTCAAGAAGAAAGCCCGGCCGGCAATGTTTGATTCTTTCCGCATATGGCGCAAAGAAGCCAAACAGAAAGAAATTAAGTTAGCGAAGAAGAATAGAAAGGGTATGTCAATGGTGCAAGCTGCCGTTGCATACAGAGATAATGAAGAAGAGAAAGACAGTGAGCAGATGCTTAGAGTGAGGAAGTTAGCGGTAGACAGATGCTACCCAGTCTTGCCGGCTAAAGAGCAGAAAGACGAGAAGGATCTTCTGAAAGACCCTTTGATGTCTCATTTGCTAAATTCACCACCACCTTATGTGCAGAATGCTACGGCACCACCACCACCGGTTGTGGCTGCGCAAGCACCTATTGCTTTGCCTCCTGTTATTCCTCCGCAGCCAGCTTCTTCGTTGGCTGTTGTTCCTCATGCGCAGCCTTCTCAAGGGTTGCCAACTTTGCCTTTTCCTGCTACTACTGCCTCTATGCCTGTTCCGAATATGGATCTTCCTACTACTGCTTCGTCTCCTCTTGTCCTTCCGACTGCTCCTTCTCCTAGACAGCGGATGTCCGCTGCCTTTTCTAATTTTTTAACTCCTTGGTTGGGACAAATGGGTATGTCTCCTGTGAGTGAGCGTAGACAGTCGCGTAGCCAATTGCCCGATACAGATGAGAGAGTGGTTTTGGATCATATGGCGCGTAGATGGGTGACGTATAAGTCCCAGTATGATCTAGAAGGTATTATGGATGTTTTCCGACAATGGGAAGCACCAAAGCAGCGTTATGTTTTTGAGCTTATGTATGCGTTCCTCCATGAACAATGGATGGACGGATTGGGTAGAGTTCCTGTAGAATTGTCCCGATTACGTTCAGAGTTTGCTAAAGGAACGATTGTGAGTCTGCTCGATGTTGAGAAAGCGGTATCGACGTTATTGTCACTTCGTAGCGATGTCCCTACTGAACGGCTGTTTGAGCCAGATTCATCAGTTAGGAGAAATGCGCGTCAGTATCCGATGCGAGAGGTTCCTCCGGTATGGAGACCTGCTGATGCTGCTGCTCAGCCACCTGTTTTAGCGCACTTTCAGCGAGTTTGGGTTCATGTCCCATGGAAGCGTGCAGAAGTTTTAGCGCTTAAGCAGACTCTACCAGATCCGCTGAAGAATCCGGCAGGATATTATAAAGAACTTACGCAAACTGTGAGTTCGTGCGTTATGAATTTGGCGGATATAGATATGTTGTTTGGGAATGTTGTCCCACAGTCCATCTGGAATGTCATTGGACATACAGATCATGATAATGAATTGGGCGATTCGTGGGTGAATCTTGTTGCAGCGAACGATAGACAAGTTGGAGGTGCTAAGCCTGAAGATGTTATTGCTGAACTTCCTGGTAGAATTATCTCTTTCATGAAGACTTTAATGCCTGAAGTCCGTGTTAATTGGGACAAATTGTCAGCCTGTAAGCAGAAGAAAGACGAGTCTGTTTCAGACTTTTTCTCGCGTTTCTAGGAAACTTTTGTTGATCATAGTGGTCAGGATATGGCTACCGAGGGTGGCCAGAGATTATTCGTTGATACATTTGTGCACAATCTTCTTCCTGAGTTGTGTACTAAATTGAAGGATTCCGAGAGTGCTTGGCCTGTTTCTACTTCGGCACAGATTCTTGCGACGGCTCAGTACTACGAGAATAGGCGTAAGGATGAGTTAGAGAGAGCGGATAAGAAGACTAAGGAATTGAAGACTAAAGTTCTTCTACAACAAGCTTATCCACCCCGTGTTAATAATCAGCGCGATTATCAGCAACCTCAACAGTATTCGAGGAACTCGCAAAGAGACGAGACTCCTCAACAACAGCGTATTCAGTATGGGCCTAATCAGTGTGCATATTGTAGAGAAGAGGGCCATTATAAGAACAGTTGTCCGGTTTTGTTGCAACGTGCAAATAGTGCTCCTGGTGTTAGAGGTAGAGGTGCTCAACAAGCGCGTAGAGGTCGCGGACAAAACGCGCGCTCTTTGCCTCCGCAGAATTCAATGAACAGTTTCGATCAACAGCAGAATTTGTCAGGTAGGTCTACACAGTACTATGTAGATGATTACTATGCTGAAGGCGATGGAGAGCAAGGTAATGATTGTTAGGACAGCCATGGACAAAGAGAGGGAGTTGTTTCAGTTCCGGTAGATCAGAGTGGACCTTACGTGGAAGTGATTGCATCAGGTGTGTAAGAGCCTTTTCTGCTAGACACTGGTGCTACGAAGAGTTTTATTATGCATTCTAAACTCCCTGGCACACTTTTGTCTGGCTTTAATAATGTTTCCATAGGTTTTTCTGGCGCCCCCGTTATGAATCCGATTTCTGTTCCATTGCCTCTTTCTGTTGGTCCTCGTAAGTTTGAAGCACCCCTTCTTTTGACTACAGGTTGTAATGAGAACTTGCTAGGCCTTGACCTGTTGAAGAGATTGTATGCGACTTTGTACTGTTCTCCGTCAGGAGTACATCTTACTTTGGGGGAGAATGTGATTTCTCCGATATATGTTTCGAAAGATTGTCTTCCACCTGAATTGTCTTCGTTACCGGATTCGTTATGGGCTACGGGTCCAAATGATGTGGGCCTGTTAGACATCCCTCCATATGTTGTGACGTTGAAAGCGAATGCTCAGTTACCACGCATTCCGCAATATCATATTTCAAGTGATGGTGAACGAGCGCTTTTGGCGATCATTTATGATCTGATTGACAAGGGCGTTATCGAAGAGACTCGAGGTAATGTGTGTAATAGTCCGGTTTTGCCTGTCTTGAAGAGAACTGATTCTTCACAGCCTCCTGTATATAGGTTTGTTATCGACCTTCGTGAAGTGAACAAAATTGTTGTTCCGCAATTCCCTGTTGTCCCTGACATTACTGCATTAGTGACGTTGATTCCAGCTTCTGCCACTTGGTTTTCGGTGATTGATTTGAAGAATGCCTTCTTCAGCATCCCGATTGCCATAGAGAGTAGAGATATCTTTGGATTCTCTTTAGGAGGACGAAGTTTCCGCTTTAAGCGCGCTCCTCAAGGTTATTGCGAGAGTCCATCTATCTACTGTCAAGCTTTGAAGACGCAACTTGATTTACTGACCTTACCTGAAGGTGCAGCCCTTATTCAGTATGTCGACGATTTGTTGGTCGCTGCCGATACCGAAGACATATGTAAGGATGCCACTGTGTCCTTGTTGTCTCATTTGTCTGAATGCCATCATAAAGTTTCTCTCTCGAAATTGCAATTCTGTCGCCAAGAAGTTACCTATCTAGGTCTTTTCTTATCGAAGGAGGGAAGGAAACTGACCCCAGAAAGAATCCAGACTATTGCGAGAATGAGTGTCCCTACGACACAGAGAGAAGTACGTGCGTTTTTGGGTATTACGTCGTACTGCAGACAGTGGATCCCAAATTTTTCCCTTCTAGCGAAACATTTGATAGCTCTTACGGTTAAGGATACTCCAAATCCGATTCCTTGGACTGAGGAATGCCAAAAGAGTTTCTCCGAGTTACGCAATGCGTTGTGTTCGGCTCCTGTGTTGGGTACTCCCGACTACAGCAAGCCTTTCACATTGTATGTCCATGAGAGAGAGGGATGTGCATTATCGGTTCTGACTCAACAATTTGGCGGGAAGCAACGCCCATGTGCGTACTTTTCGTCAATATTAGATCCTGTAGCTAGAGCGTTGCCGAGTTGCTTGAGAGCAACTGCAGCAGCGGCTGTTTCGATTCGACAGTCTGCTGGTTTAGTTATGGACAATACGCTTGTGGTTATGGTTCCACATGCAGTGGATACCTTGTTGAATCGGACGAAGACACAGCACTTGACTAGTGCTCGGTTGTCAGGGTATGAGCTTACATTGTTAGCGAGCCATGTGCACATCAAGAGGTGCAATACTCTAAATCCGGCTACGTTGTTGCCGATTTCGCTTGAGACAGACGATGATAGCGAAGAGCAACACGATTGTTTCTTGAGAACAGAAGAAGAGACGAAAGGGAGGATAGACTTAAGAGATACTCCTCTTCCTGATTGTAATGATGCTTTGTGGGTTGACGGCTCGTGTTTTAAATTACCAAATGGTGATACCACTGCAGCATATGCTGTGACGACTTTACATACAGTTGTCGAAGCTGCACGTATCCCACATAATTCCGCGCAAGCGGCTGAATTAATTGCACTTACGAGAGCATGTGTGTTGGCGAAAGGGAAACGAGTGAATGTGTATACTGATAGTCAGTATGCTTTTGGAGTGGCTCATAGCTTTGGACGATTGTGGCGTGAATGTGGATTTTTTACATCGCATGGGACGAAGATCCAGCATGGGCAGCTGGTGAATGAACTTCTTGAATCTCTTACGTTACCTTTGCAAATAGCGATCGTGAAATGTAGTGCCCATAAGAAGATTACGGATGATGTTGGTCGTGGTAATGCGTTTGAGGATGAAGTTGCGAAAGAAACTGCTAGGAATGTGACGAGTCGAATGTATGTTGTGGGTCCAGCGAGATGGGTTCCAGAGAAGAGTATGTGCGAAGACACTATTGAGAGCGTGAAAGTTATTCAGAGTGAGGCCACAGAGAAAGAGTTGGATGAATGGAGAGAGAGTAAGGGTAGGTTGGACTCGAATGATTGTTGGACTGATTTGTCCGAACATCAAAGGTGGTTGCTGCCAAACGCGTATGTGCTTCCAGTTGTTACAATGGCACATGGATTGGCACACATTAGTGTGAAAGGGATTTGCCAGTTGTTGGCTCTGGTTTGGCAGAATGTTGGAATACTTAGATGTGCAGAGAATTTGGTCAAGAATTGTATGGTGTGTTTGATGCAAAGTCCTGGCAAGGGAACCCCAACACCAGCTGGTCATTTTGCTCCTCCTACGTATCCGTTCGAGGCTTTGCAGCTAGATTTTATCGATATGGAAAGATGCAACAACTTAAAGTATGTGCTAGTGGTTGTTTGCTCTTTTTCTAAATGGGTAGAAGCTTACCCCCTTAAAGACAACACTGCTTTGTCCGCTGCGAAAGCTTTGATAAAAGAGTTTTTTCCGAGGTTCGGTTTGCCGAGAATCATTTGGAGTGATAACGGAAGTGAGTTTGTGGGTCAGGTGATGAAGAGAGTGTGTGATGGTCTCGGAATTAGGCAGAAATTCCACGCTGCAAATCATCCCCAATCAGCTGGTTTAGTTGAGTGCTATAATGGCACTCTGAAGCTTAAGTTGGCCAAAATTCAAGAGAGCAATGGTTTACAATGGGCAGATGCTTTGCCATTAGCACTTTTGTCCACTCGAATGACGGTGCACTCACGAATGGGTTTGAGTCCGTATGAGGTTGTGTTTGGTCGCCCGGCGAATATTTGGGGCGTACCAACACCGACGAGGTTTAGTGACCTCGAATACTCTGTTTTGCTTGATTACTTGCGTGAATTAACAACTAAAATGAGTGTTTTACGCCAACAGGTACATGATACTCTTCCACAAGCTACAGAAGATCCAGGCCACGCGATCGAACCTGGCAACTGGATCTTTATCAGAAATTTCCAGCGTACGAAGAACGATCAGCCCCGCTGGACTGGACCCTTCCAAGTCCTTCTGTCGACGAGATCTGCGGTGCGAGTACGTGGGAAACGCCACTGGATACACGGCTCCCACACGAAGAAAGCCCCCTTACCTTTACAGTACGATAAGTGGGTTCAGGATGGTCTCGCAGATTCTGAGACCGAGACAATCCCGAAGTTTGTATTGTTCAGTGATGCTCGTTTGATTGGGACTAGCTCAGAACAGGAGAGTGATTGACTTTTGCAAGCATCAGTACCTTCTGCGGACCGATTGGACACTACCGAGCCTCATCTTTTGTTTGCTGATCAAGAGTTACCTGGAAGAAACAGATACAATTTGCGATCGAGAATTAAGGACAAATAAAAATTAATAAAGTTGATTTTTTTTTATTGTTTGCAGGTTAACTCTCCACCAATGATCTCCTCATTTTTGTTTTTCTGAACTGCCATCCGGTTCTTGCTGCTAGGGTCGCGGTTGCTACCAGTCTTGGGAGTGTAAGCCTGAGACACTAGGTCTTGGGTTCTGTTGGGCCGAGGCAGCCTTCCTGGGTGCAGCAGAGGCACTCTCAAGCAGAATCAACCAACCACCGCGGGCAGCAACTTTAGTTTAGGATGGATTTCTTTGAGTTGGAGAGACCTGTGCAGACACTGACTTTTAGAAAACAAATATGCAAAATAATGTCGAAGAAATGCTTTTTGATACCCTGCATACTTTTGCTATTGAGCCTCATAATGTTCATAACTGGTTATGTAGCATTTGTCTTTAGAATGACGTCTAATTCCACTGTACAATCTACACCTTCACCTACTGTTTCCTCTAATTCTTTCCACCCTTTGCCTGAATATGAGGTAGTCAGACGTAAGGAATTCTCTAATAATTCTTTCATACAGCTTTTGCACCAGCATCAGTTAGTGATTAATACAACGAACTGCTGCATTTGTGGTTTGATGCCTCATACAACCGATAAAGGTATTCCTTATTTGGTCTTGCCCTTTAGTTTGAATGGTTCGATTCGAGCTTATAGAACCATGTTCATATATGCCCACAGTGTTGACCCCTTACGTTCACCGAGAGATAATCCGAAGAATAGTCCTATAGCTAGAGGCATAGTCGACATGATTAAAGGGACTAATGCAGTAGAGACTATTCCGAAAGATGAGAGGCAACCATATAGTGGTTGGAGCGTTACTGGATATGGAGTTAGTCTGAGTATTAACCAGCGAGCGAAAAGTCCTCTACCGATCTGGATAATGCCCCATAAGGGCTACTATTGTCTGCAGGGCAACGGTAAGAATCCGAAGGCTCAGTTAGGGAAGAGCGTTTGCGCTGAGACTTATGTGTTTCCGTCTCAGTCTTCTCCAGCGTTCTTAGCTGCTAAGGGTACCTACTTTGTTTGCTATGACAAAGCGTATACGTAGTTGCCCGCCGACTTCTCGGGCACATGTTTTGTTTCCTTTCTGTTACCCCCCACTTTTACAGCTGCAGCAGATTTCCACAAGACGAGAATTGCTAGAGGTGTCTTTAGCCAAGAAGACACTGCAGGACAAGAATTGGGTGATTTCTTCAAGAGTTTTCTGCCGTTCTGAGGACCTATGGCTAACAGTAGGAATATTCGTCAGCTTACGAGAGTGGTTGAGTCCACCATAGTGGAAACTGCCGGTGCCCTTGGTAACCTGACTGCTGAGCTCCAGTCGGATAGACTTATGACACTTCAGAATAGAGTTGCCCTAGACGTTATCTTGGCAGATCGAGGTGGAGTTTGTAGACTGATTCAATCGAGCTGCTGCGTTTTTATTCCAGACAATGCTCCATCCGTCCTCCAGGCCATTTCCAAATTGCACAAGATCTCCGATTCTGTCCATCTGGACAAAGGGGATTGGTCTTTGATGGGATGGTTATGGGGATTGATATCCACTTGGGGTTGGAAGATTTTGATGGTCATTGGGATGGTCTTAGCGATTCTGTTCATGTTTTGTCTTTGTGTACAGTGTGCTCCGGCTATTTTTGGCCTGTGTGCTACTTTGTGCGTATTGAAACCTGTCCGGAGAGAAATGCATAGTAATAAGATGATGCTACAGCAACATATCGATGACCTGATGAATATAGATCCGGATTCAGATTAAAATGGGTCTGGGTTTATTGCCCATGATAGGGCAAAAGGAGGGTCTGTGGTTCCGTGGTCCCGAATTGGGTTCAATAGTTCCGAAACCCGATTTATAAAGATCGTCGGAAATGGACAATTTTGATCTCTACAGACCGCAAATGGCGAGTGTAACGTGTCTGAGTGTTTTCGTATGAATCGATATAGGAGAACACTCTGCATTTGAGGATTTAGTCTGAACCCTTGGGTTCCATTTTGTATGTGGCAGCCATCTTGTGTGGTTGCCCTAACATAGGCCCGATGATTGTGGCCGAACGAGTCCTTGACACGTACGCCTTAGTTGACTTCTGGTTGACCTGGCCGAACTGACTCCTCACCTGGGGCGAATCCCGCTGAGCCAGTTCCTTGTTCAGCAGCTGGCCTGATAAAGATCAAAGAGCAGAACGTGCCCTGACTTTATGGCACACCGTTCCCACTCCTCTATCGCCTTTCCATCTGTTTCTGCCTTTCCTTTACGACATGTTCATTGATCTGGGTTGAAGGTTTTATGATGGGTTTGTCCGGCCTGATCGAACAGGAAACCAAGCATGTGTGCAATCGTTTTGGTGGGCTGGACAACGAAAAGTGGGATTAACTTTGACTTTCGTCATTCGTTACTTTTTGAAATGCTACTTGTTCATTGGTCAGTTTGTATGCACCAAATGTAAATTGTGATGTTGCCAGAGGCGTAATTTTTGGCATAAAAGACCGAGTTTTGTTCATTGATGTGGTGCAGTCTCTGTCGAACTACCCGTGTGTACTTCGTAGACCTCTGTCCCTGGTTGCAACCAATACATGTTGGTCTTTGACGTCATCGAGAAGTATCCCGTGTCTCTGTTTGCCAAGACATGGGGAATCCGGGGTCTTTGGGTGTTGCCCTGACACCGCTGGGTTATTGTAATAGTATCGGTTCCGAAAAACCCAGTACCTCAACAGCCTCTATGAAGCCAAATGGGTGCATGTCACATCGAATTCAACTTTGTAAAAAGGTTGGCTACGATGAGACAAGTTTTTTGATACCAAACATGACACTTTCAGTGGGACAATAAAGCAGCTGGCAACCCGGGGTGCCCAGGTGCCATCCCATGTTATTAAAAGGCCCTTGAAGGACCTATATTAGCCCCTTGTAGAAGGGGGCTACTATAGGGACATATCAGCTGCAGTTATATGCCCACACCTTTATTATAGTGCGACCTGGCTCCTGCGCTTAGGAGGCCTGCCTTAGTGGTTGACTGGCATATATTAAAAATAGTGCTATGACCTTGCCTTTCATGGTGAGCGCAAAGTCGAGTTTGAGCAGTTTGCACTGCTCATGCAGTCAGCAATGGCAGGACTGCTGTCATCTGTTTACTTTGGTCACTCAGGGTGGCACAATCAGTGCTTTCGCTGCCCTATACACTGTGTGAGCCTAATATTTCTAAACCTCACATAACCCTACCATTTTAGCTCAAACACAATACATGAATATCGACTCGTCCCTTTTGGCCAAAGGTTGTCCCGAGGTGTCAGAACTAGTCACACACAGAAAACAATTGGGAATTAGTGAAATATAGTGTGCAAGCAGGTACAGTGTTGAAAAGAAGCAAATAAGCTTTCTCCAACGAGTTCTTCGAGAACAAAATGTTATACAAAATAAACTGTGCACATCTTTCTGCATGTGGTGTCAAACGAGAAAGATTAACACACAATGAACATCGTGACACGGCAGACATTTTAACCGCATCGCTGCTGCGGGCATTTTTGCGCTGCGCAGCTTTTTTACAAAAGCTGCGTTAGATGACGAGCTCAGCTCATCATCCGCACACGCCCCCCGTGGCTGATGACAAGCTGAGCTCGTCATCAGCATCGAAGGGGTTAACAAAGATGGTGCAGAGGCCTAAATAAGGTCTAGATTAATGTAAGCCAGAGAGACACACTAAAATACATCAGAATGATTTTGTTTCAATTTCAACAGCCCTATTTAAATACATGTACATGACCAGCTAATATTAATGCCCAATTTAAGTTTAATTGTGTAAAACTTCCACAAATTCAGGGGTTATGTGTGGTCCGGCGGATAGGATGATGGAGCAGATGACTTGTACTCCTTCTCCTGGATTTACTTTTGATGGTGGGTGGCGCGTCATAATACATTTACAGCTTAAAGGTGATACAATCTGGAATTAACAGAAGGATATCACACACACTGAAAGTTTGCAATTTGTTTTTATTGGAGGGTTGTTTTTTTTTTATTAGGGTATAAAGTTTAAAATCTCTAGTAACAAATTGCAAAGAGCAGGGTACTACATGTTTCACTCTGTGCTTGTTGTGCATGTAGCTTTTTCAAGGTATAGCCACTATTTCATAGGTGCATGAATGGGTGGTAGAGAACGTCTGTTCATCTGTTTATTCAGCCATCATTTAGTCTTACACTGCATTTACAATGGCCCTTTTGGGGGGATTTCCCTAAAACATTTTCCTTTTTCTCTTCCTGGTTTTTCTTGATTCTGTTGTTGTGGCCTTAGGACTCTGGGCACTTTCGCACTGTAATGCAATCTGAAAACGCATGCACCCTTCCTACCCATGATAGAAAGTGGTGCTTACTTGATCGGTTTAGGTGTTGTACCTGTGAGTGCTCTGTAAAAATGTACATCTCATACCCTCAGTAGGCACTGCACTGGCTAAGGGTGGGATACAGAATTGACTGTGCCACCCACCAGAAAAGTCTTTCAAACATGTATCAACCCTGCCATTGCAGGCCTCTGGGTGTGCAGTTGCGCATGTGCCCAGGTTGGCATGTCGAACTCATTAGCCAACCCTAAGTGGGACTTCCACTACCACCAGGGCACCCCTAGAGTAAGCCCTGGGGGGTGGAGCAAGTGGTAGGCAAAACGCAGGGCAGGTACACTTGGGCGTTCCCTGCCCAGGTAGTGAAGAACCCTCATGTGGGTTTTTCCTACCTAGGTGGTCAGCTCTACCCATGGGACAACACCAGGTTTATGCTGATTCTATTTTAGTGTCCTTATGGCTCTGGGTACTCTTCCACTGTAAATGCAGTGTGAAAGGGTGCACGTCCCCTTCCTACACACGTTCGGAAGTGGTGCAAATACTGTTGTTTTTAAACATGCCTCAAACAGTGGTGGCTGCCACTGAGCAGCTCGGTGGGCGGGGGAATAGAAAAATAAACACAAACAATGAATTACCTTGCTGCCAGACCACCGCCTTGCATCGCGTTGTCTTATTCTGTTCCTGCTTGAAGTGGGCGGCACAAACAGGCTCCCCTAGCCAATCAAATGCTGCATTCTGATTGGTCTGAGCGCTGTGGTTCGGCACTCAGACAGCCAGTGGGAGCCTTTGCATGTGGGTTACAAGACGGCCGACCAAAGAGCCATGCGCACTCAAGTGCCCACCACTGCTTCCCTTGCTGGCTGTGACACAGCCAAGCCCCACCAACAAACTTGAAAAATAAAATGATAAAAACATAGTTTTGTTATCATTTTATTTTCCCTTTATCCACTGCTCAAAAAGCAGTTGGGCGACGCTCCTCCGCCTCCACGGAGGAGCTGCAGCTGACTTCAAGCCTGCCATTGCAGGCCTGTGGGTGCACCTATGAGGTTGTTATACATGTGTCAAACCTGCCATCGCTAGAATGTGTGTGCACAATTGCCCTTATGCTTGGGATGGCCTTTCTAAACCACTGACCAATCCTGAGAGGACCATTCACTACCACTAGGGCACCCCTGAGGTAAGTTTTATGGGGTGAAGCAGTGGTAGGTAAAAGGCAGGGCAGGTACACCTGTGTGTTCATTGCCCAGGTTTTCACTACCTATGAGGTTTGCTCTTCCCATAGATTAACATAGGGGAATGGTTGAAATTACTTTAAGCTGCAATAGTGGCTTACAGTGGAACAGCCTCATAAGGTTTCTGATCACTGGATTCACAATGACAAACCCACTGCTGTGGTACAGAGGGATTTGCCATTAATAGCTTAGAACTGCCACTTCTAGGAAGTGGGTACTTCTCTGTTCTAAAACTTTTTGCGTACCTTTTAGTTTGATTGCGGTCCACAGGCCGGGTGAGCACATCTGTAAAACATAAGGCATGCAACTGGACATTGCCAAACGAGTACGCGAGGACGCCATATCCACTTGAGAACCCGGAAGAGAAGAAGGGTGCCTCTAAAAAGATGAGTGTGCATAATAGCCACTACTAGAGAAAGATTTAACACTACGAAGCACGTGTGGGTCAATCTTGAGAGTCAAGCTTTTTTAATAAAGTCAGATGTCAGCTGTCTAATAGATACGATTGCCAAGGTAGAAGAACAGGACTTTTCAAACCTGTGACACACGTTGCCACTAAATCTACAGATTAAACATAAGAAGAAGTACCCTGCTACAAGTGGGACAGAGGGGGCCACACAAATAGAAACAAAAAATTATGCAATGACGGGAGTAAGATTTACAGTCTTGCAAAAGGTGTCATAGGATTAAACCTTCGAAACGCGTTGACGCAGCCAGTTTTGCCACACATTTAATTGCTGTACTATCACCTTAGATGGTCACAAAGATGTGGTAACTGATGAGGTGTTTAGGATATAAAACTGTGTAACAGCATCCAATTGTGGCATCTAATGACAAAGATTACTGTCTGCACGAACTCTCGTAGGATATTTGGTTTATGTCTAATGTTATTTTGTTTACCCATATGTGATTTTTTTTATGTGTTTTTATGATGCAGCTATAGTGAAAAGTGACTATGATGTTTGGAACTCATAGACTGTTTTTATGAATTCTTGTGATAATAAATTTCATAATGATCTTTACAAGCTTTTAGATATTTTGTGCCAGTACTTGGGTGATTTTGAGTGCAATATTTGTGTGAGGAGGATATAAAGGAGTGTGTAACATATATATGTGAGTGAGAGTTTGACAATCTAATTGCACCCAGAGGACACTTTGAATAAAATGCAACTGGAACAACCAACCTCTGCCATTTGAGGGCCTAGCTGAATAGATTGGAGGGAAAGCTTTTTACACTTGGTCTGTGGGAAGCCAGATCATGGCCCCACTAAAGATTAGGATCTGCATTCCACGAACCCATGGCAGACAGAACTGAAATTCAGGTGAGACATCTGTTGTTGAAAGGGAAACCCACTGAACCACCCCCAACTTCAAAGGCATTCACACTGCGAGGAAGCAGAAGGGTATGCCTGGTTGGGGGCGGGCGGGTGGGCGCTTCAGGTAGGAGTGAGCTGAAGGGTATGCCTGGTTGGGGTCGGGCTGGTGGTCGGGTCAGGGAGGAGTGGCTTGCCCAATGCTGTGGGCCCTCACTGTTTGGTCGGCCCTCTGGGGCCGTCTAAACCACTCTGCCTTTTCTCAATGTAGACTGCATGCAGCCTAAGTAGAGAAAACGGCTTCCCCATAGGCATTGTCCCCACAAATCATAATGCTGCCATTCAGCATTGTGATTGGCTTAGGGGAGGGAGGCTGCCTGTGGCTGATTCCTGTTGGGAAAACGCGGGACCCGGGCAAGAGCGGAGGCAGAGCGGGATCTGGTAATGTATGTTTACATTTTTTTTATTAACCCCCCCATACCCACCGTGACCCTGTGCGACCCGTCTACTTGCCCCCCCACCCCCTAGTCATGCCAGCTGTGACTGGCTGGCCTGGCTACCTCCTGCTGTGTGGCACCCTGAAGTGTGCGCTTATTGCCTTTCCCCCTGTTCTCTTGTGGAGGTCTCAGGGACATCAAAGACCTCCCAAGGGGGACCCACACCATCTACTTGTGACTCCTGGAGAGCGGTGCCCTCTTAAGTACTCACATTGTCTGCTGGATCCCAACTGGTAACGCGGCGTCAGCATGGAGCTAAGTATTGTGCCTGGAGACCGGATTGCTTTGTGCAGAGCCTCAAAAGCACTGCCCGCATCAAAGGAGTGTGGCCTCTGTTTCGTGGGACTTCAATGTGCATAAGCATCTTGCTGGTGGTGAGCAGATTCACCGGTTGCGGGACCCGCGTGGCCTACTTCTTGAACGTGCTGCATCTCCCTCATGCAAACACAACAAGATGATGGACGGAGTGCTGAAACTTTTCAACCAGTCACCCCAAGTCAAAGATCTGGGTTTAATCCATCATTATTTTGCTCACTATGCCACCCAAATTTGGACCCAGCCATATGCAAATATGTCTTGACCCTGTTTCTCATAGGAACAGTCCAGTCGAGCTTCCAGGCCAGATCCTCCCTGGACCGGAAACAAGAATCCCGGCACCGGTTTTGGGGTTTCACCCCTCATCAACCAGGCTAGCTTGAATCCAGTGGCAAAGCAAGCAAGGGACCCACATCTGGCCATACCCTTGGCCATTTAGGACGAACATGGTAATCACAACAAGATGATGGACAGATTGCTGAAACTTTTCAACCACTCACCACCAGTCAAAAATCTGGGTTTAATTCATCGTTCCTTTGTTTACTATGCCACCCCAGTTTGGACCCAGCCATATACAAATCAGTCTTGACCCTGTTCCTCAGGGGGACGGTCCAGCCTGAAGTGCCAGGCCAGATCCTCCTTGGACCAGAAACCAGCATCGCAGGACCAGTTTTGGGGTTTCACTCCTCATTAGCTTGCCTAGCTTGAATCCAGTGGCACAGCGAGCAAAGGACCCACATCTAAGCATACCCCTGGCCACTTAGGGCGAACATAGCAAACACAAGATGATGGACAGATTGCTGAAACTTTTCAACCACTCACCCTCAGTCATAGATCTGGGTTTCATCCATTGTTCTTTTGCTCACTATGCCACTCCAGTTTGGACCCAGCTATATGCAAATCAGTCATGCACCTGTTCCTCCTGAGAACAGTCCAGCCTGAACTGCCAGGCCAGGTCCTCCCTTGACCGGAAACAAGCATCCCGGGACCGGTTTCGGGGAATCTCTCTCATGCAGTACACTGACTGCATGCTGATTGCATGCGGTGTCCGATTCTCAGGTTGCAAACCGTGGAGGTGAGGGCGTATCTGTAGTATTGCCTCATTCTACCTCACGCAGCACTGCTGAAATTGCACCTATGTGTGTGACCAGAATTGTCTGATACGGCCCATATCAATGCACAGCTGACGTTGTGCCTCATTTCCAGGGAGATACAGAATTTGCAATGCTTCGTTGTGTCGACCGGAATTGTCTGGTGTGACCCATATCAATGCACACCAGACATTTTGCCTCATTTCTAGGGAGGTACGGAATCTGCAACTCTTTGCTGTGTGTGACCAGAATTGTCTGGTGCGGCCCTTATTAATGCGCACCAGATGTTGTGCCTCATTTCCAGGGAGGTATAGTATTTGTAACTCTTCATAGTGTGTGACTGTAATTGTATGGTGCGACTCAGATCAACGTGCACCAGACATTGTGCCTCATTGCCAGGGAGTTATTGAGTTTGCGACTCTTCATTGTGTGTGACCGGAACTGTCTGGCTCGACTCATAGCATGCGTGTCTGATTCACAGGTTGCAACCCTTGGAGGTGAGGGCGTATCTGTAGTCATGCCTCATTCTACCTCGTGTAGCACTGCTGTAATTGCGCCTATTTGTGTGAACAGAATTGTCTGGTGCAGCCCATATCAATGCGCACCAGGCGTTGTGCCTCATTTCCAGGGAGGTACGGAATTTCCAATGCTTTGTTGTGTGTGACCGGAATTATCTGGTGTGACCCATATCAATGCACACCAGATGTTGTGCCTCACTTCTAGGGAGGTAAAGAATTTGTAACTCTTCATTGTGTGTGACTGGAATTGTATGGTGCGACTAAGCTCAACATGCACCAGACATTGTGCCTCATTTCCAGGGAGGTATTGATTTTGCGACTCTTCATTGTGGGTAACCGTAACTGTCTGGGTCGACTCATAGCTATGTGCACCAGATGTTATGCCTCATTTCCAGGGAGGTACGGAGGAGCGGATTTGTGTTCCATGGTACCTAGATTGCCTGGGTGCTACTTTGATCAACTTTTGTGTTGCCAAGTAGCATTGCCTGGAACATGCCTGGGAAAAGTGAGAGTAATTGACTGGGCTAAGGAATGCTTCCAAGAGCGATTGGAAGAGGGTCAAGAGACTGCATAATCCCCCCCATGCTTCGCAGAACCGAGCTGGTGCCGGTAGGCATATTGTGTAATCCCTTGATGGAACAACTATCACCCTCAGCCCACTTTTGCTCCACATACCGTGGGTGAACTTCCCGAGTAGTAGCTAAACCTCCATTTGTTGGCTGACGCCTAATTGTCCCTTCTACCTACCCCCACCTTCTACCCTGGGATCCTGAATAAGTCTGACTTGGGCTGCAATCGGCCTAGAATCGGGGGGAGAGGAGGTTCTCTTTATCTCCAGCCTGTGGGTGTAGGGTAGTTGGGGTTAGCTGTATGGTGTAGGAGGGCTTTGACCATGGGGTCTGCCTGTGTATTATCAAGTAATCTGCCAGATATCTGTAGCACCACATTACGGTGCTGTGTGTGCGAGTACGCTCTAAACAGACCTGCCTGATATCTATGGCACCACGTACCAGTACTGAGTGAGTGTTTTGAGAGTGACTGCCCATTATTAATTACACAACACTGCAGTGTTGCTTTACACGTTGTTTTCCTGCCAAAATAATACTATGTTTGACATTGGTTTTTATCCTTGCAGCCTTGGTCCATGGTGCTGTATAAAAGTGCTGTAAATATATGTGTGTACACATTGCTGATATCGTTGAGATCTGGGGTGCAACCTATAACTGTGTGGTCTTCATTTATAATAATTGCCAGGGTGGGCCTCGTTCTGACAACGTTTCGCACCGTAAAGGTGCTGGGGGGGTAACGTAGGATTTTTCCCAAGTGTGCATATTACTGATGTCATGACACGGTTTTGCCTAGTACTGCTAGTGATATTTCCAAATGTGCTTTATGCCCCGAAATACATGGTGTTCATGTTGTGCTAGTTAATGTGTCTGTTGAATTAAAATGTTATTTACATACGCCTGTGTGAAGCCTCTCTTGTGACGTTCAGTGTATTTATTGTGTGAGAGTGCGGTGCCAATGATTTAAACATTACCTCTGTGATAAGCCTGACTGCTCTGTGCCAAGCTACCGAGGGTGAATGCAGGTTATACAGTAAGTGTAATCAACCACCCTGACGGGAGTGGTAGGTTCTGCCTGGCTTGGGCCTCACCTCAGACAACCAGAATGTGCCAGTTCCAACACACTGGGAACCAAAGTGGAAGCCAGCTGTTGTTTAAAAATATGTTTTTGCAAGATAGAATTTATAAGTATCTTTTTTTAGAACTATATTTCTAAATTCAAAGAGAAATATCATAGGGAATAGCAAGTCTGTGGCTACCATATCATTTCTCATTTTCTGAATTACTGTATTATTAGTTTGCTACTACTGTAGTGCTATGACCTCACCCTCCAGCCAATCAATGCCTATTTCTACCTGGTCAGATGCGCAAGACCCGCACCACCAACTGTGCATCTAAGAAGACAGCCTTCAGCCCCCATGCAAGAGTTCTCCACCCTAATCCACCCATTAAAGAAGTGACATGACTTCACTGACATGAGGACTGACTTTAACTAAATCATGGCTGTCTAATTCAAGAACCCAAGGCAGATTTAACATTCAGTGACACGAGCTTGCACACGCCACATTTCCCCAACCCTCAAAAGCTTCAGGAGTGGCTAAAACATGGTTTGGGGAGCTACATATTTCTAAATAACCATGTGTGAGAACAAGTTCCAGAGCAAAGGAGGCCCTCAAATGTTATTGACCCTGATATTTTGTTTATTAAATCGTATTAAATACTAATTCAAATTGTACAGAATTGTTGTGATCTTCCCATTGCAACAATGTTGGGATGCAACAGATGTATTTATCTGTCTCATTTCAAAACGTATATTTAGGGAGGTTTGCAAAAGCTCCTGACTTATAAACATTACAAAGCCTCAGTGGAGTTAGAATTGTAAATTGTTTTGTAATGGACTGTGCATTGTAATGAATTGCGTTGTAGAGCCATGCGTTGAAAAAGATTTTGCGAAGTAAAAAATGCGGGGTAATGGCATGCGTTGTAAATGTGTGCAGGGTAAAGTGTCATATTCCTAAAGGACAAGTCGGGGGTAGCAGATGCTACCCCTTACTGCCCTACATTGATACCCATGAGAGAGCAGTCACATGCCATTTTGAAAGAAAGTAGGCATAGTAAATGAATGCTATTCCTTATAGGAGGGGAGTCGTTCTGGGGTTAGGTTTGGCATCAGCTGTGATAGTTTAAATCTTTGCAAACACAAAGGCTTACGTTTCTTAAATAGAAGGTATGCTATGGGAAAAGCAGCTTATATGGGGCACAGTAGAAACATGTTTATGCAAAAGCTTTGTTGAAGTGAATACAGTCTGAAAGAATGCCTGGGATTAGAGTCAGCTTTCAATTGCAGCTCATACATTTTCTGTGACTTGTCTTGGGACACTAAGAAGGAGAATTTGAGAGGTAAGGCTCATTAACGACCCTCCCATTTCCCACCCAACAGTTTCCCTTTTCTTACAGTCCACCAAGGGCCCATGTTTAACTTACATAAAACGATTAATCAAATCCCCAAGGCGACATCTGTAGACTAAATTTCATTATGGGAATGGGTACATGTCATTTGAGATGTCATCAGTGATGTCATCAGTGATGTCACTGACCATGTCATGAATGATGTAATATGTGACATCATCAGCAGTGGATTGCGGGTGCGCGATATATAGTTAGTGCAACTAACTATATATGGGAATTTCAATGGTTTTGTGCGAGTAAAATAAGGTTTTGTAAATGCTAATCCCTAACTATATATGGTCTATAACCTGTGGTTTTTTCAGTGAATATTCAAGGTTTTGTAAATGCTAATTCCTAACTATATATGGTCTATAACCTATGGTTTTTTCAATGAATTTCAATGTTTTTTTAATAGCAAATATCAAAAGCTGTAAAATTTATTCTTCTTTTAAATGACACTTTTTCCCCAAACTGCCTTGGTGTATTCCAATATATGTCAAAGACAACAATGTAAGTAGTCCAATCAATTTTTTCCACAATTTGAGGAAGCACAGAAACATGTGAATAAATCTGTTTCTGCTTACTTGAGAGACTATGGAATGGGTTTAATATACAACAATAACTTGCATTCCAACATTCAACACATCTACAGAAGAGATGGCTTGCACTTCTCTGATGAAGGGAATAGAATATTCGTCCTTTATTTAAAAGTGTGCATTGGAACCTACTTGTAGGTACCTAAATTAGCCACAGAACACAATAGCTCTTTTTAAAGCTACCCTACCTCTGATCATTCAAAACGTTTATCTTTTTCAAAAAAAAGTTTCTTCACCAAAGTACGCTCCCCGGTTCGCTTACCGGTGCGCGTACCGGGCGCTCCCCCCGTCAAATTTTCAAAAATTTTATTTTTGTATTTTTCCATATATCAGCATCCTAATCCCCCCTCATAAAACCTAGAGGGTCACAACGTGTCTACCGTGCCCCCTTCTACCCATTCCGTACATTGTTTGTCCTCCATCTTATGTATCAATTCTACCGATACACAAAATGGAGGACTCCCGTAACGCTGCCGGTTCGCGTACCGGGGAGCGCACCGGTAAGCGCTCGATTAAAAAAAGGTGGGAAAGTAATTTACAGAAAAACTACTACAGACACTTTCACCAAATTTGGAATAGTCCCTACTGCATACCAGTCCCTACCATTTTCCCAAATTTGATGGAATTCCATAGAGCCATTCAAGTTGTAGCCCTGTCTAAATAACCTGAGGTAAATTCCATGGCAAAAACACATTAGAAAGAGTTGACATTTTCAACCAATGATAACATTACTTTCAAGTTGTATTTTTATGTGCTGACATTTGATTGGTTTGGTACATGAATATATATGTAAAATAAGAGGGAAAGACAGCCATTTTGACTGGAACTCCCCGAGGCACATTTACAGAGCATT
The DNA here is from genome assembly GCF_964263255.1 of Lissotriton vulgaris. Classification (NCBI taxonomy): domain Eukaryota; kingdom Metazoa; phylum Chordata; class Amphibia; order Caudata; family Salamandridae; genus Lissotriton; species Lissotriton vulgaris. The sequence continues at coordinate 1,379,317,399 of NC_141696.1, read as the reverse complement.
TCCTGAGAAACCTAAGACACTTTTCCAAAGGTAAGTTAATAGTTCTGAAGGAGAAATATGTTGTGCACCTAAAGTTATTTTTATAAAAATGTTTCCTGTTAGATATTTACTGTCCCTCAGTTATAGTTATAGATTGAGTAAGGCTTCTCTGTTGTAGTCATAGATTGAGTTAGACTTGATCACATGCAGTACTTTATATTTCTACTTCCTGCCTTGTAGAATACACTGCCCAAACATAAATTCACTCTTAAAAACTCAGAACTATGTTGTACACGTTAAGTTAAAAATTAAAATGTTGAAGTTTCTTACTTAAACTCTATTTCTCTCTCTCTTTTTATTCTACCTTAACAGCAATTATGGATAAAGAAGCACAGGAACCCAAAGTACAACCTGAAATACAAGACAATAATGACAATTTTTTTAATGTGACAGTAGACGAACAACTGTTGGAATTTATGGACAATTTTGATAAACAAGAGACAATTTATGAAAATAAAGATCATGAAATTTCAGATGAAGTACTACTTGAAATTTCCAAAGATTTTTAAAATGAATATCAGTAAAATTAGTTTAAGACATTATTCATTTTTTTTCAAAATTTAAGATATAATAGAGTAATTATAAAAAAAGTCAGACTGATGGTAAAGAGTACAACATTTTTATATTACTATGTGCTCAGGGAGTGCTCAAAGGATCTGTTTCTACTTTCCCATGAATCTAGGAGAATAATTTACTTACTTGATGTGTTTTAAAAATGTGTTTTTTGACTTAAAATGGCTCAAAGGCTTGGTAAATATGCCCCATGCTGACTATGAATCTCTAGCAGTATATATCAAGAAACCTAAATGACTTCAATAAACGTTTTTAAACACATCAAGTAAGCAAATTTTTCTCCCCCATTCATGGGGAAGTTACTTAAAATGCCCTAATACACACATGAGGGCGTATTTACAAGGCCCTTGCACCAGTTTTGCATCACTTTTACCATGGGGAAAATAACTTGAAAGTGGCTCAAAGGCCTTGTAAATATGCCCCCTGCTGGCTATGAAACTCTAGCAGTACATATCAAGAAACCTAAATGACTTCAAGAAACGTTTTTATACACATCAAGTAAGCACATTATTCTCCCTGAATCATGGGGCAAGTGAAATATTTGTTTAAAGAAGCAGACACCATTTTTTCCTTCTCAGGGGTAGGTCTGGAAATGCTTTTAAAGGACACCTTTGAGCAATTGATGGCACTTTTTCCTCAAACTGCCTTGGTATATTCCAATATATGCCAAAGACAGAAATGGAAGTGGTCCAATCAATTTTGTCCACAAATTGAGAAAGCGAGGAAGCATGTAAATAAGTCTGTTTCAGCTTACATAACAAACCATGGAATGGGCTCCCATCTACAACAATAACTTGCGTTACTACATGCAAGATAACTACAGAGGAGATGGTGTGCACTTCTCAGATGAGGGAAACAGAGTTTTCATACAAAATTTAAGACTGTGTTTTGGTACCTACTTATAAGTACCTAGAACTTACACAGAACCCAAAAGCTCTTTTCAGAGCTACCTTAACTATAATTACTCTTTTAAAATTTAGAATGTACCTTTTTTCACTAATTTTCACTTATGTTCGCGTCCAGGTTCGCGTACCGGCAGCTAACCGCGCGAAAAAATCTAAAACATTTTTTCTAACGACATATATGAGCCTCCTCAGCTACTTTTCAGAAAACATAGGGGGTCAAGATACTTCTCCCATGCCCCCTTACACCCATTTCCCACATTGTTATTCCTCCATCATGTGATAAAATTTGTCCAAAACACAAAATGGCGAACTCCCGTTACGCTACCGGTAAGCTACCCGGTTCGCGTACCGGGACGCGCCTCTACTACAAAAAATCGCAAAATTTTATTTTTTTTATGTTTTGCCCCACGGGGCACTTTAATATCCCCCTCATCAATCCTAGGGGGTCAGGAGGGGTCTACCTTGCCTTGACAGACAACAGAGAGCCAATCAGCTTCGCTTCGCGAAGGTCCGTTACGCGTCAGGTACGCGAACCGGAGCGCTAACCGGAGCGCTGTTACAGATATATCTGTTTTTTAAAACGTTAATTTCTCAAAATCCACTGGAGCACATATATTGAGACATAGCAAAGGCACGTCGGGCAAACCATATCTACAATTCTGTCAAGTTTCGTGTAAATCCATTCAGCCGTTCGAGCTAAAAGTGATTCCAACCGCCCTATGGAAAAATGAATCGGAAAAACACGTTTTGGGACCCCCCTTTTTTCTCTGCCCCCCCTTGACGAAACCCCCCCAAATTTTCAAGGGCTGCTCAGAAACAAAATATGCCGTTTTCCTGAAAATGTCAGCCAATTCCGTCCACAAACACCAAAGTTATTCGACATAGAATTTTCAGAAATCCCATAGGAAAAAAATCCTAACTATATATACCTACTGGCGACTGCTAGTAGGTAATATATATACATATATATATATATATATATATATATATATATATATATATATATATATATATATATATATATATATATATATATATATATGCAGGCTCGTGTGTCAGAAGAACACTAACCACACTCGCGGGGCTTCTGGTAAGGGCTTTATTTCCAACAAGTAGCTCGATAGCGTGAGAGCAAAGGTGCAAGGTTCGTGATGCAGTTCTGGTTCGTCAATAGTCCTGACGCGTTTCGAAGGCGGCTGCCTTCTTCTTCAGAGGGTGACAAACTGATTCTCAGAGTGTTAGCAGGAAGGACCTTTCTTTATCTTTATGACACGCCCCTGGATGGGCGCCGTGCCTTCTGGTACTTGTATTCCTGCTGTAGTTCTATATATATATATATATATATATATTCATCCAACAAACGCTCTGATAGAGTGCTGGAGGCCCCGAGGGAGGTGGCGTGCGTTCCGGTCGAGCCAGCCGGAAAAACGGATAAACCAAACAGCAAGATGCACGCTCTCAGCAGCTGCCACAAAACACATATATATTTATATGAGGCAGCACTGTTTTTTATTCACTGCAAAATAAATACAATCTGGCTTCAGCTATACACAGCGTCTGTGTTCCTGTTTGTTCACGAAAGCACTTGGGAGAGTCGGTGTGGATATATTTATATACATATACACCAATACCATGAAATCTATTTTTTAAAAAGCATTCTATTATAAATTAAAACAAAAAACTATTTAAGAATCATTAAACTTATATGTACCACTTCAGTCAGTGCAACAGTAGGAAAAATGTTGGATAGTGGAGGGGTAAAAATTACTAGTCCCACTCTAATTAGTGCAACAGTAGGGAAAGTGTTGTATAGCGGATGGGTAGAAATTACTATTCCCACTCCAATGAGTGCAACAGTAGAAAAAGTGTTGGATAGCGGAGGGGTAAAAAATACTATTCCCACTCCAGTGAATGGAACAGTAGGGAAAGTGTTGGATAGTGGAGGGATAAAATGTACTATTCCCACTCCAGTCAGTGCAACAGTAGGGAAAGTGTTAGATAGCTGAGGGGTAGAAATTACTATTCCCACTCAAGTGAGTGCAACAATAGGGAAAGTGCTGGATAGCGGAGGGATAAAAAATAATGTTCCCACTTCAGTGAATGCAACAGTAAGGAAAGTGCTGGATAGCGGAGGCATAACATTTGCTATTCCCACTCCAGTCAGTGCAACAGTAGGGAAAGTATTTGATAGCTAAGGGGTAAGAATTACTATTCCCACTCCAGCGAGTGCAACAATAGGGAAAGTCTTGGATAGTGGACGGGTAAAAATTACTATTCCCACTCCAGTCAGTGCAACAGTAGAGAAAGTGTGGGATAGTGGCAGGATTAAATTTACTATTTCCACTCCAATCTGTGCAACAGTGGGGAAACTGTTGGATTGCGGAGGGATAACAATGAATATTCACACTCCAGTCATTTCAAAATTAAAAACAAACAAAATATTAACAACAAAAATATTTAAGAAACAAAATAAATAAAAAAGATATAAAAATGTTAAAAATTTAAATGAAAATATATTTAATATTAAAAATAAACATATTATAATGTTAAATACATATGACAAATACCTACACATATGATATTAAATAAAATAAGAAATCATTTTCTAACAAATAAATATGTTAATCAAAAATTATTCAGAAACAAAATCAATAATTAGTACCTAAATTAGCTTTGATATATTTCTTACCCTATAACACCACACAATTCACATCCCACATCTAAATTTAGAAAAAGTACTTCCATAATTACCATAATTGACTACCAAATAAAGAAATATTATTAATTAAAAAAACATTAAAACTCATAAAAATAATACATTTCCCACACTTCACCCCTATAATCCCTACAACCCACAGCTAAAATTATACTGTAAAAGAAATAATTGCACAGTTAAAACTTTTCAATAAAAAAACTAAAAGTATTTAACAACTAATAATAAAGTAAGTAAAATTAATTTGCATCCCACCCTTTATCCCTATAAAAGTAAAACCCACACAAAAATAATCATTAATTTATTAGAATTAAATTACTTCCCACCCTATTCACCTACAAACCCGCAACCCTCTATGGAGCTAAGAAATGCAAAATGTAATTAAAATAAAATGTAACAAATATATTAAAAAAACATAAACAATATTCATACAAAAAATACATCACATGCATTTAAAAAATAAAACAAAATACATAACACTAATTAAGAAAATCGATATTTTAAACAACTAGGGGGCCTATTAGGATAGCGGACGGACACCCCCGAGGTGGAGGGACCGTCCAAGGGGCAGCACCATTCCCTCCGTGCGAATATGGATGTGACCGCCACCCTGGCGGTCACATCCCGTATTTTTTACATTGCGGCGGGTGCTGCTTTAAGCAGCACCAGCCACAATGTAAATTATGCATGTGTAGCCTTGGCATGCACAACTTGGCAGGCACCACGTGGTGCCTGCCACCCTGTGCATGCCAAAGCAGGGGGTACCATAGGTACCCCCCATGTGCACCCCCCAACACCCTGGGGGCTCACAACGGGCCCCCAAACACGAAGGACCACATGCTTTTCCACGGCGGAAAAGCCGCAGCGGAAAAGCATGTTTTCTGCCCCATCCTAATATGGCTGGTGGTGTCTGATTGACACCGCCACATATAATAGCTTTTCCGCCACGATCGGAAGGCGACCACGGCGGACGGTCTTCCCGTCCGCCACTGACCCCCCAGCCATCCTAATGTGGCGGGGGGTCTTTGCAGGTACCGCAGCGATGAATCCGCATCCTCCGGGCAGGCGGTGGCTTTCGCCGGCCCAGAGGATGCGGATTCACCGCAATCCTAATCGGCCCCTATATTTTTTAAAAAGATATTAATGACTTCAATTTTTTTTTAAACTATATTTCTTACCTTAAATTCGATATTCTTGACCACAATATTCTTGCTGTCAATATTTCGGTGTCATGATATTTCCCACTCGATATTTGTGAAAGTTGACATTTCCAACTCCATATTCTGTCCGAATATCTCCAGAAGCAGCAGGAAGAACTAGATGGAGCAGACAACTGAGGTGGCGGCGATCAGGTAATTGTATTTTTATTTTTTACTTTTTTATTTTTTCCCCTGATCTAACCCCCCCCTCATTCCCACACACACACGCAGCTCTCTCCTCCAGCCCGCCCCACTACTTTGGCATGGGAAGGTCCCCGACTGGTGATCTGAGGACACATCAAACCTATTGATCACCATGTAAGTGAAGTTCACTGGCGCCTACACAGAGGAAGACCTGCCTGTAGGGTCTGAGATGGACTTTTTAAAAGCCTCTGGTGGAGAGCTAAATGTAATTAAAGGTGGACATTGGTAATGGGATAGCAGAAGTGAAAGCAAATATACACAGCATTAATCTATGGGTAGAGTAAGTGGAGAGTGGACAACACAGAGTGGCTCTTCACTATGACAATCTTTCAATTTGAAATGGAAACTAAAGCCCTGATGGAGAAATGTAAGGGCCTTGTTAACAGATTTCAGTGAGACAATGTTTGAATTCACAAATTAGAGAAAGCATGGATGGAGAAAATGGAGTTGGATTCATGACCCAGCTTTTTGAGTGTACTGAAAGAAGCTGCTAACTTCCAGATCCACACTGAATGGGCTCACAGGGTGGGCAAGATGTAAGGGATGTTTGAGGAATCAGCTGGTGACCCAGTGTTGCTCTCATAGAGTGGACTATACAACAGGCACAGTCAGTAAAGATGATCCCATATGGCAATTGCAAAGTTCTGTTGCATCAAGACCTTTCTGCAGCAGCCACAATGAAGAGGCAAAAAGATTACCAGCCTGTAACACGAGTGCCAGATGCAATGGCATTCGATATTCCCTCCTAGAATCCATTTCAAGAGGTAATTATCTCCTCCACTGAAGAAGGAAAGAGGCTCTTAGATGTAATGGAGGAAAGTTCGAAAATAAAGCAGGAGAAGCCCAAGTATTTTCAGGACTGGGCCAGTGAGCTTTGGATGTACTTCAAATCAGAGAAAAGATGAAGGGACAAAAAATCAAGAAGCATTTTTGTAGCTATTGACACACAACACACCACCCTATGCATTGGTGGATGAGGCTAGCTGCACTACAGACTGAGGGAAATGCAGACGAGAGAGAGAAGCCAGACACTCAACTGAACTTAGAACACATAAGGGGGCATTAGGAAGGCCAACGTAAAAAGGGACCGCCCACCATAAGGTCGAGGGTCCTGTGGGGGCCATTAGGATGCGCCCACCACACTGGCGGGCGCATCCTGCATTTTTGAAATTGCGTTGGGCAGTGCTGAAAGCACCGCCCGCCGCAATGCTAAAAATGCACGTCATGCATTTCAATGCACAACATGAGTAAACGCCGCGCAGTGCCTGCCACATTGTACTTTGAAATGCAGGGGGATACCATAGGTACCCCCACCCCCCAAAATCCCAGGGGGCCCGCAAAGGGCTCCCGCAAGAGATGCTCACATGCCTTTCCTTGGCGGTAACGCAGCCACGGAAAGGCATGTGTCCGCCCCCATCATAATATGGATGTCGGTGTCTAGCAGACACCGCCACCATATTAAACTCTTTTGCGCCCGGTCAACTTGTCAACCGGGCAGAAAAGCGGTGGAAGGTCTTTCAGTCCGCCGTGGTCCCCCCCGCCATAGTAATATGGCGGGGGGAAATGAGTTGCGGGCGGGGATGGATCCGCCTGACATCCTAATGGGGCCCATAGTCCGAAAGAACTAGATGGGGCTTAGCAAAACTCAAGCAAAACCTGTCTGCCTTGATGAGCTCTGGGGGGAAGTTTTTTGATAGTGTTCCCTAGGAGATACATTTATTGGTTATACACCAAAATGAGGGCCAAAACATCACTTGTTAGGCGATCATGGATGGACGTGTGACGGTGTATGTCACATGTAGTCACCCGATAAAGGATGAGTGGGAGTCCAGAATCTGGTACATATTATTTCTGTTAATTGTTTCTTCTCCTCCGGTGGCCTAATGAGAAGGAAAGTAATAGTCTTTTACTAATACACTTCATTCAGGTGGTTGCCACTTAATGTATGACGTCTAAACTCCCCCAATGAATAAAGCTGGATATGGCACTATATTAGGTTGCAGGACCCTGATATAATTTACAGCATGCGGCACATCAACAATAAGCTGACCAGGTTTGCCAGAGACATACATAATACCCACTACAACACTGGGGCTCTTCAATCACAAATACAGAGGCAGTGGCAATCCTGTGCAGGTATGGCATTCAGGCCGCAAGGTCAAGAGGGACAGGTGAAGAAGGTATTTAATGGTCACTTTATTTACACAGGGTCATGTCATCACACTGATCAATGTGTATGGGCCTGATTTAGATCTTGGCGGACGGGTTACTCCGTCACAACGCTGATGGATATCATGTCCTCTGAAATATAAATCCAATTATATTTTATAGGATTTATATTTCGGCGGTCGGGATATCCAGGTAACCCGTCTGCCAAGATCTAAATCAGGCCCTATATTCCTAGCTAATCTCAAGAAACCTTTCTAGAGAAACTTATTCATAACATAGTGAGGGTTGTAAAGGGAGATCCGATACTGGAATGGGAAACATTATTCTGTGGGTTTTAGAGGTGGGTAGGTCTTGCCACCACACAAATAGTGAAGGAGCAATGTCTAAGCACTTGCAAGCCTTGTTGAAAGATCAAGGCCTGAATGAAGAATGGTGCTTTCTCTATTCCATGGATAGGGACTACTTGTTTTACTGGCTGATACATAGGTCCTATACCAGGATACACTGTTGGGGTTATTCACAAAGGTAACTTACTTTACGAGAAATATACTCATGCAATTTACACTTTTTAGTAACTTTACCATTTTTATCTATTCACAAAATTTGAGCCTAGGTTTAGATTTACACATCTCCAAACCCTAAAAAAATGAGGTGGAGCCAAATTTACGAGTGTAAGTTATTACTCCCAAAAACAGGGAGAGGATGTGGTCTTACAGCTAGACTGCCTACTTTGGAGCTGGGAAACCAAGGTTTGAGCTCGGGTCGACTCCACATCCTGTGATTCTGGGCAAATCACTTAATCTCCCATACCTAACAAAAAAATTAATGTGTTATTGTGTAACGTAACTGTTGCTCATGTCAAACGCTCCTATACCTTCGGGCCGAGTTTGCCCTATATAAATCTGCACAAAAAAAAATATATATGCATTTATGTGGGAGTATATTTTTAAATTTAAACTTCAGGAAAATTATTTTTATTTCATTTAATATATTATAAGTAATTAAAATGTTAATTAAAAATTAACTTAATAGTTCTGCAGCATTCTCTTAGTTTGTTTTACAGCAGGGGTTCCCAACCGTTTCTGTAGTTAGAGCTACAACTGATCAGTGAAAATCATCATGAGCTACTGAAGGCTAAGCAACTCATGCGTTGTTGCCAGACACCCCCACGCCATCTCCATTGACTTTCAGACTAATATCCATAGAACCAGATACTATGGTTGGAACAAAAAACTTTGACTAGGGGCACTATGACAGGACTGCCATGTGTGTCAGTGACAGTGTGGTATTTGGAGATGTTTGAACATGTGTGCGTATGAATGGGATAAATGTATATGGGTGACGGAGAGCCTATGTCATATGTACTTGGGGCACTGGAATACCTTTCAACATATGTGGCACCATTCCATGTATAATACAAACAGATAACCATTTTTATTTGTAAATGGGAAAAATTTAAAGTCTAGAAACAATTCTGCAAAATGTGTTCATGATATGGCACATTTTTCTGCACTTTAAATTTCCCTCACTTAAAATAATGGTGGTATTGTTCATTTATAAATATGGCACAGTGTCTACCAGCCACCGCTGTGTGGCGTTTTAGGCTCCGAATGAATTTTCCCGATTCATGCCCTTATATAGGTACAATTCCTGTTGCCCTAATATAGGCATAGAAATCAAGCCCTTATTTAGGCATAGCCCATGCAACCCAAATACAGGCATGGCTACTTCCATCCGTTCAGCAAACGTCACAACGTTTTCTTAGAAAACCAGCTTAAGCCATTAGGGCTTTCCCCTTGCTTGAATATTGATTTCTCCAAGAACTCAGTTAGTTTTACATTGAACATCTATTCCTTAGGGGTTCATTCATGACGTTCATATGCCCGACTTTATGTCAACTATGGCATTCCTAAACAACTTCAAGGTATAAATATACCTTCACTCGCTATAGTAAGATACGGTGGTTCTGAGCAGTTCGAAGACTGCTTTCCCGACGCAGCTCACTACAGCAAGTGCCGAAGGAAGCTGACTCTCCAGTTGATGAACTGATCAGGAAGCTGCCCTTCTCTGCAGAGAAGCCAGCTCCAGTGTTTCCGACTCCCCTTGTGGGGTGTTGGGAAATCGAGTCCTGAGACAGAGATACCACACCGCCTTCATTCTAAAGGTATGGAGCTGATCATAACCTAGAGAAACCTTTGGTAGTTCCTTGGCAAAAACTAAACCGATGCAAAAGACCATACTTACTTCCTCCCTCGTGCTAGACTTAGGTTAGGTACATTGGGGTAGGCGTATTTTAGAATCACCAGTTGAGTATTTTAGTCAATGTATATATGTATGTATTTTTATATGGCTTAGAAACCATAGAATACTCTTACAGTATTATTTTATAATACTATTCTCGCTGTACAAATTATGCTTTGCATTCTGTCTAACGATTGTAGCAGTTCACCTCTCTTGCAAGATAAAGAAGACTGTTCAATAAACCTTTTATGGAAAACGCCTGTCTCACTATTTGCAACTCTGACGAATCATGCACGCTTGACTGAGTGAAATACTCATCTACTGTTTCCACGACTCTAAGAGATATATTCTTATTCTTGGGAAACAAAGTTGTCATGTTTATGCGGTTGTCAGAAACTAATCCTTTCTTGTGTATTCGAGAAAGTTTCTAGTGACCTCTGAGTTAGCTGGCACACACACAATTAAGTTTAGTATATTCGATAGAGACCTATTGACTTAAGTCCTACGTCAAATCTATAGGATATATGATTCCAATGCGCAGAGCCTATTGGGAATATAGGTACTACACTACATGGCGCCCAACATTTGGTAAGGCACTAATTTAATGCTAAATACTAAAGTAACTCAGTCGTGCTTTTTTCAGAGACTCCTTTTTCTCATAAAATATTCCAAAAGACGTCTGGAGTAGGTAAAGAGATAATATCCACCATAGCTGAGTAGGACGAAAATCCCATGTATTAGTTTTTGGTTTGCTCAATGTTGAAGGATTTAGTGTTCCAAAATATTGTGCCCCTTATCTTTGTTTCATTAAAACTTGCTCTGCAAACTTTCGGTCAACAAAAATTTCCATCGATAATTATACCGAGGCCAGTGGAGCTACAGGCAACAGCGCCATACAAGCTCTAAATTTTACAAGTTATCAAGAGACCGACGAGGATGCCATAAGCATTCCTATAACTTTAAGGAAAGCCATCACTATAAAACTTATTAGAAATGGCCTATCAGCAAGAGGTGGTAGGGTACTTTTTGTGATAGAGGCACATGAATATCACGAGACAGAGGTATTCTATTCATGGATAGTCTTCCCTGAAGCATATCCACGAACACAAGTGTTTCACTTCTACAAAGAAGATGAACCACCAGAGGAATACATTCCTTTTGAGGATATTGAAATTCCACTAACATACAAAGAGTATGCACTCTGGTTTAAAGGCGCCCTAAAACAAATAAATCACATGACCAGGTTCAGTCCACTAGGTAGACCAGGAGCAACATCCTGAAATTAATAAAATGACAGATGTGGAACTACGAGCTCAACTCAAAGAGCTAATCAAAATCTATAGACAATTGGTTCAATATGTCATGCAGACTTTTACAGTCCAACCAGCAATAATGATTCCACAGCATCCCCCCCCACCAGTGGAATACAAATAAAATTCCACCACAGACTCTACATTCGGTCAATTGTAAATTACCTGCAAAACGGGAACAAATTCCATTCTGGATAGCTCAAAAAATTACTCAAATTGAGGCAGTATTTACTAATACTACCCGTCGTGAGAAACACAGAATTTCAACAATCTGTTTACCAATGGGGATTGCAGCCGCACTACACCTGGAGGACTGCGACAATTGGGGTACAGTCTTTACTGCAATTTATGGCGGTAACACCTGACGTCCTGAAACAGATTCAAAATGAATATGGGGCAGAGTCTGCGTTAAATCTAGGTATGAAATTACTGAAAGATTTCAAACAGGTCTCAACAATAATATTAGCGAATATCAAGGGTGGAGCAGCATCCGTGGCGATTCGCCAAAAGTTAAGGGAATTTGATGTAACTGAGCAACCACAAGAACTGGCCAGAATAATAGGAAAATCCTATGACGAATTAGGTAGAGACAGTCTGGGTTGGAAACCAGTTAAACCCCAGCTGTCAAAAAGTCCTGAAAAGGTCTTTAATAAAAGTACTCCTACTCCTATTAAAAAAAGTGGGAGAATACCAAACAAACTTCTAAAGAGAAGCATTCTCAATCCAGAGGTAGGTCTCCTCAAAAGGAGCCCTCTGAAAGGAGGTATAACCTCAGGAATAGGGATAATTTGAGAAAACCTGATAGATATCAAGATACTGATACACGTTCCTCTCGCACCTTTCAGACTTTGTCACAGAAATCCAAAAGAAGAGGACAGTCAGAAAACAGGGAATAACACGTGAAGTCCAAAGACGATCAGCACGTTCAGAAAAATAATAAAACTCAATTCACCAAAAAGAAAGTAGAAGGTCTAAAAATAAGACATGCAGAGGATCTTGAGGACACAACTCAAGAACGGGGAATGGGCTCAGACAATGTTGGACAGAGCATCATAAGTCACCATAGCTCGCAAGAACTTGAAGGATCATCTGGAGACAGTGAACTTGAATGAGTTCATTCAAGTTGAAACTGCAGATACCAGGGTTAGTTGTCCACATAAGTTATATGAACTAACACTTCGGATGGAGGGGGACATACCAAGAAAAGTGAGAGCACTCTTTTGGGAGCGACTTTCTAAGGGTTATGACATTGTTCTAGCTGAAAAAGACTGGCCACCGCAATTTGTCAGGGAGTGCCCACATGGCGAAGACATCACTATGCCAGCTTTCTCCAACCACATTCCAATTTATTTAAAATTAACTTATGCCAGGAAATGGGCTGTAGCCCAGGCACCTGCATTATATAAAAATAATGTAGGATGGGATGATGATTCTTCTCACCATAAAATCCAGTTAAAAAATCAACCAACTGCACAAAGGCAGTACCCAGTTAAGCAAGAAGCTAAAAAACAGGTATGGGAGATATTAGATCAACTTGAATACCAGGGGGTGATTGAAACATGCACCTCGTTCATGAACGATACATATCGTCTAGTATTGAATTACAGACACTTAAACTCCTGTTGCAAAACATTTGCAGTACAAAATGCACATAGTGCAGCATTAATGAATAACATTGTGCGTAAAAAGTATAAAACCACATTAGATACTTCTAACGTTTTTTTCTGTCAAAACATTGCACCAGAAAGTAGGTATTTGACCGCTTTGTCAATTATGGGGACACAGGGTCACTTCTGTCGTCTCCCACAGGGATTCAAGAATATCCTGGGTTATTTTCAGCTAGAGTAACAGAGTTACTACAAACATATGATGATGAAGCATTATCATATGTGGATGACATCTATTTAACAGACGATGACTTGGATAGGCACTTGAACAGGGTGAATACAATTATACTTGGATTCGCCTCTGAGGGTTACAAATTAAATATAAAAAAAATCTGGAATTTCCCATTTAAATGTCCTCTTTCTAGGATATGAACTGTCAAGTGAAGGCTAAAGCCAGGCAGCCAACTTTCTAGAGAAATATGCGCTGCTCCAAACTCCAAAAACACTGAAAAACTCACCGTTGATTCTAGGTTTCCTAAATTACGGAAGAAATTACATTCTAAACTACGCAGAAAGGGTTAAACCTCTCTATGAATTAATCAAACCTGATTTTAAAACAGTCAATTGGACACAAAAACACACCGAAACTTTGCGTTCATTGCAAACAGACATGTTAGCAACTAAACATTTGCAAACAAATGTAAACGTACGCAACTTAGTGATCCAAATCATTCCAGGACCATGCGGATTCCCGTACTTAACTTTTAACGAAGGTAAAAAAGTACCAATAGCTTACAAATCACACTTGTACACACAAGCAGAAATTAAATTCACTTCTACAGAAAAAATTCTGACAGCGTTTCAAACTGCAGTAGCAAAAGAGAGAGCCCTCACACAGGGTAAACAGATTATGGTCGTTACTCCTGTACCTGCCTTAGAGGCAGTGACAAAAGCGAGCATTCCAAAAGCAAAAGCTTTACATCCGAGATGGATGCAATGGGTTAATTCTCTTGCTGCAACAGACGTTGAATACGTTTTTGACCCATATTTGAAAACACAAGCATTTCTACAATATGAACAAGAATGACCTCTGCCTACAGAAATTCTACCTCTCGAACAGTATGAATGTATAATTTATACTGGCGGATCAGCTCAACCCGATACGGATGGTAAACAAGCTTATAGTGCTGCGTGCGCGATCATTAAAGGTCGCTGGCACTATGGCAAATTCCGACCAATGGTCACTAAAACTCAATCTCTAGGCGATTGTGCAGCTCAGCGAGCTGAACAACAAGCAATCAAGATGGCACTTGAAAATACAGATCGCAAATTCCCCACAATCATAGTGTGAGATTCGCATTATTGTGTTCAATCTTACAATAAATACTTGCAAAACGGGATTCAAAACAGTTACAAAGGTGCAAAAGGTGTCACAATCAAGCATAAATTGCTTTCTGAACAAGTAGTTCAGTTACGACAGGGACTACAAAACACTCACGTGATACATACGCTGAGTCATCTACGTGATGGCGTTCACGTTGCAGGGAATTCATTGGCTGATGAAGCCGCGAAGGCAGCTGTACAAACGGCTTCCTTAGCTGCAATCACTTGTTCAAAAACGAAAATAGACGGCGAAATAATGCTAGCTGTCAATGCTTCAAGACAATGGTAAAACATTACCGAAAGGCTTTCCACTTAAATACTTGTATACAAATAATGCGAACAATGCTCTGTTTGCTTTAATCCCTGGAGTGGGGGATAGAGTAATTCCAAACATTGAACATAGATTAGGACTAATCTTAGCAGCACATGAAGGGCTTGCCACAGCACACACAGGTGTTTCCGCCACAGTGTCATTATTAAAACAGATGCAAAAACAACAGTTGATGGACAGAATGCAGAACAATGCCATACATTCACCCCAGTACAGCGATCTGGGCCTAAATCCATCATTTTTGCTCACCACACCACCCGAGTTCAGACATGGCCATATTCAACTCAACCTTGACCCTGTGCCACATGGGAACAGTCCAGCCCGAACTGCCAAGCCATGTCTTCCCTGGACCGGAATCAGGCATCCTAGTACCGGGTTCTGGCTATCAGCCATCTTCAGCCAGGATAGTTTGATTCCAGTGGCGTGGAGAGCACAGGACTCACGTCTGAGCATACCTGTCTCACACGGGGTGACATATGCAAAAACAACAGTTGATGGACAGAATGCAGAACAATGTCAAACATTCACCCCCGTACAGAGATCTGGGCCTAAATCCATAGTGTTTTTGCTCACCACACCACCCCAGTTCAGACATGGCCTTATACAAATCAGCCTTGACCCTGTGCCTCATGGGAACAGTTCAGCCCGAACTGCCAAGCTATGTCTTCCCTAGATTGGAATCAAGCATCCTAGGACCGGTTTCTGCCTATCAGCCATCTTCAGCCAGGATAGTTTGATTCCAGTGGCGTGGAGAACACAGGACTCACGTCTGAGCATACCCGTCCCACTCGGGGTGACAAATGCAAAAACAACAGTTGATGGACAGAATGCAGAAAAATGTGATACATTCACCCCAGTACAGAGATGTGGGCCTAAATCCATCGTTTTTATGCTCACCACACCACCCCAGTTCAGACATGGCCATATGCAAATAAGCCTTGACCATGTGCCTCATGGGAACAGTCCAGCTTGAACTGCCAAGCCATGTCTTCCCTGGACCGGAATCAAGCATCCTAGGACCAGTTTCTGGCTATCAGCCGTCTTCAGCCAGGATAGCTTGACTCCAGTGGCGTGGACAGCACGGGACTCACGTCTGAGCATACCCGTCCCACTCGGGGTAACAAATGCAAAAACAACAGTTGATGGACAGAATGCAGAACAATGTCATATATTCACCCCAGTACAGAGATCTGGGCCTAAATCCATTGTGTTTTTGCTCACCACACCACCCCAGTTCAGACATGGCCATATGCAAATCAGCCTTGACCATGTGCCTCATGGGAACAGCCCAGCCCAAACTGCCAAAGCCATGTCTTCCCTGGACCGGAATCAAGCATCCTAGGACCGGTTTCTGGCTATCAGCCGTCTTCAGCCAGGATAGCTTAACTCCAGTGGCGTGGAGAGCACGTGACTCACGTCTGAACATACCCATCCCACTCGGGGTGACAAATGCAAAAACAACAGTTGATGGACAGAATGCATAACAATGACATACATTCACCCCAGTACAGAGATGTGGGCCTAAATCCATCGTTTTTTTGCTCACCACACCACCGCAGTTCAGACATGGCCATATGCAAATAAGCCTTGACCCTGTGCCTCATGGGAACAGTCCAGCTCGAACCGCCAAGCCATGTCTTCCCTGGACCGGAATCAAGCATCCTAGGACCGGTTTCTGGCTATCAGCCATCTTCAGCCAGGATAGCTTTAATCCAGTGGCGTGGAGAGCACAAGACTCACGTCTGAGCATACCCGTTCCACTCGGGGTGACAAATGCAAAAACAACAGTTGATGGACAGAATGCAGAACAATGTCATACATTCACCCCAGTACAGAGATCTGGGCCTAAATCCATCGTTTTTTTGCTCACCAGACCACTCCAGTTCAGATATGGCCATATGCAAATCAATCTTGACCCTGTGCCTCATGGGAACAGTCCAGCCCGAACTGCCAAAGCCATGTCTTCCCTGGATCGGAATCAAGCATCCTAGGACTGGTTTCTGGGTATCAGCCGTCTTCATCCAGGATAGCTTGACTCCAGTTGCATGGAGAGCACGGGACTCACGTCTGAGCATACCCGTCCCACTCGGGCTGACAAATGCAAAAACAACAGTTGATGGACAGAAAGCAGAACAATGTCATACATTCACCCCAGTAAAGAGATGTGGGCCTAAATCCATAGTTTTTTTGCTCACCACACCACCCCAGTTCAGACATAGCCATATGCAAATAAGCCTTGACCCTGTGCCTCATGGGAACAGTCCAGCTTGAACCGCCAAGCCATGTCTTCCCTGGACCGGAATCAAGCATCCTAGGACCGGTTTCTGGCTATCAGCCGCCTTCAGCCAGGATAGCTTGAATCCAGTGGCCTGGATAGCAAGGGACTCACATCTGAGCATACCCGTCCCACTCGGGGTGACAAATGCAAAAACAACAGTTGATGGACAGAATGCAGAACAATATCATACATTCACCCCAGTACAGAGATCTGGGCCTAAATCCATAGTTTTTTTTGCTCACCACTCCACCCCAGTATATATATGGGCATATGCAAATCAACCTTGACCCTGTGCCTCATGGGAACAGTCCAGCCCGAACTGCCAATCCATGTCTTCCCTGGAACGGAATCAAGCATCCTAGGACCGGGTTCTAGCTATTAGCCGTCATCAGCCAGGATAGCTTGACTCCAGTGGCGTGGAGAGCACGGGACTCACGTCTGAGCATACCCGTCCCACTCGGGGTGACAAATTCAAAAACAACAGTTGATGGACAGAATGCAGAACAATGTCATACATTCACCCCAGTACAAAAATATGGGCCTAAATCCATAGTGTTTTTGCTCACCACACCACCCCTGTTCAGACATGGCCATATGCAAATCAGCCTTGACCCTTTGCCTCATGGGAACAGTCCAGCTCGAACTGCCAAGCCATGTCTTCCCTGGACCAGAATCAAGCATCCTAGGACTGGTTTCTGGCTATCAGTCGTCTTCAGCCAGGATAGCTTGAATCCAGTGGCGTGGAAAGCACGAGACTCACATCTGAGCATACCCGTCCCACTCGGGGTGACAAATGCAAAAACAACAGTTGATGGACAGAATGCAGAACAATGTCATACATTCACCCCAGTACAGAGATCTGGGCCTAAATCCATTGTTTTTTTACTCACCACACCACCCCAGTTCAGACATGGCCATATGCAAATCAGCCTTGACCCTGTGCCTCATGGAAACAGTCCAGCTCGAACTGCCAAGTCATGTCTTCCCTGGACCGGAATCAAGCATCCTAGGACCGGTTTCTGGCTATCAGCTGTCTTCAGCCAGGATAGCTTGAATCCAGTGGCGTGGAAAGCACGAGACTCACATCTGAGCATACCCGTCCCACTCGGGGTGACAAATGCAAAAACAACAGTTGGTGGACAGAATGTTGAACAATGTCATACATTTACCCCAGTACAGAGATCTGGGCCTAAATCCATTGTTTTTTTGCTCACCACACCACCCCTGTTCAGACATGGCCATATGTAAATCAGCCTTGACCCTGTGCCTCATGGGTACAGTCCAGCCCGAACTGCCAAGCCATGTCTTCCCTGGACCGAATCAATACAGAATACTTTTACTTTAAAAATTTTAATAAGACAGGATTGAAAAGTATGTTGACAAATACCGAGCAAATTTATTCTGCAGCCTTTTATGCTCAGCTGTCTACATTAGGTTTTGACTTTTGGAAAGACAACATTAAGATAAAAACTGTCTGGGGCACGAAAGATTGGCAAGTGTAGGGGATAGAAGCTTTATTTAGAGCCTGCATTATCCCAGAGCAAATTATGTTTTTGAATGACACTGTCCAACAGACGTCTTGTCTTGGGTTAGCCAATAAAAAAGACTTAAACAATCCGTCCGTACCTACACCTACACCTGATAGCAGTAACACTTTAGAGGGCGAGGTTGACGTACATACTATTTTGCACCACAACAGAACAGATGCAGATTGGAAAAAATTGTTAATCTGGCCCACAAACACAAACACCTGTCAAGATAGATTCCTGAATAAAACACAGGGGTTCACACTCATCTTTACTTAAAGATGGCGCTTATCTTAGGAAATGGTTGCTAGGACCAAGAACACTGTATCATAAACGTTTTATATATACACACCGGTATCTAATGAAGCATGGAAGATTTTGTAAGCAGAGACTGCAGAAAGAATATTATAAATTGATCGTATTAATTTAGAGAAAAGTCTCTCTGTAGTTGACAATGGGTTAACAACTCTGTCGTCTAGAATATATTCTTTGGACAGCATAGTATCCTCTGCCATAGACATCATGGAACAGGACTTGGTCATGCTACAACATGGTCAGTCGCAATTACGTTCTATCATGTTATTAGGCTGGACGTTACAAAACCTACATTCAGGCTATGTGCCTTGGCGTTTAATCAATACTAGGTCACTGTTTTCAGAATTCAATCTCACTGAAAAACAGATCAAACTGGCACAGAGGGGAGCAGACTATACGGTGCTCCGCATTGAAAAACTGGAAAGATTGCCATTTACAGTTGCTGAAAAACCAGCAATTAAATGGATTATACACAGAACAATCACTCTGCCTGTTACAATTCTCCATTTTCAATATTGCTTAAAACATATACCAGCAGGCATATATGAAAAGTTGGGTAAAGAATACATCAAGACATCCAGGGAATTACCATACACACACAGATGTTGGAGTGGGGGGAAAGAAGTGTTTCTTAGTGGTAAAAATTGTGAAAACGCACTAAGTGGTTCTCTCCTTTGTCAGGGTATTAATTTACACTGGCCTGCAATAGTTCCTCAACATCTTATCCTGCCACCTGCAAGGTTCACCAGCTGCAGTGATTGATCCAATTTTCGGACAACTTTCTAATGGAATTTACCTCATGTTGAACGATCACAGCTGCTGTGGCATGTTGCCAGGTTTACCCTATCTCGTAACTGTGTCAGCCAGGGTCACTTGTTGTATGCAAGTATTGTTTCCAAAAACCAAGACAGACCGTGATTCGCCGTTATGGCCTTCACTGAACATCTCTTCTATACGAATTGATACTTTAAGCAGAATGAAAGCTGTTCTTTTACAGAAGACTGTGCCACTGACCTCGGCCAAAGAGACCTATGATCTGCAATTCGCGAGGACTTCTGCAAAGATACATGCCCTCTTAACTAGAAACTGCCCTATAAGTTTCTCAGAAATGTTAAGTCGTATCTTAAACATGTCTGATAGGAGTGGTATTGTACATGTATTTAAGACAGTTTTTTCGGAACCTTTGGCACCCTTTGAAGCAGTGCTAGGAATATTTCAAAACTTTGTGCACTCTGTTTTTGGCGATTTGCCTCTCATTTTGGGACTCGCTGCAGAGATACTATTTTTGCTCCTACTGCTTCAATATGGCAAGCCAATCCACAGCTGACAGCCAGATCACCGTGGAAACCACTTTACTGTTGATGAAGTGTCTTGAGCGCATCGTCCAAACTTTGGGAATTACTCGTTTAAGAGAATTAAATACCACATGGTTTTGTCATTCAGACCAATTTGGCAAGATTGCATCTTACCTCTTACTCTGCCTGCTATGCGGAGAAGAATGCATGTTAGACATCTGTCTCACACTCCCATCAGTCATGCCAACAGATGTTGATACTTTGCTTGAACCAGTAACGGCCCATGCACTGTGTTGTCCCCAGCGACTACCAATTCTGATGACGACATTCATTGAGATCTCACAGACGCAAAATGCTGACGGTGACGTACGAGAGGAAACAAGCACACAGGTATCATCCACTACAAACATTGCTAATGCGACCAATGCTGACGGCGATGCTTCCCATCTATGTGCGATTGATCTTCCTAACGAGGTAATCCAACTTTCACCTACAATGGTAGACAAATTCTTTACATGGGGCCCGATGTAGGTCACCAAATACCGGTCGGTAACGGCCGAATTCGGCCGTTACTGACCTGTATTTGGTGATTGAGATGTAGGGGCCATTTTTTTACAGAATCGGTAAATTTACCGAATCGGTAAATTTACTGATTCTTTAAAATACCGAATTGGTAATTTTACCGATTCGGTAAATCCCAGATGTAGGGAGCACTGTTTACAGTGCTACAGGCCTTCAGAATTCGGTATTTTATCACACAATACAATTGGGTGATAAAATACCGAATTCAGGTGTACATGCACATCTGTGCATGTACACCTGTGCCATGTGACACACAGACATGCCCTTAGGGCATGTATGTGTGCCACATGGCACACTAGCCTGGAATTGGGGTGCTACAGGGTATCAAAGTGACACCCCGTTCACCCTTGCAGGATTCGGTATTTACTGATTCGGTAAATACCGAATCGGTATTTCCCATTGATTCCTATGGGCTTCAAGGCCTATAGGAATCAATAGGAAATACCGTATCGGGAAATGCGCATGCGCGGCCGCCCGCGGATGCGCATTAGTACCCAATACGGCGGCAATGAGGAGAGGGACCCCCGGAGACGCGGCGGGCAGCAGCGGGCAAGGTAAGTGCCTTTTAATTCTTTCTAACATTTAAATTAAAGTATTTAGGGAGGGCGGGAGGGAGGGAGGCCTGCGGTGCGTAGTGGGGCTACGCGGAGTGCGGAGGTGGGCGTAGTTTCTCGCCCACTTCACGTAGCTCCGCGAAGCCCCACTACGCCCACTACGCCCAGGCCTACTATTTGCCTACTCTTAAATACCGAATCGGTATGATTCGGTATTTAAGAGTAGGTAAATAGAAATTACCTACATCGGGCCCATGGTGTTTCTCCAAACAATAACACTGACTTTTGATTTTGCACACAGTGTTCTAAGGGACTCTTCTTTTCTATGATTAACTTTTTATTTTTCCAAATTTTTATTTCTACCCTTTTTGGCACAAAGTAATCTGCTTAAAGTAGAACTATGCATAGAGAACTAGAATTCTTTGAAAAACTTCCAGAGACAATATTTGACCTTGTCCTCATACCAACAGTTATATGTATTAGGACATGAAATTGTTTTGGCACCTTTTCTTTTCTGTATTTACGAGCCATTTCATAAATGTATTTTTGTGATTCATTCAGACAGCATTTACAAATGTCATCTGTATGCTTGGAATAAAACATTGCTTTAAATGCGTACAACACAAATGCTCTTTTCGTGTACAACCAGTACCATTGCATTTTCATGTGTTTTGGGTGGGTTTTAACACATCATGTTTAGATATGTTTAATGTGTTTAGAACTTAGTAATGTCGTACATAAGAAAGTGGAGTGAGTGTTGTGTGGCGTTTTAGGCTCCGAATGAATTTTTCAGATTCATGCCCTTATATTGGTACAATTCACGTTGCCCTTATATAGGTATAGAAATCAAGCCCTTATTTAGGTATAGCCCATGCAACCCAAATACTGGCATAGCTACTTCCATCCGTTCACCAAACGTCACAACGATTTCTTGGAAAACCAGCCTAAGCCGTTAGGGACTCCCCCTTTCTTGAATATTGATTTCTCCAAGAACTCAGTTAGTTTTACAATGAACATCTATTCCTTAGGGGTTCATTCATTACTTTCATATGCCCGACTTTATGTCAACTATGGCATTCCTAAACACCTTCAAATTATAAATATACCTTCACTTGCTATTGCAAAATACGGTGGTTCGGAGCAGTTCGAAGACCTACTTGCCCAACGCAGCTCGCTACAGCAAGTGCTGAAGGAAGATGACTCTCCAGCTGATGCACTGATCAGGAAGCTGTTGTTCTCGGCAGAGAATCCAGCTCCAGTGTTTCCGACTCCCCTTGTGGGGTGTTGGGAAATCGAGTCCCAAGACAGAGATACTAGACCTCCTTCATTCTAAAGGTATGGAGCTGATTAGAACTTACAGAAACCTTTGGTAGATTCTTGGCAAAAAACTAAACCTATGCAAAATACCATACTTACTTCCTCCCTTGTACTAGACTTAGGTTAGGTACATTGGGGTAGGCGTACTTTAGAAGCACCAGTTGAGTATTTTAGTCTATGTTATATATGTATGTATTTTAAATGGCTTAGAAACCATACAATGCTCTTGCAGTATTATTTTATAATAATATTCTCGCGGGACGCATTAAAGTTAACATTCTATCTAACGATTGTAGCAGGTCACCTCTCTTGCATGAGAAAGAAGAATGTTCAATAAACCTTTTATTGAAAACGCCCGTCTCACTATTTCTCTGCAACTCAGTAAAAACGAAGCATGCACGATTGACTGAGTGAAATACTTATCTATTGTTTCCACGGCTCTGAGAGATATTCTTATTCTTGGGAAGCAAAGTTGTCATGTTTTTGCGGTTGTCAGAAACGAATCCCTTCTTGTGTATTCGAGAAAGTCTCTAGTGACTTCTGAGTTACCTGGCACACACAATTAGGTTTAGTATATTTGATAGAGACCTATTGGCTTAAGTCCTACGTCAAATCTATAGGATATATTATTCCAATGCGCAGAGCCTATTGTGAATATACAACACTTTGAAATGGGAGAAAATTAAACTGAAGAGTTAACTTTATGTTTATATGGATTCCATAAAACGTGTCCTTTAAATTTAATCCCGTTTCCAAGTGTTACATTTACAAACACCAGAAATCTTGCTCCCAGTGACCTGTAACAGAAAAATACAGCCTTCTGATAACAATGGGAGGAATTTAAAGTGAAGAAAGATGCTTCATAAATCATTATGACCTATTCGGCGTAATTGAAAGTGGAGGAACACATTAAGGGGCCGATTTCGATCTCGTTAGGTTTGCCCTCCGGACGACTTGGTTCTGGATGGCTTTCCATACGAATTGCGCTCCAGGAAACTGACTGAACGAGTATGATACATCTGTATGCTGATGGACTGGGTTTGTTCGGACTCCCATTGAATTCAATGGGAGCCGGTGTACCACACGCCAACACAGACTCGCATTGCAAAATGGGGTGAGTGGGGAAAAGCGTGCACCCTGTGGCAGGCACCCCTTTGTGCCCGCAACACTGTGCATGAATGGAAAGGGGAGACCCTTGGGTACCCCCAAGCGACCAATTTGGTGGGCCTAGGGTGAAGGGGGGCCAGCCACGGCCTCCCGAAGTCCGATTCCCACCGTCGTTTTGTCCCGGTAAAACAGAGTCGGTACGACTGTCGGACTCGTGCATCGTACTTGCTCGTTCAGCTTCCAGCCCCATTGAGATGGACGATACGTCTCCGAACTACTTGGACTGAGTTCGGCACCGATTCGGTCGACGTGGATGGCTTATTCGCATCATACTTGGTCATTCTTATAGGGGACGATTCAATTGGAAACAGAGGCTCCAAATTGGATTTGCTTTTAGCGAATCCGGTTCGGAGCCCTTCCGAACGAGATTGTAATCGGCCCCTAAGACTGAATGTTTCATAGAAATATTTTTCTTCACTTTAAATTTCTCCCATTTAAAAAAAAAGGACTGCATGTTTCAGTTATGAATATGGCAAAGTGTCTACTGGCTACTGGGAGCAAGAAGCCTACTGTAGGAAGGTAGATCCTGACTATGGTTGCCCCCAACTTTTTGCCTTGTGTTTTAGCTGGTTTTTGACATAGTTGGCCTGGGACCCTGCCAATCAGGACCCCAGGCCTACTGCTCTCTCTCTAAAATGGATTCCATGTACCTTAGGTACATATCCAATTGGTACTGGGCCACCTTATCAGACCCTGTAACTCAGGGCATAGGTGTACCCAGGGCCTACCAGGGGCTGCAGCATGTATTATGCCACCCCTGGCTGGCCATCTAAATCTGACACAACTGGCTGCACGACAGCTGAGGCAAGGTGGTGTAATCACCCTTTGCTTTAGATATAGTACACCTATATCTAAACCTAAAATGGACACATAGATTCCTATCAGTCACTCCTATGGCAGGCCTTAACAATCCTGAAGGCAGAGTGCTTGGAATTATGTGAGATGGTGCTCTGGCATGAGCTGAGCCCGTTTGCAGCTTGCGGAACCAAGTCCTAATAGCTGTTCCATGATAACGCATACCATATACTCTTAAGTGCATTATAATCCTCGCGGTTATATGCCAACTCTGGTATCGCTTTATCAAAACATGTCGAGTAAGGTGTCATACGAATTGGAATACTAACCCCTCGCCAATTCTGGCAACGGGGTTAGCATTCCACCCTTCTAGAGGGACACGACATGTATGTAACTGTGAACCCCGGTTAAAGTTAACTCAAGCCTCAGCATCACAAAATGGATGCTGCCACCACAGACACAAGTCTGACCCCCTGCAGCTGGGAGTCCTTCCAGCGAGGGGAGCTTGGACAAAGGGTTTTCTGTCAGGGGCGGTGCTAGCACCATCCCAGACAGGGTTTTTTGTATCCTAGGTAGGCAGGGCTGAATAGGAAGGTGACTGCAAGTGGCACCCCGGTGCTCACTGGGCATCTGCCAGTTTGAACCAGTTCCAGGGGCACACCAGCCCCTGAGCTGGGGAAAGTCCGGCATGGGAGAGGGGTGTAACCACCCCCCTTCCTGGTCCCACCCATGGGCAGGACCTAGTCCCGTACCAGCCCCTTTCTTTAGTATAAAGGTGGGAGCGGGGACCCTTCCAAAGTAGATAATTCCGAATCTTGATGACTTTCCAGAAAAGAACTCTTGAACCTTTCAGAAGACTCTCCCTTGTGGCTAAGGAGTAGCCACCCTGCACCTGCAGGCACCATCCAAGCATCGTGGTTTACTGTAAGTCTCTCCTCCGGATCAAGACTGCCCAGCTCGACGAGAACCGGCTTCCCTGGCACCTCTGACCTCTACCTGCATCTTCAGCCCAGCTGAGATTCGTGGGTGTGACGAGACCTCGAGGGACCGGCCATCTTCAGGACTGCACGACGCTTCCCCAGCACGACTGCCGAGGGATCCTCGAGTGAGTGCTTTGGGGTGTGAGAAGCCCTAACCCTGAGCAGCTCCAGCACCGAAGTCCAGCCCCCCAGCATCCACAAGATCTGCGTGGGGCC
This sequence comes from Lissotriton vulgaris, assembly GCF_964263255.1. Classification (NCBI taxonomy): domain Eukaryota; kingdom Metazoa; phylum Chordata; class Amphibia; order Caudata; family Salamandridae; genus Lissotriton; species Lissotriton vulgaris. The sequence continues at coordinate 1,379,291,700 of NC_141696.1, read as the reverse complement.
CTTCTGCTCTTTGCTACTCACCGCGTTGTCTGGCTACTGGCCTGCCGGCTTGTGGCCTTCCCAACGACGAACGATGACATTTCCAATGCTGGTCTGGTTGCTCGAGACTGGCCCTTGCTCCCCTCCAACAGAGGAGCACCCCGGACCCTTCTCGTCCACTCCAGACGCCATTTTAGGTCCACCGCGTGGGCTTGCATTTGCCAAGACTTGTTGCCCCAATCCTGGGTCCAGCGACGTCGACAGCAGATACCATCGTGGGACAGCTCGCACCTCCATCCTGGTCGCCGACAACGCCTCTTGGTCCGTGAGACTGCAGAGCCCAGCGTCGCCCACTCACCTGGTCGAGGTGACTTCGTACGGTGCCATCCTGGTGCCCATCTAATCACTGGCCAGTGATTCAGAACTTGGTCCCCTCTGCTTACAGGTGTCTTCCATCTTCGATCCAGGCTTGGATCACTTCGAACTTCATCACTGGTCGCCTGCCAGCAACTTCTTCTTTCAGGCTCCATAGACTGCAACGAGGATTCCCGATGTCTTTTCAGACCTATGCATCCGCAGCCCCTGGGCTAGGTAAACTCATCACTTCGGTGCTCCAGCATAGCTTAACTATCCAAAGGTCCAGATCCTTTTTCATTTCAGCTCTACCTAGTCGGATTCGTTCGATAACACTAACTTTACGAAATCTAGCATCCATAGACTTTGTCCCGCATCCCGCGTGAGAGTTCACACTCTGCACCCGATCTCCCTAGGCCTCCTGTTAGTAATCAGAAGGTTCAGTAGTCCAGTCCTAGCGATCCTAAAGCCTATTAGAGTAGTACTTACCTGCTAGTAATTTCGCATTCCACTTTTAGAGTATATGGTTTTTCGTGCCCCTCGGGCATTGGTGTAAATTGTGCGACTTGCAGTATTTTCTTAAGAGCTTTGTATTGTGCTTAGCGCCCTGTCCTCATAAAGAGTCCAGGGCTGTTGTGTTCTAAATAAATATACTTTATTTTCATAACAACTTGTGTGGTGTCCTTTCACTTGGTGTTCAAGGGGTATATGTGATGGTATAACAGCTGGCTTAACACGCCCTCTAGAGTTTAGCCTAAAGACATCTCTTAACCATGCTACTAGGATAGCTGGTCTAACGGTTGACTTACAACCAATCATCATTAAGGGTCGTTTGGAATGATACACAGTGATCACTAGAATAGTGAGCACTACATATCAGGCCAACTTCTCACACCTACTGTTTGTAAATGCAAAACTTTGAAATGGGAGAAATTTAAAATTAAGTTAACTTAATCAATAAGGTAACTTTTTCTTTTAATTTTCAACCATTTAAAAGTGTTCAGAAACATCATGTTGTTTTCACTCTCCAATACTGAGTTGACAAGTACTTATATAAGAGTTAAATACCTCAGTTCTTCAGTTGTTCATCTTCTCGCCCAGGACCATAAATCTTACTCCAGCACTGTTCATTTTTAGGCCCTGCAATCTCCAACCAGAAGATAAAAATGTAAAATAAACACATCATTCCCTTAACTTTAAAAGAAAAATTTGACCATGTGCTTTTTAAAAAATGAACTGAAGGCTCTGTGTTACTCTGAAGGTGTCAAGGAACTACTGGTAGCTTGCGGTGGACTGGTTGGAGGCACCTTTTCTACTGCGAAAAAAGACTCCAGATGGAGAGGTGGTCACAAAAGAGAGGGCAAAGTTGGACCTCTATTCTGCTTTCTATCAACAGCTTTTTCTCTGAAGGCCTCACTGCTCCGAGATACAAATTTACTTGGCAGTCTTCACACTACACTAATTGTTAGACCCATGGATAGCTAAGCTAGACAAGCAGATTGAAACAAGAGACACTGAGGGAGATTTGAAGCTTATAACTGAATAAGGCACCAGTGTCAGATGGGTCTACCGCCTCTTTTTACAAAACATGTGCAAACATACTAGTTGACCTTTTCCATGCTGTATAACTACTTTCACAACAAGAGGGGTAACTCGTAACTCCCTCAAAGTGAGAGACAGGGATATCACTCAGACCTAAACCATAGAAGGATACTAAAGCTTGCGCTTCCTTTTGTTGTATTTCCCCTTCTGGGCCCACTTTAGTTCTCCCTTGGTTACATGTATTAGCTGCTTTAGGCTGTCTTTGCTTTGCATAGCCACACATACTACATTTGTTCTTATGACATGATATATACACTGCGCATATTATTTGCTATTCAGGGATTCAGTTTGAACATTTCGTACAAGGTCGAACAACATGGTGGACTGGTTTCTTGAGCCCTGTCAGCAACATCTCCTAATGTTTTTAGACACGACATGGTAGCACAGCTGCAATTTTATAAAACAATAGTTCTTAAATTGAAAGCTCGCCCCCATGGAGGGGCTAACAGGAAAATTCCAGCAGCGAGAACTGCCTTGGAATGGAGGTAGCAGCTGTGCATGAACTGAGTTTACACCTATAATGCAGACCACTTAACTACACACACCATATGTGGGGTACAATGCTAATCCCAGAGATCACTAATGAATCCCAGTGCTCACATTGTGAAGGTAGGCCTAGATAAATATATTTTTTGCCATGGTTGGATTGTTCATTGTTTAGAGCCTGCAAGTTTTATTTATTTATTTATTTATTTATTTATTTATTGAAGTCTTGTATAGAGCTGGCTGGACCCGTGGGTATCAGAGCGCTTCACAACAAATACAGATAAGCAACAGAGGAAAATAAGGACAGAAAAAGGAACCAGGAACACAAGCAGGAAATAAAGTCTGTACAACAACTTGAGCGCAATACGGGATGGAGATCAGGAACGAATCATCCGGCTCTGGGTTAAAAGAGATAGCGGACTTTCACAATCAGACGTGGGGTTTTCGTTACGAACTGGAGCGCTCAAGGAAGAGGGCTTTGAGAAGCGTTATGAATTGCGGGAAGGAGGCAGTCATTCTGATATGGGGGGGATGGAATTCGAGATCCTGGGAGCATTCCCCGCAAAGGATTTATTTGAGGTTTTGTGTTTCTGTGATTTCAGAGGGATGAGTAGGAGTGTGTTGGAGCTTCTGAGGTTCCTGAATTGACCGGCCCTTTTGAGTTTGGTGGGCAGGTATTCTGGTTTGCCTGTATGAAGGGCTTTATGTGTGAGGCAAGCTGTACGGAAGCTGGCTCGTTGGTCTATCGGGAGCCACTTCAGTTCCTTGAATGCCGGAGAGGTGTGCTCATATTTCTGTGTTCCTGTGACCATTCTTGCTGCTGGGTTGAGGGTGGAGGTGAGAGGTCCCAGGTGTGACTTGGCTGTTCCAGTCAGCACTGCGATGCCATAGTCAATTCTGGAGAGCACCAGTGCCTGAGTGGCCTGTTTCAGGTCTTTGGGGGGAGGAACGGTTTAATTTTGTAGAGAAGTTTCAAGTTCAGGAAAGCACTTTTGGATGTTTTTGAGATGTGTTTATTCATGTACAGTTTGGGGTTGAGAGTGATCCCTATGGATTTTGCGGAGTCCGTTGGCGCTAGAGAGACATTGAGGGCATTTAAGGGTTTGAGCCAGTTCACTATTTGAGGGTTTTCATCTTTATTCGAAATGAGGAGTACTTCCGTTTTCTCTTCATTAAGTTTGAGGTGGTTGGCTGAGAGCCAGTATTGGACCTCCATGAGTGTACCATTTAGTCTGTGAATGTCTGCGATCGATCTGGTTTCCAAATAAAGTTGTGTGTCATCCGTGTAGAGGTGGAAGGGGATGTTGGAGTTTCTTAGAAGTGAGGTGAGGGGTTCCATGTAGATATTGAAGAGTTGCGGGGAGAGTAATGACCCTTGAGAAAGTCCTCTGCTGATGGACATGGGATCTGATTCGAAGCTGTTGATTTTTATTCTTTGAGTGCGGTTGTTGAGAAAAGAGGAGAATCATTTTAAGACCGTCTTTTCAATGCCCTGTCTCTCCTGGAGGACATTGAGTAGCAGGGAATGATCAACTGTGTTGAACGCCGCCGAGAGGTCAAGGAGGATGAGAATGCTACATTGGTTGGAGTCGAGTGACATGTGCAGATCATCTAGGACATTTAGGATTGCGGTTTCAGTGCTGCAGCCCTTTCTGAACCCTGATTGGTGTGGGTCAAGTAGATTAGTGTTCTCTAGATGTTGAGTTAATTGCCACTGGATTCAAGCAAGCCGGGCTAAAGACGGCTGGAATGCCAGAAACCGGTCCTCGGAAGCTTATTTCCGGTCCAGGGAAAACATGGCTTGGCAGTTTGGGCTGGACTGTTCCCATGAGGCACAGGGTCAGACTGATTCACATATAGCCATGTCTGAACTGGGGTGGCAGAGTGGGCTAAAGAACGGTGATGGATTAAACCCAGATCTTTTGACTGGGTGTGAGTGTTTGATTGATTCGGATGCTCCGTCCATCACCACCCCCTTTTGTACCGCTTTTGGCCGCCAAAAGTGTGGCAGGGTATGCTCAGACGTGAGTCCCTTGCTCACTTTGCCACTGGATTCAAGCAAGCCGGGCTGAAGACGGCTGGAATGCCAGAAACTGGTCCTCGGAAGCTTGTTTCCGGTCCAGGGAAGACATGGCTTGGCAGTACGGGCTGGACTGTTCACATGAGGCACAGGGTCAGACTGATTTGCATATAGCCATGTCTGAACTGGGGTGGCAGAGTGGGCTAAAGAAAAGTGATGGATTAAACCCAGATCTTTTGACTGGGTGTGAGTGTTTGATTGATTCGGATGCTCCGTCCATCACCACCCCCTTTTGTACCGCTTTTGGCTGCCATAAGTGTGGCAGGGTATGCTCAGACTTGAGTCCCTTGCTCACTTTGCCACTGGATTCAAGCAAGCCGGGCTAAAGACGGCTGGAATGCCAGAAACCGGTCCTTGGAAGCCTTTTTCCGGTCCAGGGAAGACATGGTTTGGCAGTTCGGGCTGGACTGTTCCCATGAGTCACAGGGTCAGACTGATTTGCATATAGCCATGTCTGAACTGGGGTGGCAGAGTGGGCTAAAGAACGGTGATGGATTAAACCCAGATCTTTTGACTGGGTGTGAGTGTTTGATTGATTCAGATGCTCCGTCCATCACCACCCCCTTTTGTACCCCTTTTGGCCGCCATAAGTGTGGCAGGGTATGCTCAGACGTGAGTACCTTGCTCACTTTGCCACTGGATTCAAGCAAGCCAGGCTGAAGACGGCTGGAATGCCATACACCGGTTGTCGGAAGCTTGTTTCCGGTCCAGGGAAGACATGGCTTGGCAGTTCGGGCTGGACTGTTCCCAGTAGGGCACAGGGTCAGACTGATTTGTATATAGCCATGTCTGAACTGGGGTGGCAGAGTGGGCTAAAGAACGGTGATGGATTAAACCCAGATCTTTTGACTGGGTGTGAGTGTTTGATTGATTCGGATGCTCCGTCCATCACCACCCCCTTTTGTACCGCTTTTGGCCGCCATAAGTGTGGCAGGGTATGCTCAGACGTGAGTCCCTTGCTCACTTTGCCATTGGATTCAAGCAAGCCGGGCTGAAGACGGCTGGAATGCCAGAAACCGATTCTCGGAAGCTTGTTTCCGGTCCAGGGAAGACATTGCTTGGCAGTTTGGGCTGGTCTGTTCCCATGAGGCACAGGTTCAGACTGATTCGCATATAGCGATGTCTGAACTGGGGTGGCAGAGTGGGCTAAAGAACGGTGATGGATTAAACCCAGATCTTTTGACTGGGTGTGAGTGTTTGATTGATTCAGATGCTCCGTCCATCACCACCCCCTTTTGTACCACTTTTGGCCGCCAAATGTGTGGCAGGGTATGCTCAGACGTGAGTCCCTTGCTCACTTTGCCACTGGATTCAAGCAAACCGGGCTGAATACGGCTGGAATGCCAGAAACCGGTTCTCGGAAGCTTGTTTCCGGTCCAGGGAAGAAATGGCTTGGCAGTTCGGGCTGGACTGTTCCCATGAGGCACAGGGTCAGACTGATTTGCATATAGCCATGTCTGAACTGAGGTGGCAGAGTGGGCTAAAGAACGGTGATGGATTAAACCCAGATCTTTTGACTGGGTGTGAGTGTTTGATTGATTTGGATGCTCTGTCTATCACCACTCCCTTTTGTACCGCTTTTGGCTGCCATAAGTGTGGCAGGGTATGCTCAGACTTGAGTCTCTTGCTCACTTTGCCACTGGATTCAAGCCAGCCGGGCTGAAGATGGCTGGAATGCCAGAAACCGGTCCTCGGAAGCTTGTTTCCGGTCCAGGGAAGACATGGCTTGGCAGTTCGGGCTGAACTGTTCCCATGAGGCACAGGGTCAGACTGATTTGCATATAGCCATGTCTGAACTGGAGTAGCAGAGTGGGCTAAAGAACGGTGATGGATTAAACCCAGATCTTTTGACTGGGTGTGAGTGTTTGATCGATTTGGATGCTCCGTCCATCACCACCCCCTTTTATACCGCTTTTGGCCGCCATAAGTGTGGCAGGATATGCTCAGACGTGAATCCCTTGCTCACTTTGCCACTGGATTCAAGTAAGCCGGGCTGAAGACGGCTGGAATGCCAGAAACCGGTCCTCGGAAGCTTGTTTCCGGTCCAGGGAAGACATGGCTTGGCAGTTCGGGCTGGACTGTTCCCATGAGGCACAGGGTCAGACTGATTTGCATATAGCCATGTCTGAACTGGGGTGGCAGAGTGGGCTAAAGAACGGTGATGGAATAAACCCAGATCTTTTGACTGGGTGTGAGTGTTTGATTGATTCGGATGCTCCGTCCATCACCACCCCCTTTTGTACCGCTTTTGGCCACCATAAGTGTGGCAGGGAATGCTCAGACGTGAGTCCCTTGCTCACTTTGCACTGGATTCAAGCAACCGGGCTGAAGACGGCTGGAATGCCAGAAACCGGTCCTCGGAAGCTTGTTTCTGGTCCAGGGAAGACACGGCTTGGCAGTTCGGGCTGGACTGTTCCCATGAGGCACAGGGTCAGACTGATTTGCATATAGCCATGTCTGAACTGGGGTGGCAGAGTGGGCTAAAGTACGGTGATGGATTAAACCCAGATCTTTTGACTGGGTGTGAGTGTTTGATTGATTCGGATGCTCCGTCCATCACCACCCCCTTTTGTGCCGGGTTAATTGTGAGAGCACACATCTTTCAAGAATTTTGGATAGGAGCGGAAGGTTCGAGACCGGTCTGAAGTTGTTCATGTCCATGGGGTCAAGGCCAGGTTTTTTAAAAGTGGTGTGACTTGTCCTAGTTTAAGGCAGTCAGGAATGGAACCCTCGCTCAAGGAGCTGTTGATGATCTTGCCCCAGAGTGGGGCTAGAGTGAGCTTCAGCTCCTTGGTCAGTCTCGAGGGAAGTTGATCGAGGGAGTGAGATGAGGGTTTAGCGGAGGCGATAAGATTGCTGATCATTTCCTCCTTGATCGCTGGAAGGATGACCAGCAAATAGACGAGGTTACTGTGGGGTTGTGGTTAGTTGCAGGACTCCGGGTTTCTGTGCAGGAGGAGAGCTTCGATCTGAATGAACAATCAATTTTGGCGATTTTTTCATTGAAAAAGCTTGCTAAGTTGTCGCAATGGGTTTTGGACGCTGCCAAGTTGACTGCCACTAGAATGGAGGTTTGGTTCCTAATGATGTTGAAGAGTTCTTTGGGGCGGTTTTTGGCATTGTCTAATGCAGAACAGAAGAAGGATGACTTTTTGCTCTTGATATGAATATAGTAGTTTTTGGGTTCTGTCTTGAGTTGATCCCGATGGAGGGAGGTGGGTTTGTTCCTCCAAGTTCTTTCCAGGGATCTGAGGTGTCTTCTTTCCTCATTAATGTCAGTAGAGAACCATGACCTAGAGGGAATGCTTCTGGTTTTTTTTAGTTTCAAAGGTGCCAGCTGATCCAGGGTGAGCGCCAGGTTGGAGTGATAGAGCGAGGTGAGTTCTGTGGTTGAGAGGAGTGAGCTGATCTCTTGATACTTTCTTTTTTTTAATTTTTTTTTTTTTTATTCCACAGCAAAATCAAAAAAATACAATACATAAATCAATTGAGTTATTACTTCATGCTGGTACATTCATATAATTCGCAAAAAGCCCCCATATATCCCTACCGATTTTGCGTTTATTCGCCCCTTTAACAGCATACAGGATAAATTCTAATTTAAATAAGCTAAACATTCTACTCCTCCATTGAAAAAAAAGATGGAGGATCCACTTGAAGCCAAGCAGCAGCAATACACAATCTTGCTACTGTCATAGCAATAAATATTAGATGACGATGTTTGAAGAATTTCCTACCCCTACTGAATTGGGCATCTGACCCCAACAGCATAGTTGCAGAAGTTATAACAATAGTTTTGCCAATTAAATCACTTAAGAATTTTTCAAGATCAATACAAAAATTCATCAACTTCCCACAGCTAAAAAAAATATGTAACATATCCGCATCGTTAACATTACATCGGAAGCATTTCCCATCATGTCCAGTTTTCCACTTAGCCATATATGCCGGAGTGTAATATAAATTAAAAATAGTTTTATAGCATTGCACACGCAAATTGGCAGAAAATAAAGATTCTTTTGATAATGTAATAACATAATCTAATGATGGGGCCACAATCCTTAAAGTTTCAGACCATTTATTTGTTTTTTTCTGTAAATCATCTTTCCTATATGCTAATAATAACTGGTAAACCTCCCCAATTTTAGCCTGGCATTGTATGGCGTTTATGACTAGATTGGGAATGCATACAATTATAAAATCACGGATTTGCAAATATTAAAAAAATTGTTATTTCGGTAAATTAAACAAACAAGATAACTCAATAAAAAACATCACCCTCCATCAGCTCCTATGCGATCCCCCAATTGAACAATCCCTTGTGCCCACCAAACTGTCGCCAAAGCATCCCAAAAAATAGGAGGTAGTAATTTAGTAGCATTAGTTGGGGTATACCAAGACACCTTCCCCACTTGGGATAATTTTCCAACCTTTTTCCAAACATTGAAAGCTGATGATAAAACCTTAAACCTGGTGCGTTTAAAATAGCTCCCATCTATTTCTTTAAATAAAGAATGTCTGGCTTCTGATCCTAGCAGCATTTGATAGATTGAGGGAGCTTCTGCCTCATTAATTAAGTCTTCTCCAGTTAATATAATCCTCATACTTAACGGAAAACATGTAAAAAAAATATAATAAATATATTGTAAACTTCCTTTGTGTCTTGCTTAGTTTACTATGGGCATGCATGAGTGAGAACGAAAGGTGATGATCTGTTTCCATGGGTCTACTTTTGCCAAAATCACCTGCTACTCTGGAAAGGTTAGATGTTCTGATGAGGCACTGTGAGCTAGTCAGATTTGGGCCTACAGCTACTGATGTGGTAGAGAGACTCGGTCAATGTATTTTGACGCCCTGTTCTCTTAAGGCACCGTTCTGTTTCCAAGCAGAACCCCAGGAACACTATTGGCCCATAGATTTTCTACATTTTCATTTTAAGATATTATCTACAGTATTAGAAGAAACACTTCCAGTGTGGAGGTGGTCACATTCAAGCCTTTTGGGGATATACTCTTAGGCATATGGGCAGCGTGTTGGGTTATCCTATCCAGGAATACCATGTTGTAACTCTTTTTTGAGTGAGTGCCATAACTTCTGAACTTTGGACTCTGTTGACCCACATTCTTGCTGAGAGTAGCTAAGATACTAACACTAGAAGACTATAAACAAATCAGATTCATAGCCAATACCAAACAGTAACACTGGAAAAGCTATAATAGCCGGCACACTAATAGGACCATCAGATTTGCCGGGGAACAGATTTTGTACTACGTTAGGAAGACAGGCCTCCAGCGAGTCATCCTTCACGTCCTAGGGCACTTCAGCTTATTGTGCACAAAATGGATGTGGGGTTTGGATACCTAAGCTCAGAGGCATTGATGGGGGTTGTGACTACTTACTGCATGCACTCAGAACTTAGTAAGATCCAGAGAAGTTGGTCCAAAAGTCAAGCCTAGGAGGGAGACTTCAATGTTAGGCTGAGTTTTCATTGGTTTCTAATTTCTTCTTTTGAAATCCTACGACAATTGGCATACAGACCAAAACATTACAGAACCGCCAACATTCTTATCATTGTGCTGCTCATGTGTCATGTTGGAAACAATATCGTTGTGATTCAATGATTCTGATGGGAGGTTGATCTTTGATAGTGATGTTTTGCTTTGGAGATTGTGGGACTATGACATGTTGTGGATTATGAGATCAGGGAGCAACTGAGGGGGTCTGATGCAGTAGAGGTAGAAAGCGTGGGCGGATGTTCCAAAGGATTGGGGTGGGTGCTCCAAAGTGTAAGTCAGGGTTGTTGACCAAGGGGGGGGTCTGCCGTAGTAGGTGTGTTGAGTCAGGTGTTTCAGGGGAGTGCTTGTAAGAGAGAAAGATGGAATGTTTGGTTTGCAGATTTTGTATAATCTCAGGCAAGTGATCCAGTTTCATTGTGGAGTCAAGTAGTTTATTTTTGAGAGTGGGTTTGCGCTCAGTCATTTGTGAATGGTGGTAAAGACCTATGAGGCAAATAGTGAGATCCTTTTGCCTGAATGATTCTTATGAGTGGTTCAGTCCTTCGTGGAGAGTCAATTTGCATGCTGTCGTTTTGGTATGGTTGGACTGAACCAAGAGAAGGATTGACAGAGATAGAGGATTTATAGATGAGTGGTCATGACTATTGGGAGGTCTATGAGTTTGGTCCTTCAATCAGTGTCAACATAGGAGTGCTTTTGGGCCATTATGGTTCAGACTATCCTGTGTTATGCTGGCAGTTTGCTGTTTGGTTTCATTACCAAGGGATTTGTGAGTTAAAATGGGTGGACAGGAAGACTAGAGAATATGGACCTATAGTTATCATACTAAATTGAGATGGCGGACATTGTATCAGTATAAACCTTTCTAGTCATGAAGAAGCGTTTAGGCCATAAAGAGTGTAAAAAAATATGGAGAACATAAAGGAGGTTCTATCTGAGGATTGGATCATGGCTCTTCCCTTTGCATTTATAGTTCTGTTATGGTAACATGAGATGGTGTTTTTGCCCAGCACAGATTTTTATAGTTTTTAGGACTAGGTAGAAAAAGCATGGTGAACGCGCCCAGGAGGTTTACACATTCAGAAGCAGGGAAGTTGGAGAACATAATTTCTACTATTCGCAAATGTAAAAAAAAGACTATTAGGCAAAATCAGTATGTTCCATTTTTTATTATATAAAAAGTACAAAAACGTGCAAAATCAAGTTTCTTTTTATTAGAACAGCTATTCATGGGCAAGGCAAACTGTGTTACCATCCCTATCAGTTATTTAAAATTATTGTAAGGAATACATATGTTACATATAAATTCCCAAATGTTTTCTTGTTTTTTGTCATGGTAAACAGTAGTCTGTCAAATAGAATGGAGCAAAATCTGTTTGCCCCAAACTGCTTTAAACAACCAACAAATATTGCACACATTCATCTGCCCTTTTTTTACTCTAATTCAGCGGTTCCAACCTGTTAACTTCTGTGAGTTCTCACTTACTCATTACTTGAACCCAGGGACTCCCAGTGAATCATTGGAATCCGGGTACCCCCACTAAGTCCTTACTGGAAGCTGGGTACCCCAGCCTAAGCAATTTTTATGATTTGAACCTCAAATAAAAGACAAAAATATAGAAACAAACATTAATCGAACATATACACGAATGAACAAATGTTTCAATGTTTTATTTAAGTCACAAACAAATATAAAACATAAAAAAAGTCATGGGAAGTTTAGGGCTTTTCAAAATCCAAATGAGGCCACCAATCTTCCATTCTATATGTTGATTCATGCATTTGCACTGCTCCCACAAATCAATCAAAGGACACCAACTTAATTTTTAGCCTCCAATTTCAAATTCCTTCACGTTTACGGAATGTTATAAAATGTAATTTTTTTATTTTCCTTCTTTATTAATTTGCACTTTATTAATCTGTTAATATTATCTCATTTTCTAGGCAGTTGCGGATCCCTTGCATAGGCGTTGCGGACCCCGAGGGTCCCTGCAGCACAGGTTAAGAACCGCTGCTTTCCTGCAAAGTTTCTGTATTAGGACCTCATATCAGATGATGCATCATTATGAGATACAGACTCCGAATTCTGTGCAAAGATGAGATGTTTCACATGCACATTTGCAAAAGTTGAAATGTGCTTTAAATCTTGGAATGTTGCCATTGCATTGTGCCGTGAGGCGTGTAGCCTGGCATGAATGATAGCAGTCTGCTTCAACTAGCAAGAAAGAGATAACACTAATATTGAACAGTTCCTATTAATATGCACAAACAAAGTAATTGACAAATCATTTGTATGGCTACTGTATGTTGTCTGTGAGAATCCCGCGAGCAGGAGACAGGCGGGTGAGCCATTATTGACATCCGGGTGCTTACACGCCTGAGGTGCGCATAGCCCTGCCATCCAGCTGTATTAAAACTCACAGCTTAAATATCCCAAAGCTCTTTCCAGAATAAATGCTTTGGCAAACATTTGAGATATAACCACACATTTGGCTGCGATCGCTGCAAGGTCCTGCCCAACTCTCTGTACAGTGCAGCCTGGCTCCCTGGTGAAGTTGTACATAGTTAGGATTCATTGTTCACAAGCAGGTCAGTTTGGACGGACTCATTGGCATCTTCTTTGAACTTGTTGACCAAAGTAACAGAGTGCCAGGGCAAACACGCAGTTCTCACCAGTTCTTAATATGTACACGAATGGGTGCTGTTATCCAAAGCTCGGCTCAGAAGCCCTGAGCAGTGCCAATAAATGTAGCTGTGCCAAATACTAAACCTGTGCAGTCCTAAATGCCCTTGATGCTTCTTTAATCCATTACCAGACACTCCCTGCCCCTTTTTGTTCACTCCTGCAGGTTTGTGCATTATTCAGTTTCTCTCATGTACTCTTTTGATGACACCAAAGGCTTCTTCCTTTTACCATGAATTATAATCTGCCTCCTTGTCAGAATCGGTTAGTACTTTATAAAATCTAGTCTGGGATGGTCTTGTGCTTTCATAACCTTAAACTAGTCAAAATTCATTGTATTTACTTCACCTCATCCTTGCACCACATCCACCAGGTTCCTATCTCATTGTCAGTAATTGCCTGGACCATCCTGACCTACCTGGTCCTCTTCAGTGCCTTTACCTGCCTTTGTTTCCTTGCAGGTCAGAGCCTCTGCACTCCAGCCAATGGTTGCCTGGCTCTTTCGGACCTATCACCTATCATTATTTAAACTCTTCTTTTAGTTGAAGTATTTTAATGTCCTTGTATGTGCCCTCTGAGGTTGTCTGGCCTTCTTTAAATATTATTGTCTTTCTTTGTTCTAGCTCTTTTATTTTGCAGTTTGCATTTAATTTGGCCTGCTTTTCCGATCCAGATATGCCACCTTGTCCAATTGGCGGGGTCAGCACTTAGTGTCTGCTCCTCCCGATTCCCTTCCCATGATGCACTGCTCCCCCACACATATCCTCTGAGAAACTTAAAATGGTTCCTGCAACATGAATGCGCCCACTATAAGCAATTGCCTGGACCTACCTGTTCCTCCTCTTCTGCCACCTTACATGCTTTTGTTTCATTGTAGGTCCAAGCTTCAGCCCTCCGGTCAAGGGTTGGGTGGTCCTTTTGAGCTTTTCATGATTCAATTCTCCTTTTAGTTGTGGTATTTTCATTTACTTGTATGTGCACCCGCCCCGTCCGAGTTTGCCTGGCCTTATTTTAGTATTTTATCTTCTTTGCTCTTTTATTCGACATTTAGGTTTTAAGGTGGCCCATTTTTCTGAGTTTGACCTGACAATGACCTGAAACTGTTAGAGTGGATTAATGCAGCCGTTATGACCTTGGAATAGGCAGTTTGCTGGGTGGTATTAGCTTTAACAGCAGGCAAGAAGAAAACATCCCCCAAAGTGATCCTAATGGCAAACAAGTCATAAGGGGCTAATAAGTCATCTTACCTGGAGGAGCATAAGCCTCTTCTCCGTAAAGCTCTGGGTCATCATGGCCAGATAGGTGTATGGGCTCCTGGCATGGCGTTGTTTTTTTTTCTTCCACTTTATGTTCTCCTTCTGGCGTGGCTCCCTTCGAGTCGAGTCCCCTTGCACCCCGAGCCCCCTCTCCCCAGGCTGCACGCCATGAAAAGGCTGGCAGTGGGGAAACACTTCAGGGTCCCCAATTGCCCCTGTGCATGGGGATGCATGCAGGGGGGAACATGTTGTGCCCCCTTATGTGCATGCACCCCTTTTCATACATAGCATGGACTGCGCAGTCCATGCCGTGCAGGAACGGCCTCTGATGCTTCCATTACGGTGCCATTTGTATATGCACCGCCGTGGGACCCCCTCGCTGCCGGCCCATCAGACCATGAGAAAACTCATAATCTGGCTAACGGCGGACGGTTTTGGCTGTCTGGGAGCAGGGCGGTGGGTGGCGGCCTGCTCCCCACCGCCAACGTTGTAATCAGGCCCCAAGTACTGCGTCAATTGATTGGTGTAACCCTTAACTCCTTCCATGCTCATGACGAGCTGAGCTCGTCATGAGCCACGGCGCTCCGGTGCTCATGACGAGCTCAGCTCATCATGAGCCATGGAACGCTCGCATGCGGGGATAATTCCCCTGCTGTGCTGAGAGTTCCACGGGAACGGGTGTGGTCATGACGAGCTGAGCTCGTCATGAGCACAGGAGCGCCGTGCCTCATGACGAGCTCAGCTTGTCATGAGCATGCGGGCGCCGTGCGCGACCCCCTCCCCCCCAGCACAGCGGGAAAATAACCCCACAGCGAAGGGATTAAGCAAAAGCGGCCTCCTCCATTGATACCTTCAGATCTGCCATAAAAGCAACAATCTATTCTACTCTTATTTCCAGACAGCTCCTGGAGCCGTGTATCAATTTCACTGTATAGAACATTCTTTTACAGGAGACCCTGACCCAGAAGCCAGTGCTCTTCCCTTAGTCCCCCAGAGATACGTCTTTTTTTTCAAAGAGTGAAAAAGTGGCAATCATCAGCAAGCTAAACAATTTGGAACAGGAATCAGCTTCATGACCATTCCTAAACACAGGCTGTGAATGTATTTCATAAAATCATCACCCGAGACCAAGGGGCGGAATGATGGAGCCAAAGATCATGTTGCATCACAAAGCTAAGAGTAGCCTGGAAAGGTGCTCTAGAAGAGCAGAAAGATTGCTTGTTTATCACATTTGGTGAGGACATTTTCTGGCCTACTAGATTCAGTGTTGCCCTGACTACATCATTTTTTTAGGTTTGACGAGGTTTTTGCGCTGCAAAAAGCCACAACTGTAGTTATGGTGAATATTTGAGGACAAGGGAAACTATTAACTTGCTGAGGGTTTCTTGGGGTGTTGCCACGGGGAAAAAATACATTGTTGCCATGTGTTTGGCGTGTGTTCCTTCTCTGCCACTACACATGCGCAGGGGGCGTTGATTTGTTGGAGAAACTTGCACTCCCAATCTCTTCTTCAGCAATGCTCCCCTGGTTCAGAAGAAATGCCTACCGCACACTACTACCAGCAACACTTCAACAATGATGCTTCAACAATAACACTACAACACAATCACCGCAAGACTGCAATGGCAGCACCGAGGCACGTAGGGAGCCACTGCTTGTTCTCCCTGTCAGACACTAGTATATGGGAGCCAAACCATTAGTAAATAAAATCTAATTTCTGTTCCTGATCACAGGTCCTCGTCTAATCTATTCACAGAACCTGACTCCAGAGCCAAAAATATCAAATAAAATATGAGGTCATAAGGGAGCCATCTCCTGCTGCCTTTAATGTGCAAATATGAAACATTTGTATTGGCAGATTTCAAATTTGCATGCGGAGCTGGCCATTAATTACTCCATTTAGCAACTGACATGCCTCACGCTACAGTGTTGTTTCTTGAGCTGTCACACCCACACTCTGCCTAAGAGCTGGTGAATATAAACTTCAGTATTTATAATGCAAAGAGGGCAGCATTGATTCTGCTCGGATTACTCATCATAATGCTTTCTTTTCTATGTACTTAATCACTGTGGTTTCTTGGAATATGGAAACCTTTCAGGCAAATCTTTCTATGAGAGAATCCAAGCAGCGTTGTAAACTGACAGCAGCTGGGCAAACAGTGCTGGTGAATTTTTTAACAAAGTAGGAAGGTGACCACGCCCAAAGGCCCAAAGGCCCAGAGCTGCAGTTTCATATGTCAGACAATTAGAAGACAGGGGAACTCACAGGCTCATGGTCAATGCACTCTACTTGTCTTTAAGGCGCTTGATGGTGGACTATTTTCTTCTGGAAAGCCAATTATACAGGGCAAAAATAAATCTATTGAAAATAGCGTGCTGTAAACCAAAGGTTTGGGAATGCAAACATCTGTGCTTCTGTATCTCTGAAGGCACACAGGCCTTGCCAGGAATTTGTAGATCTCACCTTCAGGCACCTTTTCATTATTACGATGGATAAAACCCAGATCAGTGACTGGGGGTGAATGTTTTGCCAATGTGCAACATTACGTCCATCACCCTGTGTGTTTTGCTGGTCGCCCTATGTGGGAAGGGTATGCCCAGACGTGGGTTCCGTGCTCACTACGCCACTGGAGTCAAGCTATCCTGGCTGATGACGGCTGATAGCCAGAAACCGGTCCTAGGATGCTTGATTCGGGTCCAGGGAAGACATGGCTTGGCAGTTCGGGCTGAACTGTTACCATGAGGCACAGGGTCAAAACTGATTTGCATATGGCTATGTCTGAACAGGGCCGGCGCTAGGCATGGGCAGTGTGGGCAGCTGCCCAGGGCCCCACGCCCAGCTGACCAACAAGGGGCCTCGCACTTCTAAAGCTCCTGCCTTGGGCCTCACAGCTGTGATGTAGAGATGCGAGGCCCCAGGTCTCACAATTATGTGCGTGCACCTCTGGAAATATTAAGTGCAGGGACGCCCTTCCCTGGGCCTCGCCACACTGCCATGACAGCGTGGGATGCACAAGGAAAGGGGCCTCACCCCCTGGGCCTCGCAGCTCTACACCTTAAGTAGTATACTCAGGGAACAACAGGCTAATCAACTCCTGTGATTGGGGATCATGTCCCACGCTGCCCATACAAAGACACTGCAAGAGACAAAAAGACAAGCGCCTCTCTTTCAGCCCTTGATGAGCTGCGAAAGAGGTGCTTGTGGACAGCACACAGGGACGCAGTGCAGCACACAAGGGGTCCCGTGCAAGGCAACTTCCTTTGAGCCTTTAGTCACCAGGATGCAAACAGCCATAAATTAGGGCATGAAAACTATTCCAAGGACCTGTACTGAGGGTATGCCCTGTAAGGTTATTTCAAAGGGCTGTCACAAGGTCAAATCACTAAAGGAGGAACAAGGAGATTAGAATTTGCCCAGGAACAAACAGTTGATTAAATTAGTAGAGCCACGACTGTGACACACTTCTACTGTTGTAAAGGCAATGCACAGGCCCACTGTAATTATGCAGCAGAGGACAGCCAAATTGTGCGGCAGGGTTCACTAAATCATGTGGTAAAAAATGTATGCAGTGTAATGCAGTATATTTGATCTTAGTATTACTTAATTCTTCCTTCATTTTATGCTTGTTAACACTGTCGGTGCACAGTCTGCCCCCATTAGTATCAATTCAGCACCCAAACATAGTAATAAGAAAACAATAGGTGACCAGTGAACTTTTGACATGGGCCTTTCATTGCATGGCAACACGTTGCTGGGTTTTTAGTAACTTTTGAACTGTTAGAGCACGTAACATTTTTTTATGGTTAAAATCTGTAGATTATGGAGCAGATGATCGATTATGTGGCACATGTGGCAATTCCATAATTATGGGAAAACCACCCTGGCCGCACAATTGCTTAGTTTCGGTGGCCCTGGCTATACATTTACCACTTTATTGCACTTAGGTGAATATACCATGTGACTGGGCACTTTTCTCCCAGGTAATATTTAAGGCCCGATTGCAACTTTGGCTGTCCTCTTGTGGAGCGCCACACCAGTGCTTCATGGTAGGACCGCCAAAGCCGTCCCCACATTGCCTGCCGGATTATGACTGTAATCCTTGGCAGGCGGATGTGCTGCAGCGGTGTCTTAGAAAGGCACCGCCATGGGACTGCCGCTGTATGTTCCTGCAGGTAAGGAATGCTCCATGTCATGAATTGCGTCCCGTGCAGGAACTGGGGTTGCAAAGATAAAGGGCGGCAGAGCGTGCCTCTCCCGCACGCACCCCCATGCACAGAGACACCAGGGGGCCCTGTTAGGGCCCTGTTTGTTGCCTCACCACCACTCTTTTCATGGCAGTCTCACCCCAATGAAATGGATGGCGGTGAGGCAAATCATAATATGCTCAGCGGTGCTGCGGCAACGCCAATATATTGGAGCCTCTGACAGGTTGCAGCTGTACTGTGGCAGTCCAACTGCCAAAGTCATGATTCGGCAGGTAGACTGCTGTAGTCATAATCAGGACCGTAGTCCATGTTGTAATCATACGCTTTCTAGCAGTTTTTAAATGGGGTCAAAATATTCCCAGTGTTGCCAAAAAAAGGAGCACAGCAATAATTTAGGAAAAGTGATTGCCCAAGAACACAGAATTTGTTCAGGTGAGAGGCCGCTGTTAAAAAATGTGGCCCCTCGTTCCACATTTACTGCTAGTCCACTGGTCAAGGGGGTGCCCTTCTCAGTGAAATGTCAGTTTAGTTATAGTGTTTATTTCCATCATATTCAGGTGAAATGGTAAAGCTGAGATTAGATGTCAAATAACACAGTTCCCGAGCTAAAACATACCCTCTGGACAAGGTCCTGTGGTGGATGTTACTACTAGACACTGCTAGAAACTGATATTTGCTACTGGTGTTTAAAGGCTTAAGCACTTCATTCCATATGAATACCAGAGTTCTTTTTCCAAACTTGTCAATCAAAGTTTCCAATAGTGAGTAGTTAAGGCTTACTCCAGGGCGTGGTAACCGGATCAATAAATCACATACAGTATGAATAGCAATCGCAATTAATAAGTCTCCAGCTGAATTACTTTAAGATGGTTTTTGTCAGAGGCAGAGATTTAAAATGTAGTTCCATAAATCTTCTATGTGACTTTGCAGTTCCTCTGCTACACAAGTTGTATGTCTCAGCAAATACAATGTGTCTCAAAAGGAACAAAGCGCCCGGTGAAAGCAAAATTGGAAATTGGCCACCCTACTATGGCCTCACAGTGCTAGACCATGCCCGTGAGCTCCAGGGGACTGGCCCCCTTCTCCTGGGACTCAGTGATGGGTCATATCTATGTGGCCCTGGAATGGAGACTCTTCTCCTCTGAGACTTGCAGCTGGACTAGACCATTGATGAGAGGCCCACGTTTGTGGGGCCTCCTCTATTGGGCCTTGCAACACCAGCCAGTAGATTTGAGGACTAGGGGATGGGACTCACCATGGAGATGGGACTACCCTCCCCTTGGCCTAGCAGTGCTAGACCACTGCTGGGGACATAGTGGAGTGGGACCACCACCCTTGGCCTCACAACACTAGATGTGAGGCCCGGGTGAAAGCTCCTACTCACTCCCCTGTGCCTCACAGCTCTGGATCATGGGGAATGTGCATCAGAGAAAACCTCCATTAACTGGGCTTGCAGTGCCAGACCATTGTTGTGAGATGCAGGGAAGAGGTCGCCATTACACTGGACTCAGTTCTCCTAGGCCCCGTTGCTCTAGACCGTGTTTGAGAGGCCCAAGGCAGGCGGGGTTAGGAGGGGGCACTCTAGGGTGCGAAGCCATGGTTCAGTGCTGCAAGGCCCAAGGGAGTTAGACTCCTTCACCTACACCTAGTACCAAGCCAGGGGTATTAGGTGCCCAAGGTACCCAAACTATTGCAGTATTTTACTGTGCAGGCAGTGGGCAAAGTTAAGGGGACGCTTTTCCTTTGCAGCAGGGTCCTAGCACCATTGCTATGCAACTTGCCTGCCTTTCATAGGCCTCACAGCCATGTTTCTGCACTCTGAGGCTGAGAGCAGATTCTCCCCTGGGCTCATCAGCCACGGTTGGATACCCAGTGCAGGGAGTGCCCACCCATGAGCTTTGAGGCACTAGTCCATGGCTATGAGATCATGGGGGGGGGCGGAGTGTCGCTCTATCATGGCTGTAGCTATCAGTGCAGCAGGTGCTATGGCACATGGGTACATGGGTGGCAAGGAGCCAGTGCACCAAAGTTATTGCTGAGTTTTACTGTCCAGCATCGTTTACTTGCATCTAAGCCCATACTTTGCCACTGGTCCCTTCTCCCATGCACCACAGATCCTTGACCTAGAGCTGTGAGGACCGGAAAGCCTATCCTTTTCTAGGCTTTAAAGCCTTGGTCTAGTGCTCAGAGTCCCAAGAAAGGTATCCTTCTGTCCTAGGCCTCCCAGCACTGGACCATGGCTCTGAGGGTTGTAGCTATAGACTGAATAGCAAGTGCAGTGTCACTGTTGTTTTGTGGGATTTTGGGGCCAATGTACTTACATTATGGCTGTATTTTACTGTCCATTCAGTAGACGGAGGAACAATTTACCTTGTTTGTCTCAGGGCTCAATGCACCACTGTTACGGCACAGTTTCCCTTCCTTTCTCAACCATGTTCATCCACTGTCAGGTCTCGCATCACAGGACCATCATTGTGAGACCCCTTGTACAGGCATGGCTAATTAAACTGCAGCAGGTGCTGTGAAAGTGGAACTGTGGGGTGTTAGGTCCCATATGTACCTTGATTATGTCTGTCTTGTACAGGATTATGGCTGCGAGGTCCATAGAATGTGGCCCCACCCAGAGTCTTGGAATTAATAGTGCAGAAGGTGCAATGGCACTGGAGTCCGGGATGCTTTGGACCCTATTTACCAGAATTATGGATGTTGTATATCCATCATAGGGATCGGGCGGGGAGAACGAGAGTGGCCCATTTACCTTGCAGTAACCATGACCCATGGCACCATTGCTACACCACTAGCCCACTCACCTACACCTCACAGCCATGGTCCAGCGCTGCAAGTCAGGGGAGGCCTTCACTCCCCTGGACATCACAGCCATGGTCCAGTCTAGGGAAGCCCGCCAAAAGAGGAAGGCAGTTTGCTGGATTGCTCTGCTTTTCTTTTAGATGTTTGCACAGCATACTGTAGTGAGTTCCTGCAGGATATCAAACGTTTAACCCTTTTTGCTTGCCAAGGAACTGATTTAGACAAGTAGTCTAATCAATATGGTGTAAAAAACAAACAGTGTAGCCGGTAAGCCTGGAGCAACATAGCCTAGTGGCATTGTCTTAATAATGACTTTCCTTTACAGAGGTGCAAGAGGGCAGCATTTACTAACATGGTAACTGGGATGGAGTGCCTGTACCAAAGGAAGTCCCGTACACAGGCCACTTTATTAAACATTTTCACCTTTAGGGTTGCTAAAATTGAGGAATGTAAACAGTGGGAATGAATCACCCCAGAACAAGCAGCACTCACCATTAAGTCTTTGAGATAATGGCCAGTCAGCCCATGAGAGAATGACATTTAAGAAGTTAAAGGTACAGGAAGAACATGATTTGGCCAAGATCAAACAATTTGGTCAAGTAGGAGAACCAAGATAGCTTGTTTGAAGACTCATAACTTTCCAGTAATCTGTATGTGTTAAAGAGAATAGGAGTCTGATTTAGGACAGGGTGTCATGGAATGAAAACCTCAAAATGAACTCAGTGATATTTGGTAACCTCCATATATACATCATCTTGGTGAAACCACAAGCACGCTTAGAGTCCTGCAAAGTAATGATGAAAAGCTGACTTCTGTCCCAGGTGGATGCCAAGAGATAAGTTGGATGGAGCTTGTTCTTCACTTTTAGAAGTTAGGGATTGATTCATTTCATCAAGGGATCCCAGCTATTACCCGATGCTGCAACTGCTAGAGGAGGAAGGGCCCTCCCCTGTGGTTTGCTGTGCTGGACCATGGTGGGTACGGTTCAGAAATAGGCTGTCTCTTGTGTGGGCCTCACAGACATGGTCAAGCGCAGCATGACTTGAGGGGCCCATTCCATGTCCTATATAAATACAGCATGCACATATATGTATCTAATGCACTAATCTGGAAACAAATTGTTAACATCTGATTGAACTTATATGTTTTGGAGAGACTTAGGCTAAACCTTTCTATCCAGTGTGACTTACATAATGTATGTCCAGTTATTGAAATGTAAAATATGTGCTTATTCTAATAGTGTTACTACTTATGTTATTGTTTTACTGATATTCTCACCAAGAAAGGTGCTTCCAGCAAAGTCGCTTAAAAATAAACAATTGATGGCACTTCCTGTGATGTCATGTTCTGTGATTTCATGCTGTATGTAAATTAGGGGGGGGCTCACACATTTCCTTTCAGCCCGGGGCCCCAAAAGTTCTAGGACCGGCCCTGTGTCTGAACTGGGGTGGCTTGATAAGCAAAACATCGATAGATTACACCCAGATCTGTGACTGGGGGTGAATATTTTGCCAATGTGCAACATTCCGTCCATCACCTTGTGTGTTTTACCTTTTCATTATTGCCTGCCAGAGAGAGAGAGATAGTGAGTGAGTGAGTGAGTGAGTGAGTAAGTGAGTGAGTGAGTGAGTGTGCGTGTGGTTGATCTCACCTTCAGACACATTTTCATTACTGCCTGCCAGAGAGAGAGTGTGAGAGAGAGAGAGAGATAGAGAGTGAGTGAGTGTGTGTGTGAGTAAGTGAGTGAGTGAGTGAGTGAGTGAGTGAGTGGGTGAGTGAGTGAGTGAGTGAGTGAGTGAGTGAGTGAGTGAGTGAGTGAGTGAGTGAGTGAGTGAGTGAGTGAGTGAGTGAGTGAGTGAGTGAGTGAGTGAGTGAGTGAGTGAGTGAGTGAGTGATCTCACCTTCAATCACATTTTCATTACTACCTGCCGGAGTGTGTTGGAACGTATACATGTATAACCCACACTATGAGGACCAGGCCTGTCCTCATAAATGTGGGCAAACAACCAGACAAACACTGAGAGAAAGAGAGTATGTGTGTGTGTGTGTGGGTGTATGTGTGTGTGTGTGTGCGTGCATGTGTGTGTGTGTGTGCGTGCGTGCGTGCGTGTGTGTGTGTGTGTGTGTGAGTGGTAGAGAGCAGAGGGGAGAGAAAAGACATCAGTGAGAACAGAAGACATAGGAAGGAGTGATCAGAGAGTAAAGACAGGTAATACTTGAGGTAGGAGATTAATTTCAGGGGTAGTACTAGACAGAAGAAAGACTAGTAAGTATAGATTGAAGAGCATGGGAGGGAGGGACTGACTCGAGGAGAAAGACAAAGATGACAGAGATAATATGGAGAAGTAGAAGCGAAGAGTAGGGAGGAGAGAGACCAGAGAGTACAGAAGGAAGAAGTAAGAAGAAAGTCAGAAAGAAGCCCAGGAGGATCCATTGTGAGTACATACAGCACAGGGCACAAAGGGAAGAGGGGTGGAGTGGCCAAAGAGTACAAAGGGGAGAAGATGGGCCAATGACTAGAGGAAGAAGAGGAGGGTGGGAGGTAACTAAAGAGCACAGAGAGAAGAGGAGAGAGGATGCAGGGCAGAGATGAGGGAGACCAAAGAGCTTAGGAGGAGGAGGAGAAATATCCTGGCATGAGGGAAACAACAAATTCAAAGTCAGGCAGGGGGATTTAAAATATGGCCTCCAGGCCCAAACCTTCAAGGACCAAACCTTTGTCACCACAGTTACAACATGAATTCATCCCAGATGGCACCTCTTTGGAGTCAAATATTTTAGAGAGTCGGTGTCGTGGTCCGTTTGTGTTTTACATGCATCAAATATTTAGTTAAGAAGTGCCTGTTACCATATATTGTTTAAACACATTTTTATTTTTAGAAAGTACCAAAGCGTATTGAATATTATTCCAGGGTTTCGAGCTGTAAAACGTGAAGCCTCTGCCTCTAGGTGTCAGGATTCTCTTTATTCATAAGGGAGCTTATGTTGAGGCTGTCATTATGCCAAGTCTCTGATTATGCCAGCAGAAACGACTTACCTCTAATGAGTTGAGCATCTGGGAGACCTCCAATTTGGACGTTCCTCCATTCTGCAGCATTCATATTCTAAAGGACAGAAGCAAGAAAAAAACATGGTGTGTGCAAAATGACAGCCCTACGTTTAGCGAGAGAGGCATAACAACTTCAAAATCCCCAAAAAACTTGTGAAGCTTTGCGCCAAATACCCGGTGTGGCTTACGTTGACACCTCCGTCTTATCACCAGGGAAGGTATCCATGCTATTCGTGGTGCTTCAAAAGGTTTCACACATCCTTGTGAACATAAATGGAGAGATTATTCTAAGCCAGCAGGACGAACCAAGATTAAACATATTGTGCAGATGTTTCCCTGGATACCCCACCTGTCTGCAACAACCTAAAGTCCCATTGTTTAGCAGGCACTGTTATGGAGAAAGGACTCTAAGCCGGCTCTGGAGAAGGGAAACCACAGACAGTAAAGCTAATATTCTCAACACTGAGGGTCTGATTCACAAAGGTAAAGTTACACTTTTGGGCACATTTATGATTGTTTGGTATTCACAAAGGGACTTACATGTACTATCTTTACGAGTGCAGAGTCTCCGCACATAAAAAGATAGGATTGTCCCATTCACTTAATGCATATGCCCATATGCCGATACCTTTAACCTTATAGCTATACCCTTAACCATTAACCTCTAATCCGTTAAATCATAGTTTTAACCTCTATACCCTATACCAGTAATCCTGCCCTTCGACCCTAATCCTTGTCCCCATCTCATATACCCTAAACCCATCATTCTTAGCCCTGCATCACAAACCCTATATCTGTAAACGTGTACCCTCACAGTTTGCCCCATACCCATAATCCATAGCTTTACCTCTTTACTCTTTAGCTTTTACCCGCTACCCCAAAGCCCAGCACCCAAGTTACAGAAAGGTTTTACAACACTGGAGGTGCTGAAAGAGAAAGGTATGCCAAGATGCTTACCTATGGAAATGAAGAATTCAATGCAATCACAGTATCAAATAATAATTCAAACTTAAAGAGGAGATCTGAAATTTCATAAATAAAAGAAGGTGATGAAAAAAGATTAAGGCACTTCTTTGCCTGTATTTAGCAGTGAGCAGAGGGACTAACTTCATTACCTGTTCCAAGCAGTATTCATTGTCACAGGATACTCCTCAGCAGCGTGCTTCTAACCAGCACATCTGGTCTACTTTGTTTATATGGAGTTTCTAGGCTCTGGTGTGCATCTAGTGGGGTCACCACTAGAGCAGTCTGTGTTATTCGACACCAAAGCAGCCAAGAAGTAAATATCACTCTATGGCATACTCCATCCCAAAAACTACCACCACCCCATTCCTATCGGCCCAGACGGGAAACTTAAAACAGCCCTGGCAAAAAGAATAAATTCAGCCCACATGTGCAGATGTGCTAATGCACACTTGAACCAGAGCAACACTTTCAAGTTGCCACCAAGATCGCCCAAGATGCAATTCTCAAAAACAGCCTCCTGGGGCTCCATTCTCCCGGGGAATTGCCAGCAGACCCGGCTGGCCAGTCCGGCCATGCTTCCTATAGATTCTGTAGATAAGGGGCTTGTTGCATCCCATGCTGAGCACAAGATGCATGTTTTAAGATAAGGAACTGAAGGAGAGGTCCTAAAAGCCAACAAACATTGTGACAACAGTTCTTGAAAGTGACCCTTTGAACTGCTAACAGCAATACCAGTCCAGTGGCAAATTTCAAAAGTCAGGAAGACAATCAATGAAGCAGTTAGAGTTGTTAACAATTATTGCCCCAGTCTCAAACATACTATCCATTTAATATAGATTTAAAGATGGTTGTACAACAGCAGGGCCATAGACATCTCTAAGCAACCCAGTTGCCACCCTTGAGCTCCAAGTGACCTGGGACAATCAGTTCTTGTGATCCCTCATTCATAACATGTTTTAATTTCACACATCTGCACTTTTAATGTTTTCGGATGTAGCATAAACATTGGTTATCCACCAGTGGTTAATTTGTTAAAAAAAATAAGTGCTGGAACTCTCATCATAAGGCAGCTTGCACCAGCCCATTTCTTTTATTAGCGCTGCTTAAAAGAGAGCCAACTAATAACAATGAAAGCGGGGAGAGGATATGGCGTAAAGGCCAGAGATGCCAATTTCAGAGCTGGGGAACCAGTTTCGAGTCTCGGCATTGGCTCAACATCCTGTAAGTCTGGGCAAATCACTTAATCTCCCCATAAATGAATGTGTCCGAAACTGGTGCTCATGAAAAGCAATGGTGTTGAAAAATAAGTGCCGGTGCTGAGCAACGGAAACCACCGGCTCAAATTAAGCACTGTTATCCACACAGCAGTCATTTGTTATAAATCATCTTACTATTTTTTATTTTGAGGTTTCGGTGAGTCATATGAGAAAGATCTCACCGCAGGATTTTCCCCATTTAAGGTTTGTATTTAATAATTCGAGGAATGATGTGAAACTTTGTATATATTAACATCAAAATCATTTAGAGTGGTTTTTGAAAGTACGGATTATAAACCAGTCTGGAATCTTCACTTTCCTAATCCTGTTCCTTGATTATTTACGCATTTTCGAGAGACAGGTGTCTCATAGTCTTAACTGAGATGATTTTAGCCCACGTTCCATGTTTCTGGTTGAACCACTTTGATCTGCTGTCAGTGGTTTCACTACTGAATATTGAGACAAAAGTATTGAGGAGAGAATATATCGAAAATATCGAAAGGTAGGTGCATATAGGGAGGTATACATTTACTATTTGTGACTCTATATATTTATACATTGAAGATATATGTACCGCAAAAGTACATATATCTGGAGTTAGGTATAGAAAATCTAGACTTACTTACCGGTCAATACTTTATTTTCTAAATTCTGCCCCATCAATATTTGGTTTCAATATTCAGCGGACTCACCCTGTCAGTAAATAGGCCGGTGTAACACAAGGGCTTAAACCAGATATAGAGGAGGATGTATGATGTTACAACGCATACTTTTACCACGCATGCCTTTACAACGCGGTTTTTACATCGCAAACCTTTACAACGCATAGCGCTTTGGGGTGCTGGATAGTGAAAAGTTAAATTTTCTATTCCAACTCCAGTCCCCGTGGACACTAGGGAAGGTGTTGGATAGAAAATTAAACGTATTCCCTATCCTAGAGCGCCCCCCAGCGCAATGTGTTGTAATGGTTTGCGTTGTAATGCCTGCGTTGTAATGGTAGTGCGTTGTAAAAGTTTCGTTGTAAAGGTTGTTCACCCATAGAGGACGGTACTGAGTATAAAGTGTAATGTTGGAGACCTTCATGCTTAGGATATAGGTCCTGATTAGTAAGAAAAGGAGCGAACTGCTTGATCCACTGAGTTCTTATCCTTCACCAGGGTTCGTGTTTCTCAGTCCCTGTGTAGAGCTGAGTGTGATATCTAAAATCAGCCATTGTGTATATATACTTTTTGACATATGTGGCAATGCAGGTTTGTGGGTTAGGTTTCTTAGGCTACAGTGCTTTGAGTATATGTGCCTATCATTCAGTGCTTTGTGGTGGGTTAGTATCCTTAGGATGCAGTCCAGTGTGTTGGGTGTGTGCTTTGAATGCACAGCTTGGTTTGTAGTTTTTGTATCCCTTTGGTGTACTGCAGTGTATTACACTAGTCTCACTAAGACTCTATGATGCAGTACAGTGTGATAGCTTTAAGCCAAATGGGTGTGTTTCCCACTGGTGGATTAGTGTCCCTAGAGTGCAGATTGGTGAATTATTGTTCCTAGGTGGCAGTGCAGTGTGCTGTATTAACATCACTCAGGGAGAAAATTACAAAAAACAATTTGATGGACAGAATGTAGATCAATGTCTTACATTCACCCCAGTACAAGGATCTGGGCCTAAATCCATCGTTTTTTGCACTCCACACCACCCTGGGTCAGATAATGGCTTTATGCAAATCAGCTCTGACCCTGTGCCCCATGGGAACAGTCCAGTCCGAACTACAACAGCCATATCTTTCCCAGACCGGAATCAAGCATCCGAGGACCGGACCGGTTTCGAGGTAACACCTCTCATCAGCCCGGCTAGCTTGACTCCAGTGGTGTGGAGGCTCTGGGACCCACGTCTGAGCTACCCCAGTACACTCAGGGAGAAAATTACAAAAAACAATTTGATGGACAGAATGTAGATCAATGTCTTACATTCACCCCAGTACAAGGATCTGGGCCTAAATCCATCCTTTTTTGCACTCCACACCACCCTGGGTCAGATAATGGCTTTATGCAAATCAGCTCTGACCCTGTGCCCCATGGGAACAGTCCAGTCCGAACTACAACAGCCATATCTTTCCCAGACCGGAATCAAGCATCCGAGGACCGGACCGGTTTCGAGGTAACACCTCTCATCAGCCCGGCTAGCTTGACTCCAGTGGTGTGGAGGCTCTGGGACCCACGTCTGAGCTACCCCAGTACACTCAGGGAGAAAATTACAAAAAACAATTTGATGGACAGAATGTAGATCAATGTCTTACATTCACCCCAGTACAAGGATCTGGGCCTAAATCCATCCTTTTTTGCACTCCACACCACCCTGGGTCAGATAATGGCTTTATGCAAATCAGCTCTGACCCTGTGCCCCATGGGAACAGTCCAGTCCGAACTACAACAGCCATATCTTTCCCAGACCGGAATCAAGCATCCGAGGACCGGACTCGAGGTAACACCTCTCATCAGCCCGGCTAGCTTGACTCCAGTGGTGTGGAGGCTCTGGGACCCACGTCTGAGCTACCCCAGTACACTCAGGGAGAAAATTACAAAAAACAATTTTATGGACAGAATGTAGATCAATGTCTTACATTCACCCCAGTACAAGGATCTGGGCCTAAATCCATCGTTTTTTGCACTCCACACCACCCTGGGTCAGATAATGGCTTTATGCAAATCAGCTCTGACCCTGTGCCCCATGGGAACAGTCCAGTCCGAACTACAACAGCCATATTTTTCCCAGACCGGAATCAAGCATCCGAGGACTGGACCGGTTTCGAGGTAACACCTCTCATCAGCCCGGCTAGCTTGACTCCAGTGGTGTGGAGGCTCTGGGACCCACGTCTGAGCTACCCCAGTATACTCAGGGAGAAAATTACAAAAAACAATTTGATGGACAGAATGTAGATCAATGTCTTACATTCACCCCAGTACAAGGATCTGGGCCTAAATCCATCGTTTTTTGCACTCCACACCACCCTGGGTCAGATAATGGCTTTATGCAAATCAGCTCTGACCCTGTGCCCCATGGGAACAGTCCAGTCCGAACTACAACAGCCATATCTTTCCCAGACCGGAATCAAGCATCCGAGGACCGGACCGGTTTCGAGGTAACACCTCTCATCAGCCCGGCTAGCTTGACTCCAGTGGTGTGGAGGCTCTGGGACCCACGTCTGAGCTACCCCAGTACACTCAGGGAGAAAATTACAAAAAATAATTTGATGGACAGAATGTAGATCAATGTCTTACATTCACCCCAGTACAAGGATCTGGGCCTAAATCCATCGTTTTTTGCACTCCACACCACCCTGGGTCAGATAATGGCTTTATGCAAAGGGTCCCAGGCACTCCACACCACTTGGAGTCAAGCTAGCCGGGCTGATGAGAGGTGTTACCTCGAAACCGGTCCGGTCCTCGGATGCTTGATTCCGTTCTGGGAAGGACATGGCTTTTGTAGTTCGGACTGGACTGTTCCCATGGGGCAACAGGGTCAGAGCTGATTTGCATATCGCCATTGTCTAACCCAGGGTGGTGTGGAGTGCAAAAAAACGATGGATTTGGGCCCAGATCTTTTGACTGGGGGAATGTGTGACATTGATCCACATTCGGTCCATCACTTGTTGTTTTTGCAATTGCCGCCCTAAGTGCGCTGGGGATGCCCAGACGTGGGTCCCAGGCACTCCACACCACTTGGAGTCAAGCTAGCCGGGCTGATGAGAGGTGTTACCTCGAAACCGGTCCGGTCCTCGGATGCTTGATTCCGTTCTGGGAAGGACATGGCTTTTGTAGTTCGGACTGGACTGTTCCCATGGGGCAACAGGGTCAGAGCTGATTTGCATATCGCCATTGTCTAACCCAGGGTGGTGTGGAGTGCAAAAAAACGATGGATTTGGGCCCAGATCTTTTGACTGGGGGAATGTGTGACATTGATCCACATTCGGTCCATCACTTGTTGTTTTTGCAATTGCCGCCCTAAGTGCGCTGGGGATGCCCAGACGTGGGTCCCAGGCACTCCACACCACTTGGAGTCAAGCTAGCCGGGCTGATGAGAGGTGTTACCTCGAAACCGGTCCGGTCCTCGGATGCTTGATTCCGTTCTGGGAAGGACATGGCTTTTGTAGTTCGGACTGGACTGTTCCCATGGGGCAACAGGGTCAGAGCTGATTTGCATATCGCCATTGTCTAACCCAGGGTGGTGTGGAGTGCAAAAAAACGATGGATTTGGGCCCAGATCTTTTGACTGGGGGAATGTGTGACATTGATCCACATTCGGTCCATCACTTGTTGTTTTTGCGTATTAACATCACTAGTCTGCAATATGGAAGTTTATGCCCCCAAAATGCAGTACATTGTAGTGTGGCACTGCCTCTTGGATGATCATGTGCAGTGTAATGGCTTAGTTATAGGTACCCTAGAATCAATGGTAGTAGACCAGTGCCCCACATATGTAGTGTAGTGTAGTGAGGCACTACTTTCAGTGCTGAATGAGCTTGGTGGTGGATACCACCACGTTCAGTAAATATTACATGTATTAAATAAAACTGATTATGAGTTTTGACTGTGTACCATGTCAAAGATGTTTTGCGCAAGTGTTAAACACTGAGTATGTGTTATTTAGCACAAATGATAAATACCGCACCCAATGAGTAGCACATGCCCAAAACAACATCAAGATGTAGCCATTTTCAGGCACTGAAAGTTTGTGGAGTGAGTATATTAATTCCTAGAGAACAGAAACAGCAAGAACACAAAAGAACTTTAAGATACTCCAAAAGTCCACCAACAACTCCTTCCTGTGTGGGTGAGTGCAGGCATAAGTTTATGTGGACAAAGCACCTTGAAACACAATAAACAGAATCCATTGCCATCCTAGGATATCTCTCAGTCATCACAAGCAGAAAACATCAAGGGCCCAGGCTGGGAAAGGAAGTCCATTTTATAGATCTTGAGCTGAAGATCCTGGCCAAAGCAGTAGTCACCATGACCATCTAAGGTGCCATCTCATGATCAAGTTGCCACCAAAAACAAACAAGAACATGTTTGTGGAAGGAGATAATGGACAAAACCGATACTAAATCAACATATCCACAAGATGTTGAGAACTTTAAAAACAGGTTTTAAACCGTGAAATTATATGTACTTAAACGAGTTGCTAATGCATTATATTCTTGACATTGAAGGGTTGGTGTTTTGATGTGATGTATCTGATCAGTACCTTAAGGGTGATGGATTACACTAATATGACTAATGTTGCT
Source organism: Lissotriton vulgaris (assembly GCF_964263255.1). Lineage (NCBI taxonomy): Eukaryota > Metazoa > Chordata > Amphibia > Caudata > Salamandridae > Lissotriton > Lissotriton vulgaris. Next base: position 1,379,260,183 of record NC_141696.1, on the reverse strand, counting down.
TCTCGTCAGGATCATGGAATTGTGATTTCGTACAGAGCACCTAACACACCAGTTCAATATACAGAGATCAACATCACACAACATTTGCACGTAAATAGTGTGCTTCATTTTATGGTTTCATTCAGCACTTGTTCCTGTCTCCGTAAGGCCACGAGGTGTACATGAATGCAGTCACTTGATCCAAAGATGTCAGAAAATCCTGCTGTAGCACAGATGTTTGCTTTGCTGGCATTAGCTGTGTGGATGTCCAAATGGAACTGTGTATGCTGCTCCTTTCACTCTCTGCAAAGCATCTATCACCTAGCCAAGTAGATTGCTAAAGGTACCTGAGAAATGCCATGCACCAGTCCTACTGTCTGCTGTGTAGTGGCTGTTGCAAACAATTCTAGGCTTGCTAGAAATTACAGGAAGGGGATGACAGCGGATCCCTATGATGGACTCCAGGGAATCTGTAATGATGACAATACATTTTATATGGTGCCCATATTGATTCTGTGCAGCCTCTGGATCTCAAACTGGCTCATGTGTACGGGTTCCAGCCTTACTCTGACAAGCCTGGCTCTTATCCGGCATTGCTACACCATTTTAGGCCATTCATTTGTGGCCTGGTTACCATCCTTACGCTGCATAGTTTGCTGTAGCAGAGCATGGATCTGGCATAGCATGATGTAGTGGCCTAGCAGTGCTCCATCTTGGTGGTGTACTGCAGACAAAAGAGTATTAGCTGTTGACTTTAACCTGTGAGAGCTTCACCTGTCTGTGGTTGTTTAAGTAGGTCTGGCCCTGTGCTCAGGTGTGTGTGTGATATTATCAGCTCAAACAGTGCATATACTGTGCTTTTTTGTGTGTTGTTCAATTGTTGGGTTGCTCTGTGATGTTTTGGTATTGTTTTACAGCTTTTTCTTTCATTCCCCACACTTTAGGATTTTTTACCCCCTGCTTTTGACTGGAGGTATTTTAAGGAGGTGTTTGCCACTGGTTCCTAATGACCTGTCATGCTTGTAAGTGCCTTACTCATAATCAGGGCATTAGTGTGCATTTTGGAGGGTTAGTTTTCTGAAGGTGTGCTGTAGTGTGATGGGTTAGAATGCTTAGGGTGAAGTGTTGTTTTGCAGGTAATGGTTACTAGATTGATGTGCAGTCTTGCGAGTTAGTTTCCTTGTGAAGCGGTCCACCTTTGGTTTACTACAGTTCTCTGGATACAGTTTGCCGAGTTAGTGTCCCTGGGATGCACAAAGCAGGAGGCATTAGAGCCCTCTCATGCAGTGTTGTGACTAGAGTCCCTCAGATGCAGTGAAATGTGTTTGCTTACTGTCCCTAAAGTGCAATGCAGTGCAGTGAGCTCTCTAGAAATAAGGTAGGTTAATGTACATAAGAAGCATGTAGTGCCTCTGGGAAACAACAAAGTATGCAGGGTTAGTGTCCATAGGATGCAGTCACCACACCACCCCACATACCACCATCAAAAACAACTCACAGTGCACACACAGCAGCGCCAATTACATTCTGTAAAGGCATATTGTAATGGTACAATATTCAATATGGGCCACATTCACAGAACTAACTTAAGACAAAATCCTAAACTTACAACGTTTGGTATTCACAGAAGTTAGGATTTAGTCTTAAATTTGTCTTAAGACAGACTTAAGACAAAATTCTAACTTAAGTCTGTCTTAAGTCTGTCTTAAGACAAATTTAAGACAAAATCCTAACTTCTGTGAATACCAAAAGTAGTAAGTTTAGGATTTTGTCCTAAATTAGTTCTGTGAATCGGGCCCTATATACCTAAAACAGACAAGAGCCAGCTTATCCGCGGGGCTATTGTGACTACAAGCCCACCAGCCCTGAAAGAAGGAAGAGTAAGACGTTGACCTGCTGTTCTCCCACTTCTAGACTGGCCGCTGAAGTGCCATGGAGTGGTGTACATAAGCACACACACAGGGACCCACATCCACCCGCTTGCACGTGTGCGATCATGCGTACACACACGCACAAGCAATGCTGCATGATTTATCTAGCCCATTCTGAGTAGATTCCCACGCACAACTGTATGATAGAGAATCTGCATGGAAGGGGAATAGTAAAAAATTTAAGGTAGTGAACTGTAGTAGAAACAAAAAGAAAAGCACTGTCACATTGATAATTTGATTTCTTGAACTGCATGTAATACCTATAGCTCAATAGGAATATTTTAGGAAAATTGTGCTGAAAAGAAACTGTTTTGCCACAATTACTTTAATGTTTCCTTAGGTAGGGCGATTAAACCCCCATTTCCTCTATAGAAAGTAAGAGTGCATGAAAGTGTTGGAATATTCTACTAATGCTCTTTAAAATGCTGTTTTTTTAGCCTGTTTCTGAGGAACTTGTTGTGCACAGTGCATTATTTGATCTTGTTTTTATCTTATATTTCTAAGTAGGAAAGCCACACTAATTACAATATGGGTGTTCATTTATATCCACTAATTTCAAAATTCAACTACCACGACAGTAGATACAATGTTATCAAGTGAAAATGCTGACACTGATCCAAAATCCACAACTATTTCTTACACGGTGCATCCTTAGGCATATGCACCTGCTTACCTTCCTTTTTGTTCTGCATTCATTTATTACTCAGAGATACATTTTCCTTCAAACAGAGGTAAAAGCGTATAACTGGTGGATTTTGAGAATCAGTGTTGTGCGTTTACTATGTTTATTTTTACACATTGTGGAGGATTCGTTGATGGATGCTTGCATCAGGTATTGGCATGCAAGGCTGAGCTTATCAGATTTGGTGAGAAAGTATCTAAGAGCAGCACGTTAACTGTGAAAGTAGTTTTTTACTGCCGTTGAAGGAAACATGAAATTCTGTGTTTAACTTTTCTATTTGTTTAGGCAAGCTAACTATCCTGCAAATAAATTCAGAAATGTCAATTACAGGAAACAATTCACAGTTCGATTCAATGAATGAAACAAAGGATGAGGTGGCAATATAGTTAGGTGGAAATGTAATCTAAAACATAGCATTTTAAACAAACAAAGCCACTGAAATTCACCAGTTATAGTTTTCTCAAGTAACTATAACTCATGCCTTTAAGTAACTGTAACTTGCACCCTTCCCACGCACAGTGTTGTCATCAATGATGGCATTTCACATGTTGCAGTGATTTTTATCAAGTATGTCATTGAACATGCCAAAATTATGTAAAATGGGAGGCCGTAAGCAGTCCCTTTAGCCTTTGTTTTTTTCAGTGACTTTCTAAGGTGTGCAAAATTAGATATTATTACCATACCTAACTAAAATGTCTCTTTAAACTTTGTTTTTCTGTGAATTTCTAGTTGATTTTTAATAATGTGAAGTAATATATCACCATACATAACGCCAACCCCGTGCCATGCACTGTCAGACCCTGTGACCAATCCCACATGGGTAGCCAACCTCACTCTGTGCATGACGTTCATGGCGTGTGGTTAGTCACAGATCCTGGCCTACAACCAAGCTACAAAACCAATCCATACAGAGCAGCCAGCCCCACACCACACATGACCATTTACCTAGCCTGTGGGCATAACCTTCGTCCAACTCCCAGCGGGCGGCCAACCCCATGCCAGGCACGGCGTTTGGCCTGGCCCTGCACTAAGCCCCGATGGTGCCCACCCTCGCCCCAATGTGCAAAGGGCATGCGCAGTGGAGGGGCATGATGTAGCTCCAGGCGCCAAAACTCCTGTGGTCACACATGGCTGAATTTAAGGGTTGTCATTTTAAGTAAGGCAGACCTACAGACTTTGTTAAAGAGTTAGAACACCAACATATAGAAAGTGGGCCTCTTGCCATTATGAAGGGGTCACAATATCAACATATTTAATGCACATTGTTGGACATGCCCTTTCTTTGCAGGGTCATCCCTGAACTTTTTGCCTTCCTCCTTTATTTTTCTGACCTATTGTTGGCTGTTTTATGACTCTGGGCGCTTTACCACTGCTAATCAGTGCTAAAGTGCATATGCTCTGTCTATTATAAATAGATGTATGGATTAGTGACTCCATGATTGGCGTATTCGGTTTACTTGTCAGACCCTAGTACAGTGCACTTCGTGTGCCCAGGGCTTGTAAATCAAATGCTGCTGGTGGACTTGCATCAATGGTTGTGCCAACCACAGAAGCAGCCTGTAAAGTGTGTCTCAGGCCTGCCATTGAAGAGCCTGTGTGCAGTCGGGTACTGCCCTGGTGACTGGCAAGTGCACCCACTTGCCAGCCCCTAAACCTTCCCTTTTGTGCATATTAGTCACCCCGTGGTAGGCCCAAGGGCAGGGTGCATTGTAGGTAAAAGGTAGGGCATGCCCTGATGTGTGTGACATGTCCTGATAGTGAATTACAGCCATTTTCGTTTTTTACTATGGCAAGGCTATCAGTTCCCCATAGGCCATAATGGGCAGTTTGATTAAATCATCTTATAATCCTAACTGACCCAGGGAACTAGGTAGAAATTCGAGTTTAGTATGCCTGAACTCAGAATGATGAAATACATCTTTTAGTAAAGTTGGTTTTAACATTCTGTGTTTGAAAATACCACTTTTGGAAAGTAGGTATTTTCTTGCCTACTGTCCAAGCCTGTCTCTGCTATGTTGTGTATTCTTTATCTGGAGTTTGAGTGACAGGGGCTGGGGGATTCCAGAAGACAGGGTGAGTCAGCACAGGGCTGAATGGACCCATCTGCATGTCGATGGGTGGGAGGAGTTGCATCTGGGTTTGAATAGGGTTGTGCCTGGCTTCCACAGTGCTGGCACCCCCTCCTGTGGTGCGTCTGATGTCCCTGGCCCACACTGTCAAAGGAAAGAAGGAGTCCTGTAAACAAAGTGCTCCAGGACTGACCAGAACTGGTTTGGACTGGGTACGGACACTCTCTGCCTTCAGAGAACAAAGAGAATAGTAGTATAAATATTGGGGCCCAGACCCCAGGAATTTAGATCACTTTTGGGAAACAAGAAGAACCTTTGCTGAGGAGAGGAACCAGAGAGGAACTGAAGGAGGAGACTATCCCTAAGCTGAGTGCTGTTCGGGGGATTGGCCTGTAGTGATTGCCTGACTGCCAAAGAAAGGAGAAAGGAACTTTGTGCTACTTTCATCTACTTGTAAAGGATCTCCAAGGGCTTGGAAATTGAACTTGCCTCCTGTTGAAGTTTCAAGGATAACAGACTTCATCAACCAGCTCCCCTGAGTTCTTTTTGAAGTGCATGCTGTTGTGCTGGGCCTTAGGAGGGACTGCATGTCGCAAGGAGCTGGAAGCAGGACTCACGATGAAGAAGCGTGACGCAGCTGCAGCCGCTGCCGTTGCCTCACTAAAGAAAGGTGTCACCGATTCCGCTGTCGCATCGCTTCACAGAAGTGACTCGCATCACCAGAGAAGAGTGTCACCGTCGCAGCAGACACCGTCGCATCGCTGGAGAAGAGTGACGCCGCCGCAGCCATTGTTGTCGCATCACTGAAGAAGGGAATCACCTCTGATGCTGTTTTATCGCATCGCCGAAGCGCCTCGCATCACAGGGGAAGAGTTTCGCCGTCGCAGCAGACGCCATCGCAGCACCGGAGAAGCATGTCGCGGGGCCTGTCAAAGCTCAGAAGATTCGTTGAGTCGCCGCACGGCTGTCTGGCGTGAACGCATCATTGTCGCAACAGGAAGAAGAAGCCATTTTATTTCATTGCACCGGATCTTCATTGCATCACGGCGCTGCTGGTTGCATCGCCATGGAAGCGCAGTAAGAAACTGACACATCACCTCCCCGCGCAGAGAAGAACCGACGCATCCCCTACACAACAGTAGGGACCCAACGCATCACCGTTCTTACGTGTAAGGAACCGACGCATCACCTTCCCTGCAACTCTTTTGTTGTATAGCGTTACGCATCTTAATGTACATTGAACGCAAAGTGTCACATTTACCATCTAAAGAGAACTAAGCTATTTCTACCATTTTAAAGTACAGTATTGTGGATTCTTGTCGTTTGTGGTCTTGTGTTAAGTCTATATAAAATACTTATTTTCATACTACAACTTGTGTGGTGTCCATCTGTAGTGTTGTCACTGGGTTACTGAATGTGTTCACAAATGCTTCACACACTGTCTCTGAGATAAGCCTGCCTGCTCGTGCCAAGCTACCAAGGGGTTGAGCATCGGTTATTTTAGGAATGTTCCCCCTTACCCTGACTAGACGCAAGGGTCCCTATTTGGTCAAAGGTACCTACCTCTGCCAACTAGAGACCCCCAAATCTAACACACATGTATTGTCTTTGTCAGCAAATGGCCAATAGTTATAAGTAATTGTATATTTCATTAATTCACATAGTTCAACCTTAAATAAAAAGTGATTTCCATTAAAAAATGTAATACATCTTTATTAAAAAACACATCAACATGTCTTTGAATCTTTTTTAACATTTTTCAAGCTACAAAGTGCAACCATATAACTGACCATAAGGGGGCTCTGTCCTAAAGCTGAAGAGCATGGAGTTCAATCTAGGAGTGTTTCTTAAAATATGGTAAGCTCTACTGGGGTCATGGCTCAGGATATTTACTGTGTATGTTTCTTTATTAATGCTACTGCACTCCCTTCAGACTCCCACATTAAAAAAATATGCCCGGTGGGCCCTCTGCCCAGTTCCCTTTTGCAGGGAACATCGCTGGAAAACCAGCGATGTTCCCTGCAAAAGAGAGATAACCTAGCTATCTCAGGAATTGTTATCGCCCTGGAGTAACACTTTGTTAATTACCCGCGACCAGGGCGATGAAAAGCAGAGATAGCCAGCGATAATCTAATTATTGCTAAGCACGGCCAGCGATAATTATCGCTGGCCGTTGTTAATATGCCCCTAACTTCTTTGCTCTGAGCCAGTGATTGGTTGAAAAAATAGGCCCACAAAGACCCTCCCTGGCGATAAAGATGACAACTGTGAGACTTGATTAATCGATGGCAGAACTGAAAGGCATTACGTTTACCATGGATGCGGCTGAGGCATCCACTGAATCTGTAGGGGATAATGAGTTCCTTGAGGAGAGGGGGGCCGTTGTTGTTAAGGGTTTTGTGGGCAAGACAGAGAGCCTTAAAGGCAACCCTTTCTCTGACTGGGAGCCAGTGGAGAGACTTGAGAGCTGGCTTAGCCGAGGATCTTGCGGGTGTGCCAGTAAGCAGGCCGGCTGCGGCGTTTTGGACTTTCTGCAAGGTGTTGAGGGTGGCTTCGGGAGCTCCCAGGTAGATTGCGTTGCAGTAGTCCAGTCTCGCCAGGATGAGGCCCTGAATCAGGAGTTTCTTGGCGTTCGCAGGGAGCAAGGGGAAGATCTTTCTACAGGCTCTGAGTAGTCCGAAGCATGTTCCTGCCGTCTTTTTTGCCTGAGTTCTGAAGCTCAGGTCTTTTTCGATCCAAACGCCTAGGCTTTTGACCTCTTCCTTGGGAGCGGGGGGATCGCCCAAGCAGTTGGGCCAGAGGTGAGGCGGCAAGGAGGGCCCTTTGTGGCCAAGCATCAGTATCTCGGTCTTTGAGCCGTTTAGCTTTAGTGAGGAGAGGTTCATCCAGCGGTGGACTTCGGTGAGGCAACTGTGAAGGTCAGAGGGGGAGTGGTGGGGGTGTGAGAGGGTAACCACCAGCTGGGTGTCGTCGGCGTAGTTTGTCCCGAATTTTCGTCCTGAATTCTGACCTTCTGTCCTGAATTTTTGTCCTGAATTTTGACCCTTTGTCCTGAATTTTTGCACTCACTGTCCTGAATTAGCACCCATGCCAGTTGGTCAACCTAGTTGACACTCCTAGGGGCGTCTGCTTGCAGATCATGCAGCAGTCACCCTCTGAAATGATTCCTGCAATTCAGCACACACTGTGTTTAATCGTGCAAATTTGAGTTTGTAGAAGCAGCAAGGAAGAAAATATTGGACAAGACCACAGAGAGCTGAGGCAGAAGAGGTTGGACAGGACAGCAGACAGGAAGGTCTCAGTTGGAACTGCTGAACCTCTATAAAACTCAAATCGAAATGGAATTATTGTTTTCTAAATGTGAAACATCTTACATATTTCTGGTCACATTGTTGCAAATACAAAAGTGCTGTGTTGCTCAATTACTGGATATTATTAAGTTTCCTAAAGGAGAGGATATGGCATTATGGCATTGGAATTGGGGAACTAGGTTCGTGTCCAAGTGTCGGCTTAACATCTCGGGATTCTGGGCAAATCCCTCATGTTTAAATGAATCTGACTTTGTGTAATGTGACTGGTTCTCATTTAAAGGGGCAGAGTTTGCGCTATAAATAAATATGGGGGGAAAAAGTTTCTCGTTTGTTTTTTCTTGCTTTCTGGTACTTGCAGTTTTGTTTCTCCTCGCCATAAACATAGGACTACAAGTACCATGATGCAAAGAAAATGAAAATTTGCTACGCTAATGGAAATAATGGTTTGCTCTTTGTATATTTACAGGTTACCAATAGTTTAAAAAGTCGAGGATTTTCTGCCTGCTAGCTCATTTTTTTTTGAGTGAGTGCTCACAACATTGGCAAAATTGACTTCTTGAGGACAGTAGGACACCCTGCGGCCCCACCAAATCCCCTACCAGCACTCATTCTGGGTGATGGTGGGTGCTGACTCCATTGGTTTGCTCCCCCCTGGAGGGAGCAGCTTTTTTTCTGTTCCTGCCAGGTGCGAGCAAACCTATGTTCCCTGTTCGGATAGGGTCCCTTGGACAGCAGCTGAAATTGGGTGCCGGGGTATGGGGTCCATAGGTCCATTGTATGGCTAATGGAGGGGAGCCCTATACCCCACTCCCAAATTAAATGTTTCTTAGAGCCCAGGGGGATGAGGACCCCGGGGGCCTCGAAATATCTCAGGAAGAAGGACGTCTGCCCCTCCCCTTTCAAAAAAATATATGTATTAAATGGTTCGGAGAGGTGGGCAACACACAACTATCCCATTTATTAAAAAATAGTTATGTACGGAGGCCCTGGGAATTCGGTACAAGGGTCATGAAATTGCTCAGGGGCGGGCAGTGGGGGAGGGGGTCACACACCCATACCCCAAGCTATAATGTTCCATCAACCCCCTGAGCCCTTATCTACCTCATGGGGCTTCAAATTGAAAATGGCAGGACCTGCCCTTTTGATGTATTTCTAGTGCAGTTCTACCATTGCACAGAGGTACCATTTAAAATCAAGGCTGGGTCCAAACTAAGGTGGCATGGTGGTCAAAAGAGCAATGGGTTGGAATGCTACCCTGAGCGATTGCCAGTGCTTTGACAAATTGCAAACATTCCAACCGTCACCTTATGGTTGTTTGATGCACTTCCCTAAGTGGCATGGGTATGCCCAGACGGTCTTCCCGTGCTGACTGTACCACTGGAACCAAGTTACACCAGACTAACGAGATCCAATGAGGGTGAGACCGGTTTGGGTAGCTGTGTACACCTCTCCACTCTACTCTACTCAACAAAACTCCACTCTATGACAATTCACTCTTCAAAACTCTATGCCACTATACAACATTCCACGACACACCACTCTATGCCACTCCACTACTCGACACTCTATGCCACTCCACTGTACTCCACTGTACACCACTCCACTCTATGCCATTCCACTCGACACTCACCTCTATGACACAAACTTTCAGCCATGTTGAACAGCAGCCACACTGGTGTACAACATAGCTAAAATACATTAGTAAAGCCAATAGCTCTTGTATAGGCGAGACCTATTGGCTTTCCCAGTGCTTGTTTCTTGGTTTCTTTAGTCATTACACCCTTGCTATACCACTGTTTTTTCCTGTATGGGTCAGTATCAACCTGCCAACACATTATCATCTGGTAACATGTCTATGTGCATGGAGCAGTTTCTAAACCATTCCTCACCATTCGTTGGGTACTGTGGAAGGGGGCCATGCTAGGGAAAATAGCTCACATACTAGCCAGTGTACATATATGTCATCAGATCAGTCTTGTAATTTCATGGTCCCGTCAGGGTGCGGGATAGCTATTTATTTGACCGTTTGTCTACGTCAGCATAGTGGTGTATCAGGCAAACCTGATGAGTTTGCGACTATTTATGTGACAACAGAATGTGTATGTACCAGATGGAAATGAAAGCACCTCCTCCTACTTGGCTGCTGCTGTATCAAAAATTCTAATCACTTGGGGCCAGATGTAGGACGGCTATTACCAGTCGGTACCTGCCGAAATTAACTAATTTCGGCCGTTACGACCAACCGGTAATAGGCTTCTGTTATGTAGGGGGCCAATTTACAGATTTGGTAAATACCGAATCTGTATTTACCGATTCGGTATTTACCGAATCATCATTTACTGATTCGGTATTTACCGAATCGGTAATTGACATGTAGGAAGCACTTTAAACAGTGCTCATGTGCTTTAAGGATTCGTTATTTACCACCAACTATTAGTTGGTGGTAAATAACGAATACCTCCTCTTTAAATGCAAATCTGTGCATTTACACCTGTGCCATGTGACAGACATACGTGCCCTTAGGGCATGTATGTGTGCCACATGTGCACACAAGCACTATTTAGGGGTGCAACAGGGTGTCAAAGTGACACCCTGCCACCTTTGACTCTTTCCCTATTTTACGGAATCTGTAATTACCGATTCGGTAATTGACATTCATTCCTATGGGCCTCCAGGCCCATAGGAATGAATGGCAATTACCGAATTGGTAAATACCGATTCGGTAAATACCGAATCTTAACTATTCGGTAATTTTTACCGAATTATTAGCTACATAGGATTTACCGATTCTAAAATACCGAATTGGTAAAATTCGGAATTTTAGAATCAGTAAATCCTATTTACCTACATCTAGCCCTTAATCTCTTTTTCTTGCCTTTTAGCTTTTATGAAACTAGCAAGGCCTGTTGAGCATGGTTGAATGTCACCACACAAACCATTAAAAAACTCAACCTACAGATATATTTTAACCATAATAATGATTCTTAAAATATTGTCAGGGTTAGGGTGATTTACTATTATTCGTTTTACTGAGCACTATTTCCAGAGTGAATCAGAGGCAACTGGCGCATCAGGTGCAGTGGCACCGGGCCCCTAAGCCCGGAAGGGCTATTGAACCCTTAAATTGCTTTTTACACTACCCCAACAGCAATCAAAGGGGACCTTTTCCTTGCTAGCCTAGGGCCGCTGGCGTCCTTGCCACCAACGCTATGTGAGTCAATATTATGGTCTTTCTATATCTGTTAGTCGATATTTTGACTGTGGTTTTGTGGTACAACACTTTGTGGTATGGCAATATCTCTAGTTGAAAGCATGCACAGTGTCTCAAGTGAAATTTGAAACACTCCTCAAGAGCTGAGCAGTCATACAGACCACGAGCGCCCTCAAGTTAGCAAATTATTCACCACATGTTTAAACACTTGCCCTACTCGGGGCAAGTCTGATCTGAGGCTGAGGTTTGAAAGTAAATACCGTGTGCCCCACGCCAATGAAAACAGCCACGCTGATAGCCTTATCTGCAGGGGAGGTTAGTCAATGCGTTTGTTCTGGCTGCAGAGGTTTTCACAAACTGTTTGCTTGACACCGTGCCAACATGGCCGCCATGCACAGCAAATGTTGATACAAAGAAAGTTTCACAAGAGACCGGCCATATTTGCTCAGGTATTATTTTCAGCCACCTGCGCCGAGTTGACTAAGTGGGCGTGCAGGCCTCCTGCTTTCACGCTCGCAGCTCACGTTGCCGGGAGACCTCGCGCTGCCCTCCTGGCGGATAACACGGCTGATTGTTTTCTATTTCTGCCCCGAGCACCACACTCCAAATCAGATCGTATCTCTCGACACTGCACGTGAACTTTTTGCACAATCCTGGTCTTTTTGTGGCTTGCAATCAGCTACTTTTCAAAACCAATGGCCTTTCATGTGGTGCAGGGCGTGCTTCTCCTATTGCAGGAAAGACAATGCTGAAATGGGTTTTCAGCAGAAGGGATTTTCACAATTACGATTCATATTTTTTAATGTGCGGATTAAGTTTCTAAATAAAATCATAGTTTACCCACACCTTGGATGTTATGGTTAGGGTGAGGTTTTTATTTTTAAATATCGTGATAAGCAGAAGCGGATAGTCCTGGCACAAATGTTCAAATTTTTGCTTTTTCCTGATCCTCTTTATCTGTCATGGGTGAAAAGCGAGGGAGGTGGTGCAGAACAAGATGGCCTCCAACCAGGCGCTCATGTGTTTTGTGGACAGTTCAGGCGCTGTGTGAGGTTCTCACTGGATCAGATTTTGTTGGCGTGAGAAAACAACACAAACTGCGTAATTTACAATGACACACACAAAATCCACCTTTTTCTCTTGTTCACCTGCAGAGCTGACATGGGCAATATTCATATGCTAATTTTGCTTTCAGAAAGCAGATTTAAAATAAATAGGAGAATTTACCCGATTTGCAATTTGTCTATATTCTGGCCCAGCACTACTAGACCTATTGGAGAATATTATATATTTGCACTAATCTGTATTCAGTTCTTTAAGAATTTGACCTCTTTGGGAATGTATTTCTCAATTGCAACCACATTTAAAGATGGTCTCTAAACCCTGCAAGCCCTCCAGATTGTTGGCGGCTTCCGGGGAACATTATTACATCTACTATAGGATTGTCCCAAGATAGCTGCCTATTGGACTCAGAGTTTAGATGATGTCGCTTCTCATCTACAGTCCCATCTTCCTAGATTTCCTGCCTATTTAATTTTGGGTCTCGCCAGTCCACTTACTTTCCCCTTAAAATCTAGAAGGGACGACAGATAGAATTGGCCTTAAGTGCTGCGATACAGAACATTTTGACACATTGGGGCACTGACCACCTCCCCACATATCCAGGATGGTTACACTGTCTCTGGTAGATATTGGGCATGGAAAGGTACCCTCACTTTCTACTCAGACTCCAACATATGCAGAAACATGGCACCCTTTAATCAGTTTATTATGATCAGAAATTCGGGAAATCACTTGTCCCACGTACCTGCATCGCATTCGACTAACAGAGGTCACGCCAAATGTATCATCAGGGAGCTATACATAGTGCGTAAAGTATACGGCATAAGATCACAATTTTCTTTTTAGTATATTTGATTTCATCTGGTTCTGGGGAAATGGGGGTGGAAGTTACTGAGTTTTGTTACACTCTTTTTGTTTTGAATGTATAAGGCACTGGAGTTCTTTGACTCGTAATAATATTTGTACTAGAGCTTTGTTTGATTGACTGGAACTGGTGCACGATAAAAGAAATTCAAACATAAAGATGGTCTCTAAAGAAGCAAAAGAGCATTCTGGGAGTATCATTAACCCCTTGCATGCTGATGACGAACCCCAGCCGTCATGCACTACGGTGCTCGTGTGCTGATGACGGCTGGGGTTCGTCATGGCCCGCCCCTGTTCATTTGTTTACCGCACAGCGGCGGAAACGGGCCAGCAGCGAAGGGGTTAACTTCAAAACAACAGTATTGGCCCATTCAGGAAAAGGCAGTTACATTGATACACAGTAAAAGAGAGAAATTAGATGGCTTTTAGCAACATCTTGTCCTCAATATTGCAGTAGAAATATTGAGTGTATTGAGGGGTATCACTATCATGACTAGAAAAGCAAGGACAAAAATACCAACTGGTAAGTATGTATAGATCTTCTGTACCTAACTTCACATCTATGTTCCTTGATGGTAAACATGCATCTCTACAGCATGTTAATTTGGATTTTGCTTATAATAAAATGATACCTCCCTCAATGAACGCACCGCTACGATATTTTAGTTTGTGATATTTTCAGTAGCGGCCGGAGTCCCAGCAAAGTGGCAGGGGCAGGACCAGGAAGAATGGACAAACAAACAAAAACAAACCTTACCTGTCGCATCGTCGGTCTTCAACTCCTCTCTGGCTCCAGACACTACAGGCACAGGCTCCCAGACTACCCTGCGGCCAACCCAGAGGCTGCTTTCATGCTGCTGGCGGCAGGAGAGCAGCGCCAGGATTAGCCTGAGCGCCCTCAATTTGCGCTCTCAGGCAGACTGGGAGCCAGTGCCTGTTGTCTCCAACCCAGCAACGCAGCTTGGGTTGGAGGTAGCTTCACTGTACATGTCGGTTTGGCCATCCTGAGATTTCCGGCCAAACCCACATGCGCACTGAGGCAATGTGTGCAACCACTCTCCTCAGTGTCTGTCAACGCCCCCCTTGACTCGCCCCCAAAGACTTGGCAGGGAAACAAAATAAACCGATAATAAACCCGTTTTTTTTTTTTAGACTACTATCGGGGATGGGCGACTCTGGACATTTTGGTGACAAAGTTGTGGCCTCTCAGTATTCTTTCTGCGATATACCAGACTAAAACTGGAACAGCTAAATAGTTTCAAATGTAAGGCACATAGAGCCACTTGAATTAAGGCTTCTGCAGTAGGCAGGACAGTAATAACCCCAAATGCCAGCTGCAATTCCCTGTACAGAATCACAACAAGCCAAAGTTGCAGGATAAGAAACTTCAACCCTAGTATTAAAGTCATTCATAAAAACGAACATCTGCAGGATGGGTAACCAATCATAGGATCCACATGTACCAGCCACTGTTGAGAACTCTGGAATGACAGACAACACGAAGATGAAAGCATCTCTGAGCAAAGCATCATGCTGAAGCTGCCATTTGTTATGTAGTAGTGCATGAAAGGGGGAAGAGAGAACATGGCAGAGTGTTACCCATTTGTAACTAGGCTTTCGGTTCATGCAGCCACAAAATAGAGGCACAAGAGACTAATGCAGCCACAAAACAGAGGCACAGGAGACTAATGCAGCCACAAAACAGAGGATCAGGAGACCAATGCAGCCACAAAACAGAGGCACAGAAGACCAGTACAGCCACAAAACAGAAGCACGGGAGACTAAAGCAGCCACAAAACAGAGGCACAGGAGACTAATGCAGCCACAAAACAGAGGCACAGGAGAGTAATGCAGCCACAAAACAGAGGCACGGGAGACTATTGCAGCCACAAAACAGAGGCACAGAAGAGTAATGCAGCCACAAAACAGAGGCACGGGAGACTAATGCAGCCACAAAACAGAAGCACAGGAGACTAAAGCAGCCTAAGCATGAGCGAATTTTGCGGATCTCGCGTTCGCGAATTTTGCGGATTTGCGGATTCGCAATCCGCAAAATCCGCGAATTCCCGCGAATTTGCGGATTTTTTTTTTTTTTGTGTTCGCCCGTGTTTCTGCCAGTTCGCGAGGGTTTTGTACACTTTCGCAAATTGCGAACTTACCTGTCGGGTCGCAAGTTTCGCGAACTTGTTGTTTCTACGTGTCCAGCCTGTTTGGGACACTCTTCTTCATCACTGCCACTCTCTGTCACCACTGCCACTCTCTGACTACTCATGCCACCCTCTGGCCCACCCATGCCACCCTCTGTTTCATCACCACACCCTCTGGTTGTCCAGTGTACATTATTTTCGGCAAAGCAAAGCACACCTTCCCTGCCTCAAGTGACCTGAATTAATTTGGGGCTGATTCATGTGTCACAGAATATTTTTTTAGCTGGCACCTGCTTCCTTAGTGCGCCCTGATTAGTGATCTTTTGCACTTGCTAAGTGCTTTCATTGTTGCAAAATTAGTTACAACACCTGCCCTGCCCCAACTGACAATAATGAATTAGGGGCTGATTAATGGATTTTAACTTCCAGCCTGGCTCCTGCTTGTCTCCCTTAGCTGTAATTCAGGACCTTTGTGGCATATGTGTAACTATTCTGAGGTTCAGAGCAGGGTCACATAATAGTTTCAACTGGCAACTGAACTCTGGAGGGGCCCCTCAGGAAGCACTCCAGGAAATGGCTACTAATGATGAGCCTGAACTTTTGAACCTGGTAAGTAGTTACTTTCAGTTTTGCTAAGATCGTATTTCTGCAATTTTGCACTTATTCGCGGGGCGCGAACTCACGCGAACAGTGCGAGCAGTGCGAGCAAAATCCGCTACTCGCGGATTTGCGGATTTTGCGGGAAATTCGCAAATCTCGCGGATTGCGGATTTCCTGAAAATCCGCAAAATCCGCGAGCGGAACGGATTTTCCGCCCACGCCTAAAGCAGCCACAAAACTGAGACACAGGATACTAATGCAGCCACAAAACAGATGCACAGTAGAGTAATGAAGCCATAAAACAGAGGCACGGGAGACTAAAGCAGCCACAAAACTGAGACACAGGATACTAATGCAGCCACAAAACAGATGCACAGTAGAGTAATGAAGCCATAAAACAGAGGCACGGGAGACTAACGCAGCCACAAAACAGAAGCACAGGAGACTAAAGCAGCCACAAAACTGAGACACAGGATACTAATGCAGCCACAAAACAGATGCACAGGAGAGTAATGAAGCCATAAAACAGAGGCACAGGAGACTAACGCAGCCACAAAACAGAGGCACGGAACACTAATGCTGCCACAAAACAGAGGTACAGGAGACTAAAGTAGCCACAAAACTGAGACACAGGAGACTAATGCAGCCACAAAACAGAGGCATAGGAGACTAATGTAGCGACAAAACAGAGGCACAGAATACCAGAAATGTATTTTATGCAGTCCACAACTGGCCAAACACCACACAGACTAAAGATTACACACAGGTATATGCAAACCTCCATGCACCAGCAAACCCCTTGTTAACATCAACAGATCCGCGAGTCATTCCATCCGTGCACAGTTCATTGGTGATGCCGACTACCACATCAAACCAGCCGACACGTGTTTCGTCAAAACCGGGATAAACCTGTGACTCTTCAGGGCTGGGGAGATAAAGTAGATGTTGAAACAATACTAAATTTAAGGGTGAAAGTGGGTAAGAGAGTTATAGCGGCGGGGGAGTGGGTGGCGGGCCAGTGTCGGGTTGTGGGTGAAGGGGAAGATAGGCACAAGGCCTATCTAGGAGACGTGGAGACCTGAAAAAGGTGGTGGGAGATGGACAAGGTGTGAGTTCAAAGATTTAAGATGACACCCTAGTGAGTGTGCAAGTGTGGTGCTGAGAAGCAATATTATAACATCTTAAAATGCAACGGCGCAAGTGGGAAACCACATGGTGAGTGTCATGTGGGAAAAAGAATCTTTTGTGACAAGCTGAAAATTACTAACAGGTAGGAACGTCACGGGTTTATCCCGGTTTTGACGAAACACGTGTCGGCTGGTTTTAGTTATGAAACAAATACTCACACTGGATGAATAAAACAACGAATAAGTTACAAACATTGGAGTTGGACCTTATCCTTTGCATTGACTGACTATATAACTCAATGTATAAACTTATGCAGGTTGTGTGCGCTTGACATTGCTTTTAGGTATACAGAAGGTGGAGTTGTCCTCCCCTTCCTTTCTCTGAGACAGGGTTATCTCAGATCAAAAAGCACCAACCACTATAACTACACAGGACTACCCCCCAACCACTACCTGTAGAGCGCCATTTATTTCTGAACACTCTTATAACCCTTCGCTAAACTTTATGGTTATCTTATCAGTTAGCCTTGATGGGGTGGTTGTTATGATGGCTCTGTAAATGATGCATGTGGTTTTGAAAATGGTGCAGGCTGGTAAGGGGAGCCAGAGGAGTTCCATCAGTGTGGGAGTGATGTGGTCATATTTCTTTAGGCCTCTGAATGAGACATGTTGCACATTGTAGAATGCCATTATGGGAGGCCAGTGTGGAGTCTACTGGCCGTAGAGTAAGGCATTGTCACCATCCAAGTGCATGGGGGGGCCTGAACACCAGTTGTGAATTATTTTTTCTGGGAGAAGTTGCCTAGTAACATACTTTCACTTTCAGTTGGTACTGAGCGATATGTTTGTTTTCTTGGCAATGTGTTCATTGACAGTGAATTGGCTGTCTAGGGTTAATCCCTTGGACGAAGTGGTGGAGGTCTAAGAATTCTTTAATGAAGTTCTAGTTTTGTCCAGGAGACCTGTAGAAGAGTTGGTGGTGTCTGACTGAGTTGTGGAGAGTGGAAAGTGTCACTTTGTGAGCTCCTTTTAGATGAGTGTCATTAGCTTGCCAAGAGTGCAGGACCAGGAAGACTTATGGATGATGATAAGGCTTCCAACCATGCGTACACCCGATATTGGAGCCTGTGGAAAGAAAGACGCCTAGCATATGTGAGGATGTGCCACCCTTGTGATAGATGCTGAAATCTATATTGTCATGACCATGCAGTGCTGCAGAGCATATGTTAATGAGTATGAGTTTAAATGTGTATTTGGTAGTTTTTGCATGTATGGCAGTCTGTGACATCTATGAAATGTGAGGATGCAGTGTATATACATGATCTACATCTGGGCATGATTGTAGGGATAGGTAGTTTGGGGTACTGAGCTAGACTTACGAGGAATTCTTGCCATGTAGGTGCTCGCTGGGCTAGCAGTGCAGCATGGGTTATGGTCCAAGGCCTTTCCAAGTGGCCTACCAGGCCCAAACAGGTAACATCCTTGTCTGTGTCAGCTTTTAGCTGGGTATAAAACGTAGGTGGAACACTCTTAAGAGTTGACTCAAGGTAGGTAGAGGCAAGGAGTATATGTTGGAAGCCGAGGCAAGTGTCCTCCTTAAAAAGTGGATGCTGCAAAGTGCAGTGATATTGCTTCTTGTTTATAGAGATGCTGAGATATTTAGAAATAACATTTCCAGAGGAGATCAATGCTGAGAAATGAGGTCTACTTGTCTGGCTTCTTCTCTTATATAAGGTTTTGAAAGAAAGCAGTCATGTCACTTTGAAAAGGGTTGATGGTGTTATGTGCAGTGATGTCACTTCCTGTAGAAATTTATGCTTCTAAATGAGAGCCCCTTCTCTGGCTTCTTATTTATAAATAGTTTTTGCAAGAAGACAGTGATGAATGGTGAGAGAAGCAGCGATTTAAGTTCCTCCAGAAGTAGATGCTGGTAAATCAGGTGAGGCAGTTCCTGTGGAGATGGATGCTTCCTCCTGTCATTGCAGGGTGGACTCCTCAGATATGTGGCATTGCTGGCTGCAAAATGCCCTTTTCTATGAGTTACACTTCCAATGCTCTTATGCAGCCTACAGACCCATACTATAATTAATTAAATAGTAAACCTCCCGAGGATATCTCTATATTGTCTGTGTGTTTACACTGTAATATGTTGACTGCTCCTAACCTGCACAGCCCATATATTTGGGGAAAACAGGTTTGCAGCAACATAATTTTAGAAATCCTGACCATACAAGAAGGAGGGAAACTACCACAGAGGCCACATTGCACAAACACCCTCACAATCCACCCATCCACCAACCTTGAACCATTATGTATTGTATCTCTCTCGCCTTTTAGCTTCAATCAATGCAAAGATGCAGCAACAAAACAGAGTAAGAGCACAACATTGGTTCTAATGCCCATCTTTGGCACATTGTCCATATACGCCACATGACAGACATATCTGCTTCCATCTAGAAGACAACTAGAGACTAACTTGCTACCTGTCTACAAAACGGTTCCATGCCTCGTCAGTGATATGAAGTTCAATGTGTACAGAAATGCAATACAAGATGTATCACTCCTAGGTAGGATCAGCCAGAAAGCAGTGAACCGGTATACCTATAGTCACCAAGTTAATATTACAAAATGAAAACACTAGCAAAGATGTGTGTGTTTGAACGCTAAGGTCTTCCTTAGGATGAATTATACCAGGAAAATGGAATCCATGATTTCAGCGACGGATCTCCGACAGAAGATCACTAACAAAAATATTGTGTGGAGGGAATATTGTGTCAAAAACATTGAGTACTGAAGTATCGAGGAGGTAAGTGCAAATACATAAGTATAGATTTACTGTTCTTAACTCAACATCTAAATACCTTGAAAATATATATATTGCTTACCTATAGAAACCTACCTTCGCAATATTTTTATCCTCAATATTCTAACTATAGTATTTTATCGACACAATATTTTTTTACCAATAATTAGTTTAAACACCTGCAGCGAGTATTCCCACATAAAATTTGGGTGAATCTATGTTTCCCTCAGAATGCGGGGTAAGTGCTCAGACACAGTAATACCGGCTAATTTTTACAGGCGGTTTTCTCATAATGTGGGGTAAAATGCTAATGTTTGCTGCCTGCTGTGAGCAGACAGAAAGTGTCTTTTGGAGGGCTGGTGGTGTATGAAGGAATGGAGTGGTGGGCAGGGGTGGTGGGTGTAGGAGTCTCATATCCTTCATAGCTCACTGTGCTATATCAGAAGGATTACAATTTATGAACTGAAAGCAAAAAAAGGCTCGTTGTGCTAAAATCAGTAGCCCACTTACCAAGCTACATAAGATAAAAATCTGTCATCTGCACGTTACATGCCATGCTTTGCAGGAGGCATATTAACCCTCTGTGCTACTTTGATCCAAAACTGGGACTAGACCAAACAGATCCCTCCAGCAAATGTGTTAACCATCAGAGTTATTTTACCATTATTATTACTCCCTGAGATTTACGGGGCACACATTGATCTCCGCTGCAGGTGCCTTAACCCCATAAGATATTTTAAAATACAGATTTTGCAACCAATTACTCAGAACAGATTTACTGCCACATTCCTCCTTGCTGGCGATTTGTTTTAAAAAGATTTGGGACTTAATTTTGGTCCCTTTGCGCCGCCGGTGTGTCACTTTTCTTGATATACCCAGGGTGCAGACCCATATCTACGAGACCACACAAGGCCACTTTGGGTTGCTTTTTATGGCCTCATGCATATGGTGCAAGGCAGAGCAAGTTGCTGTGTTGCCTTACACTGTGTCAGTGAGGCGTTCGATGGGCGTTGCAGTGGGTTTCCTCATGCAACACTCGTGAGTTTTTATGCATTCCGAGATTTACAAGGATCTGTAAACCTGGTAATGCGTCAAAACTGTATGCCTCCCCATTGGAAGCGTAACAAGGAAAAACTTCTTTATTTCTTCTCATATTTTATCTTTCTATCATTCGATATGTGCTGCAGAATGCAGCTCACATAGAAAGAGGAAAAAACCTCCATGGATTGTTTTTGTGCGTGCTGGAAGGTGTCCTTTCTGGTACAAAACAAATCCTGCCAACAACACAGACACCCTTGCACCAGGGTGCAAGGGTGCCTGCAATGGTGCTAGGCACCAAGTTGTGCGGCGGCACTAGCTGAAACGATAGGAATGCACTGCATCTTGTAAATACAGTGCTTTCCTGCTCTTTTTAATTGGTGTAGGGCAGCGCAGCAAAAAGACTTGTGGCGCTGCCCTTGGCCAATTCATTGTAAACAAAGCACGAAATGTATTAGTTCAGACCCAGATTTTGGGTTGGAGTTGTGGCTCTTTTTGGGCACAATTCGATGCAAAATCTCACTTAATAAATCTGGTAATGCGCTCAAATATACTCAAGATAGAACTGCTAAACATGCCTGAGGTCCTAAGATCTGACGTCACTTCCTGGAAGGTTATGGGTTGTGCTGTTACTTCCTGTGATGTCACTTCCAGTGATGTCACATGCAATGCAGTGATGTTATGCACCATGATATTGCTTGCATACTGCCTAACTAGGCTATTCTCCACCACTAAATTTTTTAAGGACTTGTACCCTCTTACTTCCTGCATATGTAACAACATTGTGTTCACTTCTCACTGACTCTCAGGGGGGCCAAAGTGGAAGTAATTCAGAAGCCTCCGAACTATATTCACATGAAGCAAACTACATTTTCAATATTTCGTGATTACCCGTTCTGGTCTGTGTATTTAATTCACTGTTATCTCATAACCTATATTTGAAGTGGCATCTAGATTGCCCAAAGCAATGACTTTTAAAGTGCTGCGGTGCAATGAACCTGATGATGTCTGGCCCACAAGCATCAGTCTAGAGACACAGGGGCATATTTATAGAGAAGTGACAGAGTGCAGCATTACCCTCCTTGGCTTAGCAACGCGTTCCGCCACTTCTAAAGCGCAGGGCTGCACCATATTTACAACAGTGCAGCCCTGCGTTTTCCCTTGCGCTGGCACTAAATTTAGCTGCATAGTGCCAGTACAGGCACCCTTGCACCATAGTGCAAGGGTGCCTGTGTTGTGGGGAATAATTATTTATGTGCAAGAAGTTCTTACTTCTTGCATATAAACAATCTTAAATGGTGATTTGTAACTTCTATGTGTGCAGCTTTGTGCTCCGACCATTCGTAAAGCATTTTCACAAAGCTTTATCTGCGGGATAAGATGTAGCTCAAAGCACGTGCAGGGATGTAGTTATCAATTGTGCAGCAAGTACAGTCATGCCGGGACACAGATCTTAGGAACCCACTCCACCCAAATTATAGCTCATCAACTCAAAAGATGTAGAATCCATTTTCCTTACTTGTATTACAGTCCATGGTACCGTTGCTACGCCACTGAGCACATGTACATCACATGTGTTTACAAAACGTGATGCACAAATTGATGCATGCACACACCACACATGAGGAGGTCTGAATTTCTATGTGACCAGTTGGAAAATCGAATGCAAATGAGTTGATCATTCTTAACTTTCTGGGTATTCACAAGCATTTTGCAATACATTCTTGTTAGACCTGGCATCTTTGGCGTGATTACCCCCATCTTTTTGCCTCTGCCTCCTGTATTTTTGATGCTGTGCTGGATTTCGTTTTTGCTGGTTTAGATGCTTTGGACACTCTGCCACTGCTGACCAGTGCCAGAGTGTAAGTGCTCCCTATGTAAATTGTTATTCTGATTGGATATACATGTTTGGCATATTTGTATTACCATGAAGTCCCTAGTAAAGTGCACTGGGTGTGCCAGGGCTGGTGATGACAAATGCTACTAGTGGGCCTGCAGCACTGATTGTGCCACCCACAGGAGTAGCTCTAAAATGGTGTCTCAGGCCTGCCACTGCAGCGCCTATGGGCAGTTTAGAACTGCCATGTCCTCCTGGTCAGTGTCCCCACTGACCAGGCCTAACCCTTCCCTTTTCGTGCACATCAGTCACCCCTATGGAAGGCCCAAGGTACCCCCCTGGGCAGGGTGCAGTGTATGTGAAAGGTAGAGCATGTACTAGTGCAGGTACCATGCTCTGGTAGTGAATTACAGCCATTTTCGTTTTTCACTATTGTAAGGCTATCTTGCTCCATAGGTTAACATGGGGGATGCTGGCTACAGTGGTTAACAGCATTTCTTCCCATAGGAACAAGATAGGACATAAGTATCTAGTATCCCTGAACTCAGAATTTAATAATACCTCTTTTAGGAAAGGTGGTTTTTAAATCCTGTGTTTGAGAACAGCACTTTTAGAAAGTTGCTGTTCTCTTGTCTGACCCTTCTGTGTGCCTGGGCCTGTTTGTGTATTGACTGTCTGGTTTGTGAGTGACAGGGGCTGGGGAATCCCCCCAGAGGCTGGATGAGTCAGCACTAGGCTGAATGAAGCAATTGCAACCTGAGTGGTAGGAGGAGTTAGCACCTGGGCTGAATAGGGCTGTGCCTGCCTGCCACAATGCTGGCTCCACCTCCTGCTGGGCGGCTGAGGACTCTGCCCCTCACTCTGAAAGGAAAGATGCAGCCAGCAAAACAAAGTGCTCAGGATCCACCCAGAACTGGTTCAGACCGGGCTCAGGGCCCACATGCACTGAGAGAACAAAGACTTTAGGGGTATAAGTACAGGACCCCTGACAACAGAAAATTAGATCATCCTGGAATCAAGAAGGAACCTCTGCCAAGGAGAAAGCTGACTCTGAAGAAGGAAGACTGTCCTGCTGTTGCTCTGCTGGACTGACCTGCTGTTGCTTTGCTGCCAAGGAGAGGGGAAGGACTTTGCTGTGAGCTGTGTCCCCTGTCTTGTAAGGAATCTCCAAGGGCCTGAGAAGAGCTGGCTCCCTGTTTTGAAGTCCCAGGAACAAAAGGACTTCACCCCCAGTCTCCCTGAACTCTGCTGAGAGAGTTCTGTCCTTCCTAGAGTGCTTGATCCAGTTGTGGGGCCTCTGGAAGTTGAACCTGAGCTGGGAAGCTTGAGACTAAGCTGAGAAACTTGTGAAGCTGAAAAGTGTCGCATCGCTCGCTTGCGGAGCGCATCCCCGACAGTGCGAGAAGTTTCCCGCCGCTACGAAGGTCGAGATCGGCGCAGCGTCTGACATCGCTGCCGGAGCCGTCGCACCCTTCGTTTGCGGAACGCACCAGACCGGTGCGGGAGAATCGAACATCGCTGCGAGTGTCGTCGCAGAGCCTGTCGTCACTGGGTGAGATTGCCGCACCGCTTGCTTGCGGACCGCATCACGTCGCTGCGAACATCGTCGCAGAGCCATCGCATCGAGGAGCTGCGAGAGAGAGGATCACCGCTGGACCGCGCATCGTCGCCCCGGAGATCGTCGCAGCCCCTACGAGATCATCGCATCGTGCCTTTGCGAGAACAGACTTCCCACGGAACCTACGCACCGGAATCTACGCAAGCTGCCTTCCTCCCCATACAGATCGGATTCGTCGCCACACGCCCGCTGCTGCAGCGGGGCTGTCGCATCGCCTCCCCAGGGTCTCAGGAGTGACGCATCGCTTGTTTCCACCGCACCAGCTTCCTGCTTGTGGAACTTTGTTGCATCTAAAAGGTACTGTGAGTAAACGTGACGCATCTGTGAACTTTTCACGCATCTGTGGATTATTTTAACGCAACTTAAAGAACTTTGATTACAACCTGAAGAACTCATTTGAAACCATATCCTTGAACTGTGTATGTTGGATTTTTGCCGTTTTGGTCTTGTGTAGTTTAGAATAAATATCTTTATTTTCCTAAACTGTTGTGGAATCAGTTTGTGGTGTTTTCACTGTGTTACTGTGAGTGTTGGTACAAATACTTAACGCATTGCCTCTGGTTAGCCTAGACTGCTCAGGCCAAGCTACCTTGAGGGCGAGCAGGGGTTATCTGAGAGGGTTATCTCCTTGTCCTGACTAGAAGCAAGGGTCCCTATTTGGACATTGGTACCTACCTCTGCCAACTAGAGACCCCCAGTTCTAACATTGGTGGTCAGGCGGTGGGATTTGAACTTGTATTTGTACTTGACCCACAGTAATTGGTGTACATCACTAGTGAGTGCAGACCATTACGCCACCGCATACTACTGGTTTTTGAGTTTTTGAATTCTGTTGTTGAGTAACTCTTCGAAAAGCATCATGTCTCAGAATGGGAAGGCACCCAGTGAGAGGGCAGAAGCAGAATTAGAGTTTTGCATTGAAGATTTGTGTTCATACAGAGTTGAGCAACTGAAGAAATTCTGCCTTGAGTTTGAGTGCCCCATAAAAAGCACCTACAGAAAGGAGGAGCTACAGAGAATCTTGAGAGCCCATTGGGAGGCACGAGAGGAAGATGATGTGGATGTAGAAAATGCTTTTCAAAGCACAGATCTGCCAGTGGGCAGAGTAGGCTCAGGAGCTGGCAGCAACCACTCCAGTAGGGGCCTCACCCCAGAAGAGTTACAAGAAAATCAAAGAATAAGAGAATATGACTTGGAGGTCATGAAAATGAAAATGAGGCAATTGGAAGTAGAGAAGGCGGCGGAGGAGAGCAAGGATGCCCGTGCCTTAGAGGAAAAGAAATTGCTTTTGGCTCATGAATTGAGAATAAAAGAGCTGGATCTGAAAAACAAGGAGGTGGATGCCAGTTCTAATGGTGGCAGCGCGCAGCCAGTGCATGGGGGTAAAGTATATATTCCCAAAGACCTGGTACAGAATTACCATAGGAGTGAGGATATTTATGCCTGGTTCACTTCGTATGAAATTGCATTGAAGATGAATGATGTGCCTGACAAGTATTGGGGGGCGGGCCTGTGGAAACATTTTGAGGCGTCTGGGAGGAGTGCTCTAGAGCCTTTAGAGTTGACAGGTGCCATGACCTACCCCAATATGAAGGAGGCCTTATGTCTCAGGTATGGCCTTACTCCAGAGCAGTACAGACTGCAGTTTAGAAACTCCAAGAAGAAAGAGTCTGAGACTTGGATGGAGTGTGTGAATGGGTACTCGCGTGCACTGGAAGGTTGGATGAAGGGCAGTAAAGTAACTGATTTGAAGGGGTTGTTGCATTTAATCAGTTGGGAGCACTTGAGTAGTCTTTGTGTTCCAGAGCTGCGCCAGCATCTTTTAGACAGCAAGCTGACAGACCCCATTGAGCTTGCTAAGGAGGCGGACCGCTGGTCCAGTACCAGGGTCCACAAAGGAATTGTGGGTACCACAGCCAAAGGTGGGCAGGGTCCCCAGCAGAAGAGTGGGGGGGACAAGGGTAACCAAAAGGAGTTCTCGTAAGGGCCCCAAAGTAGTTCCCAGGAAAAGGATTCCCAACCCCCCAAGCCTAAACAGCCATGGCCCTCTAAGGGTAGGCGGGACAAGAGAAATAACCAGGGCCCCCCTACCTGCTATCACTGCAACGAGGTGGGCCATATTGCTCCGAAATGTCCCAAGAAGAAGCCCGCACCCACTGGTGCTCCCGCCCCAGCGTTAGCTAGTGTAGCTTTGGGTGGGGATTTGGTTTCTAGTGATTGGGGAGAGCTAGCAGTTATGACCCTTGTCTCGCTAGGAGACCAAGAGGTGGTCCAGGAAACCTTACTGCCCTCTAACACTAAGAAATATGGGCAGAAGGTGACCATCAATGGGAGGGAGGTTGAGGCTCTGAGAGACACCGGAGCCAGTGTGACATCCGTGAGGTGTCAGTGGGTGTCTGACGAGCAAATCATCCCTGGTGTACTCCGCCCTGTAGTGGCCGCTGACAGCTCAGTGCGCCTCTGCAAGATAGCGAAGGTTTCCTTTGAATGGGGAGGAGTCTCTGGTCTTTTGGAGGTAGTTGTCAGTGATGCCTTGCCTGTGGACTGTCTGTTAGGCAACGACCTGGAGAGTTCTCCATGGAAAGACATAGAACACCGAACTCACTTGGAGATGTTGGGTCTGCCTGCGTGGATCTGCGTGACCACGCGTGCTATGGCAGCCAGTAAGGGTGAATCAGCAGAACTGGAGCCTGAAACAGTGGCCCAGAGACCTGCCAGGAGAGGAAGAGGCAGAGGGCGCGGGAAACCAGCCCCAGCCGTTCCCACGGTCCAGGAGGAAGCAGAACCTGAGGGGGATGCCCTGGAACCTACAGGGGAACAGGTGGCCGAACTGGGAGACCTACCTGAGCTGACCCATTGGCAGCAAGAAGGTGGTCCCTCCAGGGAGGAGTTCTGCAGGGAGCAGAAGGAATGCCCTTCCCTCATTGGTCTGCGGCAACAGGCTGTAGATCAGGCAGCAGGTGGAGCAGTCAAAGATCACTATGTTTACTGGGAAGGTGACCTACTTTATAGCGAGCCTAAGTTTGCTGAGCCCGGTGCAGCCCGTGTGCTGGTGGTACCCGAGCGCTTCAGAAACTTCCTAATGGGTCTGGCTCATGACGTGCCTCTCGCAGGACATCTGGGGCAAGACAAGACCCTGAACCGGCTTGTCACCCACTTCCACTGGCCCCAGATGAGGAAGCACGTCGGTTCCTTTTGCAGATCTTGCCAAACCTGTCAAGCTAGTGGCAAGACTGGAATGAAGTTGAAGGCCCCCCTTCAACCCTTCCCAGTGGTGAGCACCCCTTTCGAGCGGGTGGGCATAGATATCGTAGGGCCCTGGACCCCAAGACAGCCTTAGGCAACAGGTTCATCCTGGTCTTGGTGGACCATGCCACCCGGTACCCGGAAGCAGTCCCTCTCAGGACAATCACAGCACCCGTGGTGGGCCGTGCATTGATGGGGATCTTTTCCCGTGTGGGGTTCCCCAGAGAGGTGGTCTCCGACCGGGGTACCAACTTCATCTCTAGGTACATGAAGTCTCTGTGGGAGGAGTGTGGGGTAACTTATAAGTTCACCACTCCTTACCACCCTCAAGGAAACGGGTTGGTTGAAAGGTTCAACCGGACCCTGAAAGGTATGATTATGGGTCTAGCGGAGCCCATGAGACGGAAGTGGGACGTCTTGTTACCATGCCTGTTGTTTGCCTACAGGGAGGTGCCTCAGAAGTCCTTAGGGTTCAGTCCCTTTGAGCTCCTGTATGGCCACCCTGTCAGAGGACCTCTCTCACTGGTGAAGGAGGGTTGGGAAAAGTCCCGTGGGAAAACCCCCCAGGATGTGTTCAGCTATGTGCTGGCCATCCGCAACCAGACACAACGCTTCAGGAAACTCGCTCAGGCGAACCTGGAAGCAAGCCAGGAAGAAATGAAAAGATGGTACGACCAGAATACCACTCTGGTCGAATTTCAACCTGGGCAGAAAGTGTGGGTGATGGCGCCAGTGGAGCCTTGCGCGCTCCAAGACAAGTGGTCTGGGCCATACGAGGTGGTAGAAAGGAAGAGTGAGGTAACCTACCTGGTTAACCTGAAGACTCCCAGGCAGCCCCTGAGAGTTTTGCACGTGAACCGCCTCAAACCACACTTTGAGAGGTCTGAAGTAACCATGCTCATGGCTACAGATGCAGGGATGGAAGAGGATAGCGATCCTCTCCCTGACCTCCTGTCAGTTAAGGAGCACGATGGGTCAGTGGATGGTGTGGTCCTCTCGCCCACCCTGACCCCAGAACAGCAGAATGACTGTCGCCAAGTGTTGGGTCAGTTCTCCTCTCTGTTCTCCCTGACCCCAGGAGTCACCACCTGGTGCGTCCATGATGTGGACACTGGAGACAGTCTGCCAGTAAAACAAAAGTTTTACAGGGTAGCCGACAAGGTCAGGGCCAGCATCAAGGAAGAGGTTTCCAAGATGTTGGCGCTAGGGGTGATTGAGCCCTCCAGCAGCCCCTGGGCTAGCCCAGTGGTCTTGGTCCCCAAGAAAGCTGCTACCCCCGGTGGCCCGCCAGAACTCCGGTTTTGCGTGGACTACCGTGGGCTCAATGCGGTCACGAAGACTGACGCACACCCTATCCCCAGAGCTGATGAGCTCGTGGATCGGTTGGGAGCTGCCAAGTACCTCAGTACGTTCGATTTGACTTCGGGGTACTGGCAGATTGCCTTAACTGATGGGGCCAAAGAGAGGTTGGCATTTTCAACGCCAGAGGGGCACTTCCAGTTCCGTGTCATGCCCTTTGGGTTGAAGAATGCCCCTGCCACGTTCCAGAGACTGGTTAACCAGGTACTGTCCGGGCTGGAGGAATTCAGCGCCGCATACCTGGATGACATTGCTGTGTTCAGCTCCACGTGGGAGGAACACTTGCAACACCTCTGCGAAGTGTTGAAGGCTCTGCAAAAGGCAGGCCTCACTATCAAGGCCAGTAAGTGCCAGATAGGGCAGGGATCTGTGGTGTATTTGGGACACCAGGTGGGGAGCGGCCAGGTGGCGCCCCTACAGGCAAAGATTGATACCATTCTGGCTTGGGAGCCCCCCAAGACCCAGACAGAGGTGAGAGCCTTTTTAGGACTCACCGGGTATTACAGACGGTTTGTCAAGGGATATGGCACCATTGTCGCCCCCTTGACAGAACTCACTTCCAAGAAGTTGCCCAAAAGAGTTGACTGGACTGACGCCTGCCAAACTGCTTTTGAGGCCCTGAAGACTGCCATGTGCACAGCACCGGTGCTCAAGGCACCTGACTTTTCCAGTGAGTTCATAGTTCAGACGGACGCTTCAGAGCATGGTGTGGGAGCAGTACTCTCACAAGCCACTGAGGAGAATGGAGACCAGCCAGTAGCTTTCATTAGTCGGAGGCTACTCCCCAGGGAACAGAAGTGGAGTGCGATTGAAAGGGAGGCTTTTGCTGTGGTCTGGGCTCTGAAAAAGTTGAGGCCCTACCTGTTTGGGACTCACTTTCGTGTTCAGACCGACCACAGGCCCCTCAGGTGGTTAATGCACATGAGGGGTGAAAATCCAAAACTGTTGAGGTGGTCCATCTCCCTACAGGGAATGGACTTTACGGTGGAACACCGCCCTGGTACAGAACACGCCAACGCTGATGGTCTGTCCAGGTTTTTCCGCCTTAGTGAAGAGAACTCCCAAGAGGGTGGGTAGTTCTCCCCACTTTCAGCTGGAGGGGACACGTGTTAGACCTGGCATCTTTGGCGTGATTACCCCCATCTTTTTGCCTCTGCCTCCTGTATTTTTGATGCTGTGCTGGATTTCGTTTTTGCTGGTTTAGATGCTTTGGACACTCTGCCACTGCTGACCAGTGCCAGAGTGTAAGTGCTCCCTATGTAAATTGTTATTCTGATTGGATATACATGTTTGGCATATTTGTATTACCATGAAGTCCCTAGTAAAGTGCACTGGGTGTGCCAGGGCTGGTGATGACAAATGCTACTAGTGGGCCTGCAGCACTGATTGTGCCACCCACAGGAGTAGCTCTAAAATGGTGTCTCAGGCCTGCCACTGCAGCGCCTATGGGCAGTTTAGAACTGCCATGTCCTCCTGGTCAGTGTCCCCACTGACCAGGCCTAACCCTTCCCTTTTCGTGCACATCAGTCACCCCTATGGAAGGCCCAAGGTACCCCCCTGGGCAGGGTGCAGTGTATGTGAAAGGTAGAGCATGTACTAGTGCAGGTACCATGCTCTGGTAGTGAATTACAGCCATTTTCGTTTTTCACTATTGTAAGGCTATCTTGCTCCATAGGTTAACATGGGGGATGCTGGCTACAGTGGTTAACAGCATTTCTTCCCATAGGAACAAGATAGGACATAAGTATCTAGTATCCCTGAACTCAGAATTTAATAATACCTCTTTTAGGAAAGGTGGTTTTTAAATCCTGTGTTTGAGAACAGCACTTTTAGAAAGTTGCTGTTCTCTTGTCTGACCCTTCTGTGTGCCTGGGCCTGTTTGTGTATTGACTGTCTGGTTTGTGAGTGACAGGGGCTGGGGAATCCCCCCAGAGGCTGGATGAGTCAGCACTAGGCTGAATGAAGCAATTGCAACCTGAGTGGTGGGAGGAGTTAGCACCTGGGCTGAATAGGGCTGTGCCTGCCTGCCACAATGCTGGCTCCACCTCCTGCTGGGCGGCTGAGGACTCTGCCCCTCACTCTGAAAGGAAAGATGCAGCCAGCAAAACAAAGTGCTCAGGATCCACCCAGAACTGGTTCAGACCGGGCTCAGGGCCCACATGCACTGAGAGAACAAAGACTTTAGGGGTATAAGTACAGGACCCCTGACAACAGAAAATTAGATCATCCTGGAATCAAGAAGGAACCTCTGCCAAGGAGAAAGCTGACTCTGAAGAAGGAAGACTGTCCTGCTGTTGCTCTGCTGGACTGACCTGCTGTTGCTTTGCTGCCAAGGAGAGGGGAAGGACTTTGCTGTGAGCTGTGTCCCCTGTCTTGTAAGGAATCTCCAAGGGCCTGAGAAGAGCTGGCTCCCTGTTTTGAAGTCCCAGGAACAAAAGAACTTCACCCCCAGTCTCCCTGAACTCTGCTGAGAGAGTTCTGTCCTTCCTAGAGTGCTTGATCCAGTTGTGGGGCCTCTGGAAGTTGAACCTGAGCTGGGAAGCTTGAGACTAAGCTGAGAAACTTGTGAAGCTGAAAAGTGTCGCATCGCTCGCTTGCGGAGCGCATCCCCGACAGTGCGAGAAGTTTCCCGCCGCTACGAAGGTCGAGATCGGCGCAGCGTCTGACATCGCTGCCGGAGCCGTCGCACCCTTCGTTTGCGGAACGCACCAGACCGGTGCGGGAGAATCGAACATCGCTGCGAGTGTCGTCGCAGAGCCTGTCGTCACTGGGTGAGATTGCCGCACCGCTTGCTTGCGGACCGCATCACGTCGCTGCGAACATCGTCGCAGAGCCATCGCATCGAGGAGCTGCGAGAGAGAGGATCACCGCTGGACCGCGCATCGTCGCCCCGGAGATCGTCGCAGCCCCTACGAGATCATCGCATCGTGCCTTTGCAAGAACAGACTTCCCACGGAACCTACGCACCGGAATCTACGCAAGCTGCCTTCCTCCCCATACAGATCGGATTCGTCGCCACACGCCCGCTGCTGCAGCGGGGCTGTCGCATCGCCTCCCCAGGGTCTCAGGAGTGACGCATCGCTTGTTTCCACCGCACCAGCTTCCTGCTTGTGGAACTTTGTTGCATCTAAAAGGTACTGTGAGTAAACGTGACGCATCTGTGAACTTTTCACGCATCTGTGGATTATTTTAACGCAACTTAAAGAACTTTGATTACAACCTGAAGAACTCATTTGAAACCATATCCTTGAACTGTGTATGTTGGATTTTTGCCGTTTTGGTCTTGTGTAGTTTAGAATAAATATCTTTATTTTCCTAAACTGTTGTGGAATCAGTTTGTGGTGTTTTCACTGTGTTACTGTGAGTGTTGGTACAAATACTTAACGCATTGCCTCTGGTTAGCCTAGACTGCTCAGGCCAAGCTACCTTGAGGGCGAGCAGGGGTTATCTGAGAGGGTTATCTCCTTGTCCTGACTAGAAGCAAGGGTCCCTATTTGGACATTGGTACCTACCTCTGCCAACTAGAGACCCCCAGTTCTAACAATTCTCATCACATATATTCACCTCTCACCTGAATGGTCATGTGTACATGGATGTCAATAGGATGTTGGTTGTCGTAGCAGCTGGTACCCTTAGCATTCCTATCACATACATGTACCTCTTAGTTGAATGACCATGGTGTACATGGATGTCAAGTAGGAGTCGCCATCAAATACATGGCATTCCCATCACATACATGTACCTCTTAGTTGAATGACTATGGTGTACATGGATGTCAACTAGGAGTTGCTGTTGAATACATGGCATTCCCATCACATACATGTACCCCTTAGTTGAATAACCATGGTGTACATCGATGTCAACTAGGAGTCCCCATCAAATACATGCCATTCCCATCACATACATGTACCTCTTAGTTGAATGATCAAGGTGTACATGGATGTCAACTGGGAGTCGCCATCAAATACATGGCATTCCCATCTCATACATGTACCTCTTAGTTGAATGTTCAAAGTGTACATGGATGTCAACTGGGAGTCGCCATCAAATACATGGGATTGCCATCACATACATGTACCTCTTAGTTGAATGACCATGGTGTACATGGATGTCAACTGGGAGCCGTCAATTATAGAATTAGCTACTCCTGGCTTCCCTTTTGGTACCCCTTGCCCTTGCTACCCTCAGACTCAGGGTTCGTGAATACGGTGTGGGAACTGAATATAAAGGGGGCTTTAAGGAATAGCGCTTACTTTGTGTAGCATTCACATCTTGGCCTCCACTTAGCCTTCAGCAGTCAATAGAAGGTTGTTATGGAGGCAGGCTTAGACCAGGGTTAAATCTCATATGTCATCTGAAGTCACAGGTCCCAAGATGTCATTCCCAATACCACTGCCATTTTTCGGAATCAAAGCCCTTGCTGATCTAAGATCTGTCAATAGGGTTGGAATATCCCAAAGATTGTATAAATATCACGAGGTGGATGTGGGTAGGGACAATCATTTAATTTCAAACGTGTCATTAGGACATGCTCTTGACCTACACAAACGATAAAATGATGACCGTGAATAGTAGTACCCAACATATATCCCAATCTACAGGCATTTTTTTTCGATATTTTCACCAATTGAATTATTTTTCGCAATAAAATATATTTTGAGGTTGTTTTCGTGTGTTCATCATACTTCATCATTGTGTTGGGACACATATGGAACGAGGGAGGCCCATTCTACGAAGCAGCTCGAGCTGAGCACGGTGATTGATCGACAGGCAAAGTAGACATTTTCTTGTTCTATCGATCGACCTCCTGCCGACATTTGGGTAGCAAAATGCAATGCAAAGGAGCGGTGTTTCCATGGGCCTGCAGGGGCGTGGAGGCATTGTCACCTCACTCCTGTTATTCTATTCAAATGATGCGGTGGCCCACAGGAGCACCAGCCAGGCAGGGGACCCCTTCTCATCTTCTTTCGAAAAGGTTATTCTGTTGCACAAAGAAAACTAAAAAAAAAGGTATTCAAATCCTTTAATTTTCAAGCCCAGCACTGGAAAATAACCAATGCTATCTCAAGTGAGGGATTTTCACTTCACATATTGATATGCAAGAAGAAGACCACATCATCTGGCCAGGATCACTGGAGGAGTCATCGACACTAGCAGCCGGTACTAAATCCAGTACTGCTATTTGGGTGGACGATGCAGCATAGGTCCAGCTGTCGTATCCCCTTACGTATCGGTTAGATATTTTTAATAGCACCAGGTAAAACAAAATATAAAGAAAACAGATCCGTCTCTTAGCCAGTTCTGGATATACTAAAAAAACACTCATCTAGGCTTTTATTACTGATGGTCAGCCTGTAAACTCCGAGTACACCTCAGGGCATATTATCAAGAGCATTATCGCCGCTTTATCTGTACTTTTTGCCGCTAAATCGGCGATATTCTTATTGCCCTATTAACAAGGCGGCGCTAACAAGCATCAGCGCATGTTAGCAGTCGAATTCCTAACGCATCTCATGACAGCGATAAATATCGCTAATGAGATGCAAATTAGGCGTTCCCTCCTACGACAACATGTAAAATCCACACAAAACCAACATCACTGTATCAACAACGCTGCCCCTGAACAGTGAAGCGATATCAAAACGCTCGCTAAGCCCCCATTGGTGCATGATTCCAACGCCAGAAAAAAACCTGTCTTACCATTAATTCCTATGGTAGGTGGATTGCAAGGCTGAGTCCACACTCCCCTATTAGCAAGCTTGGCATTAGCGCTGTGAAATCATCGCAGGATTTCACACGCTAATGTCCATTAACGCAGTCTATCGCTGGATTTCACATCGGCTGTCAGCTCAGCGTTGCTAATACGCCGCTGACACGGGGAAGAAATCCAGCGATAGCCGGTGATAATTTAAATCGCGCTAAGCACGTTTACCGTTAATTATCGCTTGTCCTTGCTAATATGCCCCCATGTGTGTTACACATGTTACATGGCCTTCAACAGTGCATTGGGTCCCATTAAGACCACTGTGTTACACCAAACACTGCCTAGAGACCATGTGAAGTGCATGTGCATAGTACATAATGTGCACGGCCTTTGTATGTGCACTGTGGCCCCTATGTATTAAAGGGGTTGCGTTGCAGCGTGGTGCAGCGCCACACAACTCCCAAATGTGATTTATCAAGCCGCGTAAGGCACTTGAGTGGCTGGATGAATCATGAGCAATGCAATGCAGCGCAAATCTCTGCGTTGCGCTACTCTGCCCTGAGAAGGCGTTCCATACGTGTTGCATGGATGTTCCCACGCAATTCCCATGGATTTTGACATACTCCCAGATTTACCATTACTGGAAGACCTAGGAATCTGC
This sequence comes from Lissotriton vulgaris, assembly GCF_964263255.1. Classification (NCBI taxonomy): domain Eukaryota; kingdom Metazoa; phylum Chordata; class Amphibia; order Caudata; family Salamandridae; genus Lissotriton; species Lissotriton vulgaris. Next base: position 1,379,224,934 of record NC_141696.1, on the reverse strand, counting down.
CAAAATGTTACGCCTTCCCAGGGAAGGCGAAACAAGGAGAAATATCTTTATTTCTCCTCGTTACTTCCTTTTTCCTCTTTCTGCGTCCTGCCGCACACAGAGATACAGAAATATGCCTAAGGGGATCGTTTTTGTTCTGGAAAGTGCTCCTTCCTGCACAAAAACAATCCTGCATGCAACGTAGGCACCCTTGCCTCACAGGGCAAGCGTGCCTGCATTGGTGCTAGGCAGTCCATTGTGCACCAGTACTGGGAAAAGTACAGGAATGCGCTGTATTATGATAAATATAGCGCACTCCTGCCCTCTCCCTGTAACTCAGCGCAGTAAGATTGCTTGGTGCGCTGCGTTACCTTTTAATAAATATGGCCCTGTGTGTGCATCTTCGATATGCCAAATGGCATCTGGCGCCTCCAGACATGGCCTATCGCGAGTCTTTCTGTGGTGTGACAGAGCTTGCTTTCTCACACCACACAAACAATGACCTACAGACAACTAGATCAGTGCACAGTATACATAGTGCTAGACCCGGGGGAATGCACTGTTTCCTACTCAGATTCACTTAACACTGTCACAGTCTTCACGTTTAGTGCACAACCATAGTACACAAGGAGCACAGTGTAGGTCAACTATTCTTAACCTTTTGATTTCTGTGCACTCCACCGAATCATTACTATAAACCACGGATCCCCTCTGAGTCATTATCGGAAGCCGTGGGACCCTGGCCTAAGACATTTCTATGATTTGAATATAAAAATAATACTAAGCAATACAGAATGAGAGTACAGTAAAAAAAATACACAAATATTTTATTTATTTACAATTATAAACATCAAAATCCACTCCACTCTAAGCCACGCCAGTCTACTCTCTGCCACTCGCCTTTATGCCACTTCTCTGTACACCATGCCTCTCCAAACCACTCTACTACACTCTACGCCACTCCACTCCACTACTCTACTCCATGCTGCTGTACAACATGGCGAAAAGAATTTGGCACAGCCAATAGCTCTCAAATAGACAAAACCTATTGGCTTTGCTAAAGTGTGTGACACATCTGAATGCTGCCTGTGTATGGTTTCACCTCATTAATATCAGTTTGACACCTAAATACAGCAATCAACAACTGAAAGGCAACTTCCCACTGAACAGCAAATGGACGTTGAGACCCTTACGGGTGAATAGTTGCGCTCTACAAGAACTCGATCGTTTGATTGATCGATTGATTTCCGCTGAGGTACAATACAGGAGGCAGCACTTTCAGTAACTTTTGATCTGTTTAAGCTTGTAACACTTTTGTGGTAAAATCCACACATTATGACTAAAATGATGGGTATGTGCCAAGTGTGACAAATCCATAATTATGAGGAAATTACTATAATAAATCAATATACCATCATCATCAATTTACACAATATTCGCTATAGCTATACTGGCAGTTTTAACATTTCCGAAATGGACACATTTCCAGTTGTGATAATGTGTCTCTACTAGTCGCATCAGCAGCTTACAGCGGACCCTGGTACATCCAAATATTTCATTAAGCTAACACGTACACATAAGCCATTGGCACAAGGACTCCATTAGCACAAATTTTTAATATTCATAAACTCCAGTGGACCTACCTGAGTAGTTTCCGTAATGCTTGGAATGCGCCACTTTACATTCTCGCTCTGCCCCCACATGCCGACATTACAATTTCACCAATGCACTGATTATTGCCCACATTACTAGTTTTCATATTGCCTAGGTGTCAAAATGAACACTTTCTATAGTTACACTGCAATCCCGACCGGGCTTTACGCCCACAACTTGAGAATCCTATACCTTGACATACTAACGACGTTGAAAGTGATTTACCAAGATTCTACCCACCCTGAGGAAGCCCCAGGCCGGATGGCCTTGTAAGGGGGCGAAACACGTGTTGGCTGTTTCTTCCTTCACCCACTCTTATGAATAGAGTGCAAATAAATCTACAAACACCTCGTGTGAAACCAGTGCGTTATTGGAATTTTTCCCCTCATAAAACTATAGATAAAAGGAATCATGCCCAGACAAACCATTTGAAACTTGCTGACTTTAGGGGGTTAGAGGTTTTCCCCCTGTCAAGGGCAGGTACCAAAAAGAAGATCCTATGCTCATTTTCCGGCGAGTGAGGGTTTGGGGCCTCTTACCCCTCTTTTCCAGACACTTTCTATAGTTACACCGAATGCCCACATTTTCAGGTTCAATTGTGCCCTTTTGCCCTCATAACCATTTTCCTTAATGCCACATTCTGTTCCATGGTTACTTTAGATAAGCCTTTTCTCTGCACACAGTACCAGTGTGACTGCCCATGGTAATCTCACATTACTAGTTTTGATTGTGCCTTAGTTTGCCCACTTTATCAGATTTAACTACAGCCAGATATGCTCACATTACCAGTACCAATAATACCACGTTTTCGTGACAAACACTGACACGTAAGGTCTACATCAGCACGTCAGAAGGCCACACAGGAAAATATAAGGTCTTCTTTCTCTGTGCCAGTGTGCATACCCTGTCTTTGCCTGTGCCACATGCAGGGCGGAGATTTGGCAGGCAGCAGCTTAGTGCAGCATTCCCCTGCCAGATCGAACACATTTCCTGCTGCCTTCCCCACCTCGGGGCTTGATGGGGAAGTGCTTGTGCCTAAGGAGGAGGGCTCAAGCAATTACTTCCAGGGCACGACCCTAGTTAAATATCCCTGGGGCTGCAGAGTCATCCTTCTTGGGCGAGCCAGCACCTGCATAACTCTCTCCAAACAAAAGTGCTGTGGTCTCGCTCATTCGCCTGTTGACTTCTCCTTTGCATGCAATTATTCAGTGTAATTTAATGTAGCAGCATTCCAGCCTTTGGGATATCTGCGCTGTGCTGCTGGCCAACTGGCCGACCATTCCATCACCACCCCATCATCTTCTTGTGTAGTTTGTAGTCTGGCCACTGACATTGACGATAACATGCCTTCGTGGCCAGATCTCTATTCCTTCATAGCCATAAATGCCTGCCACTGCAGCTTATACCACCCTGATGCCCACTCCTCCTTCACTTAGAAGGTTCTTAATGTACTCATTGTGCGCTCCAGCCTTTAGGGAGCATTCTGTAACAGTGCATCCTATGCTGTTGTTTGAAGTGGAACCTTCTCCTTTATAACAGTTCTCCAGTCTATCCTAGAGGGTCTAATCCGTGCCAGATTTTTAGCGTATCCCCATTTAGATATATGTAGTTATCTTAAAAATCTGGCATGGATCCGGATCTCCAGGACCGACTTTGGAGAACCCCGAGTGACAATCACGGATATTGTCACACCCCGGGACCACATCCCAGGCTCGCACGGATGTATGACGTTACATTGCAAACTATTACAACGCACACCATTACCACGCAATTTTTACAACGCAGGAACCATTACAACGGAAGCCTTTACAACGCAAGACATTACATAGCAGATACTATTACAACGCATACCATTACAACGTAAGTATAGGTAAGTAAATTATTTTTTTACAAATGTCATTAATAAATATTGACTTTATTTTAATTATTATATATATTTATGAATAATATATTTGTAAATATATTTAAATAATTTTTAAATAGGGTATGTTTATAAAAATAATATTTTTAATCCAGTTAGTGTAAAACCCAAACTCAGCCCTGAACCCTTAAAATACCCCTGTACCCCAAAACCCATACCTAGCCCTGAAACCTAAAAATACCCCTGTAACCAATATCCCAAACCTAACCCTGAACCCTAAAAATGCCCCTGTACCCCAAAACCCAAACCTAGCCCTGAAACCTAAAAATACCCCTGTACCCCAAAACCCATACCTAGCCCTGAAACCTAAAAATATCCCTGTACCCCAAAACCCATACCTAGCCCTGAAACCTAAAAATACCCCTGTACCCCAAAACCCATACCTAGCCCTGAAACCTAAAAATACCCCTGTACCCCAAAACCCAAAACTAAATATATACTATTACTAAAATAAATTAATTTAATTTACATTTAAAAATAAATGATTAAATAAAATGGCATACTTACCAATACTTACGTTGTAACGGCATGCGTTGTAATAGCATCTGCTATGTAATGTCATGCGTTGTAAAGGCATGCATTGTAACGGATCCTGCGTTGTAATGGTGTGCGTTGTAACAGAATGCGTTGTAAAAGTTGCGTTGTAACTGTTGTTTCCCGGCTCGCACACCTACATAGCAGAGCTGATGTAACATGTTAAGGACATCACCAGACACCCTCATTTAGCCAACAACAGCAGCAAACACCATGTCCGATGGACGTCCCTTCACCCTTGTGACACAAAACGAACACATCCAATGCTTTAACTTGAACCTCTCATTCACACCCATGGGAATCACCACAGAACACATCACTTATCAGACACATCATGAAACAATGATGCCTTGATGCAACCCCAGAAGCCTCTGGGAAGGCACCACCATAAAGGGTGTTCCAGGCTATTCTGATAACGCAATAGTGCTTTATGACATTACATAGCGCAACAAAATGTAGGGAAAAAATCACAAGAGGGCCTGTCACACCCATGTTTTGTGGTAATGCTGCACACACAGACACATATGAATGTCATGATTATTTCAAAGACATTGACGGTATGTTGTTCTTAGCCTTCTTTGCAAACTGTTCATCTATTGATTTAGTCCGCCTCGGGTTTCTATTGCCGCCGCCTCTGTGGCGTTGTGTGCAGGACCCTATCGATTACACTTATTCACAGATATCTACGCAAAACACATTAGGGCGTTCCTGTAAAGGGAAAGTATAACTCATAAACCGCCTTCCACACGTTCGACCTACAGAGTTGTATGCGCCTGGAAACTGTATCGGCGCTGAGGTTTTCGTGGTAAACCAGAGAGGTTTGTTTCCAGACTTTGCGAGCACTATCTAACCTCAGTTGTTTTATCCCAACATGGCTGCGGTTTGGTCTTCAAACAAGCCCACAGATAAGCAAATATCCTCCGAGCGTATTACCCCTGCACACCCTGCCGAGCACTGGAAGCAAATAATGCAGGTTTGAAGTGTGGTTGGTCATGGGCCCATTTCATGGCAGCAGGAGGCTGAAGAAATCCTTCCGCTGAAGGTGTGGTTTATCAATTGCTGATAAGACCTCTTTAATAATGTTGTCCTTCAGTTATTCAATCCGCCATTGTGTTATTGATTGTTTGAGCGAGTGCATTAGTGATTGAGTGATTGGATGAGTTAGTTAACCCGGAAGAAATCTAGTGACTCGTGTTTACCTGGTGCATTTCAGTGTGCTTATGCATAACAATAAATAGAGGCAAGGTAGGGTAACAGGCAACGGTGCATGGGCCACCATCCCGCTGCGCGAACATTCTCTTCCGCCGTCTCACGCAGATAGCACCTTATTTTAAGGTTTATGCCACCAGTCTGATGGGGCTTTGAGACTAAAATCTTCTGCCAACACAGCAGAAGCACTTTTGAAATATGATTTTTAAAGTACTAAGTGAAAATAGCACCAAAAGGAACAAAGAGCAAACAAGGCATATCTGGTTGCGCTGGACCGGGACAAAGCCAAAAGATCAAAGTGACCATGATGGAGCGTGGGCCGGCTACCGGGACCAAGCTTGGCCCTCTGAGTGAAAGTACCTTACAATGGGTTTTGTCGCCGTAGAAGATCCTGTCGGCGAGGAGGATGCGGGATACAGCTGAAGCAATGTGTTGATGTCAAAGCGATGCGTCGGTGTCGATCCTCGCAGTGGGGCGATGCGCTGGTCCCAATCCCCGCATCACCAGTGATGCATTACCTCCAACAAGTGCAGGGGCTGTGAAGCGGTGTTCTCGTCGTCAAGACCACTGTCAACAGAGTTGCGGAGACCTCGCGAGCTGGGATGAGCATCGCGCAGTGGTGGTTCCGAAGGCGCCTGACCTTCTACACGCCCACCCGCCAGCTACGGTCAACCAGCCTCGCCCACGCTGCTGTCCCACGCATCTGCAGAGCCACCGCCGGAGGAAGATCCTTCTCCTACCTGGCAGCCAAGACATGGAACTCCCTCCCCATCCACCTTCGACTAACCCAGGACCACCTCTCCTGCAGGAAGCGACTCAAGACCTGGCTCTTCGAGCAGTAACGGACCCCTCTCCCCCAGCGCCTTGAGACCCTTCCGGGTGAGTAGCGCGCTATAGAAATGTCATGATTGATTGATTGGTTGATGCGTCAGGTCAATCCACGCAGCAGAGGCGATGTGCCTGTTTCGGTCATGCAATAGGGGTGGTGCGTCAGTTCTGAAAAAATATCACATTGCAGATTAGTGGCTTGGCTTGGAGTAGAGCCATCCATGGATAACCACTATGATGTAGTGCTTTATTAAAAAACTCATGAATTAAATAAATACAAACACATGAGTATATGTATGGTTTTAAGAAAACAGTGTTAGAAAACTTTATATTGGCTGCAGGGGGTCTCCAAACTCACAATGCAGAGGCATTAAAAAGAAAAGTGTGAGTGGTCTGCCAAACAACACACAGCAGCAGCAGCCCTGGGATATACCTCTACCTACAGGTTTAATTTGTGGCAAGAATGAACATCATGAACAGCACCACTGAGATACAAAAATAGGTGCATCTTTAGACAAAGAACACCCAGTGTACGCAAAACGACAAAGCTACAACTCAGAGACACTTTTCACAATGAAGTAATAGGGTGATACACAGAGTACCTCACACAGCACCATAAATAACATAGACAAAGTTCAATACATACACGTTCTGAAAGGCAGGGTTGGGAAACCCAAAATCCTGCACCGCAAAAGCATTACACACTTTCTCTTGTCGAGCTGATATGCCCAGTAAACACCATCCTCAGCCAGGGCACAAATTATGGACGCCATGTTCTGCCTTTAAAAAGAGAGGCCAGGTGAAGCACGTCTGCAGGGACATCTTAAAGATTTTAGGGTCCCTGGGCCATATGTATTTTGGGGGGCCCTGTTTGGAACAGAATTAAATTTATTATCCAATTCCAGCTATGTCATGCCCTCTTTGGCCAGCTCACAGACAGTGCATAGGCACACTAGTCCAAATACTAAGGGGCAGATTTATGATAACTGGCGCATCCCTAGGGATGCGCCAGTTATTTTGCGCCGCTGCTCCGCCACCCATGGTGCGCCGCATTTACAATGCGGCGCACCATGCGGCAAAAACGGCAACGATGCGTGACGCATCTGTGCCGTAAAGGTGGCGCATTGCTGGAGTTGTGTTGCAAGCGCGACGCAGCTCCAGCAAGGCTCGGGGGTGCCCTATATGTCCAATGCTGCGTCAAGCCTTACGCCTGCTTCAAGCAGGCGCAGGGTTTTGAAGCAGCATTGGCCTGAAAGTGACTGAGTGAAATCTTATAGATTTCACTCAGCCACTTTTGCGAGGCGCACCTGCCCCTTAACGCCCACCCTGCGCCGGAACGCCCACAAGTGGCGCAGGGCTTTACAACGTGACACATCTGCCTAGATGCGTCATGTTGTAAATGGGTCGTAGGGATGCGCCACGTTTACGCCGCAGTTGCGTGACGCAAACGTGGCGCATTACCAGCATAAATCAGCCCCTAAATGTTTTTACATCTAATATTCAGGAATATTAGTGACCAGTGTTTTCAATATTGTGCCAAAACAGCAGTTATTTAATATTACTCTAAATAATCTCTGCGACACCCATTGCACAAATGTGAGGTCCTGTTTTGATCTAAAATAAACTTTTATGGATGTTGCATGAAACATAAAGACACCATTTCTCTGCAAAATGTATGTAAGAGACTCTCACACATCACCCACATTAAGAATACATTATAGGAAAACCGTATTTAAAACTATGGGGCAGATTTACAAACCCCTTGCACCTTTTTTATGCCGCTGTTGCGTCACTTTTGTGACGCAGCATCGGTGCAAAAGAGGCGCCATGGTGCGGGGTATTTACAACGTGGCGCATCTGGGAGATGCGTCACGTTGTAAAGCCCTGTGCCAGAAATAGGCGTCCCGACACAGGGGGGGGCGTTCCGGCGCAGATTACAAGATTTCACTCAGTCACTTTTGAGACCATGCTCCGTCAAAACCCTGCGCCTGCTTGAAGCAGGCGTAAGGATTGACGCAGCATTGCAAAGATAGGGCCCCCAGAGCATTGTTGGAGCTGCGTCGCGCGCAACTCCAGCAATGCGCCACCAATTTGTCCCATGGTGCTCCGCATTGTAAATTCGGTACAAAAGGGGGTGGTGATGGACGGAGCATCTGAATCAATCAAACACTCACACCCAGTCAAAAGATCTGGGTTTAATCCATCACCGTTCTTTAGCCCACTCTGCCACCCCAATTCAGACATGGCTATATGCAAATCAGTCTGACCCTGTGCCTCATGGGAACAGTCCAGCCCGAACTGCCAAGCCATGTCTTCCCTGGACCGGAAACAAGCTTCCGAGGACCGGTTTCTGGCATTCCAGCCGTCTTCAGCCCGGCTTGCTTGAATCCAGTGGCAAAGTGAGCAAGGGACTCACATCTGAGCATACCCTGCCACACTTATGGCGGGCAAAAGCGATTCAAAAGGGGGTGGTGATGGACTGGGGTTGCAGAGTGGGCTAAAGAACGGTGATGGATCAAACCCAGATCTTTTGACTGGGTGTGAATGTTTGATTGGTTCAGATGCTCGATCCATCACCACCCCCTTTTGTACCGCATTGTAAATTCAGCGCATCCAAGGTGGAAGCCCTGACGCAAGATAACTGGCACATCCCTGCTGATATGCAGGGATGCTCCAGTTATTGTAAATCTGCCCCTCTATGTTTATGATTCAAGGTCATCAGGGCAAGACTCTGTGACTCAGAACAGAGGTGGCTCTATCAAGGGCCCCCTGAAAAGCTGGGGCCTTGGGCTGGAGCCCACTTTGTCCTTGCCTTAAAACATCTCTGAATGTGCCTGAAAGTAAGACTCGTCCACCCCCTGCAGCGCATTTCTGCCCTGTGGCCAGTACCTGGGACCTGCACAGGTAAAGCAGCCTGCCCTGTGGTGCTGTGTTTTCATGATATTTATAGGGAAGGCCAGAGGGGTGGGGAATGAGGCATCAATAATACCACCACCGGCCCGGTACACTCCACTGATAACCTGCACCGTCACCAGAACCATTCAATCAGTCTTAGTCGTGACCCCAGGGTGAGATGACTGAAAATGCATTGTCCGTCAGGTGACGTTGGAGTAGTACCAATTGCATAGCAGGATTCAAAGCTTCGCTTCGCTTACTTCACACTTACTACCATGGCATTGCCAGCAGTCTGAGCAGTGGCAGGGCCAGGCGCAGAGTAGACATGTCACTAGTTCAGTCCGGTCCAGTTTCAAATTCCACTGCGAAGTTTGTGTGCCCCTGGGCAACTCGCACATGACTGACTCACCCACCTGTGCCCCACCCTGAAGACCACGGTGAACGTGCGGCACTACGCGGCCACACGAGCTGAACCTTAACCTCCAGGAAAGGCCCAAGGGCAGGCATATTAAACCAATAATGGCCTGCCACCCATGCCCATGGCCAGGGCCGTACTGGGAACCACAACCGGCCCTGGCAAAGTGCTCGGCCGGCCCCCCTCCCCACTCAGGGGGGTTGGAGATGCCGCCGGGCTCTTTTCCGGGCCCGGTTTTCAGCCAATTTTTGTACAGGGCCGATTTTGCAGCGAAATCGGCCCCCAGGGGCCCAAAACCGTCCCCCACCCACGTGGTGTACCGGGGGATTGCACGGTGCCCTCTATGGCCAGTCCAGGCCTGCAAGTGAGGTGCACAGGTGTGGTGGCAGGCATTTAAAATGCGGCGTAGAGACTGTGCGCGGAGGCTGAGCTTCAGACAATTCTCGTGTCACTCACTGACACCGCTGCTGCTAATTAAACTATTTGGCCCCCACCCGTTGGCCGCGGTCTACGTCATACCCCAACCCAGTCCTACTCTCAGCTCAGTATCAGAGATGGTTTGTATGTGTGGTGAAGGTGGTACCCTGGACTTTGAGAACCCCCTACACACACCTCAGGGGCTGCGGGGGGCTATTGTTACGCCAATAGTTGGAAGCTTTGTCTGTCCTTGAGGCTTCAGATCAGGATACCAGCCAACTAGTTGTAGGAGTCATTCTGGGCTCTGGGGGTCAAGTGATGCAGGTCCCTTAGTGGATGGGTGTGTGCGGTCAAGTCCTTCATGAATTACCCACAGTAATTGACCATCCACAGCAAGCTGCATACTTCTGAGACATATGGAGGAACTTGAGCGCCAGTCTTCACTTCTCATACCTTGTCTGGATCAGGGGTCAAACCATCAACAGAGATTGGTGTGGTTCAGCAGAAATTCAAATTTCTCTTTGTGGAGTGTCAGTGCATTGTCTCGGAGCCTGTGCAGTACACCTTTTAGTCGGGCATTGTGCTGTAAAGAAGGGGCGTACACAAGGATAGCATGCTTACATTTGTAACTCCTGGGAGGTCTGATAATACTTCTTGCATCACATCCTAGAACATTTCAGCAGCAGTGGAGTTTCCAAATGGAGTCTCCTGTACCTCCAAAGGCACATGTGTGTCAAAAATTTGATGTATTGTGATGCAGGGTGCAGCAGGACACAGTGGTAGCCAGAATGAAGGTCCATCTTTGGAAAATACCCCGCACCTCTCAGCTCACGGAGATGTCATTGCAGTCAGGGTGATATGCCATTCTCTCTTGATGGCTAGATTCAATAGCCGCACACCCACACATTTCCTCACCTCTCCTGTTTTTTGACCCTCCTGGTGCCAACAATCGGAGACACCCAGGTGGTGGGACCCTCTACTCTCTCAATCTTGTCTGCCTTTTCCAGCTTTCTCAATACAGCCTCCAATTTTGGCCTTAGATGAAAAGCAACAAAACAATGTCTCAAAGTTTCCGTTTGGACTGACTGGTCTATGTGGAGAGCCACTATACTAATCTTAAGACACCCTATACCTTTAAATATATCTTGGACTGGTTGGTGTGTGCATGTAGTGCATACTGCATGGGCTTCAGTTCCTCCAATGTCTCAGGGACATTCTGGTGCCTTCCTGGATGACTACAGGGCCATTGGCTGTCTGATCATCATGGGTGATGTGGGTCAAGAACTGGCCTTTCAATGACCGCAGGTGTGTTTGCCCATGTGCATAGACCTTAACTTTCGCTGGGCTGAGTGGCAGTCTCAGGTTTAGGCTATCATAGGTCTCTCTCCCCATGGTATTGATGGAAGCCCCTCTGGAGATGATGGCCGCTAGCCGGTTGTCATTATCAGGACTCTGCACTTAGGCTGAGATCCGGTTGCAGTGTATTCTTGTCGTACTGCCAGTACCACGTGAATTACTTGAATCAGGACATCATCATCATTATCCATCAGGTCTTCTTGTTCTGCATCCATGGGAGGGCCAACAATCTTCTTAACTGTTTTCTGCAGCACTATCTCAGTGTGCCCACTAGAGTGACACACTGTTGTACAATGGTCCAGCCTCTTGCAGGATCCACATGTTTTGCCACATTCTGGGCACTTTGCAAGGGCAATGAGCGGGGATGCAACAGTACCCACAGGGGCCTTGTGCTGGAGGTCAGGGCTTTCCATTTTTGGGTGACTTAGCGTCTGTGACCAGGTTAACAGACACTGACTTCATCAATTTATGTAGCACTGTTTCCATATGGGATACTCTAGTTCTTGACAGCTCTTTGGAACAACCCAGGTTTAAGATGCCGTTCATTGGCATGACTTAGACTTGGAGTATATGCTCCTGCAGTTTGAAGGACGCACACTCCTGGATAATTTGCTCATGTATCTCTTCAAGTTTGTTTGTGACGGTGCAAATGGCAGCCAAGTCTTTAAGTCTTGCATGGAATGTGCTCAGTAATTATTTTGGCTCCTGGGGAGCCTAGGGAAAGATGAACCTTTCGTAGTCTGGATTCGCCATATGTTCAAAGAAGGGATTGAGGACTGCAACCATTATGGTGTACTTGTGGGGAGGACCAGCTTCTGTGAGGGTGCATGAAAGCTTTTAAATGTCCGTCTCTGCTAGATGGAGCAGTAATGCTCTCTTGTGTTCATCAGCCAGCCCTGTGCCCATGAAGTGTAGGTCCAGTCTTCCCACCTACAATTTCCATTTGAAGCACTGTATTGAGGAGGGCCCCAAGATGACAAATGGCTCAATAGCAAGGATGCTAGCCATGGCCACCAGTAACAGAGTACACTTCGTTGCTCTGGCCTATCCGTATCACAGGAGGGTGTGGAGTGCACGCAGGGCAGCGTAAAAGAAAACAGTGGAGCTACGGACAAGGCTGCAGATGAAGAGATACAATGCCTTTCCTCTAGGGGTAGCAAACACAGTTGATGGGGATCCTGCACATAATCTACAGCATGCCATGTGGGCAAATCACTGTGCAGGCAAGAGTTCCAGCTCAAGCATAAATGTAGGGCTCTGGTGTCTTGCTGGGCATATACCTCAACCCACACTCTCTCAGGAGACAGTTCCAGCTCAGGTATAATTATGGGGCTCTGGGGCCCATGTTGGGCACATGCCTCCACCCCACCCTCTTGCAGGGAGAACGGGTGCTGCAAAGGCCAAGTAAGAGCGTCCCGCACAGAATGCTGCACATCCAACGCAGAGTAGCTGTGGCCTCCAGGCTGTGGCAAGGCGCCATACAGGCTACAGCAGCAATGAGCAGGGACTTGGGCATCCAGTGTTCTCCGTCAACGCAACGAGGCAATGAAAGGGAGGAGCCCAGTGTCAGTTCCAGTGGGGTTCACAGAAGGCAAACCAAACTCAACATAATTGTCATGAGGGGTGCGCTGGGCCCCACAGAGTAGGCGCAATGAATTTTTCAAATACATATGTTACAGTAAGTAACCCCAACCTGGAACCAGTTGGACCCTTTTATTGCTGCTTAACATCTCTGCACTACCAAAGCATAACTGCGTGGGTGTGAACCCAGAGTACTCCTGTTAAATGACCCACTCCTTTCACTCCAAAAGAAACACTATAGTTAATACATTTTATCGCCCGAAGCCAAGCGTCAACCTGCTCTCTGAAAGTGATCTGCTATCTCTTCTACAATCCTACGAACCCTCTCACACTAATTGCATTACCGCAACTCAGTTGACCATACCTACTATAAACCCCAACCCTCTCGGAGTTACCAGACATAAAAATAGAGGGATCATCGATAGCAACCTTAGAAGCGTCCCACTCTCCCAAGTCCCTTCCCGCTCCCTCATTACTCCCCGTCTTAAATGCACACTCCTAAACTGTAGATCTGCTTCCAGACATGCTGCGGATATAGCTGAGCTCGTCATCTCACAGGAACTAGACCTGCTTTTGTTAACCGAAACCTGGCTAACTGATTCCTCCACCCCACTGTTGGACCTTCTAGTTCCCCCGAGCTACGACATCATCAGATTAGACAGAATTGATAAGATAGGGGGAGGTGTAGCCTGTATTCATCGGAGTGACATCACTGTAAATAGAGCCTCATCCCTGGTCTTCCGTTCCTGCGAATACTTCTGCCTAGACCTTAGCAACAACGGCAAACCAGCTTGCTCTCTGCACATCATCTATCATTCGCCAGGTGACAATCTCATATTCTCGGAACACCTCATGGATATGATTTCAACTAACAACGGTAGGCATAATAACCAAATATTTCTTGGCGATTTCAATCTCCACTGGAATGACAATAACGACGCAGTGGTCAACTGCCTCAAAAGCTTCCTGGATGATCTAGCCCTTACCCAAACCTGCAAGGGTCCTACACCAAAGAAAGGAGCAACCCTGGATCTAATCATCTCCAAAACTGACGTCATTCAACTGGAATCGATACAACCCTGCGACTGGTCTGATCACCATATCATCACCTTCTTTATCAATGAAACAGTAAAACTTAACCCAGTTCAGGCCACGAAACCAAAGATCTGGAAAAGAGACTTGAAACAACTTCATCGATCCGCTACCTGCTAACGCTGGTAAAGACCTAACCCCATGGCTGCTTCCGCTATTGACCAAAATCATCACAGTTCACTCCAACAAGGTTGTATTCCAGACACCCTCAAAGTCGGTCAGGTCTCACCCATCCTAAAGAAACCAACAGCTGACCCCACGGATCTCAACAACTATCGTCCTATATCCAATATCCCTACCCTGGCCAAACTGCTTGAAAAATGTGTGCACCACCAACTAACTAAACATATCGTTCACTTTGACCTCCTAAACAACTATCAATCAGGCTTCAGAGCAGGGCACAGCACGGAATCAGCCATGACTCACATTATTGATGATACGCTTCAAATCCTGGACCAGAATGGATCATTCCTACTCATCCTGCTGGACCTATCTTCAGGCTTTGATACAGTCAAACACAAGAGTCTGCTTGATCTTCTCAGGCTTAGGATGGGTCTTTCAGGATCAGTGTTAAATTGGTTCACCTCCTTTCTACATAACTGAACACAACAATTCAAGATCAACAACATTTTTTCCAATCCAGTACCAGTAAGGCTGGGCATCCCGCAAGGATCCTTTACTATCCCGACACTATTTAACCTGTTCATGGAGCCACTCACTGAAATTCTACAAGTGGCTAACGTGCAATATCATATGTACGCGGATAATACACAACTGTATCTAAAGATTAATACCTTAGAAGACATTAAACAGCTTAATTCCACACTCATGACCACCCAAACATGGTTGGCAGAAAATCATCTCAAACTGAACGCTCTTAAGACGGAATTCCTCCTTATAGCCCCCTGCTAAAATCCCCTTGATGCAAAACTTAATCCAACATCTCACTGCACTCAACGTTCAACCAACTATTGTGGACTCAGCAAACTCCTTGGGAATAACTCTGGACAGCAATCTCACTATGCAGAAACACGTTAGCAACGCTACAAAGGGAGATAACTGCCAGATAAACATTCTAAGGAAGTTGAAACCATTCTTGCCAGTCAACGACTTCAAACAGGCTGTACAAGCGCTAGTTATTCCTTGTGTGGATTATGGTAGTGTCTCTTTATGCGGCCTTCCAAAAGCGACTACAGCCCCCCTCAGAGCCTCAATAAACTCTGCAGCAAGACTCATCACTGGCTCGAAAGGAAGTTCCCACATCTCCCCTGACCTAAAATCCTTGAATTGGCTCCCGTTTGAAGCAAGAATTCATCTAAAAATAGCGGGCATGACACATCAGGCCTTGCACCACAAGACGCCCAAGTACCTCGGACAGAAATTGACAATCTCCGGTGGCTTAAGGTCCTCTAGGGGTGCAGATAACCTTCTACTGAAACCTCAAAGATTCAATAAAAAAAAACATATAAACGATCCTTCTCTGGGATGGCTCCTAGGATTTGGAATACTCTTCCCCCTGAAACCAGACTGAATCCCTCTACTGTATCTTTCAAAAAGGAAGTAAAAGCGATTCTCATGGCAAAATTTACTTGACCACGCTACCCTGCCCTGAACCTTTGCCAACCGAGAAGCGCCTGATTTGTTCTTTGATTACTTTTTCTGTGTTTTTATACTATGTTTCCCATGCTTCGGTACTTTACGACTTTTCGTGTCTATTCTTATATTTAGCCCATATTTGTTCTTTCCCCCAATCTACTGCATTTATATAGTGTCATGTTATTCATTTTGTATAACCAACTTTATCATTGTAAAGCGCTCTGATATCCGCAAGGATCTTGTTCGCGCTCTATAAAACCTTCAAAATAAAATAAATAAAATAGTTAACCCCACTTTTTACCTGGTGCTGTGATGATTTCTAACTAGTCTGATTGGGATCCTGCTAATTCGGACCCAAGTCTATGTGCTTTCTCCACTAATTTGGTTATGGTAAATACTTAGGTACATCCCAGATTGGATACTGGTGTACCCTTATAAGCCCCTAATATATGGTATTGAGGTACTCAGGGCATAGGTACACAGGGGTCCTCCATGGGCTGAAACATGTATTATACCACTCAGGGGAGACCACTGCCTGTAACTACAGGCCTGCTATTGCAGGCACCACTTATTACAGATATAGGTTTGCCTACATCTAATGACACTGCACTTAAAACCTAGAAGTCACCCCTAAAGCAAGCCATTTAATCCTGAAGGCAGGGTGCTCGGTTCTAAGTGTGAGGCTCCCCCTACATGAGAAGGCCAACCCTACAACCTTCGGAGTCCATTCTCCTGGGTTGTAAGTGCATCAGCCATTTCGATAAATAGAGTGGCCATGCGTCATTTTGCGATGACCATCTCAAAACTGGCTGTAACAAACCCTGTCATCTTTGGCATCAAACATGTTGGAATCATACCCCTTGTGTTGCATACCCCTTGCGGAAGGTGTGATTCCATGCACTGTAAAGCTCCTCCCGGAGTCCCTCAATGCTCCCTGTACCAGACTTCTAGACCCAGAGAGCACAACAGGGCTTCTGCCAACCAGAGACGTAATTCTACCCTCCTTCTGCTGAGCCAGGATCGAACAGGCGAAGGCAGAACAATAGGTATCTTGTCAATCAATCAACCAATCAGGGGTTCGCAAAGTGCAACTACTCATCAAAGAGGGTCTCAAGGCTCTGAGTGGGGGAGGCGCGGAGCTCCTGGGTGATCACGGTGATTCTCCGAGAGCCAAGTCTTGAGGTCCTTGAAGAACTTGGGGAGTGTAGGTGTCTGTCAGAGGTGCAGAGGGAGGGTGTTCCATGCCTTGGCCATGAGGAGGGAGAAGGGGCATCATCCTGCTCTAAACTTCTTGATGTGTTGTACCATCGAGAGCTGGGCTGAGCGGAGTGATCTTTGGGGTATGTAGAATGTGAGGCGGTGGTTCATGTAGGTGGATCCATTGTTGTGGAGGGCCTTGTGGGCATGGGCGATAAGCTTGAAGGTGATTCTCTTCTCAACGGGGAGCCAGTGTAATGGCTGTGGGTGTTGGCTGATGTGGCAGTGGCATGGTAGGTTGAGGACTATTCTGGTGACGGTGTTCTGGACGTACTGGAGTTTGCAGTGAGGTTCTTGTTGATACAGGTATAGAGTGCGTTGCTGTAATCTAGTCTGTGGCTGATGAGGGTGTGGGTGACGGTTTTCCTGTGTTTGAGAGAAATCCAGTTGAAGGTCTTCCGGAGTAGGCAGAGGGTGTGGTAGCAGGAGGTGGTGACGGCCTTGATCTGGGGTCCATTTTGAGTTCGGACATCAGGATGATTCCGAGGTTGCATGCGTGTTCCGTGTGGGCCTATGATGAGCACTTCTGTTTTGTCTGTGTTGAGTTATAGGCAGCTGTTTTCATATACCTGGTGACTGCTTTCATTCCTTTTTGGAAGTTCTGTTTGGAGATGTTGGGTTAGTTGGATATGGAGAGGATGACTTGGGTGTCGTCTGCGTACAATACGATGTTCAGTCCGTGTGATTTGAGGATCGAAGTTGGAAGTGGGAGGGGCCATGTAGATGTTGAACAGGGTAGGGCTGATAAAGGATCCTTGGGGGACTCCGCAGGTGGTCGCTGTGGGTTCCGAGAGCAAAGGAGGGAGTCTGACCCGTGGCGTCCTGCCGGAGAGGAATGAGCAGATCCAGTCAAGGGCCTTGTTCCGGATTCCTGCGTCGTGGAGTCTGCTGGCAAGGGTGAGGTGGAAGACTGTGTCGGAGGCGGCGGAGAGGTCCAGGAGAATGGGGGCCATAGTCTCTCCTATGTCGAGGACGGAGAAGATGTTGTCTGTCGCAGCTAGGAGGGCGGTCTCAGTGCTGTGGTTCTTCCTGAAGCCTGATTGGGAGGAGTGAAGGATATTGTTTTCTTCTATGACGGAGTCGAGTTGACTGTTGACTGCTTTTTACATGAATTTCGCTGGATATGGGAATAAGGAGATTGGTCTGAGGTTCTTGAGGTCAGTGGGGTCCGCTGAGGATTTTTTCAGGAAAGGGTTGATCTAGCTGTATTTCCAGTTGTCTGGGAAGGAGGAGGTCTCAAAGGAGTGGTTGATGATTCGTTGAAGCTCGGGTGCTATGATGTCTAAGGTTCTGTGGTAGATGTGGTGGGGGCAGGGGTCCCTGGAGGCCTCAGAGTGAGTTGTCTTGACGTGAAATGAAATAAAGAATTTGTATAGCGCTGCATATACCCGAAGGTGTCTAGGTGCTTAATGGGCTTACGAGCAGAGGTAATACAGTGGAGGTGCCCTAAAATAGCCAAGTTTTTAAACCCTTCCTGAATTTAAGCTAACTGGATCTTTTTTAAGGGAAATAGAAAGGGAATTCCAGAGTTTGGTGGTGGTGTAGGCAAAGCTTTTTTCTCCCCTTTTTACTTTGTGTGCCTTGGGGATAATCAGATTGCTGCTATCTGATGGTCTGAGTGGTCTAGCTGGATTGAAGGATTTGAAAAATTGCGACAGTTGCCACGGACCAAGGCCTTGTCTGGCTTTAAAAGCTATACATGATGCTTTGAATTGAATACGTTTACTGATGGGCAACCAGTGTAGCTCCGTGGGGAGGTCCAGCTGTCCAGTGTCGGCTCTATGGTGTGGAGGGCGATGGGTGTGGGTTGCTCTTGAGGGTTCTTGTCGTTGAAGTTGTCATAGATTTATTAATTTTGTGATGGAAGAAGACGCTGAGTCTGTCGCAGAGGTCCTGGGAGGGTGGGGTGTTTGTAGTCTCATTGTTGGACTGGGCAAACTCTTTGATGATGCCGAAGGGTTCCTTGTTGTTGTGTGCGTGGGTCAAGATTCTGTCCTGGAGAGCATTCTTCCTTGAGTACCTGCGGTGGGCGATGATGGCTGCTTTGAAGTTGTCTAGATCTGCTGTGGTTTTGGAGTTCCTCCATAGCTTTTTGAGGCATCTGCAGGTACGTCTGGATTCTCGGAGTTTGATGGAGAATCAACTGGCTTTCTTTGAATGTGGGTTGGATGTTTTCTTGAGGGGGATGATGGTGTTTGCGCTGCTGGTCACCCGGTTGTGTAGGGTACGGTGGTGGTGGTAGGGCCACTGTCTGAGGTGGTGAGAGCGTAGCTGCTGAGGGAGGCAGTGAGCTGGTAGTCGGAGATCTTGCTCCAATTCCTGCTCTAGAGCTGGTGTGGGCATCTGCGGGATGTTTGTTTTGAAGGTGAAGTGGACACAGCAGTAGTCCGTCAATGGGAGTTCGAAGTTGTGGCTGAAGGTGATAGAGTTTCCTGCTGTGAAGATGGGGTCGAGGGTATGTCCTGCTGAGTGTGTTGGTTCTGGTACGATCTGTTGGTGTCAGATGTTTTGGAGGCTGTCAAGGAGAAAGGTGGAGTTGGGGTCTTGGTGGTTGTAGAGGTGGAAGTCGAGGTCTCCCAGCAGGGTGTAGTCTGTTGAGGTGATGGCTTGTGGGGAGATGATGTTTGTGATGGAGTCAGAGAAAGGTGCGTGGGGTCCGCGAGGTCTGTAGATGAGGGTGTCTCAAAGGGTGTTGTACGGGTTGGTCTGTACCTTGAAGTGGAGGTGTTGCATCAGGTCTGTTGGCCCATTGGTGTCGGTGCTCAGACGGAGGTTGGCCATGTGAGCGATGGCGATGCCTCCCCTTGGGCTATTGGGGAGGTCCTTCTGGCTGATCTTGTGGCCTTTGTGGATGGCGATTGTGATGTCATCTCTCAAGGCAGCACTCATCCAGGTTTCGGTTAAGAGGGTGACGTCAGGGGTGGTGTTGTTGAGGAGGTTCAAGATTTCTGTGGCTGTGTCCGTGGAAGGAGCGGACGTTGAGGAGGATGCATTGCAGGGTTTTGGGTGCGGTGGAGTTGTTGCTGGAGGGTGGAGGTGGGTCCTGGGTCTCAGCAAAGGTGAAGAAGTGGCAACAGTGTTGGTAGGTGAAGGTTCCATAGGTGTTGAGAGGTGATAAGAGCTTGCAGTTGTTGTTCTTGCTGATGTCGAGTGCTTAGAGATCCGAGGAGCTGTAGCGCTGGTGGGTCAGAGGACCATGGTTCCTGGCGCTGGTCGTGGGTGGGTCACGGATGGGAGCAGACAGGCTTGCCTTTGGCATTCCTTCAGCGCATCAGCGGCACGGCCGTGCAGCATCCACCATTAAGTAGGTATTGAGGGAGGGCGGGGCAGCTGGGAGGCGGGAGAGGGAGGGGCCGCGGGGCAGCAGCGGCGGAAAAACACTGATAGGGGCAGGAAGTGGGAAAGTGACAAAGCATGAATATGAAATTAAAAAAATAAAGAATGAATAAAGGAAAAAAAGGAGTAAAGAAATAGAGTAATAAGGATAAGGAGAATTAAGGAGGAATAATGCAGAAGAAAGAACGCCAAGAATGGAGCCAAGAGAGACCGGCTGGAGCACGAGAGTCACAGGGTCTTGAACCACGGTCTGCAGTTCTAGGTTGAGGCACTGCCTGGGTGAGCTGTGACGGAGCTGTGTGCTGGCAGAGTGGAAACTAGGTATGGGCGGAAAATCTGTTCCGCTCGCGGATTTTGCGGATTTTCGGGAAATCCGCAATCCGCGAGATTCGCGAATCTCCCGCAAAATCCGCAAATCCGCGAGCAGCGGATTTTGCTCGCACTGCTCGCACTGTTCGCGTGAGTTCGCGGCTTCCCAGTACAACTTCGCGCCCCGCGAATAAGTGCTAAATTGCAGAAATACGATCTTAGCAAAACTGAAACTACTTGCCAGGTTCAAAAGTTCAGGCTCATCATTAGTAGTCATTTCCTGTAGTGCTTCCTGAGGGGCCCCTCCAGAGTTCAGTTGCCAGTTGCAACTATTATGTGACCCTGCTCTGAACCTCAGAATAGTTACACATATGCCACAAAGGTCCTGAATTACAGCTAAGGGAGACAAGCAGGAGCCAGGCTGGAAGTTAAAATCCATTAATCAGCCCCTAATTCATTATTGTCAGTTGGGGCAGGGCAGGTGTTGTAACTAATTTTGCAACAATGAAAGCACTTAGCAAGTGCAAAAGATCACTAATCAGGGCGCACCAAGGAAGCAGGTGCCAGCTAAAAAAATATTCTGTGACACATTAATCAGCCCCAAATTAATTCAGGTCACTTGAGGCAGGGAAGGTGTGCTTTGCTTTGCCGAAAATAATGTACACTGGACAACCAGAGGGTGTGGTGATGAAACAGAGGGTGGCATGGGTGGGCCAGAGGGTGGCATGAGTAGTCAGAGAGTGGCAGTGGTGACAGAGAGTGGCAGTGATGAAAAAGAGTGTCCCAAACAGGCTGGACACGTAGAAACAACAAATTCGCAAAACTTGCGACCCGACAGGTAAGTTCGCAAATTGCGAAATTGTAAAAACCCTCGCGAACTGGCAGAAACACGGGCGAACACAAAAAAAAAAAAATCCGCAAATTCGCGGGAATTCGCGGATTTTGCGGATTGCGAGTTCGCAAATCCGCAAAATTCGCGAACGCGAGATCCGCAAAATTCGCCCATGCTTAGTGGAAACCCGAGAGGTATGACCACCTTCCTGACAGGTAATAATATTGGGGTCGGGCGGGGGTGCTTGCCAGTGCCACTCAGTCTGTTTAAACCTGCACAGTGAGCCATTGGCTCCTGCTCTGGCACAAAACTGGACAAAGGACATTGTAGTATCCTCCCCACTGTCCGACCCAGCTTCCCTTTCCTTAGGGTACTTAAGGGCTTACCTGTGGGTGGGTCTCTAGATTCGTTGTGGGACAAGATTCATTTCAAGACACCACTTCTTCTTCGACCGTCTAGGTACTCCGGACTTTGCTGGACTTCACTCTGGGCTTCAAGACTGCAACTGGGAAGACTCCTGTTGCTCCTGGTCTCATCACCCAGCTCGTCTGCTGCAACGTCCGTGCCGTTGCTCCATACAGGAACCTTCCAAGGCCTGTGGGCAGCCAAGACACTTGAAGGAATCTTCCTTGAAGTGAAGGAGTCACTTACCTGCATCTGCAGGTGACTCAAGGAAGCTGACCGGTCTGCTGATCCTGAGCTCTGATTGCTCAGGCCTGCCCTGACTCCCCTGCTTGTGGTGAGTCACCTGGACCTTGCTGGTCCCGACACTCTACCTTTTTCCCCTTTCCACGATGGTTGCAGTTGCAAAGACTTGTTGGTTCTCTTGATGGACACCAACCCCTCAACTCTCGACATCGGACGTGGGAGAGCTCGTACACAGCACCTGGTCTTCCACGGCGTCGCCTGGTCCACACAGCTGCAGTTCCAAGGTCACTGTTGGCTTCCCTGCAACACTCGACATGCCTCCTGGTCCCTCCTGAGTGGCATAGACTCTGTTCCCTCTGCTTGCAGGTTCTTACTCATTGACTTGCATTGAGCCCACTGTGCACACGGCCTCCGTGGGGTTTCTGGTTACTTACCTTGGATGGTTCTTTGTGTCCGCGACACTTCTATGTCCTCTGGGTATACTCTTGACTTGAGTCGTGGTTTGCATACCACTATTTTAGTATATGGTTTTTGCCTTCCCCTGGCAACCACTGTGTATTGTGTGCTACTTACCTGTTTTCTTGAAAAGTATTGAGTGCATTGTGTATATCTCCGGGTAGGAGATATTTGTATGTGTTAGTGAGTGTCTCATAATAAACACATATTTTTGTAAAAACACTGTGTGGTTCTTTTTCACTTAATCTATACCAATAAGATTACGTTCTGGTAAAACAAACTGCTTTAGACTCCTTTAGGACTAAGCCTGGATGCAGCTCTCCACAGCTACCACTTAGAGAGCTTACTAAGGTCGTCTAAGACCACTAAAATCACCAAAAGGGTTGTCTTGATTAATGCAAGGTGCTCCTACAATTACCCAAAATGCATAGTGCAAAACATAGAAATAAATTAATTTAAAGACAATGTTATTCTTAGTAACTGCTTAACAGCATCTTTTTATAATATTGAGTGGCTATGTAGTGTGACTAAAGCACATGTGCAATCATGCAAGTGTACCGAGTGAATTGTTGTTCAGGCAAAAACACGGTTAGAGAAAATGCGTTCCAGGATGGACATAGACGAGAAAACACAGCACAGAAAAAAAACTGAATACAATGTTGACCAAACATGTCTGGTAGTGGCAATGGTACTGAGCCTCAAAATGAAAGACATGAGTGCATCTGCACCACCTTGTGTGGACAATAGTTTATTGACTACAGGAATTCAGAAAAGATTTCTAGAAACTTTGTAAATCACTGCTTTCCATGTTTAATCTTGGAGAAATTCTGTGAATTTCATTTTCACGTGAAGAAAATATTGCATTACTCTTGCGTATATAATTCTCTTGCAACAAAAACAGCCCGAGCAACTGCACTTCATAACTTTTATACTTTTTTCTCCATGGGGAAACATTGGAAACATGTTTTCTGTGTGGAAAAACTTTCACAGGATAACCCCACCAAATTTAGGTAGGGGGTGCTCCATTTCCCTGGAGAGAGATTTACTCCTGCACCCTGCCCTTTGCAGAAGTAAATACTAGACCATATCCAGAACGAAGGATATTAATTAAATCCCACGGTCAAGCTGCAATCAATTTTAATGACTTAAGTGGACACAGACTTAAGTTGAGATCCTGCATATCCCTCCTTCGGATAGCTGCCAGAATGTCTCTCTCATAAACTAGGTGGAAACGTTGAAGAGCAGGGAGACAAGTATGAGGTACAATCACCCAGTGCCTCAGGGGATAGATATCAGCGAGTAGGACTATTATTCATTCAGTCTCGAGTATTTACAGTAAACAAATCTTGTATGTTTGTGCATAGGCGCTGAAAAGGTATGAGCACTCAAGTTTCAATATTATCAACAAAGTAGTCCCACTAAACCATCTGGTGCAGAATGCTCCAAAGAGGCCCCAGGATGGCACCAATGCTATCAAAGCAGATAATGGTCAAGACTAGACACTTCTTCATCTCAGGCTAAAACAAGGCATCTCAAGAATTGGAAGGCCAATGGGCTGCACTTAGACTTGGAGGTTGTTTTATTTATTTATTTAAATTTATATCGCGCATTATCACCCCGGGGTCTCTAAGCGCTTGTTCAGGTACACACCAAAATTCATAGGGCCAGTCATCGAATTACAGCGCGCCCCAGGCTTCCCGGAAGAGCACAGTTTTTAGCATCCTGCAAAAAGGCAGCAGGTTGGGTTCCTTACGAAGTTCGATTGGTAAGTTATTCCAGGCTGCCGGAAAAACGTTAGAAAAGGTGCGGCCGCCTATAGTGGCCAATCTGAAGCGTGGTCGGGCAAGGAGGGTAGCCTCAGA
Source organism: Lissotriton vulgaris (assembly GCF_964263255.1). Taxonomy (NCBI): domain Eukaryota; kingdom Metazoa; phylum Chordata; class Amphibia; order Caudata; family Salamandridae; genus Lissotriton; species Lissotriton vulgaris. The sequence continues at coordinate 1,379,200,758 of NC_141696.1, read as the reverse complement.
TGAATGTAACACCCTTCTAGGGGTGTATGGGACCACGCGGGCTTTCATATAGCTTGGTGCGTTGCCATATAGGGCTTTGTGCGTGATACAGAGCCCCTTAAACATCACTCTCTGTCTGATTGGCAGCCAATGTAGTTCGCGCAAGAGAGGTGAAACATGCGTTCTCCTAGGCTTTTCAAAAATCAGTCTCGCTGCGTCGTTCATGACCGTTTGCAGTCTAGTCAGTTGTTTTTGGGGGAGCCCTGCATATAGCGAGTTGCCACAGTCCATCCTGGCTAGGATCATGGCAGAGACCGCGCGCCTCAAGGTGGAAAAATACAAAAGCTTTATCTTTATGTTTAGCATATATATCTAAAAGTTAACCCGTCATTCAATCCCATGATATACATCTACACTCCACTACACTATAGTTGACATCATAATCTGAACTGCTACCTGCTCCAAACAACTGCAAGACTCTATGGATGCCCTTAAACTGGCTAGAACTCAGTCAAAACAAACAGTAAGGTAATCCAGATGAGTGAGTTAGTTTGTCAAAAGATATTATTTAGATATAGTGCGGTGCTCTATGTAGGTCCTGTGAGTGTATTCAAAAAGCAAAGTAGGCAAATTCAAAAAAATATTAGTTAAGCCCTCACACACCTGCCCAAGGGTCATCTATCATCCCCAGGATTCCTCATTCGTCGAAAACGATTTTGATGATGAAAGGGCTTCCTAACAGGTGGAAGTACTTTGTTATTTTGAGGTTTGTGGTCAAAATGATAAAGGGAATACAGATAGTGAAGTTAAAAATATCTGAGGTGTCTCAGGTTCACATTTACTTGTTGAGGACCTAGGAGATGATTAAAAATTAAATCGTCGATGCCAAGGAGACTAATTACTCCTGCATTGTGCTGGTCAACATGTTTCTGCTGAGTTGCACCTGATGGAGTCCATGGCATCCATCAAACCGGGATCCCGATGACAGAAAGTTTTAAGGCTCACACATAAAAAAACATACAATTCCCAAATTATGTATGCTTAGGTCTTAAGGAAATATACATATTTTGTGGTTTCCTGTGGAACCCTACACAATAAATTATTCAGGCACCATGAAGGTTGGAGATCTTCTTGTAGTCAAATACTCTTCCAAGTGTGATCCTGTCACGTTCCCGGCGTTTTGCCGTTCCGGGTGACCACCAACCACATACAGAAGACTAGGACACTCACTTCCGGGCGGAAGCAGAGTCCCGGTCTAGTCTTTCTTTGGACCGCCTTCCGCACTGTAGCGCTTCAGGGGGATTCGTTTAAACTCAGCGTTTCTCGCCGGTTCTGCGCTTTGGATTGTAACGAACTCCAGGTTCCCGTCTTGATGCGAACGATCCCCGTGTCTTCCGAGAGCCAAGGACGCCTTCTACTCAGCGTCCATTCCTTCATTCCGGTCCTGCCGGTAATCTTCCCTGTTTCTTCCCGCACCGGTGAGCCTTGGAGAACCTTGATACTTTCACCTAAGCGCAGGAGTGCTTTCATTTACAGATCGATCCACACTGGAGCGCATTCTATTTTATAGCTTTTTCCGCGCAGGAGCGCTTATAGTTTTTGTGAGTAAAGCGCTGGTGCGCTACTACTCCTTTGTTTGCAGCAACGCGCAGGAGCGCTAGTTCTTGGCAACTTAGTACAGCGCTGGGGCGCTACTTATTCTTTATGTACAGCACGCGCAGGAGCCCTATTTCTGGTAATATAGCACAGCGCTGGGGTGATACTCTTTTTTAAAAATTTTTTTTTACTTTATTCGGTTTTTTATATATAAAACCATAAAAGTTCATATTACAATAAAAATAGCATTCCAAGCTACAAATAAAATGATTACAAAACGAAATACAGCACGTGGGGAACCCACAATTCATGTCAGTAATAGATCTGCTATTGCACTTTGAAAGAGAAGCAGAGTGTAAGGGGTTTAACTCTTAATGGTTCTAACATGTCCAGGCATTTTCTATACTTCATAGTACATTTTAAAAAATCCGCCACGTGGGGTATAATTTCTGGGTTCAGCATTTGAAGATAAAATAGTGCAGATCGGGGTTTGTACAAAGTTCATCCTTTTTAAACCGGGTTTAAGGTAAAAGAGCCTTGGGAATTCATAATATTTACAAAAAAACATAAAGTGAAGCAGATCCTGTGGAGACTGAAAGTCGCAGCCACAGGGTGCTAACACCATCCCCTTGTGACAGCCCCTAGGGACTGCCAATAAAAGATGGAACAGGTTAAGCCTGAACCTGATTAAAAGGAAACAGTCATATGCTGGTATGGGCCAGAGTAAATATTACTCCTCCACAGGCGAGGTTTTTAACAAGAGGTGGAGGCGCACACTAGGCTTCGTTAATTCCCTGCCCTCTCTATCCAGCTTTTTGCGGATAATTAAAGACTGTTTAATGAGTATAGGATCTTTATTAGTTATACCAGCCGGGTTTAAAAAAAGATCTAGTCACCCTTCTTTACGGAAGGTGTCTTTAAAATAGCTCAGCCAGGGAATTTTGGACATATTGTCTAGGCTAAGGGCTTCTTTTAACAAACTATGTGTTAGCACTAGATGTTTATTGAGCCAACATTGCAACCAGAACAGAAGAGGGCGCAGTGACAAGGTGTCACATAACAAAGGCGTGCCTGTTTCTTCATGTACTGATAAGTTGGGGTTCCCTGTGGGACACATAAGAGTTTTTTTTTTATTTGTTTTCGGCAGTCTGTAGGCACGCATGATTACTGTAACCCCAGAGTTCACTCCCATAAGTAACTACAGCTATACTCTTAGAGCGATAAACTTTTAGCATGGCTGTCACCGGTCTATTACCCATTCTAGCTGCGAAGTCAAATAGCGCAGCGTTAGCCCTGGTGACTTCTCCCCTTTTCCTGTTCATGCAAGCAACCCAGTTTAATTGTTGGTCTAGAAGTACCCCTAGGTAAGAAAAGGAAGTGCATATAGGCACCCTAGTACCGTTAACCTTGTATGAGTGCTGTTTTCTAGCTGCCTTCCCTACCTGCAATACATAGGATTTAGTGTTGTTTATGTGCAGATCTCGTTTTAACATAAAACCATAAAAGGCATCCAGTAGTGTTTGTAGCCCATTGGGGGTACGGGCTAACAGGACAGCGCCATCTGCGTATAATAGAACTGGTTGGCCCGACGACCCACATACGGATAATCCGCCCCCGTTTTGACCAGGTGATCTTCTAGGTCATTGATATATAAATTAAAAAGAAAGGGGGCAAGGATGCACCCTTGCCTTACCCCCCGGCTAGTACTAAAACTTTGTGTGACCTTGAGATCCCTGGTGTATCTGACATTGGCCTTTGTATCACTGTGTAGGTCCATTAAAAAGTTCACGAGGTGTGGCTCTACCCCCATGGCCTCCATGGACTGCCACAACTTTCCCCGGTTGACACAGTCAAAAGCCAAGGAAAGGTCCATGAAGGCCATGTATACTGTTCCTGGTCGTGCAATGGTATATTTTCCCAGGAGTAGGTAGAGGTTAAGGCACTGAGCCAAGGTGGAGTGCCCTCTACGGAACCCATATTGTATGTCAGAGATGATCTTATTCTCTTCAGCCCAAATGGACAGCCTCTTCAGGATAATGCCCCCTAGCACTTTTACAATGGAGTCTATCAGGGAGATAGGCCTGTAGTTTAGTGTACAGTTTCGGTCTCCCTTTTTAGGTCTCGCCTGTTGTCGATGCGCATGCGCATCGAGCAAAGCGAGACTATTGCGAGTTATCCACACTTTATCTGCACTGCAAGGAATCGTGGCGATTCCTTGCAGTGCCCGTGAGTTTTAAGGTCAATGCGCATGCGCATTAAGCTTATGCGCATGCGCATTGACCTTAAAAGTCACGGGCGCGTGCACGTCCGTCTTTGTTTACCCCTCCGCCCCCTCCCGCCGTGTCGCATTTCTCCTCCCCCTCCCCTCTCTTCCTTCCGTCGTGTCGCACCTCTCCCCTCTCCGCCCCCTCCCCTGCCCGCCCCCTCCCGCCGTGTCGTATTTCTCCTCCCCCTCCCCTCTCTTCCTTCCGTCCTGCCGTGTCGCACCTCGCCTGCACGTTTTCGGCAAGGAACTTTGCCAGCGCTTGTTCCATATGAATCTCCTCCCTGCAGTATTCTCAAGTCAGCACATTCTTCCCCCAGCTCAGCAATCCTTGGAAAAGAAGTCTTCGAAATCCTCCACTCCGGTGTGAACTACTATCCCTCCGCAGAGGCGCGCGGTCTTGAGTCTGAGTAAAACTTATTGTGTCTCCCTTTTCATGTAACCTGAAGCAATCTGCGAGGCTTCCACCGCATCCTTGGATATGCCCTACTTCATGGTAAGTTCTCGAGGTATTTCATGCTCAATTTCTGAATTGCCTTAGTCCAAGTTCTTGTAGTCTGCTTCTTGTAGTCCGCGATGGTCTTTGTTCTGATCTCAGTTACTCCATTTACTTTAATTCGTTCACTGCTGCTGTAGCCGACGAGTCTTGCAGCACTGCTTAACTTAATTAGGTCGATTTTCTAAGGCTTTTTCCAAGTTCTCTAAATGCTCTGTAGTACGGTGCTTGTTGTAGGCGTCCTAGAATGAGATCTGGGTTCCTGTGTACCTGTTTGCTTACTTTTGTCATTTGTTCAGCACCATAGTAGCCTCATCCACAGTGCTGCTAACTCCTGATTTCAAGGGTACACCCTTGCCTTTTGCTCTCCACTACATCACATTTCTTCCGCTGTCTTTATCTTGGTGCCTCAGTAACTCATTCTTTTATTGCATCTCTCCCTCTCTATTTTCTTTTTTTATTTTAGAAAGTATAGTTTTGCAGCCTGTTTCGCCCTAGAATCACCTTCCTCAGCCTCTCTGGAGCATGGCTGTGTTGGCATTCTCTAACCTCGACCCCACTATTTCACAGTGGCCATCCAGTTCGTAATGCGGGTAACTTGTGCCTCCATTGCTGTGCTTCTCCACGGTTCATTCACGCACCTTTTATTGTCTTACAGTAACTTGGCATAAGACACAGCCCTTGAGTCCACTGCTGCATACTGTTTCTCTTTCCCTTAAGTCTCCTCTGGTACATCTGATCAATTCACAGCGTTGTACTTGCTGGCATGCAGCCCTTTGCATTGCTCTTTGTAAATTTCCATTGTTGTGCACCACACAACCCTGTGTCAATAGCCTGGAGAGCTCGGTCTGTTTTCCCTGGAAGCCGCACCATCAAATATTGTAGTTTTTTGTTTACTCCGTTTCATTTCGGATATATTACTGTTTGGTAACCTGCAGTTCGCAAACGTTTAACAGATTAATAAAGTATACATTAAACACAAGGCAAACCAAGGACCGAATGATTGCAAATTGGAATGTATGTAACATGTAAATGTTCCTGCTATGTACCCGACCGGCATTACTTTGTGTCTAAAGTATTGTAAAGATTTACCAAAGCTTGTTAAATACAGGGACTATTGTAGAGCGACCCCATGAGGCTGGACAAGCCTTTTCTGCAGCAGCGTTTCCCACAGCTGTGAGGATTGGGGCCCAAAATGTAGGGTCTGATTTATAGATGTCTGGAGGGATCCCGTCTGGGCCTGGCAACTTTTTGTTGGAAAGGTTGCTTATTCCCTCCAGTAATTTGTCTACTGAAAATGCCAATACCTCCTGCCCTTGCCTCTCATGTGAGGGGGCTGTTTGTACCTTGTTATCCTGAAAGATAGCAACAAAGTGATCCACCCATTCGCCCTCCTTAATATTTGACCCCACTACACTAGCCCCAGCCGGTTCTAGAGGTGATTGGTTGATTGTATTCCAGAACCTAGAGCTGTTAGAATGGGTCAGGGGGTTTAGCAGTTCCTCCCATAACGCATTTTTCAACTCAGACTTTCTTTTTATTAGCACCTTTTTATAAGTTAGCCGGAGCGAGCTGATCAGTGCTTTGTCTCGGGGAAGTGTTTTGAGGGCTAATTTCAAGTCTCTTGCTGCTTTGGAGCAGTTTTTGCAAAATCACTTGGGTTTATCCAAAGTGGGTTTCCCCTCCCCCATGGTGACTCCAACATCTTTCCTACGTTTTAGGCAATGTTCTCAAAGGCTATAAGAACTCATTTGCTCTCGGATTTGGAGTTAAGACATGTATAGAGGTCCTTCTCACAGGCCTCCTTTAATTTTTCGAGGAATTCAGACGGTACCACTGTATTCCATTTTATATGTCTCCCACCGTTAATAGGTTGCAGCGTGTTATCTCGCAGTGTGCTGTTGTTTTTTGTTTTTTTCATAAGGTTGCCACCTAACAGGACACAGACTGGATTATGGTCACTAAAGACACTAGGGACTATTTGAAAACCAAGTAAAGTGTTAGTAGATTTCTGTCTACTAGGATGAAATCGATGAAGGTGCCGTGGCTCCCTCCTTTGAATGTAGGTTCTTTTTGGGTGACCGTTGGTAGTGTTATGTTCATGGAGAACAGAAGATCTTGCTCGTCCAGTAAGTGGTTCAGGATGTTACCCTCTAGGGTATGTTCAAAGTGAAGTCCCGGTAACAGGGGACATCCCATGTCTGATAAAGTATATAGCACGGGGTCACCACATAGGTGGACATTAAAATCCCCGGCTAGCATCATGTTCCTTCTGGCAGGTCCCCGGCATTGAATGTTAAAATTGTTCAGTTCGGTAGTCCTACAGCCCTCACCCTGACAGGTAGCATTATAAAAGTTAATCACACACAAGCTATTCTCTTTTTTCCCCAGCAAGATTGCCTGGAAGTTTTTATTGCCTGAGGGAAGGACCTTAACACTACATCTTAATGCCAGGGAAAAAAAGATGACTAGGCCCCCAGAGGCCCACCCGCTTCTAGAGCTTGTTGCCGGTGCAAAGAATGATTTGTAACCCTCGATGGCGAGATTACAGTCAGTTACTCAGGTCTCCTGAAGACAGATAATGGAGAAGTGTTTTACAAACTGGATCCATAAAGGGTCTGAGATCTTACTTGCTAGCCCCGCTATATTCCAAGGGAGTATGTTACATTCTAAATTACCCTCTGTATTTACCCCAGTGCTTTCAACAGATATAACAGGCCATACTGTTCTGATGGAGATTTCCTCACAATCCCTGTCTATTTCTGGAACACCGGGTAGGCCCACGCCGTCCAGGGCACTGCCGGTGCATAACGCCCCACTGCCCCTGGGTGTAGTGCGACAGGCGCACTGGGGGTCAAGGCCATCGGGGGGAGGAGAGCAGTGGACTCACTCAGTCAGTCACAGTCATTTAGACCTGAAAGGATGTTGAATCTGTTTGTGACCTCCAGATGAGATAGGGTTTCCGAACTGCCCCACGTTTCCCCCCTAAATGACCTGACCGGGATTGTGTTCCAACCATCTGACCCGTTACTACTCATAGTGGGATACCTTCTAGTTTTGTTGTTATTGGCTTGTATTTCCCCTGGTCTATAAAAGAACCCCAGGGGTAGGATTTCTATGACATATCCCCTCGTTGAGGTCCATGTTTCAGCCTCCTTCAAAATCTTCCCTACAGGTAGTGTGCTGTTAAAGTTTACTACTATGCAGTCACCATCTCTGCATTTTCTGGTACGGCCCAGCCACGAGACTCGGCGTGCCATAATTATATTGTGCCCTATGTTTTGGCCGCTATAGGTGTTGTTTGCTAGCCAATGGGTATCTTTGTTTTTGAGCTGTGGGAAATCCTCCCTCCCCCCTGTGGCAAGGGTGGAACGTTCCCCAGAACTATTACTAATGGAGCACTCTGTGGAAGTAACTCAAGGACAAATCTATTACCCCCACCTTGGATCAGGCGAGTGGGCTGTGTGGGTCCTTGTGGCTGCGTGGCTAGGTGTGGGACCTCTACTTGGGCTACTCTAGGACCGTCCGGTGCTTTACCACAACCTCCGAGGGTTTCAGGGCTACCACTATATTCTGCTAGACTAGTGTCCCTCAAGTCCAATTTTCTGGGTGGAGGTGCTGATGGCAATTGGCTGGTAGGTGGTCTAGTTAATTTGTTGGTTCCGTTCTCCAAACGTAGGTGATGTGCCTCTCCTAGCGACCGCTTGCTACCCACCAAATCTTGTAGCAAATGGTTGTTATCAGTAGTGGTTTGCTGTAGCTTATCTAATCCTGCACTGACCACTCTGAGTCTCTATGGGAGTGGGAGTGTAAATGTCCTTACCAGGTGTTCTATCTGTGTGGTCAAGCTGTCCCCTCCCTGTGTGAGTAGTGATGGATTTTTTGACAGGGGGTGGTCCCTGTTATTAAGCAGAGCTGGGACGGTAGGATGCTGAGTAGGAGCTTGTTTTTTGCTATTAGTTCCCAGGGAATTGGTGTTCTTGGTCACAAGCTTGGGGATTTTGGCCCGTCTGCATCTTTGTACACCCCCACTCCGTTTTCTTTTCCCTAGTGGTTTGCTGCGGGTTGACAATGTATCCACTACGGGGCATACTTTGATCACTATGGGGGGGGGGGTGTTACCCTGTATTTTATCAGCTTTGCCGGTTATGCTGTCCTGTGTGCTATTCCCCAATGTGATGATACTATGCTCTTCCGAGACGATGCTGGTTTCTGGTAAACCTAGGTCGATAAGGCGTTGGCTAATTCGCCTCTCGGGGGTTACGCTATTTAGGATACTGCCCAGGGATGATCTTTTAGCACTGAGAAATTCTGAAGATAATCTTTCCTCTGTGAGGGCAATTTCTCGTTCCAGGACGGCTACCGCCCTGTAAAGTAACCATCTAGTGTGCCGGAGAAGCTTACCCCACTATGTTTTGACGAAAGAGATCCCCCATTGTCATTAGTGAGGGCCATGATCTATTAATGGCAAATTTTATAAGGTAGCTAAACAATAATAACAACGTCCAGCAATGTCCTATAGTTAATGCAAGACTATGTAGTTGGTTACAGAAGTGGATAAATATCACCTGGTCTATGATGTTTGCAGAGTCCAAGATATTAGGGGGTGGCACAGCCCAGCCTCCTCTGGCCTCAGAGGGCCACAGAGTACCCGCCCTTTGCCGGGCTTAGCCCGGCGATGCCCGTACGCGGTCCCACGACATGGGGGCTGCAGTGATTTTAAAGCGCCTCCGGGCGCGAACCAGGCAAAGTCACTTGCCTGGGAGTTGTGGTCTCCCACCGCTCGGCGGCCACAGGGTAACGAGCTGCGGCGGTGGGAGGGAGACACAGCAGGACCACACTGGCACCGAAGGAGTAGGAGTCCAGAGCAACGTAGCAGGTAAAAACAAAATGCCCCCAAACAGTGTATCTGCACCACCCGCTCACTGGGGCTGCAGTGATTTTAAAGCGCCTCCGGGCGCGAACCAGGCAAAGTCACTTCCGGTGCTGGGGCGCTGAGAAGCCTGGGAATTGTGGTCTCCCTCCGCTCGGCGGCCACAGGGTAACGAGATGCGGCGGCGGGAGGGAGACACAGCAGGACCACACTGGCACCGAAGGAGTAGGAGTCCAGAGCAACGGAGCAGGTAAAAACAAAATGCCCCAAAAAGTGTATCTGCACCCAAGGACACCTTCTACTCAGCGTCCATTTCTTCGTTCCGGTCCTGCCGGTACTCTTCCCTGTTTCTTCCCACACCGGTGAGCGTTGGAGAACCTTGATACTTTCACCTAAGCGCAGGAGCGCTTTCAGTTACAGATCGATCCACACTGGTGCGCATTCTTATGTTATAGCTTTTTCCGCGCAGAAGCGCTTAAAGTTTTTGTGAGTAAAGCGCTGGTGCGCTACTACTCCTTTGTTTGCAGCAACGCGCAGGAGCGCTAGTTCTTGGCAACTTAGTACAGCGCAGGGGCTCTACTTATTCTTTATGTACAGCACGCGCAGGAGCGCTATTTCTGGTAACATAGCACAGCGCTGGGGTGATACTCATTATTTGATTGCATCCACACAGGAGTGTTTGTGCTTGCAGGACTATCGATGAGGTGCTTGTGTTTGAGTACTTACCCATGCAGGACGCTTGCATTTCTTTCCTTTCCTTTATTGGAGCACCTTCTTTTCCTTTGTTTTATTGGACATCATAAGCCTTGGTGAGTTGCTCTTGGTCAGTCTCTTCTGTATGTGATTGGGAAGTTGTCTTAGGAAGTGGGAGGTGTGGGGATCTTTCTAATTGGGTCTCTCTTGTTTCCCCAGTTGTTGCCCATGGTGCTACCCAAGATCTACTGCCACAAGCCTTCTTCCATTCCTTTTTGGCTCTCTTCCCTGGGTCCATCTACTCCTTGTCGGGTATTTCTTTCTGCACGGGTCAGGTGGGTACAGGGGCGGTGGCTCTTGTCGTCTCTGCGGATTTGCTTAACAAGCAAAGGTAAGCATTGTGGGGTACCTGACAAAATCCAAAGCCCACGTCTCTTATTCCGCCCAGACGACATGAGCGACCCAGAAGTCTCCCTTCAAGATATAGCAGCCCTGCTGGCTAACATGCAGGCAGAGAACCTTAGCCTACACCATGATTTGATGACCTTACAAGGTCAGATGGCAACAGGAGCAACCAGCCCTTGGGGACCCACCCCGAGCCCCAGAGTCCGACAAGAAGGGTTGTTACGGCCACCTATGTTCACGTTTGGTGGACCCTCCTCTGCATCCAATCAGGACACAGCGATACAAATCATCACACCCCATCCGTAGCAGTTGGCACCACCCGAACGCTTCTATGGTTATTGCACTAAGTACAGTGTCTTCTTCCACCAGTGCCATCTGCATTTCATGGCCAGAGCATCAGCGTTTCCAGACAACGCGTAAAAAAACGCGTTTATCGGGGGCATGGCCAGCAGCATGGGACGTGCCTTTGCGGAGCTCCGGCCGAGCTGCTTCGAAATCCGACGATTACTACAACCCCAGAGAGCACGCACTTTGCCCAGCTGAGCCCGAGATCTGCCGACAGCTGGGGAGCACACTGGGACGGCGGAATCACGCTGGGACCGCCCGAAAACTGAAGGAAACACAGCCGAGTTTGGAGAACCCTGTGGGCTCAAAATGGCTGCCCTGACATAAGCCTGATGCGGAGACACCGAGGAACACTTCCGCAGACCAGAAGAAGCAGTACTCCGCAATCGGGGGCAATACATCGTCCAGACCCGACCAGCGGTACGGTGTGAACGCGATTGGAGTGCCCGGGTGGGGTCCGGAGGTGCCGCAGAGGTCCGGCCGCCTTTACCAAGATGGCGGCCGGCAGAATTCATACCCGGTAACGGGAGGCAGAGGCGGTGTGCAGCTGTCCCAGCACTGAGGTGAGGCGGGGAGACGGCGGTGGAGAGGAGCGGAGGAGCGGTGGTGTTGCCCGTGGGCAGAGGCGGCAACTGACGGAGACCGCGAAGCACGGGAGGCGGGGACGCTTGCGTTCGCCTGAGGAGGCTGCACTGGTGTGGCGGCGGCAGATGAGGAGAGCCCGGGGGGCGTACTGCAGCGGCGGGGGCTGACCGGTGAGAAACATTGATTTAGCCCTCCGGCTTTGCCCGCCTCCCCCCCTCGCACCCCCCCCCCCCCTCCCCAGTACTCCACAAACGGAGCGCTGTCCTGGCAGTGGGCGCTTTGGTCTGGGGACACCCGGAGCACAAGGCGGAAGACAACAGCGAGAGGAGATACTGCTGGGAGCGGCACCGCCGGGAGGTCCGGTTTGACAGCGGCTGGGGAGCCTGGAGGAAGAATGGGGAGTTGCTGGGGTCGGGCCGCCTTTTGCCAGGCTGATGCCCGGAACGTACGATACCCAGTAACGAGAGGAGGAGGCAATCTGCTGTCGTCCCCACGGTGAGGCAAGGCGGGGAGACGACGGGAGCTGAATGCGGAGGAGAGGTGGTGTGGCCCGCAGGTGGAGGAAGTGACCACCGGTAACAGTGAAGCGTGGGTATCCGAGATAGGTGTGGCGGAGGTGACTGGAGACAGCCCAGGGAGACGCACAGCAATAGTGGAGGCCGGCGAGTTGGGGCCTTTGGTTTCGCCATCCGGCTCTACCAGCCTCACACCCTCTCACCCGTGCCCCCTGCTGGCGGAACGCAACTGGCAGACGGGCCCTTGGCCTGGGAGAAGCCCGCAGGAACAGCAGGAAGGACAGATTTTGAAGTACTTGGGTGGCCGGTGATTGGGAGAGGAGGTAACTGCGGAACGGGAAGGGGCAGCTACGACGGAGCCCACGGTGCGAAGCCTCGGGTAAGAGACCACATAACTGAGGGGAGGCACAAGGTGGGGCCCCGCGGTGAGGTGACTCCGAGAGACATTATCTCGCATAACGCCACGGCTCGCGGGGTGGCGGAACGGAGTGCGGCCACCCCCGGACTGGCTTCACCCACGGCTTGAACTTTTCAGAAGTTGGTGGCAAGCAACCCACAGCGGGATTCCTCCCGGGACGAGGGCAGTCATGGGAAAAAGAGACCCGGTGCCTAAATCCACTAAGCAGGGCCGCATGGACAACTTTGCGGCACCAAGACAGGCCGTGGAACAGCGGCCGGAGCTATCCGTGGCACAGTCGGAAACGGCGATGTTGCTGGCGGCCATCCAGGCGTCCAGGAGTGACATCCAGGAATCTCGGGCGGTCCTGGAGGTGAAGATAGGAGAAGTGGGATCCGAGATAACACTGCTGCGACAGGACTTTCGGAACCTGACGGACATGGTGGCAGCGGCCAAAACTAGAGTCACTGAAAACGATGCATCGATAACGGCCCTGAAGAAAGACATGGCGGAGCTGCAGGCCTCACACCGTCACTTGCAATGGAAGGTGGACGATGCGGAAAATAGATCGAGGAGCAACAGCCTTCGCTTTGTGGGCTTTAGGGACGGAGTTGAGGGGAAGAACATGGCTTCCTTTCTCCACGCATGGCTGAAGACTACCTTTCCGGCTGCACAGTTCTCCACGTGCTTCATTATTGAGAGGGCACACAGGGCGCTCCTGGCCAAACCACCAGAAGGGGCAAGACAGCGGCCAGTTATAGCGAGATTCCTGAACTATGCAGATAGAGATTTGATCCTACGAGAAGGCAGGAAGCTGGGAGAGATCCGTTTGGAGAATACAACCATTATGATTTTCCCGGATTACAGTCAGGAAGTGGCGAAACAGTGCCGCTCCTTTGATTCTGTAAAGGCAAAACTGAGATCCTTGAACATTACATACATGCTCCTTTTTCCCGCAAAGCTCAAAGTGCTATACAAAGACAAGTCCATTTTCTTCTCACACCCAGAGGATGCTTGGCAATGGCTTGAAGAACGTCCTATCCTGAATAGCAGAGAGGCGGCCGGACGGGAAGCAATGGACAGATCGGTGCGGGATACGTCGCGATGGGAGCTTCCAAAACCGCAGCGGAGGAGAACTGGGAGGACTAGGAAACATAAGCCGGCAACGCCTTACCAGACCCGTGGTGCCAGTGACAGGAGGGGGGGCAGATCGACGTCGCCTGGAAACGACTCGGTAGCGGGCTCTAGGTTTCGCTGCTTGCGGAATGGCATCCGTTCAGAGGGGGATGAGGAGGACGAATCGGAGGGCCGCGCCTCAGGAGGAGATGAGGAAGATGGCGTTGGAGACTCAGTACACCCGTTAGTCAAAGAAATCCAACACCTGGAGCAGGACTCGTCGGGACAGGGGCCCACTATGGACACACAGGACTCGCACTCATGAACGATGGTGCTCAGGGACCAGTGAGATCGCAGCTCGGCCAATGGGAGCAGGCAAGTTGACGCGTCCTTTAATGTTGTTTGAGTTGTTTATACAGTTCTTTGGTTTGTGATGGGTGGGATGTGTGGGAGGGCGACAGGCCTTCTCCCGTGGATAGTTTGGTCCAATGTTGGCATGCGACTGGAAGGGGAGGGAGGTGAGGAGGGAGGTGGAGGGGGGGAAGGTTTTCGAACTCCCTCAAGTTGGGGTCCAAGAGGGTTAAGTGGGGGAGGGTAGGGTCAGTTGAGGAGCAGCAGCAACACACCATGCCACACCTTATAACACTTCCACTACAGGGACCCACCTGGGACAAGTGTCGCACTACACAATGGCAAGTACACTAGGCATCCCGCAAGTGGGTGACAAAGGGGTCACCGTCTTAACGTGGAATGTAAAGGGCCTTGGGTCAAAGATCAAGAGGGGCCTGGTGAACGCTTATTTATTTATTTATTTATTTATTTTATTTTACAGATTTGTAGAGCGCATGGCTGCCCATAGGCGTCCCAGCGCTGACAGACAAAAACCTAGTGAGAGATGTTTTTATGGGAACAGCCATGTTTTGAGTGCTCTACGAAATGAAAAAAGGTTAGGTTGGGCTCTGAGGTTAGGGGGGAGCGAGTTCCAAAATTTGGCAGCGTTGAGGGAGAACAGTCGGCCGCCTGAGCGGGCTTTTCTGATCCTGGGGATTGAGGCTAGGTTACAGTTGGAGGAGCGGAGAGTTCTAGAGGTGGTGTGGGGTGAAATGAGATTTTGGAGTATGGGAGGGGCCTTGCCGTGCATAATCTTGTGGGTCGTGCAGAGAGCCTTGAATTGAATTCTCTCTTGGATGGGGAGCCAGTGAAGGGCCTTCAAAGATGGTTTGGCGGAGCAGCGGCGATGGGTACCTGTAAGAATGCGGGCTGCCGCATTCTGGGCCGTTTGGAGTTTTGCTAGAACTTTTTTGGGGGCCCCTAGGTATAGGGCATTGCCATAGTCCAAATGAGATAGTACAAGGCCGTGGATAAGGAGTTTACGGGATTGAGTCGGAAGCAGGGGTAGAATTTTTCTTGCCGATCTTAGAAGACCGTGGCAGGTTCCAGCAGTTTTCCGTGCTTGGGCTGAGAAGTTAAGTTCTTCATCTAACCAGATGCCCAGGCTCTTAATTTCTGGTTTAGACGCAGGAGGGAGGCCCATGGCTGACGGCCATATGGAGGTGGAGCTGTATAAAGATTTGTTGCCTAAAAACATGATCTCAGTTTTTTCGTTATTCAGCTTGAGGTGGGAGCTACTCATTCATTTTGTTATTTCGATCAAGCAAGTGTGCAGGTTGGTAATGGAGTGGTCTTGCTGGTTAAGGGAGACCACAAGTTGAGTATCGTCGGCATATGTCAGGAGTTTGATGCCATATGGGGCGACGACCTTCTCGAGGGGGGACATATAAACATTAAAAAGGGTTGGGCTCAGAGACGACCCCTGTGGTACCCCGCAGTTGATGGCTGTAGGTCTGGACGTGAAGGTGCCCTCTGTCACCTGAAAGAGTCGGTTTTTGAGGAAGGATTCTAACCAGGCCAGGGCCACTCCTGTGACTCCAAGGTGTTTGAGTCTTTGGATAAGGATAGAGTGGTTAACGGTGTCGAATGCGGCACTAAGATCCAGGAGGATCACTGCCACTGATCCCCCTGAGTCTATGATCTTCCTTGCCTCTTCGACTACCGCTAATATTGCTGTCTCAGTGCTCTGGCCTGGCCTGAATCCTGTTTGGGAGGGTTCCAATAGTTTGTTGGACTCGAGGTATTGGGAGAGATTTAGGTTAACATGCTTCTCAGCTATTTTGCTGACACCTGGAAGTAAGGAAATTAGCCTGTAATTGCTTACCTCAAGAGAGTAGCGCCAGATATCATCCTTTTACAGGAGACTCATCTCAGAGGCAATAAGTGCGCGTTTATAGCGAGAGGCCGCCATGTAGTGCTAGCGCATGCAGGGTACACAACAGATTCCAGGAGGGTGGCGATCCTCAGTAAAAAAACTGCACCATTCACTATCACCCGTACCTGGCTGGACCCACAGGGGACCTACGCGGGAGTGCAAGGGACCTGGAAGAGGCGCAGGTACACTAATATTTCGGTGTATGCCCCCCCAAAGCTGCAGGCACGCACCCTCAAAGCGATCACCTCTATACTCATTGATACAGCAGACACAATACAAATAGTGGGGGGGGGGGGGATTTTAACGATGTTATGTGCGAAACACAGGATCGGTCAGGGACAAAACGTGCAATGGGGACAAGTTCGGCCTTAGCACGACAGATGAATGTCATAGGACTCACTGATGTCTGGAGGTGGCTCCATCCTACACAGGAGGCCTACTCCTTTTACTCAGGGGCCCACAGGGTCTTTTCAAGAATAGACTATATATTCATGTCCAGACAGAATCTTACATCGAGTGACACAGTGGACTATAAAGCGAGGGGACTCTCAGATCACTCTCTGCTGTATGCACAGTTGGGGCGGGAGAGAGGAGGGAGGGGGGCTGAATGGCGCCTAGCGGCCTGGGACCTCCAAACTCCGGAAATACTGCGGGCATCAGAGCTGACATTAGGGTCTACGTGGCCGGAAATGAAGGTACGGTTGACTCAGGGATCACCTTCTGGGAGGCGATGAAGCCGGTCCTGAGGGATCGAATACAGAGCAGGTTGGGAGAGGTGCGGCGAACGCAGCAGGCCGAGGTAGCTAGTGCGGAGACGTCTATCCTGGCCCTAGAGGCGGAATACCAGCAACGGAAGGAGTACGTACTACTTAGAAAACTGTTAGATGCACAAAGACACTACAGGGAGATGGTTACTGATGAGGCACGTACTCAGGCGTTGGCAACTCTCCACCGGTTGTATGATGTGAGAGATAAGTCCGGCAAACTCCTGGCATGGCTGGGAAGGAAAGAAAGGGCGGCGAGGTGGGTTGATCGGATCACGTTGATGGAAGGCAGACAGGTGCACACAGATGAGGCTATAGCGGACGCCTTTGCGATATACTATGAGAGCTTTTATGGGGCCAGGGATCTGGGTACGGGTGAGGACGCACAGCAGTACATAGGCGACATGGAGATACCGACTCTATCCTCCGGGGCCAGCGCGGCTTTGGAGGCGGAGGTGACACCGGAAGATATATCTGATGCCATAGCCTCGCTGAAGCCAGGGAAGACCCCGGGGCCGAATGGCTTTCCGGCAGAGTTTTTCAAACGGGCTACTGACCTACTTCAGCGTCATTTAAAAACCCTATTCTTGGAGGCATACCAGGCGGAGAGCCTGCCGCCGGACCTCGCCTTGGCCACAATCGTCCCGATATACAAGGAGGGCAAGCCCAGAGACGAATGTGCCTCCTACCGCCCCATTTCCCTCCTCAATATGGAAATAAAGATCTTGGCCACTATTCTAGCTAAACGTCTGAGGTCGGTAATAACGGACCTCGTACATATGGACCAGTCAGGGTTCCTCCCGGACAGGGCGACCAAGTTGAACCTCCGCCGCACACATAATTGGCTGCAGGAGGTTAAGGGGAGAAGTGAGCCCCACTGGTTCCTCTCCCTGGACGCGGAGAAGGCCTGCGATGCGGTACACTGGCCTTTCCTGATGGCGACACTGCAGAGGTTTGGGTTTGGCCCTAAGTTTCAGAAGTGGGTCCGGCTCCTCTACTCAGCCCCGAGGGCGCGAGTACGGGTCAACGGGAAGTTGTCCCGCAAATTTCAAATAGGCAGGGGAACGCGCCAGGGCTGCCCGCTATCCCCCCTTAAATTCACTCTTACTATTGAAATTCTAGCGATAAAGGTTAGACAAAACCACGGGATTCGGGGTTTCTCCTGGGGCGACTCCAACTCTATGCAGGAGAAAATATCCTTATACGCCGACGACGTGTTATTGTTTGTAACCGAACCAGACACGACAATTTCGGAATTGTTCAGGGAGCTGGATGGCTTTGGTGCTAGGGCAGGCCACACCATTAATTGGCACAAATCAGTCCTCTATGACCCGCAAGGTTTGGAGCGGGGGGAGTGCCTACCGGGGCTACTCATACATACCAAGGAGGGCTTTCAATACTTGGGAGTATTCATCACTCTAGACAGGGGACTATCCTTTACCAAAAATATTGCCCGAGTTATGGACTGCGCAACGACAGAGATGAACAGGTGGCGACAGCTCCCGCTCACCCTATTGGGCCGAGCGGCGATCTACAAAATGATTATCCTCCCGAAGTTTCTGTACGCGCTCCAGAACGAGTACGACCCGCTGCCAGCAAAAACTATGAACAAAATCCATGCGGATCTTCGGGCCTTCCTGTGGTTAGGGAAACAGCCGAGGCTGGCTCTGTCCACGCTACAGCGTCACCAATACAGCGGAGGGATTTCCCTTCCTAACTTGGAGGCGTATTATTGGGCGGAGCACCTTGCTCCGATCAATGAGTGGTTGCACGCAGCAGCAGATCACCCCACATATGCGTTAGAGAGGTCTAAGTTGTCTCACAAAAACCTACTGTACTATTATACGGGGGGACGGTGGGAACATCGTTTCTACCGGCCACGAGGATCACGCTGACAGCGTGGAACAAGGCTACGAGACGTATGGGGTGGGACAGGAGGCCTACCAGACAGACGCCGCTGTGGCACTGTAAATGGATGGGGGAACTCAGCAAACTGCGAGGCTTCGGGAGGTGGTACGATATAGGTATCTCAACAGTGGGAGACGTGATTGCAAGGGGGGAACTAAAATCCTTCCAGGTACTTCAGGAAGAATTTGGTCTGCACAACACTCAGTTTTATAAATATGCACAGTTGAGAGATGCCTGGAGGGCACAAAACATCACGATCACAGATATTCCAGAGTACGCACCGCTGGAGGGTAGGTTGCTCCAGGAACAGATCATGGGGCGGGCGGTATCCCTCACATATAAAACACTGACTAACAACATGTTAGGCGACTTGCAAGGGTTACGGAGAACGTGGGAGGCAGATGTGGGAAGTATGGAAGATTTGGATTGGGAGATTGTCCTCATGCACCCACGAGAGGTGGCGATTAAATCGAGGCTACGCCTCATCCAACCGAATGTGCTCCACAGAACCTATTTTGATAGAGTGCGACTCTTTAAAATGGGAAGGATAACAGACTTAGCGTGCCTTAGGTGCCGCTGCCAGAGTGGCGATTTTTTTCACACGATTTGGGAATGCGACGCCATACAAGCGTACTGGGAACACATATTTACAGAGCTCAGTGAGGTATTGGGAGTGGCTCTAATGCGCGACCCTAGATTGGCTTTGCTAGGCATGACAACTGAGGTGGACTTGGCACGCCCTCTGCTTATCTTCCTGGTACTTGCATTGGTGGTGGCAAAAAGGGATATTGCAAAACACTGGGGGGCACCCGAAACACCAGATATAGAGGAGTGGAGGAGGGGATTGGACTTGTATATGGCCGCCGAGAGAGTAACTTATAAAGCCAGAGGGTGCCCAAAGAAGTTTCGGAGAGTGTGGGCTAAATGGAGACAATACCATGGCTTGAAGGGAGGCCGCTAAGGAAAAGTGTGGAATGACAGGAGGGCCTACAACGCAGTGGATTGGCCAGAAGTGAGCATAGGGGCCGCATGAACATTGACTGATCAGACTACATGAGAGGGATGGAGGTGCCTTGCTAGGGGGAGGTGGGGTGGGTCCGAGGGGGTGGAGGGGGGAAGGGAGTGTATGCTGCTGTTTTGGGGGTTGTTTTCCTATGTTCATGTAGAAGATTTACGTATTACACTGATAATTGTGGAACAAAAAAGTTGCGCAACTGACGGACAGAGGCGGAATGTTGACGCCCTGCCGACTGCTGATTTTCTTCATTTATGATGCTTTCTGATGCAACAATAAAAAGAATTCATAAAAATAAAAAAAATCGTGTTTATCCTCTCATATTTGGGTGGAAACGCCGCTCAGTGGTCCATAGCATTGGTGGAAAATGATGATCCTATGCTATACAACCTGCCGGTGTTTAAGGAAACCATGCGCCAGGTGTTCACCCGACACACGTTTGAGCAGGCTGCAGACAACGAGATACTTAGTCTAAAGCAAGGCAACAACGACTTACTCCATTATATCACTACGTTCAGTAGGCTCGGCATCGAGGCACACTGGCCTGAATCCAAAAAGGTGTTGGTTCTCTATCGAGGATTGCGTGATGACCTCAAGGATCTAATATCGCAAATGCCTAACCCGCCTGACGAAATAGGCCCGTTGATAGACCTGGTGGTCAAGGTGAACTACCGAATACAAGAAAGAAAAACTGAAAAAGGGAAAGGAAGTGACAATCTCTTCCTGTCATTTGGAGATTAAAAACACAGAAAAGGGCAGGGATGAAACGGCTCCTCCTAGCGATTCCTCGGAACCTATGCAGATAGGCGGTATACGAGGTCCCCTAACCAGCCAGGAAAGTGAAAAAAGCAGGAAACAGAACCAGTGCCAGATCTTTTAACTGGGTGTGAGTGTTTGATTAGTTCAGATGCTCCGTCCATTACTACCCCCTTTTGTGATTAAACCCAGATCTTTTGACTGGGTGTGAGTGTTTGATGGTTCAGATGCTCCGTCCATTACCACCTCCTTTTATTGATTAAACCCAGATCTTTTGACTGGGTGTGAGTATTTGATTGGTTCAGATGCTCCGTCCATTACCACCCCCTTTTGTACCACTGTATTGTGGCAAAAGCTGACATTTCCTCAGGGAATGCACGGTGAAACCCACACGCACCCGGAGCCGATGACCTTTTGCCTTACCCATTACCAAGGGAGACAAGCCAGGAAATGAAGCAACCCAGTAGACACGGGGGTCTGTCCACTGGGTTTATCATCCTGAAAAACAGCAATCCCTGTCGTTTTTGCTGGTAGTCATCACGTGGGTGTAGAGGTAACCTTACGGAATATGACAGGGAAAACATGGCTGGTAACCGCTCTGCTGGATTCCGGAGCTACCAGTAACTTTATCGACACTCAGTATTCACAAGCCTTAGGTATGACCACGGTGCCTAAAGCCAAACCAGAAACGGTCAAGGCGGTGGATGGAACGGACTTGACTTCAGGCCTTATCCAGCATCAAACAGAAGACATGGTCATGTCCTTCGTGAATCACCATACAGAAACCATCTGCTTCGATGTGATTGATGCTCCACAGTTCAAGGTCATATTGGGGCTTCCATGGTTGGTAAAACACAATCCCCGGATCGATTGGGTGTCCAGAGTCATAAATCTGGATTTGGAGCACTGCAGTGCTTCCTGTTACATGGATGGTGGTTCCTTTGGTGTTCGTGCTATACAAGCACACGTGTTACCCCTATTGGGCATGGGGATGGTTACCTAAGCCCACGTACCAGAGGCATATTTGGACTTGGCAGACGTGTTTGACAACAAAGGAGCCAATACGCTGCCACCACATCGATCCTTCGATTGCAGGATAGACCTGATACCCGGTTCCACGCTCCCTTGCAGTCGGATCTACTCCCTTATGAACAAGGAGAATGACCATCTACGCTCCTACCTAGATGAGTATCTGAACAACGGGTTCATATGCCACTCCAGGTCTCCGGTGTCCCCGCCCCTTTTCTTCGTGGCTAAGAAAGAAGGAGATCTGAGGACCTGAATCGACTTCAGGGCTATGAACACCATCACTGTGAAGAACCGGTACCCCTTTCCCTTGATCTCTAGCCTTTTGGATCAGGTGAAAAATGCTTCCATCTACACGAAGTTGGACCTATGAGGAGCTTACCACCTAGTCAGAGTCCAGAAGGGTGACGAATGAAAGACCGCCTTCCGGACTAAATTCGGTCTCTTCGAATACCAGGTCATGCCCTTCTGACTCTGCAATGCCCCCACAGCATTCCAGTTTTTCATGGATGAGGTGTTAAGGGACTACATCGATGTCTTCTGTATCGTCTATATAGACGACATACTGATATATTCGAAAAACATCATGGAACACGTTCCACAAGTACGTGCTGTCCTCGTGCAGTTGAGAAAACATTGTCTGTACGTGAAGTTAGAGAAAAGCGTTTTTCACGTAACCGAAGTCGAATTCCTGGGTCATATCATCACTCCTGCTGGTATACAGATGGACAACAAAAAAGTGGAGGCCATTCTGCTGTGGCCCACTCCGAATACCGTGAAAGACGTCCAGAGGTTCCTGGGGTTTTCTAACTACTACCGTTGCTTCATCATAGGATTCTCCAAAACTGTAGCACCTATCACTCGCCTCCTACGCAAAGGAGTACCCTTTTGTTGGGATACAAAAGCAGAAGACGCTTTCCAGGAATTGAAAAAACGGTTCACCACAGCCCCTGTTCTTGTGCACCCCGATACCGAGTTACCATGCATAGTGGAGGCCGATGCCTCACAGGACGCATTGGGGGGCGTGCTGTCACAGAGAGACGCTAGTACGGGGCTTCTACACCCCGTGGCATTCTACTCTAAGAAGCCCCAACCTGCTGAACGCAATTACACTGTGTCCGATAGGGAGCTATTGGCGATCAAGATGGCGTCCGAGGAATGGCGTCATTATCTGAAAGACGCAAAGCACTCAGTAACCATCTATACCGACCACAGGAATCTACAGTTCCTACGTTCAGCACGTGCCCTGACAGCCAGACAGCTTAGTTGGACCCTGTTCTTCAATGAATACAACTTCACGATTACGTTTTGACCAGGAAAAGAGAATGCCAAGGCAGATGCGCTTTCACGATTAGAAGAATCCGTTGATGCAACCCCTACTACCGAGCCCATTCCTATCATTCCGGAACATCGCTTCGAGGGGGCTATAGTGTCTTCTTAGTTTCTGTCTCAGTTACAAAAGGACGTAAGCCTGACCTATCCGGCCGTTCTAGAAAAAGGACACAAGGGTTTAACACATGCGAATGGTTTCCTGTTCAAGGACGACAAATTCTACCTGCCGATGGTAGCTCGTCAACAGCAAGCACTGCACATGTGCCATGATCACATTCTCTCTAACCATCCCGGATACCACAAAACACTCGACCTGATACAGAGACATTTCTGGTGGCCCACCTTGGAAACTGTAAAAATATAAAGGAGGAACCCTTTCAGAGAAAAGGGATGGGGTTATTAGGCACTCTAAGAAAAACAACAGTTCCCTTTTCTTAAATGTTCTAGGGGTGTAAGCCCCTCTCAAAGCTTTTTACCACCCATATCAAGGATACACCGTATGTTGTAACCAGAGTTGCATCAAGATTGACAAATTTACAAATCCAACAGTTATGTGTAGACAAAAAAATTTTTTATAAAGACAAAAAAAGGGTTTTTCCTTGTTTATGTTCCCTCAGACCAAAACCATGTAGCAGAGTATATTCATAATTTTCTCCACACCACTACGTTAATAGCAATATGCATGTACACAGGAGAGTTTGGTTAAAAACAATTTCTTTATTTGATCAAGATACTGACCATGTCAATTTAAAAACACAATCTATCACATTTATTCAATCATCAAACTTTCAAATTAAAAGATAAAAAAACCATGAAAAAGTGTCGACGCGGCGTTTCGGTGATGTGGTTTTTCACCTTCTTCAGGACAAAGATTTTCAAATTTAAAATCACTATAGAATTAAAAATACAAAATTTACAGTTACTTTCTGTTATGATACAAACAGGTATCTATTAAAAACATAGTTAAACAACATTTTCCTACAAACATGGTGCAGTATTCCCTGTGTCATTCTCTGTTATTCACATTAGATGTATTGGTTTCATTTACATGAGCATATTGGAGTAAACTTCAAACAAAGTTGTTAGTTCTGAACTAACATTAATTCAATGGTCTGGGAGACACTTACATTCTGAGGGCCGATATCCCTACATCATAAACATATTACAATATCTAGAATATTTGAAAATCTTGCAACCTGTTACGGTGTTACCTTGTGTGGTATCCCTCTAATGTACACTCATTTTTGCTCGATAAACAACTCTAAAAGATGTTTCTTAAAAACAGTAAAGACCCCATCTTAATTGGGTTTTTATTGACTGAAGGGAGTGCTGTTTGTGTCTGTGGACCCTGCATCTTCCCTGAGGCTGTAGAGGGTTCATTTATCCCCTAAAGCTGAAAGTTATTATACCTACCTACTTTGTAGTTCAGTGAATCGCTTTTATCAATTGGCGATATCCGTGGTTCTTTAAAATAAATTCTGGTTCTGCAATTGGAAACATAAAATGTCATGTACTTTTCTTGTTGACCAAAGAGGTAATTTATTGATCACTATTTATAGCTACCTTATTCCTATATCTTTCAGGCGGGGTAGCGTCTAGATTTATTGTACCCCTTCGGATTCTTTACATCAGCAAGTCATACTCCCTGTGTAGAGAAAGGATATTATTGTTTAAATAAAGTCCTATTTGTTTTAATTTGTTTGCGGTTCTATCAACAAACTGTTCAAGTGAACCTCACAGCACTTAACTAGTTTTTAGATTTTAGATTTCTCATCTAGAAAACCCTTTCACAGTCTGTAACTCCCTCACTTCTCTAAGTTACCATTATAAATACTACATTTTGGACATGGCGAGTTTTATTTACCTGGATCATTCTTTTACGATCCTGGAATAGACAATCGTTATAGTTTTCTGCCCAGCCGTGTTGTTATGAAATACTCTGCAAATACATTATTATTTTGTGAGGATATATAACGACTCTGCAGATTACTTTAAATTTGTGAAAGAAATCTCTTTTCGGGATATTTTACTGTCTTACCGTTTATGTATAAGTATCTCTTGTCTCTATGCTCGCACAGTTTATTTGAAGGGCGGCTTTTTCTTTAGACTCGGAACGCTCTTGAGCTGTTATTACACGGAGTTAAAAGAGAAAGGGGAACAGAATTTTAGTCTCAACTCTGAGTTACTTAGGGCAACAGAGTTTCAGGAAAAGGCCGTCTACTTATCTAAGTGGTTTATTCGGAATTCCGTACTTACTTTGATGGCGATTTTACTTGCGTCTCGGGTGGGCACCTGCAACGACCGTCCTTCCGTGCTGGAATAACTCGGTTCTGATTTTGACTGCTTTTATACCTTTACTAATTAGTAAATTGGATACAGGTGAAATCGTTCACCTGTGTAATTTTCGCGGTTCCGTTTCTGTGGATTTCAGCCGCGGCGGCCATCTTTGAGTAACTGCATATATACTGAAACAATGCTCAGAAATATGTATTGGTTGCCTTTATTTAAAGTTAAGGGAATAAATTCCCTTCCTATATTGCAATCGATTTACATGTTCAAATGTTACTGGGTTAGATTACTATACAATCGATCGCCCCATATATTATTTTTTGCCGATTGAGTCCCGATCACGTGACATGCACCCATGTCTTCATAATACTGGTTTTGTTGGCAGACATCTTGTAGGGTGTTTTTTACTCTGAATATTTCTATAATCTTAGAGTTGCTGCTTATTAATCGAGACAGTAATCAGGTTTGCTCTAAAGGATGTATGTGTTAGCTGCCTTTATTTAAAATTAAACCTAAACGAATCCGTTTCCTCCATGTATTGTAGTCGTTTTAATATCACGTTAATATTGAGTTAGATTAGTTTACACTCGATCGCCTCACATTTATTTTTGGCCAATCGAATCCCGATCACGTGACATGAGCCCATGTCTTCATAATACTGATTATATTGGCGGACATCTTGTAGAGTGTTTATACTCCGAATGTTTCTATGTGTGTGCATTATTCTGGTAGTGTTCTGTTTATTCCTCTGGAGTTATATTGATTTTCTGCTCGATTAAAACTATTTTTATCTAATGTGGGCAGCGATGTTTTTAATAAAGATTATATTTAGAGCGTCATTTATTATTGGGCTGCAATTTTAGAAATGTACAGCTCGTTTTTTGGGGATGCAAATCTGTATTATTCTCAAAGTTGTTTATTTCACTTCGTTGTAGTATTTTACTGAACCAGCAATTTTTAACATTATGTCTGTTCAGTTTTCAAAGAATTATGAAGGTATACAAGCTGTGTTGAAAAAGGGAAACTATTATCCCCGACTTACTCATTATTACTGAAATATAAAACATAAGGCATTTAAATTATTCTGTCCCATTCCTCCCTACTGTTTAGTCCATTTCGGAATGTGTTGAATTTGGACATGTAATACTGCTCTCTCTTTTTTCTTTTACTGTCCACATCTCCGCCCCTGTTGTTCAGTTTGACAACTTCAACAATCCACCATTTTAGGTCTTCGACAGTGTGTTTACATTGTTCCCAGTGTTCCACTAGCGGTGCATTGACTCGTTTTGTTCTAATAGAGGATTTGTGCTCATTTAACCTGAGTCTCATTTCCCTCGCGGTCTCCCCTATGTACGCCTTTTGGCAGGGGCATTGTATCATGTAGACCACGTTTGGGGTTCTACAGTTAACTAGATCTTTTTGGTAATGGGTGATTCCATTGTAGTCTATTTTGGGACCTTTGATTATTAGGCTGCAATTTTTGCAGGCACCGCAGGGGAAGTTGCCGGCTGGCACTTTTCCGTCAATGGTCTCAATCCTTCAAATAAACTGTGCGAGCATAGAGACAAGAGATACTTATACATAAACGGTAAGACAGTAAAATATCCCGAAAAGAGATTTCTTTCACAAATTTAAAGTAATCTGCAGAGTCGTTATATATCCTCACAAAATAATAATGTATTTGCAGAGTATTTCATAACAACACGGCTGGGCAGAAAACTATAACGATTGTCTATTCCAGGATCGTAAAAGAATGATCCAGGTAAATAAAACTCGCCATGTCCAAAATGTAGTATTTATAATGGTAACTTAGAGAAGTGAGGGAGTTACAGACTGTGAAAGGGTTTTCTAGATGAGAAATCTAAAAACTAGTTAAGTGCTGTGAGGTTCACTTGAACAGTTTGTTGATAGAACCGCAAACAAATTAAAACAAATAGGACTTTATTTAAACAATAATATCCTTTCTCTACACAGGGAGTATGACTTGCTGATGTAAAGAATCCGAAGGGGTACAATAAATCTAGACGCTACCCCGCCTGAAAGATATAGGAATAAGGTAGCTATAAATAGTGATCAATAAATTACCTCTTTGGTCAACAAGAAAAGTACATGACATTTTATGTTTCCAATTGCAGAACCAGAATTTATTTTAAAGAACCACGGATATCGCCAATTGATAAAAGCGATTCACTGAACTACAAAGTAGGTAGGTATAATAACTTTCAGCTTTAGGGGATAAATGAACCCTCTACAGCCTCAGGAAAGATGCAGGGTCCACAGACACAAACAGCACTCCCTTCAGTCAATAAAAACCCAATTAAGATGGGGTCTTTACTGTTTTTAAGAAACATCTTTTAGAGTTGTTTATCGAGCAAAAATGAGTGTACATTAGAGGGATACCACACAAGGTAACACCGTAACAGGTTGCAAGATTTTCAAATATTCTAGATATTGTAATATGTTTATGATGTAGGGATATCGGCCCTCAGAATGTAAGTGTCTCCCAGACCATTGAATTAATGTTAGTTCAGAACTAACAACTTTGTTTGAAGTTTACTCCAATATGCTCATGTAAATGAAACCAATACATCTAATGTGAATAACAGAGAATGACACAGGGAATACTGCACCATGTTTGTAGGAAAATGTTGTTTAACTATGTTTTTAATAGATACCTGTTTGTATCATAACAGAAAGTAACTGTAAATTTTGTATTTTTAATTCTATAGTGATTTTAAATTTGAAAATCTTTGTCCTGAAGAAGGTGAAAAACCACATCACCGAAACGCCGCGTCGACACTTTTTCATGGTTTTTTTATCTTTTAATTTGAAAGTTTGATGATTGAATAAATGTGATAGATTGTGTTTTTAAATTGACATGGTCAGTATCTTGATCAAATAAAGAAATTGTTTTTAACCAAACTCTCCTGTGTACATGCATATTGCTATTAACGTAGTGGTGTGGAGAAAATTATGAATATACTCTGCTACATGGTTTTGGTCTGAGGGAACATAAACAAGGAAAAACCCTTTTTTTGTCTTTATAAAAAAAATTTCTGTCTACACATAACTGTTGGATTTGTAAATTTGTCAATCTTGATGCAACTCTGGTTACAACATACGGTGTATCCTTGATATGGGTGGTAAAAAGCTTTGAGAGGGGCTTACACCCCTAGAACATTTAAGAAAAGGGAACTGTTGTTTTTCTTAGACCACCTTGGAAACTGACACTAGAAACCACATAAATCGTTGTGCCATCTGTCTTCAAGGCAAAAACAGATCGGAACCTCCTACAGGACTGTTGCGTCCCATTCCTGTTCCGCCATACCCATGGCACACCATTTCCATGGATTTCGTGGTGGAGCTACCTATCACCAAAACCGGTTACACCACTGTTCTCACCATTGTGGATCAACTCATTAAAATGGCTCATTTCGTGCCATTAAAGAAGATACCCACGGCAACCGAACTGGCTCTGGTCTTCATGCACGATGTGGTTCGCCTTCACGGAATCCCGTCGGTGGTTATAACAGACCGAGGGTCACAATTCGTGTCCCGCTTCTGGAAGGAAGTATGCAGGATTCTAGAAATGGATGCGCGTCTTTCTTCCGCATACCACCCCCAGACGGATGGTCAGGCTGAAAGGACCAAGCATACCATGGAACAGTACCTCCGCTGTTTACTGCTTGTGATCGAAGGGGAATGGGCTGACATACTATGGTTGGCGGAGTATGCATACAACAACAACAAGCATTTCGCTATCAGTATGTCTCCCTTCTTCTGCCTCCAAAGTCGGCATCCCCGTACCACTGCTTGAGAGGAACCCCTGACCAGCCCATTACCAACGGTGCGGGCTTACCATGGAACACTGTGTACTCTCTGGCAACAAGCCCGGTTCGAGTTGGCCAAGGCAAAAGAATCCTACAAAGAAAACGCCGACACACATAGGCAGAAGGAACCGGAATATCATAAGGGCGATAAGGTGTGGCTCTCCATGCGGCACCTCAACGTACATGGCTCCAAGAAACTGTTGCCTCGCTTCGTGGGACCTTACGTCATCGAGACGGTGGTTAATCCAGTGGCAATGAAACTCTCTCTGCCTCCGCATATGAAGATACACCCTGTCTTCCACCTCTCCCTTCTGCGTGTAGTTCAACCTGATTGCACCACTTCCACTCCTCCCTCTCTGGTACTGGTTGAGGACCATGTGGAGTACGAGGTCAGGGTCATAATGGGTTCTCGTTGCACCAGGGGGAAGCTCTACTACCTGGTGGACTGGAAGGGCTATGGTCCTGATGAGCGGTCCTGGGAACCCCTGTCTCATGTACGCCATGCACCCAAACTGATCCGTGCCTTCCATTTAAGCCACCCGCTTATCCCTTGTCCTGCCTCCTCTCTCTGATCCCGGGTGTGGGTGGGGGTTCAGTCTTGGTGGGGGGTGCTGTCACGTTCTCAGCGTTTTGCAGTTCCAGGTGTCCACCAACCACATACAGAAGACTAGGACACTCACTTCCGGACGGAAGCAGAGTCCCGGTCTAGTCTTTCTTTGGACCGCCTTCCGCACTGTAGCGCTTCCGGGGGATTCGCTTAAACTCAGCGTTTCCCGCCGGTTCTGCCCTTTGGATTCTAACGAACTCCTGGTTCGCTTCTTGATGCGAACGATTCCAGTGTCTTCCGAGAGCCGAGGACGCCTTCTACTCAGCGTCCATTCCTTCTTTCCGGTCCTGCCGGTAATCTTCCCTGTTTCTTCCCGCACGGGTGAGCGCTGGAGAACCTTGATACTTTCACCTAAGCGCAGGAGCGCTTTCAGTAACAGATCGATCCGCGCTTTCTTATGTTATAGATTTTTCTGCGCAGGAGCGCTTATAGTTTTTGTGAGTAAAGCGCTGGTGCGCTACTACTCCTTTGTTTGCAGCAACGCGCAGGAGTGCTAGTCCTTGGCAACTTAGTACAGCGCTGGGGCGCTACTTATTCTTTATGTACAGCACGCGCAGGAGCGCTATTTCTGGTAACATAGCACAGCACTGGGGCGATACTCATTATTTGATTGCATCCACACAGGAGTGTTTGTGCTTGCAGGACTTTTAATCGCTGAGACGCTTGTGTTTGAATACTTACCCACGCAGGAGCGCTTGCATTTCTTTCCTTTCCTTTATTGGAGCACCTTCTTTTCCTTCGTTTTATTGGACATCATAAGCCTTGGTGACTTTCTTTTGGTCAGTCTCTTCTGTATGTGATTGGGAAGTTGTCTTAGGAAGTGGGAGATGTGGGGATCTTTCTAATTGGGTCTCTCTTGTTTCCCCAGTTGTTGCTCACGGTACTACCCAAGATCTACTGCCACAAGCCTTCTTCCATTCCTTTTTGGCTCCCTTCCCTGGGTCCATCTACTCCCTGTCGGGTATTTCTTTCTGCACGGGATCAGGTGGGTACAGGGGCGGTGGCTCGTGTCGTCTCTGCAGAATTGCTTCACAAGCAAAGGTAAGCTTTGTGGGATGTATGACGGTACAACGCGTACCGTTACAAAGCGTCCCTTTACGACGCAGTTTTAACAACGCAAGTTGTTACAACGACTTGCGTTGGGGGGGGGTGCTGATAGTTAATAGTTTAATTTACTATTCCAACACCAGTCCCCGTGGATAGTAGGGAAGGTGTTGGATAGTAAATTAAACTATCCCCTATCCTAGAGCGCCCTCCAGGGAAAGTCGTTGTAACGACTTTCGTTGTTAAAGCTGCGTCGTAACGGTACCGCGTTGTACCAGTTACGTTGTAAAGGATGTTTCCCACCTTGTGGGGTACCTGACAGATACCTTCTGTCAAACCTACTTGTTGGTGTGTCCTACACATGTCCTCGGGAAACATTGTTGAGCCAATATATCTTTTTTCGTAGGTGTAGTCTAAGATATACACTGTAATGTCTTATTTGAAAGTGATCATTTTATTGATATGCACTTGTTTTTGATGTGGAACTGTGGAGATCTCAGTGTTGCTGCTGTTTTTGTTTTTACCCCCACTAAAAATGTGTTTCTGAAACCGTGTATTTGGTGGGTCACCTAGGAAATAATTATGTATCAAACTTTTTTTTGGCAAATTATAGAAAGACTTGTGTTAAGTGTCACACCAATCACATGATCCATTTTTTTAGATCAACCAATGCTTTCTCATTATTTTGTTATGACAGGTACCTTGACACTGAAAGTAGTAATACGTCTGAGATTATCATCCAAATAAATATCTTTCATTTTGTTTTCATAGTATGCAAAAAATGCAGATTTCATTCGTTTTGGTTTATCTCTCAATGAAGGAAATAGCTTTTTAATATCCTCTTTCCATATAAAAAGAAACCCTCATATCTGCAAAGCAGCCAACTTATTTACATTTTTATATTTGTATTTGTCGGTGTGTGTGTGTGTGTGTGTGTGTATATAGAAGCATGTGCATATTGTCAAGTATGAAGACTATTAAAATGTAGACTCAGAGATGTCCTAAAGATGTTAAAGTTGTGTCTAATGCATAATATATTTCCTCTTACAAAGCTTATTTTTCCATACAATTATTGGGAACTGCCATGTGTACCTTATTCACCCTGAGCTTTGATAATTTATTGATGGTTTGGCGGAAGGAGCAGGTACTATGAAGTACAGAAATATCCAATTTCACTCATTACATGAGTGACCTCTTCCACCCCTCCCCATCTGATTCAGTGAGTCAGGGGATGATCCTCCCCCCTTATAACTACTGCATATTTTTTCAGGATATGACATGAGTATGAGTCCAGTAATGGCAGCCATAACATTTTTCTTCAAATTGCTGCAAGCCGATCAGAGAACTACGGGCCCGATTCACAGAACTAACTTAAGACAAAATCCTAAACTTACTACCATTTTCATATTCACAGAAGGCACTTACTCATTTTGGTATTCACAGAAGGCACTTACTCATTTCAGTATTCACAGAAGTTAGGAGTCCTAACTTAAGGACTCCTAAATGCCTTCTGTGAATACCGAAAGTCTTAAAGTTAGGATTTTTCTCAATTTAGTAATAGTAAAATTAGGACTCCTAACTTTCGGACTCCTAAATGCCTTCTGTGAATACCGAAAGTCTTAAAATTAGGATTTTTCTCAATTTAGTAGTAGTAAAGTTTGGACTCCTAACTTTAGGACTCCTAAATGCCTTCTGTGAATACCCAAAGTCTTAACATTAGGATTTTTCTCAATTTAGTAGTAGTAAAGTTAGGACTCCTAACTTTAGGACTCCTAAATGCCTTCTGTAAATACCAAAAGTCTTAAAATTAGGATTTTTCTCAGTTTAGTAGAAGTAAAGTTGAGAAAAATCCTAATTTTAGGACTTTCTGTATTCACAGAAGGCATTTAGGAGTCCTAAAGTTAAGAGTCCTAACTTTACTACTACTAAATTGAGAAAAATCCTAATGTTAAGACTTTGAGTATTCACAGAATGCATTTAGGAGTCCTAAAGTTAAGAGTCCTAACTTTACTACTACTAAATTGAGAAAAATCCAAATGTTAAGACTTTGGGTATTCACAGAAGGCATTTAGGAGTCCTAAAGTTAGGAATCCAAACTTTACTACTACTAAATTGAGAAAAATCCTAATTTTAAAACTTTCGGTATTCACAGAAGGCATTTAGGAGTCCGAAAGTTAGGACTCTTAACTTCTGTGAATACCGAAATGAATAAGTGCATTCTGTGAATACCAAAATGGGTAAGTGCCTTCTGTGAATACCAAAATGAGTAAGTGCCCTCTGTGAATACCAAAATGGTAGTAAGTTTAGGATTTTGTCTTAAGTTAGTTCTGTGAATCAGGCCCTTCATGCCTGTGGACACAAAATGGATGAAGAGAGAACAAGAGCCCTCATCCAAGTGGAATTGATTTTGTTTTTAAATTTGGTTTCACTGTAGGTCCGCGAGCCCAGATTTGAAGTCATCTGAAGACATATGGTACAGATATCTCTTTTATATCTGCCTAATTTGGATTAATAGTTCAGGCCAATTTAAGGCCTACAAAAATCCCTTTGCAAATGCTAATTTCTCAAAAACTATTGAATTGATTTGCACTAAACCAAGCAAAAGCAATTACTTGAGTAAAGTCGTGCTTTTATTCCAATTTTATTGTAATTCAATCCAGTCTTTTTTTCTGTAGGTAAATCAAAAATCCAATGGGAATTTAAATAGGAAATATCACTTTTTTTAAACCTAATTTTTCCCAAATTGACAATTCGGCACAACATGTGTCTTGTTGAACCTAAAAATTGTGTACATTTTTTTAGAGTCTCGTGCCTATTCCTTGAATAGTGTGAAAATTATTAGCAAACCAAACAAAAAAGATTTTCAATTGAAGTTTAAACCTAATCTTAACTACAGAGGCATAATAAATGTCTCTGTAATGCATATACATATATACAGAGCTTACCTAACAAGTAACCATGCAATATGGTCCGATATTGCACTGTGGGGATTTATGACATCATAGACTACAAGACCAAAGCCTGAGTGCTTTTTTAATATCACCAGCATCCCTAGATGAAACACAGGACCATCCAAACATGTTACTTATTGTGCATTATTTCTGTTACATATTTATATTGGGGTGGTTAACTTGAAAAATCTGTTTCCATAATAACATAGCTAATAATTGGCAATGACTAGAAAGTTCAGGTTTTGTTTACCTTTTCATGAATAAACTGTTGATAAATCGATGAACAATAGCAGTGGATTTATGTGAATTAGTGACTGAACATAATTATGGATTTGCCACAAACATTTTCACTTAATTTCTAGATTTCACAAAAGATGCCATATTTTAATATCTATATGAGACCCTTGATCGATATTATAAAGGTGCATGGTGTGAAATTGGTAAACTATGCTCATGATACTCAGCTCTTTTTCTCCTTAGAGGAGGATCAGTTGATACCTCTTGCGACATTTCATGACTGCATGCAGGACACTGCAAATTGGCTAGAGCCAACTCTCTTCAATTTAACTCTAAAAAGACCGAGGTCTTGCACTGTGCTGTGGGGAAAGTCCCCTCTCCTTTTCCAGATAATTTCTGGCCTTCTACAACTGCCTCTACTCTGATCCCGGCTAAATCAATGCGTAACCTGGGAGTTATGCTTGATGCCAACTTAAATCTGGAAGTACATGTAAATAAGCTGATGGGAAGCTGTTTTTCCCTGATTAGAGCCCTCAGGAAGATCCTCCCGCTGTTGCCTAATACGGCCAGATCCTTGGTCGTTGGAAGTGTCATCCTCAGCAGGCTGGACTATTGCAACGCCCTATTACTGGAGTCCCCACATTTCCTAATTGAATGCTTTCAAAGAGTTCAAACTTTGGCAGCCATATTGGCATTGATGAAACCTCGCCGCTCGTTAGGTTCCTCAACCCTTGCAGAGCTTCACTGGCTACCAATCATGCAGAGAATCCAGTTTAAATCTCTTTGCTTGGTATTTAAAGCCCTTCATGGTTTCGGACCCAAACCTATACGGGAGACATTTGCATGGTATATCCCGTCGAGTTGTCTTCGTTCCTCCACTGCCTACTTGGTGAGAACACCTAAAATTCGAAGGACCAAGGCAGGAGGTAGGGCGTTTAGCTCGGCCGCTGCACAGCTTTGGAACAAACTTCCTCTGGAAATTAAACAGTCCCATAATCTTCTGCAATGTAGGAAAAAGGTCAAAACATGGCTGTTCGCTAGAATCTAACATCATTGAGGACTTTCCATGCTACCCCACACCTGTTGCCATCTTTGACTGATGATTCACGTACTATAGCGCCAAGATACCCGTTGGATGATAGCTGCGCTCTATAAATACTGCATACAAATACAAATACCTACAAATATGTATAGGGAAATAAAAGCCAGCCTGAAAATATTCCATCAGGTAACCTACAGCCAGAAAGCATTCCACAGGATATACAACAGCCCGATTTTTAGCTCTCAGAGAAGCAAAGAGGTATGTGGAGACCTTGAGCTTACAGACCTTAACTATAGGAGCAAATACCTACAAAATAACTAGGAACTAATACTTTCAAGGTCAGGCAGCATAATTAAGCTGGCAATAACGATGCACAAACATGGGATGAAACTGTCTGTTGTGCAATATGATGCACCATAGCAAACCATTTTGCTTTGACCCTTCACTAGGCCTAAAAACTGCAAATAGCAGCAACGAGCGGTTGACAGTCATGGACACTGAACTTGTTAAGGCATGGTAACATCTGCCATCCACATTGTTTGTTATACCTTTATCTTGCTTGTTTTATTTCTCTGGGTATCTTGAAAATACTGCTCTTTTCTTGTGATGTTATTGATAAGGGGAGGATATGCGGCCCAGTGTCTAGAGAAAACCTTGCAACACAGGAACCTGGTTTGAATCCCAGCCGTGGCTCAATATCCTGTTATTCCGGAAAAGTAATATAACCTTCCTAAGAAAAATAATGTGTAATGCGTGGTTCTGTTGTAAAGCACTCTGGTCCCCTTGGCCCAGGTCTGTGCCGCAAAAAAACTTGAAAATGAAGTTTAATATATTGGTTTGTGCTCTAAATTTCTTTCAACAGGATACTTCTTGTTTTTTATTAACTTTTTTTGTATTGATAACATATCACTTCACTGCATAACTGTATGTGATTCTCCCTTTATAGGTTGATTTATTTTTTCATCTAGGCCCAGGAACTCTGCCTCACCACTGTTTGTTCAAGAACTAATAATTATTTGACTACACATGTCCTCTCAGCAGGAACTCACTACTTTTATGTCTTTACTGTAGAACTTTTTCAAGGCATATAGGGGCATTTTGCACCAGGTTTCCTTCAGTAAAGTGATGCAAACTGGAACAAAATGTTTATTTTTAATTTACGTTCCAGTGCACTAGAAAGTTGGGTGAAATCAACACAAAACAGCACTTAGCACTGATTTGCGTTACCTTGTGTCAGGGGATGTTCCATAAGTGGTGCATGGGTGTTCCCATGCAACCGCACATAGGTTTTGATGGAAAGCCCTGTCTTCTAACTGTAGACATGGTTGTGCCCCAAAAATAACACCTCTTTGTGACAGGCATTAAAAAGGAGAAATGTCAAACATTTCCAACTTTGCATGTGCGCTTCACTGTAGAAACATAAATCCAAAGTGGGAAAAGTTTTAAAGATCGGCTAGGCATATTTGTTTGTACTGAAAGTGTACCCTTCGGGCACAAAAACTATGCTAGACATGAATCAGACATCTTTGAAACATGGTGCAAAGGTGTGTGTGTGTGTTTCCATACCTCTTGCAAATCCCAAAACTCTTACTTCTGAGCGTCACTTTTGATTTACCTTATTTAACCCACATTTTATTATAATGCTGTAGGTTTTGTTGGCTTCTGGTAGTTTTGTAAATATCCTGGAGGTCCTTCATCAGACCGAATATTTTTGGGATGTCCAAGTTGTTCATTTTTGAAACTCTCATTTGCTTATGAAAGCATGCCGTTTGTATCATTATATATATTCTGAAGATGCTTGTGATGGAAAGCAGACTGTCATCCCTTCTCCTAAAGTGTTCTACACTTTATTGCACTTTTTTGCATTTATATTTTGAGTTCAGTAGTAATTTACCTATTTAAGAAAAAACAACATTTCCCTGAAGCCGAGGGTATGGCATTTGTCTCTCTTTTGAAGGAGAGCAGTCAGCAAGTCCATTATCCAGCCTCAAGACTGGACTTCTCGGTTTCTCTTCTCTTTCCCTGATATCCATTGGACAGTTACCTTTGAGGTCAGTGACTCCACGATTACACTTAAATCCATTAGATGGTGGACTTGCACACTTGCCTGATCTCAAAGATAAAGATGGGCCATAATAACCACTTTGGCAGAACTCAGGGGTCACAAGTTCCCTTGGGAAAGCACAGCTCACCTTTGCCCTTTCTAGAACAGTCTGGATGCAAAGAGCAGGTGAAACATGGGTAAAAACAGGTCCGTTCATAGGCAGTGCCACTGGAAATATGCGGCTGGGGAGGACCAAATTATGGGGGAGGGTTTACTAAATTATGCGAAAAGAAAAGGCAAATTATGAGAGCTAAAGTGGTAAAATAAAATTGTATTACTTCATATGTTTGTCATTTTTTATCACATTTTGACAATATCTGGAGAAATGTTTCACCTCACTAGTACTAGTTTACCACACACTTGCAGTAATAAGCAACTGAAAGATGATCACTCAACCTTCCCTAGCGCCTTCCACTGCATGGCAAGAGAGGTCCCGTTTGATATGTCTGAGCTAGATTATTTTTTGTTTTGTTACAACCTGCAGATTATCAAGCAGGTGATGGATTATGTGGCAAATACGGCAAATCCATTCTAATGCGGAAAACACCATAGACGCTGAATTGCATAGTTCCAGTGGCCCTGGCGATAGGGAAAAGTTGAAGAATTCCCACACTATATCCCAAACACGCTAATTATTGTGTAAACGTCACCGTGCCTCTAGGAGAGGGAGACAGCGCGAGGACTATCTTGAAACTGAACACCTGCCTTCCGTAGGCTGAAGCTTTCAGACAGAGTCTTGCTGATGCCACAGTGGGCCCAACAGGTCAGATTTCCCCATCAAAGGTCAGACCTTGTGAAATTATCTGCAATTTGCGAGAGAAACAAGTAGTTAAATGCCCGCCTGCCTCCTTAAAAGCATGTTTTGACATAGACTAATTTGTGGCCTGGAAAGGTTTGGAAAAAGAAAGCACATCAACTTTTCAAGTCATAAAAATATCGGGCAACCTTCAAAGTCTGTTACAAACTGTTTTTTAGTGAAAGGGAAAACGTGTGCACGTATCAATCAGGCACTTCGTGAGTTGATGCCCCTCGTGGTACATTTACAACAACAGGGCTTATTTAGTAAACTCCCGCGCAGTAAGTACCTCTGCGTGGTCTTCGAACAGGCACCCGCAACGAGCTCAGCCCTTGGAATCGCACAGGCGGCCATTTCATATTTCATGAGGTGCCAGTCGTATGACGAGAAAGGGAGAAATATAACCAGTGCTTTAAATGGGAAAAACATAAGTGCAGGTACTCATGAAAATAGAAGTGTGGCAAGTGGGAGGGGCCAGGGGCGGGGCTAAGGGCAAGATATACATAATGACTTCTGTACTAGTTGCAGAACTTATCAAAACACACAAGAAATGCGTTTATGTCAATAAAACAGATTGACTCATTACACATAATGAAAGCCATGATGGCACTTTCACCCGAATGGCCGCTGCGCGCCTGATTAACAGTGCGGGGTCTGTCTAGAGACCCTGTCCTGTTAATCGCAGCGTGACACAAGCCCTCTCAAACCCCTATGGTGAAGTCGGATTTTAAATTACAGTTTTGAAAATGCAATTTTTAGAAAATTGGCACTTTCCTGCCTTAGCCATATAATACCTGTAGACTGTCTCTGGTCACATGACTGGGTGTAGCTGACAGTTGGGCTTTGTGTATTCCTCCTAGACAGCCACTCAAAATAGGGAAATTACGTGTGCTTGTCCAGGCCATCACTGGCAGGATGGGAGGAAGGAGCTGGGTACAACCGTACTTACACCTCAATAGGCTACGTCCTGCCTCCACATTAAGAGCTGCATACCCCCCTATAGTTAGTATTTCCAGTTAACTACACATTGTGCGTGGTCTAAATAAATAAACAAATATATGTTAGTGTAGATGAAAGGTATCCATGAAAAAGTTAACATTTCCCTGTGTTCCTGAGCCGCCTTCTGAGTAGACTATGCATTGTGTAGGGTACAGATGGCTATGGGTTGGAAGTTCTAAATAAATGTAATGAATTTTTGATTTTCTTTTGTAGTAACACACCAAATGCACCTAAAGATATTTCACGCTCTGTAGTTTAGCCATCAACCAAATTTACATGTGGTAAAATTATTTGTGATTCCAGCTTATTGCTTGTGCAACACACATTAGCGGTGTCCCTCACTAACTACTAGTCCTTGGGAACCAAGAAGCTCTAATGTTAAAATGCACAGAAAAATACCAATTTAGTTTATCATAAAATGGAAATAAACACATAAAGATAGTAACAAGTGCAAACTTTTCTTTTCATGATTTCGAATTTGCCTACCTCACACAACTATCCCCTTCCCCTGCCAACTGTATTTTGGGCTGTGCTCACAATCTACTTGTAAACGAAGATGAATCATTTTTAGAGTTACTCAAGAGCTCTGCTTAAAATAAGACCTAATCAAAAGTGTAATCTCATGTCCCTGTTTTATTTTGCAACAAACTGTTGGAGCCGGATGACCCAGGCCAACAGGATAAGAGAAGCATATTCATCAGACACAGAGGTCTCAAGATTCACAGTTCTTTGTGTGAGTCACTTACCCAGCTCAGATTTTCTTTGTTGTGTACAGGAACATTTACTCTTATTTATCTGATTCTAAATCCACGACTGCAAGCACAATGCAAAAAAAACAAAAAAAAACATGAGGTGCAATGGCCAAACGTGTGTGGCAGTAGGAACATGGAAGTCGCGTGAAGGTTGGCAGTGAAGCCACGGCCACCAGAGTTAGCATCCAATGGTCTTGTGAAAGATAAGGTGCCAGGCTGCCTCCATTCTCCAGCTCCCAGACATGAGCAGATACAATATGTGTGAAGGTACTGAGGATTGTTAGTGGGGCTCTAGCTGAAGAGATGTCCCCAGCTCTCCACTCACCCTTGTCAGGGATGGCAAACAGTTGGACAATGTCTATTACCTTTGGGTTTGCTCCAGATAGTTTGGGTGATCTGAATTCTATCAAGGATGGTTGGTGATGGGTCCCCGGTGACCTTCCCACAGGTATGTGTCTACCTGAAGTACCATCTGATGACACTTTGTGCAGTCATCTCTCTCTGCCTCCTTTCTACGATGGGCCAGTGAAACAGCAGAACGTGCAACAAAATGGATAAGCAGAGTGAAGAATCCCCTCAACGGGAAGTAATGAGGTAAGCAGAAGTGGTTGATTAAGGATAATTTATTCAGCATAGAAGATAGCATGGAAAGGAGCCCACGCCAACGGCCGCACTGGAGCACACGGAATCTCCTCCTGGGAAGATTCCGAGTTCCAGAGACAAGCAGCAGACACGAGCACACGCACGAGGATACCACACATCCTCCTTCCTTAAAAAGAATAAAAACAATTAACAATAATAAACAGATACATAACTACAAATAAAGGATACTCAATACATTTTGATGACACAGAGTTATTTACCAACTTTGTAATCTTTGAACCAAGAAGGAGGCTTTCTTAGCCGAGAATTATACCTGCTGACAGGAGGAACAGGGACTGACGGGGTTATGGGAACAGATGTAGAGGAATCCCCACAACGGGGAAAGGGAGAACTGCCGAACCTGTCATGAGGATGGGGAAGACCACCACAAGATGAAAAAGGTCTACCACTTAAACGAGGAACCTTAACAACCTTGGAAAGACTCCATACATTTCCGTCCGACAACTCCACCACCTGTCTGCCAACTCTAACAACAAGCATGGGATCAGAGAAGTGCAAGACACCAGGCCTAACAAAACCAGACTTCCTCACACGTACCCAATCACCAACCTTGCACGGGCTACCGACAGCAGCACCGTTTAAAGAAGAATCACGTTCGTTGCTCTTACCATTAATGAGATCCCTCATCCACAGTTGGCTCATGTTACAAACACCCTTTCTTCCCCGCATTTTTTCAAAGGGAGACAAATCACCTGCAAATCTAGGAGTGTTTCTATAACTCCATAAG
This sequence comes from Lissotriton vulgaris, assembly GCF_964263255.1. Taxonomy (NCBI): domain Eukaryota; kingdom Metazoa; phylum Chordata; class Amphibia; order Caudata; family Salamandridae; genus Lissotriton; species Lissotriton vulgaris. The sequence goes on along the minus strand of NC_141696.1, from coordinate 1,379,160,387 downwards.
AGTTTCTTGACAGCATCATAACAATTCTCACCGCTACACACAGCCAGTTGTAAACCTTCCTTAAGCACCCTGATCCATCTTTCTACCATGCCATTACCTTGAGGATAATATACAGAAGAACGTTTGTGCAATATCCCGTGGTTGCAACAATATGACTTCATCTCAATAGAGGTAAATTGTGAACCATTATCGGATAAAATAGAAACAGGGAAACCTTCTTTCTCAAAAATAGAATTTAAGAACTCGATAATGACTCTAGTTGATACATGAGGGACAAATTTGACCTCAGGCCAACTTGAAAATTGATCTATTAAAACAATTGCATAGACAGGACTGCGACCAAAACTCATTGGACCGGCAATGTCCAGAGAGACGCACTCCCAGGGTCTGGAAGGTCTAGTAACAGAGTCACGTTGATATTTCACAACTTTTTGAGACTTATCACTTACGCAACACTCTACACAAGATCTTACCTTTCTTTCAACAAATCTGTCAACACCAGGCCACCAAAATTCACTTCTTATCCTCCTCTTCATGCTTGACATACCGGGGTGGCCTTCATGAGCCATGTCCAAAACTGTTTCTCTTAAAGCGTGAGGAACCACTAAGAGTAGACCTCTCAACAAAATATCGTCCTGAATAGACAACTCTTGCGCAACATGGAAGTAGGGCAAAACACCTTGAGACAAATTAGCTTTGGGAGGCCAACCATTCTTAACAAAAGACAAAACATCTGTATAGTCAAAATCACCACCACAAGCAACTCTCCATTTGTACTCTTTGATACATCCATTGGACACCTCACAAATTGATACAACTTTATCTGGATCATCGTCAGGAGCAACATGATTATCATCTTCCACAGGTAACCTTGAGAGAAAGTCAGCTAAGACATTTTTCGCACCAGGAATGTACTCAACTAGAAAGTGAAAATCTTGCAATTTATATTGCCATCTCGCAATTCTTGAAGTAGCTTTGCCACAACCTTTAGTGGTAAAAAGAACTACAAGGGGACGATGATCAGACCGTACAACAAAATTTGTGCTATAGACGTACTTGCGAAAATATTCAATGCCCCACCAACAAGCTAAGGTTTCTTTTTCTAAAGTGGAATACTTTACTTCAGCACCACGCAATGGTCTTGATGCAAAGGCAATGGTAACAAAGCCAATTTTCTGCTTTTGCATCAACACCGCACCAATGCCGACATTGCTTGCGTCAGTGACAATGAACGATTTACAATTGGTGTCAAAGGGAGATAAAGCGGGAGCAGAAATAATGCATTTTTTAACAAAATCAAATTGATTTTTACAATTTGCATCCCAAACAAATTGTTGTTGATTTTTCATCAGATTTCTTAAATGAGAAGTTTTGTCAGCAAAAGCAGGGATGAATTTGGCATAATATTCGGCTAGTCCTAAAAAGGACCTGAGCTGATCTTTGTTGGCAGGTTCAGGTGCATTTGTAATAGCTTTGACTAAACTCATCTTGGGGGAAATGCCTTTTTTACTGATGGAATGCCCTAAATAATCTACAGAATCCCTGCTAAATGTACATTTTTCTTTGGTAAGAGTAAGACCATTATCTTGCAAGATTGACAAAACTTTAAACAGGATTTCAGAATGTTCACAATCATCTTTACCAAAAACTAAGATGTCGTCCTGAAAGTATAGAACATTAGATATATTTTTGAACAGATTATGCATGACACGCTGGAACACAGATGAAGCAGACACTAAACCAAAAGGCATCCTTTTATACCTGAACGCTCCTTCAGTGGTTATAAAAGACGTAAGATGTTTACTATCATCATGGAGGGCTATCTGATGATATGCGTTAGATAAATCTAACGTAGTGAAAACCGATGCATTTTTAAGTTTAGAGAACATCTCTCCGATGTTTGGGAGAGGATGTCTATCAATCCAAACATTAGAATTAAGGTCACGCATATCCACACAAAGACGAATCTTCCCGTTCGGTTTGTGGGCTACAACAACAGGCGACAGCCACTCTGAAGATTCAATTTCTTCGATTACATCAAGGTCACACAATCTCTGAAGTTCTTTTTTAGCAGACTCTCTTAAAGATAAGGGAATGTTGCGCACTTTATGTACCTTGGGAATTGCATCATGTTTTAAAATGATCTTATGCTTAAAACCTTTTAGCAAACCTAAGTTAGAGGAAAAAACTTGAGGAAAAAGTGTTTCCAGTTTGTTATTGGAAGTCACATCAATAGAATTGACAAAATCAGAATATCCTAAAACTTGATCAGGATGGTTTGGATCAAGCTTAATCATCAATTCTCTTTGTTGTGGCCAACCCAACAAACATGAACCATCTTTAGCCACATAAACTTTAGATGAAACGGATTTGCCTTTAAACGAAAGGGTAGAGCAAAAATACCCAAGCACCTCAATTGGTTTTTTACCATAACCCAACAACTTAACGTCAGAAGGAAACAAGAAGGACACATCAGGAAATTCTTTCACCATAACATCGTCACCAATTAAAGTGTATTTTGCACCAGAGTCTGCCATGACATTTATAAACTTGGAACCGATCTGTAACATACAGAAAGGTGAATCCTTTTTTCCTTCTCCGATTTCATATACAGCACAAATGTCATCATAGTCATCATTATCACTGTCCACAACTTGGACATCCGAGTATCTGGTGCGTCTGGAATTCGACGCAAAACTTTTAGGTTTGTTGCGATTTTTGCACTTTCTTGCAAAATGGCCTCTAGACTTGCAAAAATTTCAGAATTGTCCGATTGCAGGACATCTTTTGTCGGTTGCAACATGGCCAGGAAAACCACACTTGAAGCACATTACTTCTTTCTTAAAACCTTGACTCATAGGAGAAGAAAACGTCGGTTTACTGGAAAGAGATTCTGCTTGTTTTTTCCTGACGGCTTGAACTTCCGAAACGTTAGGTCTCTCCATAGAAGATTCTTTTGGCTTCTTATCAGACAACTCTTTGATGCCTAATTTCATATCTTCAAAACGATGTGCAATGTCAAGAGCCTTGGAGAGAGATAAATCTTTTGCATCAAGCAATTTTTCCTGAAGTTTTGCATCTGACACATTATGTACCAATTGGTCTCTCACCATCTGATCGTGGAATTGTTGGTAATTGCATTTGGCTGCGAGAATCCTTAAGTCTTTTACAAAAGAATCGATAGGTTCAACGGGCAGTTGTTGTCTACTAAGAAATTTATGAAGTGCCACGACTTCATTGACTTTTTTAATAAATTGTTTGTCAAGCTGCATAATGGCGTTTTCATAGACATCAGTTTCTTCTTTGGAAGAATTGTCTATAGCTAGAGAGGGAAGGTGAGAAAGTACTTGTCTGCCTTCTGCGCCAAGTGAATGTTTAAGAATGGCGAGTTTACGTTTATCTGTGTAATTCTCACCACCTATAACTTCTAGATACGCTTCAAAGCCTTCACGCCATTGCTTCCATTCTAATGGTGGTTCGCCTGGGCTTGCCAAAAATGGAGGGGGAGCGTTGAAACTCTCCATGATGATGAAATAAATAGAAGGAAATGAAATAAGTAAACAAAATGGTGATAATGCACTTGGTTTTATATGAATAAGTAATTTTCCAGAATTATACTGATGTGATAAACAATTGTGGCTCCAAAGAGATTTCAAAGTTCCAATAAAGACATTCTTTTAAAATTCTACTGTGAGAATATGACTCATTATGATACAGCTCTTTATCAAGTGGACCAGAAATCATGGTGAGATTGCCCTTTGTGACGGGATTGGTGACGGTACAACGCGTACCGTCACAACGCGTGCTGTTACAACGCGTCCCTTACAACGCAAGTCGTTACCACGACTTGCGTTGGGGGCGCGGATATCGAATAGTATAATTTACTATTCTAACACCAGTCCCCGTGGACACTAGGGAAGGTGTTGGAATAGTAAATTTACTATTTTTAATCTTCTAGCGCTCTCCAGCGCAAGTCGTGGTAACGACTTGCGTTTTTACGGACGCGTCGTAACAGCACCGCGTTGAAACATCCGCGTTGTAACGGATGTTTCCCTTTGTGACGTCATAAAGGCTCTTTGACGAGTGACGCTTTGTGAAATTCCAATTGATGATGCAGCAGCAGCGGTGTGCGCATGCGTTGAATTGGCTCACGCGGACTATTTAGAATGCAGAGCGCGGGCCTGTGCGCATACACCAACTCGCGCGAAATTAAATTGAATGCGCAATCAGTCAAAAATGGTGAAAAAGCAATAATAGTCTCACCGCTGGGGTAGAAGACGCAGGATTTTCAGCCATAGACAGAGCAGCCGATTAGCAAGCGTCCGAAAGGTTCGTAAAGGAATTTTAACAACAGGTACTTGCAACGGTAATCTTGGTCCGGAGGTCCCGGGGCTGTAGGCTCCTGAGTCCCGTGGGTACACTTCTCACTCGTCGCCAGTGAAGAATCCCCTCAACGGGAAGTAATGAGGTAAGCAGAAGTGGTTGATTAAGGATAATTTATTCAGCATAGAAGATAGCATGGAAAGGAGCCCACGCCAACCGCCGCACTGGAGCACACAGAATCTCCTCCTGGGAAGATTCTGAGTTCCAGAGACAAGCAGCAGACACGAGCACACGCACGAGGATACCACACAGAGGTGGTATGCAAATGGGGTTAAGCAAAAACAAAGCTTTATTCGCAGGAGGTAGGGATCTAAATTTTAAGTGGAGAGGCACAGAATGTGTGAGGATCAGCCTTTGGGAAAGATACAGCCTAAGGCTGCATGATGATTATTATTGTAAAACTTCTTTCAGTAACTGATTATCATATGCCTTTGTACATTCAAATTAATCAATACTTTAGAGTGTCAGAAAACTAGAGAATGGAACATTAGGGCTGGTGAACTCCTCCTCTTTAAAATCCATCAGCCTCACATGCAAACTGTGTAGCTGGCCTCCACTGAGAATGATCTGAGGGATGTATGAGCAGGCCGGGCCCTTGTAGATGGACCCTCATGCTGATGATTGAGGCTGGCCCAGAAATGAACAAATGTAGCTATTTCTCTGAAAATAGGGTAAAACTAAAGGTGACAGAGTGTTTCCCTATGGAAGGGGAACAGTCTAAAACTGCCAGAGAAGCATTCTGGCCCATAACAGCACAGGTCATGTGTATCAGGTCACAACCTGGTGGAGGATCATTGAGCATCGCACAGGAACTGTTTCGCCTGAAAGCACATTACCCAAGCTCGCAACAGCTTAATTTGTATGGCCTACGGCAGTTATCGAGGATCCCTGCGAGCCTCCCCAAATTTAACACCGTATGCACTGGAGATCCTCCTAAAATCCATATGAGTCCTCAGTGTAGCCATTGGCCAAGTGGGGGAGGAGACCTAGGAGCCCTCGGTTGTGGGTACACCTGGCGACCTGTTCCTGCAGGGTAACCTAATCCAATTTGACCTACTGTCTGAACGGACTGGCCTCCCGGGGGGAGAGTTCTGGCTGCAAAGGCACCTGGTAACCGAGCTGGAGCAGCACAGTCTCTGAATCCACCACACAAAGATTAACCCAGGTCCTATCTACAATGGGATCCAGGTGGAGACTTATCTCTTGGATTGCCAAAGCCATACACAGGACCACATACCCACTAGCCACCTTCCGTCAGAAGTGGGAACTTGAGATAGGACGCACCCTGACCCCTAAGGAGTGGAGCAGAGCGCTCATATATCCGCATCAGTTTTCATGCAATGCACACTTTCAGTACATACAACACAACATCCTGCATAGAGCCTATTTAACGCTGGTCAGGCTCCATAAAATGTATCCTACAGTGTCGCCCAGCTGCTCCCTTGTCATACCACCCAAGCAGACATACTATATATTTTCTGGGACTGCCCAATCACAGGCACCTTCTGTGATGAGGTCTGCACGACCCTCACATGGACAACAAGTTGCTAGGACCTTAATCGCATTGACAACTGTATATTAGGTCTTTACACGTGCCAGAAGGCAGGGGGAGCGGCCAACCAATTCATTGATCTGGCTTTATCGCTAGCCAGACATACAATCACGATAAAATGGAAAGCCCCGTAACTGCCAAGGGTTTCGCAGTGGCACAGCACAGTGGTTCACTGGGCCATGGTGGAGTCTATGTCATTGCGCGAAAAGGAAGTATGAGGCCTACGAATGTGCCCCATACCAGCCACCTCGGATGACCTACTGTACACATTCCAAAGCAACCCTAATTATGATGACACCCATTCACCTTACCTGGACATGTGAGCAACATTGCACTCCCTTTACACACCCCTCTAGTAGCAAATTCCATTGGACTCGTTTTACGCTCTCATGCCTCTATGGAAACTGGGGGACAGCTGCCTCATGTCTCAATGCACCACCCGAGGACACGACCATCATATACTCATTAAGCGAAGAGCACATGGTTAGGCTCACAGTTGTTGTTGGTTTTTCTTTTTTCTCTTTTCTTCTTTTGTATTTTTGAGAGCATTACACCTTTCTCATGCCTTAATTGATGATCTAATTAATCACTGTATACCTGCATATACTGATAAAGCATATGTCACTGTACTTTTCATTTTGTGACAGAAAACTCAATAATGGTGGTTTACAAACACAGCACAGTCATGTGGCTTAGTTGGGCACTACAGTATTTAGAGCCAGATGTACTAAGAAACCCTTTTGTAGTTCCCTAATTGCGGATATTCGCAATTCACAATTCGGAAATCGCGAAACAGCATGCACGGAAGTGTGTCAAACACTTTCTGTGATTCCCAGTGGGTCACAAATTACCTACCTCATGAATAATAATGAGGTAGTTCGCAATTTGCGACCTATTAGGAATTGCAAAAATCACAGGAATGGTGGGCTGCTGAGGACAGCAGACCACCATGTCTGATTGCTTTTAAATAAAGGAATATTTTTTTGTTGTAAACCAGCCCATTTTCCTTAAAGATAAACTGGATGCATTACAAAAAGAAATATAAAAAGTGTTCTTTTCATTCTTTAGGAGCAGGCAGTGGAAAAAAAGCTTTGCTGAGCAGATGCATCAACCATTGCGCCCTCTGGGCAATTGACTAGTGCGTTCAATGGAGTGAGCATAGGAATAGCTGCACTGAATAATCAAAGATACCTACCTTCCTGGAAGGGATTGCTAGATAAGATAGGCAGTCATCTAAGTGGACGAGCGGGAGCCTTAGCCTCCACTAACCTTGGTGCCTGGAGGCTCCTTCAAGGCTCTAAATGATCTTCTAAGCCTTGCTAGGATATCCCCCATCTAGTTTACTTATCCCCTTCTAGGTCATCACAGAACATTTTCCATAGGGCGAGGACGGACTTCTGACTAAAGATCCAGTTCTCCAAAATGTGTCTGCATTCAAGACAGACTTGTGTATGGCAGAATTGAAAGTAACTCTCATAAAGAAAAAAAAACAATCCTGATTGGTAACATTTAGTATTGATATTAGGCATGGGCGGAAAATCCGTTACGCTCGCGGATTTTGTGGATTTTTGGGAAATTCGCAATCCGCGAGATTTGCGAATTTCCCGCAAAATCCGCAAATTCGCACGCAGCGGATTTTTTTGGCGGCGCGCGGCGTTGGTGATACAATTTTTGCGGCGCGCGGCGTTTATCATCGTTTGCCGAGTTGTTTTTCTCGATAGTTTGCGAGTGCTGCGCCATTTTGGATCTTGCTGTGTGATCCCGCGGGAATTGGCGAGCGCGATTACGTCATCGCGGCTTGCCAGCGATAGTTTGTCAACGCGAGTACGGCGAGATCACGTCTCGCGGTACTTCGCATTGCGAGATTTGAGATGCGGCGAGCGAAAATATAAAATTTGCAATTCTGCACAAGAAATCCACCAGCAAGCAGCATAAACCTTCTAGAAATTATGATTTTTATCTGAATAACTCCTTAGTTTGACATTTGCCTGCACTTTTTTAGCGAGGAGTCCATTTTGGGGAGGGGGGCAGGGGGGTGGGAGGAAGGAAGTGCCCCACAGTCTTCAACTTCCTGTTCCTGTTCAGCAGGCTCCTCCCAGTGCTTTGTCCATCTCCTGGTCACTTTTCATTTGGGTCTGGAGCTGGAAGGATTACTTTTTGTGGATGCTGCTGGATATTTGGATTTGAGGCCTTTTTGACTTTCTTTGGATCACTGTTGGATTAGAAATTTTACAAGTAAGTTTGTTTGGGGCATTACAGTTGCTGCAATTAAAATTTTGGAATTTTCGATTTTTGGGCTGTTTTGGGGCCTTTTGCCCAGGGGTACTCAGTGGTGGGTGGACTGAGTCTTTCTGTGGGTTGTCTTGAACTTAAACATCATGGAGGCCATGGATGGATTGGGATTGTGCTGATTTTTCAGTGATTTTCGTTTTTTGGGGCTGTACTTGTGGCCTTTTCACCAGGGGTATTTGAGTCTAGCATGGGCCTAGTCTTTCTGTAGGTTGTCTTGAATTTAAACATCATGGAGGGCACGGATGGAATGGGATTGTGCTGATTTTTCAGTGATTTTCGTTTTTTGGGCCTGTACTTGTGGCCTTTTCACCAGGGGTATTTGAGTCTAGCATGGTCCTAGTCTTTGTGTGGGCTGTCTTGAACTTAAACATCATGGAGGGCATGGATGGAATAGGATTGTGCTGATTGTGCAGTGTTTTTCGAGTTTTGGGGGTGTTCATGGGGAGGGACAGGCCATGTGGCTGGTGGCCATTTTGAGTGCAGCTACAGGCACTGGCCATGTGCTGGCAGGCAAGTGGCCATTTTTAATGCAGGCTTTGTTGTTAGGCCTCCAACCATTTTGCCTACTTTTCAACCTTTATTTATGCCCAGGGGTAGTGAGTCTTGCATGGGCCTAGTCTTTCTGTGGGTTGTCTTGAATTTAAACATCATGGAGGCCATGGATGGAATGGGATTGTGCTGATTTTGCAGTGTTTTTCGATTTTTGGGGGTGTTCATGGGGAGGGACATGCCATGTGGCTGGTGGCCATTTTGAGTGCAGCTACAGGCACTGGCCATGTGCTGGCAGGCAAGTGGCCATTTTGAATGCAGGCTTTGTTGTTCGGCCTCCAACCATTTTGCCTACTTTTCAACCTTTATTTATGCCCAGGGGTAGTGAGTCTTGCATGGGCCTAGTCTTTCTGTGGGTTGTCTTGAATTTAAACATCATGGAGGCCATGGATGGAATGGGATTGTGCTGATTTTTCAGTGATTTTCGTTTTTTGGGCCTGTACTTGTGGCCTTTTCACCAGGGGTATTTGAGTCTAGCATGGGCCTAGTCTTTCTGTGGGCTGTCTTGAACTTAAACATCATGGAGGGCATGGATGGAATGGGATTGTGCTGATTTTGCAGTGTTTTTCGATTTTTGGGGGTGTTCATGGGGAGGGACAGGCCATGTGGCTGGTGGCCATTTTGAGTGCAGCTACAGGCACTGGCCATGTGCTGGCAGGCAAGTGGCCATTTTTAATGCAGGCTTTGTTGTTAGGCCTCCAACCATTTTGCCTACTTTTCAACCTTTATTTATGCCCAGGGGTAGTGAGTCTTGCATGGGCCTAGTCTTTCTGTGGGTTGTCTTGAATTTAAACATCATGGAGGCCATGGATGGAATGGGATTGTGCTGATTTTTCAGTGATTTTCGTTTTTTGGGCCTGTACTTGTGGCCTTTTCACCAGGGGTATTTGAGTCTAGCATGGGCCTAGTCTTTGTGTGGGCTGTCTTGAACTTAAACATCATGGAGGGCATGGATGGAATGGGATTGTGCTGATTTTGCAGTGTTTTTCGATTTTTGGGGGTGTTCATGGGGAGGGACAGGCCATGTGGCTGGTGGCCATTTTGAGTGCAGCTACAGGCACTGGCCATGTGCTGGCAGGCAAGTGGCCATTTTGAATGCAGGCTTTGTTGTTAGGCCTCCAACCATTTTGCCTACTTTTCAACCTTTATTTATGCCCAGGGGTAGTGAGTCTTGCATGGGCCTAGTCTTTCTGTGGGTTGTCTTGAATTTAAACATCATGGAGGCCATGGATGGAATGGGATTGTGCTGATTTTGCAGTGTTTTTCGATTTTTGGGGGTGTTCATGGGGAGGGACATGCCATGTGGCTGGTGGCCATTTTGAGTGCAGCTACAGGCACTGGCCATGTGCTGGCAGGCAAGTGGCCATTTTGAATGCAGGCTTTGTTGTTCGGCCTCCAACCATTTTGCCTACTTTTCAACCTTTATTTATGCCCAGGGGTAGTGAGTCTTGCATGGGCCTAGTCTTTCTGTGGGTTGTCTTGAATTTAAACATCATGGAGGCCATGGATGGAATGGGATTGTGCTGATTTTTCAGTGATTTTCGTTTTTTGGGCCTGTACTTGTGGCCTTTTCACCAGGGGTATTTGAGTCTAGCATGGGCCTAGTCTTTCTGTGGGCTGTCTTGAACTTAAACATCATGGAGGGCATGGATGGAATGGGATTGTGCTGATTTTGCAGTGTTTTTCGATTTTTGGGGGTGTTCATGGGGAGGGACAGGCCATGTGGCTGGTGGCCATTTTGAGTGCAGCTACAGGCACTGGCCATGTGCTGGCAGGCAAGTGGCCATTTTTAATGCAGGCTTTGTTGTTAGGCCTCCAACCATTTTGCCTACTTTTCAACCTTTATTTATGCCCAGGGGTAGTGAGTCTTGCATGGGCCTAGTCTTTCTGTGGGTTGTCTTGAATTTAAACATCATGGAGGCCATGGATGGAATGGGATTGTGCTGATTTTTCAGTGATTTTCCTTTTTTGGGCCTGTACTTGTGGCCTTTTCACCAGGGGTATTTGAGTCTAGCATGGGCCTAGTCTTTGTGTGGGCTGTCTTGAACTTAAACATCATGGAGGGCATGGATGGAATCGGATTGTGCTGATTTTGCAGTGTTTTTCGATTTTTGGGGGTGTTCATGGGGAGGGACAGGCCATGTGGCTGGTGGCCATTTTGAGTGCAGCTACAGGCACTGGCCATGTGCTGGCAGGCAAGTGGCCATTTTTAATGCAGGCTTTGTTGTTAGGCCTCCAACCATTTTGCCTACTTTTCAACCTTTATTTATGCCCAGGGGTAGTGAGTCTTGCATGGGCCTAGTCTTTCTGTGGGTTGTCTTGAATTTAAACATTATGGAGGGCATGGATGGATTGGGATTGTGCTGATTTTGCAGTGTTTTTCGATTTTTTTGTGCTGTATAACTGAACTGATGTTCCTCTGTCTTCCATTTTTTTTAGGTGCACAAGACTCAAGAGAACCACCAGTGCCAGGAAGAAGTCCTGCAGCGGTGTGTGTGTGCAGCATAACGTCACGCGACGTCACGTCTGGCCTCAGACAACTCTACAATTCGTGCAACTGCGGCCTGCTGTCTGACCTGCTCTGAAGAAGATGGCCCCAAAGAAAGGTCTCCGTAGCTCCTCTAGCAAGAAAGTTGCTAGTAAGGAGCAGAAGAAGCAAGTTACCAAGGAGGCTGGTGTGCCACCCGCCACTTTTTTTGGGAGAAAAAAAAAAAGTACGCCTGCAGCAGCAGGATCTGCTGGGGACCAAGCTGGGAGCAGCACCCCTGCTCCATTGGGTTCAGTGCCTCCACCACCACGCCAACTTAAGTCAAAGCCCTTGAGTGCTTCAGAGGCAGTCAGTGTACTTCTCCAATCACCATCGACCAGTGATGTTGGCTCATCGCAAGAAAGTAGCAGCAATGTCCCTGAATCAACACAGGTTATTGTAACTCATCTGACAAGTGTTGAACAACCACAGCCGCAACAACAACACCATGTGCAAGTACACGCCCAAGTACATGTGGAAGGAGAGGCAGCAAAAGGAGATGCGCAAGCAAAGGTGCATGGAGGTTCACAAGTGCCCACAATAGTTGTTCCTCCCGAAGTAGGGGCACATCAGGAAATCGACAATGAAGCCGAGGTATCATTGGAAGCCACTCCTCCTGATGATCATTCATTGTCTTCCACATCTCTAGCAAGGAAAAGATCAAGGGGGGTGTCTACATCTTCTTCAAGCCCACCTCGTTCTGATGCAAGTGATCTGTCTTGGGAACCACAACAGCGGTCTGACAGTGAGGCACACCATGATCTGACACCGGTACCTAAGCGTAAAAGGAAGGTCGTCCAAAAACTCAAACCTATGGAGTGTGATGAGGCTCAACAAGAAGTGACAGATACTGCTGGTGATGAAGCCTCTCACGATGACGACGAGCCAGTCATCACAAAGGTCACTGCAGCCCCACCGGGCATGCAGCAAAGAGACATTTTGACCCTATCCCGAGAAGCTGCTGAGCGTGATGATGATGTCGGCGAGGAGGCAATGGAAATGGAATCATTAGATTTGGAGTTAAGTAGTACACCAAAACCTACCGCTTCCATATTTCTTCCTCGCAAGAAGGTACCCACCGCGTCCTCGACCTCAATTCGTGGTGGTGAAAGTGCAAAACGTACTGAAGTTCGGCAATCCACATCCTCCACTTCATCTGGCATTAGCAGCAGGACCACCACCACCAGTATCGCCGCCTCCTCCGGCCCCCAAAGACATTTCAAGTCTCCAGTTTGGGACTTCTTTAGTGTTTGCCCAAAAATGGAAAACGTAGCCATTTGTAGCCTTTGTACGGTTCTAGTTGGTCGTGGTAAGCTTGGTTCTAACTATGGTACCGGAGGCCAGAGAGGTCATCTTAAGAGAACGCACCCTGTCCAATGGCTTCCGCACCTAGAGGCGTTTATGCAAGCCAGAATTGCACGTAATGAAAACGTTGATTTTTCATCTGATGATGACGAGGAGGAAGAAGACGATTCAAACACTTCACTTACACCCAGTACCCCTGTCAGCAGCACACCCCATGTGAGCCACACTAAGAGTGTGGGAGAGAGTGAGACATCAATGCGGAAAAGTACATCAGCGAGCGTAACTGGGTTGAAGAGATCATCATCATCATCCCGTAAATCCTTGGTCCAGGGCAACATTAAAAAGATGTTGTTTACAGAAGCGCAATATGAACGCAACCACCCAATGATGCGTCTGTATAACACTAAGCTGGCTAAAATGCTAGCTCTGGACCTTCTCCCTTTTTCTTTTGTAGAAGGGGTTGGTTTTCTAGAATTAGTGGCAGCGCTCTGCCCTAAATGGAAGGTTCCTAGCCGGTTCTATTTTGCCCGAGTTGCGGTTCCAGCACTACATGAAGATGTTCTGAAGGTGATTGGGGCAGCTTTGCAGAAGAGTGCTGTTCACACTATACATCTGACAACAGACATGTGGACCAGTGGCTCAGGCGCTGATTACATGTGCATCACTGCACACTGGGTCTCTTTTTCAGGGGCTAAAGCAAAGCTAAACGCAGGTGTTGACACGGACATTGTTTTTAAAGCTGCTCGGAAACATGCAACACTAGCCATGTTTGGTTTGGAGAAACGTCACACAGCAGAAAACATTTTGGATGTCTTTAACACAAAGGTCCTTAACTGGCTGTCCCCACTAAAACGCCAGGTTGGTTATGTTTCCACGGACAATGGCGCCAATATAGTTAAGGCCATGAGGGACGGTTACTATTTCAGAGTGCCGTGTTTGGCGCACTGTATAAACCTGGTTGTCCAAAAATTCTTGGCTAATAAAGCCAGTGCAGCGTACAGTGTATTGGACACCTGCCAAAAAATGTGCAAGCATTTCAGCCATTCTTTTAAGGCCCGGAAGCAGCTGAGGAGCCTGCTATATCAACGTAAAATGCCAGTGAAAGCACTCATCCAGGAGGTGGTAACACGTTGGAACTCAACCTTCTACATGCTTGAGCGTCTGTATGAGCAGTATATGGAACTCGATCAATATTTCCTTACAGAGGGTACAGAGGAGCTGAGGATAGGTGGGCCGCAATGGAACATAGTTCAAGGCCTGACACGCATGCTTCGTCCTTTTGAGTTCTTCACGCGTTCAGTCAGCAAGGAGGACTCTAATTTGGGAAAAGCTATCCCATTGTTGTACATGCTGGAGGACCAACTGAAGGAGGTGTGTTCTGTGTTTGAAAAAGATGACAAAAACCAAGACTCTTTGCTTCTGGCTGAGCAATTATTAGAGCTCCTACAAGGTGATGAACGTCTTAAAAAGATCCACTCAGAACAGCATTACATTTGTGCTACTATTCTGGATCCACGCTACAAAAAGGCGCTGGCAGGCCAAGCATTCTTTCCTTTTGATGATGAACATGTTCCAAAGTACAAACGTTGGCTAGCCTTGTCAGCCAAGAAGTTTGAAACAGAACGGCTGAAAATTGAAGGAAATGGCAGTACATCAGCAGGCCATCCCCAGTCAAAACAATCCACTTCTGCACCTGTGGCTGTGGCACAAGTGACCTCTCAGCCGTTAAAGACACCGGCAACCGGATCATCTGCACGAGACACAACAGAAACATTGGAGGCTGAAGAGGATTGGCTAGCTCTGCGTGGGTTTGGTTCTCAAAAGGTCAGAGGCACAGCAAGAGCTAAGCAAAGTGGAGGAACCTTGGAAGAGGACCTTGAGTCGATGGTGAAGGACTATCTGAATGACTCAACAGAGGTCTATGTTAATTCTGACCCATTGGCGTATTGGCATGGGAAAAAAGAATTGTGGCCACAGCTCACCAACCTGGCTTTAAACTACTTGTCTTGCCCACTCGCAAGCGTGTCTTCTGAACGGGTTTTCAGTGCTGCTGGTGGCATTGTAACTCCCAAACGGAGCCGCCTCTCGCCCAAAAATGTGGAGAGGTTAACAATGATCAAGATGAATCAGCACCTCATACCACCAGATTTCAGAGTACGAGAAAGCGTGCCGGATGAAGAGGAGGTGGCCAGCAACATAGATGAGGGAATTTCTACTCTGTCAGGTGACACTGAGCTCACCCTGCCTGAATTCGCAGAGTATGATGACGAAGCCTTATTCTTATTCCTGGACCGTGATACAGAGCCCTGAAAATAAGACAACGAATCAATAACTTTCTTTTTCGTCCCTATTCACTTTTATTCCTGTCTGTCTGTCTTTCTTTGTTGTGCACAGTTAATATATTACAAACTTTAATCAGATAATCACAAAATCAAGCCCATCAGCAGAACTGTCTTCACTGGTTTGCTAATTGATTTGAAGTTGCCGCAGTCTGCATTCCTCAGGTTCACAATTTCAGAAGAACATGCTCCTCTAGCCTCCTCCTCCAGACTCCTATTTCCATCAAACCAGAGGGCTGGTTTACGCCCAATGAAGAAAGACTCAGCACTTGTGGGGGTGTTGTTGTACCTCTTTGCAGGTGAGTTGACGGCTCTGGAGCCATTGCTGGGAAGCTCTAATACTGGATAAAAGTGTTTTGGACCAAATCTCAGGCGGAAAATTATTTGTGTTTTTGATGACTTGCTTGCCTTTGAGGTGCTCTTAGGGGGGCTTCCTGGTGTTTGCGGGTGAGTTTCGTGGTCTGGGAGCACTGCTGGGACACTCTAATCTTGATTGCATTTGCTTTTCAGGAAATCCGTCGTGGCAACCCCGACTTATGGCCTAGCTACGCAGCGCGTTTGGACCGAAGGCCGAGAAATATTGCAAGTATGAGATTTTGCTTTTGGCCTGTTTGGGGGTGTTATGCTTCTTGGCGGGTGGGTTGGCGCCGGGTCTTGGGGCATTCCTGGGAAGGTCTAATACCGGGTAGAAGTGGTTGGGACAAAATCCAGGCCGTTTTTTTTTTTTGGCTATTTCTGACATTTTGCTCAATGTAGCCTTTTCGGGGGCCTGTTTGGGGGGCTTCCTGGTGTTTGTGGGTGAGTTTCGTGCTCTGGAAGCACTGCTGGGACACTCTAATCTTGATTGCATTTGCTTTTCAGGAAATCCGTCGTGGCAACCCCGACTTATGGCCTAGCTACGCAGCGCGTTTGGACCGAAGGCCGAGAAATATTGCAAGTATGAGATTTTGCTTTTGGCCTGTTTGGGGGTGTTATGCTTCTTGGCGGGTGGGTTGGCGGGTCTTGGGGCATTCCTGGGAATGTCTAATACCGGGTAGAAGTGGTTGGGACAAAATCCAGGCCGATTTTTTTTTGGCTATTTCTGACATTTTGCTCAATGTGGCCTTTTCGGGGGCCTGTTTGGGGGGCTTCCTGGTGTTTGTGGGTGAGTTTCGGGGTCTGGGAGCACTGCTGGGACACTCTAATCTTGATTGCATTTGCTTTTCAGGAAATCCGTCGTGGCAACCCCGACTTATGGCCTAGCTACGCAGCGCGTTTGGACCGAAGGCCGAGAAATATTGCAAGTATGAGATTTTGCTTTTGGCCTGTTTGGGGGTGTTATGCTTCTTGGCGGGTGGGTTGGCGGGTCTTGGGGCATTCCTGGGATGGTCTAATACCGGGTAGAAGTGGTTGGGACAAAATCCAGGCCGAATTTTTTTTTGGCTATTTCTGACATTTTGCTCAATGTAGCGTTTTCGGGGGCCTGTTTGGGGGGCTTCCTGGTGTTTGTGGGTGTGTTTCGGGGTCTGGGCTCACTGCTGGCTATATATACTTTACTTTGCAAGAGGTTTGAAGCAAATCCATGGTGGCAGAGGGGAGTTAGGGCCTAGCTGCAGAGCGCGCGCGGAGTGATTTGGGAAATTTGTGAAAAATTGACTAAGTCCCCATTTTTGTACTTTTGCTCTTTGGCTGTTTGGGGGTCTTCTACTAGTTTTCGCCTGGGTTGACGGCTCTGGGGCCATTGCTGGGAAGCTCTAATACCGGATAAAAGTGTTTTGGACCAAATCCCAGGCGGAAAATTTTTAGTGTTTTTGATGACTTGCTTGCCTTTGAGGTGCTCTTAGGGGGGGTTCCGTCTGTTTGTGGGTGAGTTTCGTGCTCTGGAAGCACTGCTGGGACACTCTAATCTTGATTGCATTTGCTTTTCAGGAAATCCGTCGTGGCAACCCCGACTCATGGCCTAGCTACGCAGTGCGTTTGGACCGAAGGCCGAGAAATATTGCAAGTATGAGATTTTGCTTTTGGCCTGTTTGGGGGTGTTATGCTTCTTGGCGGGTGGGTTGGCGTGTCTTGGGGCATTCCTGGGAAGGTCTAATACCGGGTAGAAGTGGTTGGGACAAAATCCAGGCCGATTTTTTTTTGGCTATTTCTGACATTTTGCTCAATGTAGCGTTTTCGGGGGCCTGTTTGGGGGGCTTCCTGGTGTTTGTGGGTGAGTTTCGTGGTCTGGGAGCACTGCTGGGACACTCTAATCTTGATTGCATTTGCTTTTCAGGAAATCCGTTGTGGCAACCCCGACTTATGGCCTAGCTACGCAGCGCGTTTGGACCGAAGGCCGAGAAATATTGCAAGTATGAGATTATGCTTTTGGCCTGTTTGGGGGTGTTATGCTTCTTGGCGGGTGGGTTGGCGTGTCTTGGGGCATTCCTGGGAAGGTCTAATACCGGGTAGAAGTGGTTGGGACAAAATCCTCGCGGAAAAGCCTTTTGGCACTTTTTGTAGCTTAGGGTTCGTTAGGGTTAGCCCTAGCAGCAGGATTGCATGTGTTTCGGGGTGTTCTAGATTTTTGCAACTGAGTTCTGGGGTCTTAGAGCACTCGTGAGAATGTGTAATTTTGGTTGCAAGTCATTTGAAGAAAATCCATGGTGGGAAAGGGGGGATTTGGCATAGTTAAAGAAAGCCTTTGCCACTATTCTTAACTTAGGGTTCGTTAGGGTTAGCAGTATTTCTATTGCATGTGTTTGAGTGGGGGGGATTTCGAGTCTTGGAGCGATGCTGGCTATGGCTACTTTTGCTTGGTTGCTTGCAAGTGGTTTGAATGCAATCCACAGTGGGTAAGGGGTAATTAGGAAGGGGGTACTTCGGCCTACTTTTACTTTCAAAGTAAGTTTTGTCCCAGTTTTCTGCTAGGCCTCGTTTTTTGAGATTTGATTGGGGGTCTTCTACATTTTTGCGACTGGATTTAGTAAGGGTCTGGGTGGGAGCACTGCTAGGAAGATCTAATTTTGTTCTAAAACACAGTTTACAGTACACCTAGCTTGAGGGGCAAGATCCGCTACATTAATTTGCCCATACTTATTTATCCTTCAAAAGGTGACTCAGAGTACGCACTTTCAAAAATATTGTACTGTCTACTAGGAAAATCAAATAGTGACTTTTTGCACTCCACAGCCTACATACCTTATATTTATTTATCAGTGGTGTTGTAATATTATATCACTTCCTGTTTTTCGTTGAATAATTACAGGCCGGGTTTCAGTCTCTGCAATGGGGAAAAAAGGATGGAGTCAGGCTTCACAGTAGCGAGCCACAATTCAGCATCAGGCAGGCAGTGGACAGGGTGTCTTCTGGTGACCAACATCGATGGACGAAGCGTCGGCTGCAATGGAGGAGTGCCGCTAATAGGAGGATTTTTTTTCTGCAGGCAACTTACTTACCACTTCCAACAGGACCACTACAACCACATAGATACAGTATCCCTTGCCTTTTTCTCTGACTGTGACTGCATTTCTTGGATCTCTCTCTGCTTCTAAATTGATCCCTTAACACATCACTTAGTCCACTCCACTATCACATCTGCACCACACATAGTCATTTGTAAGTGCTCCTACGTAATTCGCAAGTCGCAGCACGCCCCAGGCCGTAGAGGACTGGGATGGCCCCAATGATGAAGCATGTCACCAAGGGGCAACCCTGGTGAGTGAGGGGACACCTAGAAAACAAGCAATTTCTCCTTTTCTATCTACTATACCTTCCAGACCAACCCCACTGAGTGTTGTTGTGAATGGATTTATAGTGACCAGCAAGGCTCTCGGGTATCTGGCTAAGTACAGAGACCTTATGTTGAATATCGTTATCAATAATTCCACACAGGCCCTGTACTGTCGCATTCTTTCTTCCACAGTTGTCGAATGTACTACTTACTTTTCACTGACATGCATGCAGTAGTGCATGCACTTTCAAAGATTGATGGATAGGTTTGTACCCAAAGAATTGTTTATGTTCCATTGTTTGTCTATGCTGTGCTTTTTTTTACAGGGTGTCTTTTGGTGACCAACATCGATGGACGAAGCGTCGGCTGCAATGGAGGAGTGCCGCTAAAAGGAGGATTTTTTTTCTGCAGGCAACTTACTTACCACTTCCAACAGGACCACTACAACCACATAGATACAGTATCCCTTGCCTTTTTCTCTGACTGTGACTGCATTTCTTGGATCTCTCTCTGCTTCTAAATTGATCCCTTAACACATCACTTAGTCCACTCCACTATCACATCTGCACCACACATAGTCATTTGTAAGTGCTCCTACGTAATTCGCAAGTCGCAGCACGCCCCAGGCCGTAGAGGACTGGGATGGCCCCAATGATGAAGCATGTCACCAAGGGGCAACCCTGGTGAGTGAGGGGACACCTAGAAAAAAAGCAATTTCTCCTTTTCTATCTACTATACCTTCCAGACCAACCCCATTGAGTGTTGTTGTGAATGGATTTATAGTGACCAGCAAGGCTCTCGGGTATCTGGCTAAGTACAGAGACCTTATGTTGAATATCGTTATCAATAATTCCACACAGGCCCTGTACTGTCGCATTCTTTCTTCCACAGTTGTCGAATGTACTACTTACTTTTCACTGACATGCATGCAGTAGTGCATGCACTTTCAAAGATTGATGGATAGGTTTGTACCCAAAGAATTGTTTATGTTCCATTGTTTGTCTATGCTGTGCTTTTTTTTACAGGGTGTCTTCTGGTGACCAACATCGATGGACGAAGCGTCGGCTGCAATGGAGGAGTGCCGCTAAAAGGAGGATTTTTTTTCTGCAGGCAACTTACTTACCACTTCCAACAGGACCACTACAACCACATAGATACAGTATCCCTTGCCTTTTTCTCTGACTGTGACTGCATTTCTTGGATCTCTCTCTGCTTCTAAATTGATCCCTTAACACATCACTTAGTCCACTCCACTATCACATCTGCACCACACATAGTCATTTGTAAGTGCTCCTACGTAATTCGCAAGTCGCAGCACGCCCCAGGCCGTAGAGGACTGGGATGGCCCCAATGATGAAGCATGTCACCAAGGGGCAACCCTGGTGAGTGAGGGGACACCTAGAAAAAAAGCAATTTCTCCTTTTCTATCTACTATACCTTCCAGACCAACCCCATTGAGTGTTGTTGTGAATGGATTTATAGTGACCAGCAAGGCTCTCGGGTATCTGGCTAAGTACAGAGACCTTATGTTGAATATCGTTATCAATAATTCCACACAGGCCCTGTACTGTCGCATTCTTTCTTCCACAGTTGTCGAATGTACTACTTACTTTTCACTGACATGCATGCAGTAGTGCATGCACTTTCAAAGATTGATGGATAGGTTTGTACCCAAATAATTGTTTATGTTCCATTGTTTGTCTATGCTGTGCTTTTTTTTACAGGGTGTCTTCTGGTGACCAACATCGATGGACGAAGCGTCGGCTGCAATGGAGGAGTGCCGCTAAAAGGAGGATTTTTTTTCTGCAGGCAACTTACTTACCACTTCCAACAGGACTACTACAACCACATAGATACAGTATCCCTTGCCTTTTTCTCTGACTGTGACTGCATTTCTTGGATCTCTCTCTGCTTCTAAATTGATCCCTTAACACATCACTTAGTCCACTCCACTATCACATCTGCACCACACATAGTCATTTGTAAGTGCTCCTACGTAATTCGCAAGTCGCAGCACGCCCCAGGCCGTAGAGGACTGGGATGGCCCCAATGATGAAGCATGTCACCAAGGGGCAACCCTGGTGAGTGAGGGGACACCTAGAAAAAAAGCAATTTCTCCTTTTCTATCTACTATACCTTCCAGACCAACCCCATTGAGTGTTGTTGTGAATGGATTTATAGTGACCAGCAAGGCTCTCGGGTATCTGGCTAAGTACAGAGACCTTATGTTGAATATCGTTATCAATAATTCCACACAGGCCCTGTACTGTCGCATTCTTTCTTCCACAGTTGTCGAATGTACTACTTACTTTTCACTGACATGTATGCAGTAGTGCATGCACTTTCAAAGATTGATGGATAGGTTTGTACCCAAAGATTTGTTTATGTTCACAATTGTTTGTCTATGCTGTGCTATTTTTTCTTGTTTCCCAAAACCTTTCCCAAAAGCCCCCGTACCCATCCATTTTTCAAACCCTAACCCTCTTCCCCCGGGCTGTGTGGTTTTGATTGATGTGTGACTAAATGATAGCAATAAATCCACACACTTGCTGGGGAGGATAAGGTGATAGCAACAGGCTGGTGAAGAAATCCGAGGATATATTCTTACTCTGCTTGACAAAGAACCATTGCTAATGTGAAAGAACTTCAACCGAATTAGTAGTTATACTTTACCATTTGTTAGGCTACAATGTGGCACTGTTCTACTGTACTTCTGTCACCTGCTATATTCTCAGTTGTACCGTTGAATTGCTCAGGAGGACAAACCAGATTTCATTTTTCTTTATTTTCATAGGCATGCAACTGCCACTGTGTCACACCACTAGTACCACCGCTATGAGGAAATTTTATCCGACAAAGATTGCCAACCATATTCGCTGTTTCCCGTGGAGCCAGCCCTGGGTCTAGCCCTACTTTCAAACACAAATTACAGGTAAGATAAGCGTTTGGTGGTTTGGGGGTATAATGGAGTATTAGTACGAGAGACGAGAGACTGAAGGTAGTACTACTAAAGTCCTAGGACTCTTGGATTCACTTCGTCTGTGAGAGGCACTTAGTGTTGAAAACATTTGGGCATTTACACTTAAAGGAAGAAAATGGAACTAAACTTTCAGGAAAACAAAGTCAACGTTAAAGCCCCACCCACCAGGCAAGCAGTAAGAAACGGGTATGCTCAGATAAAGTTTGAAAAAGTATATTTATATCCCTAACAAAATAATCTCCCGCAAGACCCTCCCTAACCCCAACGATTGTCCTTCAAAAGTCCCCAAAAACCCAACTCCCAATTCCCACCCCCCAAAAGTCTCTAAAAAAGGGGCAAGGGACACTATGGCCGGATGCTGTCAACTTTTTGGGCCAGGGCAACATGCTCCTGGCGGAGCAAGGCGTGCTCTACGCGGAGCCCCTCCAACTGGTTGGAAAAGTGGTGGAGCTCCTGCTGGAGGCGGGACACCATCAGGGTACTGCGGCGCAGGCGTGCCTTCAATGCCTTGTAGGTGCAACGGCTGTGAGAGGAAGCTGTAGCTGTTGTCCTTGCTACTCGGCGGTGGCGTTTGGCTTTGGCAGCCCGGCTCAGTCTGGGTGGACCACTGTGCTGGGTGGCACTGGCAGCCCGTGGGGGAACGGAGGCCGATGCAGACGACGTAGTTGTTGTGGTCGACTGCACACTTTCTTCGTCCTCCAGGGCCACCAGCCGCCGATATTCGGCCACAGTGGCATCGATCCTCCGTTGCCGGGCCGCTCTAGCCAGCTCCTTCCTCCTTGTTCGTTTGGAAGGAGAACCTATATGAAGAAAGAAAGACATAGTCTGTAACCAATGCTCCTTAAGATTAACTCAATCATTCAGCAGAAATTTGTGTTGCACTACAACTAGCAACTTGCAAACGCATTACATAACTATTGAGGCCAGTATCTATCTAACCTCACACTTCTTCATCCTTGCTCTAACATTAGTGGGAGTTTAAGGAACAAATTCTACGAGCACTATGGACTTCCATTGGAGTCGACTATGAAAGTACACCAGTCTTATTCTTCTTCTTGTCTCTTGTTTAGGAAAATTGGTACCTTATCTTCTGCAAGCCGGCATAATGCCAGCGCAGTAAACTTGCACCCGAGAAAAAGAGACGCACGCCATGAGGAGTGACCTAGACTTGCGTTGCGTTACTATACCCGTCCAGTACATGCAGGTGGTGAAGCTCTTACTTTTCTATTACGGGTGGCACTGAGAATACTCTGTTACAACTCAAGGGCTACTGCTTAATTAATTTAACTTTCACCCTACAGTGGAAATGAGTACTAGAAATGGAAAATTGAAGAAGATAAATAATCTGATTATCTATCACTTCACATGGGATGTTTTTGCTTATATATGGGATGACTTTAGGTGCTTTGCTTTTTATTGAGTGACCAGTGATACATCCACACATGAATGACTGAGTACTACTAAACTTATTAAGAGAGGTAGGGAGTGGCCACCGTAATAACCGGATCTATGCAGTGCTTGCAATACAAACTACTGCTACTATTGATGGTAGTATTTGGACAAAATTAAAAGTTCTTTTCCTTGCCTTTCCTACACTGGAACGGACGTGCGGGTGCAGTGTTACATGCTCTTCAAAGTTACACTTAGTTCATCCACTGACCGTCTACTCTCTCTAGATCATGGGTACTCACAAACTTTCTCTCAGGGGCTACATTTACAGTGTAGTTTGGGGCCGAGGGCCGCACTGGTGGGGGCGGAGTCAGAGGGGGCGGGGCTAAAGCAAAACGATAACTTGTGACCATGAGGTTGCACACAGGTCCCTGCAGCAGATGCCCTCACCCACTGAGCCACCAGACCCAGCATTTACATACATCTCTCTCCTATCTGTGTCAGCCTTCAGCCCGGGTTGAGACCGCTTCCTCAACGCGCACACACAGACAACAACACCAAAGTACTTAACAGGTCTTTAAAAGACCATTAACATATTATTGAGGCTTTGTTTGTTGTAGCGCCCCTGCTTCTCCACCCTGACAATCACTGCTTGCCCGGCCCCACAGAGGCTTTGTTCTATTTCACCTCTTTGTGGCATTGCATCTCCACTCTGCTCTGTGGGGGCCGGGGGAGCAGTGATTGTCAGAGTGGAGATGCAGGGGCGCTAACAGGTGAAATACAAAAAAGCCTCTGCTCTGTGGGGGCCGGGGGAGCAGTGATTGTCTGCAAGGTCTGCGCACCGCCAAGGAAGGCTTGCCGGGCCACCACCGGCCCGCGGGCCGTACTATGAGTACCCCTGCTCTAGATACACATATGCTATCTAAGAGTCAGATAGTAGCATGATCCAGGTATATGGACACATACAGTTTCTGTGTCACCCACCCAGGCTGTTGTCCTTCCACCCATCATTGCTTCATCATTCACCCAGCCATGCATCTCATATTCTTGCCTTCCCAGCTAGTCTTCAATCTCAATAAATAAGGAATATATAAGAGCTTACCTCTGGCCGCCACCACCACCGTCTCAACTCTCACAGCCGCCGCCTCCTCCCCTGAAGAATCGCCCTCCGCCTCCGTGTCGAGCACCACCACCTCCACACTGGCCCCGCCACCAGATGTTCCACCTACAAAGTACATTTAAGAATGTTAGAATAAAGCAGTCACTAGTCTTTGGTCTAGGAATGAAGACATGTGAAAACAATGTAATTTGTGACTGTCTACGTTAAAGTTAAAAAAAATGTCCCTTTTTCCAGGGAAGGTTGTCTTGCTGCACTTTTTGGCACAACTGATGAAGGCTGTTTTTTAACACGCACCATTTTTCTCCACACAGACAGAAGATGGACTTCTAACAACAAGATCAAGTTGAAACCAGGTGAGAGCTCGGCTCGACCACAAGAAATGTCTTCAATTAATCGTCAGCACTAACCACTTTTCCATTATCAGTTAAACGTTTAGTTTTATTATGACTTCATTTTAATAAATGTGTTTACTTTTAATAAAGCTTTTAAACTTAAATACAATCTGTGTATTTTGGTCCAGACTAGAGTGACTGAGCGAAAGGTTTTGCAATTTTTGCAAGCATGAGTCCAGATAGAACACTTCAAAAGACATTATGGACAATCCCAGAGGACTGCACTTAGTTGATAGAGCTTTTGCTGACTAGAATCATGGGAGTTTCGCCAACCGTGCAATCTTAGTTAGCTACACAGACAGACTAATAAGAATAATCTAGTAATACCACAGGGAGTCATAGTAGAGGCAGGATAAGAATTTAGATACAGTCTACAAGAAGAGCAAAGACAATTTTGAAAAAAGTCAAATGAGGAACGCTAGGAAAAATAGGTACTAGTCTAAAATGAAAACTTACTGGGGCCAGCAGAGGAGCCCTCGCCTGCCCGATCCTGGCCCTGTTGAACAGCATCCGCCGCCTGCTGCTCCTGTGTCCTCCTCTCGCCCCTGGGGGGAGCTGACGTACAACATGAAAGAAAGAACAGAAAACATGGATGATTGTTGCTTGTCAATGTCAACCAAATCAAACATTTCAAAAGAACAATAACAAAATATTTCCGCGAAATTATATTGATTAGGGTTAGTTTTCATTTATTTGCGGACCTGTGACTTCGAAAGTCACGTAACTCACTAAACAAAGTACTGAAACGTTCACCTAGGACTGGCAGGCAGCAGTCCGCAGGCAAGACGCAAAGTGACAGACAAACTCCATTGTGATTTCAGTCAGATCAGTGACAACACTAACAGTTGCCTGCTACATTACCAGTCATTTAAATAGTCAAACTATCAATCCACCGCCACTATTTTTCTTATTGTCAGGGGTACAAAGGAAGGGGCAGATTTAAGCCCCTTGCGGCTCTTTTGCGCCGTTCTTGCGTGACTTTTGTGACGCAGCAGCTAAACAAAAAAGGGCGCCATGGTGCGGCGTATAATATTATAACAACCTGACGCATTTGGGAGATGCATCCCGTTATAAAGCCCTGCGCCATCAGGGGGCGTTCCGGCGCAAGGGAGGGCATTCCTGCGCTGGAACACATCCTAATAGTGGCTGAGGGAAATCTACAAAATTTCAATCAGTCACCTTTAGGACAATGATGCGTCACACAAACCCTGCACCTGCTTGAAGCAGACGTATGGCTTGACCCAGCATTGGGGAGATAGGGTACCCCAGAGCATTGCTGGAGCTGCGCCATCGTTGCGACGCAACTCCAGCAGTAAAGCTTTGGTGACGTTTTGGGCCCATGGTGCGCCGCATTGCAAATACGGCGCACCATGTTTGGTGGTGGTAGCGGGCCGCACAATTAATGGCGCATGGATGCGACGGTAATTGCAATTCTGCCCCTTAGGGGCATACTTACTTACGCGTTCTGGCGCATCTCCAGAGATGCGCCAGATCAAATGCGTCACGCAAAACTACCCTTGCGACACGGCAGATGCGCCTCATTTACAATCTAAATACACTTTAAGCAATGATGAAATTCAAATTTTGGGAAAAGGATTAGGATATGTTCCCACCAGTAATCCGGATCCCTTCACCATCCGTACGGAACTCTGTAAATTTTTCCGTAAAATCAGGCTTAAATACTTCTTCCGGGACAAAGAACCAAGTATTTCACCTTCCGTCACTGGACTCAGACCCCCGTCCACATTTGTCCCTTTTAATAATGCCATGCCTCACAAAATCTTGGCTTTTGAAACGGTTGTACTCAGAGACACTCTACAACTCCTAGGAACAAAAAGCTTTACTACATTCAATACTAGTAAGCAAGAGAAATTGGCTCTCCAGACTCTGGCGCACAACGATCAACTTGTCATCAAACCAGCGGACAAGGGAGGGGCAATCGTCGTACAGGATGTCACCTCATATGAATCTGAAATCCTTCGTCAACTGCATGATACTACAAGCTACCAACTTCTAAGGTCAGATCCCACGTCGGCCATTGCCCGTGACATTCTCGAAATTACCCAAATGGGTCTTGAACAAGGGTTTCTATCTGAACTGGAGTTTAATTTCCTCAATAAACCACATCCACGTCTAGCAACTATCTATACGATACCAAAGATACACAAATCCATGACCAACCCCCCAGGTCGTCCAATTGTGTCTGGATGTGGGTCGATCCTCGAACCCTTGGGCCAATACATTGACTTTTTCCTTAAACCCTTGGCAGAAGCCACCCCAGCCTATCTACGAGACACGATGCATACCATAAACATCGTGGAAGGCCGAAATTTCAATCCGGATTGTCAACTATTAGCTACATGTGATGTTGTATCGCTGTATACGTGCATCCCACAGCAGGAAGCTCTCATGGTAGTTACACGTTGCCTTCAAAAGCGACCAGCTCCGGTCCAAGTACCCACGGAATTTATTGTCGCATTACTGCGCATAGCTATGACCCAGAATTTCTTCCTGTTCAAAGACAAATTTTACATCCAGACATCGGGAGTGGCGATGGGGGCTCCCTTTGCTCCCGATGTGGCCATTCTTTATATGGCAGCTTTTGAGCAGGACACCGTACTTAATCAGATCAACCCATTCAGAGACCAGCTCAGTCTCTGGATGCGGTACATCGATGACATCCTCCTGATTTGGCACGGGGGTCCATCAGAACTGACGGCGTTCTACAATTGGCTGAATGAACAATCCCTCTTCCTGAAATTTACTATTCAATCTGATCACCAACAGATTAACTTCCTTGACCTTACCATCTACGAGGAGGCCGGCCAATTACTTACCAAACTGTATCGGAAACCGGCGGAACGAAACTCACTTTTGCACTATGAGAGCCACCATCCACGTGCCCTCCGAGACAATCTGCCCTTCGGGCAATTTTTGCGTATCCGTCGCAATTGCTCTAACAAAGATCATTATTTCAATGAGTCTGAAGAACTCAAACAGAGACTCTTATCCAGAGGTTACCCAAAACAACTTGTCAAACGTGCACGGAAAAGGGCGTGGTTCTATCCCCGGGAAGAACTTCTGACCCCCAAAACTGACAAAGAGCAATCTGAACAAAAAATCGTATGCGTCACCACATTTAACACAGCCAGCAACAAAATCAAGAAGATAATAAATCATCATTGGCCACTGATTTCTGATGATATCCAACAACCCGACCTACCACTTCATGCATTCAAAAAAGCGAGAAGCATTAAGGATCACGTAGTGCGCTCCTTTTTAAAAACACCAGATGATCCAACTATTCAAACTCTATGGAATCTGCCTCCAATCATTGGTCACTACAGATGCGGTTGTTGCAAAGCCTGTGCCAGCACTATTCAAACAAAGGAATTTTTACATGGAAGACACAGAATCGTCATGAAATCACACACCAACTGTAACTCTGAAAACATCATTTATGCCATCCTATGCCCCTGTCAATTGATCTACATTGGGCAGACCCAACAAAGAGTAAAAGCCAGGATACTCCAGCACATGAGCAGGATTCGATGTAAAACTCAGGGAGCACCTCTAGTCGACCACTTCTCGTCGGCAGGCCATGCTCCGGAAAGCCTCAAGTGGGTCGTCATCGAGAAAGCCACATTGGGTCCACGGGGTGGTAATATCTCCAATATTCTAAACACCCGAGAACTTAAGTGGATTTTCACTTTCAACTCCATTGAATCCGGGCTCAACGAACATGACAGTTCTTTCTCCCAACTGGCCATTTTACCCTGATTTTCTGTCAATGCGTCATGGCCTGTTGTCCAAATTAGAGATAATTATGTGCCTGTGATTCCTTCCTTCCAACTACCCATTCTGTCTGAACTGATGGGCCTTTCTGGGGGGTCCCCCCCCTCTTTATCACACACAGGTATGACATTTAACTCTCCGGGTTTTGCATTAATAGCAGCGACATAGTGCATTTGGCCTTTACCCGCTTGTGCGAGGTACGCCTTGCCCACAATGTTGCATAATGTTTGCCTTTTTTTGCCTATTTTCAATCACACACTAAAGCTACAGTGGCCTTTACCCGCTTGAGTGAGGTACGCCATGCATTTGAGCACCGTGTAAACGCATTCACTTAGAGGTACTCATGATACAATCTATTATGCTGAGGTACGCCTTGCCCACAATGTTGCATAATGTTTAAAAAATTTTTTGCCAAAACTTTTTTTGTCTATTTGTAACCAAACATCAAAGCTACAGTGGCCTTTACCCGCTTGAGTGAGGTACGCCATGCATTTGAGCACCGTGTTAATGAATTTACTTAGAGGTACTCATGATACAACCTATTATGCTGTATTTAGGACGTCACCTGTCTATGGTCAAATCTAAGCCTACACTTGTTTTGCATGTGTGTGTCGATGGGCAACTAGAATCATCACCCACTTAATGCACCCTCTCACAAACGTGGGATCCTATTGTTAATTATTCAATTACCAGTATTGGCTCCGCCACTATGGGGCGATGTCCCTCTGCTAACTCTGAATTTTTAGTATTCACTCTGCTCAGTGCAAAACCGAAAACTACTTTGTAGATTATATGTGCTTTTTGAGTATTTGCCTGACCCTGCTCTATTCCACTATCGAGTCAGTCTTTTTACCATGTCACTACAGCACGTGACGTGTAACTATGGTTACATACAAATAAGCGGAACCCGGCTTCGCCATTGCGTAAGCGAGCAGTGAATGGCTTCGGATTCATCCCAGATTCCGGTAAGCAGCAGCGCGTCTTTGACTGCACGCGTTCCACTCCGCGTCCCACACAACAGATCAGTAATGATCTACTTTCCCCATGTTTTTCGTTTCAGTCCTGCATCCAACTCGATGCATCAGCGCGAGTGTCTGCTACCCCACGCCGAAGGACTATGAAATATCGGCAGTCGGGTAAGTCCAGGACCATGTCCCCGCCTAAACGCTACAACCGATGTAGCTGGTTAATTAGGTTTTAAAGTCTGCCCTTCCTCTTTACACATCTAGAGCCACCGCCCTCTTTGGAGCTTTGTTGGACCCTTAATTCCCAAGGCGGTTCCAAGTGACACCTCGGTAATCTTCCAAGTATGTTGCTACTTAGGTACTTTGTTACAAACTGAGTACGATCACAGGTATTAAAACTGTTAATATTCTATCTACAGATCCACGGGCTATATTAACCCTTTAACAGTCGGGTCCTGTTACACACCACGTTTGTGGTAAGTTGTAATCCCTCCGAATTCGTCTCAATCTCCCCAGATTATTCGGCAGCCAACCATGGGATAGGTGTTAGGTGATATAGATATTTGTGTGATGCTGACCCTTTTAATCTATGTCTAGTTTAACTATGGCCTTTTCGGGTGCAACTAGAAGGTCTGCCCCAGTGCGTGTCGACCTATCTCCAGACTACTTGTCCACACAACCATCGCGTTGATCCATGATTATTTAAACACTCTTTAGGTCCAACAAGTCGTGCCTTTGGCGATAAACTGTGTACACTATGTTTATCTCATGAGACTTTGTTAACTGTCAGCCATTTTCATCCATTGGTGGGTGTGCTTTTTTAAGCTTGAGTAATATATGGTGAATTCGATTCCCTGACAATAATGCGTGTATATCTGTACATTAAATAGGTCACGTGTCCCCACCTCCCCAGTCCTGAGGAAGACCCCACGGCAAGATCAATACCTATATCTGCGAACGAGGGTCGAAACGTCGACAACACACTGTTTTCTGCTGTCAACTCCACACCCCACTGTTCTCATTAATTGTGCAATTGGAGTATGATGTTTGGAAAATAATCTATATGAACCTTTTGGTCGTTTTCTGGGTACATCAATATGTAACTCTATTGAACTTGTTTCATTCGTCGATTTTACTGTCACTTTAAACCCTTTTCCCTCACTTACTACCTACACGTATCACCAACCCCCTCCCTTCTTTCCCAACCTTTGGGGCACTGCAAAATAGTCACTCATTGATGAATGTTTATAAGTGAAGTATATTCATGATACCAGCGCATTGTGAATTAAACAATGTGCCTCTATGATTTGTCTCTTTGATTATTGGTATATTCTTTGTTATTGTTTCATGCTTACTGGGACCCCTTCCCATACTTTAATTTTTCATTTACAATGCGGCGCACCCTGGCGCAAGGGTAGGCACTTGCGTGACGCATCTCGTCACGTAAGAGCGGCGCATCGCTGGAGTCACGTCGCCAACGCAATGCAACTCCAGTAATGCTCAGGGCCACCCAATACTTAACATGCTGTGTCAGTCCTTTCGCCTGCTTCGAGCAGACATAAGGAATTGAATTGACGTAGCAGCGTCGCAGAAGTGCCTGCGTTAAATCTTGTAGATTTCACGCAGGCAATTTTGCGAGGCGCACAGCCGCCGGACCGCCCACCCTGCGTACTAGGAACGCACCCATTGTGGTGCAGGCCCATGGCTTTATAACGTGACGCATCTCCCAAGATTCGTCAAGTCGTAAATGACTCGCAGGGATGCGGCACGTTTACGCCGCTGTTGCGTCACGCAAGGCAACGTAAACGTGGCGCAAGGGGCTTGTAAATGTAATCTGCCCCCTAGTGTCTAGCATTACGCAGTTCTGTAACGTACACTCATACATAATAGTTACTCAGGCCAATGAGACCACGAAATAGAAAACAAATAAGCATAGTAGCAATGCCACTGAGAAGGAGAGCAGTGCACCTGAAATGCACAGAAGATTTTGAAATATAATTTAACTACAATGTAATCGTCATCAGCGGCATTATTGGCTTGCTCCATGTAAAAAACAAATATTTGCAATACAACAACACAGAGCAGGAGAAAACATCATAGTAGTGAGTGATTAAATGGCTACTACTACTCACCAAGCCCGGGGATCTCCAAGCCGAGCTGGTCCAGCAGGTCGCGCTCGCGGTCCAGGAGGTCCGTCCAGCGATGGGTGACCTGGCTGTAGGTGCGCTGGACCCCGTAGAGGTGGGATATGGCCCAGCACACCTTCTCCCACCGCTTCCGGCGCTCCCGCATGTTGTAGCCGCCGGCCGCGATCCTGCCGCCTCCTGCGATGGTCCTGGGCAGGCGGCGCTGGACGAAGTAGACCAGCGCGCCCACTTCCTCCGGGCTGAATATCTCCCGTCGCGTCACCTGCTCCCCCCTCAATCTCCCGCATGCTGTCCTGGCACTGGGTCCAGCACTACTCCCCGCCGCCGCTGCGGCCCTCAAGTGCCTGGGCAGCTTCACGGCGCCTGGCTTGACCATGGTCTGGGCAGGTAAGGTAGGAAGAAGTAGAAAATTAAGAAAGAATAGGATAGGGAAGAAGAAAAGAAAAGAGTTTAAAAAAGTAGTTTAAAAGTAAAGAAAAATAGCAGAAAAGACAACAATATACAGCTAGGAAAAGAGAGGGATAGATAAGAAGCAAAATCGTAAAAACAAAACTGAAAACAAGCAAAGGATGGCAAAGATACCAAGAGGATTAAACACCATGCCCAGACACAGGAAATGAATGAAAAACAAGATGGCCGGCGCCCGTTCACGAGCGCGAAAGTAAGTTCGCGCGAGATTTTCCTCGCGATCTCGTGCGAACCTCTAGATTTCCCGCGCGATCTCGTGCAAACCTCTACTCGCAATGCCCTTACTGCGCGAGATTATACATAGCGGGCGGAAACGGAAATACGTCACGCAAACAAAATGGCCGCGCCCGTACTCGACCTTGGGGTAAATTTGCGTGTTGCGCTGCAAGCGGCTCGCGAATACTGCAAAAAAACTCGCGAAACAACAAGCCGCAAAAAAATAAAATGCTCATTCGCACGAATTGGCGGCTTCCGCGGTCGGTTTCGCACGACGCCGCGCCCCGCGAATAGCGCGAAAAACCCGAAAAACGATTTCAGCAAAAGCAAAAGCAATGAGCAGGTGCAAAAGGTCAACCTCATGATTTGTAACGATTCTCTGTAGTGCTTCCTGAGGGGGCCCTCCAGAATTCGGTTGCCTGCTTGCAACTATTGTGTGACCCTACTCTGACCTTAACTGTATGCCACAAAGGTCCTGATTTACAGCTAAAGGAGCAGACAAGCAGGTGCCAGGCTGGAACTTGAAATTCTTTCAGTGACACATTAACTAGCCCCTAATTCATTATTGTCAGTTGGGGCAGGGCAGGTGTTGTTAATAAACTAACCCCAAATTAATTCATGTCAGTTCAAGCAGGGCAGGTGGGCTTGCTTTCCCCCCCCCCATCTTCTACAGTGATGATGAACCAGAGGGTGGCATTGATGTAACAGAGGGTGGCATGGGTCAAAGAGAGGGTGCCAGTGGTGAAACAGAGGGTGCTGGGAGGCTGTGATGATGAACCAGACGTAGAAACAACATAGTCGCGACCGTTGCGAGCCGACAAGTAAGTTCGCAATTGCGAACTAGTACCAAATCCTCGCGAACTGGTAGAAACACTTGCGAACACAAAAAAAAAAAATCCGCAAATTTGCGAGAATTCGCGGATTTTGCGGATTGCCAATTCGCAAATCCGCAAAATTCGCGAACGCGAGATTCGCAAAATTCGCCCATTCTTAATTGATATAGGTGCTGGTAGGGATGCACCTTACAAGTGGGGAAGTGTGCCTGGTTCTTCCACTATAGTATTGGAATATAGCAGGTATCCCCAGAGGAGAGGCCATTGCAAAGGTGTTGAAGATCTGAGAGTCATATCATTGTGGATATTCCCAAACTCTTGTAATGCTTTTCCCACACTTCTCTGCACTTAGAAATTTACACCTAAACAATACAGGTGCATGGGAGAATTTATACAAAAGTGTATCAAATCAGCCCATTATCACTAGGGTTGTGAGGGAAGATAATGTCTCACTTAGAATAATGTTTCCATGTGAAGGGAAAACGTTTAAGTGAGATGTCACAAGTTCCACAAACATGCATGCAGATTTTTTACTAGTCGGATAATTAGCATCTCTTACGTTATAGCAAACAGGTAAAAAAAGGAAGAAAATGACAAAAAGCATCCATTTCAATTTCCTAACGTTGGAGAGTTTTATGGAAAAAGTCGTACACCTCTGGTAGATTCTGGAGGTGCACAGACACTTTTTAGGTCTCGCTCGAGACCTATTGCTGCCGAGATGGGTCTGAAGGGACTTAGACTGGGGGACGAGTGCCAATTGCCCATCGTGAAAGCGCACGCCCAGACCCCGCCCCCCCCAGCCGTGCACATCTCAGTCAGAGTCAGCCATGCCTCTCTCAGTCGCGCGCGCACACACACATGCAGGCACACACACACACACACTGCATACACACGCTCACACACCCCCCCCCAATCTACTCACGGGCGCACACACAAACACAGTCACACACACGTGCATCCACACACTCGAAGTGCCCATCTCCTGTCTCGCTATCCTAATGCACCAAAAAACAGTCCCCCTACTCACAGGCTGACTCAGGACTCCCCCGCTGTTCTCCAGGCCGGTCTTTCCTCCTCAGGTGTGTAGGGTCAGCGACTCAGGCTCGGCAGCAGGCGGGGCTCTCCATGACGAGTTTCCTAGACATCCAAGGTGCACGCTCACGGCACATGGAGACGCGCAGCGTGACTTTGAGTGTGCGCCCGCCCGTACAGCTGAGGTGCATGCTCGCACGCTCATGACGTTATCCTTCGCTTGCTCCCTTCCTGGCTCCGCACGCGTGCTGCTGCTGGCGCAGGGGCTGCAATTCCACAGCCGGCCACTGGGGACAGGTCCGAGACCGTCAGGGGGAAGCTGCGTCTGAGGTAGGAGCGAGGCATCTCCGCAGAGGAGGAACCAGGCCGGCTGCTGGGCACTGAGCAGTGAAAAACTCCGGAGCAGCAAGGCCCCACCTCCCCCCACACCTCCGGAGTCCGGTTCGTTTTAAACTTGTTTCAAGTCCATCTCCCACCAGTAACAGGCGGGAGTCGTTCTTGTTGAATAAGCAGCAGCCAAGGATGGGTGGGTGGGGGGCGGGAGAGACTACAGATGAAAACTCCATGCAAACCCTGTAGAAATATCCCACATGGACAACGACGGTGCCCCCAAAAGACCAAAAGAGCTGGGAGTGGCAAAAAAAATGAAGGTTTAGCCGTGTATATGAATGAAACTTCCCGAGCTCTGCCAACATCATCAGGGTCCTAGTGTGACATGCATGACTTTTGTATCAGATGTTTCAACCTTTGAGAGGCAGGGCACTTCCATACAGGACATTCCACCAGTGGCACGGGCCACCGATTTTAATGTCTCTCCATCCACGCACGTGATTTTTCAGAATGTTATTTCACAGGTGCGCATATACCAGAAGGTTCTCGACCCCTGAAAGAACCGTCAAGTGCAGTTATCCCCGCAGAAAGTGAGGCGTGTTCCGATCTTACACTTTAAAGACTGAAATACTTGGTATTCTCAAAGAACAGGGCAGGGACATTACATTTATGTTACCTTTCTCATATTTAAATGGATAGTACTCTTACAATGGGTGCTTATGGCTTTGTGGGGCCAGCTTTAAAACATTATAAGCAGATATCTCTTAGGTTCAAGTCTGTTCCTGGCTGGATTTGGGCAATAGAGAGCATAGGCAGCTGTCGATTCACTTGTCTAAGGTCTCCTCTCCCTCTGTGATGACATTTTTACCTTTTGCATTTTTAATTGTTTACATTCATTTTTTTCGCCTCTCATGTCTGTTAGTTGTTACTATAATTTGGTTAGCTTGATTCCATGTTTGTGGCAGCCATGCAAATTGTTAGCATTCCCTTATCTGTTACTAATATATGGGTTACAGTAGTTGAATTTGCTTATGTCACGTCTTATTTTCGTCACGTCCTCGGAAGGCTGAAGATGGGAGAGAGCCAACGTTTTTGGTGTGATTTCTGGTCTCTTCATTTGCAAGTCAGCTCAGCTGGTTGAGGCCGCCTGCAGAGATCTGGGTGAGGCTTATGGGTCACAGCTTACAATATTATCAGGGAGACTTTCACCACCATAAGGCTCAAGCTGATGTTGTAAATGCTGTGGGTGAGGCAGCCTGTTAGTAATAGGTGCGCAGAAGAAGTTTTCATTACTGCTGCATTGTACTAGTTCTAATTATGTTCTTTGATTCAGTGGCTTGCCTTCAGTACTATTAAACTGTTAAGGAATGTGGCCATTGACAGAAGATGCCATACAGATTCATCTCAGTCATAATAGCAGTAGTCACGTGTTCCTGTATAGTCCATCAAAAAAGAGTGTGGGGGGTGCACAACTGTATTGAACTGGAAGTTAACACAAGGTTGTTGAAGTTTAGGGTGCTCTCACAGGGTGGTGTTCTCCGTCTGCACACCACTAGATAATGCTATAGAGTTGTGTTTGCGGAAACCGCAGGTACATCCCCAATGAGGCACACCGAGAATGATCATCAAAAGTGCTTCATAGATTCGTGGAAAGTATAACGTTTATTTTCTTTAAAGTCGTTTCATTTGTGACTTGTTTGTTATATGCTGATATTCAAGGCATATCAGAGGACAACATCGTTGAACACCTGAACAGTTATATCCAATGCATTTCGGGCTGTTTAGCCCTTGATCACGGATAAGCTGAGGAGGAAGAATACATAAAGAGGTGTAAGGAGTAATGAGGTAAAATGACATGGGGTTATTCTACAAGTGCTCGTAGAGCAAATTAAACAAATTGCCAGCAAATAATGGCGTGAGGGGATTGTGGCGAAATAGACAAATGATTACAAAACTGTACAAACAAGGTCGGCTAGCAAAGCCAGGTTGTGGGGCTCAGGTAACTGAGTGGCGTGCGCATGCTTAGAGTATGTTTAAGCCGGCGAGGGCGTGCTCCGGGAAAAAGCCGGTTGCGTGTTTCTTAGAACAAAGGAGACGCGGGTACGCGTGTGTACATGCACTTACTTCAAAGTGAATAACGTGGCGGCGTGAAGACGCGTGCTCATTCAGGTAACGGCCGGTTGTCTGTCGTGCAAGAAGAAACACGAGAATATAAATAAATGAAAAGTGAGGATGGACTAACACATGCGAGTTGAGGTGGAAAGTGTGGCAGCCATATTGGAATGGTGCTGTAGTGGCGGATATAGAAGCAAGGTAGAACCAATGTGTGAGCAATGCAAATTATGTACATTTCAGAAGACATTTCAGAATTATAAAAAACAACTAAATTCAGTGCGGTCATTGAGCCCATTCGGCTTAAGTGTCTGTAGCCTGTAAATCCATTCTAGTTCTCTCTTTAGTAGGAACTTGGTGTTGTCAGTCCCTTCTCTTTTGGAGACAGTCTCTAGAACGATGAATTTCATTTGGGCGATGGTGTGGCGAGCATCAATGAAATGCATGGCAATATTTGATTTCTCTGATCTCAGTCTGATGTTAGACTTATGCTCGTTGAGGCGTATTTTGATTTTCCGTTCTGTCTTGCCTATGTAGAGTTTGCCACAAGGGCATTTTAATGCATAGATCACATTAGCTGTATCACATGTTGCGTCCACCTTAAGTTTCACATTGTGACCTTTCATTGGGTGCTGTATGGTATTCCCTTTTATTACACTGTTGCAGTGACTGCAATTCAGGCACGGTTGGGTGCCCCGATGGTGTTTAGGTGACTCTGTTGATTTTGCCAGAATTTCTTTTAAGTTGTTGCTTCTGGTATGTGTGAATATTGGTGGTTTCGCAAAAATTCCCTGGAAATCGGGTTCGTTTTTTAGAACAGGCCAGTGTTTGCAGATGATTTTTTTGTATTTGTGACTGACAGTTGAATACTTGGAAACAAGAACCATACGTTGATCTGAATTCTTTTGAGTTTTTGTCATGCTTTCTGCTCTCGATGTGATGGTGATACGATCACGTGCTTGTTGCAGAACGTTGTCGGGGTAACCTCGTTCAAGGAACCTGTTTTGCATTTCTGTGATGCGGTCTTCGACCAACAGTTCATCAGACACTATGCGTTTGACGCGTAGCATCTGAGAAAATGGAAGGTGTTTTTTAAGGGAACCTTGATGAAAACTAGCATAATGTAAAGAGTTGTTGCGATCCGTACTTTTTCTGTAGAGGTCGGTGACCAATCCTTGTTGAGTATTTTTTATGTGTACATCCAAGAATGCGATGTCAGTATCACTAATTAGCCATGTCAATTTGATGCGTGGATCTTTATTATTGATTTCAGTCATGAGGTCATGTAAAGTTTCCTTGGTGTCTGACCACAGAAAAAATAGGTCGTCAATGTACCGTACGTACAATTTAGCATAATTCTGAAAGTTCGTGTTGGTGTATATGTAATTCTTTTCGAAGTTTTCCATATATGTGTTCGCGTATGACGGGGCAGCACAATTCCCCATGGCCATCCCTGAGAGTTGTAGAAACCATCGATCGTCAACTGTGAAATAAGAGTGGTATAGTGTGAAAATCATTAATTCGATCAAAAATGTTTGCATTTTCACATCGATTCCGCTGTTCAGTAAGACTTGTTCAATTGCTTCGATACCTCCTAGATGCGGTACGGAGGTGTATAATGCACTCACATCAGCTGTACATAACACGTAGGATTCATTGTTGGGGTTTGGTATTTTGGAAAGTTTCAACAGAAAATCAGTAGTGTCTTTAATGTAGCTGTGAGATTGAATCACTAAGGGTTGCAGGTATTTATCAATAAATTTTCCAGTTCTCTCATGTATGGACTGCTTGGTAGATACTATGGGCCTGAATGGCGGATCCATCAGATTTTTGTGGATTTTAGGGCTCATGTGTATCGTTGGACTTTTTGGGCAGTCGATGAGGAGGAAGAATACATAAAGAGGTGTAAGGAGTAATGAGGTAAAATGACATGGGGTTATTCTACAAGTGCTCGTAGAGCAAATTAAACAAATTGCCAGCATATAATGGCGTGAGGGGATTGTGGCGAAATAGACAAATGATTACAAAACTGTACAAACAAGGTCGGCTAGCAAAGCCAGGTTGTGGGGCTCAGGTAACTGAGTGGCGTGCGCATGCTTAGAGTATGTTTAAGCCGGCGAGGGCGTGCTCCGGGAAAAAGCCGGTTGCGTGTTTCTTAGAACAAAGGAGACGCGGGTACGCGTGTGTACATGCACTTACTTCAAAGTGAATAACGTGGCGGCGTGAAGACGCGTGCTCATTCAGGTAACGGCCGGTTGTCTGTCGTGCAAGAAGAAACACGAGAATATAAATAAATGAAAAGTGAGGATGGACTAACACATGCGAGTTGAGGTGGAAAGTGTGGCAGCCATATTGGAATGGTGCTGTAGTGGCGGATATAGAAGCAAGGTAGAACCAATGTGTGAGCAATGCAAATTATGTACATTTCAGAAGACATTTCAGAATTATAAAAAACAACTAAATTCAGTGCGGTCATTGAGCCCATTCGGCTTAAGTGTCTGTAGCCTGTAAATCCATTCTAGTTCTCTCTTTAGTAGGAACTTGGTGTTGTCAGTCCCTTCTCTTTTGGAGACAGTCTCTAGAACGATGAATTTCATTTGGGCGATGGTGTGGCGAGCATCAATGAAATGCATGGCAATATTTGATTTCTCTGATCTCAGTCTGATGTTAGACTTATGCTCGTTGAGGCGTATTTTGATTTTCCGTTCTGTCTTGCCTATGTAGAGTTTGCCACAAGGGCATTTTAATGCATAGATCACATTAGCTGTATCACATGTTGCGTCCACCTTAAGTTTCACATTGTGACCTTTCATTGGGTGCTGTATGGTATTCCCTTTTATTACACTGTTGCAGTGACTGCAATTCAGGCACGGTTGGGTGCCCCGATGGTGTTTAGGTGACTCTGTTGATTTTGCCAGAATTTCTTTTAAGTTGTTGCTTCTGGTATGTGCGAATATTGGTGGTTTCGCAAAAATTCCCTGGAAATCGGGTTCGTTTTTTAGAACAGGCCAGTGTTTGCAGATGATTTTTTTGTATTTGTGACTGACAGTTGAATACTTGGAAACAAGAACCATACGTTGAAAGGCCCATATTATCTACCAAGCAGTCCATACATGAGAGAACTGGAAAATTTATTGATAAATACCTGCAACCCTTAGTGATTCAATCTCACAGCTACATTAAAGACACTACTGATTTTCTGTTGAAACTTTCCAAAATACCAAACCCCAACAATGAATCCTACGTGTTATGTACAGCTGATGTGAGTGCATTATATACCTCCATACCGCATCTAGGAGGTATCGAAGCAATTGAACAAGTCTTACTGAACAGCGGAATCGATGTGAAAATGCAAACATTTTTGATCGAATTAATGATTTTCACACTATACCACTCTTATTTCACAGTTGACGATCGATGGTTTCTACAACTCTCAGGGATGGCCATGGGGAATTGTGCTGCCCCGTCATACGCGAACACATATATGGAAAACTTCGAAAAGAATTACATATACACCAACACGAACTTTCAGAATTATGCTAAATTGTACGTACGGTACATTGACGACCTATTTTTTCTGTGGTCAGACACCAAGGAAACTTTACATGACCTCATGACTGAAATCAATAATAAAGATCCACGCATCAAATTGACATGGCTAATTAGTGATACTGACATCGCATTCTTGGATGTACACATAAAAAATACTCAACAAGGATTGGTCACCGACCTCTACAGAAAAAGTACTGATCGCAACAACTCTTTACATTATGCTAGTTTTCATCAAGGTTCCCTTGCGTACTAGGAACGCACCCATTGTGGTGCAGGCCCATGGCTTTATAACGTGACGCATCTCCCAAGATTCGTCAAGTCGTAAATGACTCGCAGGGATGCGGCACGTTTACGCCGCTGTTGCGTCACGCAAGGCAACGTAAACGTGGCGCAAGGGGCTTGTAAATGTAATCTGCCCCCTAGTGTCTAGCATTACGCAGTTCTATAACGTACACTCATACATAATAGTTACTCAGGCCAATGAGACCACGAAATAGAAAACAAATAAGCATAGTAGCAATGCCACTGAGAAGGAGAGCAGTGCACCTGAAATGCACAGAAGATTTTGAAATATAATAAAACTACAATGTAATCGTCATCAGCGGCATTATTGGCTTGCTCCATGTAAAAAACAAATATTTGCAATACAACAACACAGAGCAGGAGAAAACATCATAGTAGTGAGTGATTAAATGGCTACTACTACTCACCAAGCCCGGGGATCTCCAAGCCGAGCTGGTCCAGAAGGTCGCGCTCGCGGTCCAGGAGGTCCGTCCAGCGATGGGTGACCTGGCTGTAGGTGCGCTGGACCCCGTAGAGGTGGGATATGGCCCAGCACACCTTCTCCCACCGCTTCCGGCGCTCCCGCATGTTGTAGCCGCCGGCCGCGATCCTGCCGCCTCCCGCGATGGTCCTGGGCAGGCGGCGCTGGACGAAGTAGACCAGCGCGCCCACTTCCTCCGGGCTGAATATCTCCCGTCGCGTCACCTGCTCCCCCCTCAATCTCCCGCATGCTGTCCTGGCACTGGGTCCAGCACTACTCCCCGCCGCCGCTGCGGCCCTCAAGTGCCTGGGCAGCTTCACGGCGCCTGGCTTGACCATGGTCTGGGCAGGTAAGGTAGGAAGAAGTAGAAAATTAAGAAAGAATAGGATAGGGAAGAAGAAAAGAAAAGAGTTTAAAAAAGTAGTTTAAAAGTAAAGAAAAATAGCAGAAAAGACAAAAATATACAGCTAGGAAAAGAGAGGGATAGATAAGAAGCAAAATCGTAAAAAAAAAACTGAAAACAAGCAAAGGATGGCAAAGATACCAAGAGGATTAAACACCATGCCCAGACACAGGAAATGAATGAAAAACAAGATGGCCGGCGCCCGTTCACGAGCGCGAAAGTAAGTTCGCGCGAGATTTTCCTCGCGATCTCGTGCGAACCTCTAGATTTCCCGCGCGATCTCGTGCAAACCTCTACTCGCAATGCCCTTACTGCGCGAGATTATACATAGCGGGCGGAAACGGAAATACGTCACGCAAACAAAATGGCCGCGCCCGTACTCGACCTTGGGGTAAATTTGCGTGTTGCGCTGCAAGCGGCTCGCGAATACTGCAAAAAAACTCGCGAAACAACAAGCCGCAAAAAAATAAAATGCTCATTCGCACGAATTGGCGGCTTCCGCGGTCGGTTTCGCACGACGCCGCGCCCCGCGAATAGCGCGAAAAACCCGAAAAACGATTTCAGCAAAAGCAAAAGCAATGAGCAGGTGCAAAAGGTCAACCTCATGATTTGTAACGATTCTCTGTAGTGCTTCCTGAGGGGGCCCTCCAGAATTCGGTTGCCTGCTTGCAACTATTGTGTGACCCTGCTCTGACCTTAACTGTATGCCACAAAGGTCCTGATTTACAGCTAAAGGAGCAGACAAGCAGGTGCCAGGCTGGAACTTGAAATTCTTTCAGTGACACATTAACTAGCCCCTAATTCATTATTGTCAGTTGGGGCAGGGCAGGTGTTGTTAATAACCTAACCCCAAATTAATTCATGTCAGTTCAAGCAGGGCAGGTGGGCTTGCTTTCCCCCCCCCCATCTTCTACAGTGATGATGAACCAGAGGGTGGCATTGATATAACAGAGGGTGGCATGGGTCAAAGAGAGGGTGCCAGTGGTGAAACAGAGGGTGCTGGGAGGCTGTGATGATGAACCAGACGTAGAAACAACATAGTCGCGACCGTTGCGAGCCGACAAGTAAGTTCGCAATTGCGAACTAGTACCAAATCCTCGCGAACTGGTAGAAACACTTGCGAACACAAAAAAAAAAAATCCGCAAATTCGCGAGAATTCGCGGATTTTGCGGATTGCCAATTCGCAAATCCGCAAAATTCGCGAACGCGAGATTCGCAAAATTCGCCCATTCTTAATTGATATAGGTGCTGGTAGGGATGCACCTTACAAGTGGGGAAGTGTGCCTGGTTCTTCCACTATAGTATTGGAATATAGCAGGTATCCCCAGAGGAGAGGCCATTGCAAAGGTGTTGAAGATCTGAGAGTCATATCATTGTGGATATTCCCAAACTCTTGTAATGCTTTTCCCACACTTCTCTGCACTTAGAAATTTACACCTAAACAATACAGGTGCATGGGAGAATTTATACAAAAGTGTATCAAATCAGCCCATTATCACTAGGGTTGTGAGGGAAGATAATGTCTCACTTAGAATAATGTTTCCATGTGAAGGGAAAACGTTTAAGTGAGATGTCACAAGTTCCACAAACATGCATGCAGATTTTTTACTAGTCGGATAATTAGCATCTCTTACGTTATAGCAAACAGGTAAAAAAAGGAAGAAAATGACAAAAAGCATCCATTTCAATTTCCTAACGTTGGAGAGTTTTATGGAAAAAGTCGTACACCTCTGGTAGATTCTGGAGGTGCACAGACACTTTTTAGGTCTCGCTCGAGACCTATTGCTGCCGAGATGGGTCTGAAGGGACTTAGACTGGGGGACGAGTGCCAATTGCCCATCGTGAAAGCGCACGCCCAGACCCCGCCCCCCCCAGCCGTGCACATCTCAGTCAGAGTCAGCCATGCCTCTCTCAGTCGCGCGCGCACACACACATGCAGGCACACACACACACACACTGCATACACACGCTCACACACCCCCCCCCAATCTACTCACGGGCGCACACACAAACACAGTCACACACACGTGCATCCACACACTCGAAGTGCCCATCTCCTGTCTCGCTATCCTAATGCACCAAAAAACAGTCCCCCTACTCACAGGCTGACTCAGGACTCCCCCGCTGTTCTCCAGGCCGGTCTTTCCTCCTCAGGTGTGTAGGGTCAGCGACTCAGGCTCGGCAGCAGGCGGGGCTCTCCATGACGAGTTTCCTAGACATCCGAGGTGCACGCTCACGGCACATGGAGACGCGCAGCGTGACTTTGAGTGTGCGCCCGCCCGTACAGCTGAGGTGCATGCTCGCACGCTCATGACGTTATCCTTCGCTTGCTCCCTTCCTGGCTCCGCACGCGTGCTGCTGCTGGCGCAGGGGCTGCAATTCCACAGCCGGCCACTGGGGACAGGTCCGAGACCGTCAGGGGGAAGCTGCGTCTGAGGTAGGAGCGAGGCATCTCCGCAGAGGAGGAACCAGGCCGGCTGCTGGGCACTGAGCAGTGAAAAACTCCGGAGCAGCAAGGCCCCACCTCCCCCCACACCTCCGGAGTCCGGTTCGTTTTAAACTTGTTTCAAGTCCATCTCCCACCAGTAACAGGCGGGAGTCGTTCTTGTTGAATAAGCAGCAGCCAAGGATGGGTGGGTGGGGGGCGGGAGAGACTACAGATGAAAACTCCATGCAAACCCTGTAGAAATATCCCACATGGACAACGACGGTGCCCCCAAAAGACCAAAAGAGCTGGGAGTGGCAAAAAAAATGAAGGTTTAGCCATGTATATGAATGAAACTTCCCGAGCTCTGCCAACATCATCAGGGTCCTAGTGTGACATGCATGACTTTTGTATCAGATGTTTCAACCTTTGAGAGGCAGGGCACTTCCATACAGGACATTCCACCAGTGGCACGGGCCACCGATTTTAATGTCTCTCCATCCACGCACGTGATTTTTCAGAATGTTATTTCACAGGTGCGCATATACCAGAAGGTTTTCGACCCCTGAAAGAACCGTCAAGTGCAGTTATCCCCGCAGAAAGTGAGGCGTGTTCCGATCTTACACTTTAAAGACTGAAATACTTGGTATTCTCAAAGAACAGGGCAGGGACATTACATTTATGTTACCTTTCTCATATTTAAATGGATAGTACTCTTACAATGGGTGCTTATGGCTTTGTGGGGCCAGCTTTAAAACATTATAAGCAGATATCTCTTAGGTTCAAGTCTGTTCCTGGCTGGATTTGGGCAATAGAGAGCATAGGCAGCTGTCGATTCACTTGTCTAAGGTCTCCTCTCCCTCTGTGATGACATTTTTACCTTTTGCATTTTTAATTGTTTACATTCATTTTTTTCGCCTCTCATGTCTGTTAGTTGTTACTATAATTTGGTTAGCTTGATTCCATGTTTGTGGCAGCCATGCAAATTGTTAGCATTCCCTTATCTGTTACTAATATATGGGTTACAGTAGTTGAATTTGCTTATGTCACGTCTTATTTTCGTCACGTCCTCGGAAGGCTGAAGATGGGAGAGAGCCAACGTTTTTGGTGTGATTTCTGGTCTCTTCATTTGCAAGTCAGCTCAGCTGGTTGAGGCCGCCTGCAGAGATCTGGGTGAGGCTTATGGGTCACAGCTTACAATATTATCAGGGAGACTTTCACCACCATAAGGCT
Source organism: Lissotriton vulgaris (assembly GCF_964263255.1). Taxonomy (NCBI): domain Eukaryota; kingdom Metazoa; phylum Chordata; class Amphibia; order Caudata; family Salamandridae; genus Lissotriton; species Lissotriton vulgaris. The sequence continues at coordinate 1,379,115,593 of NC_141696.1, read as the reverse complement.
CAAGCTGATGTTGTAAATGCTGTGGGTGAGGCAGCCTGTTAGTAATAGGTGCGCAGAAGAAGTTTTCATTACTGCTGCATTGTACTAGTTCTAATTATGTTCTTTGATTCAGTGGCTTGCCTTCAGTACTATTAAACTGTTAAGGAATGTGGCCATTGACAGAAGATGCCATACAGATTCATCTCAGTCATAATAGCAGTAGTCACGTGTTCCTGTATAGTCCATCAAAAAAGAGTGTGGGGGGTGCACAACTGTATTGAACTGGAAGTTAACACAAGGTTGTTGAAGTTTAGGGTGCTCTCACAGGGTGGTGTTCTCCGTCTGCACACCACTAGATAATGCTATAGAGTTGTGTTTGCGGAAACCGCAGGTACATCCCCAATGAGGCACACCGAGAATGATCATCAAAAGTGCTTCATAGATTCGTGGAAAGTATAACGTTTATTTTCTTTAAAGTCGTTTCATTTGTGACTTGTTTGTTATATGCTGATATTCAAGGCATATCAGAGGACAACATCGTTGAACACCTGAACAGTTATATCCAATGCATTTCGGGCTGTTTAGCCCTTGATCACGGATAAGCTGAGGAGGAAGAATACATAAAGAGGTGTAAGGAGTAATGAGGTAAAATGACATGGGGTTATTCTACAAGTGCTCGTAGAGCAAATTAAACAAATTGCCAGCAAATAATGGCGTGAGGGGATTGTGGCGAAATAGACAAATGATTACAAAACTGTACAAACAAGGTCGGCTAGCAAAGCCAGGTTGTGGGGCTCAGGTAACTGAGTGGCGTGCGCATGCTTAGAGTATGTTTAAGCCGGCGAGGGCGTGCTCCGGGAAAAAGCCGGTTGCGTGTTTCTTAGAACAAAGGAGACGCGGGTACGCGTGTGTACATGCACTTACTTCAAAGTGAATAACGTGGCGGCGTGAAGACGCGTGCTCATTCAGGTAACGGCCGGTTGTCTGTCGTGCAAGAAGAAACACGAGAATATAAATAAATGAAAAGTGAGGATGGACTAACACATGCGAGTTGAGGTGGAAAGTGTGGCAGCCATATTGGAATGGTGCTGTAGTGGCGGATATAGAAGCAAGGTAGAACCAATGTGTGAGCAATGCAAATTATGTACATTTCAGAAGACATTTCAGAATTATAAAAAACAACTAAATTCAGTGCGGTCATTGAGCCCATTCGGCTTAAGTGTCTGTAGCCTGTAAATCCATTCTAGTTCTCTCTTTAGTAGGAACTTGGTGTTGTCAGTCCCTTCTCTTTTGGAGACAGTCTCTAGAACGATGAATTTCATTTGGGCGATGGTGTGGCGAGCATCAATGAAATGCATGGCAATATTTGATTTCTCTGATCTCAGTCTGATGTTAGACTTATGCTCGTTGAGGCGTATTTTGATTTTCCGTTCTGTCTTGCCTATGTAGAGTTTGCCACAAGGGCATTTTAATGCATAGATCACATTAGCTGTATCACATGTTGCGTCCACCTTAAGTTTCACATTGTGACCTTTCATTGGGTGCTGTATGGTATTCCCTTTTATTACACTGTTGCAGTGACTGCAATTCAGGCACGGTTGGGTGCCCCGATGGTGTTTAGGTGACTCTGTTGATTTTGCCAGAATTTCTTTTAAGTTGTTGCTTCTGGTATGTGCGAATATTGGTGGTTTCGCAAAAATTCCCTGGAAATCGGGTTCGTTTTTTAGAACAGGCCAGTGTTTGCAGATGATTTTTTTGTATTTGTGACTGACAGTTGAATACTTGGAAACAAGAACCATACGTTGATCTGAATTCTTTTGAGTTTTTGTCATGCTTTCTGCTCTCGATGTGATGGTGATACGATCACGTGCTTGTTGCAGAACGTTGTCGGGGTAACCTCGTTCAAGGAACCTGTTTTGCATTTCTGTGATGCGGTCTTCGACCAACAGTTCATCAGACACTATGCGTTTGACGCGTAGCATCTGAGAAAATGGAAGGTGTTTTTTAAGGGAACCTTGATGAAAACTAGCATAATGTAAAGAGTTGTTGCGATCAGTACTTTTTCTGTAGAGGTCGGTGACCAATCCTTGTTGAGTATTTTTTATGTGTACATCCAAGAATGCGATGTCAGTATCACTAATTAGCCATGTCAATTTGATGCGTGTATCTTTATTATTGATTTCAGTCATGAGGTCATGTAAAGTTTCCTTGGTGTCTGACCACAGAAAAAATAGGTCGTCAATGTACCGTACGTACAATTTAGCATAATTCTGAAAGTTCGTGTTGGTGCATATGTAATTCTTTTCGAAGTTTTCCATATATGTGTTCGCGTATGACGGGGCAGCACAATTCCCCATGGCCATCCCTGAGAGTTGTAGAAACCATCGATCGTCAACTGTGAAATAAGAGTGGTATAGTGTGAAAATCATTAATTCGATCAAAAATGTTTGCATTTTCACATCGATTCCGCTGTTCAGTAAGACTTGTTCAATTGCTTCGATACCTCCTAGATGCGGTATGGAGGTGTATAATGCACTCACATCAGCTGTACATAACACGTAGGATTCATTGTTGGGGTTTGGTATTTTGGAAAGTTTCAACAGAAAATCAGTAGTGTCTTTAATGTAGCTGTGAGATTGAATCACTAAGGGTTGCAGGTATTTATCAATAAATTTTCCAGTTCTCTCATGTATGGACTGCTTGGTAGATACTATGGGCCTGAATGGCGGATCCATCAGATTTTTGTGGATTTTAGGGCTCATGTGTATCGTTGGACTTTTTGGGCAGTCGATGAGCAGATATTTTTTGGTGCGTTCTTCGATAACCCCGTTTTGGAATGCTTTGAGAATAATAACTTTCAGCAGATCTTGGTATTCGTTGGTAGGGTTACAGTTCAAGACCATATAGGTTGAGGTATCTTCAATGTGTTCTTTAAGTTTGTTTCTGTACATCTCACTGTCGAGTATAACTAACGCACCGCCTTTATCAGCTTTAGTGATTTTAATTTGGGGGTTGTTAGCCAACGATTTGAGTGTGTCTCGGTCTTTGGTGGTTAAGTTCTGAATCTTCCTTGGTGTTTTGAAGTTAATACTGGAGAGATCCTGGCGAACTAAAGTCTCAAACAAGTCTATACATTTATGACTGGTTGGTGGTAGGTATGTGCTAGGTGGTCGTAATCCTTTAAGTTCATCTTCTTTAGTGGTGGTTGAAGGAGGTAAAACATTATCGAAGAAGTGTCTAAGTCTAAGTTTGCGAGTGAATTTGAAGGTGCTTACTTCAAGTTCCAACAGGTTAGTCGAAGTGGTTGGGATAAATGAAGTACCCTTCTCCAATAGTTTCATTTGGTAATCACTGATTTCTGTCTTCGAGATGTTAATTACGAGACTTGTTTCTTTTTGGCGATCGTGCTTCTCGTGGCTGGTGGACTTATGTCTCTGTCTTTTGTTTTTGCTCCGCCTGGGTCTTCGGGTGGAGTTTGGCTTACCTCTAAAAAAGACTGCGAGGATGCAGGTACATCTTGTGGTTGATTAGTGCTTGATGTGCTGGCTTGTTCTTTATTGGTTGGTTGCCTGAAAGGTTGGGGACGTTTAGGTGGAATTTTAGTTGAATCTGAATCAGATGATGAGGTATCAGTGTTCATGGTCGGTGGTTTGTTACGACGTCTTTGGGCGTAAACATCAGCCCATGAATAAACTTCATCCAGCTTGTAGTCAAGCGTATCCCGACGAAATTTTCTGACTTTGCGTTCAAGTATTTCTTTCTGATATTTGTCCAGGATGGTTTTGGTATCTTCGAGTATGGATGTTAATTCCTCCGGTGTTAGTAGATTTTTAACTTCTTCCTGTATTTCTTTCATTTCCATCTCCAATTCTTTGAGTATGCCAGCTAGTTCCTCAACAATCAATAATATAAGGTCAAGGCTACATTTGTTCAATATCCCATTCCATTTCTCAAGGAAGCTTTTAGAATTTTTGCATAGCGAGGGTTTTAATGCAATGCGTAGGCCGCGTGGGATCCTGAGTGCCCGGTGATACCGCAGTAGAGTGCTCGCATGGAGCTTCTGGTTGATGTGTCTTTTTGACAAGTAGATTAATTGTTTCACACATTGTTCCTTGTTTCTAGTGTTGGTAGTAGGACTTATATCTTCCTCAATCAGCGCATAGATTCTGTCTTTTTCTGTTTCATCGTATGCCAATGTGTGTGCTCTGGCTTCCGTACTTCTGCTAATATCTTCAAATTGCATTTTGAAAGTGTGCTACCCCACCGTGGGCGGATAATGAGATATATCAAAAAAGAGTGTGGGGGGTGCACAACTGTATTGAACTGGAAGTTAACACAAGGTTGTTGAAGTTTAGGGTGCTCTCACAGGGTGGTGTTCTCCGTCTGCACACCACTAGATAATGCTATAGAGTTGTGTTTGCGGAAACCGCAGGTACATCCCCAATGAGGCACACCGAGAATGATCATCAAAAGTGCTTCATAGATTCGTGGAAAGTATAACGTTTATTTTCTTTAAAGTCGTTTCATTTGTGACTTGTTTGTTATATGCTGATATTCAAGGCATATCAGAGGACAACATCGTTGAACACCTGAACAGTTATATCCAATGCATTTCGGGCTGTTTAGCCCTTGATCACGGATAAGCTGAGGAGGAAGAATACATAAAGAGGTGTAAGGAGTAATGAGGTAAAATGACATGGGGTTATTCTACAAGTGCTCGTAGAGCAAATTAAACAAATTGCCAGCAAATAATGGCGTGAGGGGATTGTGGCGAAATAGACAAATGATTACAAAACTGTACAAACAAGGTCGGCTAGCAAAGCCAGGTTGTGGGGCTCAGGTAACTGAGTGGCGTGCGCATGCTTAGAGTATGTTTAAGCCGGCGAGGGCGTGCTCCGGGAAAAAGCCGGTTGCGTGTTTCTTAGAACAAAGGAGACGCGGGTACGCGTGTGTACATGCACTTACTTCAAAGTGAATAACGTGGCGGCGTGAAGACGCGTGCTCATTCAGGTAACGGCCGGTTGTCTGTCGTGCAAGAAGAAACACGAGAATATAAATAAATGAAAAGTGAGGATGGACTAACACATGCGAGTTGAGGTGGAAAGTGTGGCAGCCATATTGGAATGGTGCTGTAGTGGCGGATATAGAAGCAAGGTAGAACCAATGTGTGAGCAATGCAAATTATGTACATTTCAGAAGACATTTCAGAATTATAAAAAACAACTAAATTCAGTGCGGTCATTGAGCCCATTCGGCTTAAGTGTCTGTAGCCTGTAAATCCATTCTAGATCTCTCTTTAGTAGGAACTTGGTGTTGTCAGTCCCTTCTCTTTTGGAGACAGTCTCTAGAACGATGAATTTCATTTGGGCGATGGTGTGGCGAGCATCAATGAAATGCATGGCAATATTTGATTTCTCTGATCTCAGTCTGATGTTAGACTTATGCTCGTTGAGGCGTATTTTGATTTTCCGTTCTGTCTTGCCTATGTAGAGTTTGCCACAAGGGCATTTTAATGCATAGATCACATTAGCTGTATCACATGTTGCGTCCACCTTAAGTTTCACATTGTGACCTTTCATTGGGTGCTGTATGGTATTCCCTTTTATTACACTGTTGCAGTGACTGCAATTCAGGCACGGTTGGGTGCCCCGATGGTGTTTAGGTGACTCTGTTGATTTTGCCAGAATTTCTTTTAAGTTGTTGCTTCTGGTATGTGCGAATATTGGTGGTTTCGCAAAAATTCCCTGGAAATCGGGTTCGTTTTTTAGAACAGGCCAGTGTTTGCAGATGATTTTTTTGTATTTGTGACTGACAGTTGAATACTTGGAAACAAGAACCATACGTTGAAAGGCCCATAGTATCTACCAAGCAGTCCATACATGAGAGAACTGGAAAATTTATTGATAAATACCTGCAACCCTTAGTGATTCAATCTCACAGCTACATTAAAGACACTACTGATTTTCTGTTGAAACTTTCCAAAATACCAAACCCCAACAATGAATCCTACGTGTTATGTACAGCTGATGTGAGTGCATTATACACCTCCATACCGCATCTAGGAGGTATCGAAGCAATTGAACAAGTCTTACTGAACAGCGGAATCGATGTGAAAATGCAAACATTTTTGATCGAATTAATGATTTTCACACTATACCACTCTTATTTCACAGTTGACGATCGATGGTTTCTACAACTCTCAGGGATGGCCATGGGGAATTGTGCTGCCCCGTCATACGCGAACACATATATGGAAAACTTCGGAAAGAATTACATATACACCAACACGAACTTTCAGAATTATGCTAAATTGTACGTACGGTACATTGACGACCTATTTTTTCTGTGGTCAGACACCAAGGAAACTTTACATGACCTCATGACTGAAATCAATAATAAAGATCCACGCATCAAATTGACATGGCTAATTAGTGATACTGACATCGCATTCTTGGATGTACACATAAAAAATACTCAACAAGGATTGGTCACCGACCTCTACAGAAAAAGTACTGATCGCAACAACTCTTTACATTATGCTAGTTTTCATCAAGGTTCCCTTAAAAAACACCTTCCATTTTCTCAGATGCTACGCGTAAAACGCATAGTGTCTGATGAACTGTTGGTCGAAGACCGCATCACAGAAATGCAAAACAGGTTCCTTGAACGAGGTTACCCCGACAACGTTCTGCAACAAGCACGTGATCGTATCACCATCACATCGAGAGCAGAAAGCATGACAAAAACTCAAAAGAATTCAGATCAACGTATGGTTCTTGTTTCCAAGTATTCAACTGTCAGTCACAAATACAAAAAAATCATCTGCAAACACTGGCCTGTTCTAAAAAACGAACCCGATTTCCAGGGAATTTTTGCGAAACCACCAATATTCGCACATACCAGAAGCAACAACTTAAAAGAAATTCTGGCAAAATCAACAGAGTCACCTAAACACCATCGGGGCACCCAACCGTGCCTGAATTGCAGTCACTGCAACAGTGTAATAAAAGGGAATACCATACAGCACCCAATGAAAGGTCACAATGTGAAACTTAAGGTGGACGCAACATGTGATACAGCTAATGTGATCTATGCATTAAAATGCCCTTGTGGCAAACTCTACATAGGCAAGACAGAACGGAAAATCAAAATACGCCTCAACGAGCATAAGTCTAACATCAGACTGAGATCAGAGAAATCAAATATTGCCATGCATTTCATTGATGCTCGCCACACCATCGCCCAAATGAAATTCATCGTTCTAGAGACTGTCTCCAAAAGAGAAGGGACTGACAACACCAAGTTCCTACTAAAGAGAGAACTAGAATGGATTTACAGGCTACAGACACTTAAGCCGAATGGGCTCAATGACCGCACTGAATTTAGTTGTTTTTTATAATTCTGAAATGTCTTCTGAAATGTACATAATTTGCATTGCTCACACATTGGTTCTACCTTGCTTCTATATCCGCCACTACAGCACCATTCCAATATGGCTGCCACACTTTCCACCTCAACTCGCATGTGTTAGTCCATCCTCACTTTTCATTTATTTATATTCTCGTGTTTCTTCTTGCACGACAGACAACCGGCCGTTACCTGAATGAGCACGCGTCTTCACGCCGCCACGTTATTCACTTTGAAGTAAGTGCATGTACACACGCGTACCCGCGTCTCCTTTGTTCTAAGAAACACGCAACCGGCTTTTTCCCGGAGCACGCCCTCGCCGGCTTAAACATACTCTAAGCATGCGCACGCCACTCAGTTACCTGAGCCCCACAACCTGGCTTTGCTAGCCGACCTTGTTTGTACAGTTTTGTAATCATTTGTCTATTTCGCCACAATCCCCTCACGCCATTATTTGCTGGCAATTTGTTTAATTTGCTCTACGAGCACTTGTAGAATAACCCCATGTCATTTTACCTCATTACTCCTTACACCTCTTTATGTATTCTTCCTCCTCAGCTTATCCGTGATCAAGGGCTAAACAGCCCGAAATGCATTGGATATAACTGTTCAGGTGTTCAACGATGTTGTCCTCTGATATGCCTTGAATATCAGCATATAACAAACAAGTCACAAATGAAACGACTTTAAAGAAAATAAACGTTATACTTTCCACGAATCTATGAAGCACTTTTGATGATCATTCTCGGTGTGCCTCATTGGGG